>NC_051323.1:64764085-66021170 GCF_015220235.1 Choloepus didactylus
AAACTACAGTAATCAAATCAAGCAATCTTGGTGACCTTCCAGATGGGCCTTCAGGAAGATTTCATGTGTACCATATGGATGAACCATGGACCAACTGAACCTTCCCCTGCATGCACAAGTGGAGATGAGAGAAGAGGTAACATCATGTCCTAGAGGAATAATAAAGCAAGGGAAGATTTCTCTTACTTTATGTCTTAGGACATAGTTCTTATGTGACAGTGAGAAAGCATTTGCCATCCTTGTTTCCCATCTTTCTGAGAGCCCTACAATCTTTAAGACCAATCATCTTGTGATGCCCTTGCTGAGGTCTCATCCATGGAAATCTCTTTGTGTGAAACAGCTGGTGCCATGTTGCTAACCATAACTTAGAAAACCTGAGGAGGACCAAAGCTTTAGTAAAGGGAAGAAGGTGGGAAGGGGCTGGAGAATGACATGCTGTCCTGAATCCACTTGATGCAATAAACGTAATAATATTGAGAGAATGTTTTCTGACAAATGTGGACTTGGGAGTTCAAGTAAAGAACAGGACGGGTGTTACACAAATACCCAGTGAAATAACTTACTCACCAGGTCTTGCTCCCATTAGAGTTCTCAAGTTTTCTATTATATTTAATCAAACTAAAAGGTTTTCTAAGATTTTTTAGTTGTCATCATGCTTTCAACGGAATAAAAACTTTAAATCATAGCAATTTTATTGTATCTCTTGGTAAATAGTAATAATTATTTGTTTCCTTCAGTAATGACATGAATGATAACGCACATTAATAACATTCATCCATAGCATAAATAAAATTCATTGTTAGATTACTTATTTAAACTTTTATGCTTATTCAAAGCAGGATCAGATTTTGCATAGAAGATTAATAAATTTGTAATACTATATACACAATAAATATGTCAATGATAATAACTGAAAATTACCCCAAACTTGTCTTACATTTTGTCTGAATGAAAGCTGGTAGATGTTCCGAGCAAACATTGAACTTGCTGACAAGATGGAAGAGTCTGCTGAAGACATAACAGCAGCAGAAACCGCACCAAGACCAAAGTAAGAAATGTATACAGGGCAAAGATACTGCAGAACAATTGGTAAAATCATGTCTGCTTCTTGATTACCCTTGGGATCTCCAGGCTGATACGCAGTCTGGTTCCAGGCTGTTGAATAGAAACAACAAAAACAAGAACCACCAAAGAGCCATATATTCTTTGTTCACCTGAGTTTCACCCTAGTTACTAGATAGTCTTTGAGATAAATTCAGAAGCACGTGTTTTAGTCTCTTTAGGTGGGAAGTTCATATACTAGTCAAATGGAATTGTCTTTATATATCCTGGCTTCCAGTGGGCATTGGCAAGTCTCTGATCACAGCACCTAAAGAGAATATTGTGGTGAGATATAGATTCCTTTTCTGCCATGGTGGCATTACATAGTGTAGAATCACAGAAAACAAATGCCCTTAAACTGAATCATAGAGTATTTTCCTTCAATTATTTGGAAATGTAAGAGGACACTCACGTTTTCATTTGTCCATGCTTGGTTATTGACATGTAAATGGAGAAAGATATTAGTGGTTGCTGTTCTCACCCACCCACTTCCTGTACATAAACCTGGTTTCGGATCTGCTTCAGCATTATGCCCCCTCCCTCATCCCCCAACTAAAGCCTCCTTGCAAAGAATTCCACCCACTGGAAGTGGGAGGCATGCTAGATTAATGGCAGCCCTTTTTTACTGAATAAAAAATGCAGGCAAGAGACTGAAATTTTCAGGTTTTTGGATTTCTGGTATGGTGAAAGGACTTGAAACAAAGTTTGTCTTTGAATATATAGCTTCTTTACTGTTATAGTGGGAACTGAAGAATACAATGGAATCTTTAAAAGTATATTATGGTTTCTTTTTTATTTGCTGAATGTCTTTGATGTCATGATTATAGGACCTAATAAGAGTGGTTACCCATCTTCCATTGCAATTGTTCAAAGCCGCACTTAGACAAAACCAAGTTTTTACATTAACTGAGATGTTATGAGATCAGAAATGACAACCAAGGTTGTGTACCCAATCCAAGAATAGATTTTATGCTGTTTTTGTGAGTTTGTTGTCCTATGAAAACAAACAAAATAAAGGGAAACCACACACACACACTCTATAATGGCCATAAAATAATGGTCAATCTGTTTTCTGCCCATGAGATAAATGATATCTTATTCATAGGCAAACACTGCATATCACCTGTGTCAGGCATTTTTTTAAGTGTTATTTATGTTGTGGATGAAGAGCTGGGATGGAGAGTACACACTATGCACTTTAAAAAAAAAACCCAATAAATAACTCTACTAACTGAAAATCAAAGTATCCCATGTGAGCATTACCCAGGATCATCTTTATAAAACACAGCAGAATGAGAGATGAGCTTTCTTTAATCTGTTTAAATTACCACTACCTAGAGCACTGCTTTGAATTTGGGTTAATGCAATGTATTTTCAGTAAATGCTCATGTAAGTTGTATAGCATAGGGACAAAAAGGCCAGGAGTAACTAATAAATTCATCTCATTAGTGGTGAGATTTTAAAAACATTCTATATAAATGCTAGCTGTGAGATAAGCATATCATAATTTTCTTTTTACCAATTTTGAACAAGTTATTCTTTAAGTGACTTAGTTTATCTTTTACCCACTCATTTATTGATTGATTTCTTCCGGAAAGGAAACTCTTAGTTAGCAAAATATAAAAAATATAAACTAAGAATTTCAAAATCAAAGCGGTCCTTAAGTGATCACGATGATGACAAGTCATGGCTGCCCTTTTACTCACCAACGGAACGTTTTAAAAAAACACTGATGTCTGGCTCTGTTTTAGGCCAGAAATAGGATTTTCGTAAGAGGCCCCTCCCCATGTGATTTTAATGCATAACCTGGGTTGAGAATCACTGCTGACAGGGGCACATATATACAATTTATAAATATTCCTACATTGGAGGTGTGTGCTTATAAACGTTGTATTGGTAGAGTTAGTAAGTAAAGAAAATTTGGAGACAATGAACTGTAATACAATTTGTTGAGTGTTTTAACAAGGTATAGATGGGAACACAAATCAGGAACAAGAAACTATATGGTGGGGAGCGGGGAAGTGCAGAGGGAGGGCAGCTGGGTGGTAATTGTAACTAGCTGGCAACTATGGTTCAATTAATAAAGCTGCAAGAGATTTACCTGTTGATGCTCCAATGGCCCCAATAAGTATGGCAGGTAGAGCCATCACCAGGCACCCGAAAGCTGCCAGGAAAGACAGCACTTGAGCATAAGTGGCTGAGGATGAAGATAGGACCCTTTGGAAGTAGGCTTGCCATGGGATTCCACCCAGCATCTGCATAGAAACCACATGGATTCACTTCTGTATCTGAGGCAAACAGCATTATATAGATAGATAGACAGACAGATAGATATAGATATTTAAATTAGAGCTTTCCAATCACATTTAGAATAATCATTAAGTATGACTCTTAAGTATAGAAAATGGTCCCACATGCCACACGTCTTTTTTGGTATTGTTACATTATTGTCATATGTCATATGCATAATTTCCTCAAGTTCTTTTCATTTGTAATTGCGTAGGATAATCCATTCCTTTCCTTAATTTACCTACTTGAAGTTGCATTAAAAGTATCCAGAAACCTTCGATTTGTTCTCCTCTGGAGATTTTAACCATCCTAACATATTCTTAAAAGATAATTAAGATTCTGAAAGTCTGAAGTTTCATTTGGGTCAAAACAAGTTAGTAAATATTTATGGATTTCAATCATTCCCCAGACAATATTGTGGCTTTCAGGACACAAAGACAAATAAGGCCTGGTTCTTGCCCAGGAGCTCACTGTCTAACGGAAATGTCAGTGCATTACAGTGTTTTCCAGAGTGGAGTGTGCAAAGTTCTCCAGACAATATGTTGTGGCATTAGAAGAAAATATTAGAACTTCTATTTATATTCATTTTTAGCTCTTTCTGAAATGATATATAGTTGTTTTTATTAAATTATTTATATAACATATTGGAACAGTACATATAGGCAATTGATAAATCCATATTTCTTCATTGGGGGTGTGCTTATAGTTTTTTATTGGTGGAATGTACAATAAAAAAGCCTGGAGACATTGAACTATAATGCAATTTGCTTAGCGCTATGAAAAGGTATGTATGAAAACAAAAATGAGAAATAATTGCAGATGAGAGAGTAAGGGAAGAAAGGTGGGAGGGAGGGTAATTGCATAGTAATCAGAAAATCCTACAGAAATGACATTTGAGCCAGACCTTGAATACTGAAAGGGTGTCATTAGAAAGAGATGGTGAGAGAAAATAGACCTCAAAGAGAAACTAACATGGACAAAGAAAAAAGCTAAGCAGCTGTAGACCACTGTGTATTGTATAATTAGAGGTCAGGGTGTGTGGTAGTAGCTAGAGAGGAAGATGGAAAAATATGTTCCCCTGGATTACTGCCAAGTCCTCTGGCATAGAATTGGGGTTCAATAGATATTTATTATATAAATGAGTGAATGAATGAATGTCACATATCACAGTGTATTGAAAGTTCTTATTTAAATGCCTGTCTCTCCTAGTAGGCTCTGATTCTGAACTGTCTGGCATTGTATCACTTGCTACAAGCAGAATGTCAGTCATATTGACTCCAAAACAATTTCCTTTTTATAAAGGCCATAAATGTTCAAAAGTAAAAACAAAAAAAGTTTAAAGAAGAAATTCTAAAATATATAATTCCATTCCTCAAGTCTATGATTCTTTCCAAACTATAATTTTTTCCAAAAAAAAAAACTTTTTTTCAACCTGTAAATCAAAATATAATTAATATCTTCCATGTCAATGAACATTCATTCATAGGTAAATTCAGTAAAAATATGAATTGATCTATCATAATTTACATGTCAATCATCTTGGATGTTTAGGCCATCAGAAAATTTTGAGTAAGGTAAAATCCGACCTCCATTTACAAACGGAAGCACTTGGCACTATGGAAAATGGGTTTTAGGAATGAGAGGTGAGCAGGCTGCCTGCAGGGAGCCCCCTGAGGAGCTATTGCAAAAGACCAGGTGACGAATGTGCCCTAGGCACCATGGGGAGGTACAGGGAGGGACCTCGAGATCTTTTGAAGGTATCCTTAGCAGGGCTTGATAAGTTCTTACATATAAGGAATGTATAAGAGACAATTAAAAGGTCAGAGACCAATGGTGATACATTTCAAGGTTTCCTTCGACAACTTATTTATTCCTTTATTCATTTATTTCAACTCAACTCATTTTACAATTTGAATAATAAACATGATTTAGTCATATAATTTTCAGAGCTGGAAGAAACTAGCAATCACTCACTATAATGACTATTTTAATGGTGAGGAATTTGAGGACAAGTGTGTGTGATGTAGGGAAAATCATTGAAGCTTATGTTCTCTATTTCAAGCCCTAAATCAGACAATGATGTGATTATCAATAGATTGCTTATTTCTTCTCAGTCTCATTATCTTCTCTCTATATAAATACCTGCCATGCAGGTGAGATTACACACACATAATAGTTAATCCGTTTCTCCATTCAATTCATAGTTATAAACCATTCCAGAAAAGTGAGAGCCAATGCATTTCTTAACAAAGCCATCACTAGAAACACATTTGCTTCCAGGAAATTCTCTACTGTTCAGATTGACTTTGAGTGTGTAAATAACAAAAAGTGGTATCACAAAATATTGAGGAAACAAAAAAATTTCCTTAAAATTTGATACAAAAGGTAGCCTATTTTCTTATTTTGAAATCAAATATTGTATTACTTTTAATACATTATCCCTCTAGTAAGCAAAATCGGAAATCTGGTAGGTTCATTTGGTTTTCCGTTCTTCCCTCCATCTGCGGCATGCCCTTCTTTCTTCTGTCCCCATCAGCTCACTGCCAAGGCCTTTGCTGCAAGGCACTGTGTGTTCTCAAGGCTCTGGCCACCCAGGGCTTCTCTCTGGGCACCTTTCCTGGGTGACACCTCTCTTCCAAAATCAAAGTAATTTATCTCATACACTTAAGGCCCTATGGCATCACTAATTTGCTTACTCTGTAATTTGAGACCAAATGATTTGCTTATTTCAGTTGGCGACTTTTAATGCCGTAATCAAAAAGCAAATTAAAGACATTTAGGTGACTTGGCTGTCAGATTGAGGGCAATATTTGGGGGCTAGGGTACGGTTTTCCTTAATTTACAACTGAGATGTGGCCTATATACACACATATCACCATGGATGTTATCCTTTTAAGGTCTTAGTTCTCCAACTTTGACATTAGCCAGCTCCCAGAATCAGTAAGTGGCTCCACCCTTCCAATAGAGAGCAGTCATTTCAGAAATGGCCATGATCCTGTAGGTGAATTTTACATGTAAATATGAAAATCATAAAAATGCATTTGAATTTAGAAATGATTAGACTGAATTCCTCAGGGAAGAGCATCACTTACCAACAACAGAAAACTGTCAAGCCAAGTGTAGACTTCAAATGACTCGATGGTTCCCAGCCAGGGCTGCTGGTACTTGGCATGCACGGCAGTGAACCCAATGTCAGTAACTGCAGGATGTGACAGTGCAAAAGGGACACTGATCCACTGTAACCAAAGAGTGACATTAGAGATTGAGGCTATGATTTTCTTTTTAAAATTAGAGCAGTTGTAGGTTTACAGACAGATCCAGCAGAAAGCAGAGAGCCCCCATATATCCTGCCCTCACACACACAGTCCTCCCTAATATTAACATTTTGCATTAGTGTGGTACTTTTGTCACAATTGATGAACCAATATTATTATAGTGATATTAGTAACTGTAGATAATGGTTTACATTAGGGTCACTCTTTTTGTTGTATAGCTCTATTTTGTAAAAATATTTACTCTGGAAACATATATACACCATAAATTTTCCCATTTTACTCACTTTCAATTATTAAGTCTAGTATAAGATAGGCTTATACACCTGTTTTCTCACAGATCACACAGCTCTATAGTTCCTCTTTTTCAGTCACAGAAGGACCTGAAATCACGTTCTCTGAGGGACACCATGAAAAACTGATTTGGAAAAATTAAAAAACATAATGTCTACTTTCATACTTAATTTTTTACCATATTATGCAAACTATCGGAGCAGTCACCAGAAACCTTTATGGGAAAATATTAAAATTGGAAACATTATGTATGTTAACTTTTTAATGTTTTCTTTGAATTAGGGGATGATTTCTATTCACCAAAAGTATCTAGAAAAGATGTGATTGAGAAACTGGTGAGTGAAACATGCCTTCGAGCCTGGTAAACTAAGAGGTAGAAGAAGGAATTAAAGAAAGATGGTCTAGGTAGAATAAGGCAAATTGTGGAAGACTATACAGAGTGTGTGTGTGTATGTGTGTGTGTGTGTGTGTGCTTGGTGACAGGGTTTGCTGGCATGGGGATGGCTGAGGGGAATGGGAGAGATAAAGATCAGTATGTGGGGAGAACTTTGAATTGCAAGCAAAGGGATTTGTATTTTGTTCTGGAGGCAACTGGAAACTAGTGGAGATTCTTCTGAGTTTTAATGCCACTGATGTCAACAGTGAGTTTAGAAGAAGGGAAAGGTCAGGAAGAGCAATAAGGTGATACTGAATTAATCCAGATAAAGTTCTGAAGTTAGGCAGTGACTTTGGAAATGGAAAGATTTTGGTACTGTAAACAATAATGAAGATCAGAGTCCAACAGGAAGATGGTGGGCAGGGGGAGGGAAAACTAATAGATGAAACTGAAGTTTACAGCTTTGGAGCTAGAAGGATATTTATACAATCAACAGGATTGGAGAAGTTGAGAAGAGATAGTTTAACTTTGGTTAATTAATTATTTGTAATTTATAGCAATTTGAAGCTTAGAAAACAAATCACGTTTGGCTTTTTATACAGCAAATTTAATAAAGTCTTAGTTACCAATGGAACTTGATTCCTTATCAATTTAATTGCATTTTGTAGCTGAAAAACATTCTAATATTTATCCTATGTATCTTTTATATTTGCCCTAACATCTATATATCGGCACACCTGATTTATGCACCTATGTGTTTTAAGTTCTGGTCACATGCAAAGCAAAGAGAAATCACATATGTAACCAATACATAGATTTATCCTTGAGATTGTGTTCCTTAGGATACCAAGCTCATCGGTTACAAGAGCTGTTGTTGCCAAACTAACTTCACCTCCTATGTTCTGAATAGAGATTTACTGTATTCTCTGGTGGTTTTTTTTGGAGTTATTATTATGGTAAGGAAAATTCAGAATTTCAGTCCTGTCCACTTGATTTTGGCAATTTAAAAAAAATTAAAAGTGTAAGTCCCTTATATTGTCAAAATAAATTCATAGAGAAATTAGAAATTTCAAATAGTCATGTTATTATGTATTACCTATGAAGAAAAAAAAAATTCTCCTATTTTTTTCTGAGTTAGTATAAAATAGCATATTTGCTTTTATAAAACAAAGAAAGAATATCATGGATGAGCTCACTTACCAGTCCTATGAAAATGCAAAAGAGTTGAACAACATCTGTGTAGGCCACCGAGTAGAGTCCACCCACCAGGGTGTACAGAGTGGCAACGAGCGCAGAGACGATGACAGAAGCTTGCACGTTGACATCAGTGATCACACTGATCGTGGTCCCTGAGAAAAGCAAAATACATCAAGAGACCACTGTGGTCAGGGTTTTCTAAGAGATTCCCGTTCAAGGATATACTAAAAGTTCAGTGACAGCAGGTTATTTATTTTTCCCTGTGTCATATGACATGTATTAGCTGGATGATGACATCAAAAATGAATTTTCATATTCAAATTTAAACATTTTTATATCTCAGTAAATTGAATATGCAAATATGTATATATATATATATGTACATATTAAAATACTCTTGCTTTCTGAAATTAGTGCTTTGCTCAGTATTTTCATGATGGACACCTGGAATTCATTATATGGTTACATAATACCAGGGAATACTGATAAATTTAATTGCACTGTAAGAACTTGCAATAATTTCACCATCTGAGACTCTGACTTAATTAAATATATGCAATATATTTACTCACATCCATGGAACAGCAGTCCTTTATAATCAGCCTGACTATCCATTTCCACATTTTACAATTAATGTTCATTTGCTATTTTGCATTTACTCTGTCCCTTGCTAACTCTGACAGTTGACAAATTGTACAAGATACCTAGGTTTGAGACTAATTTATAGGAGGAAATAAAAAAAAAAGGAATTTTGTACCTATCAACTTTCTCTCTCTCTCTCTCTCTCAAATTTGTGACAGATCACCCTTAGTTTACTTAATTGGTGGAATATATCAGGACTGCTCATAGGACATCAGTATATTGAAGAGGCCTAGATTTGAATACCACATATTTAAGTAATCATCAAAATTTTAAACCTATTTTAGAAATCAAATTTATATTTTTTACTTTATAACTTTGCTTATTGTGTTTGTTGGTCCTTATATTGCCAAAGAGAATATTATGTTATGGGCAGTTTGGTCCTTGGTGTGACGATTCAGATTTCACTTGCTGCTACTATAAACCCTTTCTCCATCATTCTTAAAAGCTGTATTATTTATATTTTGTATTATTAAACTCAGCAATGATGTGAATGCTAACATATGTGTAACAAATTTGTGATTTTTGTGTCATCAAACTGCAGCCTCCTCCACTGCCAATCCTCAGTTGGCATGCTAATAATGTACACAACCCATAAGAGATGAAAATTTCTTATCTCAGATAGCAATATAAGATATTTTGATCTGAGAGAGCAATATGGAATTTTTTTCAAGAAATGTTTTTTTAGTTCTTTGCTTTGGTATTAGATTGAATTCCTTTATTGAGTAAAAAACAATTTAAAGAAAAACTTAGTAAGGAGTTGGAGAATGAGTACAGGGAAAAAGGTCAATTATTTATAAGTGACTTTGGATAACTGCCTGAGTTGATGTTATATAGGTATTTAATAGATTATTTTTTACCAAAATTATTGACTTCATGTTAAAATTTTACTTGCAACACTTCTCTGAGTGTTTTCCACTTTAATAACAATTCTAAACCATATCCCACAAATTATGGAAAGTTCAATTGTTGCCACACCCTCTTTGAATAATATGTAATCTTCCACACATTACTTAAAAAATCTATTAATTCTGGACTTTTAAAGGGTAAGAAGGCTTTATGGTGTAGAAGAAAGATCGCTGTACTGACTTTAAATATTTGTGGTCATAAAACTCTGCCATTTTGTGGAAACTCAGTGATTTTAGAAAGTTCTCCCTCCTATCCCTCATCTGTCATGGGGATATTGTGAGAATCCAATGAGATGACAGAAAACTCTCTAAAAACTCAAACATGTTATGGCAAATATAAAATATTAATATCACTATTAAGGTTAGAATGAATTTTTCCTTGAAGTATTTCTGTGTATAATTTGATCAAGTGTAGTGAGTAAAATCAAAGTTATATTTCCAGATCTTCTATGAAATATTTGTTTGCTTATCCAGCCATAAAAAGAAATATACTGTAAAAGAGTTATAAGGTATACAAAGTTCACTGAATTTGGACTGCTAGAATAGTAAATAAACATTTCTATAAAAAGTTTTAATGTCATTTATATCAAGAAGATAACCTGAGACTCTCCTTTGCTTTAGTGGAGTAAGCCTTGCAGAAATACAGTAAGGTAGTAATGAATCTTATACTATTCAATACTCAAGTGTCCCAAGTTATTTCTAATAAACAATAACTATGAATTATGGTGAGCTTTCATTTTTGAAGAAAATATAGATGGTAACTTCAAAATACACACACATTCTCTTTTTACCAGAGCATAGATTTTAAGCAATAACAGTAATATTTTCATATATGTTGCGTGATATATGTGAGTAGGTGTGTGTATAGGGAGAAATTAATGTGTTTTACATGTATAAAAATTAAAATACACAAACATAGACAAATACATATAAAATGACTAATTGCAACAGAGTTCAGAGTTTAGTTGTTAAGTTTTATATTTCCAGAATACTTTAGAAACATTAGTTTATTAATTCTATTTTCCTTTCAGAGTTCTGTTACATAAACTGATCTTTATTCACTGAGAGTGAACATTTTGTATTTTCTGTTAGATAGCCGGCCTACTCTTTTCTTGATACCTCAGCAGGTAGTTTGTTCTTAAAACCAAAGTTTTCTGGTGTTGAAATTAGTGGCAAATAAACTCCCACTGATTCTTAGCTAATGAGAGCAAGGTGGGAAGTGTATTTTTACACATAATTTCATTAGAATATTAAGAGCAATGGTAGTTGATGAGTATTATTATATAGCTCCAGGAAAGTGTGGCATTTTACACTGAGTTATTACAGTATTTTATAACTATTAACTTCTTTTATTTCCCACACCCAAGCCATTCCCTCAATTTACAGTTTGAGATCAAGAAAATAATGTACAATTATCTTGGAGGTTTGTCAGGGCAGAGGGTGGGGACAGAAAGGTAGTATAAAATAATATCTGGCATTACAGAGGCCAGTTCTGACAATAATATTGAAGCCAGAAGATGAGTTTGTAGTCCAGAATACATAACATAAAAGGAGACTCATTTTATCTTACTTTTGTCTGACCACATAAGTTCTGGCTATAGATTTAAGCCTTTTATTTCCATTTGTAAGAAAAGATGGGGAATAATATTTACATGAATGTCTGAGTGCCAAAACATAGACATAGCTCACTGAGAAAGGCTGTGGAACTTCCAACTCTGCTGATCTTCAAGAAGGAACTCAAAACTCAGTAGGATGGCTCATATTCCCCTTGATCAAAAGGTAGGGTATTGAGCCCAAAGATCTCTCAGGATTCCACTAAGATCTTTTATTTCCTAAATCTTACAAGTGGTCTGAGAATCCGAGGGTTTTCCTTAGCATTAATTTATCTTGGTAGCAAGTTAAATCCTTTAGGGTCTAAATTCATTCTCTAGATCCTTAAGCATGCCCACAGCCCAATAATTTATAATGTAAAGGGATTGCACTGAGGAGAAGGGAAGCATTCTTTTTAAGATAGTATAGCTATAAATGACTTATTTATTTATTCATTTGTGGTAGGGTTAAACTGTTGACAAGACACAAGTCTTGTCTCCTAGAAGTTAATAATCCATTTTGTAGACTTGGAAATTGGGCATGAAATACATAAATAAGCAAATAACCATACAGAGTGATAAGTCCTATGAAAAGAAAATATCAGATGCTTAAGGAAGCCCATAGTAAAGGCACATAGCAACTTCAGTGATGACTGCCCTGCAAAAGTGAAATCTGTGAGACGATCTGAAGGACCCTTAGTGATTATCCAGGTGGATGGTAAGAAAGGAAAGGGGAAATGAGTGCAAAGCAAAGGGAACCTGGGCTTGCAAAATGTTAGAGGCAAGAGAGGGGAACTATGGTTCTGGAAGATGGAGTGCGGCAGGTAGGAGAGGAGTGAATGATGGGAAGAGGTAATCAGGATCTAGGTCCTAAAGGGCCTTATGAGCCCTGTTAAAAAGTTTGGTTTAGCAGGAAACACACATGATCAGATTTGCATTGTAGAAAGATGAGCCTGGCTATCAGGTAGAGAGGCTGGGAGGAGGTCAGAACATCCAACAGGGACGTTGTTGCCTTAGTCTAGGTGAGGAGGCTGGGAGTGGCCTAGCCTGATGTAGAGCAGTGGGAAAGCAGGGGCAGAGAAGGTGGCAGGGATGGACCAGAGAGGAGTGATGGAGGAGCTGATGGGCAATGAGTGCTCAAGGATGGAGCCCAGAGCTTAGCAGAGTAACCAGCAGGATGCAGGTGGATCAAAGAGAGGTGAGGCAGTGCATACCCCCACAGGGTGGGATCTACATCTCCAACCACCTCAAGAGCCTCAGTCTTCAGATGTTCTCAACTGGCCACAAAAGGTGTACCTCTAAATTTGCACCTCTAATATTAAATTGGAGGTAAAGAGAACTTCAGAGATGGGGGAAGGCCTTGAAATCCTTTTCTACCATACTTAATTTTCCCATTTATAAGCCATAGCATTGTGCTTTTAAAATATAAGTTTATTGAAATATTTCATGGTTTGATGTTTTGTCTGTGGCTTGCACTGTTTACCCATTCTGTCAGTAGTGGTTCGTCGAAATCTCGTTTCTCTGGGAATGTTATTTCCTGTTGGGATTGATACTTGGCTTTATATTTGTTTCTAATCCAGCACATTTTATTTAAAAGACCAATATCTTTGGAAATATTAATGCTTTAAAAATGCATGCAATACCTTTCTTTGAGGAGTTCAGATCGTTTTTGCATGTTTTTATATTAACACAGTAGCTATTAGGAAAAGCAGTGGGAAATAAAAAGTTCTTGGTTCACAGAAAGGAGACTTATTATTGGAAGAAGGTAAGCTCTACCCATTGATTTGCAATTTATTCAACACCAAGAATAGATTAGTATCTTCCATGACCCCTGGCTCATGGACCCTTGTTTTGAAAAATTATTTAAAATAATCTGCACTTTTTAGTTATGCTTAATTAATGAATGCTTTGTTCAAAATCACATATGCCTTTCAAAAGCAACCTTTGATCATTATAAGATAACCTATGGTTATCTCTCCAATGACACAATTCAGGCCCCAAACAAATGCAATTGAGATTGTATTTAACCTTTTTAGCCATATGGCAGTTAAATGTAAAATTTCTGTTATAGCTTTTATGAGCATAAAAATGTCTCAGTCACCTGATGGAGACTTTCTCCTTGATGCAATGAGAATAACAGAGTACTGAAAGGGGAACCACTTTCTTTGGGTAAAAGCCACTGCTATGAGTGTTCAGGTGATCCCTAAAACATCCTGCTTTAACAATGGTATGTGTTCTGCACCTTGGGAAACAGGTATGGAGGTTAACTGGGCCCCATCTGGTTTCAAATCCTGGCTCTGCCACTTACGAGCAGAGATCTGAGCATGTTAGTTCTCCTCTTTAAGCCAGGGTTTTCTTGTCTCTCTAAAATGGGTAACAATACAGTATACCTCATGGAATTATTAAGAGTATGAAAGAAACTAATATATTTGAGGTGCTTAACACAGTTCTTGAAACAGAATAGGGTTCAAAAAAAAAAAAAAGGTTTGGTATAGGTTTTAAGAAAAAAACTCTAAGAAGGTAAAGCTGAAGAAAGTAAAGTTGTGCATCTGATATTCAGTCAACTAGAGACGTGCAGCAAGAGCGTTTCGTTGGTCCTTACCTAAGGCTGAGAAAATGGCTGCAGCCCAGAACATTTCCCCCATCAGGGCAGGGATGAACAGGAGGCCACCCATGCGTTTTCCATAGATCTGCTGAAATGGGTCCAACATTGTCACATATCCCTTGGAACGCATGGGCTTTGCAAAGAACAGGCCACCTGAAAAATTAAACGTGCTTATAAGAAAAATTTTAAAACCATAGTCTAATAGTTTTTTGTTACTTTATTCTATGCTATACTTTCTCAAGGGAAATGAATTTTTGGAACACCTCTAGATGTTGAGGAACCAATCTGAAATATTCTGTGAATAGAGTACCAGTAAATATTTAGCAACAAAAATAAATGTCTTGATAGAGTTAAAAGTGTATGCATCTGAAGGACAGTTGGATGGCACACCTGAGGCATGTGAATTGAAAATGCTTGACCATGCACAGTGCTCACTAAAATGCCTTGATGCATTCATATGACCCAGCATAGTATTTAGACATTTCGAATAAGCATAGAATCCAATAAAAGTATTTTGAGTGCAAAAATAAAATAAAAGAGAAGGAATTCTCTATCTGTTATATAATATTGACCCTTTATTAGTTTTCTTTAGAAAAAGGAAATTCGGGAACAATTCAAGTTGATTCATTTTTAATGACATATCCACACTATTTTTGAAAGAAGTAAAAATCACTATGCTAAGAAATTCATTGTTGTAATAGCCATATGATCAAGGGAATTTTTTTTTTTTTTGTATTCCACAATCAAGAGATCATATAAACCAAGCATTAGTGTTCTGCTACTTACCAATTACTGGCAATAGTTACTTAAAAATTCCTGGTAACATTTTTCCCACAATAGTTATTCACATTGCTTGACTTTTTTTTCCCTTGTAATTTGTACACTCATTCTTTATGCTTTACCAAATGAGTCACTGACATCTGAAGTTTCACTTACCTAAAATCAGACTAAGAGAATATCCAATTGGTGCCTGAGCCCAAGCTAGACCATAATCTGGTACATATACTGCTTCAGCTGTCCCATTGATATAACCTCCTCCAACCCAGGTGGCTGAAATAGAATGAAAAGTGAGGGAATGACACGCTCTTACCCATTCCATCCTAGACCTGCCCTGTCCACTGCATTAGCTACTAGCTTCATGTAGCTATGGAGAGCACTTGACATACGGTCAGTCCAAGTTGAACAGTTCTGAAAGTATGAAATACATACTGGATTTTAAAGACTTAATATGGAAAAATATCTTAATAAGTTTTCATGTTGATTACACTTTGAAATGAAAATGTTTTGAATATATTGTGTTAAATAAAGTACATTATTATCATCAATTCACCTATTTTTATGTTTTTTTTAAACTGTCTTGTAGAAAATTTAACAATTATATTTATGATTCACATTTTATTTCCATTGGAGAGTGCTGCCCTAGATATTTTCTAAATGCATGCAGTAATCAACACTTTTTAATGATATTATTATGCATCATAAAATTTGAGATAATATATACTATTATTCTTTCCATTCTCAATAACTCTAAAACTTTACTTCCAAGCCCCGGTAACAGTCAATGTCTTATTTTCAAGCCCGTTCTGCTTTAATTATACTGATCTCTTCACACTGTTAATGACTGTTATCCTAAAAGAGTGGAGTGTGTGTGTGTGCACGTGTACACGTGTGTGCTTTTCATCCATGGCATCTTTTCTTAAGCACTCTGGAGACACATGACTCTGGCAAATGTGGTCTGCATCGCAAGTAGGTTGTACTTAGTACCTCAAATTTTGGGGAGCATGAAAGAGGGGGATAGATGACAATTCTACCCCAAGGTGTCCTAAGGTTAGTTTAAATTAGCTTTCCCTCTCTCTTCCCAACTACCCAACATATATGTAGGACTTTGACTAGCACTCAAAATAATTAAAATATTGACTGTGTACCCATTTGCAATTCTTTATTCTAATCTGGATCTTTTGGTAAGATATGATATATTTCATAGGAAATAAGAACTATGTCTTCTTCAGATATTAATAAGTAAAAATTTTATAGCACAATAGCATGAAGGAGTGAGGTCAGGAACAAAGAAGCCAAAGAAAACACATTTTGGTTAAACAAGTTTGGGCCAAGAACGATGGACAAATGCTAACATTTTCTCTAAGAAGACAATAAAATATCTGATCCTTGCTAAAAAACTAAGGTCAACTGAACACTTAGAACTTTACAATTTATATCTTTTTTAAGACTGCAGTCAAATATTCGAAATGATCACTTGGTAGAATTTTTGTACAGTTATGAGGGGTGTAGACTGGTAACTACCTTGATTACCAGACATGATGCTGAAACAAGAGTATATCATTCCACTGGACATAAAATTTGACTCTGAAGAAATCTCTAAAATCTCAAAGTCAGATATAAATCAGTGAAAGAAATAATACATATATGAAACTATCTTAAGAGAAGCATTTCTGCCTACAAAAAGCACAGAAGAGATAGAGTGTCTGTAGGTTAATACTGTTTTCTCAAAAGGTTATCATGAAAATACCTTACTGCAAAGGAATTTTAAGTGCATTTAAATAGAAAATTTTATGTACTAAAATCCTGAAGTGGACGCATTTGTATTTAGCATTATGCCACTTCCATCTTCACGGTAACTTTTAAATAGACTGCTGACAAACAACAAATGCTATTATTTGTTTTCTCATTCTAAGTCCTGCTGAAATTTCAGATACATCCCTAGATTTGAAAAGGCTTATGGATTTCCTTCTTTAAAAAAGGAGTTTTGACTGGGTTTGAAACTAGGATCTGAAGAAATAAATTCTTACAGGCACAAAACCTGAGTCTATTTTCCTGGCTAGGCAACTGAATCTGCTAACACACCAGCAGTGATTCATTGCACAAAGTAAATGGTCTGCTGGTCGCACAAGCACAAAGCTTATTAGTGATCATTTTTCATTTTGTAGATCTCCTGTCCCTTGTCCAAAAAGAAAATTGATGCCAGAATGATTGCAACTATTATATATAGAAGTATAGACTTGGTCACTTATTTTGATTAAACAAAGTCTCTCAGTTTATATCAATTCTGTTCTTTCTATGCCACAATTTGTTCTGCATGTTTGTATAATTTGTGTCAGATTTATGAGAGGGAACAAGAACTCTTTTAAACTGTATGCATTTTTAAAGTATCAACATTTCCAACCTTTCTTATATATCATTATATATCAAATAAGTATATGTCAATGAATTTGACAAAGTATACAGAATCTGATTCAGAATTTACATGAATTATGATATTCACCAAGGTTTTTTTGTTTTCTGAGAAAAAAGAAACTTTAAAATTGAGGTAGACCATAAACTATAAAATATATAGTATTATGAGTCACATATTTTCTATAGACTTTAATAGCCTATTAACTTGGAAACAATCACTCTAAATAGTGACAGCTCAAATTATGAAGTAATATTCTTATGGATACATTAAATATAATATTGAAATAGTTTAATAGAACATCATGGTTATTTACAAGGAACAAAATGCTTACATATGCAGCCACTTATTTATTCCTTTAATAGTTCTTTGAGTTAAATCAACAGCTATTTTTGTTTTATTTTGTTTTCATTTTCTTTGTAATAGGACAAAATCTGATGGGAATATAATAACAGTGATTTAATTCCACTTTAGATACCTGTATCACATCTGATCTTTAGGGTCAAAACGAAATGCTTGTGGTCTAGCGAGTAACAGAAATGCATATTCAAAGCTGTACATACTGTTTGTCCAAAGTTGGATAACAAGAAAAAAAACACAGGAAGAACTACATCAACATTTCAATAAATTCATCTGCAGGTGGTAGGTTTATGGATGATTTTGACTTGGTTCTTTACACTTTTGCATGTTCCTAAATTTCTGTATCATGTATCTAATGTCCATCAAGAGAAAAGATAAATGTTAGAACATAGTTTATGCAATGCAATTTGTTCTATATTTGTGTGTATAAAGAAAAAAAATGTGAAGCAGAGGATAGAGAAAAGACCTCTTTATAAACTATGCACTTTTGTAAAGAAAAAGGTGAAACCAGTTGGAGAGTTGCATGTGGTATTTTGTGGCACAGCCCTGGGCTTGGCTGACAGAGAATCTGGGTTTGGTCCTGATTCTAGAAAGACTATTTAAACCTCTCAGCCCTGGGCTCCTCACTTAACCCCAAGGCTGTTTCACAGTGTTGTCATAAAGATAAAAAGAAACCACGTATAATTGGCAAAGAGTTAAACAAACATAAAATGTGGGGGTCTGAAATATAAAATATATCATTCATAAATTATTCATTTTATTTTTACAATATGAAACATTGTAGTTTTCAGATAGCCAAAGTCAAGGCATTTAGAACATGGATTTAGTCCTCACAGATCAGTTTGGTAAAATATTTTATATACAAGGCGAATCATTTTAAAATAGCACTTCGGGATTGAAATTAGGTATCATTTCATTTGGTTATCATCTCCAATGGGCTATATTTTCAATGGGCAGTCAGAGTTCCTGTTGCTATGGATTACATGGCTGTTGAAAAACACTGGCTATGAAATGCAATGTGTGTTGTTAGTGTGCGTATTGAACAATATTAAAGATATAATTTCAAATTGTCATTTCTCAGAATCAATTTCAATGACCAAGAACATAGAAGAGAAACACCACCACTGATGGAGAGCTACCTCCAGGGTGCTTCTAGCACAAAGATTTGGATGGGAGACAGCCTCAGATGGTGGCTGGGAGATTCTTGCTGGGACACGCCCTAGGTTTTTTTTCCTTTTATATCAAGGCTCCTGGAAGTCTGTTTTTCAGCATTGTACATTCATAAAATGTGAGGAAATTAGTTTATTAAATGGAAGAATTAGGTTTCAAAACAGGGCATCCATCACCTTGCACCCAAACTGGTTTATTCAAGTTAAAAGCTATCGCAACTTAGTATTCTTTAGCATTTACCATTTAAGACAACTAAAAGTCATGTGTGCATTAATAAACACAATGAAACACTGACTTTATCATATTAAACAGTTCTATCACTTGTAAGACTGGGTACTTTTGCACTTTCATCCACCTTTTGTTTTACTAATTCCAAATGATATTCTATTCAGTGATTTATTGTAAAATCATTTTGTTCAAGTATCATTGATTTGATCTCACTCTATTTTTAAGTTTTAAATAGATGCAAAAGTATGTTTAAAATATCTAAGTAGCAAGCGTAAAGAACCCCCAAAGGACAGAGAGCAATGTTTGCTTTGTCACTCTGAGGTGATACGCTGTACACTCGGAGACGCCAAGGAGGGGCGGGTGGTGGGGGGCAGGGGGCACTTGAACTTACCTGTCATGGTAAATCCGCCCACGAGCAAACCAATGTCTCGGCCACCAACTATTATGGCTTCGCTACGTTCTTCTGATCTGCCACTGTTTTTGGTTCTCCAGGCAGCCCATATTCCAACCAGCAATATTAGAAGGTAGAACACAATGATAGCTATCAGCCCTTCCACATGGAAAGCCATTTTTATCTCACGGTCAGGATTCTTCTGTAGTTGACTACTTCATTAAGACTTCTGAAGAAAATACATTAATACATTGCAGATCAGCCAAGAGCAATGCATACATAAGCAACCAAGAATAAATCAGCTGGCTAATGAAAGATCCCGTGCCACCTAAAGAAGAGTAAGTTGATAACACATGTTAATCTTTCACAACAAGTGTTGACTATATTATTCTATTTTGGGTCATAATTTAACATTGGAGTTTTCAAGAAATAGAAACATTTTGGAAATGCTGTTTAACAAATATAATCTTAAGCATTTTCTGTTTAATACATTCTTCAATTTAAAAGCAGTCTTAATTCAGCAACTCTGATGAGAAATCCACAAGGAGTATTTGCTCTTTGGAATAAATTATTGTTTGACCTAGAATTATTTGGCAATGTCTTAAGTGCATGGTAAAGGACTATACTGAGAAATGCAGCAAATCGAGTTCATTCATTTACTAATTTATCCATCCGTTCAAACAATTTCTAGGAGTGGTCCAAAAAGTAATCTGGCATGCAAACAGCTGAAAAAGAAAAAAAGGAAAAAGAAAAAAAACTTTAGGAAAATCCATTTCAAAGATGCCTCTGCTGAACATTTTCAACAGGTTCTTGTTTAATCTCCATTGTCCTCCATTCCTTTCAATCCCCCCACCCTTCAGTAATCTATATAATACTTGTATACAATACTTGTGTACAATAAAACGATTTTAAAATACAGAATTGCTTAATAACATGACAGAAAGTCAAGGGCATCAAAAAACAAGACTCTTAGAAGACAAATGCCAAGTTCTTACGCCTTCATCTTTTGGAATTTTTCTCTCTCTCTCCTTTTTTTTTTTTTTTCACCTCGTGACCACGGCTATTTCACGACTGTAATTCACGCAAACAAGTTTCTGGGGGAAAACTAAGATACCTGTGCGCTCAGGTGGGCAGTAAGACCTACGGCAGAAAAAGCAGCTTCCCTTGGTTTCAGCGCGAAGCAAACGAACCGCCCGCGGGGCTGGCCGGGCGGGCCCTGCCTCTCTGAGCGAGCCGCGGGGAAGCTCTCTCCCGGGTCGCTGTCGGGGTTCCCCGCAGCCGCTGGCTTTCCCTCTTTGCCTCCGTCTGCCCCATCTCCCGCGCCCGGGCTTTCCCGACGCTTTGTCTCCTGGCAGGTCGGATCACACCCGGGGAGCCACGAGTGCTGGGCAGGAGACCCGCCAGTGCCTCCCCACGAAGACGCAAAAGGGCCGCGTCCCTCCCCTCTAAAAGCGCCCAGGTCGGGCCCCCACGGCGTGCCCGAGAGCGCGGGGCTCGGGGGCCGGGTCCGCTCCTACCTGGAGCGTTCCGGGCGCGGGGAAGCGCTCCCGGGGGTCCGGCTGCTCCGCGGGGCCTCTGCGCCCGAGTGCGGGGCGGCGAGTGCAGGGGCGCGGTGGGCTGCGGGGCAGGGCAGGCTCCGGGCCGATCCTCGCCCGTGTCGCCGAGATCGTCTGAGCGCCGCCGAGTAGGTGTGGGGCTGGCGGGCGTGGCGCGCGCGGCGGCGACCGGAGTAGTAGGAAGTCCCCTTTATAAGGGCGGCGGGCGGGGGGCGATCGTCAGAGCCCCGGAGGCGGACGTCAGAGGAAAGTGGTGCTGGAGCGTGGGATGGGGACGGGGCCCGGGGCGAGGAGGGTGTGTGGGATTCGGGAGGTGAGATGCGAGCGAAGGGAATGGGGAGCCTGGGGAGCCAGGGTAGACGAATAAAGGAGGAGCCGGGGAAGGCGAGGAGGGGCTGGGCGAGGAGCGACGGTGCGCCTGGGTGCTCGTACTGCGCTGCCCGATGTCCCCGAGGGAAGCCGGGCAAATCGCTTCCACCCTCACTTTTCTCCTCCGGAAGAGGAGGCCGTGATTCCCTAAGGTCATTTGGAATTCTAACTTCTCATGACTCCGGACTGAAGCAGGAAATGGGAAGACCGGGGAGGGGGTGTGTCAGAGAAATGTGTTTTCAAATGGAGCAGCTAGGAGCTAGACGTCCTTATAAAAAGGAGAGATCTAGGGTTATGGGCTTCTCGGACTGTAGCCCAGAACTGTTTCGTGAAGTGTCGCTCTCGCTGAAAGCAGAGACGTCCTGTCCCACCGCCTGCTGTGGGCCTCCAGTTGGAGGCTCATTCTGTCCATCCCTTGGGATGGGTTTTCTGAAGAACATTTCAGGAAGGTTTTGGAAGTCGTTTTAAAATTCATGCTCTTTCCCTTTTAAGTGAAAGACTCTGGGATTTGTCCCAAACAGCAATGAGGTAATCACATAAGCCAAACAATAAGCCAACTAGGTTCCCTGCCCTCCAAAATACCCTATTCCAGGGTGATGTAAAAGAAGTTGTTATATTTGTTTTAAATATATCATCTATCTCTATCTTTGTCTCTATATCTATGTCTATACATCAATATCTGATATACCTAGATATCAGTATCTATACACCTCGATATCTAGTTTAGATATCTAGATATATTATAGATATCTCTATATATACTATATATATATTTAGGGGTATGGATATAGATAGATTTAGATATCGGTGTGTATTTATATAGCTATATGGGTGTGTATTGTGTGCAGGGGGATGTGGAGAGTGGGGGATAGGGATAGAGAGAGAATAGACACAGATACAGCCGTATAGCCATGAGCCTTCCAGACACCTCACTTCTTCCACCATTTCCATACAGCACCATGCCATGTCTGTTAAACCATGAAATATGCAAATCTAATAGCTAATAGAATAAGCAGGATTACTTCTTAACTACTGTCCACCTGTTTCTAGGCACATTTACAGATATCTCCCTTTTTCTTTCAGTGGATTTGGACACAAACCTTAAAATTTATGTCGCTACTCCTTTTCTTTGTTCTCTGTATAAGCAGTGCAAACAGAAATTAAGACAGGGCTAAGGGCCTGCCTGGAGAGTTATCTTGTCTGATTTATGTGATTAGCTCATTGCTTTTGTGCACAACCCTTAGCCTTTCAAGATAACCCTGTTTTAAAGTGAAGGGTTATGAATTTAAGAAATTCAAAGGAATTGACAGAAGGAAAACAGAGATGGAATGTCATATAATTACTCAAGTACTTTTAAATAGAGATTCATTCAGTGTTTTTGTGTTTGACAGCTTTAATTCAATTTCTGATTCTGTACTTTGGCTACCAGTTAATTTAAACCTTTCCTGCCAGAATACACTTGAGACAATGATGACGAGAGGCTTACAGCAGTAGCAGGACAAGCATGGGCAATGGCCGGGTGTGAAACAGGGCATGGGGCTAAGTCCAGGAAGCTTGACTAGACTCCAGACAGGGACTAAAGAGGTGGATGTCCTCAGAGAAACAATGCCAGAGCTTTTAAGTATGAGACTTGGGAGTGCAGCCAGGACAGGCAGCTCTCTGTGGGGTCCACCTAATCCACTTTGAGAAGCCAGGCTTGCCAGACTCTGGATTTAGCACCAGATCTTGGTAGGGACAATGACCTTGAGAGACACCAAAATAAGTTCAGGCTTGGCAGGTCAATGTTCTTCATGAAAAAGCACCAGTTTGAAATGACAACTGCTGATGTATTGAGTCTACTTCTGCGTAGACATTTCCTCATTTGCTGAGTCCTTTGAGCTCTTGTGTCTGATCCAGAGATGACATTTGCTTGTGAATTTCTGTTCCAGGATATACATTCCCAAGCACTCATTTTTCTTTTGTCTTTAATATGTATGTCTTCCTCTACTCTCCTAAGGATATGTTATCAGGCTTGAAATTTGAGAAATTGGCCTGCATGTCAGTAGGTTATCAATTCCAGCTTTGGGGGTGGGGAAGAGGGGAAGCAGGTTTTGCATTGCCTATTCCTTTATTTAACACACATTTCCTACATGTCTTTTATGTACCAAGAACTGTACAAAGAATGGAGAACTTGTGGAAAATGATACGGCCCTTGACTTCAAGCAATTTATTATCAGTAAAAGGAGAGAAGAAATAGACAGGTGTAGCCTCTACTTCAGGATGCTCTTAAAAATGCTGGGAAAAGTGTATCATATCTCTATAACATAGACTTTAAGGGAGATACATACAAAAGGCCTTGATCAGCCTGGGACAGTCTTTCTGGGAGACAGGGAGATTTATTTATTCAACAAACACATGACAAGCACCTACTGTGTGCCAGGAATTTATAGGTGGTAGGTATATATTCAAGTAAATGAAACAAAAAGAGTCCTGTCCTCAATGAGGTAGGATGTCAAGGTCTGGGAATGTGCTAGTATGGTTTATGGAGCAGCAGCATCCCCTGCAAGTTCACTGGAAATGCAGAATTTGGGGCCCCACCAAGGCCTACTGAATCAGAAACTGACTAGATCCTTAAGTGACTCACATGCATGCTAAGGCTCGAGAAGTACTGATCTGGGGATCTAAACATAGTTGAAAAGGATGCGTGGAAGTTCACTGAGGGAAAAAAGAGGTTAGGATAACATGGACAGAAACAAAAACATGGTCAGGCATCCAGGTTTGAAACTTGTGGTACATTTATGAAATTGCAATGTCCATGAGTCAATATTTTTATTCCCCAGGGATATCCAGATTCTAGTCATAAGGAGCCACGTGATCAAAAGTCCAGAGATTTTATTTTAAAATAGCATTGGTAATTGGAGAGGGTCATTGTTTGGTGTATATGTACTGATCATGACTCAGATATGAATCAAAAGGCACTTGAGATTTTTCTTAAGTCATAATGCCCCAGTTCCCTGATACAATTTTAACTTGAATATTTCTTATTTTTTAGTTGATTATATTCAGCTTCTGTTGCAATTTGACTATTGGTCAGTTGCTCCAAAATCAGGGTTTTCATCAGAATTATTGAATGCTTAAAATATTGCATGTCCTAGAGCCCCATGACCCAGAAATCTGATCTGGTAAATACTGGGCAAGGGTTTGGGAACCTGTTTTTATTCTCTTTCCTGTTGATCCTGATGACCAGCCAGGTTTGGGAGCCACTGCTCTGGAGTGGAGAGAGCATGGGCTTGGAAGTCAAAAGACACAATTGCAGCTCATATCTACTAGTTATGAAATCTTCAGCAAATTGTTTTGTCTTCTTTGAGCTTTAATTTTCTTATCTGTAAGATGGGAATAAAATATGTACAAAGTTGGTGTTTCCTTAAAGGAATATGAGAATTAACTGTGATAGTATATTTGAAAACATTCAGTGCCATGTTTGTTTTCTCATCTGTGCTCAATGTATTGTAAACAAATGCTGCTGCAGTGGCTTCTCTTATTGTTGCTGTTCCACTGTTGAAACCCGCTGATGTTCTGCCCTCTGGTGACTGAGCACTACACAACTGGTGTGGTGATAAACATCCCCACTCTACTAACTGATTCATCTATCTGTACTTGCTAAATAGGTAAAGAAATGTTTTGCTAATAATCTTGGAACTACTTCAGGATTCATATAATTTAGAAAACACAGCTCAGATTAAGGTCTAGATTCTACTACTTGGTCAATTTGTGACTAAATCCAGTTCATACCTTTGTAGGTAGGGCTAGGAGTAGTGGCAAACATTTCTTCTCATAGGTATACTTCTGGAAGGGAGAATAGAGACATCCAATCTCCTCTTCCTCAGCCTCTTCCCCTTCTTCTGGCTGGCACTCAGGCCTCACTGACAGTTCCCAGTTCATTTTGAGACACATGCTTTCCACTTGGTTGCCTTGCAGGAGGCCAATAATATCGTTTCATCCTTTTAGAATCAGCTCAGACATTAATCCCAGAGATGCTTCTGTGATCTCTGTCTTCTCCAAGACTAGGCTATATCTCCCTCTCTGGGGCTGCTGTCCCCTGACGCTTACTACTACCTGACAGTTTTCTATGTATCACATTCCTGCCTCTCTAGTCTGTGAACTGTGAAGGAGGATCTCAGTCCAGAAGTCGGTGTAAAATGCTCCCGGGTTCCATTCTCCCATGGAATCTTCGAAAAACTAGCAAAACTTGCCAGAGCTGTCTTCTACAAAACTCTGGAAAATGCTAAAGAGTTGTGATAACTGGATGAGTGCCAAATCAAGAAAACACAGCTTTAAAATTTGTAGGAGAAGCTCGTGGTGCCTATGCAGGTCCCTCCCCAGACACCTTCCTGGTGCACCATGGAGCCTGCCTGCGCTACTCCCACATGCAAGTATCTCAGTGAACCCCAAAAAGGATAAACTTGAAGAGAACCATGACAAGACACACAGTAGTCAAACTGTTGAATGCCGAAGACAAGTAGAGAGTTCTGAAAGCTGCAAAAGAAAAGCAATGTATTATGTACAAGGGTCTCCCCGAAATTAGGTGCTAATTTCTCATTAGAAACCATGGAGGGAAGAAGGCAGTGGGATAAATATTTAAAGTGTTAAAAGAAAATAACTGCCATTCAAGAATTTTATATCCAATGAGATGTTCTTTCAAAATGATTTAAAAAAAAAAAAAAAAAAAGCTGAGGGAGTTCATCTGCCCCACAAGCAATGCTAAAGGGAATTCTTCAGACTGAAATGAAAGGACACTAGACTGGAGGTGGCCTTAATCCAATATGGCTGAAACTCTTGTAAGGAAAAGAAACTGGACACACAGAGAGAAGCCATGGCAAGCCATCAGAAGTTGAAAGTTACTGGAAAGGAGAAGATGCTGACATGCATTGCCATGAGACAGAAAAGCCAAGGGCTAAGGATCACAGGCAGCCAGCCCCAGAATGCAGTTTTCAGGGAAAAAGCATTGCCTTTCCTGATGCCTGGATTTTGGATTTCTCCTAGCCTCAAAACTGTGCACCAATAAATTCCCATTGTTGAAGCCAATTGATAGTAATTTTTTTTTTAGCAGCCAAGAAATAATACGCCTACTGCCCATGAACAGAGGAATGGATAAACAAAATGTGATATACATTTACAATGGAATATTATTCAGCCATAAGAAGAAATGTAGTTCTGATACATGCAACAACATGGATGAAACTTGAAGACATAATATTGAGCAAAATAAGTCAGACGCAGAAGGACAAATGTGTGAGCTCACTGATATGAAATAAAGCAATATTGAATAAGCAAATTCATAGACTCAGAAACTAGAATACCAGTTACCAGGGGCCAGAGTGGGGGTAGGGAATGTGGAATTAATGCTTAATTGGTACAGAGTTTCTGTTTGGGGTAATGAAGAAGTTTTGGTAATGGATGATGGTGATAGCGCAACATTGTGAATGTAATAAACACCACAGAATTACATATTTGAATGTGGCCAAAAAAGGAGATTTTAGGTTCTATATTTGTTATTAGAATTAAAATTTACAAAAAAAAACAAGACAAAGAGTGAACTCCAATGTAAACCATGGACTATAAGTAATAGCATAATTATAATTCATATTATTTCATTTGTAACAAAGGTACCACACTAACGTAAAGTGTTAATAATAGGAAAAACTGCATTTGTGTTTGTGGTGGGGCTAATTTGGGAACACCTTATTTTCTGTGCGATTTTTCTGTAAACCTACAACTTCTCTAATTAAAAAAAAAAAAAAGTAGAAAATCAAGTTGGGGAAGAGGCAAGAGTGATCTGTATAAGGCCACCCATCCAGTTCAAGGCAGATATAAAACAGAGTTCTCTTGCCCCCAGATGAATAATTTTTAACCTGTGTGGCCTGTGAGTCTACACTCAATTTTTTATTCCTTTACCCTAAAAGCATGCATAGTTTTCATTTAAAAGCTTCATATTTGACACTTTCATAATAATGGTAATCAAGCATTGAAAAAAATAAGCAAAGTTGTAAGTGGAAGGAAAAGGGGGCAGCAAAATGGAGAAAAAATGGCATGGCGATTCGAATTCATAGAAGGAAAAGCTGGAATTTTTCATAAAGATTTTATTACATGGGTTTCGGCGCATTACAATAAAACTCCAAAGTGCTGACAATAACAATAACACTAGAATTAATAACTTGGATAGAAATCAATTTGAGTTAAATGCAATTACTCAACAAATGCCAAGTTTTTGTCTTGTGTCCTTATGATAAATGGTATATGTTGGCTAAATCTTCATATTTTTAAAGCTATCAGTTAAATAGGACTTCCACGCTGTATGCTCTTTAGCTTGATAAAAATATGTATAAAAGTGATGAACAATGTATTTTTAGGACAATGATTTCCCACATTGGTGGTATTAAAGTCAAAATCATTCCATGCAACCATGGCTATTGGTTTTCCAGCAGATTTGTTTTCCTCCTGGCTGTTCTTCCAATACTTTACTGTGAATATTCAAACATATATAAAGGTTGACACATATGTATCAAAGTTAATTGTATACTCTCTACCTAAATGCTACCATTAACATTTCACTATACTTTCCTTATCTCACTATATTATTATCACTATATATTATTTCACTAAACTTTCTTTATGTAACATTTCTATCCATCTTTCTTTCCATTCATCAATTCATTTTAATTATTTGATGCATTTCAAAGTAAATATCATAAGTACAATTCTCCTTAAATGTTTCAACAAGCATATCATTGACTAGAGTTCAATATTTGTTTACAGTTTTTCTGTTGATGTAAAATCTATGTATAATGAAACACATAAATCTTGAGGGTGTATTGGGTGAATTTGATAAATGCAAACACCAATGTAACCTAAATCCTGATAAAGAACATTGCTATCACCACAGAAAGTCTCTCATGCTCCTTTTGAGTCCATCCCTGCCACTGCCCATCAGAGGAAAATGATATTCTGATTTTTCTTGCATCATAGATTAGATTTGCCTATTATCAAAGTTCGTAAGAGTGAAATCATGCACTATGTACTTCCATTCAGCATAGCATTTTTGAGATTCATTCATGTTATTGCATGGATCAGTAATTTGTTCCTTTTTATTGCTGAGTCATGTTCCATTGTGTGAATACGCCACAGTTGGTTGTCTATACTATTATTGAGGTACCCCTGTGTGTGGGGGGATGAGGGGTATCAGATTTTTAACTATGATGAATAAAGCTGTTGTGAAAAGTCTTTTTGTAGACTCTACATTTAGAGAATTTAACAGAGTTTACACACAAAAGTTATGGGTCCCTCTTTCTCTCCTTTCTGGGATTTCCTGCCTTACTTTTCTGCAGTTTTGTTTGCCCTACCTCTGTCCTCCAATTATTTACAGCAATAATAAAGATTGTGGATTTTCTACTGCAGTTTGAACCATCCTGCTTGGTATAAAATGGAATCTGTGCTTAAGTTCAAAGGCATAAGAAATGGGATTCACCCTGTGCTGTTTCTGTCTTCCAAGTACCAACTTGCTGCCATTATCTGCCTAGTTTTGTTCACCATCAGCTTTCAAGTAGTTTCCTCTTTATAATTGTCCAGAGTTTATAATAGTTATCCGTGGAAGGTTTTTCTGATCAGAGCTTACTCACTACACCAGGCGTGGTACCTGAGCAGACACATTTTGACCACAATGCTTTCTTGGCCACTATTGACATGTTCTTCTCTTCCCCCCTTTTCCAAATTCAGGCAAGGACAGCATGCCCAGTTCTGGCTCATGCTGCTCCTAGTACTCAACATGGCCACTTTGCAAATATTGAAATGTTAGTTAGGTCTGATTTTAAGCAAGTCCCTGAGCAGGGGAAGTCCTTTACCATATCTCTTATACCTTCCTGTACCTTATTCCAACTCCATAGACTTTAATCATTACCAAGGAATCATGATGTCTTTTGGATTGTCTGAGCTGAATTCTCATTTGGAGATCTTAACTTGGAAGCACCATGGGAGAAATTAGCCAGTAATGAAAGTCTATGTCAAACATCTTAGGGATTCAAGTGTTACGTAAAGAAAGCAAATGTAAAGACCAAGCCCAAAGAGCAGGACTCAAAGAAGAAAATAAAGTCTCCATGTTAAGAACAAGTTAAGAAGATGCTGAATAGATTTTGATCAGATGAGAAATATATCAGGGCTCACTCTGTGTGGTTTTAAAAAGGCCCTATAGCACCCAAAAGTGCACAGATAAATCATCTTGGCTTACAGGTGCAGAAACCGTTTTAAATGTCAAATCTCAATGTCCTAGAAGTTTATCTGTATTTTTTTTGGTGTAAGTAAATGAGATATTAGATATAGGAAACGTGATCACCGAAGAGAACATATGCTTAGTAGATAAATAGAAGTAAGCTAAATTACATATTTCTTCTCCTTTTGCCCCATTATTCAACATCATTTCCACACACGAAGGTACTTTGTTATAGAGGGGAAATGCTAATGAGCTGTAACCAAAAAAAAAGAAGACATTTGTCACATAGGGTTGTACATCATAGAGGCCTTTTGTTTACAAATTATTATAATGTAATACTGATACTTCAGATTTAATTTGAATGGTAAAAAGAGCTGTTACATGGGAATTTTGTTGTGACATTTTGCATTTCTATCAGTTTCCTTACAGACTTTTATGTGGGCAGGGGACTGTTCTGTGATTTTAACTTCAAGCAACAACTTAAAATTTATACCCAAGTCTGCATTTTATTTTCTCTTTAGAAATATTGTCATCAATATTTTCAAAGAGCAAGCTGGCAAATGAATGTAGTATAAGAGAGGCGTTGTTAATGTAGCTGGAAGTTCAGATTATTTTTCAATCCCAGAAATCAGTATTTCCAATCTTTTTGTCTCTTTGAATTTGGTGACTACTTGTTGATCTTCAAATTATGATAATGTCAACATGGATTTTTGAAGTTTTTGTGATATCTTCCACTATTTTAGCCATGAAAACTATATTGAATGTATATTTCGTATTTTCTGGTCAGTAAATGCACTTGAAAAACACGACTTTTTTGTTATACATTTTTCACATTGGAGATCAACATGATGTATATATGTAAACTGAACTAGGCAATCAAACTCCAAGAAGTAATTGGACTGTCTCATATGCAACCCATGTTAGCACAAGGAAATCTGTTTCTTGCATGTATATTATCGAGATACCACTCATCTGGGAGTTTCAGTGTGCAGACTGCCTCCAGTGAGCCTCATAAAATTCCCACTGTATAACCACTATTGAGGGACTTTAGCAATCTCAGTTTATTATATACTAAAATAGATTGCCAAGAATCTTCTTAATTCAACCTCATTAGAGGAGTATTTTCCATAGGGTATCCAGTAGAACACTCATTCTAAGGAATGCTAATAAACATTTGTCAAAATTCTTTAGGAAGCACTGAGGGAAGCTATGTCTAATAAGCTTCCATTTGGTTTTGTTGTGATACAGGGGGTTCTCAGATCATTTCAAGAGCTGATATACATCACCAAGAAGAAAATAATATATATTGCTCTCTAACATTTATAATCACAGTACATTATTTTAAGGTGGAGTACCTTGTGAAAATTTTATTTCTTCGAATTTTGACAAGTACTGCAGTATCGTTATGCTCTTGTATTTTTAGTAATAATATATATTTTAAATGAAAGCTATAGAAGATGATACCAGAAACACACAAATGCATTCATACACATAAAACTGTTCTGCCTTTTCTCTGTGTGATGGTTAAGTTCATGGTCAACTTGGCCTGTTGTTTGGTCAAGTAAGCCCTGGCCTGATTGTTACTGTGAGGGTATTTTGAGGATTTAAATCATTAGTCAGTTGACTGCATCTATGGCTGATTATATCAGCAATAAGAAATGTCTCATCCAAGTTGAAGGCCTTAAAGGGAGAACTGATGAATTTCTATCTTTATTTCAGCCATCCAGCCACTTCTCCTGAGAATTCATCAAAACCTCCATCGGAGTTCCCAAATTGCAGCCTGCCTCATGGATTTTGGATTTGACAATCCCCACAGTCATGTAAGCCAATTCCTATAATAAATTGCATAATATTTACATAATAAGTGTAAATATATATATCATGTCAGTTCTGCTTCCCTGGAGAACCCTGACTAATATACTCTGGGATCAGTGACTCTGAATCAGTCCATGAAATCAGAGGGAGTACAAGAATTCTGGATGAGAACTTTTGCACTGTAACATGCTAATCTAAAAGTCTCTAGATAATGTGGCACAGCAATCATTTAAAAATTTTTTAAAAATTTTGATGAATTCTGATATATTGTTTATTTTTTTTTGGTGACAAAGTACATAAGGAAGGATCATTATCTACATTGTATTTCTCAGATTGTCAGTGTTTTTATTTGGTTGGGTTTAATGTGTAACATTCTGCATAAGGGTATAAAAGAAAACGTGTTTGTATTTTATAAAGCCAGAAGGTAGTATGTGGAAGAATCTTCCAAACATGAGGAACAGGTTCTCATCGATGCCCAGTAAATATGAAGCATTTCTTTTGACAGGATTATATTCAATAAAGTGTTATCTATAAAAACATAACTCCTCTACTATTACTTCTTCTTCTTCTTTTTTTTCTTCTTCTTGTTCTTCTCCCCCCACCTTCTTCTCCTTCTCCTTTTCCTTCCCTTCCTCCTTCTCCATCTTCCCCTCCTCCTCCTTTTTCTTCCTCAATAGGAGGTGTTCAAATATTGTACAAAAAGTTTTCAAACTCCTATGTTGTGGGGCAAAAATCTGTAGTTGTACTACAAACAGTGAGTATGCATCTTATCACTACTAAAAAGTATATCTCCATCGTCAGGCTAGAGAAAAGACTGAATTATCTTTCTCTTTAGAACATGATAGCAAAAATCCTTGCTATACTTGAAGAGTTCTACAGCTATTATAGAAATTGAATAGCTATGAACTATGGTGTTCATAGTTAAACACCATACAACAAATAAAGCTTCAGGCCCAAATGGCTTCAATAGCAAATTTTACCAAGCATTTGAAGATATAATAGTATTAATCACACATATCTCCTTCAGAAAATACAAGGGTATCAACAAATTTTATGCAGTCAGCATTAATCTGATTCTAAAACCAGAGACATTACAATAAAAGAAAGCTAAATACCAATGACTTGCATGATTATAGATGTGAAGATCCACAGAAAGATACTACCAAATCAAATCCAGCAATGTAAAGTAATGATAATACTGCATGACTGATGGGTTTATCTTTAAAATGCAAAGCTGGTTAAGCATTCAAAAATCAATATAATTAACCACATCAATAAACTAAGGAAGACAAATCTTAAGATCAGCTCAAAAAAATGTAAAAAGAATTAGACAAAATTTGACATCTATTCGCAGAAAAAACTCTCAGCAAACTAGGAATAGAAAGGAATTTCTATAACCTAATAAAGTACATCTACAAAAGTCCTATAGTTAACATGATACTTAAGAGTGAAAACTGAATTTTTCCTTCTGAGATTGGGAGCAAGGCAAGGTTGTCCCCTCTCATCTTTCCTATCCATCATGGTAGTCAAAGTCCTAGGGGTTCAAAATTATAAGGAAAAGAACATACAGATTGAAAAGGAAGAAACAGCCTTGTTTCAATTTAAAGACTACAAAATTATCTAAATAAACCTAAGAAATCTACAAAAAACACTTGTAACTAATGAATGATTTTAGAAAGGTAGAAGGATAGAAGGTCAATGTACAAAAAATGAATTATGCCTTTATATGCTAGCAATGAACTATTGAAAATTGAAATGAAAAATCCATATCATTTACAGTAACACCAAAATCATATATATACAGAATGCATATGCTGGAAACTATGAAACACTGATGAAATATCAAAGATAAATAAATGTAAAGCTATACCATGTTCATAGATTTGAAGACTCAAAATTGTTAGGCTGCCAATTTTCTTTAAATTGATCTATAGATTTAACATAATCCCAATAAAAATCCAAGGAGGATTTATTTTTTGTAGATATTGACAAACTGATTCTGAAATCTGTAAAGAAATATAAAGGATCTAGAATAGTTAAAACAGGTTTGAAAAAGAAGAAAACTATTGGAGGACTTAAACCACAGTAATCAAGACTGGGTGGTATTGGTGAAAGGATAGACACATAAATCAATAAAATAGAATAGGTAGTGCAGAAATAGACCCACAGCTATATAGTCAATTGATTTTTAACCATAGTGCCAAGACAGTTCAATGGAAGGGCAATCACTTTTGAAGTACAATTCTTACATTAGATAAAATGTGATGTGTTATTTTTGGCTTCTTACATGTTTGTCAAAGTAGAACATCTGTGAAAAAGCAATTGTTGCTTTTGAATGACATAATCAGAGCAACAAATATTGGTAAATTTGGTAAACTAATTTCAAATATTAACAGACATTAATTTTCCATTCTTTCATTTAAAAAGTACTAAAATCAGGCAGGGAGAGGGTGGCTGTGACTGCACTAACACTAATTCCCAGGCTGCCCTTAAGGAATGGGAGCTGTGACCCTTTGGGGGGTGGCAAGGGCGGCGGGCAGAGCCATTTTGGAGCTAGTGGTCTTTTATCCCGTAGACATGCACCGAACAACCAGAATCAAAATCATGGAGCTGAGCCCCCACCTGATGTGTGTGCCTTGTGGAGAGTGCTTCATTGACGCCACCATCATAACCAAATGTCTACATTCCTTCTGTAAAACGTGTATTGTGCGTTACTTGGAGACCAGCAGGTACTGTCTAATCTGTGACATCCAAGTTCACAAAACCAGACCACTCCTAAATATAAGGTCAGATAAAACTCTTCAAGATACTGTATACACAGCAGTTAACTCTATCCCTGAATTGTAAGGCCTATCTCTAAACTTTCAGATGCTGATCCTCTAGCATATGTTGTCACAAACATTGGGACTGGCAGTTTGATGTGCTGAGCCCTCAAGCATGGGACTTGCCCTTATGAAGCTCATTACCACAAAGGAAAGTCTAAAGTTGTATGTAATGGTGCCTAAGAGTCTCCCCCTGAGTACTTCTTTGTTGCTCAGATGTGGCCCTCTCCTCTCTAACTGAGCCATCTCAATAGGTGAACTTGCTGCCCTCCCCCCTACGTGGGACCCAACTCCCAGGGTTGTAAATCTCCCTGGCAACGCAGAGTATGACTCCCGGGGATGAATGTGGACCCGGCATCGTGGGACTGAGAGTGTCTTCCTGACCAAAAGGGGGATGCAAAATGAGACAAAATAGTTTCAGTGGCTGAGAGATTCCAAATGGAGTCGAGAGGTCACTCTGGTGGACATTCTTATGCACTATATAGATAACACCTCTTAGGCTTTAATGTATTGGAATAGCTAGAAGTAAATACCTGAAACTACCAAACTCCAACCCAGCAGTCTGGACTCCTGAAGACAATTATATAATAATGTAGATTACAAGGGGTGACAATGTGATTGTGAAGACCTTGTGGATCACAGCCCCTTTATCTAGTGTATGGATGAGTGGAGGAATGGGGATAAAAACTAAAGGACAAATGGGGTGGGATGGAGGGATGATTTGGGTGTTTTTTTTCACTTTTATTTTTTTTTCTTGTTCTGGTTCTTTCTGATGTAAGGAAAATGTTCAGAGATAGACTGTGGTGATGAACGCATAACTATGTTATCATACTGTGGACAGTGGATTGTATATCATGGATGATTGTATGGTGTGTGAATGTATTTCAATAAAACTGAATTTAATAATAAAAAAAAAAAGATACTGTATACAAATTAGTTCCAGGGCTTTTCAAAAATGAAATGAAGAGAAGAAGGGATTTTTATGCAGCTCATCCTTCAGCTGATGCTGCCAATGGTTCTAATGAAGATAGAGGAGAAGTTACAGATGAAGATAAAAGAATTGTTAATGATGATGATGATAAGTTTATCCATTGAATTCTTTGACCAGATGAGATTGGATTGGAAAGTAAACAAAGACAAAGAGAAATCGAAGGAAGAAATGAATGATAAAAGATACCTACAATGCCCCATGGTGATGACTGTGATGTATCTAAGAAAGTTTCTCAGAAGTAAAATGGACATACCTAATACTTTCCAGATTGATGTCATGTATGAAGAGGAGCTTTTAAAGGATTACTATACACTAGTGGATGTTGCAATCCATTTATAGCTGGAGAAGGAATGGGCCACTTCCTTTAAAATACAGAGTTCGACCTACTTGTAATGAAGATCAGTCATCAGAGGGATGGACTGACTACTGTTGGAGACCTGGAATGTGACTCTGCGAGTGACAAGGTCCACAGTCCAGCAGGAGGCCTCCCCTCCACCTCCTCGTGCCTGCTGAGCCCCAGCACCCCCATCCAGTCACCACACCCTCAGTTTCCCCATATCTCCAGCACCAGGAAAGAACCAGCAGCAGCCCCAGCGGGAACCACCAATTTTCCTTTGCCAACAGACCTTGGAAATTATCAGTCAATGGGTCCTCAGCAACTTCATCTGTTTGAAACCTGAGACTGTTCAGGAAAATAATTTTAAACTCCTTTAAGATATCTCCATGCCATTTTAGCTTTACAGATGCTAATACCTGTGACTGTTGTCCAATTTGCTTTCTTTTGTAGTGACATTAAATTTGGCTATTAAAGATGGACTAGATGTGATATTCATATGGGCATTAAATGAAAAAGATCGCTCTTATAAAGAGTTGGTTTTTGGGGAGAGGCAGGCAAGAATCTTTGTGTGTGTGTTAAGAAAGATGTGAAATGGTTTCTGTAACCATTGTTTGAATTGGAAATATGGATATGAGCATTGGGCCATAGTTTGTTAATTCAACTAACACTTACCTTACATTCTCCTTTATTCTTATGCTGTTTTGTGAACCTGTAGAAAACAAGTGCTTTTTATCTTGAAATTTCAACAAATGGAAAGAATATGCATAGAATAATGCATTGTATGTAGCCATGTCACTGTGAATAACAATTTCTTGCATATTTAGCCATTTTGATTCCTATGTTTCCTTTTTTACTCCTCTGTTGCTGCGCAAAACTGATCAAAGGAAAGTAAACTTCAGTGTTACAATCAGAATACCTACTAAAAGCAGGTACTACCATTTATTTTATTGACTTGTTGAAATGATTCACTTTTATAAGACTCATATGGCATTATGCTTACTGTACAATGCCATATTGGTATATGTCATAACAGGAAACAGTATTGTATGATATATTTATAAATATTGTAAAGAAATTATTGTGTTTCATGCACTCACAAATGGTTGTTAAAATTCTCCCAACTGGTTCCACTTTTGCAGATACCCTATGTTTGAGCCTTGCATATCAGCACAGTGTTTTTTTTAAATTCAGTTTTATTGAGATATATTCACATACCATACAGTCATCCATGGTGTACAATCAACTGTTCACAGTACCATTTTATAATTGTGCATTCATCACCCCAATCTATTTTTGAACATTTTCCTTACACCAGAAAGAATCAGAATCAGAATAAAAATAAATAAACAAAAAAGAACACCCAAATCACCCCTCCCTTCCCACCCTATTTTTCATTTAGGTTTTGTCCCCATTTTTCTACTTATCCATCCATACACTGGATAGAGGTAGTGCGATCCACAGGGTTTTCACAATCACATTGTCACCCCTTGTAAGCTACATTGTTATACAATCATCTTCAAGAGTCAAGGCTACTGGGTTGAAGTTTGATGGTTTCAGGTATTTACTTCTAGCTATTCCAATACATTAAAACCTAAAAAGTGTTATCTATATAGTGAGTAAGAATGTCCACCAGAGTGACCTCTGGACTCCATTTGAAATCTCTTAGCCACTGAAGCTTTATTTTGTTTCATTTTGCATCCCCCTTTTGGTTAAGAAGATGTTCTCAATCCCATGATGCCAGGTCCAGATTCATCCCTGGGAATCATATCCTGCATTGCCAGGGAGATTTACACCCCTGGGAGTCAGGTCCCACGTAGGGGGGAGGGCAGCGAGATCACCTGCCAAGGTGACTTAGTTAGAGAGAGAGAGGGCCACATCTGAGCAACAAAGAGGCACTCGGGGAGACTCTTAGGCACAATTATAATGAGGTTTAGCCTCTCCCTGCAGCAACAAGCTTCATAGGGGCCAGTCCCAAGACAGAGGGCTCGGCACATCAAGTTGTCAGTCCCTAGTGTTTGTGAGAACATCAGCAACAATCCAGGTGAGGAAGTCCAACACCTCTGCATCCTCCCCCAGCTCTTCAGGGGGGCCCCGAATATATATTTTTATTCTCCACCCAAATTACTTTAGGGTGTGTTTCTATTCATTCTAATCTATACAGACCTACCATAGCTCATTTCCTATTCAAAGTTCCATGTAATTGTAGTGTTTGAACAAACTGACTGTAGAAGTTATATTGTTTAGAAAATATAGAACCTACACCAAATAAACATCTCTTCCCTTGGTCTCACATGGGAGTTGAAGTTTGAACACAATCAGTTTCAACCTTTATCCTTTGGCCCAATTTGCTCTAATCTTAACCAGTTGTGCTTTATTCATATCTCTAATTGAAGTCTGGGCTCTATTTCAGTGTTTTTTTGTTTGTTTGTTTGTTTTTTGAGTTGCTGAATGCGTTAATACTGATATTCATATCTGCCGAGCTCTAGCTCTGAGTTTCAGGTGTCACACAGATACCCAATGTTCCAGAGATCAATCAGGTTATACATTAAGGGATCAACATCTCAGAGTTTGGAGATAGCCATTACAATTCAGGAATTGATTTGACTGCTGTAAGAGCTTACCATCTAGGGACCATTACAATAATCATTTCCCTGTTAGGCTAGCACAGTATGTTTTTAATGTGGATATCTAATTTTAAATTTTGTTCCATTGGAAGCAATTAGCAAATTCTTACAGTACCGACCTTTCTCTAGTAATACATGTTGACTCTTAAATTTTATTGTTGTAATAAAGAAAAAATTAACTATGGAATGTAGAAATAATGTGTTCATTTTCCATGAGTTATGATGAAATTAATGTGTTTTTAAAATGCACATTTATCACCATAATTCTAAAACAATTTTTAAAATATTTCAGCAATTTGCTGGAGGAAAGAATTTTACCTAAAATTATTTTAATACATTATATAGCAGTAATTTGAAATTGAAAACATACTTTAACAGTCATAAACAACAGTCATATGCCATCTCCATAATGTCTGGAAATAGAAGCAATTTATTATGAGCTTCTACAGGTTTTAATTTTTAAATAGAGTGAGCATGTTGAATTTAAAATATGAATAACCTCAACAATTTTCAGTTTGTGTTTTGCTTTGGTCAAACTTTGGTGTGTGTTCATCACCCATCAGTTATTTGTGAGGGTGTTTCTTCTATATGAATATTGTTTCATGTTTGTATGGGAAAAATTGTAGCTAAACATTTCATTGTCTCTAGTCTGCAAAAGAAGCACAATTCTATTGCTTTGTCTTGCCTATAGTCATTAAATCATTACTTTTGCATTAAAAAGTACAAAAATCAATGAAACTACTCACATCATGTAAGCCACAGCAAATGCTACATTTGACTTTGACCTATGCTTAAGATTGTTTATGAGTAAATAAAAAAGGAAGAAAAGAAAAACACTGTGGGCTGGAGAAATCAAATGACATTTTTCTTATTACTCTTGGCTGCTGACCCAATCACACGAATTACCTGTGAAGCCAAGGAAATTTGCCCTTTATACAAGGCATTGTTCTGTTATCCTTATTTGATTTTAGATCAGAGACCTTTCTAAAAAACTGACATTTAGAAAGCCAGCCTTAAAAGTAAAAATAAGAATAAATTTTACAACATGGAGCAGAGACATCATATGACAAAAGCTGTGGAGAAACAGACTCTACATACTTAGTCCAGCTAATTCATGAAATGAACAAACAAACAAACAAACAAAAAACAGTTATAGGACAAAGTTTCTGGAAACTATTAAAATTAAGTTTGTATTAATCCAAATTAGATTATTATAAACTAATATTTTAATTGTAATCCCTAGAGTAATACTAAGAAAATGACAATGAGTAGTAAAACAAATTACAAGGTAATTAAAATGGTACACTGGAAAATATCTCTTTATCACAAAAGAAGATAGTAATGGAGGAATAAATGAACAAAAGTGCCATAAGACATACAGGAAACAAATAGCAAAATGGCAGATGTAAATCCTACTTTTTCAGTAGTTACTTTGAATATAAATGGATTAAGCATGCTGAACAAAGGCAGGGATTGGCAGAATGGATTAAACAACATGATTGAATTATATACTATCTACAACAGAAACACTTTAGATTCAAAGGTACAAATAGGTTGTAAGTAAGAGGATGGAAAAATATATACCATGCAAAATCTAACCAAAAGAGAGCTGGGGTGGCTAAACTAATACCAGACAAAATAAATTTTAAGACAAAAATTGTTCCTAGAGGCGAAGGACATTTTGTAATGCTAAAAAGTTCAGTCCATCAATTGTCTACAACAATTATATACGTTTATATGTGCACCTAACAACAGAGCTCCAAACACATGAAATGAAGCTGATATACTTTAAGAGAGCAAGAGATACTTCAACAATAGTAGGTGGAAATGTCAATACTCCACTTTTAATAGTGGGTAGAACAACTAGACAGGTTATCAACAAGGGAATAGAAGACTGAAAAAACAGCACAAACCAACTAGACACCCTTGGAAAAGTCCACCCAATGACAGCAGAATACACACTCTTCTCTAGTGTGCATGGAATATTCTCTAGGATGGATCATATGCCACAAAACAAGTCTCAAAATTTTAAAGAGCTGAAATAAAAAGAGTGTCTGTGACCCAGTGGATGAAATTAGATGTCAATAATGAAAGGAAATTTGAAAAATACACATATATGTGGAAATTAAACAACTCATTCCTATATAACTAATCAGATAAAGAAGAAATAAAAAACAAAATAAGAAAATTCTCTGAGGTGACTGAAAACTAAAAGCCAACATACAAAAATTTATGGAATACAGCTACAGTAGTACTTTGAGTAAATATACTATGGTAAATGCCTATTTTAGAAGAAGAAATATCCTCAAATCAATAATTAAATTTTCACTTTAGGAACCTAGAAAAAGAAAAGCAAATTAAATCCCAAGTAAGCACAAGAAAAGGAGTCATAATAGAATGAAAAAGAATGCAATAGAGAGTAGAAAAACAATAGAAAAAAATTGACATTAAAAGTTGGTTCTGTGAAAAGATCCACAAAATCAACAAATCTTTAGTTAGACTGACGAAGCACAAAATAAAGAAAACTAAAATTACTAAAATCAGGAATTAAAGAGGAGATTTTAGTATAATGAAAAACTAGAAGACATTACTATGATCATTTGTGTACCAACAGACTAGATAACCTAGAAGAAATGAACGTATTCCTAGAAGGCATCAAACTATCAAAACTGACTCATGAAGCAACATTGAGTCTGAATAGAACTATAAGAAGTAAAGAGATTGTATTAGTTATCAAAAACACCTCAGAAAGGAAACCTAGCCCATTTGGTGAATTCTACCAAAGAACCATTAATACCAATTCTTCATAAACTTCCAAATACAGAAGAGGAGGCCCCTTTGCATCTCATTCTGTGAGGCCAGTATTATCCAGATACCAAAACCAGATAAATGCATCACGAGAAAAGAAAACCACAGACCAATATTTCTTTGACTATAGATGGTAAAACCATCAAAAATATTAGCATCCTGAATCCAGCAACATGTAAAAGGGTTTATTCTCCATGGCCAAGTGGTATTTATCTGAGAAATACAAGGTTGTCTTAACATAGAAAAATAAATCAGTGTAATATATTAATAGAATAAAGGACAAAAATATGTGATCATCTTATGAGATATAGAAATAGCATTTGACAAAAACCAATCCCTATTTCATGATAAAATATTAAAAAACTTAGGGACAGAAGAAAGCTATTATTTTAATGCACCATATTAATTTAATAAAGAAAAGTGATTATTATCTTATAGATGCAGACAAGGCAATTGACAAAGTCTCATACCCATTCATGTTAAAAACTATCAACAGACTAGGAATAGGAGGAAATTTCCTCAATGTCATAAAGGAATCTATTACAAAACCTACAATTAACATTATTCCTGATGGTGAAAGACTAAATATTTCTTCCTAAAATAAGGAACAGGCAAGGATGTCCATTCTCTTAACTTCTTTTAGACACTGTAATGGAGATTTTAGCTAGTTAAATAAGACCAACCAATCAACCAATCAACAAACAAAAACTAAAACTTAAAAGTCATACAAAATTGCAAAGGAAGAAGTAAAACTGTCTTTATTTCCTGATGAGGGGATCCTATATGTAGACTATCCTAAGGAATTCACTAAAAATTAGTAGTCCTAGTAAATAAGCTCAATATATTTTTACAATAGAAGATCAATATACACAAATCAGCTAAATTTCTAAATACTAACATAAACAATTCACAAATGACATCAAGTAAACAATTACATTCACAATAGCATCAAAAGAATAAAATGTTTAGGAACAAATTTAACAAAAGTAGTTTATGACTTTGACTTTCAACAAGACATGCCAAGACAATTCAATGGAGAACTTTTCTTTCCAATAAACGGTAAAGGGACAATTGGATGTCCATACGCAAAAATATAAAATTTCTTGAAGAAAAATAGGAGAATATCTTTGTGTCCTGGAGTTAAGCAAAGATATAGCACTAAAATCACAATTCAAATTTAAACTATACTCTGGATTTCATCAATATTAAACACTTTTGAGTTAGACATTGTTTCTGACTCATTTTATGAGACTAGTATTGCCTTGATATTAAAACCCACAAAGGCAATACAAAAAAGGAAACTACCCTGCTATTTTTCATGAAATTTATGCAGAAATCTTCAAAAATATATAAGCAAACCAAATCCAATGCCATATATAAAAAGAATTATACACCGTGACTGTGTGGGATTTATTCCAGGTATTCAAGGCTGGTTCAACATCCAAAAATCAATCAATGTTATACTCCGTATCAAAAGGGCTAAAGAAGGAAAGTCATATGATCATATCAGTTGACTGAGAAAAAGCATTTGGCAAAGTTTAACACCTATTATTGATGGAAAATCTCAGCAAGTTAGGAATACAGGGGAATTACCTTAACTTGATAAAGGACATCTACAGCTAACATCGTATTTTACGGTGAGACTGAATCCTTTCCTTGACTGAATAAGTCAAAGTTGTCTTATTCATCATTTTTTTTTTAAAATATAGATCTAGAAATATTATCCACTCTGACAAGGCAAGAGAAGGAAATAAAAGACATACTGATTAGAAAGGAGGAAATTTAAACTGTCCTCAGCTGTCATGATTGTCTATGTAGAAAATCTCAAGTATTCTAAAAGAAAAACTCTGAAGACTAATAAATAAAATCAGTAAGGATATGAGATCAGCACACAAAAATCAATCACATCTTTAAATATTCACAATGAATGTGGGAAAACCAAAATTAAAAACATAGTGGTATTTATAGTCAATCCAAACAAAATGAAATATGTAGGTATAACTTAACAAAACATGTACAGGAGTTGCATGCTGAAAATTACAAAATTCTGATGAAAGACATCAAAGAAGATATAAACCATGGGTAGACATACCATGTTATGTGTTGGAAATAAATAAATATACACATACACAAAAATTGAGTACAAGTAAAAATGGTGAAATCTGAATAATACTCATGGACTGTATCAATGGAAAGATCCTATTTATGATATTTTGGTAGTGTAGAATATATACTGTAGTTTTCAACATGTTACCACTGGAATAAACTGATAAAATAAATGGTACACTGATTTCTCTGGATTATATTCATATATATATATATATAGTATTGTTTATTTCTATTGTTTATTTTTAAAATTTTTATTCTGGTAAAATATATACAACCTAAAATTTCTCTTTTTAATCACTTTCAAATATGCAATTCAGTGATGTTAATTACATTCACAATGGTGTACTACAATCACCACCATCCTTTACCAATACTTTTCCATCACCTCAAACAGAAACTCTACCAATTAAGTGTTAACTCCCCATTCCCTACCTGTACCCCAGCCCCTGGTAACCTCTATCCCAGTTTCTGACTCTATGAATTTGCATATTCTAATTATTTCACATAACTGAGATCATACAGTATTTGTCCTTTTGTGTCTGGCTTATTTCACTCAACTTGATATCTTCAAGGTTCGTTCATGTTTTAGCATGCACTAGAAATTCATTCCTTTTTACAGCTGAATAATATTCCATCATATGTATATACCATATTTGTTTATCTGTTCATCTGTTGATGGACACTTGGGTTGCTTCCATCTTTTGACAATTGTGAAAAATGCTGCTATGAACAGCAGTGTACAAATATCTGTTCTAGTCCCTGCTTTCAGTTATTTGAAATGTACCTACAAGTGGGATTGCCAGGTCATATGGTAATTCTGAACTTCAATTTTGGAGGAACCATACCTTGGAAATCTTGTTCTTTTTTAAACAGTTTTATTCACACACCATACAATCCATCCTAAGTGTACAATCAGTGGCTCTTGGTATAATCACATAATTATGCACTTGCCACCACAGTCAATATGAAAACATTCTCTTCTGAAACAAAACAAAACAAAACAAAACCCATTCCCCTTAGGGTCCCCTATTACTGACATTTAGCTTTGGTATAGTGCCTCTGTTATAATTAATGAAACAATGTTACAGTGTTACTGTTAACTATAGACCTTAGTTTGTATTAATTGTATTTTTCCCATATACCACCCTAATATTAACACCTTGTAATAGTGACATACATTTGTTCTTGTTCATGTAATATCTTTATTATATTTGTGCGATCAACTGGTGTCATCGTCCACTCTAGGTTTTATGGAGTTATAAGTCCTAGTTTTTATCCTCTAGCTTTCCTTCTGGTGACATACATGACCCTAGCCTTCCTCTTTCAACTCAGCTTTGTTAATTACACTTACTGCCTTATGCTACCATCACACAGTATTGTGGTATCCATTTCTGAATATTTACAATTGACCTTATTAAGCATTCTGTACACCTTAAGCATCAATTCCCCAATCTCTATCCTCTTTCTAACTCCTGATAACCTATGCTCTAGAATTTAACTTTCAGAGTTTGTTCATTATCTGGATTTTTTTCTGCATGTAAGTGGACAATTGTTCAATAAAAATGTCAATGAAAAAAAAGGACCCTGTTATGAAAAAAGAAAAGTCATAGACTAAAAGAAAATATTTGCAAATCATATATCTGATTAAAAGCTAGTATTCAGAATATATAAAGAAACCTTGCAACTCATAATAATAAGACAAATAGCCAAATTTTTAAAAATGGGGAAAAGAGATATTCACCAAAGAAGTTCTAGAAATGAGAAATGGCTGATCAGCAGAAGAAAAGATGCTCTACGTAATTAGTCATTAGAAAAATGCAAATTAAACCTCAAAGAGATACCACTATTTACTTACTACAATGGCTATAATTTAAAAAGTCAAACAATAGCAAGTATGGGCAAAATGTGGAGATACTGGTACCCTCATACATTACTGGTAGGAATATAAATTGTAAGGCTGCTTTGGAAACTAATTTGACAGTTTCTTAAAACATTGACTATAATCTTAACATACAAATCTAGCAATTCAACCTCTAGGTATCTACCCAAGAGAAATGAAAATATGTATCCTCATGAAGACTTACAGGCAAATGTTCATAGCATTATTCATAATTGTCTAAAAGTGGGAAAAACATATGTCCATAAATTGATGTATGAATAAACAATATGGGTTGTAACTGTACAATAAATACTACTCAGAGCTAAAAAGGGGAAGAAACTATTCATGCATGCTAGAATGAGAATAAACCTCAAAAACATTATCCTAAGTGAATAAAGCCAGATTCAAAATACTACAGATTGCCTGATTCCATCCAACTGCAAATCTATGGGGACAGAAAGATGGTCATTGTTTGCCTGTTTCTGGGGGTGGGATTACAGATGAGGAAAATTTGGGGGAAAAAAAGGAAATATTTTAAAACTGGACTGTAGTATAGTTGTATAACTCTATACATTTACTTTAGAATCTTTGAATTTTACACTTAAAATGGATATATTTCATGGTATAGAAATTACACCTCAATAAAGCTGTTATAAAATTACTGATACATAAAATAACATGGAGGCATCTGAAAATCATTTTTTCTGAGTATAATATGCATTTTGCAAAATATTGCCTACTGTATGATTGTAATCATATGAACTTATAAAACTGGCTAAACTTACCTATGGTGAAAAATATCAAAACAGTATATCCCTCTGTTGAGGTGAAATGAGTACTGGCTGGAAAGGAGCATGGAGGAAAATTCTGAGACAATGGTATTATTTGCTAGTAGTTTCTAGTGCTTTGTGTATAGATTTGCTAAAACTCTGGACGTGTACACTTGAGATTTAAAATTTCACTTACTTTGTAGCACTACAGGATAGAATAATCCATTTTACCAAGGAGCTTTTCATGGAGAATGGTGTTAAAACCCCAGGTGAGCTCATTGCTACTGGAGTGTTGCTTCCAGGCACTCTCAGATGAAAGACCCTCCAAATACAAGGATTTGTACTAACTGCTCCTTACACACATATCTATAATTATATGCTTCATATATATATGTTTCCATCTGTATCCACAGTAAGCTAGACATGAGTTCATACGGAACTCATATCTCTAATTTAGCATCACATGGATAATTTTAGCCTTTCCCCCTTGATTGTCTATAACTTTGCACTCTGTTGACTTAATTGTTTACTTCTAGTATCCTTGTTTTGTGGTTTCAGAATTTTGTCATATTTTAATGATAAAACAAAATCATGTTAGCCAAGACAATTCCTGAATTCTGAATATTTTTCTACAGTACAATATGCAGTTTTGTATTAAGTACTCATGAGAAATATTTTATGCATTTAAGGTAACTAAAACCCAGGCAAAATGAGTAGTTGACAGCAAACTTTAGTTTTTACCCCATATTTTCATGATTATAATAAGTATTTGCTACTTAAAATTGAAGGGGTAATAAGAGAACAATAGATAGGTCAATCGTTCACCCATCAATCTCCCCACTGTGACTGCTACCTTGAGGCTAGAAATAAATAATGCTCCCAATTTACACTTAGGAGAAATTGAATGTGGCAATGAGGAGACTGGGCTTTAATCTACCCGACATGAAGAACTACTCCTTAACTGTGGAAGACAGTTTCTTTTATTTCCAGTATCATCAAGCACTCTTGATGTCATCTAAGTATGTTCTATTCTTTGGGGATTATTTTTAAATTATGGAAACCTAGAGTTTTAGAGCATAAATATTATAAAAACCAGCAACTAAGTTATACATAAGGTTTCTTTGCTTACTTTTTTGTATCAAATACCTTGGCATTTTAAAGATTAAAAGGTCTATCAGCATTAACACTGCAGTTAATTCAATTTTACAAAAAGCATGTGAATGTGAATCTAATGGGCTATTTGGTAAGTCTTCTCTAATTCGTGACAGTAAGAGACATTAATCATTGCTTAGTCACATTGAGAATCATCTGGCTTAGACATTACATTTTGCATCTTATAATTGATGATTGTGATCTGTCTACTCCGTTCATGTTGAATGTAAATACATTCTGTCAGTAAATATTTTTGCCATTAAGCACTGTTACTAAGGAAGAAAATAAAAACATTGTCTTTACCACTATTCCACCAATGATTCAAAAACTTAGAAGATGTAGATATTAAAAAACATATTTGATATACAATTTAACAGAAATCAATAGTGGAATCATTTATTTTACTGATTAACTCCATAAAATGAATCAATTAACAAATAGAAGATTTTCAGTTTTTGTTGAGGATAAATGTTTCATTTATACTCTTGATGCTAGATAGTTTTAGAGACATCCTCAGTTATTATGAATCAATTTATTCTGTACATAATGAATTGAACTTTAGTCCAAATAGTAAAGCTATTTGATCTATAATTTCTATGTATATCTTAATATATTTAGATATTTCAATTCAGATTGGATTTTATTAGCTGCCAAGAGTCAATAATTAATGGCTTCTAGATGGTTACATGAGCAGACCCAACTATATGTTTAAGTTAATTTTAGTTATAGATATCTTAGAAAGCTATATTCTCTTTTGTTGGTAAGACAATCAATTCATTGTCATATCAAATGTATATCTAACATCTACTATGTGCCAGGCCTCTATGAAAAATAGGTTTTCTTGCATTTGTTATGAAAGTTGAATAATAAAAGAAAAGCTTAATTTAAGGATCTATATAATTAAATTATATAATTGTGGTTCTCTAGGACTAAGCATTTTTTCATGCTGTACTGACATTGTGAACAAGCAAAGCATGACACACATATTTTTTAAATTTTATTTTGAAATAAATTCAAAGTTATAGGAACAGTTGTAAAAACAATACTAACCCCATACACAGAACTCTAGCATACCCCAACCCCCCCTGCCCCGATAGTCCGATCCACCAACTTTAACATCCTGTCACACCACCGTTTCTTTCTTTCCCTCTCTCCCGCCCTCCCTGTCTATCATCCATCATCTATTGCTCTGTCTTCTGAACATATGAGAGCAAGCTGCACACATCCTTGAACAAACAACATAATTCACATATACATTTCCCATGAACAAGAACATTCTTTTATGCATTCCCATTAAGCACAGCTAAGAAGTTCAAGAAATTCAACATTGATACAAAGCTTACATTCTATACTTCCTTTTTTTTTTCCCTTATGTCCCAACTGTGTCCCTTTGAGCCTCCTCTCCTCCATCCTCAGATCCCATCCAGGATCATCCTTGGCATTTAATTGTCATTGCCTATTTAGACTGTCTTTTTCTTTTTTCTCAATTGTGGAAACATATATACAGCCTAAATCTTCCCATTCCAACCCCTCCCTAGCATTCCATTAGTGGGATTAATCACATTTAGAATATTGTAATGCTATCACCTTCCCACCATCCATTACTAGAAATTTCCCTTCACTCCAAACAGCAACCCTACACTCATTTCTTAACTCCCCATTGCCCCTTTCCCCACTTCTCATAACCATACTCTACTTTTCATCTCTATGGTCATATTCTCTGATAATTTCATTGCGTTTACTGTGGGGCTTAAATTTAACTTCTTAAATCTATAACAATCTTGTTTTCCTTTGATACCAACTTAACTTCAATAGGACACCTAAACTATATTCCTATACTCCTCCATTCCCTGTTGTCATTAGCGTTTATGTATTTTATATCCTGTAGGAAGTAAATAGTGGAGTTACAAATCAAAAATTATTGACTTCTATTTGTATTCCGTTGTGGTCAGAGAATGTACTTTGAATATATTCAATTGTTTTGTTTTGTTTTTTAATTTATTGAGGCTTGTTTTATGTCCCAGCATATGGTCTATTCTGGAGAAAGACCTGTGATCACTAGAGAAAAATGTGTGTCCTGATGATTTGGGATGTAATGTTCTACATATGTCTGTTAAATTTTTCTCTCTCTCTCTCTCCTTTCTTTGTTTCTCTGTCGGTAGGGTTCCCTTTAGTATCTGAAGTAGGGCAGGTCTTTTATTAGCAAAATCTCTCAGCATTTGTTTGTCTGTGAAAAATTTAAGCTCTCCCTCAAATTTGAAGGAGAGCTTTGGTGGATAAAGAATTCATGGTTGGAAATTTTTCTCTCTCAGAATTTTAAATATGTCATTCCACTGCCTTCTTGCCTCCATGGTGGCCGCTGAGTAGTCACTACTTAGTCTTATGTTGTTTCCTTTGTATGTGGTGAATTGCTTTTCTCTTGCTGCTTTCAGAACTTGCTCCTTCTCTTCAGTGTTTGACACTCTGATCAGAATATGTCTCAGAGTGGGTTTATTTGGATTCATTCTCTTTGGAGTTCGCTGGGCATTTATGCTTCGTGTATTTATATTGTGTAGAAGGTTGGGGAAGTAGCCCCCCAAAATTTCTTTGAATACTCTTTCAATACCTTTACCCTTTTCTTCCCCTTCTGGGACACCAATGAGTCTTAAATTTGGATGTTTTATTTTGTCTATCGTATCCCTGAGATCCATTTCGATTGTTTTTATTTTTTTCCCCATTCTTTCTTTTGTTCTTTCATTTTCCATTCTGTGGTCATTTAGGATGCTGAGTTGTTGTTCAGCTTCCTCTAATCTTGTATTATGAGTATCCAGAGTCTTTTTAATTTGGCCAACAGTTTCTTTTATTTCCATAAGATCTTCTATTTTTTTATTTACTCTTGTGATTTCTTCTTTATGCTCTTCTAGGGTCTTCTTTATGTCCTTTATATCCTGTGCCATGCTCTTCTTCATGTACTTTATGTCTTGTGCCATGCTCTCATTGTTTGATTTTAGGCCTTTGATTAATTGTGCCAAGTAGTGTGTCTCTTCTGATCTTTGATTTGGGTGTTTGGGTTTGGGTTCTCCATATCATCTGGTTTTATCATATGCTTTAAGATTTTCTGTTGCTTTTGGCCTCTAGGCATTTGCTTTACTTGAAAGGGTTCTTTCTGGATATAACACCGATATCTAATTTTTCAGATCTACAGCTTGGTGGTGTATACTTTCTCTAACTAGCCAGCAGATGGCGTCCACAAGTCACACCTATTCCCCTCAAATCAGTTCTCCCTGACTTTGTCTTTGTGGTGTGTGGGGATCTGATTTTTGTGGGATCCAATTGGTGCACCAAGTTTGGGTGTGTTGTTGGTGCTGTTTGCCCTGAATGTGGGGCGTGTGTCTGGGTGGTTAGGGAGACAGGGCAGCTTTAATAATCAGACCTCCCAGGTGTTCTCAGAGATTTAAGGCTTTCATTTAAGCTTTCATTTCAGTCTCACCACAGGTTGTCCCTGCCGCTGACCCACAAGTCCTTGGTATTGGTGTAGGGTCCCTGGGATTTCTGAGTGAGTCCCCTTCCCAGCTGTGCTCTTCCAGGACCTCTGCTGAGGGAAGGCTGTGCCACGTCACAAGTGCACGCCAGCCTCCAGGGAAGCGCTGGGCCACTGGGCTGTGCAGGGGCATTCCCAGCCTGCTGTAAAGATGGCTGAATGGGGCGTGTTAATTTCCCCCTTTTTGCACAGCTCTGCCTTCCCAGCTCTGGGACAATTAGCTGTGGGTGCACTAAAGGCCACTGTCCATGGCTGACACTGTGGTATGTGCACGGTGCTGTGGGAAACACTCTTGGCGCGGCTCTGGGCTCTGGCTCCGTCCCTGGGCAGGAGTGTCTCCAGCCCGCTGGGGAGATATCTGCAAGGGGTGTGGTTTCTTTCTCCTTTTGGCTCCCCTCTAGCCCCCTGCCCTGAGACAATCAGGAGCGTGTGCGGGGAGGGCTATCCTCCATGCCAGACACCGAGGTGTTGGCTACAGCCTGCTCCTGCAGTGCTTCACTGCGCGGTTCTCACTGCTGTATCTGCAGCCGCTCCTGGGTTTTGTTTTTTTTTTTTTTTTTAAAGAACTAGTCCGTCTCCAAACGCCAACCCATGGTTTCCCCACACTGTAGCGAGGCTGCTGGACTTTCCGCCGGCTTACTCGTTTCAGAATGCAGACTCCTGGTTTCACCAAATACAAGGTCCTTGTGGATTTAGCAGACTTTGTCCGGCTGCTGGTGCATTGCTGGAACTGGTGTTCTGGGCCATGTTCTGGCTTTTATCTAGTATTTTTCATGGAGGTGTTTTTTTTGCCCTGTCTCACCTAGCCGCCATCTTAGGTTCTCAGCAACACACATTTTTGTGTATCTGTCTTTTTACTTGCTGAACCAGAGCTCCTTAATCTCTCATCTGCTGCAACACATGAATTGTAGCATGTCAACATTGTGCATTTACTTGCCTCATGCTTATAACTGCACTCCTCTTTTTATTTTGCTATTTAAGGAAACATTTCAAATAAAGGTAAATATGGCATTAGTCTAGAAAAACAGTCATATTTTAAAAATACAAATAATACAGTTGTTTGATGCATATTCTATCCCTTAGTATATGCTTTTGGGTGTGATCAAAGATGATGAGAGTCTCAGTTTTGACGCATTTGCCTATTCTCTTTTCCCCACTTTTCCAAGACATGCCATTGTATCTGGGAACTAAAATCCTGGGAGACTGGATATGATTTTTATTTTCCTACCCCAATAATTTATACTAATTAAGTGTCACTAAGTCTATATCACAAATAGAAAATACACTATGATTTATGTATTAGTTAGGGTTCTCTAGGGAGACAGAATCAATGAGAGATGTAACAAGCTGTCAACTCCAAGGAAGATGTCCGATGAACTCCTCGGGAAACGAACCGACAACTTCAATGAACTCCTCAGGAAATGAACCAGCAACTTCGACAAACTCCTCAGGAAATGAACTGGGATTTTTGACGAACGTGCTCGATGAACTCCTCAGGAAACGAACCGGCAACTTCAACGAGCTCCCCAGGAAATGCTTCACTGGGCAGCCGAAGAAGAAGTGAAGGTTCTCTAACCATCCGGCTTATAAGCCTTCAACTGATCACCCGGACCAAATCCAGCCAATTGCATTCTCTCATTGTGGAAGGCACGCCCCTTGATGGGTCATCAGTCAGCTGCAGTCAATTGACTGATGATCCAACAAACTGGCTGATCACCCGGACCAAATCCAGCCAATTGCATTCTCTCATTGTGGAAGGCACACCCCTTGATGAGTCATCAGTCAGCTGCAATTGACTGATGATCCAACAAACCAGCCCGTTGGTTTATTAACCAGCCTCAAATATCCTCACAGCAATCGTCAGGCCAGTGCCCACTTGACCAGACAGCTGGGTCACCTAGCCAAGTTGACACATGAACCCAACCATCACAGTCCACCCCTTGTCAACTTGGCAGTTGTACACATCACCTAAAACCATACCTTCAAAATGAACGTTACAGCTTATGCCATATGATAAGGGGATAAGACAGAGAAGAAAGCAAAGATATTTGCTTTATAGACAAATATAAACATAATCATAACAAAACAAGGAGGAAATATTCATGTCATCATAGTCCTCGTTTCTGTAACTGGTCACGTGGCCGTAGTTCATATTTATCATGACCTTCCTCCACTACCCATTCCATGTTCCCTTTACTCTCAGTAAGCACTTCAGCTGGCCATGGTTCTTTGCCTGGTGGGGTGACCCAAACCTTCATTCCTGAAGTTTCTTGGCCATTGGTAGTCCTGCCTGGATTGGGTTGTTGCAGTTTTCCATTGACTTGAATCATGGGGCATGGTAGTACTAAGAGACTCCCTAGGGGATCTCCTGTATTCCAGGAAAACTCTTCTTTACTTCCATTATGTAGTTGCAGTGCTATTTACCCTTGATAGTCAGGATCGATCACCCCAGCCAGTATAGTAATCCCCTTTCTTGCCTGTTGTTTCAGAGGCATAAGAAGCCCAAAGTGGCCAGGTGGCAGTCTTAACTTCCAGTTCAATGGGATTATTGTTGTGTTTCCTGGTGGAAGCACTCCTCCTTTTGGAACCAAGACCTGTAGACCAGCAGAGCTTAAACTTGCAGGGACAGGAAGCAAAAATTTCCCTAGTGGATCACTAGGAGTGATAGTGAGTGGTGCCACTCCTGTTTCCACCCCTTGATTCCTGGACCCATGAATCCTGGCTATGGGAGAAAGAGCACCATAGACTGGACGCTGATTCAGAGCATACACAGCCTCCTGGAGAACACTGCCCAACCCTGCGAGGTATTGCCACCTAGTTGGCGCCGTAATTGAGTCTTCAATAGGCCATTCCACCGTTCTATCAACCCAGCTGCCTCTGGAGGATGGGGAACATGGTAAGACCACAGAATTCCATGAGCATGTGCCCATTCCCTCACTTTATTTGCTGTGAAGTAGGTTCCTTGGTCCGAAGCAATGCTGTGTGGAATACCATGACGGTGGATGAGGCATTCTGTAAGTCCACGGATTGTAGTTTTGGCAGAAGCATGTCTTGCAGGGAAGGCAAACCCATATCTGGAGTTTGTGTCTATTCCAGTAAGAACAAATTGCTGCCCTTTCCATGATGGAAGTGGTCCGATGTAATCAACCTGCCACCAGGTAGCAGGCTGATCACCCCGAGGAATGGTGCCATATCGGGGACTGAGTGTGGGTCTCTGCTGCTGGCAGATTGGACACTCAGCAGTGGCCGTGGCCAGGTCAGCCTTGGTGAGTGGAAGTCCATGTTGCTGAGCCCATGCATAACCTCCATCCCTACCACCAAGACCACTTTGTTCATGAGCCCATTGGGCAATGACAGGAGTTGCTGGGGAAAGAGGCTGATTGGTATCCACCAAACGGGTCATTGTATCCACTTGGTTATTAAAACCTTCTTCTGCTGAAGTCACCCTCTGGTGAGCATTCACATGGGACACAAATATCTTCATGTTGTTTGCCCACTCAGAAAGGTCTATCCACATACCCCTTCCCCAGACTTCTTTGTCACCAATCTTCCAATCATGTTCCTTCCAAGTCCCTGACCATCCAGCCAAACCATTAGCAATAGCCCAGGAATCAGTATACAGATGCACCTCTGGCCAGTTCTCCTTTCAAGCAAAGTGAACAACCAGGTGCACTGCTCGAAGTTCTGCCCACTGGGAGGATTTCCCCTCACCACTGTCCTTCAGGGACATCCCAGAAAGGGGCTGCAGTGCTGCAGCTGTCCACTTTCAGGTGGTGCCTGCATATCGTGCAGAACCATCTGTAAACCAGGCCTGAGTTTTCTCTTCCTCAGTCAACTTACTGTAAGGAACTCCCCAAGATGCCATAGCTACAGGCTGGGAAAGAGAAGGTAAGGTGGAAGGAGTGGGGGCCATGGGCATTTGGGCCACTTCCTCATGTAACTTACTTGTACCTTCAGGACCTGCTTGAGCTCTATCTCATATATACCATTTCCATTTTATGATGGAGTGCTGCTGTGCATGCCCAACTTTACGGCTTGGTGGGTCAGACAACACCCAGCTCATGATAGGTAACTCAGGTCTCATGGTAACTTGGTGGCCCATGGTTAAGCGTTCTGTCTCTACTAAGGCCCAGTAGCAGGCCAACAGCTGTTTCTCAAATGGAGAGTAGTTATCTGCAGAGGATGGTAAAGCTTTACTCCAAAATCCTAAGGGCCTGTGTTGTGATTCTCCTATAGGAGCCTGCCAAAGGCTCCAAACAGCATCTCTATTTGCCACTGACACTTCCAGCACCATTGGGTCAGCTGGATCATATGGTCCAAGCAGCAGAGCAGCTTGCACAGCAGCCTGGACCTGTCGCAGAGCCTCATCTTGCTCCGGTCCCCACTCAAAACTAGAAGCTTTTCTAGTCACTCGGTAAATGGGCCGGAGTAGCACACCTAAATCAGGAATATGTTGTCTCCAAAACCCAAAGAGGCCAACTAAGCCTTGTGCCTCTTTTTTGGTTGTAGGAGGGGCCAGATGCAGCAGCTTATCCTTCACCTTAGAAGGAATATCTCGACAGGCCCCACACCACTGGACACCTAGAAATTTTACTGAGGTGGAAGGCCCCTGTATTTTTGTTGGATTTATCTCCCATCCTCTGCCACGCAAATACCTCACCAACAAATCTAGAGTAGTTGCTACTTCTTGCTCACTAGGTCCAATCAACATGATATCATCAATATAATGGTCCAGTGTGATGTCTTGTGTGAGGGAGAAACGATCAAGATCCCTGTGGACAATATTATGACATAGGGCTGGAGAGTTGATATAACCCTGAGGTAGCACAGTGAATGTAAACTGCTGGCCTTGCCAGCTGAATGTAAACTGTTTCTGGTGGTCCTTGCTGACAGCAATTGAGAAAAAAGCATTTGCCAGATCAATAGCTGCATACCAGGTACCAGGGGATGTGTTGATTTGCTCAAGCAATGATACTACATCTGGGACAGCAGCTGCAATTGGAGTCACCACCTGGTTAAGCTTACGATAATCCACAGTCATCCTCCAAGACCCATCTGTTTTCTGCACAGGCCAATTAGGAGAGTTGAATGGGGATGTGGTGGGAATCACCACCCCTGCATCCTTCAAGTCCTTAAGAGTGGCATTAATCTCTGCAATCCCTCCAGGAATCCGGTATTGCTTCTGGTTCACTATTTTGCTAGGCAGGGGCAGTACTAGTGGCTTCCACTTGGCCTTTCCCACCATAATAGCCCTCACTCCAGGAGTCAGGGAACCAATGTGAGGATTCTGCCAGTTGCTGAGTATGTCTATTCCAATTATGCATTCCGGCACTGGGGAAATAACCACAGAATGGGTCTGGGGACCCACTGGACCCACTGTGAGACGGACCTGAGCTAAAACTCCATCAATCACCTGAACTCCATAAGCCCCAACTCTGACTGGTGGACCAGAGTGATGTTTTGGGTCTCCGGGAATTAATGTCACTTCTGACCCAGTGTCTAATAATCCATGAAATATCTGATCATTTCCTTTTCCCCAATGCACAGTCACCCTGGTAAAAGGCCGTAGGTCCCCCTGGGGAAGGCTGGGAGGAATCTAATCAGAGTAGAAAACAAATTATGGTGGTAAGGAACAGTCCTAGCATGGCCTGTGGCTTTTCCCTGGGGCTCACAAATATATTTTGTGCTTAGGACCCCTGGTTGTGTCAGCCTGGTGATATAAAACACAATCCCATAGCAGATAAGGGGACTGCCAGTACATTCCTTCCCCTATAGCCCTGAGCATATGTAAATATTCCCTGGAGGCAGTCTGATTATGTTTTATGGCATCCGGCTCACACCCTGGTGGAATCTGTTCCTGGCAGGGAGGCAGTGGGGCTCCTCCTGTATGGCACAGACACACAAGAGAGGGTTGCCACATGTACAGCATCTCCCTGCATCAGTGGCATTGAGACCCACTGGCCAAGGGGAACCAGGGCCCACTAGTGAGGCTGACTTTCCTGTCCCTTCTCTTGGTGAGTAAAATATTGTTCCATCTAAGGCTTCCGTTGGCAATCCTGACACCTGCAAAACCATGGAGTGGGGTGGTTCCCAGAGGACTGGGTTCCTGGTGGCAGGAATTGTTACTCTCTTGCCACCCGCCACATGGTGAGACTTCACCCTTGGAGGGGGTAATAGATCTCTCTCTCTTTCTGGCTGACAATTAATATTATTATTATCATAATTATTATTATTAGTGATGTATTTTCACAGAGCCTTCAATTCTTACATACTCAGCTTTCTACCATTACCTATTTTTGATATGACTCTCCTGGCAGCAAAGTAGTGTTCTATAAGGTGGATTCAATCTGCAGATAAATTTTGTTTGTATCACAGGGTTTTGGCATATCTGAACATCTTAAAATCAGAGGATTTCACATAAACATCCAGATTTCTGGCTCCTCATAAATGTAGGGAGAGCTGGCCAATCTGGCTCTTGGTTTCCATGTGCTCTTGTTTTCTTGACCCTGTAGGCAAGCATCACTTTGCATTTACCTCTGCATTTTTATTTTGTTTTCTTAGAGTTAGGGTCAGGTAGAAAGTAAAATATTGCATTTGTGTTTATCAAGATTAGGAAAATAAAAGATAGGCACAGAGGGCTAATTGTCTCACCATTTCCATTTCACTTATTGTATCACCTTCCTGCACTCCATACGTGTTAAGTTTGTGACCTCTAGTATATGTGAATATTATTTTGAAATAAATATGCCCATGCATATATGTGTATGTGTATGTGTGTGTGTGTGTATTATGGGTTTCATTAAAATTTTAAATCCATTTAAATTTTCATTTAAATTCAATGCAGTGGCCATTGACTCAACAGTTGGACACTTTTAGGAATAAGGACACAGAAATGAATGAGACATGAGACTTTATAGTTATAAAGAAGTGCACAGGTAACGATAGTGGAAGCCATTAATTTTTGTTTCCTAATTCATTTTACATTCTTCAAAACATAATTTCTTTTATTCTGTGTTGCATGATAATCCCCTGTACCAGAATTGAATTCCCTACCTCATTAATCGTTAGTACAAATATATACTAATCCTTTGGTGGCGGTCAGAATACAAACTCACAAATTCAAATGTATTCTCAATTTAAGCCTGGAAACAAAGTTTCCAATACTTATTGATAACTTGCACTTTTATAGATGAATGTACAACTATATGATGGCACTGTGAACAGTTGATTATATACTGTGGATGATTGTATTGATAGCTTATACGGGTGAAGAGGAAAATATTAGTTCTGTTAAAGAAAACATCATTCCTAATGAAAATTTTAGGGTGAGAACTAGAACAAAGAAAAAATTCCATTAGAGAAAAATAGACAGTCATCTGTAATTATTGAATATTAGTCATATTAAATAAGTTTTACCATGAATGGATTTATAATATTGTTTGGGAGAGAAAGGGAAAAAATATGAATACATCTACCACAATTTCAGGCAACTCTTACCATCACTAACTTCCAATAGTTTCATTATACACACAGGGGACTCGCAAAATGATGGGTTTCTATTTCTTAATCCATCCACCTGAAAGAGCCCACAGGAGAGAAATCAATTCATAAGTCACAACGGCTGTGGCTTTAGCTGATGCTTTTACAATTTAAAACTGTAAGTGATTGCTCCGTTGAGCGCTTGATAATCCTCGGGGGGACTCTGGATTGGTTGATGAATTATTGAAGATGAGTACATAACCTCTTTATTATGAAGAAACATATCTGACTCTGTTTGGAGATTGGCTGTTAAGGAACAATGGTAGAATTTAGATTAAAGAAATTCTTAGGAAAGCTGTCAGAAATTTGCCTTCTCTGCAACATGATCATATTCTCATGTTTCCTGTTTTCACTTAAAAACTATTTCTGCTCAAAAATTATTAAAGCAAAATTTTAGTAATTTAGAATCATGTGAGAAAAGCAAACATTTAATTTGATGTAATTCATTCCTCTGGAAGGAGATGAGTCCTGTTATTGATTGCTTTTTATTGCTGACGGCCTTTTTCTCTTTATATTGCAGATAATGTTAATTTTTTAAAATAATATTTCTGAAATGTAATCTCTTGGGTCTGCAATTGGCAAATATTAAAAGGCTTGTAAAGATTTCATAATTTATTGTGTAAAACCTTTTCCCCAAACTACCTCTAATCACACTGGGAAGTAGTTTCGTTGCACATCCCTTTAAGGAAATTATCTTTGCAAGTAATTTTGCTTTATACTCAGTCTTACATATAAAGTATCCTCATTTCATAAAACATTAATTAAAGTATTAATAGATTTCTTGGTAATAAAAGTACTACCTGAATAAAATATTATATTAAAAGCTGAGTGATTAACTGCTACTCAAAGACAATTGCTTTGAAATACTCAATTCTTAGATATTTGGAAAAGAAACTGTTGAGATTATTTTGTCACGTCATTGAACTCTGATCAGGTCTCTTCTAAGTTCTCCATAGATTCAAGGGAATATTGTTCTTCTTAAAGATTAGAATATGAGGATATTAAGTAGGGATTCAGCATAGAGAATAAAACACAGGTTGTTCTTTATCAATTTTTTAATTATTCTCTATATTCCCTAGAGCTGGCCATTAGGAATATTTTGATTGACTAGAAAGCTGCCTTCCAAAATCAGATTGTTGGATTTCCTAGTCAGCTGTTTGTGGCCTCTTTCTAACTAGACTGTCTTCTGCTTGCATATATTGTCTTTGGTAATTGGAAGAAACTGTGTTTTAGTGTTCAGGATTATTGCTGAACATTGAGATCTTGCTTTATTCAGTGACTTTTGAATATGTAACTGGGAATAATTTCACCTGATTATTACTAACAAGCATTATGCAGTCATGGCATCACCATATGTGCCATAGAATACTTTCATTTGTTTCCAAAGATGGTGCTTAGGTTAATGAAACTTATTTGGACTTCCTATGTGGACTGACAGTATTTTCCTACATTGCCAGAAAATTGACAGCTGTTATTGCTATCTGAAAGTCTTGTGGCTGTTTGTGATCCTCTCTCTTCATTTTTGTTGACTCAAAGTGTTGGCTCTCATATTACTACTCATCTGGTCTTCTAGATTCCCAAGCTGCACTTCCTGAACTCCTTAATAATTTTATTATTTCTTCCTTGAGTAATACTATAAAGTCCCTGTAAGAGACACCATCTTCTTGAGTATCGTTGTATTCCATTCTATAATCAGTGTTACTTGATTGAATGATGGCTTTATGGCCCAAATGATAGGAGCTAGCACAGATAATGAATTCAGTGGCTATTATCGAATGTTCTACATGCCGGGGACAAAAGGGGAGAAGGAAAGAGAAGGAAAGAATTTACCAAGTACCAGTTTTTTATATTCATTAATTCTTTTAAACTTCCCAGAGCACCATGAGGTAGTATTACTATTCCCATTGTGGAGAGGAGGCAACCAAGGACCTCTTGAAATTAATTTTCCTGAAATCACATAGCTGGTAAGTGAGTGACGGAAGCAGAATTGAAGTGCAGTTTCCATGACCCCAGAGTCCACACTCTGTCTGTGCCCCTGTAGTGTCTTTGAATACGCAGGATGAATTGTTCCCCCTTTCTTCCTTGGACCAGATTCAGTTCCTCCTTGTCTTCCACCTCCCTTATGAAAACAGACCCCAAGATACATGGACCCCGAGTGGCTGTGCTCTAGCCGTGTGACCACTGTATGGACATAATATGCACGCCTTTACTCACATGATAGGGAGGGAAACTTCTGGGCAGTCTTACAGGGAATCGCCATACACAAGTTCACCCAGGATGAGCATCAGGTTTAGATTAGAATCTAATCATACTGAGAGGACTCTAAGAAATCCAATATTTGATGAAAAATAAATGTAAGTATAATATAAAGAGATAGTAACAGCATTAAATTCATGACCATTTGTTAAAGCTTAAGGATGAGAAAAAAAGGTAAAGACTTATGCTAGTTTTTCTCAAATTGATGTTTTTTAAGAAATAAAAGAAAAAGTCCTGTGGCCATATAGAACTTATATGGAGCATGTGGGTCCAAAGAGATCTGAATAGGTTTCTATAAGGAAGGATTTCTAAGAGCCTTTAATATGCTAATGTGATTGTGAGAAGACGTTTCCTAAACATATGTGACCATGTAAACTTATGTTTTTTTATTTTTTTCTTGGGGCTATTTTGAGTAACTGGTGTTCCCCCAGTCACTTTTCAGGAAACATTGGCTTATACTGGTAAAAAAGAGAAACCACAGTCTCCTGTCCATCTTTTCTTTTAAGGCTGCATCATGTAGTTATTAAAAATCACAATCTCTCCCTACCTTCTCTCACTTGATTCCTTTCTACCCTATGATTCTGTTTTCAAGCTTCTCACCTCTACCTCTCTTCTTAGAGAAAGGCCTGGTAGGCCTCAATTCAAATCATCTTTAATGAATTGCCTTTTGTCTATTTGTAGAAATCTTTGTTCTACTGGAGAGGCCCTAAATGCTGACAATAAAGTTGCTCCCCTTCGGACAAACTCTGAAGGGGCCATCCTCCTCTCATGACTGTTCCGCTGGCTGTTGTGTGGATTAATTACGATCCAGATCGATGTGACTAGTGATCAAATGCTGTCACTTGTTGAGTAAGGATTGTTGGTGGCATGAGGACATTGAAATTAAGTCATCAAGAAAGCTGCAAAGCCTTCTTTGCAACAGACCTCTGTGACAATGTATAAAGAATTTTCTACCACTGAGAATAGAATTCTATGTAAGCAAGTTGCTCAGTGTTAGAGACTGTCAGTAACAGACTGTAAATTAAGCTCTTAATCACTACATTTTACCCAAATGCATCAGGAGTTAGCATGTTTCAAGATACTGGATATTGTTTAGATGAGAAATTTTCTTTGTTTCTGTATGATTAATTGGATTACCACTATGGTATCTGAATTTATAGTACTGGAATGTTTAGGATTGTGTCAAGAATATAAATAAGTTATAGTCATACAGACAGTTTTTCTCTGAAAGTTTCAGTCATATATATTTTATCCATGAGAATTTCCTGCAATCATTAGAGTGTCTGAAAAACTGTGGTGGAAATGACTGTCTTAATTATTTATTCACATTATTATCTACAGGAAGCACCAAATCTGTCTCATATGAGAAATGCAGGGCAAGAATATCTTTTGCAGGTGGACACTAAATTTGTAAAATATCCACTTGGAATTAGAAATCATAGAGACTCTAGTTTCTCTTGCACACTCCCCCTGATGATGGTAAGAATATACTATAGTGTTATTCTTAGCATCAGGTCATTACTAAATAGTGAAGAAACATGCAAAACATCCAGCGTCTGGAAAGTTATTTAGGAACTGGCTCTAGTCCTCCATCGATGAGGATTATGCATTCCCTTTTGCTGTTACTTACTGCCTGGTCAATATCTAAATATTCAAAATATCTAAAAGCCCATTGAATGAGGATGGAATTAGATAGGTAACACAGATTACCCTGCTTTTTTAACAATGGCACTTTCTGTGTATATTCCAAGAATAAGGGGTATGAATGCTAAGAAGTAATGCTCATATCCCTGTCTCTCAAGGGAATAGCCCAATTTGGGTCCTAGGAGCATGATGTACTTTTCTCGATCATTTTTAATCCCAAATTATCTATATGCAAACTGGTACATATGTGATGAAAGGGAATCGACTAGAATGATGCTGATTGAAGCAAGGGAGGCAGGGCAGGGAATCCTGGAGTCCCACTGGCTGGTTCCTTGCTTCAAGTGCCCACCTTGGACCTTCCCTCATGACGCTGAGGACTAAAAGAATAAAGTTTGAAAACCCTGTAGCAAGAATTTTCTCGAAATGTATTATAATTTCTCTGGGATCACACTCATATATGTTGAAGCTTCTCCATGCCCAATGACTAATTGAAGGATTATGGAAAATATCTTTAGAGTGTAGTTTAAATTTTGAAGCCAACAGTAGAATGAGCCTTGAAAATCTCAAATACAAACTTTATTGTATAAAGGTATCAGGATATGTTAAACAAGATCTTCTGGGTACAAACATAAAAGCAACTTTATTTTAATCTTCTTCTGTTCTTTTAAACACCCTTGGAAGGGAGAAAGGGGAGAATGAAGAAAAGCTCTTCCTTCTTAGACTGAGGGTGAGAACTTGGATAGCTTCCAAAATTTTAAAAATGCTTTTAAACTGTTTAAAACATACAAAAAAGTGTTATAATGTATTTGTATTATATACATTATATAATGTATAAATATATGTACTATTAGGCCCACCAAATTAAAAAATAGACTATTAGCAGTAAATTTAAATCTATTGTCTTCTCCCTGAATACCCCCTTCGTGCCCCCACAGAAGTAATCACCGTGCTAAATTATATGAAAAGCTTTCTGTTTTCCATCATAGTTTTTTCCCCCTACATTTGGAGATATCCTTAAACATATTATTTGGTTTTGTCTGTTTCTGAACCTCTCCTTTCAAAATGTTTCTTTTTAAAATGCATGGAGGTATAATTTGCACACCATAAAATTCACACATTATAGGTGTATAATTCAATGACTTTTGATAAATTTATAGAGTTCTGTATCCAGGTTTACAGTATTTCTATCACCCCAAAAGTTTCCTTATAGCCATTGGCAGTCAACCCTGCTCCTACCTTTAGCCCTGGGCAACCAGTAGTCTGTTATCTGCCTCTATAGATTTATCTTTTCTGGAAATTTCATAAAAAATAGAATCATACAATATGCAGTGTCTTGCATATGGCTCCTTTCATTTAGAATAATAGGAATGATGTTTTAAAGTTCGTATGTTATGGTGTGTATCAGTACTTTGTTCCTTTTTATAGTTCAGTAGTATTCCATTGGATGGATGTATCATATTTTGTTTATCAGTTCAATAGTTAACAGACATTTGGGTTATTTCCACTTTGGGGATTTTATGGCCATTGCTGCTATGAACATTCATGTACAAATCCTTGTGGAGACTTATGCTTTCGAGTCTTTTGCACAGATACCTAGGAAAAGAACTGCCAAGTTGTAGGATAAATTTATGTTTAACATTTAAGAAACTCCCAGGATTCTGGGAAGATGGCGGCATAGAAAGAGGTGGAAGACTTAGTCTCCCCCAGAACAATTCATAAATGAACAAAAAAACCAGGAAATAACCCGGAATGGTAGTGGGGAGACAAATGTGACTGTACACTCAACATCCACTGACATGAATTGGGAGGAATGCCCGAGATCACAGCATAAAATCTGTAAGTAAAATTGCGGACCTGCGCTGAGAGCTGAGAACCTAGAGCCGAGAGCCCCTTCCTCATGGAAGCTGTGCTGTGCACTCTCTTAGCCCAGCTCCAAGTGAGGTTATAGTGATAACTGCTCAATACAGACAGCGACTCCTCAACAAGCAGACAGAGGCTTTTGGTGACGGCTGACCTTGGGAGAATCGGGGGAAATATTCTGTCTCTCGCTCTCTCTCTGCGGAGAAAACCTCGGCTGCTCTCAGCCCACAAGGAGTTGCAGTGGAGAAAGCCTCACACAATCTGCATTCTGAGGCGAGCTGAGAGCCCCGCGGCACAGCCAAGCAGCCCAGGGCTTCCCTAGAGGGACGGCGCACACTGATGACGTAGCACGGCATTTCCTCTCGGCTGAGGGAGGATCGCGGCTGGGAGGGGGGATCTGCTCAGAGAACCCAGAGGCGCTATGCCAAGTCTGGTGGTTTATGGGACACCGAGAGAGAGCTGCCCCTCCTCCCTGGCCACCCGTGCGTGCGCCCCACATTCAGGTTGGGCAACTCCAGCGGCGCGCCCAGGCTGAGCTCTCCAACTGAACATACAAGAATCATTTCCCCACACTACTGACTGGAAGGACAGGTGGCTCACAGACGCCATCTGCTGGTTACCTAGAGAAAGTGCACATCACCAAGCTGTGTCTCTGAAAAATTAGATCGATATCCTTTTTTTTTTTGATACAATTTGAAAGAATCCTATCAAGCAAAACAAATGCCAAGAGGCCCAAAACAACAGAAAATCTTAATGCATATGATAAAACCAGATGATATGGAGAATCCAGCTCCAAACACACAAATCAAGATTTCGGAAGAAACGTTATTCCTCACAAAATTAATTAAAGAGGTACAATCAAAGAATGAAAACATGGCAAAGGATTTAAAGGACATCAAAAGGACCATGGCCCAGGATATAAGTGCCATAAAAAAGACCCTAGAAGAGCATAAAGAAGACATTGCAAGAGTAAATAAAAAAATAGAAGATCTTATGGAAATAAGAGAAACTGTTGGCCAAATTAAAAAGACTCTGGATACTCACAATTCAGTACTAGAGGAAGCTGAACAACATCTCAGTGTCCTAGAAATCCACAGAACAGAAAATGAAAGAACAAAAGAAAGAATGGAGAAAAAAATTGAAAAAATCGCAATGGATCTCAGGGATGTGATAGATAAAATAAAACGTCCAAACTTAAGACTCATTGGTGTCCCAGAAGGGGAAGAGAAGGGTAAAGGTCTTGAAAGAGTATTCAGAGAAATTGTTGGGGAAAACTTCCCCAACCTTCTACACAATATAAACACACAAAGCATAAATGCCCAGCGAACTCCAAATAGAATAAATCCAAATAAACCCACCCCGTGACATATTCTGATCAGACTCTCAAATACTGAAGAGAAGGAGCAAGCTCTGAAAGCAGCAAGAGAAAAGCAATTCACCACATACAAAGGAAACAACATAAGACTAAGTAGTGACTACTCAGTGGCCACTATGGAGGCAAGAAGGCAGTGGCATGACATATTTAAAATTCTGAAAGAGAAAAATTTCCAACCAAGAATACTTTATCCAGCAAAACTCTCCTTCAAATTTGAGGGAGAGCTTAAATTTTTCACAGACAAACAAATGCTGAGAGACTTTGCCAATAAAAGACCTGCCCTACTTCAGATTCTAAAGGTAGCCCTACCAACAGAGAGACAAACAAAGGAGAAAGAGATATAGAGAATTTTAACAGACATATATAGTACCTTACATCCCAAATCACCAGGACACTCATTTTTCTCTAGTGATCACAGATCTTTCCCCAGAAGGGATCATAAGCTGAGACATAAAACAAGCCTCAAGAAATTAAAAAAAGAAAAATTGAATATACTCAAAGAACATTCTCCAAACACAAAGGAATACAAATAGAAGTCAATAATTTTTGAACTATAACTCCACTATTTACTTCCTACATGATAAAAAATACACAAACTCTAAGGACAGATAAATGGTTTTGAACTCAATATAAAATATGTAATTTTAGACAACTATATAAAGGTGGAGGAATGAAGGAGTATAGGAACATAGTTTATGTGCCCTATTGAAGTGAAGGTGTTATCAAAGAAAAACAAGATTGATAGGGATTTAAGAAGTTAATTTTAAGCCCCATAGTAAACACAAAGAAATTATCAGAGAATATAAGCATAGAGATGAAAAGTAGAGTCTGGATTAAGAGAAATGGGGGAAGGGGCAATGGGACGTTAAGAAAGGAGTGTAGGGTTGCTGTTTGAGGTGAAGGGAAATTTCTAGTAATGGATGGTGGGAAAGAGCATAACATCATTCTAAATGTGATTAATCCCACTAATGGAAGGCTAGGAAAGGGGTGGAATGGGAAGACTTAGGCTGTATATATGTTTCCACAATTGAAAAAAAAAAAAAAAAAAGACAGTCTAACTAGATGACAATTGAATGCTAAGGATGAACTTGGATGGGATTGGAGGGTGGAGGACAGGTGGCTCAAAGAGACACAGTTTAGACATAAGGAAAAGGAAATATAGAATGTAAGCATTGTATCATTGTTGAAGTTCTTATACTTCTTAGCTGGGCTTAATGGAGTTACATAAAAGAATGTTCTTGTTCATGGGGAGTACATGCGTGAATTATAGTGTATGTTCAAGGATGTGTGCAGCTAACTCTCATATGTTCAGAAGACAGAGAAATATATGATGGATGATAGATAGGGAGGGAAAGAAATAGTGATGTGACAGCATGTTAAAGTTGGTGATTAATCTATTAGGGGAGGGGGGGTCAGGGTATGATGGAATTCTGTGTATGGGGCTAGTATTGTTTTTGCAACTATTCATGTAACTTTGAATTTATTTCAAAATAAAATTAAAAATATATATATATTTAAAAACAAACAAACAAGCAAACAAACAAAAAAAACTCCCAAACTATTTCCATAGTGGCTGTGCCATTTTACATTCCTACCATCATTTTATGTTCTTACATAAAAGGGAATCAGTTGCTTCACATTCTTGTCACCACTTGTTATTGTCTGTCTTTTTTCTTATAGCCAATCTGGAGTCTATTTAGTGCTATCTCATTGTGGTTTTAATTTGTTTTTCTCTTATGACTAATGTTGTTAAGCATCTTTTCATGTGCTTATTAGCCATTTCTAAAATGGTTTTGGTTAAATGTCTCTTCAAACCTTTTGCCCATTTTTTAAAAAATTTGGGTGGTTTTTCTTCTTATTTAATTGTGAGGAATCTATATATATTCTAGATAGAAATCTTTAATCAAATATACAATTTGCACATATTCCTTTCAGTCTGTGTCTTATCTTTTCTTTCCCTTTTCATTCCCTGTGTCTTTTTCAGCACATTCCTAATGCTAAAGTCCAATGTATCAATTTCTTCTTTTGTGTATTGTGCTGTTGGTACCACATCTTGGCCTAATCAAAGGATGCAGAGATTTTTCTTCTATGTTTTGTTCTAGAAGTTTTATAGCTTTAGCTTTTACATTTAGGTCTGTGATCCATCTGAGTTAGTTTTGCTTATGATGTGAATTAAGGTCTAAATTCATTATTTTGCTGTGGATACCCAATTGTCCCATCACCATTTGTCGAAAGGCTATCCTTTCCTCATTAAATTGTCTTGAAAACTTTGTTGAAAATTAAATGACCATAAATAAAAGTATTTATTTGTGTACTCTCAATTCTGTTCCATTGATCTATACGTATGTCCTTATGCTAGTATACCACACTGTCTTGATCCCTGTAGCTTTATAGTAAGCTTTTAAATTGGGTAGTATGAGGCTTCCGATTTGTCTTTTTCAAATTGCTTTGGGTCTTTGGGGTTTGCATCATCATATAAATTCTACAAATAAGACACCTTGGATGTTGATAGGGGTTGTGTTGATTCAGTATGTCAATTTGGGGAAAATTTCCATCTTGACCACATTGAATCTTCTAATGTATGAACATGGAATGTTTCTCTATTTATTTAATTTCTCTCAGCAATGTTTTATAGTTTTCAGTGTGCAAGGCTTATACTTGCTATGTAGATTTTTCCCTAAACACTTTATTATTTTTGATGCTATTGGGAATGGGGTTGTTTCTTAATTTTATTTCTGGATGGCCTCCCTGTATGGGATGAGTCATTTCTTCCTTATACTTTCAAGATTTTATATTTTTCCTTGTTTTTAAACAGTTTGTGACATATCTAGGCTTGATTCTTTATGTGATTATCCAACACTGAGCTTCTTGGGTGTGTAGATTAATGCTTTTAATCAAATTTGGGAAGCTTTAAGCCTTTATTTTTTCAAATATTTTTCTTCCTCTTCTCTCTTTTCTGTCCTTTCAGGATTGCTATAACATATATATTGGTATGCTTGATATTGTCCTACAAGTCTCGAAGGCTCTGTTATTTTTCTTTATTTTTTTTGATTTCTATTCTTTGGGTAATTCCTGTTGATCTATCTTCAGGTGATTCTTTCTCTGCCATCTTGAATCTCCTGTTGAGGCCTTTCAGTGACTTTTTTATTTCAGTTATTATACATTTCAACTCCAGAATTTCCATTTGATTCCCTTTTGTTTTAATTACTTTCTCTTTATTGAGATAATCTATTTGTTGAGAAATCATTATACATTCCTTAAACTCTTTAAATATGGCTTCCTTAAGGTCTTTGAACATATGTGTTATAGCCACTCTGAAGTCTTTTTCTGCTTTGTCCAATATCTGGGCCACTCAAAGCCAATGCCAATTGAGTGTTTTTTGTTTTCCTAAGAGTCACATTTCTTTGCAAATCTTACATACTTTTGTTGAGAAAACTGAACATTTTAGATAATGGACTGTATCAATTCTTGATTCCTTTTTTCCCTTCTGTGATTGGGTTGTTTTACTGTTGGTTTTGTGTTTCTTTGTTTAATAACTTGCCTAGATCACATCCTGGGTGGTGTGCAGTCATTAGTGTCACTGCACAGTCATTTCTTATTCTTGAATTTATTTTTAAATATGGCTTTGTAGAGGGTTGCCCCTGCTTCTGTACAGCTCAGTGGTCAACCAATGATTGTACATCTTGAGCCAGTAAGGATTCCGTCCTCTGATGATGAATCTGCATGTGAGTTGGGGAGCTCATAAAGTTCTGACAGTCTCTTGCATCTTGTGTGTGTGTGTGCACAGCCTCGTTTGTGTTCACCAGGGAAGTGCCACTAGCTTGGACCTTCTCTGATCTCTTCTGCATGTGCACAGAGGCTTCCAGTCAGCCAGGCACCTGTGGAGAGCCTATTGAGGCTCTCTATGGTGATCTCATTTCCTGGATCTCCCTATTAACTATATGGCTCATCTGCTATTATGTTTTTGCCTCAACCAGGACCACCAACTCAGGCTAGCTGGGTTGCCAGCCTTCCCCAGTTGTTGGACATGGAGATTGCTACTCTTACTGATCAGGCTGCTGGTTGTGGTATTTTTGCAGTGGGTACCAAGTCATTTGAGCCCCTTTGGCAGTGAAACTGCTGGTTTTCATGGCTTGACTCCTCAGTAGAACTACCACACTGACCAATCTGGTGGAGAGGGGCAGATATGGGAACAGGCCCAGGAAAGAATATCACAGACTTCTGCTATTTTTACCCAAGGTTCAGTAGTTTTTCTTGATTAAAAGACTCTTAATTTCTTGTATGATTTTGGTTGATTTCAGAGTATGACATGGGTATTTCAGGGGAGAGCTTTTTGGGAGATTTCTCACTTTCTCTGCCATACCAGTAGTCCTGCCTCTGCCATACCAGTAGTCCTGCCTATATATTTATTGGTTATTTTTTCACATGTTAATTTGCCCCCTCTGTAATAGTTTGGGTATTTTGCTCTCTTTGTCTATTCACTTATTGGTTATTCTAAATATCTTGATATATACTCAACAAAATATAAAGTTAATCAGCATCGTCAGTATTTTCCAAGACAAAAACCCTTAACATTTTCCAATTATTTCCGTCTTAAATAAAATTTATTTTTATTTTGGACCAGCATTTTTATCCTGTTTTTATTATCACAAAAATTGGACATTTTTTCAAATGCAGTCAATGATTGATTAATTTTACCTGCACAGATTTCTTCAATGAAAGACTTTGTTGATATATGTATTTTTGTTTTCTTTTTTCCATTAGAAAAAAAATCCTTTTTAATCTGTCTTCAACTAACAAGGTATACAATTCTGGATTGAGAGTTATTTTTCTCTTTGTACGTTGAAGATACTTTTCATTGCTTTCTGGCTTCTACTGTTGTTGAGAAAGTAACTCTTGCCCTAATGTTTTTGTTCCTTTGTACACTATATTTTATTTCTGGATATATTTCATATCTCATTGTGGAGTTTTCATTACCACATGTTTAGGTGAAGATTTCAAAAATTTCTTTCTTCCTAGGATTAGTATCTCTCAACAATATTGAAAATCTCACACCTCTTTTATATTGCCATTTTTTTATTATAATGTGTTTCTGCTATATTGTAAGTTATATGCATAGCAGGCTTCATTAGATATCAAAAAAACTGTTTTCCAATATAGCTATATACAGAATACATTTCCAAGAAGATGTGTGAAAGTTCCTATTTCTCTACATCCCTAAATTCTCTCTAGCACTAAGCAATAGCAGACTTCTAATTTTTTTCCGGTCTGATGGAGTATAGTGGTATCTCACTGTGATTTTAATTTGCTATTCTCTGATTATTAAAGAGGCTGATCACCTTTTCAAGTATTTATTAGCTATATGGATTTTTCCTTTATCTGAAGGACTTTCTCAGTTCTCTTTCTCAATGCTATCTTACGGAATATGAGCAATATAAAAAGTTATTAATATATAAAATGTAAATATATGCAGATTATATTGCACTTTTTAAAACTTTTTATTGAAGTATAAATGGAAAATAGTGTGCATAGTATATGTACAACTCAATGAATTTTCACACACTGAATCCATTTGTTTAACCATTTCCCAGATCAAGAAACAGAAAATTACCAGCACCCAAGAAATCACCATTGCAGTTTGATTCCAGCACTAACACCCAAAAGGTATCTACTATCTCGAATTTTAAAAGCTCAGAATAGATTTTGCTTAGTTTTGTGCTTATATAAATGGGATCATTCAGTGTGGATTTCCTTGTGCCTGGGTGCATTTGCATGTAGTTGTAGATTGCTCAATTATCACTGTGTAATATCCCATGTTACGAATATACCAGTGTTGGTGGGCATTGAGTAGTCTCTGTGTTTTTAGCTTTAGGAATGTTCTTCATATTAATATGCTTGTAGTTTTGTAAACATATTTACACATGTTTGATGAGTACATACCGAAGAGTGGAATTTCTGGGTCATAGGATATTTTCAGTTTTAATAAACACTTCCAAACAGATTTCCAAATTTGCATGTCCATCCTCAGTATATTCAAGTTTCAGTTCTCTATACCCATGTCTTGGTATTTTATATATTTTTATATTTATGTATATTTTTTATTTTAGCCACCCTGATAGGTATGTAGTGCTATCTCATTGTAGATTTGATTTGACTTATACAGGTGGGCATTTTTTTGTACATTTATTGGCTATTTAGATAACCTCTTTTGTGAAGTAAGTAATTGAATCTTTTACCTATTTATCTGTTTGATTGTCTTTTCCTTATTTATTTGTTAGAGAATTTTAATATAATGGACACAAGATCTTCTTTGTCATATTAATGATATGATGTATGATACATTGCATGTATTATAAATATCTTCTGCCACTCTGTGGTTACCTTTTCACTTGCTTAATGGATATTCTTAATTTTAATATAGGCCAACTTATCATTTTTCTTCTATGGTTAGTACATTTTATATCCTGGTTAAGAAATTTTTGCCTACTCCAAGGTCTTGAAGATGTTTACCTGTATTTTCTTCTAAAATCTGTATTGTTTCACCTTTCATATTTAGATTTGCAATTTATCTGTAGCAGGTTTTTGAGTACAGCATGAATTAGGGGTATAGATGTAACCAACCAGTCCACATGGATTTCCAATTGACCCACACTCTTTATTGAAATGGCCCATTCTATCTCCACTGCCCTAAAGAGATATGAGAATTTATTTGTCATAAATTAGTTAACTGTCCATGTGTGAACTGGATTCTCTATTTTGTTCATTTTACCAATTGTCTGTCCTTGCATAAATACTACATGGCATTAATTACTATAGATTTATAATAGGTTTTGATTTCTAATATGATGAGTCCACCAGTGTTCTATTCTTCTTCACTGAAAGACTCCCATGGGTATCCATTCCACTGGGGATATGGGTTATTAGTGTCTGGTTTCCTAGACCACAGACCTCTGTCTTAGGTTCTGTGATCTTCCTGCTGGTCTCACAGGTTTCTAATAACATAAACTTGCCTTGTCCCTTCAATTTTAGGGGTGGTTCTTCTCCCTGCTATTGCTAGTCCTGCCCGTGTTTTACCAAATTTTGTTGGTTCCCTTATCCTTGATCAGAACTTTGTACATGTCACTTCATTAAACTCTCCTCGATTTTCCTAATTGAGTATATTGACTCTCTTCTATCAAGACTCTGATTCATCTTCTTGTTAGGCTTGACTTAAAGAGAACAGTCCAACAAGCACCCCTCAAATTGGAGGGGATTGGGATTCAAGACTCTCAAATAACTCTTTCCACAAGTACTTCTCAGAAAATCCTCTCCTCTTTCAAATCTTCACACTCTTGACCCTTAACAATTCTTAAGCTTAATGTGGATTATACATTAAAGTTATAATTTTTTTTTCATTGAGAATTCTTTAATACTGATTGGTCTCACACATCACTTTGGTTTTTTTATAGCTGTGGGTCCTTTTGCCATGTTAGATACTTTCAATTTAACATTCTGTCACATAAAGAAATACTAACTTTATGTTTATTCACTGCTAAGTTACACTGATTTAAATTGCTGACGATATTTTTACTAACTCTCAAACACTTAGTAAATAATATACCCATTTATCAGGGTGATTGACCATTGCATATATGCTTATCTATTTTTATAGGGCAATGATCTCTTTTTATTTATTCATTCAGAGTGAGCTTTGATGATCTAAATTTGTAAGCATTCTCTATTTTCCTATGCTGAAACTTAAAGAATTACTATCATCCTTATAGAATCTCAAGAGCCTTAGAATATCTGGTCTTAAACAATACCATAATGGAAAAATCAAGATATATATATTTAATTGATAGCATTTATTATAAGTTTTCCTAATCCAATGGAAACATTTTCATTGATATTTAATTCAAAAATTATATATTCATCTTAATAAATTAAAATAAATCTTCCCTGAAATTTGGCTAAGAAGATTTCAATAGAGTCTTTAAAAATATGATTTCATATTTGGAGGAAAACAAAACAAACAATAATTAAACAAGGGAAGGATAAATCAGTGTGTGTAGACAACACAGTCAATAAATTAGGCTTTGAAAAGACTGGCAGAGAAAAGGTAGTCTACAAAGGAAAGGAGATGCAAACAAATGAAGGACATTCAGATATTTTATGAGCATGGAGATGATGAGCATCCATTGTTGATGGATATGAACATTGTCTTTCACCTAGGCTGTTACTTGCCACTTTCCATTAAAAAAAAGTAATTCTATCATAGATTCTATTTGATCCACTTAAGATTCAAGCTATGTAGAGGGTAACATTTTGGGATTATCATCAAAGTAGTTAAGGGATATAAAGGCAAGGCATATAAGTTATATATACATATATATACACACACACATATATGTATGCATATATTCCTTTAGAACATTATAGCAATCTTTTTGCTGACACTACATGGTGTGAGCTTTCCTTAACAGCTGATGAAAGTGAAGCAATGTTCAAACACATAATCCAATGAATACACTCCCTCCTTTCCTACCTACCCCTGACATTGTCTTAAGATATATTCCCAGTAGTTGAATTACTTGGCCAATGGGTGTGAGCAATTTTTTTCCTTGCAATTTTATTGAGATATAGTCACAGACCATACAATCATCCAAAGTGTATAATTAGTTGTTCACAGTATCACCATATAGTTGTGCATTCATCAGCACACTCAATTTCTGAATATTTTCATTACCCCCCAAAAAAGTAAAAATAAGAATAAAAATAAAAGTATGAAAGAGCACCCAAAACAACCCACCCTCCATCCCCCCTATTATTAATATACTTTTTTGTCACCCTTTTTCTACTCATCTGTCCATACACTGGATAAAGGGAGTGTGAGACACAAGGTTTTCTACAATCACATGGTCACACCGTATAAGCTAAATAGTTATACACTCATCTTCAAGAAACAAGGCTACTGGGTTGCAGTTCAACAGTTTCAGATATTTCCTTCTAGCTATTCTGATACACTAAAAACTAAAAAGAATATCTATATAATGCATAAGAATAACCTCCAGAATGACTTCTTGACTTCATTTGAAATCTCTCAGTCCCTGTAACTTTACTTTATTTCATTTCTCTTCCCCTTTTTGGTCAAGAAGTCTTTCTCAATTCCATGATGCCAGGTCCAGACTCATCCCTGGGAGTCATGTCCTATGTTGCCAGGGAGATTTATACCCCTGGGAGTTATATCCCACATAGTGGGGAGGGCAGCGAGTCCACCTGGCAAGTTGGCTTAGAGAGAGAGGCCACATCTGAGCAAGAAAAGAGGTTCTCTGGGGATGACTCTTAGGCACAATTAGAAGTAGGCTTAGCCTCTCCTTCTGAGCAAATTTTTATCTTTTATTCATATTGCCAAATTGCCTTCCAAATAAAATTTCACCAATTTAAAGCTCCAAGAGTAGTGTATAAGAGTGCCAATTTTACTTTATTCATCAATATTAACTATTATCAAGTTTGATATCTCTGTTAGTTTAACAAATTGAAATAAAAATTCAATATTACCATTTTCTTGATTAGTTTTACAGTTGATTTTTCAATAAATTTATTATCCATTTACAGCTATTCTTTTATGATAGGTCTTCTTATAACATTTGTTCATATTTTATTCATACCTTAGTGTTTACTTTTGACATAACTCTAAAAGTTCTTTGTATATGAAGCTTATCAGCCATTTTTCTGTTATATTTATGTCAAAGTACTTTCCCAGTTTGTTGTTTTATAATATTTACACTTGTTTGTGTTTCTTCCATTGCATTCATGATTAGAAAGTTCTTTCCCATGAGATAGATTAGATAAAGATTCAACTCATTTTTATTATGGATTATAATGGCTCCATTTTTACTATTATTTTTACGTATATATGTATTATATGTGTGTTTGTATATATATATATATATATATGAATAAAATGATGCAGATGAGGCAGAAACAAACTCTAAGGAACACGATATAGGAAAATGGGCATGTATGGATGCATGTAGGTGTCTCAATCACCTACATGACTATTGTTTTATTTGTCTTCAAATACAGTTAATACCTTTTTGTTACTTGTGTCTTTTTCAAAATTTTCTTGACTATTCTTTATTCTTTCAGATAAATCTTCAAATAATTCAAGTTCAATTTAAAACAAAAATTGTGAGTTTGGGTAAGGTTTTGCTAAACAGATTAACTACAGAAATAATGAAATCTCAATAATTGCTACTCTCCTCTATTTTCCACTGAATTTTTGTAATTTTCTTTTCTTTTTCTTTTTTTGTAATTTTCTTTTTATAGATACTTGAGGGTTATTCCTAGTATTTCTGATTTTTCACTCATCATGAATGGAATTTAATTGTATCTTCTAATTTGGTATTATGATATTGTTGAATCTTTCCGTTTAATAGTAAAGTTCAAAATCTAAAGTAGGCATATTTTAACAAGAGTGTCAAGTTTTCTCCACACTGTTTCAATGGTGTCTTAAGGAACAATAATCTTTTTCATATAGTGGCCCATAGAAAGAGCACTCTGCTCTTTCCATGTGTCTATCATAACAATGTTAACAAGAGGGTTGAAACTGGTGAAAAGGGCATTCTTGACCTACTATTTATCTATTTCTATCACTTACTAGATTGCAGAATATAAGATCCTTTATGTGCCACAAGTTGACTTCTAACCAATTATGGTTCTCTGTCTTTCAGCCTTATTAATTATTTCTTCCTTTTCCATATTTTCTGTTGATGTCAATAACTATTTAAAGTGTCTGTTACAATTTTCCACAATTTCCTGCTTACATCTCTTTGTTCACACAACTACCTTGTTTAAGAATCTCCTTTTCTTCTATTTCTTCATAACCAAATCTAGCTATCTTTCAGGAACTAACTAAAATTCCAACATGTCCATGGAGAGTTTTCTAGCCTTTTTACCAAAAATAACCCTCTTCTGAGTTCTCAAAATATTTTACCTGATTTCTTTGATTGTGTCAATTAGTTTTTTTCATTATGATCAACAATATTTGTTTCTAACTTAGGCCAAAAATAAAAGATTTAGGGTGACTCATAGAATCAATTGGGAAATGAAAAGAGTCTTGAGAGCTACCTAGTTCTTAAGACCTAGGTAATAGGAGTAAAGGATGAACTCTTCAGGATGCTTCTATTGGAAAGACTCTAGGTCAATCATTCCATCCTTGTGGCGATTCATTACATTTGGTAACTTTTTGAGAGAGTGTCTGATTTTTCTTACTGAGGTCAAGTCCCCTATTTTGGATAAATGTGCAGCTTGTCAGGGTGGATAGGTCCATCAAGACTAGGAGTCTCACAGAAACAATGGCAGTGAAGTAGTTCCCTTGTGGAAAATAGGGTATTGATGAAGTTACCAAAAGAAAAGGGGAGAAATTCTGAGTTGTAGTAAAAGAAGATAGTCACTTCACTTATTATACTCAGTTACTTTTTGACCTGCTATTATAGATGTATTTGTAAGTTCTACCTCCTGTGATTTATTTATTTTTGGATTCCCACCACACCAAGCATACACAGAATACAGAAAAACATGTATTTATATATTGTATATATTCCATTCATATATATATGCAACAAATATAAACATACATACATATGACTTCTTATAAGAAAAAAGAAAAACTAAAATAGAACGTCTTAAACGAATCATTTGAGTAACATGCATAGCACAAAGTTACATGAGTTCTACACCTTACACTCATTTTCATTCATATTACTCAGTTCTTAGGGTATTTTCTTTTTATTAATTCTCCGCCCTTTTTTATATTGATATTGCTCAGTTCCTAGACTACTTTCCTTTTTGTTCTCAAAAATGTTCCTCCTTTAGAAATTGCTTGAGGTTAAAAAGGAGCAGAGTTCTTCCCTAGTGGATATATCTGATCATCCTTATCCCAATGTCCATGATGAATGTGAATGAATTGGGAGAAAAACAATTTATAAATTTTTATCTCGATTTTGAACTTAATCACTAATATCTATGGACAAGACTTTTAGTTTATTATTTTTTATATTATGCAATAATATAAAAAATTGTAAGCAGCACCAGTTAGAAGTCAAGAACTTGGAGAAGAAGGATAAGTCCTTGTCTTAAAGGAGCTCGTAGTCTTCTGGGAAGAGCAGACCAATATTCCCAAGCCAAGTGGTGAGGACTATGTTTGGGGCATGCAAAAGGTTATGTGAGAGCAGATGGGCAGGGATCTTAACTCAAACTGGTAAGGGATAACAAGGAATGGGTCATGGACATGGAGGTCAATATCAAGTTGAGTCATGAAGGACACAAGAGTTATCCAGGCACAGAAGGGAAACGGAATTCTAGGAAGAGGGTGTGGCATGGGCAATAGCATTGGGGGAGGGGTATAAGAGGACATGGCATATTGAGGGAGTTGCATATATTTCTGCTTTTATTTTATTTCATTATATAGTACATACTGTGTGTCAGGCTCTGATCTAAGTGTATTACAAATTTTATTTAATTTAATGTAGTTGAATGTATATTTAGAACTGGTTTTGGCAAACTACAACCTACAGGCCAAATCTTGCCTACCACCTGACTGTATAAATACAGTTTGAGTGGAAACAGCCATGCTCATTTGCTTTGTATTGTCCATAGGTGCTTTCACAGTAAACAGAAGAGTTGAGAAGCTGCAACAGAAATCATTTGGTACACAAAATATGAAATATTTACTATGTGACCCTTCACACAGAAAGTTTGCCAAGCCCTAGTGTTGAACCCAGCTTCAATGGGGAGAGATGAGGTTAGAGCTTAGAAGGGGCCAGACATAAAGGTTGTCAGCTGAAGGAAGGGATTCATTTACTAGTGCATTGTAATACAAGGAAATTGCTCATGAGTTTAGCTGTACCAACAACCCACATAATTAACAGTGACCCATAAGGACTGCTCAGAGAGAGCTATTAGCATTTCTTTCAGAATGTAGCAATATCTCCTGGTCTACTCAGTTCTACATTAAATGGGAAACTTAACAGAAGACGTGCTCATACCTACAGCTGAGGTTCTATTGACCTCTGTGATGCAACAAAACATTTTCTGGATTCAAAGGGTAATTTTACAATGAATAAAATGATGCTCAAATTGTTGGCAAGTATCCTAGCAAAAAAGACATATAATTAAATATGTTTTCTAGCACCAGTTATATTTAATATCTCAAATGTAGCTTCATACATATCTCTACAGAAGGTCTCTCACCAGTTATTAATCCCTTCACCTTGGTCAACTATTTAACCTCTTTTAGCCCCAATTGCTTCTTCTTACTTCAAAATAATATTTTGAGGATTCAATGGAATAATAAATGTAAGGTCCTTAATGTAGAGTTTGATACACAGTAAGAGCTCAAATAAATAATGCTTATTATTTTAGAGACCGCAAAGCTTTAGAGACTTCTCTTTAAAGCTGTTTTCTTGAACCTAGTACTTTTTATTGGAGAAAAACTTATAATTGGAAGTCAACAAACCTCACCTGGTCCAAAGGCTCAGTTGTGTAAACAGCTTGAAGACTTGAAGACACAGTAAAAGTGTGAACCAAGAATATTTATTGGATTTTTTTTTTTTTTCTAAATTAACCTGGGAACAAGGCAGAAATCATCTTTCTGAGAAGAGGTCTGATTTCAATTGTCTGGAAGTATCATCAGAGGACATTGATATATTGTTTTTGTTTTTAATTTTCCAGACTCAATAAAAATGGTAGAGAAGGGAGTGTGTAATAATCAGGATGTCTAGGATAACAGGAAATAGAATTGATGGACCACAAAATGCTCCCCTTAGCCACTCACCTATTTTCTCTTGTCCCAACCAGAAAAACAAATTCTGTCTTCCCCTCCCTCTGTGCCAGGAAGTGGCACACTTGCCAGGTTTCCAAGTTTCTCGTGCTTTCTGTCTATTGGTCAGGTGCTGTCAAAATAGCAGGGGTTAGCCTTGGAAATAAAGCACTAGAATTAAAGAAAAATGTAATGAAGTTATTAACAATCTAGAATTTAAATAAATATAGTGGGTAAAGCAAAACAAAGCAAAACAAAAACCTTGATCCAAAGGTTTGGGGCAGAAGCTGTTCACTTCTAGCCATCCGAGAAAGTCTTGGGAAAGTTTTCTCCTTCCTGTTATCATCTGCTTCTCGAGAATCCCAAGAGATTCTCCATTTATATGTCCATAGACATGGAAGTCCAGGGAATGGGTATATAATATTTCCTTAACAGGAACATGCATCCAAGGGTTGATTCCTTGGAGCTTTACTGCATCTTTTTTTAACAGTACCTGATAAGATCTCGTTCAGTGAAGTTCAAGAGCAGTCACACGTTGGCGTTGTTTCCAGGTCTCCTGGTTGAAGCTCATTAAGAGGTTCCTGTGGTTTATCCTCGGGAAAAGCTGCCTGTGCCTTTTGGTTATAAACTTGGGTAGACTATGTTAAAACTTTACCAAAAGCCTTCAGTTCATTTTGTAAGCTTTATTTGGGGTACCATTTGTTCTTTCAAGTTTTACTGATGACTGAGGATGATGAAGACAATGGAGTTCTTGGATGATGGACAGGTTCTTGCAAACTCTGATGACTTTCTCTGTAAAATTTGTCAGTAGACAAATAGGTGAATAATCACCAAGAAGGTAATACAAAATCTAGAGAATGCTATGACTTTTGAGAGGGAAAAACATATAGCCATCCAGAAAATAAACAGTAGTAAAGACATATTCACATCCACTTGAATGGAGCAACTGTGCAAAATCCATCTGCAAATGTTTGAATAGACCTTGAGGTTTTTGTCCTTTCCTATGCCCCACCTTTATAGTTTTGCCATGAGTTTGGCAGGTGGAACATGTGCCAAATATTCTCAGAAATTTTGAGTGAAATACCCTATCAAGACTGGCATAAGATTGCAGCCATTTGATTTTCTTGAATAAAATTGAATTATTCTGCTAATGAATTATGTTAGCCAGCATTATCAAAATGGAAGAGAGCAGAATCTTCTCTTGAGGAATAACACACAATTAATTTTTAAGTATGTAATCAACAATTACCCTGTGCAAAAGAACATTAACACACAATTAATTTTTAAGTATGTAATCAACAATTACCCTGTGCAAAAGAACATATTGTAAACAGTGAGACCATTAAAAACTACCTGTAGACATTTCTCGAACCAGTCGTTATGCCTGAATATAAGGATGTTTCTTTTAACCTGAGAAGTATGCAATTGTTGCAAATATTTAATACAGTTTATACACCACAAATCTGTGAAAACTGAGTTTCTCTCCTGACCTACCAGAATTTCTTTCATTTTATCTTAATTTTGGTAAATAATGAGTTTACCGAAACTTTCATTTTAAGTTAATTAAGATTTGGATGTTTTCCCAGGGAAAATTAATTAGATAAATAAGGTACTTAGTAATCATTATATGCTTTGAGAAATAAAATGCAATTCTGAAAATAAGATAGTTCACAGATTTAGAATAGTTTAACCCAAATAAGACAATACAAAAACAAACTGCATTTATAAATTTCAAATTTGCTAATTAAAAGTAGGCTGAAAGTAATTAACATTTACTTAACTGATTTGCCAAAAACCAAACAAAATATTAATCTTAGACTTTCCAGCTTGATTGAAAACTAAATTCACAGTTCTCAGCCTGCTAAGAAATCAGATCCTTTATAAAACAAGCATTTTAATGTTAACCCTGAGACATCATCCACAAAAATTTTCCTATTAAATAATGCAACTTTACAATCTCTATTTCCTGTTTGTTTATTCACACTATACATTAATTGAAACAGCTAAAAACTATCTACTACCTCATCTACTCTTCTGACTCCAAGAGAATCCCTAATTGCTTGTAAGGATGATAAATGATTGTTATAATATAATCAAGTGGATTCTGATTTCTCTGGCCACATACTTGAAACTGTTTTGTTGGGGGCAGAAAATGAAGTAAAATGGTATCAGGGGGCCCTCTGCTGGAGAACCCAAACAAGAGATTAAAAACAATTTAAGATTTTGAAAGGATAAATTCCGTTTTATTTGTTGCTATTTTCTAAATCAAAGGTCCTGTCATTCTTAATTATCTCAAGGTAATTTTAAATCTCGATCTCATTTTATTCTATTCTGTCTCAATTTAATTGCTTAGCCTTTTTATAATCTACCTTTAATGAAAGCGAATTAATCCCTCACGAACAGAGATACCTCAGACTGATATATTTGGATATATATGGAAGGGAAATCTTCTCACATTTCGCCTCAGAATATGTGGTCAGGTTTTGTGGACTAGCAAAGTCTTGATCACTGCTGATGTGAGAGACTCATGACTGTGAAGAAAATGCCCCAGGATTAAACATTAGATAAGGTTAGAGGCTCTTAGTAACAGCCACAGCTGCCCACTCAGTGTGATTTCAACAGTCATGCAGCTCTGTATTTTATTCTTTATTTTAAAAACGATGATTTAGAGGAACAGATCTCTAGATTTTAAAATGCTGTGAAAATTCTTTTTTAACCATTTTTTATTGTTGAACATAACATATATACATAGAAGTGATAAGTTTCCAAGTGCAATTTAACAAATAGAGAGCAGATTTTAAAAAATATTATAGGTTACAGTTCTGTAGTTTCAGTTATTTCCTTATTATGAAATATAAGATATATACAAAAAGGTAATATCTTTCAAAGTATGATTTAACAAGTGGATATATAGGAAATTTCCAAAGTTGTTATGAGTTACAGTACCATAGTTTCAGTTATTTCCTTGTTTTCAAATATAACATGTATACAAAAAGGTATAACTTTCAATTACAATTTAACAAGTAGCTATAGAACAAATTTCAAAGGGTGCTATGGGTTACACTTCCACCATTTCAGTTCTTTCCTTCTGACTATTCTAATACCCTAGCAACTAAGAAAAAGAAAATTATATAAAGATTCAGTATTCATAATCCTTTCATAAATTCCATCTTGTCTATTGCTACCCCTTCCTCTAGTTTAATCTCTTTCCCAATCTTTAGAGATGTCCAGGCAGTGACCACCCTAACCTGTTCATATTGAAAAGGGGTGTCAACTTTATGAGCAAAGGGGACACATCTAGTTGATGTTCTTAAAGAGGCTATTGCCTCTGGGTTTTGGGACTTAGCTGGCATAGGAGCACTCTGAAGGATTTAAGTCTCTAAAGAATAAACTTAGTGAGTAGAACTTTTAGAGATTCCCAGATAAGGATCTGGGTATTCTTTAAATTAGTTTTCAGGACTACTGTTGACTTGGGCTTATCATATTGTGGTCATTTGGCATATCTAGATGAAGCTTGCATAAGAGTAACCTCCAGGACAGCTTCATGACTCTCTTTGAACTCTTTTATCCACGAAAACCCTATTTTGTTGCCTTTCTTTTCCCCTTTTTGGTCAAAAAGGCACTCTCAATCCCTTGATGCAGGGGCAGGCTCATTCCCAGAATCCATGTCCCATGTCGCCAGGAAGGCTCCTTCATCTTGGGGGTCCTGTCCCATGTTGGGGGAAGGGTGCTGAATTTATTTGTAGAGTTAGGCTTAGAGAGAGAAAGTCTACATTTGAGCAACAAAAGACGTTCTCTGGAGGTGACTCCTACGCATAAATTATAGGTGGGCTTAGCCTCCCCTTTACAACCATAAGTTTCACCAGAGCAAGCCTCAACATCAAGGGCTTGACTTATAAAGCAGCGGGTTCCTAAGTTCACATAGCGTATGTTATGTCCATGATCATCCATCCATATCTCACATTATTGTAACTTAGCTGTACAATCCTCATCACTCTCCATTTTAAACAATTCTCACGACCCAAAACATCTCGTAGCTCTTGTCAGACCTCAATTATTTGTCCCTAGTATTTGTGTAATGCTAGTATGGTATTCCTATTAATTATAGTCCCTAATATGCAATATGAAGGTTTTTCCCATATACCAATCTGCTGTTATCTTTCTGTGCTAGTGTCATACCTTAGAAGTGTATCATGCAAGCACCTATCTATATTTGTGGAGCTGTTCCCTCTTTGCTCATTCCCAGCTGGAAGCAGCTAGAGCTACCTGTTCCTTTTATAAGCCACCAAGAAGATAATAGACTCCAACTCAGAGACGAGGAGCCCATCCCATCCTGGCTTAGAATTCAGTCCTCTGAATCCTCTGAAAAGGAGCACTGCAGCCAGAGTGCTGAGCTTGTGGGCTGTTGCTCTCCTTCCTGTCCTAGACAGGGATGTCACTGGCTTTAGCAAATTGGCACATAAGAAGCTACCTGCTTCCCTCCTTTCAGCTTTGACTCATCCCTTTTGAGTCCCTTTTCCACATCCCTTTCAGTAAATGGCACCATCGTCCATCCAGATGATCAGCCAAAGACCTAGGAATCAATGTAGATTATTCATTCTTTCTCAGGCTTGGCATCCAATCTGTCAGCAAATCTTTGTGACTTTATAATACTCCCAAATCCACTCACTTTTCTCCATCTCCATACCACCCCTCTAGCCTAAGCCTTCATCACCTTTCACCTGAACTTCTGCAGACGCCTCTTATCTGGTCTCTCCGCTTATTCTCTTGACCCACCCCCAGAATCCATTCTCCACATAGCAGTAGCCAGAGCTACTTCAGTAGTAAATCAGATTTTGTTCCTCCCCTGCTCAATTTCCTACAATCATTTTTCCATTGATCTTAAAAATAAAAGCACAATTCCTTATCATGTTCTAGCTCTTCCTTACTTCTTCAACCTACCATATACTACTCCATCTCTACTCCCTACACTTCGACCACAGAGATGGGATTTTGCTGAATGAATAAATGTATATACAAAGGAAGATATTAATTCTGAGATCCTGTGAGATTCAGAATTATTTAAGTTCAAATTTTTCTAATTCTTGGAGGTTGACTTTAAATACGCTTTCTATGAAGTCTCGCCCATTTCTTTGGGTCTTTTCTGGGCATGTTATGGCAGGGAGTCAGCTCATGTGTCCCTCCTCCAGGGAACTTTCCTGTTTCTCTCCCCTAATCCTGCCCTCCCCCCCCCATTATGGGTTTGCTCTTCTGTGTGTTTTCATAACCTCTGTGTTTACTTTTTTATCATCGATCTTATAACACGATTTTGCTATTGTTGACTTATATTTATGACTTCCCCACTAGACTGAATTTCTTGGCTGGTAAGGCCACTTCTTATTTGTTTTTAAGGGCCTGTGACAATTCTTGGTACAATACATGTAGTGGATAAATGGTACATAAATAAAGGTGAGACTGCAATAAAAATTTATACCACAGTTTTTATCAGTGACTGTATGGCAGGGCATAAAACATGGGCTTTGCCCTTGAATAATTCAAGGACTAGCAAAATCCATATACAAAGCTAATGTGTAAAATCATGGAACATCATAATTGATAATTAAGTAATACTGAAATATTATTTATTACCATCACCATCTCTTTCCTTTGCAAACCTTTTCATCTCATTTTGCTTCCTACCTCTACCCTTATTTCTAAGATGCCACTGTCATTCCCTGTGATTCTATGATTAAAAGCCCATACTTTTAGGAATTGAGAGCTTGTAAAAAATTTCTGTAGCAAAGACCTCTTTAGTTAAAGTGGGATTAAGTTTTCACCCACCCTCCCAGATTTACACACTTCAGGTACAATACAGGTGAATAATACAAGTGCTTTTTCCATTCTTTGTTTCTTTCAATTTATAGTGTAGGCACTTAATAAGAACTTGTTGAATTAAATTGACATATAGTTCAGTGCCTCTTGTCCTCTGTCTAAAACATGTCTTACATACTAAAGTGTTTGGCAGAAAGCTGGGGACAATATTATTGAATGATTTTGCTCTGTCCCTTCTCTATGTTTTCTTGACAGATCATTAACATAGTGTATGTAACAGTGTGTCTTATATACTGGTATATCTACTTATGCACTTGAAACACAACATACCTGTATTTCTAAGAAAACCTAAAAACCTACCTGGTTCTGATAATATCAGCACTGTCTAAAAAGCTTGTGCCGATTATTTTTTCAGATCATAGTCGCTCTACCAGCATATCCTGACGTGGTAATATTTATAATATATTCTATTGTTACTTTTAAAGATCTAATTATTGATATTCTCCACAAAAATAAAGGAAGGTAGAGATAATGTCCACGTTGAAAATAATGTATGATTAAATAGCAAGTTCTGTTGCACATTAGCATACCAGTTGTCGGAGCACTCTGTTTTTATTTATTCTCCCAATTTAAAACCTTAACAAAATGAGCTGCTTGTGTCTCTTCTGTTTTGTTGCCTTTTATTCACTAGAGGGAGGTATAGGAAAAGATTTCAAAGATGCTAAGCCATAAATTACACAGAAAATTTAATGTTTATTTAGGTTTGTATTCTGTACCTTTCTAAAAACAACTCTGGGTCCAAATGTCAAATCTTGTAGTGAAGCAAATTAAGATGCTTGTTTTTCAGTGCCCTTATAGACTTATTATGGATAATTCAGTTAGCCCATTCGTTGTCTAGGAGGAGATTACTGACTGAATTTGATGCCTTCTGTTCCTATGCCATTTAAAGCCATCACGAATAATTATTTTTCTTTCTTCTGATCTTCTTTCACGTTATTGTCACTGAAAATATCAAAATGATATCACTCCCTTCCTGGTCCCACAATTTCCTCTTGTTTTTAGACTAAAAATGGCATCTTAAAAGTTTTGAAGTTGATGCTCAGCTATGCACATTGTTAGGAATCAAAACACAAATATAGTTGCTGTATACCTGCCATATTAAATAATATGGCAACCTGCTGATTACACAGCTAAATCCTCCCATTATCCCTTTTAGGGCTTGCATGTCTGAGTAACATTTTGAAAAGAAAGAGATCTCCATTCAACTGGCCGTAAGGGTTGGCGTCTGGGACTTGAGAACCTTTATGTTATTTTGCCAAGCCTGTGCAAACAGAAAACACTAGGGTGACTCCATTCCTTGAAAACTTACACAAATGAATAGCAATGACTATGCTTACTCCAGATGAAACCAATAGTTGACATTAGGCAAAATTCTCAAGAAGGTTGTATTCCTCTTCAGAGCTTCCCATTCTTTTCTCTTCCTAGGTACCCACAGGGAGTTGTCAGTCTTTCTCCTTGGCAGTCTGCTAATTCAAGGTTTGCCCTTCCCAATAACAGCATTTCAGGCTGTAAAGCACTCTAGTCACTTAGATACATTTGTTGGTTCCGTCATTGTGAGTGATGGGGGGCAGGGGGTAGTTAGGTATGAAATAAATGCACATCGAATTGATTTTGAAGTCTCCTTCTCTGGTCCCCTCAGTCAGGTCTTCCTGCACCCCACATTCCAAGGGCTGCTTCCCCAGTGTTGAACCCCAGTCACTACGAGTGGCTGTTGTCATACTCCCCCGGACCCTTCCTCTCCTGTAAATGTCCTAGGCTTTCTTATAAAAGCTCACCTATTCTTTGATGATTTTTTTAAGTGTTTTGTATTCTTCTGTGGTCTTTCTGGATACTCAATGGTTTTTATCCAGAGGGCTAAATCTTTAAAGGTAGCATTTTGGACACTGAGGCAAGTTGTGCTGAGGTTTTCAGCCGGCCCACCTGTATGTGTGTTTACTCTGTGTCCAAACTCTGACTTCATCCGTTCTGGATGGAATGACCTCTTCTTTCTCCTCACACCGAGCCCCTGTCAAATCCTTGTCCAGTTTCATCTCAGATGTGGGCCAGAACTTTCTCCAAAGAACACAAAATTGGCCCTTGGAGAGAAAAGCTGTCTGAGCCTCTTGTCTGACATCACTGGAGTAGTGAGACAAACTCATCTGGAATTGACTTTGACATCTCACAGATTATGTTTAAAGGACAATTGTGAAAAAGTGAACACAGTTCCTGCCCCCTTGCCCTGTACCTTAAAATGAAGATGGAGGAATTCTAGCAGAAGAGGAGCCATGTCAGGCCTTCTTCTGGGAGGGAGTCGCCACCTGGAAGATGGATTATGAAAGGAAGAGGGCAGCGGTGGGTGTCATAGCCTTTTCCCTTTAATTACAGAACAACCAGCATTTCATTTCATTCCAAAATGGAATACTGTTCCTATTTCATTAAATATGTACGTTCCATAAAATATGGATTAGCAGTGGGCTTTACTGGTGAACAGTGAGTTACAGTCTTTCCAATCTGACCTAAATTATTTGTGTTGGGTTTATGAGCTGGAAAGCAAATGTATACATTCCGAAGACTCTAACATGCTTGAAATTATTCCATTGTAATATGTTACAAACCCTTACATTACGATCTGAACAAAGCAAGCCTTTACATTGAAGAAATGAGTTAGCCATTAACACAAATAAGGAACTGTAGCTCTATCCACAAAACAACCCAGACTCCCATTTATCGTTTTATGTTTCGCCCATTCGGGTTGGAATCCTCTGTTGACTCTTAACACTGAGGCTTGTTGAAGATTGGCTGGCTTGAAATAATGTTATCTTTCTTGTACTAACAAGTTGGAGTTTGTTTAAAATGTAAGTTAACTAATTGTTCTGTACAGAAACCATACATGGAAACTTGAAAATGTATGGCTGTAAATGAAGAAAAAAATGGCACAGAGAGAAAATAAATGATAGTTCATATAATCATAAAATGTGATTAAATCTAGCACTGTGAGTTAATTTAACGCACTGTTCAATGTAATCAGTATTTTATTTTTATGATCTCATAGAGGAAAAATTTGTTTTCTTTGCTAGAAGGTCTGCAGTTTTATTGGCTGTGTCGAGGTCTATAAAAATGTAAAACATATTGGGAAGGGTGCCCCTTTTTTCCCTTCTTGATAAACTAAAACTGAAATTGAAAATGCAGCTGTAGATTAAAAACAGCCTGCTGTATGGAATCATACCAAATCAAAAGTTAAGTATCATTTATAGGGTTATTGAATGGGAGAAACCCTAGTGCATTATTTCCATTGCTTTTATTAATCTACTGAATATTTTTTATTCCCAAATAACATACAGAAGGTGCTTATTTTCATGTAAGACAGATAAACTCTATAGATGTACATTATCTCATTTGATCTTCAGAATAACTTTGGGGGTAAGAATTACTAGCCTGGTTTTTTTTCCCCCCTTTTATTAGGGAAGTTGTGGGTTCACAGAATGATACTACATGAAATTCAGGATTCCCATATACCACCCTAATATCAACACCTTGTATTGCTGTAGGCCATTTGTTACGGTTGATGATAGCACATTTTTATAATTGTACTATTAACTCTAGCTCATGATTTAACTTAGGGCTCATTGTTTGTGTTGTGTAGTTCTGTGGATTTCTAAAAAAATTTTACTCTGTTACCATATTCCAACATTCTAACATTTCCCCTTTTAATCACATTTAGATCTATATTTCACTGCTGTTAATTATATTTATAAATAACTACCATCACCACCATCCATTACCCAAACATTTCCATCATTTCAAATAGGAATCCTGTACATTTTAAGCCATATCTTCGCATTCCCTATCTCCACCCCATCCCCTGGTAAACTATATTCTAGATCTTGACTGTATGAGTTTGTGTGTTCTAATTATTTCAAATCAGTGAGATCATACAATAATGGTCCCTGTGTGTCTAGCTTTTTTTACTCAACATGATGTCTTCAAAGTTCATCCACATGGTTCCATGTATCAAGACTTCATTCCTTTTTATGACTGAATAATACTCCATTGTATTTATCCATTCATTGGTTGATGGACACTTGGATTGTTTCCATCTTTTGGCAATTGTGAATAATGCCACTGTGAACATTGGTGTACAAATATCTATTCAAGTTTCTGCTTACAATTCTTCTGAGTATATATCTAATAGTGGGGTTATTGGGTCATTTGGTAGTTCTATATGTAGCTTTCTGAGGAACCACCGAGATGTCTTCCACAGCAGCTGCACTGTTTTACATTGCCACCAGCAATGAATGAGCATTCCTATTTTTCCACATCCTCTGCAACATTTGTTATTTCCCTTTTTGTTTTTAAATAGCAGTCATTCTAATGGGTGTGAAATGGTATCTCGTGGTTTTGATTTGCATTTCCCTGATGATTAATGATGTTGAGCATCTTTTCATGTGATTTTTGGCCATTTGTTTATCTTCTTTGGAGAGATGTCTATTCAAGTTCTTTCTCATTTTTTAATTGGGTTGTTTGTCTTTTTTTGTTGTTAAGTTGAAGGCTTTCTTTATGTATTCTGGATATTAAATCTTTGTTGGATATATGGTTTCCAAATATTTTCTCCCATTGTGTAGGATGTTATTTTACTTTCATAATAAAATACTTTGAAGTACAAAAGCTTTAAATTTTGATGAGGTCCCATTTATCTATTTTTTCTTTTGTTGCTTGGGCTTTGGGCATAAAGTCTAAGAAACCATTGCCTAACACAAGGTTCTGAAGGTGCTTCCCTATGCTTTCTTCTATGAGTTTGATAGTTCCAGCTCTTATATTTAGGTCTTTGATCCACGCTTTTAAGTTGATTTTTGTATAAGGTGTGAGGTAGGGGTCCTCCCTCTTGTTTTTGCAAATGGAGATCCAGTTTCCCAGCACCCTTTGTTGAAGAGAATGTTCATTCCCAGTTGAGTGGTCTTTTCCCCCAAGTAAAAACCAGTTGGCCATAAAATGTGAGGGTTGATTTCTGAGCTCTCAATTTCATTCCATTTGGTCTATATGTCTGTCCTGGTGCCAATACCATGCTTTTTTGATTACTGTGGCTTTGTAATAACTTTTAAGATTGGAAAGTGTTCACTCTTCTTTTTTAAGATGGCTTCAGCTATTCAAGGCCCCTTCCGTTCCATATAAATTTGGTAATTGGCTTTTCCATTTCTGTAAAGAAGGTTGTTGGAATTTTTCTTTGAACTGCATTGAGTCTATAAATGCTTTGGGTAGGATTGACATCTTAATGATATTTATTCTTCCAATCCATGAACCTGGAATACCCTTCCATTTATTTAGGTCTTCTTTTATTTCTTTCAGCAATGTTTCATAGTTTTCTGTGTACAAATCCTTTACATCCTTAGTTAGCTTTATTCCTAGATATTTGATTAAGTTGCTAACTAGCTTCATTTTACAGATGAGGAAATAGCAACTCAGAGCTATTAAATTTCTTCCCCAAAGTCATGACATGACAAATGGCAAAGTGGGTTGCAAATCTGGATTTCTGGTTTCAAGTCTTGTACTCTTCAGCCTCTCCAAAGATAATTGCCATTTAGACACTTGTCATGAGCATTACATGTTAAACCTATATATCTTTCCCTTCAAATCAAGGATATACATAAATTTACAAACGGTTCATACATTAATACTTTTTTCTTACTACTGTATCTGGTAAAACTACTCATATTCTATGTTCCAGAAAAACTGGTATTTAGGTTTGAATTGTTACACAGTCACAATTGACAGTCTGAATACTGCATTTAAAAATGTTCCATTTGGCTTTACGTATCGACCTGAAGATGGTTATCTTCTCCAGGAATTTCATCATCAATTACTCCTCTGTCTCCTAAATCTTAAATCTGTTTTTTTCTGCTGAGTCCACAAATCTGTATCCCGTTTAAAAAACCCTTTCCTCAGTTCTGTTGCCACTTCAAGTAACTACTCTAATCCTGCCATTTCTACACTTCAAACATTCTGGAAGAATAATCTATATATCTGGTTCCCAATGTCTCATCTGTCAATCTCCCTTCATTTAGAATGTCTCAATGTGTGCCTACTGCTATTGTAGAAAGAGTTTCAATAAGGTAGTGAATGTGTTTTAATTGTGTAATCTAATCATCTGCTTAGTTTTTTTCACTTTAAACTTCTCTTAACTTTTAATAATGAAATATTACATATTTCTAGACACATACAAAATATACAAAGTATAGAAAATAATATAACATACCAATAAACATACTACCTAGACTTTATATTATTTCAATATATTATCATATTTTCTTCAATCTCCCTTTTTTTTTTTTAAGAAACAAAATGATTCAATCCAGCTGAAGCTTCACCCCATGTCTTTTTCACTATTTTCAGTATCTCCCCTATTCGGCTTTTCTGCAGCATCTAATAATGCTGATCAACCCTTTCTTTTTTAACTTCTGCTTCTCCTCTGTCTTATTGGCATCACTGCCACATCTCCTATATTCTCTATTTTGTGTCTATTACTTTTAATCCACATTTATTCATTTTTCCTTGTCCACATGCCCCTTAATTGTTAGTGTGTATTCGCTCTTGTTTCTAATATCTTCTTGCTTTACCTATAATCTGGTGATGTTTTCCACCTGCCTGTCTTTACTTCTAGTGTGCCCATGTTTCCCAAATCTATTTTTCTAGCCTTGAGTCTCTCTTATGAGCACCATTTCACATGAGCACTAGATGTAGATTCCTGGGTGTGGTGCAGCCCCACCCAAATCTAATTCTGCTGGTCCTTTGAACCTCAAAGTACTATATCTCCCAAGTAGCAACCTCGCCATCCCCCAGAACACCTGCTTACTTTTTTTTTTCCCTCATCCTTTATTTTTCACCAAACATTGCAAGTCTATTTCAGGAAGCCTTGAATTTATTTTCCTATTCATCATGACTATCACTGAATTAATGCTCTTCCTTATCATATTATCTCAGCTTGACCCCACCCTTCACCTTCAGTTGGGTTCTCTCTCACTAGATGTTTTGCACTCCGCATCATCAATTACCTTAAATAATGTCAGAGTTTTCTTCTTTAAAAGAAATTTGGTTATGCAGTGCTCATACTTAAAATTCTCATTGATCTCTGGCTTTTTAAGTTTGAAAAGAAAGCTTGGGTTTCTTTTTAAGGTGTATGAGGACCTTCACATCTGGCTATTGTCTGCCTTACCACTGCAACTCCTACCCATTCCACTCCCCATGCAGTCTAGTGTCTTCCGACACTGAACTCACTTTTTTATTTTTTTACCACCGTGTTCTCAGAAGCACTGGCAGGAGATTTTGAGTCAGTAGGACAGACAAATGACTTGAGACACCCTGCCTCCCGCCTCCATTCTAAACACAGAGACCAATGGAATAATTTATAACAGCAACAAAAAATAAAGTAAAATAAAATGGATAACTGAGCTTAAAGGTAAAAAAGAGAAATCTTCAGGTGCTTGAAGGTCAAAGTGGTCTATCTATTGGCCCAAAAGGGTATCGGAATTTGATTTATGATTTGAGGCAGGATTTTCCTATCCACTCTGTAGAGGGGTTAAGGCTCTTAGGGAAATAGAACTGAGGTCCACAAATAAAGTCAGGAGTTGAAAAGAGCTGTCTTATATATGAAGGGGAACTAAAACAAAATTGTGTTCACCAGGCCAGAGATGCCCATATGGAATGTCCTGGACCAGGATAATGAAAAGAGTCACCAGCAGCAAGAAAATAAATACCCAGATTTGTACTCTGCATGCTTGTGGGGTCCAGTCTTGAATTTTGTATTTAGGAAACCAAGAGCTGAGAAATTAACCTTGACTACTTGAATGAGTGGAATCAGTACAGATTACAGTGCTCAGTGTTAAACCCCCCACTGTAATATTTTTCTCACCAGACCCTGGCAAGACTTCCATAGAAAATGATTCACATTGAAGATAAGCTTAGAATCAAAAATTAAAAGCAAACTGCAACAAAAAGGTAATTCACAACCAATACACTGTAAGTTAAGAGCAATCTGAAAATGTTTTTCAAGAAGTATGCTTAAATTATTCAAAATGCAAAAGGAAGGCCTAAAATCCATAAAGAAAGGACAACACATTAGGATTTAAATATTACAGATAGATTTGAAAGAGAACCTAAGAGAGGCCCTAGTAGCAGTAACCTTTGGCCCTGGTGTAATATTCAGGCATTGCTGCCCTGGCTCTTAGGGTGGTCTTGTCCTCTGAGATAAAAGCAGAATGTTAGTTTTCACAGTGGGCCTGAGGAGGGAAAAGAGAAGCCAGTTCTTCCCAGAAGGGAAAGCACCAAATACTCCCATTGAGGTTAAAGCTCACTATCTAATCACAACAGGCAGAAGCCATCCTGCTCCATCTGCTCTCCACTTGCACCTGCCCTGCAAACCTCCTGTGCTGCAGTTACACGTCTGAGTCAGACTGCTCTTCCTCCTGAAGGCAGACTGGAGAACTTATCTACGGACCAATATTCACAGCCAGGGGCGATAGTGACCATCTGGGGACGTTTGGCATTGTCCAGAGACATTTATAGGTTGTCACAACTGGAGTCGGGTGATACTAGAGTCTAGTTAGTAGAGATCGGGGATGCCATTAAACATCCCACAATGATTAGCACAGCTGTCTACAACCAAGGATTAGTTGGCCCAAAATATCAATAATGCTGAGGTTGAGAAACTCCCTGTAAACAAGATACACAGACTTTCAATACTATGAATCTTAGTGACGTTACATGATGATTTTCATGCCTCATTTTTGTGCTTTTCACTGTATCCAGAATGGAGTCCCCACCACTTCCATCTGATAAGCTCCGCTCACCCTGTTTGACCCCTTTCTAATGGAGAAGGTATGGTACAGTTGATAGAGTCGGAAGGTAAAGGTGATTCCATGGTGGGAGGAGAGTTGGAGAAGTTATTGTGAACACATTTCCTCCTCTTACTGAGCAGAGAAATGAGATTCTGTCTAAAATACAACCCCAAAGGTTAAAACTAAAAATCTGTTAGTTTTAGAAGATCAAATTATATTTAGACTGAAAAAATAACATGAAAAATGGGAGAATGTGTAGAGAAGGAGGTAATTTAGGTGTTAAACTACTTGTCTTATTTGATAACACAGAAGTTAATACCTGTAAATAAAATTCAAATTTGATAACTCAGGAAAAACAGTTAAAACATTATATAGATATACAGTGCTAATCAGCAGGTGCAGTGAAAGCACACTTTATTATAATAATGGGGCTGTGAATTTTTTAACTCTATGTGCATATTATTTCTAAATTTAAAATAAAATAAATTTAATACCAAGTGTTAGCAAGGAATTGTGAGTATAAATGGAACCATTTTTCTGGAGAGCAATTTGGCAATGTGTATCAAAAGATTTTAAAAGCATTTTAGGCCATTCTACTTTGTAATTCCACTTTGAAGTATTTATACTAAGAAAATAATTAGAGATGCAATGAAATATTTATATTCAAGAAAATTTATTGAAGATTTTTTAATAAATGAGTAAAAAATTATAATAATTTAAGTGCCAGAAATTAAGCCAACAAATTATGAAATATCTAAAGAAATACAAAGCATGAATCAAATTAATGTTCTCAAATATCATTCAGAGACACAAACAAAAAAAGATCATAATGCTACATGAGAAGCTCTTTTGAGAGTATGTTTCCAAATATGGTAATCATATATGACATTTCTGCACCCTTTTCACATCCAGCAACTTTGCCCAAAAAGAAGAATAAGCTTAAGTATGAGATTCCCTGACACAATTTTGGTCTAGGAGGAATTAACATGAAGACTATGTTGATACGTCCAAAAGTCTCCATAGAATCACGTTAAGTTAAAAGTACATTGTCCAAGAATATGTGGTTATTGATTACAACTTGGTAAAAAACCAAAAAACAAAACACAAGTATGTCCATTGGTATAACAAGCAAAAAAAAAAAAAAAAAAAAACACCACCACAAGTCAAAAACAAAATTTTATAGGTATCTGTAAAAGAAAATAAAGTCAAAATTACAGTTCTCTGTAAAAGAAATAGAATCAAAATAATTATATAATAAACTTCTGAGTATTGGGGTAGTGGGTACTTTTAATTTTCTTCTTCTTGATTGGTATGCTGATCCTCCACAGAAGGAAAAATGTCTTTATGGTAAGCACCTGATATTTTCCCAAGAGCCCATCCATTCACTGATGGGAAGCTACCCTGTCCACCATTCATGGACCACGTGGCTTTAGGGAAGTTGTCTTAGCCAAGGATCTAGGGATGGAGCAGGTAGCCCAGGACACTGCATTTCCCTGGCGACTGTGACTGATCTGGGGAAAGGCACATGAGCCAGTCATAACCAAAGAGTCATAGGATCCCTTAAGGGACACTTTCTTCCCATTAGACCTGTACCTGGCAGGATGTGGCATCTAGAGGTGCTATAATCTGCAATTACAGGAGGAAAAACTGTGTAATATGGCATCAACTACAGTGAAGAGCAGGACTGAGCTGAGAGTGTGAGCAAGTGAGAATAAGAGCCATAGCCAGAGAGATTGACGGAGGGAGAGAGCTGGTGCTTCTGACTGTGTCCCTGCATTGCACTTTGCCTAAAGACAGTGCTACCTCTGGGCTTCTCAGTTATATGAGCTAATAAATTCCCTTTATGCCAAAGCAGTTGGAGTATGGTTTTCAGTCATTTGCATCCAAAATGATCTGATAAATTTTTTTAAGTTTTGTGATTTCTCTTTATTCATATTGTTGGTGGTAGTTTATCCTGGAAGTCATGGTCTTTTGGTCATAAATCTCTGAAAAGAATCATAAAATCTCAATTTGGAGAATGATTTATTACACTGGAGCTATTTTTCTCCTTAAATTTGAATAGAAATCAAGGTATTCTTTCCTTCTCATGAGATAAAAACACATACATTTGCAGTGCTTCATTTTATTCTTGTAATACCCCTAAAATATATCTTTTTAAGAAAACAAATGTGATGTAAACATATTTTTCGTAATTTAATCTGGGTCTTCACTCTCAAATGCGTAATTCTGGCAGACAAATGGGTAAAGGCATTTTCTAACAAAAGTTTCTCTTCCTTTACCTCTCTGACAAAAGTGACAAAATAGACCAGGGAAACCTGTAGAACTAACACATCAAAAGTGGTATCCAGAAATTTTTTGCCATGAAACGATGAAGAATGCTTTCTCTACCTTGGTGTCCTTCCCTTTATTGTACACTTACTTAGATTGAAGACAGGACACCTGGTTGAGTCAATGTAAGTCTGATGATTGTGTTAAAGCTTAGTCAAACTAGAGTCAACCAGAACATCACAAACCAATTCTGTGGTATGAATTATGAGGCCATCTGCCTGGTATAGTTGTCGGAGCTTCACTCATCAGAGGAAGGCACGAGGCACACAAGGCACCAGTTCAAAATATCATATACCCATTACATCTGGTACTCATCTGTTTTTGACAATCTCAGAGGGCAATTTCGTGATGTCCATTGACATAGGTTTTGCTTCTTACGTTTTTAATGAAAGAGACTGATCACTTGGAAACTGTCTGCTTGCTTAATATCATTGACATTTTCCAACATTTCTTATTGAAGATTGTGTGACCCAGTTTTCACACTCCCTGTTCACTCTACTAAAGCAGCTGAGATCTTCTGTGCTTAATGAGAATTTCACGCATGGGAGTGGTAAATGGTAGTGCAGAGAAATATAATAAGAATCAGGACCTCTGGGTCTTTCTTAATTGGGTGGAGCCAGAATATGAATCTGATTTTTTTTGAAGTTAGTCCTTTAGAGTCTAATGATCTTTCTTTTCATGTTTGAACAATGCAGCTTGAAGGTTGCCTCCCTGGTGTGATATGAAAGGGAGGGCAGGCTTTTAGCTGATTGCCCATGTGTCTGTCTTCAACTTGATTTTTACTTCATGCTACATCATTACTGTTGCTGATGGAATGATATTTTTCTTACTCCCCCTTCCCCTCCCTAAGTTCAATTTTAACTATGCTACATATGATAATGCTAATTAACAAGTGCCCATCTTGAAATTATCTGGGACATGATACATATGAATAAATAAAAATTAAGTCAAACTGGGCTCAGTGCCCAGAAAAATCAGGCATGGGCACAATCACTTGTAAACAACTGAGGATATTTATTTAATGTAAAACAACTTGGCCAATATGTGGATGATCGTGTGATATTTTAAAATTTAAAATGTCACTTGATCATATGGAGTTTTAGGCCCTTCTGACAATTTAAGTGATTGGTTGTACTAGCATTCCTGGTAGACAATATCTAGCCTGGGCCTGGCAGCATGTCCCTTTGAATTCCAGACCCTATCACCAGAATTCTTTGTTTTCAAATCAGTGACCACAAGTCACTTGCTTCATCTCGTTTTAGTCCCACATCAGGCCATCCTGTTTGCCTCCACAGACCATTTGGTATGTTCAGTGACCCCAAATCAATCAGCCAAGTTTTTAGGATTATGTCAACTGTTTTAATGCTTTTTGCAAATATAAGGTACTTTGAGAATACACTTTTTCCTCTGCTGATATGAGAGATGGATAATTTGAATTTATCAGAGCACCAGACTAATTTATCATGAATACTTAAATTTTTAAAAGGCCAGGCAAACACACATGATAGTAGATATGATTGAAAATTTTTTTGGACACCAAGTCCCGTTTTACACTTTGATCAGTTATCCAAGAATGTTCATAACTTAGCAGTAGTAGGAAATATTGTTGGGACTAGAGTATGAAGTAGCTTAGGGATGTTTTGTTAGATGTATGAGAAGAACAGGTTGCAATTTTTCATCAACTGAGCTTAGGTGCTCAAGTAATATAGTAAAAGACAGGTAGACTCATTGTTGGGAAATGTGTGGGCTACTAATCTGAAAAGGATAAAGATGATGAAAAAATAATAGAAACAACTAAGGAATTTGCTTTAATTGAGAGATAATGATATCCAGAGACTACATGATATTTTTCTAAATAATGATTAAAAATTATTCCTAGACAGATTTGTTTGTGTGTAGGATATGATTTGGAAATGAGGAGCAGAGATAGCACAATAAGACATCCTCAACATTTGCTCTGATGTCTACCACTAATGGAAGAATGCAAAAGGGAAGGATTCTTAAATTGACAAAGTGGGGCTGGGCATTAAAGCTTCTCTTTTGAACCAGTGGATTCTTTTGCTAGGTACTACTTGGAAATTGCTGTAATTAAAATTACTGATAGGACCATCTCAAATCATCTTTGGTGGCAACAAATGGGAAACATTTATAGAGTTACATATTTTTAAAATGTATTTTATATTTGAAAAACAGTATATTCAGAAACAGTAGAATTCAGAAATAACTATTGGAAGCAAGAAACCTTGATCAATCAATTAAAAATCAGTTATTGACTTTTAATTAAATATGTGCCTGATACTGCCTAAAGAATGGATGACAAAGTTATAAGACACACATGGTTCCTGTCTTCCAGTTGTTTATGGTTTAGTAGGAAAGATGCACATTGGGCAAATAATTACAAGGGTGGTGAGTGTTAACAAAGTGGAAGGTCAATGTGGCAAAAAGAGCATTTAGCACAGCAATGTAACTACCTCCAATACTCAGGGAAGACTTTTTTAAGGAAATGCCACTTAAATAGAACAAAAGATGTAAGATGAGTAGATATTACCTGATTGAAGACAGAATTTAAGCATCCCAAAGGCCTTTGGGAAAGAAAGAGCATATTTGAAGCATAGTGAAAAATTCCATGACTGGAGTATATGGAAATCAGGGAAGTCATGGATAAAATGAAGTTGGAGAGGCTAGCTATGGATATGGAATTTTATCAGGTTGAAAGGAGACCACTGAAAGGTTTTAAGCAAACCTTAAAGGATGTAAGCAAATCTAGATTAGCCTTTTATAAAAGAACCTGGTTTTGATGTCAATCCTGCAACAAGTTTGTGCATTGATGTATCCATTACTATAAAGAGTTTTTACGTGCTGTTTGCACACCCTTCCTATAAATAAATCAGAAACAGAGTAGGAAAATTGTTAACAGAGAGAGAAGAGGCACGAATGTCCCATGATGGCCAACATACCAACTTGCCCCCCCACCATGTGTGTGTGTGTTTGTTTTCTTTTGGTGTTAGTAAAGATTGTTTATTATGCTGCTATTTAATAAAGTGAAACACGTCTGTCGATTTTCTTCCATTGGCCCAGGTACAGGTGCTGTCATAATTGCTGAGATTATTTGCATATTGACTTTCAATGATCCATTTAAAAATATTCATCCCATTTACTGACTTAGGCTTAGGCAAATACTTGACATTTGCAAGTGTGGGCCAATGTTTTCATTATTATCAAGCTGCCATTTCTTGAAAACACATCCAGTCCAGTTTTTATATTTTTATATTCCTGACCCCCAAAACCCCTTCTCAGTGGAACGCATAGAATTCTGGCTGTTGGAGCACTGGCCAAACAGAACACAAAATAATATAGATGATAAAAACAAACAACTTTATAAGAGAGAGATTTAACTCCAGCCACAAAAAAACAAAATAATGTAGTGTACAAGTTCTATGCCTTGTGCTACTTTCCCCTAAATTCATTTATTCAAATAAGCCCTTAAGATGAGTTAGGGCTTTTCTAATTATTTTTAAAGGATTCTTAATTAAAACTGAGCATCAAGAGTAAAAAAGTTGTTATATTGGATACGAATAGCATATAAGATGAAAATATTATGTGCCTTCCCAAAGTCCTTGAGGAAAGTATCCAGTGGTTCCTTGGTAACCTGACTTTTTCTAGGCCAAAAGCAGAGAACAAGGTGTGCAGTGGCTGACGTCAGGCTGTGGAGACTTCCTGGTGGCCTGGAGACAGCTTTGATCCCTGAGGACTTGGAGGGTATAATTCAGGCTTAATTACAAATTTACATAAAGTTATGGAAGAATATTTTTTGGCATTATCTGGTGGCAATTACCTTTCATACTTCCAAAACATGATGGTGCTGACAATTAAACTTTTAGTCTTTGAAGAATCATTTGGAGAAAGAAACTCAAAGAGAAAAGGTATTTAGGGATTTGATTTTAAGAATCTCCCGTACACCTAAGAACCTTTATTGTCCTATATTATTTTCATAAAATACGATATGTGGTTATTTTAGTGAGCCTTCTGTTCTGAGTCCTTTTATCATAAGCTTGTTAATAGAAATATCACTGATTAATTGCATCATATAGAGTTATATTTTGCTACATCTATATACATTCTGCTAATAGCATGTATGTTCTACCCAGTCTAACTTAAAAGCTGTAATTGGAGTTGACCATGTCTGCTGTGAATGAAAATTGGACCTGTTGAACTGAAGCTAGAGATGGGAGAGGTGGTAAGAGACAGGGAGTAATGCGGCCTGAGAAATCACTGCTGAGTAGCTCCTGCTATCTGAGATGTCCTTTGGTCAAGATGGTGACTGGAGCACTAGCTGGGCTGCAGAACTTCTGAGTTTGAAGGTGAGAATGAGTGTGAAATCAATGATGAAGAAGATAATGAAATCGATGACAAGGAAAATAATGTGGCAACCCAATAGCCTCTACAGAGGCTGGCCCAAGAACAAGGCAACAGAATGGAATCCTAGGATATCATTCTAGAGTAGAGTGAGACACAGAGCTTGGTTCTTCCTTGAGCAGGGGGTCTGTAACTCCTTGCAGGCACTAAAATGACACCTGCATCCTCATCCCCATATGCAGAAGGAGCCTGGCTGGCCCAGATTCTTGGTTAACACAACTGCAGAACAAGTTTCAACATCTCTGGCCAATGGGTGGGGATAGCTTGTGGGGTAGGGCTCTGTGGCTATTTAGAGGAATCTAAAATATGTTTGCTCCCTGATAGTCTGGCTATCCTGCATCCAATCTGTAGCTGTAAGGACCTCCCCACCCCACCCTCCCTCCACCATTTCTAACATCACCTCAAACACAGAGAAATGTAGCCATTTGCACCAAACACTTCAAAAAGATCTTGAACAAGTTGAGCTCCAACAGTACTCTGCGCTTTGATCTTCATTTATCCATGAGTTTTCTTTCGTGTTGTCTCCAAGAATGGGTCATGAGGGAGACCCTGCTGCTGGCTTTGGATGTTCCTTGATAAATAGAGTCAAGAGAAGCATCTAAAGTTTCTGGACCAGAGATAAGCCCTGGGACCCCAAATGGGAAGGCTGTCAGGGCAAGCTGCTGGGTAAGAGAGATGTCTGTGTAATTCAAAGTGCCATGTTGTTTAAAGTGGGGAAAATAAACAACGTTGATCAAATTTGGGAGAATTCCCTCTGACCCAAATTCTGAGAATTTTGGTAATATATTAGCTAATAAAAAAGAGTAAAAAGTGAGGCAAAATGGCAAAGGACTTACTTAGAAAAAAAAACTAATTTTCCTTTTTGAACAGGTACAAAACTCTTGCTCTATTTTATGTACTTAAATGGAACATTTGAAAATTCTTAGTTAAAATATTAATAAGGGAAATTTGTCATCATTTGCCCTTTCGTTTACCCATTTGTGACATCAGAAGTAGGTTTATGAGCTGAAAAATATCTATTTCATAACATTAAGTGGTAACAAAATAGGAATGTGAAATATTAGACTATTTGAAACTTTGCAGACATCTGAATGATTTAAGATTGAGGCATAAAAATCACTTCATCTCTTTACAAAGCAAGGTGCATCTTGGAGAGAAAATAAAATACCAGATATGAAACAGATTGTTAATCTCATCCAAAAGAACATAGCTTTCACTGTTTGCCAGGAAAAACCTCATATGAATATTCATTACATAGAAAGAGTCCTTCCCCAACTCTCCATCAGATAATTATTTCAAATCACAAAGTCACTGTTATTATGGAGTAACATATGGTAAGGTAAGAGTAGTGTTTCTTCATGGAAATTTTTTCGCAGCATTTCTCGGGAAATTTATGTTTTTCAGAATCCCAAGTTCTGAGAAAAACCAGTAAAGAAATTGGAAAAATAGGAAAGAGTAGTATCATTCTTCTGTGAAAGTTAAAGCTTAACAATCAACATGTAGAAATTGATGAAAAAATCTACTGACTTCAGGTAAAAGCTGACACAAGATGAAGAAGGCTAAGGGGGACATTTCTGGGATCTGGACAGATGAAGGCGGAGAGAGATGATGGTGCTCTGAGCAATAATTCTTGCTTGTAGCTGTTGACATGGTCAAGGCCCTGTCTTAAAATGGCAATTGTGAGGCCTCTTGTTCAAAAATTATCAATACATTTCAACGTGGTGACAACAGAGAATTAAACCAACCAGTAGCCCTTCTATGGGACATACACCACAAAACTGACCCCCTTCACCAAAAATGTGAAGTGTGTCACAGTTTGCCAGTGATTTCATCTAATGGAGTCCCGAGAGATATTTGCTGGGACTATCTCTCTGAACAAGTCTTCAAAAGTCAGCATGCCTTTGGTTGAACCCAAATGTTGGTTAGGTCACCTCTGCCACCTTGGCTCAGTGTAGGAAGCTGGAAGGTTGCCTAATGGGAGCTCTTCATTTGAAAACGAATTGAGAACTCTTTGGCTTCCAGCTGTGGCCATGAAATCCATGTGTTTATGCATGAAACAAGTATGTGAGACAAGTAAGGCTGTATCCAAGTTTGATATTTATTTGACTTGACACCGTCTGCCATGGATACTAATTTTCAGACCGTCCAAGTGTTTATTGCCAGGTGTTTCTTTTAAGTCTCATGTAGACATTACACCTGTGAAAGCATTTGTTGATTGACATAAAACTCAGCATTAGGAACAGTGAAAGGAATTAAACACTCTTTTCTCACACCTGCCTTTATTTAGCCTCGAATTCATGAAATATCAAAATTTCCCCTTTTATTTGGGGGGGGAGATGTTAATCTTCATGTGAAGTACCACTGGGCCACTGTTACAGCGTTTCAAATTAGTTTCACCACAGTCATCAGCTTTGTGATTATCTCCACTTCTCGAACACCTGGTCTGACTTTAGAAATTATTTGCCATCTGGTCAAATACTAAGTAATTATAACAACTTAATGGCAGGATAAAATACTGTTTGTTAAGAGACTTGATAGTCTACAAAGCATTAGCTAGCATTAAATTGACCTTAACCATTAACTTAATAAATGTGTCTCTTTTTGGACTTCAAAGACGTTGCTCTTAAAGGCATCCTTGGGGATAAAGTAGGGGTTCTGAACCTACTTTACATGTCTACAACATGTTAAATCCTCTGCTAAATAAAGAGTTGTCCACTTTTAGCAATATAAAAATGCAACTGGAGTCTTGAAATTATATATATATATATATATATATATATATATATATATTTTTTTTTTTTTTCTTAAACATATCCAGAATCAAATTCTTCTTACTCTGTTATCTAGAGCAGACACTAAGGAACACAATTACTGTATATTTTCCTCTTGGAGCTATATCTAAATCTATATATATAAGGGCTACCTCAACTTTGGTTTTACTTGTAGCAAAATTAAGCAAATTGTATATTTTTAAAAGCTTCCCCAGTAACAATTAGGGTCCTCCATAGAAGGTAAAACTTCCAAGCAATAAATTATTTCACTTGCTTTCCATTCTTTGCTTCTCAGTCACAATGGACAGACTGCTTAGTCTCCCTTTTCTCTTCTTTCCGTTTTCATCTTCTGCCTAGAGCAGTAACTAGCATGGCAGCCTGCATCCTTACAAAGAATCAAAGTGAAAGAAATCAAGAGTAGAGATACTAGGGTTCTAATTTTGGTACAGAAAACTAGGAGACATGTGATGGTCTGTGAGTCACAGTTCTGAGGACTCCTGCTTTTTTGACTTAAGCTCTACAGAGAAAGAAAGTAATTCCACAGCATCTGGAGGCCGCATGTAAAGGCAGTATTTTTTTGGGGGGGCTGGGGGGCAGGGGACATAATTGAGCTGATATTATGGGTCAACTGCACTGTTTTACATTTAAATTTGCATGCGAAGCTTGAGGAGTCTCTATTTCCAAGACACCGGGTGAACTGCACAAAGCATTTTGTTCGCCCTTTGAGCAGGTGCAGTCCCTTATCACCAAGACACATAAACAGATAGCAACTGCCCAGAAACTGCCTCTTACAGGAAGGACAATGCGGCAGGCCTCTTACCTGCAGCTGCTCCCGGCTGTGGGAACACCATCAAGCAGCTTTTCACAGAACAATTGTCTCTTTGTCAGCTGCTTTGCACACAAGGACAGCTGGGAACCCAGAGAAAATACATCCCTGAACTAAGGTGTCAGGTGTGCTACTTGGGAGCCAGCAAAACTCTCCCTGCCACGCTCTCCAAGTATTGGATTCAAGTGTTTACATTTCATGTTGGAGTCAAGATACCACAAACTCGTGTGAAAACATAATTATTTATGTATTGTGTGTAAAAGAAAGGTCCCTTATTTCAGGAAGCTGCCAGCTTGAAAAATGTATTTGAAGTGAAAATATACTCACAACCCATGTCTTTGTATGTGTCTTTCTGAGAAAGTTAGAGGCAGTTGGGATTAATTATAACATCCCAGAGTTCTCCTGACTTTTATAAAGTACATCAGTGAGGACACTTGCTTGTTTGTATCTAGAAAATGATACAATTTACTTAATATTAAGAGGGGAAATTCCCTCTTAATGACTAACATTAGCCAACTTGTGACCTGTCAGACCCCAGAAAAAAGAGTCTAACATATAGAAGGAATGTCTGATACAGGGGCCCTGCTGCTTATCTCATAGATAGCAGGTGTGCCATAAACTAAGGGTTGAAGGCTGTTTTAGAAATCCCAGTCATAGTGGCACCTAGACCCCAGGGGGTGGACAAGGCAAGATCAAATATGCCCATAAGATGAACGACCACAAACAAGCCAAAAGGCCTACTTCCTCCACATAGATAATACAGTGCACATCAAAGAAGAGTAATGTGTTAGAGCCCTCGTAACCAGTCAGTTCAGAAATTGATAAGCACTCACCCAGTCAAGGCACAGAACACACTCAGCAGGACCCTTCCCCCACAACACCCAACGTGGGTTTTTCCTTTAAAAAATGCTGCTCTCAGATAGAGGGCCGGAGCCATTTTTCCTTTCTTTCTTTCCTGATGGCTCCTACCTGCTTTCTTCTGCTTTCTTCCTCTAATAAACCTTAAACTCTCTACTTAAACCATGGCTCGCTGCATTGTGGATTCTTGAACGGCTCTGGACCTAACATGACCCACTTTTTTAAATAAGGACTCCTCTAAATATTGAATTTGGAACTATGCATCTGAATGTAAATAAGTTCAGTGTGTTGACTAAAATGAATGCCATATTGTAAACAACTGGCTAAAATAAGTGACCTACAATAAACGAAAGAGAAAGTGAGTATTCAACAATCAGCACACAGCTTTATTTGAACATCATGTTTGACTTCAGTTGTAAGGCTTGTCTGTCATCCAGACAGCAGTGAGTCTAACAGGTGTGAGTTCATTAAGTGATGCCCAGGGGTTATATCAGGGCAGGGTCTAGCAGCCAGGCCCACTGGTCAAGCATCCGATTCGTGGGTGAAGTTGTGAAGCTGCTGCCTGTGTGAATGGATCCGATTTCATTTTATCACCAAGTTGCTGAGTAATGGGCTCCTCTACTTTATCTTAAACACTTGGAGGCTTTTAATAGCAAGTGAATAGAGCACTCAACTCTCAGATTGCTGTATTTAAAGAAAACAGATGCTCTATGTACTAAATTTCTACATTAGCAAATGTTTTTTTCAGTGTGAACTTTATGTTAATCATCATCCTACCAGCATTTCTTTTTTTTTTTGACATCTATCTATTTTGATAAGCCAAACTCAGGATTGCCGAGGACCGACAGGCCAGTGTGAATTCCTGATGAAGCAGACGAAAATGAATGGTTAATAGGCACCATTGTTAGATAAGAATCATGACTTTGTAATATAAACACAGACTCAGTAGCATTGTTTAAAAAAAAAAAAAATTACCTGGCAGGCACGGCTGCTAATAAAACTGTCCTCTGTGGCTTTGTACAACTTCTTTATGAGGCTTAGACACACATTAGAGTTTTCCGCATAGAATTCCAGGGAGTTACTGAACCACAAATTAAGCAACATTTTATATTCAGTCTCCTTATCAAACTTGGCTGAGTGGGGTCTCTTGACAGGTTTCAAAATATCAAGTTAGATTAATCACGCTCAACAAACTAATATGCTCTGATAATGTACGTGAGCAACCAAAATTCAAAGCTTCCCTGATTAAGAGGTAGTGAGCATTGGTCATTTAAATGACCATCTGACCATCGTTAGGCCACAGAGAGGACATGCAGGCATCTGGCTGTTTGGCAGGGACTGGCCTGCAGCCTTTGGTTGCCGCAGTCTGCCAGTGCAGCTGGTGTGAACACCCCAAATTTAATATCCTCAGTTATAGCTATACTGTTCCCTTGGCACACACAGCTCATCGGGACTATGAAATGACCTGACAAAGGTTACATAAAAGTGCCACATTTTGGAAACTTTCCAATCAGAAATTCATAACTTGTGCTGTTTTAATTAAAAACAAAACAAAAAAGTACATCCTTTCCAGGAAAGGACTCTTTGGAAATAGCAGTAAGAAAGGTGGAAATAACTCAGTCCCTGTCCTCATGGATCTTGCTCTCTAGTAATGATTATGGGTAACTGATCCTGAATCCCCCACCTTTTAAAATGTAACAATAGACAGACTGTACTAATATTAGTCATTAGAAATATCCATACATGGGTGCCCTTGTTACATTCCTCCCTGCACTGTTTTTTTTCCATGATAGACTCCTCCCCTTCACAAAGAATATAATAAGTGAAACAAAATGAAGAGATAGTGGGAGATCATGGAAATGATACTAGTTCAGACAGTAGACCCAGCAATTAATGGTGTGGGGTCCAGAACCATGCCGCATGGGTTTTAAGTCCTGGTTTTGCTATGTACAAGATATTCAACTTAGTTTTCTTAACCTCTCTGTGCTGTGGTTTCCTCATTTGTAAAATGAGGATAACATAGTACTTCCCTTCTAGAGTGGTTGTTACCTTTGGATGAAGTAGGATATATAAAATACTGTGCCTAGAACACAGTAAGTGCAGTAAATATTAGCCTTTATTCCTTCCTTTTATTTTATCATGGCGCTGCACAGGAAAATAATTGTGATGGAGAGACTGTGCTGCAACGGTGAGATATAGGCCACTCATAATAAGCCCTTGAATCTACTGCACCAATATTTGGAGGTCCCACTCAGCACAGATCACAGATATACTTTACTTGACTTATATGTAGCAATGCTGTGAAATAGGGCAGGAAGGATATTTGCTGGTGATAATGATGGTAATTAGAATTGCAGGTAAGGTGATAACCCCTTGCAGTGTTGTTAGAGTTGCCTAGAGAGAGAGAAAAAAAAAAGAGAATTCAGTGTAAGTCTTGCAAGCGACAATTTATAGTTCCCATGATTATAACCACCCCCCCAGGCCTATAATATCACCTACTTTGCTAATAACTTATGATGGGTTTTCACTGCAATATAAGTGAATAATTAGAGCTAGAAAATCTAACAATCATAAGTAGAACTTTGCATCCAAAAGACATAGATTCAAATCATGACCAGGCACTTACAACTTTTTTTAACTTTGGGCAAGTTAGTCGGACACTTACTAGCATGTTGCTAAAGATGTGACTTTAGATGGTGTTCCAGTTTGCTAATGCCACTGTTTTGCAAAACACCAGAAATGGATTGGCTTTTATAAAGGGGGTTTATTTGATTACAAAGTTACAGTCTTAAGGCCATAAAGTGTCCAAGGTAAGGCATCTACAATAGGGCATCTTCACTGGAGAAAGGCCATTGGCATCCGGAAAACCTCTGTTAGCTGTGAAGGCACGTGGCTGGCTTCTGCTTGCTCCCAGGTTGTGTTTCAAAATGGCATTCTCCAAAACATCAGTGTCAGCTTTTAATGGCTGTCTTCAAAATGTGTCTCTAAGCTGCAGCCAACATCAGGGGTCCACAACTCCAAGCATCTCTGAGCTAAGCCAGCTAGCATCTGGGTCTGTGCCAGCATTTTTAAAGGACTCAAGTGATTAAATTAAGACCCACGCTGAATGGGCAAGGCCACACCTCCATGGAAATAATCAAATCAAAGGTATTACCCACAGTTGGGTGGGTCACAGCTCCATGGAAACAACCTAATCCAAAGATTCCAACCTAATCAACACTAATGTGTCTGCCCCCACAAGATAGCATCAAAGAACATGGCATTTTGGGGGACATAATACATCCAAACTGGCACTGGTAATGTAGTAGGTTGAATTACGTACCCCAGAAAAGAACATGATCTTAATTGTAATCCCATTCCTGTTGATGTGAACCCATTGTCAATAGGACTTTTGAAGATGTTATTTTCAGTTCAGATGTAGCCAACTGAATCAGGAGGGGTCTTAATTCTGTTACTGGGGGCCTTAATAAGGAGAAAGCCATGGGAGGAGCTGCAAACAGAAAGCCGGACATCAGTGGCACCCAGGAGAGAAAGGAGAGGACACTGCCATGTGAGCGAGGCAGGGACACAAGCACTCCAAGGATGGCTGGCTGCTGGCACTGGATTGGGTTGAAAGCTTTGCCTTGTTAACACTTCAATTTTGGACTTTTCCTAGCCTCAAAACCATGAGTCAATAAATTCCCATTGTTTAAACTAACCCATTGTGTGGATTTGTTTTAGCAGCCTCGAAACTAAGACAGTCACTTCTCTCTAGAATCAAAACAAAACAAACAAAACAACAAAAAACCCTTAAAACAAACAAACAAACAAAAAAAAACCTGGTATCTGATATGCAGTATAGTTTCAGTGGTTCTCAAAATGTGATTCCTGGAAGAGTGGCATCAGCATCCTCTGGGAACTTGTTAGAATGCAAATTGTCAGCCCCACCCAGACCTCCTGACATGGAAACTCTAGGGGTGAGCCCAGCAACCTGTGCTTCACCAATCCCTTCGGCTGGTTCTGATGCAGCTAACATTTTAGAACAGCAATCAGACATTAGAGAGAGAATCTAGAGCTAGACTGCCTGGGGTTGAATCACCACCCCACCAAGGCTACACCATTTGTAGTCTTGAGCCAATTGCTCAACCTCTCTGGGCCTTCATTTCTCACCTGTAAAGGTGAAGAAAATAACAGAAGGCCTTTGATGGGGTCATTGTGAGGGAAACATTAGTTAATGCATATAAAGCACTTAGCATAGGACCTGGAACACAGAGGACTATATGCACATTTGCTGTTCTTATCTAAACAAGGATATTGGTACTTGTCTTGTGGTGAAAATAAAATGAGATAAATCATAGAGTAGAATTCCCAGTATATTTACATGATCAAGTAATGGTCACTGTTTTTATTATTCAAAATTTCAACTCATTGTAGGCACTTAGTAAATATCACAATTAATTTCCTGAAGAGCAAGCAGAGGTTATAATCAAACAGCTTGGAATTTCCTTAAGAAGAACAAATTGTCCCCCTCCCCTGACTTCTTGCCGAGGTACAGAAGTCCCTATAATATGTTACTAAGTGAGTTATTAAATTTTAAATAACTTGGCAATAACTTCAAGCTAATGTTGAGGAGAAGGCTGCAATTTGTTCTTCATCAAAGCCCAACTGGCTGCTCATGATGAGAAATTCAAAAGTTTCTACTTTAATCACTGCTTGTGATACTTTTTGTGAGATTTCATGATTAGGTTCAAGACAAGTGCTCTTGTTAATTTATTCATATTCCTCAATGAACATAAAAGATATATTTTATTTCATTTTCAGTATTATTAATATGCAAAGATTCTCAAAGACTCTTCCACATATCCACTATATTAAAATCACCTGGGGTGGGGGTGGGGGGTGTTATGTTTAAAAACGAACAAATTCTTACTCTACCAGAATGAAAATCTCAGGAATGCATGCTAATGTTTAAGAACCACTGTTTTAAGGAAAATGCTATGTAAGAAAACAAAACTCAGCAAAAACAAAAACTTCAGAGATGTTTAAAAGAAATAAAAGGGAAAATGTTGAGTAAAACATAAATTCTGAAAAAAGACATGACTATACATGAGAAAGAAGATGAAGTGGTATGGAACTAAATCAAAGATTCTACAGAAGTGGTCTTTTTTTTTTTTAATTGAGTTGCGGAACCATAGAAGTTTCACCTGTTTATAATTGAGACATGTTGAGTTTTGTTTGTCTTTCCATAGCACAAAGTTCTATAAGCCCCTGATTATATGGGTGCAGAGAAGGGTCCATTAGGCTCCCAGCCCACCATTCCCGAAGGGGAATAATAATCTTTTGATGATGTGTTCTAAATGCAACTACCTGCCATGTGCACTGCCTCCATTTCATTTTTTCCCTCAGTTGCTTTAGAAATAGAGTACAAAGGAATTTCCATGTTTCTACAAGTCTCCAGAAGGCCAGTCATATCTCTGTGATCCATAGATAAAAGTTGCTCTTCCTCCTCTTAATGCACAAAGAGCAAAGACAATTGCTACGTTCATGGGTCTAGGAATGAGACTTTTTATTTTTTCTAGAATAGGTGCGGCGAACAAAATATACTTAGAGAGATGAGGAAAGACTTATCTATGATATTTAGTAATTTCTAAATAATTCATAGCTAAAAATAGGGAAAACAGATGACTTGATCCTCAGATAATTCAGCAAACTACTTGAGAGTTTGTGGCCATGAAACCTCTTCACCAGCCCCGTTAAAATGGAACTGTGTTGATGCTTATCTAAGTCACTTCTCTGATATCCTCTGGGGAGGTACCAGTGAGCCCAAAAAAGGAGGATATAGAGAAGAGGGAACTGTCTGAACAGTTCATGAGATGGATGACTGGTCATCAAACAAGTGGGATTAATTTCTAGGATAATTTACCATCAGAAAGCACAGAGTAAAAATGAAACTGTGTGGACCGTGTTGGCAGGGCTGGAGGGCATGTTAGGACTACTGTATCCAGCAAATTGGCAGATTATGTGATACGAAATAACCCTGCTACCAAAACACCTAGAAATGCTGGATAAAATATAACAAATATGCTTTTTTTTAAGTTTTTTTTTTTAAAGCAGATTTATTGAGATGTATTCACATAGTATACAATCCATCCAATGTGTACAATCAATGGTTCACAATATCTTTACATAGTTGTACATTCATCACTACAATCAATTTTAGGACATTTTCGTTACTTCAGAAAAAAAAAAAACCCAAACACCCATACCCTTTATCACCCCCCCCTTACTGATCCTTAGCATTGATGTGGTACATTTGTTAATGTTGATCAAAGAATATTAAAATATTACTGTTAATTATAGTCCATAGCTTGCCATAGGTATATTTTTCCCATATACCACTCTATTATTAACTCCTTGTAATAATGAGGTACATTTGTTTTAGCTCATGAAAGAATGTTTTTATTTTTGTACTATTAATCACAGTCATCGTCCACCACAGGTTCACTGTATTATACAGCTCCATGTTTTATCCTCTAGCTTTCCTTCTAGTGACATACATGACTCTAAACTTCCCCTTTCAACCACAATCACACACATAATGCAGTGATGTTAATTCCTCTCCATAATATGCTCCCATCACCTCTATCCATTTCCAAACATTTTAATTCAACCTAGTTAAAAATTCTGCACACATTAAACATCCAGTCCCCATTCTCTACCCTCATTCTATCTCTTGATAACCTATATTCTAGATTTATCTCCCTGAGTTTGCTTATTATAATAAGCCCATATTAGTGAGAGCATACAATATTTATCCCTTTGTGTCTGACTTATTTCACTCAACATAATGTCTTCAAGGTTCACCCATGTTTGGCATACTTTAGGACTTCATTCCTTCTTACAGCTGAATGATATCCCATCATATGTATATATACCACATTTTGTTTATCCAGTCATCAGTCAATGGACACTTGGGTTGTTTCCATCTTTTGGCAATTGTGAATAACGCTGTTATGAACATTGGTATGACAAATATACTTTCAAATACAGAGGTGAGCTTGTAAGAGAGTAAGGGAAATTCCTAAGGGACAAAAGTAGAGAGAAAACTACAAACCACAGTGGTCAGTGGGCTCTGAACCTCAGCTGCTCTGGGAATTTTGCCATCCTCATAACCAGGAAGCATGTATTTAATGGCTGGAAGAGGGGGAATCACGTGCCCAATCAAGATAGGGAGTTGGAACTGAGAAGCCTACATTAGACCTACACCTTGAAAGGGATAACTCACAGGGGAAGTCTTAAATAAAAAGAAATTGTACATTGATAAAGAAAGAAATCATGGGACTTACCTATCATGGCTTGGGCTCGATATGAAAAAAAAACAACAATCCATAACCTCCCTGAAAATTGTAATCACAGGTCTCACTTAAATGCTGGTGTGCCAGTTTGAATGTATTATGTCCCCCAGAAAAGGCCACATTCTTTGATGCAATCTTGTGGGGCAGACATTTGAGTGCTGATTAGATTGGAATCCTTGAGTGTTTCCATGGAGATGTGCCCCACCCAATTGTAGGTGATAACTCTGATGAGATAATTTCCATGGAGGTGTTGGCCCGCCCATTGGGTGGGTCTGAATTAAATTACTGGAGCACTACACAAGATCAGACAGAAGGAGCAAGCTTGCTACATTCAAGAGGGACACTTTGAAGAAAGCACAGGAGCTGCAGATCAGACAGTTTGAAGATGGCTGTTGAAAGCAGACTCTTGCTCCGGAGAAGCTGAGAGAGGACAAATATCCCAAGTGCAACTAAGAGTGACATTTTTGAGGAACTGCAGCCTAAAGAGGAACGTCCTGGGAGAAAGCCATTTTGAAACCAGAACTTTGGAGCAGAGGCCAGCCACGTGCCTTCCCAGCTAACAGAGGTTTTCCGGACACCATTGGCCATCCTCCAGTGAAGGTACCCAATTGCTGATGTGTTACCTTGGACACTTTATGGCCTTAAGACTGTAACTGTGTAACCAAATAAACCCTCTTTTATAAAAACCAATCCATCTCTGGTGTTTTGCATTCCAGTAGCATTAGCAAACTATAACAGCGGGTTTGAGATTTCAATTTATATTAACTTATGACCTTAAATCCCCCAAATGAAAAAGCAATATAAAAGGCTGGAAAGACCACTGATACATCTGCAGAAGCAAAGGCAAAATTTATTTGGTATCATACCTTCTTAACCCAGGTAGTATACAATGTCCACAATTGTACTGAAAATGTACTTACCAAGCAAAATCACAAAACACATGGGGATGCCAGCTACAATAAGCAAGAATCGATACAAAACCAAAAACAAGATGTGTTACCCCAGGAGTTTTGTATAAAAAAAGTAATATAGATAGAAAGTATAGAATCAGTACATTTAAAAATAGTAACAGAAATTTAAAAAACAACAAAAGAATTTAGCAGTATGAGAAATAAAGAAGATGCTATTGGCCAAGGCTGGTCAGAATCGAGAAGAAAAGAATATTCAGAGGAAGGCAACTTGGGTTTTGGGATTTCCTGCATCATTTGCTACTAGTTTTGCGTCTTTGACTGAGTTACTTAACATATCTCTGAATGCACTGACTGATTTTTAAGATATCCTGTTGTCTTTCCTATTAAAGGCCGAGACTGCAAGATTACGCCTTAAGGTCTATGAAAAATAGAGGATACAATTAGAAGAGTCTGATGATAGCAATATAGTTATATGCTAGTACACTTGCTACTCACCTCTCTGGCAGAGAGAATTGACCGAGAAGGAGCTGTGAGGGCTGGCGCCAGTTGGCAGTCAGGTAGAGTGTGGAGGCAACTGGCTCTACGATCCCTTCAGTGGACTCTGGCTCCTTGACTGACAGCACTTGGAGCATCCATTTGGGATCAAAAAAACAGAAGGACCCAGGTCAGCAAGTGCTTGCCACTTTACTATCCTTGCTTATACAGCTATTTTCACTTTCAGAATGTGGATTTCATTGGTACAGATTAGAGTTCTTTATTAAATATATATTAAAAAATTAGCACAATTTTGAGACTGAACTCTGTTCAACATAAAGTATTATTTCAGTGTAGACTGTAGGTAGGGTGGGGAAAGAGTAGCGGTGGCAGGGAGCGGACACTGACAAGTGAAGTTACTGACTATAGCTGCTGCAATTCCCCATGCCTAGGTGTGCAGATGTTTACCTCCAGATACTTACCTAAAGGAAGTTACTGGAAATCAAAGCCAATCCAAGTAGTTTTCATGTGGGTAGAAATTAACCTGCATGAACCATGCAGACGTACACTTATTTCAGGAGATTTTACTGTAGCAATCATTTTGGGAAAAGGAAACAAGAAAATCATGTCTTTTCACCATCCGTCTGTAATTAAAGCATTTAGTAATGTGCATGGGGACCAGCCACTGTTAGACAACTCGAAAAGAAAGGCTGTTAAATCTCTTCTCTGATGGGAAGTTCACATTAGATGACAGGACACCTTTTTCTTGCCTGAGAAAATGACACTTCTCGGAAATGTGTAAAGACATGAATTGTCACAGGGAGTGACTTCCCTAGTAATTGCTGTCTTTGTAAGAGGTCAGCCTGTACAACTTTTAATAGACTCGGTCAGGATGGGAAAAGACACAGCGGAGAGGATTCGAACTAAATCAATGCAGTATTCTATGTGAGCTTTTCAACAGAGAATTGCTGATTTGCATTAGCTAAACTCAAAATAAAAGTGCATTATGAGAGAACATAGAAGATAAGGTAAGAAAAAAAGTTCTCTTCTTTTTTCCTTTGTATAGATGCCTCTGTAAGTTGTTTTTGGGGAGCGTGGCTATTCTTTCAAGATGCTGCATGACTCTTTTTTTAAAATCCCAGTTACATGTCCCTCAACTTTGAATTGTTGGTATTGTCAGCATGCCTTACAATTATTCTGACAAGATAGTTACAGTCCTTGTGATAGTAATCATACCTCAACCTCTGTGACCTGAGTTTAAAATGACTGATGTTGTCTAATATTTATCGAATATCAACTACTTAAACAGCTCAAAGAAAAAATACCCCCTCTGTTGAGGCCCGAAAGAGGTCTGACTCATTCCCTTTGCAGACAGTTGCAGTGTGGGGCTGATGGTAGTGGGCAGCTCACCAGTTCTTCTGGGCTTGCTGGATGAAGTCCCACAGTGGTCTGCATTGCAGAGCTGCTCCATGGCACTTAACAAAGCCCCTCCAACTTACCCAGCTCTGTGTTTAGCAAGTTGCTTTGTTAAGCCAGAAGCCTTGCACTCTCTCAAATGACAATGAAACTTGATAACTTTATAGTGCATGCCTCCTCCTGTCTTTGCAGCAAGGGGGACTCTGATGGAAATAATGCCAGGCCGGAGGTTTTGGTTCTGAATTCTCCACCTATCAGCCTTGGGCAAATTACTTCAGCTCTCCAAGCCTCAGTGTAGCCATCTATTAAACTAGAAATAACGGCAATACCCCGACTTAGTTCCCTCACAGGGTTCTCATAAAATGAGATGTTACGTGAATACTTGAAACTACATGACTAAACAAACCGAGTCCTCGGAGCATCCTTTCCTTCCTTCTCCCGTACCAGTGTACCTGAGAAGGAGCTGCTCAGGAGTCCTTTCCAGCCCGAGGGAGAAGGGGACATAGACCCTTCCCATGGCTCGTTCTGGCAGCAAAGAGCAGGCGGTCCAGCTTGCCTTCCTACGTGGGTTCTGGTGGGGACGTGCAGCACCAAGGCTTTGCTAAGATCAGCCTTGGCCAGTCTTCATTTTTTATCATGGGTTTGTTTAATGATTAAACAACCTAAAATATTTGAAGGGCCAGCCACATAAAGCTACTTTGAGTTCTTAGCTTTTTTATGGAAAAATGTGACCAAAGTATCTTTTCTTCGATGAAGCCCTATAGATTGCTTCATATCATTCATTACTATAGATGTCGTTCCTAAGCAGGAGTGCATTAAGGGGTAAGAGTCTCCCTTTCCTTCTCATGAAAGCCCTAGAGATGTGCTAAATTTTCTGGACACACCAGCCAAGCCCCCTCCCTCCTACCCAAGCCAGATTGCTTCACTCCAGCCTTGTGCTGCCTCCTAACCTATGTTTCCTGTTCCTGTTTTTTTCCCAGGCAGAGGCGGATCCTGGGACATCTCAGAGACCCTTCCAGAGGCTGAGCAGGTCAGATGCATGAAGGATGAGACTTGTCCCCATCCCAAGAAGTTATTTTCAAATATCCACAGAAAGTAGAGCCTTTTTGCAAGGGAAAGAAATGTATGCCCTCCCTCCACTCTTTATACAGTCAAGGAGGGTTTCCATCTTTGAACCTTGGATTTTATGCCTTCCCACTGGCCACGTTATGAGAAACTTAACTTCAAAGGCAGCAGAGGCTCAGCACATGGGCTTAGCCATAACTCAGCTAGGGCCACTGCCCTGTGTCTGTCACCTCTTCACTACGTGACCTTTGTCATTGAGGTTTGGGAAGAGAAAGCCCTTTGGGACCTTCCTTTACATTCATCTCATCTTTCTCATTCACCACATCCCCTTGGAAATGTGAAGCTTCTGAAGCCAAGAAGCTGGCAGGGTTTTGCTTATTCGTGGGTAGAGTCCTCACTTGTTAAGATAACCCACCCATACCACCCAGGATAAGGGTTGGACCTTTTCTTCATCCATCCATGACGCTAAGTCTATACGAAACCTGGGTTCTTTTTCTCGCTTGATGGAAGCCAGGCCATTTTCCTCCTGTCTTCTCTTACACATAGTTCTACACTTCTTTAATTAGACTTAAGCCTTCTCAGGCAGTTTGTGAGCCTCCTATCAGGCCAGGACTCAAGGGCGTGAAATGGTGTTTAATGATTTTTAGCTTATTGGCTGGATGCTTTCTTGCTTTGTGGGATTGGACCAGGCCTTCACATCATTGTGTTCCCCTTGCTACTTTCCCTTTTGTTTCTTAGGAACTCAGGGTAAGGGGGGGATTGTGGCCTAAAGTCGGATTTTCATATTCCTGGGTCTCCTGATTGTGATTGCACTTTAATTCTAACAAAATTTCACGTAACTCCCAGCAAGTTATTCAGTTTTCTAAGTCTCATTGCCCAATTTTTAAAATGAGAGTTATACTGATGCCATTGAGTTTTAGAGAAAGATTTAATGAGATCTAATGTGTGTAGGGTCAGCCACAGGAAGCTACTTTAAATTTTTAATCCAGTTCTTACTCTGATTCTTAGGGCTTTCACAGTATCCCTAGTTGCCACATAAAATGACATTACCAGGTATTAAAGGGTTTCTTCTTTAACCTATTACCTCATCATGATAAAACCTTTGTATAATAAACATTTCTTCTACAATGTTTTGTTCTGTTTGTGAGGCATTATAGAGTTGACCTTGGTTTTTCTATTTAGTTCTATATTTTTATGTATAATTCTTTATTGCCCTTTAAGAGGTGTTATTCTTTTTAAGAGTTCACATTTGCAGTTTTCTTGTCACCGTTGGCCATCAAAAACTTTTTTCTACTTAAATAGGGGCTTCTGTTAGGAACCCCATCCTCTGTTTGATTTCACTCCCCAAACTCTCAGACTTTCCACCTGCTATCTGTTTCTTTCAGACTTGCAGATACCTGCTGGGACTTGGGCATTGGATTTCATACATTTTCATGCTTTTCCTATGGTTTCTGGTGATCTGCAAAAAGCAAATGGACTAAAGCAAGTGAATTGTTTCCCTGATCTGCTGTCTGGTAGGATTCCATCTCCCCCTACCTGGGTAAATTACATCATTTTGCATCAGTTTTTCAAAGCAGCTGTTTAGGATTAGTACTTAAAGGTCAAAAACATAGTATCCATTATGGTAGGTTTTTCTTTTTTTTTTAATTAAATATTTTATTTTGAGATAACTGTAGATTCACAGGCAGTTTTGAGAAATAATACAGAGAGATCTCTTGTAGGCTTCATCCAATTTCTCTCAAAGGTAACATCCTGTGAAACTATAGTACAATTGCATACAGGATATGGGCATGGATACGGTAAAAATACAAAACATTTCTGTCATCCAAGGATCACTTGTTTTGATCTTTTAGGTCCATGTCCATTCCCTCCTCCTCGGTCTCTCTTCCCAGACCACCGGCAACCTCTACTCAGTTCTCTATTTTTATAATTATGACATTTCAATTATATTATATAAATAGAATCATTCAGGATGGGCCTTTTTGGGATTGGCTGCTTTTCATTTTGCATAATTCCCTGGAGAGTCATCCAAGTTGTAGTGTGGAGCCGTAGCTCACTCCTTGCTATTGCTGAGTAGTAGTCCATGGTGTGGGTGTACCACAGTCATTTAACCATTCATCTAGCAAAACACATCTGGGTTGTTTCCAGGTTTGGCTATTATGAATAAAGCTGCTATGAACATTCAGTACAAGTTTTTGTACGAATATGTGTTTTCCTTTCTCTAGGATAAATGCGCAAAAGATGGTAATTGCAGGGACACATGGTAATTGCATGTTTAGTTTTGTAAGAAACTGCCAAACTGTTTTTCAGAGTGGTGCTATGATTTTACATTCCCATCACCAATGTGTGAGCGATACAGTTTTCTCATGTCTTCACAAGCATTTGGTATTGTCACTAGTTCTATTTTATTCATTCTGATAGATGAGTAGTAATATCTCATTGGATTTCCCTAATGGCTAATGATATTGAACATCTTTTAATGTTTTTATTTGCCATCTGTATATCCTCCTGATGAACTGTATCTTCTTGTCTCTTTCACATGTTCTAATGATGCTGTTTGTTTTTTGTTGTTGAGTATTGAACATTCTTTACATTTTCTCAATATTTGATCCTTGTCAAGCATATAAGGCTTGCAAATATTTTCTACCATTTGTGGTTTTTCTTTTCATCCTCTTAACAGGGTCTTTTGCAGAGCAAAAGTTTTTAATTTTGATAAGGTCCAACTTATCAATTTTTTTCCTTTTATGGGTTGTGCATTTGGTATCAAGTCTAATAACTCTTTGCAAAGCCCTTGATCTTAAAGATTTTCTCCCACATTTTTTCCCTAAAAGTTTTATAGTTTACATTTAGATTTAAGCCTGTAATCCATTTGTAGTTAATTATTTTTGTAAGGTGTTAGCATTGAGTCAAGGTTCCTTTTTATTTTTTCCCTAATTATGCCCAATTATGGTAGCTCCTTCTACAATTTGATTGCTTTTTAGTTTTGTCTAAAAACATTTGGGCTTATTTGTGTGAGTGCATTTTTGGGTTCACTATCCTGTTCCATTAATCTGTGTGTCTGTGTTTCTACAAATGCTACACTATCTTGATTACAGTAGCCATGTGGTAGGTCTTAATCTCAGGGAGATTGCTTCCTCCCACTTAATTCTTCTATTTCAAGTTTGTTTCAGCTACAATTCCACAATATGGAAAGATTGTGTCTTTCCATATAAACTTTAGAAAAAGCTATTGTCTCACTGTCTGTCATGCTATCTCCTCTTTCCTCTCCTTCCAGTTCTCTGTTGATGTGAATTTAGCTCTTTTGTTATTGTCCCAAAGGCCCCTGAGACCTTATTCATTGTTTTTAATTCCACTTCTTCTCTGTTGTCAAAATGGGTAAATTCCATTGATCTGTCCTCAAGTTCACGGATTCTATCCTCTGTCATCTGCACTCTACTGTTGAACCCATCTGGCAAGTTTTTTTATTTCCTTTATTATATTTTTAACTCTATAATTTCCATTTGGGTCTTTTTTATAATTTTTATTTCTTTGTTGAGATTTTTTTATTTGTTTCAAGAGAATTCATAATTGCATATTGGAGCATATTTATAATGTTTAAATGTTTAATTATTTAAAATTGGAGCATATTTATAATGTTTAAAATGTTTAATTATTTAAAATCCTTTCAGATAATTCCCAACATCTGATTCATCTCAGTGTTCATATCAGTGGTTGTCCTTTCTCATTCATGTTGTGATTTTCCTGATTCTAGGTATGACCAGGGATTTTTTATTATAATGGTGTTTTATGATTGTTGCATTTTCAGAGTTCTTTATACATTCTGGATACCAGTCCTTGTCAGACGAGTGATTTGAACATATTGGATATTGGATATTATGGGAATCTGGATCATATATAATGTTTTTTGTTTGATTGTTATAACCGTCAGTTCCCCTGTTGAAGTATACCTCATGGGCCTGTACATTCAACTTCTCCCTGGGCCTCACCAACACCACCCAAAATCAGTGGAGAACTGACTCCTATGGCCTGGTTGCAGATGGGTGGGATGTAAGTTCAGCTCCTCCCTTGCCCTGCTGACATAATCCCTGTGAAAGCAGGGCTCTAACTGGCACCACCTGGTTGTCTACAGATGGCAGTATAAGAAAGCTCCCTTCTGGGTCTGCTGCCAAGAGGCGAAGTGGAGGGCTGACTCTTACTGCTTCACTGTTGCAGGATGGAGGAAGAAGCTCAGGTGCTCACTGGATCAGCTGACATGGTGTTGGGGGAGGGGAGAGGCAGTGAAGCCTAATGGTGACTAGCCTCATCTTGCACCTGCTCATTAAATCTTGCTGCTGGGTGGGTTTGGAGGCTCAGTTTCCAGCTAGACTCCTCTGGTACTATCCTGATGGGAGAATTGAAGTGCTGCCTGCTTCTACCAGAGTGGGGGACACATGACTAGCTCCAGACTTGTCTGGCTGACACTACCCATTGGGTAATCTGAACACCTTCTGCTTTGGCAGCATCAGGTAAGTAGAAGATCATCTTTCTGCTCAGCCCCTCGGGTCACTTTTCTATTGGTGTTTGCCTGGAGTAGGGCAGGTATTGCCAAAAAGGTTTTCTGTTTCTTTTCTGGCTCTTTTCTTAGGGGAACAGGCTTTGCTTGGAGCATTTTTTCTTTTTATTTGCCTGTGCCTATTGGAGGTTTGGGTTGGAGGCTTCTGCATATAAATGTGTATGATTGAATGAAGGAAACCGGGGAACTCAGAGAATGTCCTTCCTCAGGCTGCAAGGTACCAAGACAGCGTGCCTTCTTTTCACCTTTCGGAGTCTTCCTGTGCTGTTGTTGCATATGTCCAGCATTTTTTCAGTTGTGAGAGGGAGAACCTGGGAGAAAGAGGCTACTCCATCTTGGTGGACCTGGAGGCCTAAGATAGAGTTTTTTTTTTTTTTTTTTAATTCAGTTTTATTGAGATATATTCACATATCATACAATAATCTGTGTGGTATATGATCAGCTGTTCACAGTACTATCATATAATTGTGCATTCATCACCCCAATCTATTTTTTGAACATTTTTAAGGTAGATTTTTTAACAAAAGAAATGTTGTAGCAACATCCAAGGGATTAGAAATTTCTTTTCTTAAAAAATACTAATGAAGTAACTTTTAAAATATAATAGTGCTAAGGACCAAAGAAGTGCTAACACATTTAGAATGAGGTTAGGTTCATAAAAGCTGCTAGGAAGCTCATTTCATTTGTTCCCATGTATGAGATGACCCTATAGAAACAAACTCTAATGCTGTCTTTTGGTGGTAGGCGGGACCAAGGCAATTTTGCTTCTGTTCATGCTCTCATATTCATGAAAGTAAGTATGTGATGTGAACTTTTACTTGCAGGATACATCAATTACAGATAGTTTCCCTCTGAGTAATGCCTTTGATATGGTTGACCCCTCACTCCTCCTTTCATACTTCCATGAGGTAAAGCTTTCCTGGTTTTCTTTCTAACTCATGCCACTCCTTCATAGGCTCCCCTGCTGGCTCCTATTTATCTACCCAGCATCTGTATGTAGAGGTTCCTATGGATCATTCCTGGGTTCCTTCCTATATCTATCTGTTCTCTTTCTCTGAACTTATCAATTCTCAGACTCAAAAGTCCACCCATAAATGCTGGCTATTCCCTGATGTATTTGTTGATCTTGACCTCATCTCAGAGGTGTACACTGTTTTACAATCTCTTTACTTAAGAGAACCCTAACTAATATTATATATATATGATTCTTTCTCACTATAAATCGGCAAAGGGGATTTTTACACAGAGTAAAATGAGAAAAGACGCCCCTGCGTCAGGCATAATACCATTTTAGTTAATCAACAGCACACATGTAGTTTGGAAAATGTGGGATACAGTGATACTTAAAAGGTTTCTTTGTTTCATAAATGTGTTAAATTCTATATCTTCTAAAATCTATAATTTCTAGAACTTTTGTCTGTGGTGCCCCTAGAGATGCCTCCAGACACATTATAGGATGCTCAATGCAAAATTAATTTTAATAAGTGATTTGGGGCTTCAGTCATACATTACACAAGCAAATCCATAATGAAAGAATTATTTTCTCACTATCCCACAGTCAGCTACACTGTTGCCTCTAATAAAGTTCTTATGCTTAAGTTTAAGACTGATTTCCTGAGCCTGTGGGGAGAGATTCAACATAGTCTGGAAATTGTCCAATTATCAGCTTTTTCTGCTGACTCACCTTGCAAGGGAAACCTGTAAGGCAACAGGGTCTGCACCCTGATGTGTAAGTAGCAACTCATGGTGACTCCATGTCATTCCACACGGTGGCTGGGCAAGGGAACTTGACTAGGCAGGATAACCTGGAAGAGAGGATAGAGTTTAAAATTCTCTCCCATGTAGAATATAAAATCAGGCTCCAAAAAGTTTAAATAGTAGATGTCATTGTCCTGCATGCCCAAACTGTATTGCTGTCAGCACTTTATATTTCCGAGGGTCCATTCACATGATACTTGTGACATTCCTAGGCCATTTTTGAACTTTCCTCAGTTTCATCTGTGATAAAGCAGTAATAAATAGAAGATGTAGAAGTTGACAAATTAGTGGTATTTATAGTTTTGAATTTCATATATATATATATATTTAACCCATTTGAAAACAATTTAGTGGGTAATTGGTATGTTTACATAATTGTAATATTTGTTAGGTGTGTGTAACCATGTGTACATATAATTTCTTCCAGCTGAAAATCTTATAACAATACCTTTAGATTGCAGGATAGATTAAGTCAGATATGTAATATGAAATACCTATTAATTAGATGTAAAACACTCCAGATTATGGACTTCTGAGATTTTTCTGCATTTCTGGGCTTCTTCAAGAAATGGATTTAATTTGAAACAAGACAGATTCAAGCTCAATCAAATCCTTAATATTTTCAGAAGGTTTATGGTTTTGAAGATGCCTTTCCATGTATTTATTTCAGTGCTGATTTGAGGGCACTGAAATAGTTTTCTCCCCCTTGAATAGTACAAGCCCTTCAAGGCTTTTACAAAATTATAATAAACGTGAACTGAAATGGAACCATTTTGAAATCACAATATTAGTGTTGCAGGGACCTTATAGACTATCATAATTCACTAGCATTATTATTTTTTTTCTTGTTGAGAAGCCTGAGTTCTGGAGCAGTGAATTGGCTTGGTCAAGGTCATGGTCAAGGTTATGCAGCTAGTTAACAGCTGAGCAATTGTTGACTCTTTCCCAGTTTACCTTCTACTTTGTGTTGAAGTTCTTATGAGGGCTCTGGGGATGATAGAAGTTTTGTTACATGAATATTTCTATATGCCATTTATTTCATGTTTCGTAAATTTTCAGGGAACAGCTAGTTCTTTGCTCTTTGATGAAAGACATTCCTCATCAGCATCACTAATGAATTTTTTCCCAACACTTTTTTGCATTTTTTCTTCTGTCTGTAAAGTCTGTTAGCATAGGTCCTTATCTGAGAATGCAAAGCATCCTCAGTGACAAGATTATCATTCTAATCAGGACCCTTCTAAAGAGGTTTATTAGGAAGAGGTCCAATTTCAGGAAAGAGAAGCAGGAACACTGGGATGGTTAATGTAAAACACATGATAAAATAAAAATGGTTTCTGTGTTAACATTTCTGAATTAAACCCTGAATTTAAAACAATCTTACAATAAGATTCAATTCTAATGAGTCCTGGACATTTCTACATAACCTTACCAATAAGAATAACCGGTGACCAGATAAGCAATGACCTTGCATCTTCCTGGACAGCCATGTGAAATAGAGACCAGCTAGTCACAACAAACTGGGTTATCTTCTTTTTCTAAAGAAGTTTATTAGTGGTTATGCCTAGAGGTGCTCGTAAATAAATTATTAATTATGTATATTCAGAAAATTTTGGAAGGTGTAATTTATGAGTTTCAGAAATAATGTTAATCTGAATAAGGCAGTAGGTGTGAAAAGATGGTGTAAAGGGGTATGTAACTGCATAGGGGGACAGAATGAAAAAAAGCTGCAAAAAGCCACAGTGTTACAGAAGAAGAGATTAATAACTGCCAGGTCTTGACTTAGAAAAAGAATCCTTTCTCTTCATTAAATACTTACTATCTGCGAGACTTGAAGGAGGCACTTTAGGTTCATTATTTCTTGCAATCCCAATAAGGTACTATTTACCTCCTTTTGCAAACAGTTAGATGGAGGCTTAGAAAAATATCCAACTGGTATGTGTGAGAAATTTGAACATTCCGTCTCCTTGGCTCGAGGGTCTGTGCTCTTAACAACCACCTTCTGCTTCCCTAGTGTGAGCAAGGGAACCTCATCTCGCAGGACCTTGCCCGTGTGAATGACCCCCCCCATTCGTCAGCCCCTCCGTGCCCTGTGCTCCTCATCCCCATGACCTTCACCCCACCCCTCTTCAGCCATCCTTTCCCATTGCCACAGTTTGGATCTTTTCATTACCTGGAACTGCTCTACCTCTAGAATATTCCATTGAAAAAATCCTAATCTCTGATCCCAACCTACTATTTTTTTATGTTTGTGTGATTTTACTTCTTTCACTAATTTGCTCTCATTAAACCTCTTTTACTGCACTGGTAGCTCTAGATCCTTTGACTTCTCTTTTTTTCCCCCATTTATATCATCTTATTCCTGTCTTTACTCCATTCTCTAACTCTGTAATATTTCATGGCTCCTCACTCCAAACACTCCTCATGACAATATTTTTTAATTCCCTTGCTTGGTTATGCCTTCATCTTACTTGTCTTGCAAATCCCCAAGTTTGGGTGAATCCAAATGCTCAGCATCACTTTACCTATACTTGGAATACTGAGAGCTGCTAGAGAAAATGAAGTAACCAATTAACTGCACAAACTGGAGCAATTGCAATTTTGTGGTCTCCATAAATTCAACTGGGCCTTAGCCCTGCTCAGCAATAGTCCTGCATTTCCCTTTCTCCATATCTTTGTTCATTTCTTCTGGACTTCGCTTAAACATCTCGCTAACCATTTAATGGGCTTCTTAATGCACGGGCAAAACCGAAAAAAACTGAATGGAAACCCACCTAGCAACCTAGAAATATACCATTCTTTCCCTTCAGTTGCAAGAGAAGAACTGTCATTTTACCTGTTTGAAGCCATTTCTGCATTGTTTCGTAGATTCCATTTATCCCTGCCCTTCTGAGGGACCTCAAACTACTGACCCCGCCCCCCAACTTTCCTGTATCTTTAAGTTCTGCCTTCACATCACTAATTGAAACTTAATTTTGTGACTATTGTTCTTTGACTAGAACCCCCAAATTTGATCTCATTACTCTTCACTCAGGTGTGAATCGCATGATCAGTTTTGCCTGTGTTGCCAGTCCTCTATCTTGGCATTTACACATGCCAGACACAGGGGTCCAGAGCATAAATATGGGGCTTTATTGAGTGTCTGTGAGTATCTGGGAATCTGTTTTATATGAACAATATCAATGACTGAACCATACTGTGCCTTTTTTTTTTTTTTTTTTTTTTTTCTACTTAACTCTGTGCCTTGGAGATTTACTGATGCTGGCACACATAGATGTATTTTCTTCATTTTAACTGAATCATGATTCGATAGTCTGAATAGATCCATTTATTTAGCCATTTCTTTAGTCATGGATGTTTAAGGTGTTAATTTTCCCTGTGGTTTTGCAGTGACCATCATGGTACATATGTCTTTATGCATATATGCAAATGTTTTCTCCAGGCTAGATAACCAGCAGAGAAACTCACTGGTGATAGTTGATGCAGTTTAATGGATTCTCAAACTGAGTTGCTTTACAGAATGGTGCACCAAATTTACACCTACTGCAGTATGTTAGAGAACATGTTTGTCTATATTCTCACCACTACTGATAATTTCAAAAGTTTTAAAGTTAGCCAATCTAATGAGTGAAGAACTTTATCTTATTGTTTTTTTTTAATTAAATTCAGTTTTATTGCAATACATTCACACACCATACAATCATCTATGATATACGATCCACTGTCCACAGTATGATAACATAGTTATGCGTTCATCACCACAATCTATCTCTGAACATTTTCCTTACATCAGAAAGAACCAGAACAAGAATGAAAAATGAAAGTGAAAAAAGAACACCCAAATCATCCCCCCATCCCACCCCATTTGTCCTTTAGTTTTTATCCCCATTCCTCCACTCATCCATACACTAGATAAAGGGGCTGTGATCCACAAGGTCTTCACAATCACACTGTCACCCCTTGTAATCTACATTATTATATAATTGTCTTCAGGAGTCCAGACTGCTGGGTTGGAGTTTGGTAGTTTCAGGTATTTACTTCTAGCTATTCCAATACATTAAAGCCTAAGAGGTGTTATCTATATAGTGCATAAGAATGTCCACCAGAGTGACCTCTCGACTCCATTTGGAATCTCTCAGCCACTGAAACTATTTCATCTCATTTTGCATCCCCCTTTTGGTCAAGAAGATACTCTCAGTCCCACGATGCCGGGTCCACATTCATCCCCAGGAGTCATACTCTGCGTTGCCAGGGAGATTTACACCCCTGGGAGTTGGGTCCCACGTAGGGGGTAGGGCAGCAAGTTCACCTGTTGAGATGGCTCAGTTAGAGAGAGAGAGGGCCACATCTGAGCAACAAAGAGGTACTCAGGGGGAGACTCTTAGGCACCATTACATACAACTTTAGACTCTCCTTTGTGGTAATGAGCTTCATAAGGGCAAGTCCCGTGCTCGAGGGCTCAACACATCAAACCGCCAGTTCCAATGTTTGTGACAACATCAACACCAGTCCAGGTGAGGATGTCCAACACATCTGCACCTTCCCCCAGATCCTCGGGGCTGGGGAGGGGGAGGCTGTAAATATATTTTTTATTATCTGCCCAAATTACTCTAGGATGTGTTACTATTTCACTCCAGCCTATACTAACCTACCGTATCTCACTTCCTATTCAAAGTTCCATGCAATTGTGGTGTTTGAACAAATTGACTGTAGAGTTGTACCATTTAGAAAATTTAGATCCTGTACCAAATAGATATCTATTCCCTTGGTCTCATATGAAAGTTGAAGTTTTAAAACACAATCAGTTTCAACCTTTATCCTTTGGCCTGGCTTGCCCTGGTCTTAACCAGAACTGCTTCATTCATATCACTAATTGAAGTCTGGGCTCTTTTTCAGCTTTTTTTTTTTTTTTTTTGGCAGTGGCTGTATGCACTAATACTGACATTCATATCTGCCGAGCTCTAGCTCTGAGTTTCAGGTGTCTCAGAGATATGCATTGTTCCAGAGACCAATCAGGTTATACCCTAGGGGATCAGCATCTCAAAGTTTAGAGATAGGCCTTACAATTCAGGGAGAGTTAACTGCTGTAAGAGCTTACAGTCTAGGGACTATTACAATTATTGTGTCCACGTTAGGCTATGTTCTAAGATTCAATTCTGAGTTTACACATTGTAGTTAGTCCATATTGGTGAGGCATCATCCCTCTCACCGTTTTCTCCAACACTTTTACTCCTATATATATATTTTCCTACAATTTTATAGAGTTATATTCACATACCATACATTTATCCACAGTGTATAATCAGTTGTTCATGGTATCATCATAAAGTTGTACATTTATCAACACAATCAGCACTTGAACATACTGATTACTACAAGAAAAATTGTTTTTTTTTTTTTTTTTTAGCAATAAGAAAAAATGATAAAAAGAAAAATAACATGTCCTACAATACAATATACTACTAAGGACAGCAAATAACACCACTACCAAGAATCCCATATGACTCCCCTATATCCCCCTCTCATATACATTTAGCATTGGCATATTGCCTTTGTTACATTTAATGGAGGTATATTATAATGTTACTGTTGACCATAGACTCCAGTTTGCTTTGATTATGTTTTTTCCTGAATACCATCCCTTTTTCAAATTTCTACATGGTTGACATTCATTTGCTTTCCCACATGCAAAGACATTTTTTTTTTTTTTTTTTTTTTTTTTCCTTTTCTAAATCTCTTTATTCGGTCCCATAGATCTCAGTTTCTATCTGGTTTCATGTCCCTTCAGCCTAAAGAACTTCCTTTAGCAGATTACAATTTCTCTTCATTTTATTCTGTCTGGAAACATCCTTATTTAGCATTCATTTGCTGGATACAGAATTCTGATTGATGAGATTTTTTTCTTTCAGAGCTGTAAAGATAATGCTCCATGGTCTTCTGACCTCCGTGACTGCTGATGAGAAGTCAGCAATCATGCAAATCCTTGTTCCCTGAATGCAACATGAAATTGTTCTCCTGCTGCTTTCAAGATTTTATCTTTATTTTTAATTTTTTTTATTTTGTGCAGTTTGATTATGATGTAGTCAGGAGTGGAGGGCTCGTGTCTTACTTGGGGTTCACTATGATTCTGAAATCTGCAAATACAGATCTTTAGCAATATATGCAGAAGTTTGGGCCATTATTTCTTCAAATATATCTTCTTGTTTCATTTCCTCTCTTGTCTCCTTCTGGTACTCCATTATTCATATGTTAGACCAGTTTATAATGTCCCATAGGTTCCTGAGGAACTGCTCATTTTTTGTCAACTTTTTTCTCTTTGTTCTTTGGGTTACATAATTGTTCTGGATCTCTCTTCAAGTACACTGACTCTGTCATCTCCATACAGTGTTATTAAGCCCATACAGTGATATTTTTTGCAAATACTATATTTTTTCAGCTCCAAAATTTCCACTTGATTCTTCTTTAGAGCGTCTACTTCTCAGCTGATATTCCTTATTTTTCATTCATTGCAAGCATATGTCCTTGAGTACAGTATAACAACTGCTTTAAAATCCTTTTTTACTAATTTCAATATCTGAGTCATCTCAGGGATGGTTTCTGTTGATTGTCTTTCCTCTTGAGAATAGATGAAGTTTTACTGTTTCTTCACATATTGAGTACTATGGGATTGCATCCTGTATAATGTAAATTACACATTATGGAGACTTTAAATTCTTTTATGTTTTGCCAAGTAGTATTTTTTTTTTATCATCATTTTATTGAGATATATTCACATACCACGCAGTCATACAAAACAAATTGTACTTTCGATTGTTTACAGTACCATTACATAGTTGTACATTCATCACCTAAATCAATCCCTGACACCTTCATTAGCACACACACAAAAATAACAAGAATAATAATTAGAGTGAAAAAGAGCAATTGAAGTAAAAAAGAACACTAGGTACCTTTGTCTGTTTGTTTGCTTCCCCTACTTCTCTACACATCCATCCATAAACTAGACAAAGTGGAGTTTGGTCCTTATGGCATTCCCAATCCCACTGTCACCCCTCATAAGCTACATTTTTATACAACTGTCTTCGAGATTCATGGGTTCTGGGTTGTAGTTTAATAGTTTCAGGTATCCACCACCAGCTACCCCAATTCTTTAGAACCTAAAAAAGGTTGTCTAAAGTGTGCGTAAGAGTGCCCACCAGAGTGATCTCTCGGCTCGTTTTGGATTCTCTCTGCCACTGAAGCTTATTTCATTTCCTTTCACATCCCCCTTTTGGTCAAGAAGATGTTCTCCATCCCACGATGCCGGGTCTACATTCCTCCCCGGGAGTCATATTCCACGTTGCCAGGGAGATTCACTTCCCTGGGTGTCTGATCCCACGTAGGGGGGAGGGCAGTGATTTCACCTTTCAAGTTGGCTTAGCCAGAGAGAGAGGGCCACATCTGAGCAACAAAGAGGCATTCAGGAGGAGACTCTTAGGCACAAATACAGGGAGGCCTAGCCTCTCCTTTGCAGCAGCCGTCTTCCCAAGGGTAAAACTTATGGTAGAGGGCTCAACCCATCAAACCACCAGTCCCCTATGTCTGTGGTCATGTTAGCAACCATGGAGGTGGGGTAGGCGAATACCCCTGCATTCTCCACAGGCTCCTCAAGGGGGCACTACATCTTTTTTTTTTTTTTCCTTGTTTGTCTTTTTTCTTTTCTTTTTTTTTTTTTTTAACTTTCCCTTCTTTTTTCAAATCAACTGTATGAAAAAAAAAAGTTAAAAAGAAAACAAACATACAATAAAAAAACATTTCAAAGAGACCATAGCAAGGGAGTAAGAAAAAGACAACTAACCTAAGATAACTGCTTAACTTCCAACATGTTCCTAATTTACCCCAAGAAAGTTACATAATATAGCAACATTTCAGTGAACTTGTTCCTACTACATCCATCAGAAATTAACAGACCATAGTCATTTCTGGGCATCCCCAGAACGTTAAATAGCTTATCTGTTCTTCTTGGATTATTGTTCCCCCTTCCTTAATTGCTCTCTACTGCTAGTTCCCCTACATTCTACATTATAAACCATTTGTTTTACATTTTTCAAAGTTCACATTAGTGGTAGCATATAATATTTCTCTTTTTGTGCCTGGCTTATTTCGCTCAGCATTATGTCTTCAAGGTTCATCCATGTTGTCATATGTTTCACCAGATCGTTCCTTCTTACTGCCGCGTAGTATTCCATCGTGTGTATATACCACATTTTATTTATCCACTCATCTGTTGAAGGACATTTGGGTTGTTTCCATCTCTTCGCAATTGTGAATAATGCTGCTATGAACATTGGCGTGCAGATATCTGTTCGTGTCACTGCTTTCCGATCTTCCGGGTATATACCGAGAAGTGCAATCGCTGGATCGAATGGTAGCTCTATATCTAGTTTTCTAAGGAACTGCCAGACTGACTTCCAGAGTGGCTGAACCATTATACAGTCCCACCAACGATGAATAAGAGTTCCAATTTCTCCACATCCCCTCCAGCATTTGTAGTTTCCTGTTTGTTTAATGGCAGCCATTCTAACCGGTGTTAGATGGTATCTCATTGTGGTCTTAATTTGCATCTCTCTAATAGCTAGTGAAGCTGAACATTTTTTCATGTGTTTCTTGGCCATTTGTATTTCCTCTTCAGAGAACTGTCTTTTCATATCTTTTGCCCATTTTATAATTGGGCTGTCTGTACTATTGTCATTGAGTTGTAGGATTTCTTTGTATATGCAAGATATCAGTCTTTTGTCAGATACATGGTTTCCAAAAATTTTTTCCCATTGAGTTGGCTGCCTCTTTACCTTTTTGAGAAATTCCTTTGAGGTGCAGAAACTTCTAAGCTTGAGGAGTTCCCATTTATCTATTTTCTCTTTTGTTGCTTGTGCTTTGGGTGTAAAGTCTAGGAAGTGGCCTCCTAATACAAGGTCTTGAAGATGTTTTCCTACATTATCTTCTAGGAGTTTTATGGTACTTTCTTTTATATTGAGATCTTTGGTCCATTTTGAGTTAATTTTTGTGTAGGGGGTGAGGTAGGGGTCCTCTTTCATTCTTTTGGATATGGATATCCAACTCTCCCAGCCCCATTTGTTGAAAAGACCATTATGGCTCAGTTCGGTGACTTTAGGGGCCTTATCAAAGATCAGTCGGCCATAGATCTGAGGGTCTATCTCTGAATTCTCAATTCTATTCCATTGATCTATATGTCTATCTTTGTGCCAGTACCATGCTGTTTTGGCAACTGTGGCTTTATAATAAGCTTCAAAGTCAGGGAGTGTAAGTCCTCCCACTTCGTTTTTCTTTTTTAGAGTGTCTTTAGCAATTCGAGGCATCTTCCCTTTCCAAATAAATTTGATAACTAGCTTTTCCAAGTCTGCAAAGTAGGTTGTTGGAATTTTGATTGGGATTGCATTGAATCTGTAGATGAGTTTGGGTAGAATTGACATCTTAATGACATTTAGCCTTCCTATCCATGAACATGGAATATTTTTCCATCTTTTAAGGTCCCCTTCTATTTCTTTTAGTAGAGTTATGTAGTTTTCTTTGTATAGGTCTTTTACATCTTTGGTTAAGTTTATTCCTAGGTACTTGATTTTTTTAGTTGCTATTGAAAATGGTATCTTTTTCTTGAGTGTCTCTTCAGTTTGTTCATTTCTAGCATATAGAAACATTACTGACTTATGTGCATTAATCTTGTATCCCGCTACTTTGCTAAATTTGTTTATTAGCTCTAGTAGGTGTATCGTTGATTTCTCAGGGTTTTCTAGATATAAGATCATATCATCTGCAAACAATGACAGTTTTACTTCTTCTTTTCCAATTTGGATGCCTTTTATTTCTTTGTCTTGCCGGATTGCCCTGGCTAGCACTTCCAGCACAATGTTGAATAACAGTGGTGACAGCGGGCATCCTTGTCTTGTTCCTGATCTTAGAGGGAAGGCTTTCAGTCTCTCACCATTGAGTACTATGCTGGCTGTGGGTTTTTCATATATGCTCTTTATCATGTTGAGGAAGTTTCCTTCAATTGCTACCTTTTGAAGTGTTTTTATCAAAAAGGGATGTTGGATTTTGTCAAATGCTTTTTCAGCATCTATTGAGATGATCAATTGATTTTTCCCTTTCGAGTTTTTAATGTGTTGTAATACATTGATTGTTTTTCTTATGTTGAACCATCCTTGCATGCCTGGAATGAACCCCACTTGGTCATGGTGTATGATTTTTTTAATGTGTCTTTGGATTCGATTTGCAAGTATTTTGTTGAGGATTTTTGCATCTATATTCATTAGGGAGATTGGCCGGTAGTTTTCCTTTTTTGTAGCATCTTTGCCTGGTTTTGGTATTAGATTGATGTTAGCTTCATAAAATGAGTTAGGTAGTGTTCCATTTTTTTCAATGTTTTGAAAGAGTTTGAGTAAGATTGGTGTCAGTTCTTTCTGGAAAGTTTGGTAGAATTCCCCTGTGAAGCCTTCTGGCCCTGGGCATTTATTTGTGGGAAGATTTTTGATGACTGATTGGATCTCTTTGCTTGTGATGGGTTGGTTGAGGTCTTCTATTTCTTCTCTGGTCAGTCTAGGTTGTTCATATGTTTCCAGGAAATTGTCCATTTCTTCTACATTATCCAGTTTGTTGCCATACAGTTGTTCATAATATCCTCTTATAATTTTTTTAGTTTCTTCAGGATCTGCAGTTATCTCACCTTTTTCATTCATTATTTTGTTTATATGGGTCTTCTCTCTTTTTGATTTTGTCAGTCTAGCTAGGGGCTTGTCAATCTTGTTGATCTTCTCAAAGAACCAACTTTTGGTGATATTTATCCTTTCTATTGTTTTTTTTGTTCTCTATGTCATTTATTTCTGCTTTAATCCTTGTTATTTCTTTTCTTGTACTTGGTTTAGGATTGGTTTGCTGTTCATTTTCTAGCTTCTTCAGTTGATCCATTAGTTCTTTGATTTTGGCTCTTTCTTCCTTTTTAATATATGCGTTTAGTGCTATAAATTTCCCCCTTAGCACTGCTTTTGCTGCATCCCATAGGTTTTGGTATGTTGTGTTGTCATTTTCATTCGTCTCTATATATTTAGCAATTTCTCTTGCTATTTCTTCTTTAACCCACTGATTGTTTAGGAGTGTGTTGTTTAACCTCCAGGTATTTGTGAATTTTCTAAGTCTCTGATGGTTATTGACTTCTAATTGTATTCCATTGTGGTCAGAGAATGTGCTTTGAATAATTTCAATCTTTTTAAATTTATTGAGGCTTGTTTTATGTCCCAGCATATGATCTATTCTGGAGAAAGTTCCGTGAGCACTAGAAAAGTATGTGTATCCTGGTGATGTGGGATGTAATGTCCTGTAGATGTCTGTTAAATCTAATTCATTTATCAGATTGTTTAGGTTTTCAATTTCCTTATTGGTCTTCTGTCTGGTTGATCTATCTATAGGAGAGAGTGATGTGTTGAAGTCTCCCACAATTATTGTGGAAACATCAATTGCTTCCTTTAGTTTTGCCAATGTTTCTCTCATGTATTTTGTGGCACCTTGATTGGGTGCATAGACATTTACGATTGTTATTTCTTCTTGCTGAATTGCCCCTTTTATTAGTATGTAGTGGCCTTCTTTGTCTCTCAAAACATCCCTGCATTTGAAGTCTATTTTATCTGAGATTAATATTGCTACACCTGCTTTCTTTTGGCTGTAGCTTGCATGAAATATTTTTTTCCATCCTTTCACTTTCAGTTTCTTTGTGTCCCTGTATCTAAGATGAGTCTCTTGTATGCAACATATTGATGGTTCATTTTTTTTGATCCATTCTGCAAATCTATATCTTTTAATTGGGGAGTTTAATCCATTTACATTCAACGTTAAAACCGTGAAGGCATTTCTTGAATCGGCCATCTTATCCTTTGGATTATGTTTGCCATATTTTTCCCTCTCTCTATTAATATCCTTTATTGTACCCATACCGAATCTCTTTAGTACTGAACCTTTCTCCAGGTCTCTCTGTCCTGTCTTTGTTTCTCTGTCTGTAGGGCTCCCTTTAGTATCTCCAGTAGGGCAGGTCTCTTGTTAGCAAATTCTCTCAGCATTTCTTTGTCTGTGAAAAATTTAAGCTCTCCCTCAAATTTGAAGGAGAGCTTTGCTGGATAAAGTATTCTTGGCTGGAAATTCCTCTCACTCAGAATTTTAAATATATCGTGCCACTGCCTTCTTGCCTCCATGGTGGCTGCTGAGTAGTCACTACTTAGTCTTATGCTGTTTCCTTTGTATGTGGTGAATTGCTTTTCTCTTGCTGCTTTCAGAACTTGCTCCTTCTCTTCTATGTTTGACAGTGTGATCAGTATATGTCTCGGAGTGGGTTTTCTTGGATTTATTCTATTTGGAGTTCGCTGAGCATTTATGATTTGTGTATTTATGTTGTTTAGAAGATTTGGGAAGTTTTCCCCAACAATTTCTTTGAATACTCTTCCTAGACCTTTACCCTTTTCTTCCCCTTCTGGGACACCAATGAGTCTTATATTCGGACGTTTCATATTATCTATCATATCCCTGAGGTCCATTTCGAGTTTTTCAATTTTTTTCCCCATTCTTTCTTTTATGCTTTCATTTTCCATTCTGTCATCTTCCAGGTCACTGATTCGTTGTTCAACTTCCTCTAGTCTTGTACTATGAGTGTCCAGAATCTTTTTAATTTGGTCAACAGTTTCTTTAATTTCCATAAGATCATCCATTTTTTTATTTAGTCTTGCAATGTCTTCTTTATGCTCTTCTAGGGTCTTCTTGATTTCCTTCATATCCCGTACTAGGGTCTCATTGTTCATCTTTAGTTCTTTGAGTAGCTGCTCTAGGTGGTGTGTCTCTTCTGGTCTTTTGATTTGGGTGCTTGGGCTTGGGTTATCCATATCGTCTGGTTTTTTCATATGCTTTATAATTTTCTGTTGTTTTTGGCCTCGTGGCATTTGCTGAACTTGATAGGGTTCTTTTAGGGTTTGTAGACCAGTTGAAGTCCTTATCTCTAATTTATCAGATCTACAGCTTCGTGGAGTATACTTTCTCTAACTAACCAGCAGGTGGCTTCCACGAGCCACCTGTTCTCCACAAGACAGATCTCCCCTGCTTAGCCTTTTTGGTGAGTGGGGGAGTGAGTCTTGTGGGGCCCAATTGGTGTACCAAGCTTGCGTGTGTAGTTGGTGTTGCCTGCCCTGTATGTGGGGCGTGTTTCTGGGCAGTCGGGGAGGGGGGGTGGCCCTAACAATCAAATCTCCCTGATGATCCTAGAGTTTTAAAGCTGCTGCAATAGTCTAATCCTTCAGTTCAGTCCTGCCACAGTTTGTCTCTGCCACTGACCCACAAGTCTTTGGTATTGGCGTATGGCTCCTGAGACTTGCAAGTGGGCCCCTCTTCCAGGCTGTGCACCCCGGGTCCTCTGTTGAGGGATGACTGTGCTATGTCACAGGTGAGTGCCGTCCCCCCAGGGCAGTTCTGGGCTGCTGGGCTGTGTTGGGAGGCTCCCAGTCTGCTCAAATGATGGCTGAATGGGGCTCTGTTAATTCACACTGCTCCCCCTTCCCAGCTCTGGGACATTCAGCTGAGGTTGCAGGGAAGGCTAATGTCCACGCCCAGTTTTGTGGTGTGTGCCTGTTATTTGAAGCACTTCCGTCACACTGGGTTGTCTGGGGCAGCTCTGGGCTATGGGGCTGGCGATGGGCAGGAGTGTTTCCTGTCCACCAGGATGGTGGCTGTGAGCGGACATCCCCCTTTTCTTGGGAAGTTGTGTTGTTTAGTGAATTTTCTCAGCCACTGGAATATTGCCTTTTGTCTCAGAGCTCTCTTAGTTCTGCTCTTGACTTGACGTGCCCAAATTTCAATTCTTTGAAGCTTTCTGTATTGAGCTTCTTAGAGTAATTGTTTTAGAAAAAGCAAAAAGGATTTAAAAAAAAAAAACAAAAAAAAAAAAAAACAAAAAAACAAAATGGCCCTCCTCAGAGATCTAATGGGTTATTGAAATGCTAATAGACAAAGCAACCAGGGCCATTAAGGAAAGGTGCACAGGGCAGAGAGATCAGCTTTGCTTCGGGATTTGCATATGAGCCTCAAGGCCTGATCTCCACCCTTCCCCTTTCTGTGTTCACCAGAACTCGAAAAATCCTCTGCTTTTATTTTGGAGTTTTTCGTGTTGTTTTTTTTCTATGTCTGTCTCCTCTCTGCTGGGCTGGCTGCTCTCAGAGTCTCTGGTGTCTGGTCTCAGTCTATCTATGGTTGGAGTTTGAATCAGTAGAATGAGTTTCCGATAAGAGCAGCCACTGCAATTCTCCCTTCTCCTTCCCGGAGCTGACAGCCCCTCCTCCCCTGGGACTGAGCCTGGCAGGGAGGGGCGCGGGTCCCCTGGCCGCAAAAACTTACAGATTTCGCTGATCTCAGCAGTTCCACGTTTTCATGAGTGTTGTATGAAGTATGCCCAAAGACAGATTGCTCTGTGGTGTCCAGTCCACGCAGTTCCTGGCTTTTTACCTACTTTCCTGGAGGAGTAACTAAAACATACAGCTCACCAGTCTGCCATCTTGCCCCGCCCTCTGCCAAGTCGACATTTTTATATTTGTATATTTAGTAACAGTCATTGGCCACTCCAGTTTTTGCCAGGTTATACAGTCCCAGTCTTTATCATCTATCTTTACCTCTGGTGTCATACATTCTCCTATCCCACCTCTTTCAGCTTTACTCACAGACATCTTTGTTCAGTGTACTTACAATACCATGCTACCATCACACAGTATTATGCTATCTATTTCTGGTTCTATGCAATCAATCCTAAACGTTCTGTAGTCCTTCAGCATCAAATGGCTGATCTCTGCCCTCTTTCTATCTCCTGGTCACCTGTGTTGTCAGCTTTTAACTCCCAAAGTTTGTTCATTAATGTCTGTTCATATTAGTGAGACCATACAGAATCTGTCCTTTTGTTTCTGGCTAACTTCACTCAACATAATGTCCTCAAGGTTCATCCACATTATTACATGATCCATGTCTTTGTTCTGTCTTACAGCTACATAATATTCCATCATGTGTATATACCACAGTTTGTTTATCCGCTCGTCCTTTGATGGGCATTTGGGCTGTTTCCATCTCTTGGCAATTGTGAATAATGCTGCAGTAAACATTGATTTACAAATGTCTGTTTGTGTCTTAAGTTTCAGTTCCTCTGAGTATATACTTAGCAATGGAATAGCTGGGTCATATGGCAAATCTATATTTAGGTTCCTGAGGAACCTCCATACTGTCTTCCACAGTGGTTGCACCATTCTACATTCCCACCAACAATGAATAAGTGTGCCTCTTTCTCCACATCCTCTCCAGCACTTGTCATTTTCTGTTTTTTGGATAATGGCCATTCTGATAGGTGTGAGATGATATCTCATTGTGGTTTTGATTTGCATTTCCTTAATAGCCAGTGAAGTTGAGCATTTTTTCATATGCTTTTGAGCCATTTGTATTTCCTCTTCAGAAAAATGTCTGTTCATGTCTTTTGCCCATTTTTTAATTGGATTGTTTGTCTTTCTGTTATTGAGATGCAGGATTCCTTTATATATTCGGGATATTAAACCCTTATCTGATACGTGGTTTCCAAATATCATCTCCCATTGTGTAGGTTGCCTTTTGACTTTTCTGACAAAGTCCTTTGATGTACAAAAGTGTTTAATTTTGAGGAGATCCCATTTGTCTATTTGTTCTTTGGTTGCTCGTGCCTTGGGTGTGAGGTCTAAGAAACCACCTCCTTTCACAAGATCTTTAAGATATTGCCCTACATTTTCTTCTAAGAGTTTTATGGTCTTGGTGCTAATGTTTAGGTCTTTGATCCACTTTGAGTTAATTTGGGTATAAGGTGTGAGATGGACATCCTCTTTCATTCTTTTGGAAATGGATATCCAGTTCTCCAAACACCATTTATTGAACAGGCTGCTCTTTCCCAGTTGCTTCAGCTTCACTGCCTTATCAAAGATCAGTTGTCCATAGATGTGAGGGTCTACTTCTGAACACTCAATTCGATTCCATTGATCAGTATATCTGTCCTTATGCCAGTACCATGCTGTTTTGAGCACTGTAGCTTTGTAATATGCTTCAAAGTCAGGTAGTGTGAGACCTCCCACTTCTTTCCTCTTTCTCAAGACATTTTTGGCTATTTGGGGCACCTTACCCTTCCAAATAAATTTAGTTATTGGTTTTTCTATTTCTGTAAAGTAAGTTGTTGGGATTTGAATTGGTATTGCATTTAATCTGTAAATCAGTTTAGGTAAAATTGCCATCTTAACTATATTTAGTCTTCCAATCCATGAACATGGTATGTTCTTCCATTTTTTCAGGTCTTGTTCAATTTCTTGTAGCAGTTTCTTATAGTTTTCTATGTAAAGGTCTTTTGTGTCCTTGGTTAAGTTTATTCCTAAATACTTGATTCTTTTGTTTGCTATTGTAAATGGGATTTTTTTCTTGATTTCCTCCTCTTGTTGGACATTACTTGTGTATAGGAACACTACAGATTTTTGCGTGTTGATCTTGTAGCCTGCTACTTTGCTGTATTCATTGACTAGTTCTAGTAGCTTTGCTGTAGATTTTTCTGGATTTCCTACATATAGAATTATGTCATCTGCAAATAGTGAAAGTTTTACTTCTTCCTCTCCAATTTGGATGCCTTTTATTTCTTTTCCTTGCCTAATTGCTCTAGCTAGAACTTCCAGCACAATGTTGAATAACAATGGTGATAGTGGGCATCCCTGTCTTGTTCCTAATCTTAGAGGAAAAGCTTTCAGTCTCTCCCCATTGAGTGTGATGTTAGCTGTGGGTTTTTCATATATTGCCTTTATCATATTGAAAAAGTTCCCTTCTATTCCTATCCTTTGAAGTGTTTTCATCAGGAAAGGTTGTTGAATTTTGTCAAATGCCTTTTCTGCATCAATCAAGATGATCATGTGGTTCTTCTGCTTTGATTTATTGATATGGTGTATTACATTAATTGATTTTCTTGTGTTGAACCAGCCTTGCATACCTGGAATAAATCCCACCTGGTCGTGGTGTATAATTCTTTTAATGTGCTGCTGGATTCGATTTGCGAGTATTTTTTTGAGGATTTTTGCGTCTATATTCATTAAAGAAATTGGTCTATAATTTTCTTTTTTTGTAGTATCTTTGCCTGGTTTTGGTATTAGGGTGATGATGGCTTCATAGAAAGAGTTAGGTAGCTTTCCCTCTTCTTCAATTTTTTTGAAGAGATTGAGCTGGATTGGTACTAATTCGTTCTTGAATGCTTGGTAGAATTCACATGTGAAACCATCTGGTCCTGGGCTTTTCCTTTTTGGGAGCTTTTTGATGACTGACTCAATCTCTTTACTTGTGATTGGTTTGTTGAGGTCATCTATTTCTTCTTGAGTTAATGTTGGTTGTTTATGCTTTTCTAGGAAGTTGTCCATTTCATCTAAGTTGTCTAGTTTATTAGCATATAGTTGCTCATAGTATCTTCTCATTATCTCCTTAATTTATGCAGGTTCGGTAGTTATATTTCCTTTCCCGTTTCTGATTGCATTTATTTGCAACTGCTCTCTCTCTTTTTTTTTTGTTAGCCTAGCCAGTGGTCCATCGATTTTATTGATTTTCTCAAAGAACCAACTTCTGGTTTTGTTGAGTCTCTCTGTTGTTTTCCTGTTCTCACTTGCATTTATTTCTGCTCTAATCTTTGTTATTTCTTCCCTTCTGCTTGCTTTGGGGTTAGTTTGCTGTTCTTTCTCTAATTCCTCCAGGTGAGCAGTTAACTCTTCAATTTTTGCTCTCTCTTCTCTTTTAATATAGGCATTTAGGGCAATAAATTTCCCTCTCATCACCACCTTTGTTGCATCCCATAAGTTTTGATAAGTTGTGTTTTCATTGTCATTTGCCTCGAGGTAGTTACTAATTTCTCTTGTAATTTCTTCCTTTATCCACTGGTTTTCTAAGAGGGTGTTGTTTAGCCTCCATATGTTTGTGAATTTTATGACCTTCTGCCTTTTATTTATTTCCAACTTCATTCAATTGTGGTCTGAGAAAGTGTTTTGTATAATATCTATATTTTTAAATTTGTTGAGACTTGCTTTGTGACCCAACATGTGGTCTATCCTAGAGAATGTTCCATGAGCACTTGAGAAAAAAGTGTATCCTGCTGTTGTTGGATGTAGTGTTCTATAAATGTCTGTCAAGTCTAGTTCATTTATCATACAATTCTACATCTCTGTTTCTTTAGTGATCCTCTGTCTAGATGTTCTATCCATTGATGAGAGTGGTGTATTGAAGTCTCCAACTATTATTGTAGAGGTATCTATTTCTCCTTTCAGTGATCGCAGTATTTGCCTCATGAATTTTGGGGCATTCTGGTTTGGTGCATAAATATTTATGACTGTTATGTTTTCTTGATGAATTGACCCTTTTATTAATATATAGTGTCCTTCTTTGTCTCTTTTAATTGTTTCCCTTTTGAAGTCTAACTTGTCATATTAATATAGCTACTCCCGCTTTTTTCTGGTTGTTGTTTGCATGAAATATCTTTTTCCAACCTTTCACTTTCAGTCTATGTTTGTCCTTGTGTCTAAAGTGAGTTTCTTGTAGACAGCATATAGATGGGTCCTGTTTTTTTAATCCATTCTGCCAGTCTGTGTCTTTTTATTGGGGAGTTTAATCCATTTACATTTAGTGTTATTACTGTAAGGGCAGTACTTTCTACTACCATTTTGTTTTTTGAAATTTATATGTCATATCTTATTTTTTCCTCTCCTTTTACCTTTCCTGATAATCTTCATTTCTGTACTCTTCTCCAACTCTCTCTCTCCTGTCTTTTCCTATCAGCCTGTAGCACTCCCTTTACTATTTCTTATAGTGCCGGTCTCTTATTCACAAACTCTCTTAGTGTCTGTTTGTCTGAAAATGTTTTAATCTCTCCCTCATTTTTGAAGGAAAGTTTTGCTGGATATAGAATTCTTGGTTGGCAGTTTTTCTCTTTCAGTATCTTAAATATATCATGCCACTGTCTTCTTGCCTCCATGGTTTCTGCAGAGAAATCTGTACATAGTCTTATTGACCTTCCCTTGTATGTGATGGATTGCTTTTCTCTTGCTGCTTTCAGAATCCTCTTTTTGTCTTTGACATTGGACAATCTGACCAGTAAGTGTCTTGGAGTAGGTCTATTGGGATCTATTCTATTTGGGGTACGTTGTACTTCTTGAATCTCTAATTTTCTGTCTTTTATAAGAGTTGGGAAATTTTCAGTGAATATGTCTTCTATTACTCTTTCTGCCCCTTTTCCCCTCTCTTCTCCTTCTGGGATACCCATAACACGTATATTTGTGTGTTTCATGTTGTTACTCAGCTCTCTAAGACCCTGCTCATATTTTTCCATTTTTTTCACCATGTGTTCTTTTGTGTGTATGAATTCGAATGACCTGTCTTCCAGTTCACTGATCCTTTCTTCTGCCTGTTCAAATCTACTGTTGTGTCCCTCCATTGTGTTTTTCATCTCCTCCATTGTGGCCTTCATTCCCATGAGTTCTGCCATTTGTTTTTTTAAGTTTATGAATTCTTCTTTATGGTCAGCCAGTGTCTTCTTTATATCCTTCAGCTCTTTTGCTATATCTTCCTTCATTTCATCAAATTTATTTAGCATTAGTTGCCTCCACTCCTGTGTCTCAGCTGAGCTATTAGTTTGTTCCTTTGGCTGGTCCATGTTTTCGTGTTTCCTGGTATGGCTCATTATCTTAAGTTGTCTAGGCATCTGATTTTCTTGATTAGTTTATTTTGGAGCTTGTTTTCTGTCTTTTACCTAGTGGTTTTCTTGTTGGTTGGCTTTGTTCTCTGGCCTATGCTATTCAGTTCAACTTATTCTAGACCTCTAACTTAGGTTCTATTTAGTTGATCAGAATTTTTCCACTCTTGTTTTTTCTGTTTCTTGCTCTGCCTCTATGTAACCTTTCTGTGAGTGGGTCTCGTCAGATATGGTTGACCCTAGTCAGATTTTCCCAGTCTAGTGAGGCCCAGGTCTCATTGGGAGTGTATGGAGTTTTCCTGAGAATGAGACCCTCCTATGAGGCCTTTAGGATTGGTGCTTTTCCTCTCCTGTCCAGCAAGTGGTGCTGGCCAGCCTCCAGCTCCCCCACCAGTGTAAGGAGGTGTGGAGACTTTAGTTCTCCTGGTGACTCTGATCCTGTTGGGGGTGTGGCTGACTGAAGCCAGAATCTGAATTCCAGCCCCTGGGGTCTGAATTCCCAGAAGGAGGACTGCCAGTTGAGCTGGACCTCCCTCCACTCTCCCAATCCTAAGAATTCCAGTTGTCTCTCAGGGACACTATTCCCTTCTCCTCTCTCCTCTTTGGGGCCTCTCCAGGTAGATTCCTTGGTCAGTCTGAGTTGCCAATTAAAGACAGTGGTGGAGACCTTCAGTAGTGAATACGGAACTCAAAGACACTGTGGGTACTCTGTCTCCCCCAAGCCCAGCCTAGTCCCTCAACCTGGGCTTTCCGATAGAAAATAACCGCATATATTACTTTTAGATTAAAAAAAAAAAAAAAAAGTAGGAAAGAAATCAAGAAAAAGAAAAAAGGAAAGAAAAGGAAAAAAAAAAAAAAAAAAAAAAAGAGTCTCTTTTAAAAGTCTTTCCCCAGCCTGGAAATTTTGTCAGTGTCAGAATAGAGCATTTAAAGATATGCTTTGGGCTATTGTCTGATAATTACTCTCCAACCACTTCAGTTCCACCCCTGCTGGGGGCTATTGAAATGCAAAAAGATAAGGGATCAGTGAGAAGCCAGAAGGGACAAAATGTAGGGGAAAAAAAAAATGGCTTTTTTGGAGTCTGGGAATGGGTGCCCACTTTTACGTGCCCCCATTTCTCGGAGCCCATCCCTTCTTTAGCACCCCAGCTCCCAAAGTTAGTTAATTAATTTGTTAATTAATTCTGCAGTTGAGGCTGGTTGAGCCTCCCTTCTTGCCCTCAGCAGATTGCTGTTTTTTGGTGTTTTTTTTTCCCCCCTTTCAGGGAGCTGGCAGCAAGAGAGTCTATGAGGTCTGGGTGGGGAGGGGCGCCAGACCCCCGGTCCGGGGAACTTACAATGTTCGCTGCGATCTCAGCTTTTCCTCCAATTCCAAACTTGTGTCCAATGTGTGACTGGTTACTGGAGACCCCGAAAACACTGTTTCATATAGTTCTTGGGTAATTGCCAGCTGCTCTAGGGGAGAGACGAAATTCTGCTCCTCACCACTCCGCCATCTTGCCCCGTCTCTTTCTTATTGTTTTTAATATTAATTTTGTTGATTATTAATGGGGTTTAATAGCTTTCATATTTTTAGAAATAGGCCATTTTAATTGTCTCTTTCATGACTTGTATATTCCTGTTTTGCACACTCTTTTTAACTTATAATAGTTATTTCTATTTTGGATACTCTCCTTTGTTGTATATTATACAAATATGTTCCATCAGCCTCTCGTGTCTTTTAATTCTTCATCTGTTAGATATATGATTTCATCCTTTAACCTCATAGCATAGTGAATGATGCTGATAGATTTTCTATGTTGAAATATCCTTCCATTTCCAGTACGAGGTTTACTTTTTAAACCTTTTAAACACTATTCCTAGCTTTGGGGAATTTCTCACCCTGTGGGTCCTTCCTATTCTAGGTGGCATCCAGAAACTTGCCCTCTTCAATAGGCATGTGGGCTGTGCTCAGTGATGGTGCATCCCAGGGAGACATGCTCCCAAGAGAGACAAGAGAAGAAGGGGCTTCGGGGAGAATCCATTCTGGCAAGTGTGGGAAAGCAGGGCCATCCAGCTTTCCGGGACTGCAGTGGCAGGGGTCCTAGGATGGGGGCCCCATCCACAGGCTGTCGGTGTCGGCCGCAGTGTGCATGGCCAGTGGTGGCACCATTAAGTTGTCCAGGGAACAGCCCAGGTTTGTAACTTGGGAATTATTCCTAACAATTTTTTCTTTCTTTTCTTGTGCTTCATTAGTTTGTTATCAGAACTGTGCCTACCTAAAATTTGAGTTCCCTACCACCTTCAGAAACAATTTGTATAACAGGAAGATTATCAATTCCTAGAGAATTAGTTCATGGAAATATTCCATAAAATTCTCTGGACCAAGTGCCTATTGGATGGTAATAAGTCTTTGATTAACATTTTAATTTTCCCTGTGGCTATTGGTCTATTAAGTTTCCCATTATCTAAAATTTTTCAATTTCACTTAAGTTTTGAAATTTATTGGTATTAAGTTGAACACAGATATTTCTTATTAAATTCTTAAATCTCTATTATATCTGTAGTTGGTCCATTTACTGATTTTTTTTTTTATTATTTATAGCTTCTTTATTCTTTACTTTCCTGATCACACTTCTTGAAGTGTTTTTTTTTTTTTTTTTTAATTTTTAAGTCTTTTTGTTAACTGTATAGTCTTGGGCAATTCAAATTCTCTGTACCTCTGTTTCCTCCTTTTAAAAATAAGTATGATAATGTTATTTATTTTGTCAGATTGTTTGACATATATATATATAGCTCAAAATAGTGCCTGAAAAATAATAAGCCCTATGTAAATAATAGCAATGATTAATATTTTAAAGAATCACCTTTTGCTCTTAAATATTTTTTTTTTACTTTTTTTAAAAAATGCAATCTAAGTATCTGCTGTTATCTTTTAAAATTATTTTTCTACTTGATTTGGAGTTTTTTTTCCTCTTTCTATATTTAGAATTTAAACTTTTGTTAAACTATTATTCAGCCATCCCTGTTTTCTAATTACTTCATGAAGGGTACTGTATTTTCCTCCAAGCATTACTTTGCCATATAGCAAACTTTGATTCATTGTGATTTTATTGTTTTTCAGGTCTCAAAAGTTTTTAATTTCTGTATTATTTTTTTCACCCTTTTCTTTGCTTCTCCCTCTTCTTCACTGCACAAGTCAGTTGAAAAGTAAGCCTGGTTGATTCCTTCTCACTCAGAGCGCTCGTATCTGTCTCTCCACCCCAGACTTACATCCCTTGCATCGCTCCGATTGGCACCATCTCTCTCCCTGGAATAGCTCCCAGGCCTCTGAGAGATCCACCCTTCCTCCAGTTTATTTCCCTCCCTTTCATCATCCATGCTGCTGCCAGGGAAATAAAATGTAAATTTGATCATATTACTTATCTGCCTAAAAGGCGTCACGGCTTCCAATTGGCCACAGGAAAACATCCGTGCATTATACACAAAGCTTTTCATTATTATTATTATTGTTATTATTATTACCATTTGGCACTTTCTTCTATAAACCCATTGTATTTTTGTTGGGCTACATTGCTTGATGGTCCCAGAACTAAAGTCGATGCTTTCACATCTATATACTTTGCAAAGTACTTTGTTTTTCTGATGATTTCCAAGTCACACTCGAAGCATCAGCTCCAGGGGTTTCCCTTCAGTGAAGTTCTTCCTGAGCACGGACTCCCTCTTCTCATTTAGAATGAGATGCTCCTCCATGTCCTTTTGTTCATTCATTCTAACATTACCATATGATTTCTTAGGTGATTTATTCTTCCTGTGTTATCACCTGTAAGTTTGTGAACTCCTTGCAGGTCGAGAATAGGACTGATTATTTAATTTTGTGGTACAGTAGTACAATATCAGGGTACACAGGGGATGTTCAATAAATGTTGTCAAAAATTATTAAACAATTAACAAATTAGCATTCTACATGGTTTTTCTGTACAATGAACTTGATCCTTTGGCTGAGTTACGTAGGGTCTGTTATGATTAGGAAGTGAAGTCCTCATCCATTAACAAAATGAACTGAATTGTGCCTTGGAGTTCATCATCGCATTATTGAATAAGTCACACAGATATGTTTAAAAAGATGAGATTATATCACATAATCTCTCTTCCCCAAAGCAGGATCTTCACATTTTTCTGATATGACTATTACTATTAATGTTTTCCTCATTCACTATGATAATAGTAAACAAATCTACCAAATTTGGGGGAGGCAGGTCCACGCAGTCCCCAAGGCTGCCTGTCCGTCCAGCTTTCTCATAGCCTCAAGCACTCAGGGTTTAAAGTAAATTTTATAGAATCTGCTCTTGGTCATGATCAGTGAAAAATCATTCAATTAGTGTTATCCAGTCTTGAGTCGTCAGTGCCCTGACTGGATCTGCTCACTCGTATTCATAGCTCCTGGTTCTCTTCACTCACACCCCTTTAAAGGCATGACGTATTTCATGCCTGCTTTGTTCCTACTTTCAGTGTTTCCCTTTAACAGCTTTACATTCAGGGAAATGCCTAAAACCCACGTCTATTGAAACCAAGCCCTAAGCACATGCACCCATTTAAGGAAACTTGACAATATGTTATTTCTCAATGGTATATGGCCTAGGCGTTCCTTTACTGTAAATAGTGAGGCCGCTATTCTCTCATGAGGACCCCAGAAGAGAAGAACTTTTGTCATATTTTCTTATTGAGAATTACATTGAATATGCTTTCTTACTCTTATCTTCCCCTACACGTTCGAATTATTTTAGTCTTCTCCTCAAGAAAGACCAGGCTAATTAAAATAGGGGCATTCCAATTAGTAGAATTGCTCCATGGGTTCACAGCCTTTCTTAAGAAAAGCTATGTGCAATGAAAAGACTTCAGATCCTCAGGTAAAAAGATACAACAATGCCACTTTCTCTTGCAGGGCCTGGGACATAGTAGGTATTTAATATTATTTTAGAATCCTATGGATTGCAGGCACAACTAGTTAACTTGAATAAAAAAGCTCTTTCAATGTAACTGCATATTCTCTGCAGGAGTAAATGTGTTAAAACACAGAAAATAGAGGAAGCATAACTTAAAGGAGTCATATTTCTCCTTCCCCTCACTGCTCAAGGACCTCTTTCTTCACATGTACGACATTTCTGTGGTCACCGGGCTGATGGCAGGCTGACAGATTTGCTGTCAGATGTGGGGTTGTAAGGTCTCCCTCCAGGCTGTTATAAAATGTCAGAATTGACACGTCTCCAAAGGAAATTTTGAAGCAAATGTGAGAAGCTATTTTTTAGCTTCAGGTTTAAAAAATTCATGGGCTCTTGTGATTTTTGAGGTTTAAAATGGTTCATTATGAAATGTGATTTAAGATATTATTTGTTTGGTCAGAATATTTAATACTAGCTTCTGTTTTTCCTCAACATTCAATTTAGGTTTTTGTATTTAACATTATCCTTCTGAATGCTTCTCTTCCTTCAAACTCTGAAATAGCAGAGTGAATTAATACTCTCTGGAGGTATAAAGGAAATAGATCAAAGGGACTCTCTTCAAGTCAGAAATTATTTTGAAGTCTCATTTTTTATCTTAAAAATTCAGTGGAATATTACATTCTTTTTCGTAATATACCCTATGTTTGTTTTAGCGGCCATGTTTTAAATTACTTGTCATTTAATAAAATCAAGACTCTAAAAATAAGTCAGATTTCTCCTGTGATTTCATGATCTGCACTCCCTTTGCCACCGGCAATAGCTGAATAGTACAGAAGTATGCAAACTCCAGAGTAACAAGCTGAGGAGAGTGTGAATAGCAGACCAGTATAAGGACCGATATGTTTGTAAAGTGCAAAAATTTCTCTTCATATCTACAAAATTTTTACTCACCTGCTATCCTCCCCCATGTCTGGTGGCCTGACCAAGGGTCCTCAAAGCAGATCTGCTCTCAGAGAGTGCACAGACCCTCCCTTGTCACCTGTCCCCTCTGTCTCCATCTGCACCCTGGCCTGGCCAGACTGCCCGTTGGATCTCCATCTGCTGTGCATCCTGGGGGAAGGGGAAAGGGCATTCATTTGGGCTTCAACCTTTGTGATAACTGAGACCATGTTCTGCCTCCATCTCACAGTAAAGCATTGAGTGAATCACCTGCTTCCTTCAAAGCCATTTTTCTCTTTTGTAAAATAAGAGGATGATGTGAGGTTAATAGCTAAGATCTCTTCCAGGTATAACATTTTGTGATTCCCTCTCTTTGGCCACTGACACATCAGCCTTACCAGCGTCTACAAACAAGAGCCCACGGCCAGGGCTCTCAGGCTCGGCAAAGGAAGAAACGGGGCTGCGTGAGCTCAAAAGTAGAGAACCGAAAGCGTGCCTATTCCATATGTTTACTAATTGGAGACAAATAAGGTAACTAAAGGAAAGAATGGGCTTCTCTCCAAAGGCAAAGCCTTAATAAAAAGGCAAGCTTTCTAGCAACACTGGTTCCATTTTTATTTCTACCTTGTGGTACCCTGTAATTCCAGATAGTCAACTTGGAAGGTGTCCAGGACAAATGTAAAAGAACACGGAATTCACCTGATCGGTGAACAAGATTTTTTCTAGGAACCATGGAAAAATACTGTTTGAAATATTTGGCATAAGCTGCCATTGCAGGTAGTTGAAAACTGGGCTTGTCATGTTCCCCTAAATAGACAGGAAAGAGGGCAGGAGGGGAGGAGTAAACAAAGAAAGTTTCAGAAAGCCACATAATTATATTTTCTCTCTGGTGGGCTTGTGGTATTTAGCTTAGTGGCATGATCTCCAATTATTTCAAATTACTAAAAATATTTTTAATTACTTATGGGAGAAATGAATATAGAAACTAACAGTATTTCTTAATTTGCCACAGAATTTATGACTTGTTTCTAAAGGTACTGAATATCCCTTCCTTTTGTTATCTCTTTCCTCTGCTCATCGTATCTTCCATTGGGGGTCTTGGGATGGATAAGGAAAAAGGAAGTAAACTCTTCTTCCCCGCCATCTTTTCTTCTATAGTGGGGCTTACTGCTTCTTATTGCTTCTTCCTTATTTCATTGCCCAGGGTCCTAACTGGTTTGGCTGCACCAAATCAGAGCTGAGAGACTGAGTAAAACCCCATCCCAGATGCCTGTGCGGTTGGGTAGGGGGAGAAGGGCTCCCCCCCGCCAGGCAGCACATGTAGTGGTGCAGAATTCTGAAACTTCTCAAGTGATTAGTTAGTCATTGTTTCATCCACAGCCCTTAAACCAGCGGAGCCCATACAGTGCCCTGGCTGCTGCTTGGTGAAATACAGCCTGCGACATTTATTACAAGCATTAACAGTAATTTACCCTTCATTAATCAGAGCAGTCAGCTACAGTACTTTTCAATCATGCATAATACTTACTTTACTAGTTGGCTGGAATATTTTATTCATCCATTAGTCTCAGAGGCTCTGCAAACAGCTTGTAAATTTTGACAGAGCCCCAGATCCTGAGCCATGTAGCGCCCTTTTTATGGCTAATTTATGGCCCGTGTTTATATTTGTGCCAGGACTCAGGCTTTCCCACTGATCAAGGTTTGAAATATGCAGCCATAAACTCTACTTTCGTATTGGTCCATCAGATTAGAAGGAACGTATCATGGTTTCCCCAGGACTACTCTTTATGCAGACCTTATTCTTAGCTGGCTGGTGGTGATCAGATCGAAAGCAGTGAGAACATAAACCTCCTTGGAATCAGTTATTCATTTTAATTCAATAAAAGGAGGAGCCTTCTCTGCTTAGTTTATTTGTTAATTAAATTCCTATTGAAAAAATAAAAGGGAAACTTGTGAAGAAGTTGAAACCTCTTTAATTCCATAGCAGAATATGTGCATGGTGATTCATTTTCTTCACAATCTCAGTCCCCATGCATAGCTCCTTATAGACTTAGCTGGCTTTAAAAAGAAAAAGAAAAGCAAAAATTACAGGGAACTGCCTGCAATTACTGAGAAAATACTAAGTGCAGTTTTATAGAGGACAGTATCATACTGTTTCTGGAACTTGCACCGAACAGGGTTGCCTTTATTGTCACCATCATATATTCTGGAAAAAAATAAAAATAAAAGCAGAATTATTCCTTTTCTCTAGTTTAGATTTTCTGTCTTGTAGAATTTTAAATTACCCTGGGTCCCCACCAGTCATTCTAGTTTAATGCTTATTAAATTCTATTTTAGTATGCTCCTATATAGGAAAACTAAACTGCAAACCAAAATGATTTAGTTCAGTTCTGTTGCTCTCCTGATCGACTCATTTTGATTCTCATTTTTTCTATGTGGAATTAAAATCAGGATAGAGCCTTGAATCCCAGAATATTCTCAAAGTGAGTAGGACCAGTGATACGATCCATGCTAACAAAGAAGAACCGAGAAAGCTCTGTTTATTTAAAACTCCTATATAACCTCATAGGTTTTGTTTGCAATAGCATTACCATCAGTTCTACTAAAATGGCACTGGGAAGTGGATGGCTTTTGTTTTTTTTTGTTTTTAGTTTTTTTTCTAAATGAGGAATGTGAGGTATCCTGGAGGTTAGTGACATAGAGTGTGCCATATAATATATATAGGAAATTATATGCATTTAGCATATGCCATATATTCTCCTCTTGGAGCTTCAAAATTCACATTAATGTATTAAAAACTCCAAAAACTTAGCAGGTGTTTGTCAACAAAACTTTTTCTTTCTTTCTTCCTTTCTACATTTTTTTTAACACTTGCACACATTACAAAGGACCCAGTTGCTTCACGGACTCAGTTTGGGAAATGCCAGCATGCATAAAAGGTTAAGAAAAGTTTTTCCCATTTTCCATGAGAATTTGACCTTCAGTTAACGATCTAATTCTGTTCCCTCAGCAACCTGATGAAAGATGGATTATTCAATATGTAGCAAGCAACACTTTTTGTGGCAAAAATGACTCCCGATTGCCAAATTTCATTTGCACGTTGAATATCTCATAAGAAATCATAGCTTTGGGCTTCTCTTAGTGTGTGACTCCTGTAAATGAGTACCCCCTTGTAGAAACCCTGGAGGTTAGGCCTATGGAGTAGTTTCAAAAGGTATTGGCTCCTTGGGGCATGAGCCTTTGAACCTGGGCCTGCCTCAGTACTGGGTCAGTGTGAGTCTCGTTTCTTCATGCATGATCCATCACCTGGATGGAGAGCCAGAGGACGCAGACCCCGGAAGGCTGTGCGGACTGCTCCCACTGAAGAGGCTGCCTAAGGAGGGATGCCCTTGCCATTGAGCTGGGGCTCCTGTCCTGCCTCTTTCGGATGTGGTCAGTAATCATCCTGGGTGTCTCAATATTCAGTTAAACTAGGAAAATTCCTGTTGGGTACTGCAGCTCATCTTTGAATGCATTTTGGCTTATAAAGGACAGGATATTTTAAGGGAAATATTTTCCACATCACTTAGGGGTCTTTGCTCATTTTTTGGACTCTTTGTCCTAATGCATCTGCTCTGTAGTCAATTGATAACTTCTTACCAAGACGGTAAAGAAGGTGGTTCACAAGTGCTGGGCTGTGTCCTCCAACCTTCAGTGGCCATCTTTGCTTTGATTCTTTTGCTTACATCCTACATTCATAAAAATGCCCTATAATGAATGGGTTCATTTTATTATGCTATCTGCTATGCACAGTCAGTTCTTTGGCATATCCTTCTATTTTATGAATAAATTCAACAGCTATAGCATGAAAAATGATTTTCTTGGGATTTGCTGAAAAAGAGGCAATTTTGGCTTCTTTATCGTAAGTTGGAAAATAGAACCCTTTTCTTAATGAATCCAGATGGTGTGTCAAAAACATTCAGAAGAGCTATTCTCTAGGCCTGTGGGTGGGAGTGGCAGGAGTTTAGAGTCCTGACCTTCAGTAGCTGCTATCTTATATCTCCAGAAAATACAGTCGTGAACCCTCACCAACGTCTGATTTTGCTTTTTGACAAAATAGAGATGTGATTTCAAGCGGTTTTAAGACAAGAAACTATACTCATAGGTTCAGAGGAGAAGACATGAAACCTGATGTGAATTTTACTAGTTCCTATAAGGATGACAAATTGAGTAACATTTCAAAATATTTCATAAAAGAACAGTCTGGGTTCGGTGAGCTTTTTCCATTCCTCCAATTGTCCTGCGTCCTTTTGACATCTTTATTTAAGAAAAAGTGGACTGTGCAAGGGTAGAAGAACAGTGCTAAAAAAAGTTATCTAATAAGCCTCCAGGAATCCTCAATTTTACTATCAAGCATATTTAATCAGCACACTCTTCCAAACTAACATCTACTTAACATTCCCAAAGTATGATGGGTATTGAATAACCCTCTGGAAGCCTCAGAGATAGCTGTCTCCATTTGGAAACTTCAGATTTGGGTCTATTTTACAGTTTTCCTTTTTGTACCTTGTTCCAGTTTGCTAATGCTGCTGTTATGCAAAATACCAGAAATGGATTAGCTTTTATAAAGGGGATTTATTAGGTTACAAATTTATAGTTCTAAGGCCATAAAAGTGTCCAAACTAAGGCATCAACAAGGGGATACCCTCACTGAAGAAAGGCCAGTAGCATCGGGAACACCTCTGTCAGCTGGGAAGGCACGTGGCCGGCGTCTGCTTGTTCTTTGCTCCCGGGTTCTGGTTTCAAAATGGCTTTCTGCAAATTGTCTCTGGGTTTCTGTCTCTCTTAGTTCTCTCTCTCAGCCCTGTTGCATTCTAGCTTGTTCTCCCAGGGTGTTTCTCTCTAAACATTGGGGGTCTCTTTTAGCTTCTCCAGGGGCAAACTCTGGATTACATGTCTTAGCTTCTCTCAAAAAATGTCTCTCTCAGCTTCTCTGAGCTCCTCCTCTCTGTGAGTTCTCTTAAAATACTCCAATGAACTAATCACCAGATGGGCCCCCTCCATGGAAATGATCTAATCAAAAGGACTCACCTACAGCTGAGTGGGTCACATCTCCATGGAAACAGCCTAATGAAACATCCCACCATAATCAAAAGACTAATGTCTGTCCCCACAAGATTGCATTGAAGAACATGGCTTTTGTGGGGGACATAATAGATTCAAACCAGCATATACCTAAATTATTAAAGCAAAGCATGCACATTCAATAGCCTCAACATGTTTGTCTGACATACTAAGGCAACACTCTTTCAGTTACTTGAGTAAGGATGAAATGTTATATGTGGTCCAGGTGTAGGTCAATAAAACAGATTAAAGATAACATTAATAAACTGAAGAGTATTCTTTTATTTATAGCTTTTTCCCCAATAATCATATAAACTATATATTTCTAAGAAAGGTTTTTTTTTTATTCAATTTTAGGACATTTTGATTCAGTCCTAGATCAGGCCTGCCTCATATTACTGAAGCATACCATTTTTCCCAAGGGCTTAACATTCTTTCAATTTTACACCAGTCATCTTGCCAGAAGCTATAATACTTCTCAAAAAGATTGAAACCCTGAAAAAAAAATAGGAATCCTTGAAATTCTGATATCAACTTGTTTTTAATATTTTCTGAGAATGCTCTAATTCAGTTCTTTTTGTTACTGGTATTAATTATGATGATACATCTGCATTTTCCCCCAATTCCTTATAATCTATATTCAACACTGTTTCCAGGCCTGTGGACAGAAATATATTATTATTGCATAGATGAATTAGTTATTTAATAAAACAAGTAAAAATTCATGATTATTTTACTCTCAATCTTCATATTCATCCCTTTTTAGAGTATCAATTAATATATTTCAGTGACTAGAAATAAAGTGTAATTTACGATATCATTTACCCATGTATATCAGCTTGCATTCCTAAACTTCTTAAAATGCAGTTTCCTAGCCAGTAAGCTTACTTGTGTTATAATTTTAAATATGCATCATTGTTTTAACAACCACAGTCTTATCTTTATTCAAAATGATTTAATCATCAACTCCCAAGCCCATTCTTCAGGATGACGTTGCTGCTTTTATCTCATCACAACCTCATATTTCTTGGAAATTCTGTCATTGTTTTCTGTTCTTCTCCTTTCTGCCCCCTATTTCTTTTCTCCTTCCCCATTTTCCATTCCCAGTCAGTGTTTGATTGAACCTAGTGATAGTATGCATGATGGCTTCTCTCAGGTACTTTTTCCTTTTCCTTTGCTTTAGCCCTGAATAAATAGCTTTATCACTTTTAACGTATTCATGAGCTCATATATCAGTCAATCATTAAATATTTACTAAAATTTATTATGAGCTCAGCACTTTCTTAGAATTTTACAAGCATACAATAATTTTTCATCCTATCCCTTATATTCAGTTATACATCTCTGGGTGCCATTTATTATTTTTGCATGGTATTATAAGTGCCTACAAATTCATAAGTTATGTACTAAAATATGGTGGTATAGACTTTACCCTCAACTGTAAGCTTTAAAATCTTCTAAATCTCCTAAATCTATGTGCACAGTCACTGCTATTACTTCTATTCCCCTTTCCATTTGTTTTTCTGGCCATCTGCAAGGTGCCGTGTTCTTTCATTTCTGCCCACATGTGAACTTTGATCTTTGGCCATTAATCATCTCCTTTACTTCTAAAACCCTTCTTTTTTCAAAATTTTGTTCTTTTAGAATGAATCCTTGTCCAAGTATACTGTTTTGATTTTTCTTATGATTCTACTGCTGTCACACTTGGAATGGAATTAGAAGATTTAAGCAAGACATAAAATGCATGTATGATGTGTGTGTGTGCATGAGAGAGAAAGAGAAGGAGGAGGAGGAGAAAAAGGAAGAAGAGGAAGAAGAAGAGGGAGAAGAGGAAATTAACGATAGCATGAACTGGTACGACCGATATTAGCCATTCCTTTGAGACGCAGGATGTGTGTGTTTGCAACTGAGTCAGTATTTTCACAGTTCCACATTATTTAATTCAAAATTTCCTAATGATCCCATATTAAGCACTGCCTGGAGTGTACATATAAGTCCCCAAACTGCCTTACAGTAGTGGGGACCAACTTCACTCATGAGAAAAAGAAGTTTCAAAAGGAACTTTATTAAACCTTTATATATATTTTGGGTTACACTCAGTTTTCCACACTTAAGAGAGCCAGGAATGTTTTCAAAGCAAGTTTTCCGTAGAAATACCATTTATTAAAAATATATTTTGTGATTATAAAAACTTCAGAGTAGGAGGAGAAATCGAGAAAATCAAAATAAACTGCAGTGTGATGAAGCCCACGAGAGTGGGCTCTGTGCTCTGGGCTTAGCCTGTGGGTGTGACAGAGAGAGCCACACAAGGAACAGAGATGGCTCTGACAACTGCAAAGTCTCACGAAAGGATGCAGACAGCCATACCACAAAAAACCGATGCGTCCTGCACTGTTCCTTAGAACCACCATCATTTTCATACCCTTAGGTTTGCATTGTCTCCTTTGTAGGGCACTGCATTAGTTGTTGGAAATATAGTACTGAACAAGACAAACCCCTCTCTTGAGTCATTTCAGTCTACCTAGGGAAGCAGGATGTAGTTACAGTTTATAGTAGGACTCAATTCTTATTGCAAATTAAATTCCCCTGGGTTATATTTTCAACAATTTTGAAATCCAGACACCATCCCTAGAAAATTAGATTCTGTTGCTTTATAAGTTAAGGTGAGCTTAAGTACTGTAACAAATAAGCCCCCAACTTTTGTGGTTGAAAGCAAAATATTTCTCATTCATATAAACATTCTAGAGAAACAGGTGAATCTCTTCACTGAGGACTCACAGATCCAGGCTCCTTCCATAATTTGGCTATTTCACCTGCTAGGACAATGTGGTCCAGTAGAACTTTCTGCAATAGTGGAATATTCTGTCCCTTGCTCTCCAATATGGTAGCCACTCACCACACGTGACTCTTGAGCACTCGAAGTATGACCAGTGAGACTGGGAACTGAATTTCTAATTTTATTTACATAGCATTAATTTAAATTTAAAAAGTTGCATTTACCTATTAGCTACCTGGGCATGAAGTGTTTTAATCATCTTCGTGGTCAAGGCTAAATCAGTATGTTTCTGGTCTTCTCAGCCAAAGAGAAAGTTTTCTTAGAGGAGGTTTAAGTGTTTGCATGGCAATTCTGTTCACACTCCACTAACTAAACTTGGCTCACCTAGTTGCAAAGGAGCCTGGGAAATAAATTCCCTGGCTGTTCTGCAAGGCAGAAAAATAGGGAAAGACCTTTGACTTCCTACAGCTCTCAGCAAAGTAATGTGCCCCACTTACAGTAAATGCTCAGGATTGTTTCTTGATAATTAGTGAAAAGATTGTAAAATCTCATATGTAAGAAGCTACTTAACAACCTAAGCTGCTAAACTTCATGTGATCCCTAGTCAGAGTCCCAGAAAAGCAACTCTGTGACACTTGCAAAGTTCTATTTTTGCAGGCTGAATGTCTTTTCTTAGCAGTTTCTAAATATGAATGTCTCAGTTGGGAGGCTGAAAACACTGTCATCTGTCAGCTGAGTGAATTCATTGCTAGATAGAGCACAAGACACCAAGTTTACCGTACTAGACCAGTGACAATGAAGAACTAATAGTAGAGCAGAATTCCAGAATCAAAGAGATCTTTATTGTCCAAAAGAAGTACTTTTTGGCAAAAGAAAAATTATACATCCTAGCTTTTGTTGTATTGGGACTTTTGTATTGTTTTTGTTGTTATCTTTTGGGATTTTTTCCCACTTTGGAGATAATGTACCCCTAACTAACATCTTAACTATGTACTGATGTAATTATATTTATGTAATTTATGTTATATATACTGTATGTAGTATATAATTACTGTATCCATAATTTTTGAAATAAGACATACCTGTATATCAGCCTTAATAATAAATAGTAAGTATTATAATAATGATAAATAGCTAATAAATAGTATTTTCCTTTCTCCTTAAGTGTTACTTATTTGGTTTTGTAAGTGTTACTTATTTGGTTCTATAATTGAGAGCATCTGAATAGTAGTTATCATATGTTCCATAAAGGTTAATCTGAGAACACTGATGATTTCCTTTTGATTCGACTCACAACTAGTTTGAGTAATGATCAGCACCTTTTTTTTTTTTTTTTTTTTGTCCTCTAAGCTCATCAGCCTGGGTTTGATCTCTGACTCTCTCACTTAGTGGTTTTGAGATCTTAGGCAATTGCTTCAGTCATTTTCCGTGTTTATTTTCTTTAAAATGGTAACGTGATAGCCTTTTGTAGGAATTAAAATGTATTAATGACTACAGAATATTTCTTATAATCCCCGGCACCTAGTAAGAATTCAATGAGTGGTAGCTGTTGTTTTGTTGCTTTTATCTTTAGGCTTTTAATTTCTCCTCACCCTAATCAGGGGCTGTGGGTTCTTCAGTGAAGCTACATCACAACCCAAAATACCTGCTACTGTTTTCAATGACACGAACAAGAGCACAAAGACTCAAGTATAAGCTTCCTATCATGTATCAGAAAAAGCCAGTGATTATTTTCATAATTTTCTTAATTATAGAATTTGTAGGTTTACAGAGAAATTAAGCAGAAAGTAGAGAAATCCCATATACTCCCCCTCACACTCAGTTTCCCTATTATTAACACTGCATTAGTGTGGTGACTTTGTTACAATTGATGAAACAATATTATTATAATTATATAATATCAAATATAGTCCATAGTTTCTGTTAGGGTTTGCTGTTTGTACAGTTCTATGTTTTGTTTTGTTTTGTTTTTCAATTTTATTGCTATATTCACACACCACACAAACCATCCAAAGTATACAATCACTGGCTCACAGTATCATTACATAGTTGTGTATACATCTCCATGATCAATTTTAGAACATTTCATTACTCCAGAACAGAAATAAGAGTTTTAGTTCTTCCTTTCCAATTTGGATGGCTTTTATTTCTTTTTCTTGCCTAATTACTCTAGCTAGAAAATCTAGCACAACATTGATTAACAGAGGTGGCAGGCAGTACCCTTGTCTTGTTCCCAATCTTAGGGGCAAGGCTTTCAGTCTCTCATTCTTGAGTACGATGCTAGCTGTGGGTTTTTCATATATGCCCATTATCATAGTGAGGAAGTTTCCCTCAATTCCTATCTTTTGAAGTGTTTTTATCAAGAAAGGATGCTGAATTTTGTTGAATGCCTTTTCCATGTCCATCAATTTGATCATGTATTTTTTTCCCTTTCAATTTCTTAATGTGTTATATTACATTGACTGATTTTCTTGTGTTGAACCACCTTTGCATACCTGGAATAAACCCCACTTGGTCATGGTGTATAATTCTTTTAATGTGCCATTAGGATTTGATTTGCAAGTACTTTGTTGAGAATTTTTGCATCTATATTTGTTAGAGAGATTGGTCTGTAGTTTTCCTTTCTTATAGTGTCATTACTCAGTTTTGGTATTATAGTGGATGTTTGCTTCATATAATGAGTTAGTGTATTAGTTAGGGTTCTCTAGGGAAACAGAATCAATGAGAGGTGTCTATGACTATAAAATTTATAAAAGTGAGTCATGCAACTGTGGGTATGCACGAGTCCAAATTCTGTAGCGCAGTCAGCAAACTGTCAGCTCCAAGGAAGATGTCCAATGAACTCCTCAGGAAACGAACCAGCAACTTTGACAAACTCTTCAGGAAATGAACCGGGATCTTTGATGAATGTGTTTGATGAGCTCCTCAGGAAACGAACTGGCAACTTCGATGAACTCCTCAGGTAATGCTTTGCTGGGCAGCTGAAGAAGAAGTGCAGGTCCTCTATCTGTCTTGCTTATAAGTCTTCAACTGATTATTGAATTAAATCCAGCCAATTGCATTCTCTTATTGTGGAAGACACGCCCTTTGGTGAGTCATCAGTCACAGCTGCAGTCAATTGACTGATGATTTAATAAACCAGCCTGTTGGTATATTAACCAGCCACAAACGTCCTCACAGAAATTGTTAGGCCAGTGTTTGCTTGACCATACAGCTGGGTACTATCACCTGGCCAAGTTGACACATGAATCTAACCATCACAGTTAGATAGTATACCCTTTTCTTCAATTTTTTGGAAGAGTTTGAGCAGGAATGGTGTTAGTTCTTCTTGCAATGTTTGGTAAAATTCCTCTGTGAAGCTGTCTGGCCCTGGGCTTTTCTTTGTAGGGAGGTTTTTGATGACTAATTGAGAATCTCTTTACTTGTGATTTGTTTGTTGAGGTCTTCTGTTTCTTCTCAAATCAGTATAGGTTGTTCGTGTTTGTTCTGGTTGCTTATGCAAAATACCCAAAATGGATTTGCTTTTATAAAGGGGGTTTATTTGGTTACAAATTTACAGTTCTGAGGCCATAAAAGCATCCAGACTAAGGCATCAACAAGAAAATACCTTTACTGAAGAATGGGCAATGGCGTTGAGAACACCTTTGTTAGCTGGGAAGGGACGTGGCTGGTGTGTGTTGGTCCTTTGCTCATGGGTTGTGTTTCAAAATGGTGCCCTCAAAAATGTCTCTGGGCTTGTCTCTCATAGCTTCTCCAGATCAAACTCTGGGATAGCATCTCCAAATGTCTCCAAACATCTGCATTCATTCAATGGCTGTCTCCAAAATGTCTCTCTCAGCTGCTCTTTGGGCATTTTGTCCTCTCTCGGCTTCTCTGGAGCAAACTCTGGGTTAGCATCCCAAAATGTCAGCAAGCGTCTGGGTCTGCTCCTTTTAAAGCACTCCAGTAAACTAATCAAGACCTATGCTGAGTGGGCGGGGCTGCATCTCCAAGGCAATAATCAAGAGGTCACACCCTAATCAAAAAGATTAATGACTCTGCCCCCCACAAGAATGCATATGGATTTTTGGTGGACATAATATGTCCAAACTGGCTCACTTGTTTTTCTAGCAAGTTGTCCATTTCGTCTAAGTTGTCTAGTTTGTTGGCATTGTCTAGTTTGTTGGCATACAGTTGTTCCTAGTATCCTCTTATGATTTTTTTTTATTTATCTGAGGTTTATGGTAATGACTCCCCCCATTTCTGATTTTATTTATTTATATGTTTTTTTAAAGTTTTTTTCCTAGTGACATATATACAACCTAAACTTGCCCCCTTTTAATCATATTCAAACATATAATTCAATGCTGCTAATTACAATCAAAATGTTGTGCTATCATCATCATTACCCATTACAAAAACTTTTCCATCACCCCAGAGACTCTGAACCAATTAAGCATTTATTACCCATATTCTACCCTCACCCTGGCACTAAGAAATTTAAATTCTAGTTTCTGGATGTTTGCATTTACATATTCTGCATATTCCATGTGGTGAGATCATGTAATATTTGTCCTATTCTGTCTGGCTTATTTCACTCAACATGATGTCTTCAAGGTTCATGGATGTTGCTGCAAATATAAAATTTCATTCCTTTTTATGACCCAATAATATTCCATTGTATGTATATACCACATTTTGTTTATCCATTCATCTGTTGACAGACACTTGGGTTTCTTCCATTTCGGGATTTATTCCTTGAGCTGTTTATTCAGAGATTTCCTTGAGTGCCAGGAACTAAGAAAAACAAAAAACTGATGCAAAAAAAACATCTTTTATAGTCTGTGCAAATTGGCTGTCTATTGGCTTGTGTTTTCCTTCAGAGTTTAACCCTCCTAACAAGAAAATCAGTCCATCTTTTCTGAGCCTGCATCTTGTCCTAGGCTTGAGCTCATGGCTTTAGAAAATTCTTCTCTTACAGGAACCAGAATGCCCCCTACTCCCCATGAAGAAGGCTTTTCCCCTTCCGGGGTACTCTGTTGTACATCTTAAGGCCATAAATCTTTCTTTGTTCCAGGTCATTTTGTTTTAGTTGTTTTTTATACAACTTCAGCTGTCAGCAAGTTTCTTCTACCTGCAGGGAAGGTTCTGGAGGGTGAGCCAGAGATGAGTGAGCTTTAGGCTGTGACTCAATAGATTGTCATGGATATGTAGGCAGCCATGTAGCTAGGACTTACTCTGCTCCTTCTGGTAGGGCCAGGGACCCACAAAGAGAGCACAGGCTGGCTCCACACCATGCTGTAGAGGGTTGGGGGGAGGGACAGAAAAGTGATGGGAGCTTCTCCCACCACATTTTTAAGTTGTGTTTTCTTGATTTGTTATTCACACAGTTACTGCAACCCCATACTGTTTTCAAGATTTTTTTTAAGAAGACGGCTCTACTGGTTTTTGCTAGATGTTCAAAGATTCTGTGAGGCAACAGAACTCTAGAGTATCTTATGCCATCATCTTGGTTGACCAGAACCTCCTCTGCTGGGATCAAAGTCAGAGAAAAAAAATCTGGAGACAAAGGTTTGGGTTTGGGGCCCAGCTTTGTCACTTAATTGTTTGATTCTCATGCAGTCCTCCTCACTAAGCTCAGTGTGTACATCTGAAAATTGGAGATAAAAACACTTGGCTAGAATTATTGTGTATATCAAATGGAAAGGGGATGCTATATAACCGGAGAAATGCTCTTAATGAATGGTGCTAACCTCAGGGAAATTATTTCTTTCACTTTACTTTCATGCTGATTTCTTATTCTCATTTTATGATGCTAAATTTGGGCCATTCCTGAGGGTTTTTGAGCTAATTCATGAATTCACAATTCAATAGAGCTAATAATTGTATTTTAGACACTATTTTAAATGAGGGTAGTCATGGTCTAGGCCAGCACTGACAAACAGAAATACAATGAGAGCCACTTTTTAAGAGTAAAAATAAACAGGTGAAATTATTTTCAATACTATATTTGATTACACCTGGCATATCCTACATATTATCAGTTCAAAGGTAATACTATAAAATTATTAATGAGATATTTTATTCTTTTCTTCTGAATAAAATCTTCAGAATCTGGGGTGTATTTTCTACTTACATGAGGTCTCGATATGGACCAGCCACATTTCTAGTACTCAATAGCCACAGTAGCTAATGGCCACCATATTGGTCAGCACAAGTCTAGGCTCTTCCATGAGGCAACTCTCATTGTCCCTTACTTTGTACCAACTTCTATACTCATCTGCCATGTATGCAGAGTAAGGCATAAACTGGTTTCAGAATTCCCTGTGGAATTACTAACTGTTTGTCCTACCACAATGGGCAGCACGGCAACCCATGGACTAGGAGGAATCATATTCAAGGAAAAGTGCAGCTTGAATCACTGCAGAGTTAGAACAAAAGAGAGGCCCATTTTTTTCTCTCTTTTTTTCTTCCCCTAAATTACATATTGGACTTACCAATCCTGTATATCACTCTGCCTAAATAATTGTGTCACTCCTTTTTAAAAATGCTGCAATTTCTACGAAATAGTTGATTAAACTGTAATTTGATTTTGAGTTGAACATGTAGCCTAGAGTATAATTCTTGTATAATGTCCTCCTTTTCTGGTCATATGCTTTCATTTGTGAAGAGCAGCTAAGCAATATCTGTGCCATCACACATAAGTGACTGTAATCACTGTTGATGGGTGTGCAGAAGTTCATCAAATGGAAAAGTGATTTTTGCATGTCCCACTTTAGCAAAGAACTGTTTCTGAGAATGATGCAATATTATGATAATGAAGGGGTAATGAATAACAAGAAGTTCCCTTTCTAGATCTTGCTAACTCTAGCCAGATAGCTGGAGGAGTCCTCACTCTGTGTTTGAGCTCAAGGCCACATTCAAGGAACTTCTAAATGTACAGATTCCTTTAGCCTTATTTATACAAGAGATCTGGGATGAAGGTGACCAGGGTAGTAAACACACTGCTAGGGCTTGGCTAGAAAGAACTCAAAGGGAAACCAACTGTTTGCTAATTCACTGATAGACTTAACAAGTGTTTAAATAAACATTTATTATGTGCAAGCCTGTATTCTACAAATGGGCATTGGAAGTTGGAGAAATATGATGTAATTTCATCACTCATAGGACTTGAAATTAAATAGGAAAGAATAGAAATTGACAGTAATAATGATGGTGCAAAATAATATGAGAAATGTGTCTAAGAACTAGGTTGTTCAGAACAAGGAGAGATCACTGCTTGCTAAATTAATCAGAGGAGGCTTCAAGGAGAAAGTGACATGGTAAATTGATTATTTAAGATGGGAAAAGGGAAATGGATATTTCAATTTGCTTTGAACATAGGGTTTTTATAGAGAAGTAGGTTTATAAAATATTGAAAGGACTGGATGTGATGGTTGAATACCAGAACAGGATATTTGAACCTCATTCGACAGACTAATGGGATGATGATTGCGAGTGGGGTCACTTTGGAGGGTTTGCTTCATGCCATGATCAAAATAAGAAATTTTTAACTAGTAGTGGCATCCCTAATTAAAAAGACTATTGACAGCAATATTGGTAAGAGTTCACTACAGGAGGCCAAGAATGACGAGTTGGGACCTGAACTAAGTTGGTAGCAGTGGGAAGGGAAGAAACAAAGGCAGCTGGGGGGGTGAAGAGGTAACATGCACACCTGTGCCTGGCTGTGATGGTCAGGGGAGAGGGAGGGGCACAGGTAACTGAGGTTTCACTCCAGGAGACTGAAATTCCATTCATAGGAATACAGAAGTCTTGAAAAGAATTAGACTTTGATGAATTCAGTCATATGGATATTGTTTGGGGTGCTCAAAGCTACCCTGTGGTAGGTTGAAAAATGGCCACTCCAAAGGACGTTCATGTCTTCTAATCCCTGGTACCTTGTATGGCAAAAAGAAAAGAAAAGGCCAAAAAAAAAAAAAAAAAAGAAGACTTTGCAGATGTGATTAAATTAAGGCTCTCGAGATAGGGAGATTATCCTGGATATCTAGGTGGACCCTGATGTGATCATAAGTGTCCTTATAAGAGGAGAAGCAGAGGGATATTTGTCACACAGAAGAGAAAAGGTGATGTGACCACATCAGTGGGAGGGGAATTTGCCAATACTATGGCAGGGATCCTCAAGATGGAGGAAGGAACCATAAAGCCAAAATATAGACAGCCACTCAAATCTGAAAAAGGCCAGGAATGCAGCTATAGAGGCTGGAAAAGGCAAGGAATGGATTCTCCCTAGAGCCTCTGGAGGAGGGAGTTTTAGCCCAATGAAGCTAAAGAGAATAAAGTTGTGTTGCCTTAAGCCACACAGTTTGCAGTATTGTTATAGCAGCCATAGGAAACGGATACAGAAGACATCCACAAAATGCTGGAAAGGTGGGGCTAGAGCAGAGGAGAGAGGCAAAGACTGAAGATCTAGGAAATAAAGAAGGGTGCAGAATTGGAGGAGTGATCGTGTGTGGGGTTGGTGATAGAGTGCCAGAGCTGCTCTGACAAATACCACATAATGGGTTGACTTAAACAACAATCATTTATTCTCTTACAGTTTTGAAGGCTAGAAGTCCAGAATCAAGATGTCAGCAAGCCATCCTTCCCACCCGGAGGTGGTAGCATTTGGGTGATGGCAGTCCCCCATCACCTGGTGAGCTTGCTCTCTCCTCTTCTGGCTTCTTATGACCGGCTGCATTTGAATTTCTTCCCTTTGCAAGGCCTCCAGTTGAATGGATTAAGACACAACCTGATTCAGTTTGGCTCACACCTTAACAAATAATAACATCTTCAAAAGGTCCTGGTTACAAATGGCTTCATGTCCGCAGGAACACGGATTAAGATTTGAACATGTCTTTTGTGGGGTACACTTTTCAACCCCCAACAGAGTTTGTGTGTGTGTGTGGTGTGTTTAAATATAAAAAAGGAGAAGAAGAAAAGGAAACAAGTTGTCCACATTAGGTGTCAGAAGGAGAAAAAGAAGGCCCAGCAAAAGACACAAGAAGTACTTGTTGAAGATCTAAGAGGAAAATTCAGATAGGTGATATTTTTCTTGAAGTTTGAGATTATCGAATTTTAAGAACAAAACAAAATGAATGAAGAATTCAGAGGTGGGGCATGTGGCAAGGTGGAAAAGCAAATGTACTTGTCTTAAAGCTCATGTTGAGATCTGGGTCTTTTTGTCCTAGAAAGAATTAACACAAAACCCATTCGGAATAGCTACTACCAATGAACATCTGTTTGATGGAAAAGAAAAACTAATACACACAAGTATGGCCATGGTATTTCAAACTACAAAATATCAGAATATCTGATACAAACACCAAAAAAAAAAAAAAAAAAAAAAATAAAGAAAGAAAGAAAAGAAAAAGAAAGAAATGAAATTTTCAAAACTCAAAGTGATATTTTTCAAGTATAAAAAAAAATCATGCTTTCCATGCAATGAATTTTCAGTGAATTAGATTTTACTTTTAAGTTTTCTTTAGTACAATTTGGAAAGTAAAAGAGTTTCAGTATTCCTAAATGTTTTTTCCTCATTTCTTTCCTGTAAGAATTAGGTTGAATTCTTTACCCTATTTCATAACAGATAATAGCCAACTTTGGATCTGGCTGGAGGTGGTTCCAAACATTATTTATGTGTCATTTGCTTTAAACTAGCAATGTTTTTTTTCCACAGAAACATTACTATGAATGATGACTGGGGTACATTGGCCAACACCCCCAAAGCTCAGCACGTGTATAATAATAAGATGAAATGCTGTTGAGGACAGCCTGAAGCTGAGCCCCTAACTTCTGAGCTCCCCTGAGCCCTAAGCCTAAATCTCTCTTGATCCTTAATGGAAATTCCACAGCGTCTGATCTCTAAGCTCAGCCCTCTAAGCCCCAGCGGCCAGAGTTGTTGATTGAATGTCATGCACAGCTCCCATTGCAACAAGGTAAAGTTCTAAAACCCAGACTCTTGTAAAAGTAGTTGTAGCAAAAAGTTGGGGCTCATAGGTGCTTGGGCTTCCATAATTTTATCAATATCCAGGGGCTGGCTGCAGGACAGCAGGGCAGCTGACAGCAGCAAGGAGGTGGTAATTATCGGATATGTTGTTTACAATCCGGGGTGTATGTGAGGTCCCTTCTGTATTTCTACAGAGGAATTCTTGTGGTACTTGTCTTCAAGCTCATAGTGTGACCTGGGTGTTGGTATAATCTAAGAAGGGGAAGGAAGGGAAAGAACAAGGGATTCTACCATTAGTCATCATGGAAGTTGTGAGGATTTCTGGCCAATGAGAGATGGGAAATGGTTGTGCTGGCTACTCTGTGTTTGCCTCTCCCCCCCTCCATTCTTCCCTCTGCTCTGCTGCTCCATGCCCCGAGGCTGACCCCTGGCCACCGCCTCAGCTGGCCCTCTTGCTAGCTGACCACCGAGAAGCACCAGCAGGAAAACAGTGGGAAGGGGAAGAAGGAGCCTGGGGTTCCTTCATCCCCACTCCCTTCCAGCTGATGCCGTGTCCTTCCTTGCCCGTGGCTCCTGATGGGCAGCCCACCGTCCCTGCTCCACCTGCCACTGGGCTCCAGACCCCACTTCTCTCCCCTGTGGCTACAGCTCAGAGATGGTAACTTCTGTCTCTGGGGGCCTCACCATCCCATATTTGGTCCTTGTACCTACCCACAGTCCCTTAACTAGTCCTGTATTGGTGTCTCTTCATTTGAACTGTGTGGGGAAAATCCTATTTCCTGCTAGGACACTGGCCACCTAACAGCGACAGAAGTGGTGTTTGTGGTCTCCATCCTCAACCAGCCCAGGAGAGCCCTGAAAGTAGCAGACCAGTTTTCCTTCTCTCCCACCCCACTAAAGAGAAGCTGTTCTTTCATGCTGAAGAAAAATGACCCTGAGCTATCTCTTGAAAGGACAGGGAGAAAGGGAATATGTTGGAAAGGAAAAAAAAAAGAAGTATTCGTTTGGGGGTTAAGTTGTAAAAAGAAATACTCTGGAGGAGAATCAGGCTGTAGTAGGAATAGATGTGAAAAGAAAGTTTTGTGTGTGTTTTTTAAAGACTCTGAAACTAAGTAGTCTTCCAGGGTTTTTAGAAAACACATACTGACTTTACCTTATTTTTGCTGTTGATCCATTTCTGTGTCAAAAACTATCATCCATGATTAAATCATATGGATTCTCGATACATGGGGTTTCATTTTTGGATAGTGGAATCTTTCCTCCTCTATAGAAGCAATTTTTTTTCTGAACAAAATTAAGTTTCTCAAAGCCATCTCTTCCCCAAATATTATCTCTCTATCCCACAGCCCCCAAGGAAAGGTTGGCTTTTATGGAGGCTGTTATCAACTTACACTTTCTGAGTGAAATGGGGGGTGGTACAGTGCGTCTGCTATTTTCCAGTATATTTCATGGGACTTTAAATGCCAAGCTTGCACTCCGTATTTAGCAGGGATGCCATGACATTTAACTGACAAAAACTGCAGAAATTCACATCATTAGTCATCTCTTCCAGGACCACCTTGGGTTTAATTTCAGGCTCATCCATCACTCAATACTTTTTTGTTGTTTCTTGATTTTTGACGTGTCCATCAGAAAGGATCTTATTCATTTGCTCCCCTAGGCAGTTATTTCCTAAGCATTCACCATTACTATCTCACTCTTCTGGTATCCTGGATGGCACCCTATAATTACCAGCATCTGATGACTAAGTTTTTTTTCCATCCTCTAATGCCTTTTTTGGCCTTTTTCTTTTTGTTTGCCATTTTTTCCTATTGCCATTCAGTTTCTGTTAAGAGCAGAACATTGAAACTAAAAAGAGTATTAAAGCTCATCTATTAACCACCTCCCCTTTCCCCCATTTAACATCAGGAAAACCAAGTCTTAGACTAATTAAGTGATAGCTTGTACTAGATAATCCAATCCAAAATTTAGTCTTCCTCTGTCTCAGCCAAGATAAACACACATTTCAGATATAGGGTATTTTTTCACTTCTTTCAGAATCTGATTTATTATAACTGCATGTTAGTCCTTTAAAAATACAAACAACAGCAAGAACAATTCTGGATATTAAGGCTCTGGGAATTTGTTTTGTATTCATAGCACGTACTATGATCTTTTCATTTCTATGAACTGTTTTAGAGTGATAAGTAAACAGCTTGTCACACTTTGTCTCACCCATCTCAAATAGAAGTCAGAGATCAAGTCAGTGATAGATTTGGGAACCAGAAGGCAGGATATCTTAAATGTTACTGAGAGTTCTGGTAAACAAGTCAGTCTGTGGAAATTTATTGTGCAGCTGTGAGAGAGTGTATCTAAGTGCAGTAGACGCAGAAGAACTGTGTATTGTAGACAAAGATAGGAAAAGATAGGAGAGTTTTGCTATGGTTCCTGTCCTCTAGGAGCACACAGTATATATAAAAAAGTTTTACCTATCTGATAGCCAAAAAAGCACACATAACTAAAATAATATATTAAACGTAAATAAATGTATATGGGGATTGTAATTTATTTCTTAAAGAAGGTATGCCATTCTGTTTAAGTTATATCATAAAGAGAGACTGAAGGGAAATAAAGATAAAATATTTGATATACATAGCTGTAGATACATTATAGATATGTAGATAGAAGTACAGATGCAGACCCATATTTATTAGCATCTTCTGTTTTACCTTGTTTTGACCCATCCTTGGGCCCCATTTGTTCTACATTTTACCTGCCTATTCAGAGCATCAGAAATTAGGTTCTACTCACTATGTTTTCTTCTTGGCTGGAGAGGGCCCCAAACCGTACCCACCAGATTCCAAATGTCCACCTGGAATTTTTTTATAAGCTCTTAGTAAATTATAAAGAGAAACATTGAGCAGGCTTTCTTCAAGACAAGTCTTTATTATTATGAGATTATCTGAGGTTAATTCCACCCAAAACACAGGCAATGGCAGGAACTTCAAAGGAGCAAGCCCTGCTATTAGTTCTGGTAAAATAAATATACATCTCTCTTCCCTCCAGCTCAATTCATTAAAAAGTGCCCCTTTGAAAGGTAGCCTCTAGGCTATACTTGTGAATTTACTTCTTTTCCCTCCCCAGATCCACCTCACACCCTTCTCAACCCTCCATATAACTACAGAAGAAGGCCTTACTGGAGGGACTCTATCACTGGGCTTCCTTGCCTCCTGGTTTCTATTTAGTAGAACCAATGAGCAGTCAGCGGAGTATCAGACAGAAGAAAGAGAGTGAGACTTGCATACATATTTCTCCAGGTCCATCCCTGCAGGGTTAACTTGGGCTTATGTGTCCACTGCTGAAAGTCACTGCTCCTCTCAAGAAGGACCTCTCTTCTCTACAGACTGTCTCCATATACTTTCTAGTAACTGCTCCCTCCTCTTATCCCTTTGAAACTAGTGGTATTTACAGTTCTGTAGTTACTAACTTCAAGCTACTGCACTTTCCCTTGAGATATACTTACATCCTGCTTACACCACTGTAAATAGTGCCTAATTAAACCTTCTCAAATTATCCTAGTTTGAGCATGTCATCTGTTTTATGTTAGGTCATTGCCCTAATGGATATCTCTCAAACTACTGTAGCTGCCAGACAAAATATCATTATTTCCATTATTTTGTAGCTTTGACAAATACTGAGGATCTTTAGAGGAATCTCAATGATAGGTGATTTTAGACAAGAAATTCTCATGGGGGACTGCTGTCACATTCTCCTGGGGGAGGAATAACTCTGTGGATGACAACTGTGGGGGTATTATGTTAATCCACTATCACTCGGGACATTTGAGAATCAGAGTGGTGATTTGATTTTGGAAAATAGTAAATCCTATCCTAAAAAAGTGGTGTGAGTAAATATAGACAAAAACACATTAAGTATATGTTCTTTCTTTCTTACAAGTCTTTAGGCGTTAAAGACAAGTCTTTAGAAATCAATAAGTCAGCAGGACTATCTGTTGGACAAACGTGGAGTGACATCTTGAGTAATGAGAAACTTACAAAAGCCTACTAGTCTATCTCCTCCAACAGGTTTCTTAAGAGAGTGCTGAGAAGTCTGCATGATCCTTTCATTTTAGACATTTGCTTGAAGATGATGGGATAGGATGTTGATGAGAATTACCCAGAAGTTCCTTAAAATCAGCTAAAGTAAATAAAGATCTGCTATTGGAAATAATGAAGACTGGAGAGTCTTAAATTTCAATTAGCTGGTGGAAAACCTTGATTGTTGCCTGATGGATTTGGTAACTCCTTGTTGAGAACTCTATTAAAGTTCACCTCCTTAAAGAATCCTGAAAAATCAATATGGAGTCTGGGCTATGTTTTCTTGGTTATTTGCTTTGAAAGAAAAGATGATAGATTATACCAATTAACTGGGCACATAGGATATTTTCTGACAAATTTTCAATTCTAGAATTCATTTTAGTCCACCAAACATTTTTAATAGCCAGGGAATTCATGATCAGGACTGCATGATAATCACTTTCTGAAATTACATTTGTTTGAAAAATAATAAGGCATTGTTTGTGGATAGAAGCAGTCGACTTTAGAGTTGCTTGAATGTCAGACACTCCATCCACAAACAATATAAAATATGAGTCAGTTTAAAAACTCATACAATTTAAGAATCAAATTTGATTATCAGAAGAAGTAGATCAAGGACTTCTAAGTCAAATCTTCTGTATGGCATTTGCAGAGATATAGCCCCATGAATCAATATTTCATATTGCTCCCTTGATTCACAGAAAACTTTTGAATTTGCCACTGGACACAAGAATCCAGCTCTTCCTCTGGAGTGACGTAATTAAGGTTGTGGATTCATTTAGAAAAGGGAGTTCTCCAAAACATGTGTGACTAGTAAGGATGATTATATTCAGATTTATAGATGTGACTGTGGATATGTTCATCTCCTTTATTAAAAAAGGGATATGTTGTGCTGTGTGTGTGTGCACATATGTGTGTGTATGCATGCATGCATGCACTTTGGTATGAGTGTGTGAAATGCTTTGGAGGGACACATACCTGTGTTCAAAAGTTTTTCCTCATCTGTCAACTGTGTGACTTGGACAATTTGCTCTGCATCTCTGATTTTCTGGTTCTCTTGCCTATAAAAAGAGATAATTATATTTTCAGTGTTAAATGGGATAACATAGATGGACTTCAGTCATAATGAAGGAAATACTCTGAATTCCCCGTAAAATAGTATAGGTCTGAAATCAAATCTGCTCCAGATCAAGTGATGTTTCTAACCTGCACTTTCTAAAAATTCATAGTAGAACCACTTCCTAATAAACAATCTCCATTTCCTTCCTTCCCTGGTTGATATGTTTGAACTGTGGATGCCAGATGTTTGAGACTCACCTGAGACAAAGATATCTAGCAAAATTAAGATACTTTAATGCTGATTTGTAGAAAGACACAATATATTAAAAATTCACTGGAATGAGGTAAAAGAAGACCTCTCAGAATAGTCAGCTCTGGGTTAAAGTAGTTAAGATGGAAGAGTGGGGTTTATTGGTGGCTCCCAAAGGATATGTCCATATCTTAACCCCTCAGAACCTGTGAATGTGACCTTTTTGGAAAAGGGTCTTTGCAAATGTAATTAAGAATTAGGTCAAGATGAGCTCATGCTGGATTGTCCAAATGGCCCCTAAATCCAATGATAAGTATCCATATAAGAGACAGAAAAGGAGAAGACACACATAGGAGAAGGCCATGTGAAGATACAGGAAGAGGGTGGTGTTAAGCATTCCCAAGCCAAGGGGTGCCTGGAGCTACGGAAGCTGGAAGAGGCCCAGGAGGATTCTCCCCTAGAGTCTCCCGAGAGAGTGCAGCTCTGTCGACACTTCATTTATGGACAGACCGGCTTCTAGAACTGTGAGATAATAAAGTTGTATTGTTTTAAGCTGCCAAGTTTGGAGCAGTTTATTTTGGCAGCCCCCAAAAATGAACATGGGGAAGGTCACCTTCTTTTTTCCATACTGCTCCTCTTGTCCTTGCCCTTTGGCCTCTTCCTTTACCTCTCCTCTTTCACTTGTTTAGAATGTTCATTTGGGAGATAGGAGAATTTCTTATCTTCTATGGAAACCATGCTATCAAAAAATAAATTCCCATAGGAGCATGAAAACTATACCAGCCTTTGATTTCCCTTTGTTAACCCCAGGCCATAAATTCTAGAAATGGGTGTCCCAGGAGAAATTGAACACAGAAACTGGTACTTAGTAAGCCCTAAGAAAATGACAGCATTATTAGGAAGGCATACATAAAAAGAAACTGTTTGAACTTCTCTGCCTTCTAGAGCCCTGCCTAGTTTTTTAAGGTGGAAGCAAGGGTAGTGGTTTATGTATATGAGAACATACATGTCTAATGCACAGCACGTTACAAAACAACAAGTCTTGTCGAGTCAGCATTCATTCTATCAAAGCTTGTGTTTTGTCCTTGCAAAACTTTGATGAGAAAGCATGCAGGCGTTTTCTCTAATATTTTGTCTGTTTTCTCATGAGTGCAAGGGGTGGGGTCTGCCCACATTCTAGCATCCCTGCAGGAATGTGGGCTGAGAGCAGACAGGCAAGCTGGACGTTGCGCAGTTGCCAAATCCAGGAGGGCTTCGTCTGATGTGCAGCATTTTGGTGTATTCACCTCTCGGGAGAGCTGTCTTTACTTAAATATTTTCCTCCTAAGATTGTGTTGTTGACATCAGGATTTATTTGAGGCTCTGCTCTGTTTTCTTCTATTGCCTCCACCCCCTCTTTGGAAGCATTATCCAGAGTGATCATTCACTTCTTTTGTTTGTGTGTTTTACAGAGCAGTTATCCCATTTTTTAAGGGGGATGGGGACTGAAGGCAAATGTCATAGATTGCACCAACAGATAAGGGGAGAAGAACTGACTTACCTATTTCCCAGGAAACTTTAATACCTTTTGAAGATTGTCTTATATACCCTCCTGCTCTTCCTTTATGCTGACCCCAGTTGGCTTTTCTCTGGGGTTCTTTGTGGACAAGAACTTCTGTGTGTGTTGGAATTGCAGATTTCACTGTTCTCGTGTTTCTCCACTGCTGTCAGCTCACCTGCTTTCTATTTCCAGAATTTCTAAAAATTTCAATGTGATGAGGGCTTCCTTTCTTGTTTTCCAAAATTGTTATAGATTTACTCTTTGAGTCATAGTGTCAATTGTGTTTTAAGGAAGGGGGTGGAAAAAGCATCTTCATTTTATTTATTTTATTTCTATCTTAACCAGAGAGTAGTTGTGTTCTCCTTGTGAGATAAACATTTCTGAGTGGTGGGAGAATGGGATGACCATTTCATCTATACAAGGTAGAAATAATGCTTTCTGCTGGGAAATAAAGCTAAATGTACACTTCTGTTGTACAGAAACATAGGCAAATGATAACTCCTCTTCAACAGACTCTCCTTCTTTCTCTCTTTTATCCTTCCTCCCCAACTTCAGTGGTTCGAGTATATGTAGATCTTTAATTACAGTCTGCTCAGCATCACATGGGATACTACCATACAGAATGAGAAGCCAGTAAAGGCATGTCTTTAACCTCAATTTGGATCGACTACCCTGCCCCTTGTGTTCTAAACCAGGTTAACCCATTCAGTACTCATCACTCTGGTGAAGTTCAAACACACTTCAAAGTTTCTCAAAGATTTCTGCAAATTCCTGGTAGGGAGAGTGTATATACTCCCCGTCACCTTTACCTGTGGAATCCTGCATCCTCTGAATTGGTTCAGTTTATGGATTGAATTGATTCCTTGTGCGTGTTGTCCTTTTTTCAATTCAGTGGGAAATCATTTGCTAGATTTCTAAGCAAACCAGATTCTCAAAATGGTTGTGTTTGCAGCAACTGTTGGAGAGGAATGCATGTGGTAAGGGGAGGGAAATGGATTCTCCCCTAGAGCCCCTGTCAGCCCTGCTGACACCTTGATTTTGGCCAAATGAAACGCATTTCAGGCTTCTGATCTCAGAACTGTAAGATAATAAGTTTGTGTTGTTTAGAGCTACTGAGTTTGTAGTTTTCTGTTACAACAGTAGCAGGTGCCTGGATTTGCTTGAGAATCCTTAAACTAGTCCCGAGCATGTCTTCAGATGTTATTGCCAAGGGTGATGTGTATGAGCAGAACTGAACCAAAGAATGTGTGGACTCAGAGCTTGATCAAATTGCCTTTCACTCAGGATCTGATGGGTCTGTGTTCAACAGGCCACAGCCTCCCAATGCCCCTGCATTTTCTGTGTTGCTTGGCTTCTTCCCTGGTTTTCTGATTAATTTCTTACTTACCTCTTACTTCCTTACATTGGTGCTACCTTGATTCAACTGACTTGACCAGGATCTTGATCTACTTGACTTTTATCTTTCCTTCTTCTTCTCTGGGATGTACTCTTTTCCTTTCAGCCACAGTCTCAGACCTCACTTCATATTGGAGGTACTAGCCTAGACTATAACACTGATATTGAGCATTAATTGGAAAGTTTTCCTATAAATTCCTGCTGTTATTCATCGGATTAATCCATTAGATATAGACACTGGCTCAGATTAAGAGTCCCAGTTCACCTTGTCTATTTTGCAGGGTGATACAGGATTTTGGCTTGAAGTCAAGCCATACTGTTGGACTCATATCCATAGCTAGGGCCCTGCCTAATTAATATTTCCTACCCCTCTCTTCTATCTTGCCAATAAAGTCAAGGTCAAATTCAGAGATTAATCAGCAGAGAATTCCATCTTCACATCACATTAATGAATTCTTACATAAATAGTACAATATTTTCATAGACTTATCTGGGGACATCTGACTATGGTAATGACTTCTGGGTTTCCTCACCATATATAATCAAGGATACCTAATGACAAATGATAAGAAAACCTGTGACAGTTCCTGAGATGTATTATGATGAATTTGTGATTGACTTATTTTCTCATTATTCTTCATCTTATAGAATCTGAGAAGCAGAGAATTAGTGTGACCATCCATAACAGAGTAGGAGGTGGTCTGTTTGAATAAATCTATAAATATGAAGTATGTGCACATTTCCAGGCTGGCAAATAGTCTATTATAAAAAGTATTTGCATCAAAATTCACTTCTTGCATTTCTGTGAAGTACAATAATGCAAGTGCAAAGTTTAAATAGAAATTATGTTTCCAAGGGCAAAGAAGACCATGTTGAGCTTCTCAGTTAATCAAGTTTTCAACTCTGTGGTAAGTGAGGCTGTTAGAAACCCAGGTGATAGTCTCTTTCTTCAGGAATAATGCATCTATGGCAAACCATGAAAGGCCATTAAAAACTCCATAATTCCTAAAAGAACTCAGGTGAAATGTACAGGTGGGATGTTGGAGCCCCTTCCATTAGAAGGCTCTTCATGTAAGTAAAGGAACTTGGCTTTGCAAATATTCAGATACCTTTTGACCATGCAATGTAAAGTACCTTATGAATCTTTGTCCTCCTATTTGTAAATGAAAATATACACATCAGGTACTATTTGAATAATGTCTACTAATAATTTCCTTTGTGGGAGTTTGGTTTTATACTCCCTTAAAGAAGGCTGGCAAAAATACAGATCAGTAATGAAAGTACAAAAACAAAAGTAACTCATCCAGAACTAACAGACTAAATCACTTAAAGGAACATTAAGTCTTAATTGTAGAAATAACACACATTAATCACCTCTCTGGTGCCACTAGGGAATGGACTTGCTGATGGGAATTCCATGGCCCTGGTACAAGGAAAAGAAAATACAGATGCAGCCCAAACATCTGGGTTTCAGATGTGAGACTGCATTCATAAGCCTAGGTGTGCATATGGTTACATCATTTTTAAATTTATAATGGGGAGAAAAACACAACATTAGAGTTGCAAATGCAGGCACACATAAAGGAGAAAATTCAAGTGGGAAAGCTTTCTTTTGGCATCAGCTCAAAGGCATTAGACAGATGGCAAAACTCTACTGGGATTTGTTAATGTTTATGTTTACCTTAAGGGTGGGAGGTTGGCAGTTTCAAATAATTGCAACTACCAACTTTTTCAGTTGAGTAGAATCAGCAAGATATGGCCACTGGTCCTCACTGTAGAAGACACTTCAGCTTTAAAAACCAAAAATACGAGGCATGAGAACCCATGATTTGTCAGATATGGCATGTGTCTTAGCCTGGTTTTCAGTTTTCCAGGAAGGATGCAGTAAACACTTTGCTCTAACACACACATGTGCACACTTGCATGCACACACACGCATGCACACACACACACTCCTTGTCCACTTCTCAGATACCTAAACTCTTTTGACTCTTTGTGTGGACATTCTCTGTGATAGGTGGAGACAATGAAGAATGCCTTTGTGCTCATCTCAGATTTGTCTACTTTAATGTAAAAGAAGAACCTGATAGTCTTCTCAGGCAGTTGAAGGACAAAAATGTGAGGATGCTAAATTTTCTCTCTTCTCTCCCAAAAAGGAGGGCATTATTTTGCTCTCCTAACCACCTGCATTAAAGCCTGGTTAAGAGTTCAACTGTTAGACAATTTGCATCGTCTCTTCCCAAATTGTATGCATTTAAGGTTGTCTGTCATCGAAGAATGATGGGCTTTGTTCCTCCTTATAATGAATCTGATCCGGAAGGAATGGGGAATTGGTTTGGACCCCTGATATTCTACCATGCAGGAAGTAGCCTATCTTGATATGCAGGGCATGGGCCCTGTGGGAGGTGTTTGAACAGGTAAATGCCCTCTATCCAACCACAGGACATTAAAAAAAGACCTTTTAACCTTGACTCCTGCAAGCGATCTTCTAGCTTGCAGGTGATTATATGTTGATTTGTGGTAAGTTCAACATAGATTAAAACTGATTTAATACTGCATTCATTTGCATTGCAATTGGATGTCTTGTCCTAGCTGTACAGTACATATATTTCACCTTCCCCTAAAACAAACTAGATAACATGTGGGGTAGGCACAGTGACTTTCATGTCAGACAGAAATGTGTTTACAGGTTTTCATGTGTGTTCACATTCTGTGTCTGTTACTAGATAGGGGAACTGGAACTTCTGTTAGTCTCAATGTCCTGGTCTGGAAAATGAGGATACAAATATCTAATTCATGGGGGTTGTTGTAAAGATTTCTGATAATGTAAGTAAAGTTGATCATATAATGTATGGCACTAAAAGAAAATAGACCAGGATCTGTCAGCCTCCTGGAATAATCTACATTTTCCTTATGGAGGAAGGGAGGCCGGTGCCTGCAAGGAACCATTTCCCAATAAAGTCTGGTTTCTTGGTGTTTCCCCCAAGCATAATTGTGTGGCCTCTCCATCCCTAGACAATTTTCTCATGTACAAGTTCCCAGATGCAATAAGGGAATAAATGCAAAGGGAAACTTGGACATCCAAGTGAATTAAAGCGCCTGTCAGTGTGAGCAATTCTAAATCGAAAAGTAAACTTAATTTAAAAGAAAGTGAAACTCTTGTTGCTGCCAAAATGAAATTCACGGTTCCAAGGCTGACAAAGACGAAGCTGTGCTGAAAGTTTCATAATTAAATGATAGAGTAAAATTATCACAGGGTTTTTATTCTGCCCCCACACTCAAATTTATTTATTTTTGCCTTCCAGAAAGAGACTATAAAACAGAGCACGCAATTGAATTATATCTGTTGTGCCCCCAATTAACCAAATACTGGCGCAGTTCAATTTGTGTGCTCCAGCTGCGTGCATCAGAAACTGAACATCAGGGGCGAGAAAATGTCTAGTATAACTTGTTTCCTGGCACAGGAATTAAAGACCTGGTTGGTTAATAGCCTTCCCATCTCCTTCTAGGCCTGTCTCACTGGCTTTGAAGGTCAAGCAAGAGGCTGCCATGTGAGTCTGCAAATGAAACATGAAAAATGGACTTTGAAGTTTGCTGAAGAGAGAGATGGTGGCTGGGGCTTAGTGGAACTCATCTGATGAGACTAAATATGTCAGCAATTGGGAAAATGGTTAAAATTCAGCTGGCAGTAAAATTTCTAAGTTATTAAATGTTTCAGACATGCTGGAAAAAACACTTAGATTGAACATATGTTAACATTTGGCCATATTTTGTGTCTTTTTTTTTTTTTTAACAAGAAATACAATTTTAAATGTCTAGCTTAAGCTTCTACCCTAACTCCTTCCCTTTTCTCTCCTTCTCTACTCAGAAGTGCTATTAAGGAATAAGTATATGAGAGCCCCATGTACTTAATAAGGTTTTAAACATGCATGCATGCATTCATACATAGTATATGGTATTGTTTCATGCATGAATTCATTTATATAAATGAAATGCTCCTATATGGGCACAGAGAGACATAGAAAAGATGTTCCTTGTAGCCTTGCTTGTAATAGCGAACATGGAAAATAACCTATTTGCCCATCTATCAAGGATTGGTTAAACTGTGATTTATGCATACCATGTAATGTTTCATTGCAGTTTAAATGAATGAATGAGATCTATATGTATTCATTTAAATATATTGCAAAAATATAACTTTGAACGAAAAAAGTTGCATCTGAGCTTCTCAGCAAATAATGTCAGGAAGAGAGGAGTGATCTGGGAAAACTCTCCAGGATCTGCCTGTGTCAGAGATGGGTTAGAGGCTCACCACATGGGGCACAATTAGATGACACTTTCCGGTTTATCTTGCAGGGATAGGGAGCCACGTGACTCGGTGCTGGTCAAAGTCATGCTGGAGAGGTCAAATTCACCCTGACCCATTTAAAATTTGCACAAGATCCCCTGCACCAGGCTCTCTCTTTTCTCTCTCTGGGCCAGATGCAGAGGATCCAGTGAGAAGTTACTGTCTTTGCCTTGTGATGAATCAACCTTTTGGAGGAGATACTGTGAGACTAGGCACATACCCCATTTCTCATCATCCTTTCTCCCTCTATGTTTAGTATCCATGGATGATTTTTTTCCTGTAAAAATTATTACTGTGGCATTAGCCCAATGATCATTTTCTATTTTCCTCATTCTTTCCACATTTATTAATTGGAATTCTACTGTGAAAGAAGAGCTGTTCTTTCTTCCCCATGTATTTATTTAATTATTTATTTCTATCAGTGTGGAGTTATGGATATTAATTCTATACTATGGGTCATAATCCAGTATACCATATTTATCTTTTAATCAGATTGTTCCAGATTTTTCTTTAAAATAATCTGTGACATATGTTGGGTCTATTTCTAAACTCTGTGTTCATAAAACTATCTTTATTACTGTGGGCTTACATTGAGCCTTAAAATCAGTGAGTGTGAATCTGATAATTTTGTTGATCTTCTTTAAGATTGTTTTGGCTATCTATGTCATTTGCATTTCCATATATATTTTGAAACTAAATTGTAAATTTTTTTTTTTACAAAAAATTCATGTAATTTTTATTGTTATTGCATTGGAACTATAGATCAATTTGGAAGAGAATTGACTTCTTAACAGTATTGTGTTTTCTCATCCACAAACATTGTCTTTATCGCCATTTGTTTGGGTCTTTTCAAATTTATCAAAGTAATGTTCTCCAGAAGTCTTGTACATCTTCCATTAAATGTATTCCTAGGGATTTTTGAAATGTTACTAAAACTTGCATTGTTTTAAGCCTCATTGCCCAATTGTTTATTTTTATATCATATCTTTTATCCAGTGACCTTGCTAAATTCATTTATTACTTCCAGTATATGTATATTCCCTCAGATTTTTCTATGTTTGCAATCATGTAACCTGCAAATAAAGAATTTTTACTTTTAAATTTCCTGTCTTTACCCCTTCCATCCTCCCTCCCTCCCTTCCTTCCTTCCTTCCTTCCTTTCTTCCTTCCTTCCTCCCTCCCTCTCTCTCTCCCTCCTTTCCTGTCTTCCTTTCTCTCTCTCTTGCTCTATGTTTCTTTTTATTTTTCTATTGGGCTGATTAGGACCGAGAATATATTATGAATAGAAAGGACGAGAATGGATATTCTTGCCCTGTCCCCAACCTGAAGGACAGAGTGTTCAATACTTAACTTCAAGGACAATGTTAGCTGCAGGCTTTTCTTTACCTTCTGCATGGTTTTAACCTTTACACTCTTCAACTTGCTTTATTCTCTCAACATTTATTTGTGAGATTCATCCATGTTGGTAGGTGTTTTTACTGCTGTATGGTATTTCATTCTACAAAAATCTGTTTCTCTATTCATCTCTAAATTGTCATTTGGGATGTTGCCATTGTTTTTGAAAGGCATATAATGCTCCTTTGTGTAATTTGTTATATTGCAAGAGTTTGAATTTCAAGGTCAAAAATGTGTCACTGTTGACTTTAATACTTTGACAAAATTCCTCTGTAAAATATTTGCATCAATATATGCTACCACTAACTGTAAGACTTCCTATTGCTTCACAAGCTTACCAACCATGGTTATTATCAGACAATTTAATTTTTCCTATCTGGTGAAGGTGAAATGATATATCCTTTGATTTTAGTTTCATTTCCTTGGTTACTTAAAAGGTTGGGAATTAAAAAAAATAAAAATTTTCTCCTTTTTAAAATTTTTCCCAGTTTCCTTTGGCTTATTTATATTTCTCTTATTGTTTTGTACATTTTTATATACCAGATAAATACTGATCATTTGTCAATTGTATGTGATATAAAAGTATTCCAATATGTATGTTCTCTCTGTCTCATCTTTGTCTCTCATACACACACACACACATGCACACATACACACTTTGTGTTGTGTTTTGACAAACAGAATGTTTTATTTTATTTTATTAATTTTTATTGTGGAATATAACATATTTACATAGAAGTAATAACTTTTCAAGCACAATTTAACAAGTAGTTAGAGAGCAAATTTCAAAGAATATTATGGGTTCTATGTAACAGTTCCACGGTTTCCATTATTTCCTTATTGTAAAATATAACATATACACAAAAACGATAATGACTTTCAAATTACGTTATGGGTTACTGTACCATAGTTTCAGTCATTTTCTTATTGTAAAATATAACATATACACAAAAAGGTAATGACTTTCAAATTGTGATTTAGCAAGCAGCTATATAGCAAATTTCAAAGGATGCTATGTGTTACAGTTCCACCATTTCAGGTCTTTCCTTCTAGCTATTCTAATACCCGAGCAACTGAGAAAAAGAAAATTATATAGAGATTCAGTATTCATAATCCTTTGTTAAAATCTATCTTGTCTGTTGCTACCCCTTCCTCTAGTTTAATCACTTTCCCAATCTTCAGGGATGTCTAGACAGTGACCATCCTGACTTGTTCTTGTTGAAAAGGGGCATTAACTTTATGGAGAAAGGGGGTGTGACTGGTTTATGTTCTTGAAGAGGCTGTTGCCTATGGATTTTGGGACTTAGCTGGCATGGGAGTTCTATGGAGAATTTAAATTTCTGAAGAATAAACTTATTGCGTGGAACTTTTATAGAGTCTCAGATATGGATCTGGGTGTTCTTTAGGGTTTTCGGGACTACTGTTGGTTAGGGCTTGGCATACTGTGGCCATTTGGGATATCTAGCTGAAGCTTGAATAGGAGTAACCTCCAGGACAGCTGCTCTACTCTATTTGAAATCTCTTAGCCACTGAAACCATATTTTGTTGCCTTTCTTTCCCCCTTTTTGGTCAAAAAGGCATATCTCTGATAATGTGAGATATTGATTGATTACCATGGTCAGAACATATGCTTTGTGAAATTAGGTTTTATTTTTCTGTGGTCAAATTTATTTCTTCTTTTCCTTGATGGTTTCATATCCTTTTAAAATAATCTACCCCTTAGGTTACAATGGTGTTATCCTTAATTTTCTTTTTAAGTTTTCAAGTTTTACTCCTCACATTGGATTCATTTTAGTTTATTTTGTAAATTAGGGATCCAGTTCCTTGTCTGGCTATATAGATAAACAATTGCCACAATCCTTTATTAAATAGTCCATCCTCTCTCTACTGATAAGTAGTGCTGGCTCCACTGTACAATGTGTTTATGAAGGTTTGTGTTCTGCCCTCTCTATTCTCGTCCTGTGCTCTACCCATCCGCTCCCGAGCAAATGCATTGCTATCTCTCTACTGTTGCTTCACTATAAAAGCTGCTCTCTGTGGGGCAGTCTCCTGACCTTACTGCTTCTCCTCAAAATTGCCTTGGCTGTTCTTATTAGTGTGCTCTTCCATATCAATTTTAGAATCAGTATGTCGAGTTTCAGGAAGTTCAGGAAAAACTCGGTTGGAATTTTGGTTGGATTTACTGATTATATATACAGTAATTTGAGGAGAATTGACAACGTTAGGATGTCTTTCTAAATCTGGAGATGACACTTAGCTCTATTTATTTAGGCCTACTTTTTTTTTTTTTTTTTTTTTTTTTCCATAAAAGCCTTGAACTTTTCTCCATCTAGGTCATGAATTTCTTTTGGTAATTTATTCCTCACCTTACATATATTTTTGCTATTGTAAGAGGTATCTTGAAAATAATTACATTTCATTTTGATTGACATATAGAAGTGCCATTGATTTTTATATATAGATTATTTTTCTAGCTGACTTGCTTGGAGTACCCTCATATTTCAATATTTTTCATTTGAACTTTCTTGGCTATTCTTAGTCAAGGGTTTCCAGAAAAGCAGAACCTATAGGATACACACACACACACACACATATTTTGGTATGATATATATTTATATGATATATATTTGATATGATATATATTTATAGATATTTGTAAGTATTAAGAAATTTATTGTAGGAATTGGTTCATGTGACTATTGGCAATTTTGATTTCTGTAGGACAGACCACAGGTTGGAGATTTGATGAAGGTGGCAGTCATTCTCCAGAGAAGCTGGCAGACTGAAAGAGAGAGAGAAATTCCTCTTTCTGCCTGCTGAAGTCCTCAGTTCTCACTATAAGGCCTCAAATTGATTGGATGAGAGGACCCTCTCATTGCTGCAGGTGATCTCCTTTATCGATTGTATACGGAACCGGCCACAAATGCAATCAACTGACTTGTGACTTAAGTCCGCCTACAAAATACCCTCTCAGTAATAATCAGGCCAGTGCTTTCTTGACCAAACAACGGGATACCATAACCTAGCCCATTTGACACTTGGAATTAACCATCATAGGTATTTTACGGGAAAGTAGGATCTGTGAATAATGATGGTTTTGTTTCTTCTCTTCCAACGTTCATGCATTTTAAATTTTGTTGCCTTTTCTTATAAAACGGTGATGGCTATAACCTAGAGAACAATGAATTTGGGTAAGAGAACAAGCTCTAATTTTTTTATATATGTGAGACTTGCCTTGTGACCTAGTGTTCAGTTATTTTTTTTGAAGTCTCATGTGTGTGTCATAAAAATCTAACCTCACTAATTATGTATTAGACCAACATTATTAATTGCATTTTTCAAATCTTCTGTGTTCACACTAATGTTTTTACCTGATTGATAAGTATCTCCCACGAAGGGGTGAGTTTATCATTTTTTTCCTTGAATTTCTGCAACTTTTTGCCTTTCATATTTTATCTATTTTGAAACTATGCTACTAGACATTTTTACATCTTCTTGAAATATTGACGCTCTTATCGTTTTGCAATTATCCTTTCTCTCCCTAATAATGATTCTTTGACAAAATATCTGTTTCATTTGAAGGTTCCTGTGGTGAGCATGTATGTGTTGATAATAGTATATAGTTGGGGATTTAAAAAAATAAATATGACTATGACTGTTGGTTAATGGAGGGTTTACCTGTTTACATATGTTATTTCTCATATATTTGGAATTTTTAGAATTTTTAGAATTTTAGAATTTTACTTTTTTTTTTGATTTTCCATTTGATTATAATGGTATTAATTTTTCTTTCTTTCTTTCTTTCTTTTTTTTTTTGTGAGAGGGTTGATTGAGGTTTCATTGTTCTATATTTTTCCAATCCTAGTTTGGAACTTAAACAGGCTGTTTCTATTATTTTAATTGTTACCCTTTTAATTGTAAATTGCATAACCAGCAGACCCCAAAGTAACTAAATGCTTTACCCACATTCTAAAAATTACAAACACCTTAGAGCTCTTTAATTGCAATCAGTGTCCTTCCTTATTATATGTTATTATTAATCAGTTTTGGGGAATTTTGTTTGTTTATCCCGAAAATAATGCAAAAAAATTTTTATGCACTCAATATTCGTTAAGATTTATCCACATGCTAAACAATTTCTGCTCATTATTCCTTCAGGACTTTCAAGTCTTTCTTCTAGATTTATTTCCTTTTTTCTGCTATTCTTCATTTAGACCTTCTTTTATAAGAGACATTATTAGTAAACTCCCTCAGTTTTTGTTTGAAATATAATGCACTTCATTCTTTAATGACTATTTTGTAGTTTGTACCCTTTGAGCTAATAATTATTTTCTTTCTACATCTTGACAATATTAATGCACTATCTTCTGGCAGAAGTCAGCTCTCAGTCTCATTGTTTGTGCTTAGTAGATAATAGATCTTAACTCATGGAAGCTTTAGCTCTTCTCTTTTTCTTTGTTCTGCAGTTTCATTATGATACGTCTAATTTTTTTCCCATAACTTACTCTTCATAGGACTATTCTTATTAAATGTAAGCTGACATGACTTTCTTTAAAGTCTGGGAATGTCTCAGGCTATACCTATGAATATTTTCTCTTCAATATTTTCTTTTTTTTCCTCTTCTGAAACTCATATTGTGTCTTCTCATTCTATCCAACATGTCGCTTAGCCTCTCCTTCATATTGCTTTTTATTTCTCTAAGTCTCAAATCCATTCTTTATATCTTTTAAGGCAGTTTCTATTTCCCCCTTCAGCAGTGTCTAATCTGCTATTTAATCCACCCATAAAGTTTTAAATTTTAATTATATATTTTCTTCATTTCTAGTAGTTATACTTGAGCATTTTTCAAAACTGCCTTCCCTTCTTGGACAGTATTTTAATTTTTTAGTCATGCTACCAATTCCCTGGTTTATTCCTTTAAAGACTTTATTCATGTTTATTTTTTATTCTATGCTTAAATAAGAACCCTAATATAAGATGTCTTTGGTTATCTCTTTTTACCCCTTATTCTTTCTGTTAACTATCATCAGTGATGTTTCATAATTTCAGATTTTGAGCTTACATTGTGCTGAACTCCATAGATTATTAACTTTTGTATCTGCAGGTCACCATACCACCCTTATCCCACTTAATTTAATCTTGTGAATTTGTGTTTCCTGAACCAGATGAAAAGTGTAAATTCAAGCTTCAGAAGCTCATGATGACAGAACTGTAATCATGGAACCCAGTCCAAATAGACAAGTCTCTTTTTCATGCAGTTGGTTGAATTTTTGTTTCATTTTATCTCACCATTGAGGCTTTAACCCTTTGAGGGTCTCAGTTATGTAACAGGTATTTCAGTTCTCAATCCTCCACATGCTTGGGCCCAAGCAGGGTCTCATCCTTCTCATAACTGATCCAATGTTTGAATTTACCAAAATTGGGAAACTCCTTTCAGAACACTGAGGTTTTAGTACCTTCTTTAAAAATTTTGGTTGATTGCCGTTTCTTTGCTTTTTGGATCCTGGAGATTTAACTTAATTATTTATTTTTTGTCTTTATTTTCTTACTTATTTGTCCATACACTTGATAAAGGGAGTGTCAGTCACAAGGTTTTCACAATTACACAGTCACACTGTAAAAGCTATAAGTTATACAATCATCTTCAAGAATCAAGACTACTGGATTACAGTTCAATAGTTTCAGGTATTTCCTTCTAGTTATTCTAATACACTAAGAACTAAAAAGGGATATCTACGTAATGCATAAGAATAACCTCCAGAATGACCTCTTGACTCCATTTGAAATCTCTCAGCCAATGAAACTTTGTTTCATTTCTCTTCCCCCTTTTGGTCCAAGAAGATGTTCTCAATCCCATGATAACAGGTACAGACTCATCCCTGGGAGTCATGTCCCACGTTGCCAGGGAGATTCACACTCCTGGAAGTCATGTCCCACCTAGGGGGGAGGGCAGTGGGTTTACCTGTAGAGTTGGCTTAGAGAGACAGAGGCCACATCTGTCGGCTTCAGTTTTAAAGTTTTGTTTTTTGCTTTGTTTTTTACAAATTCTACTATTTCTATGTGTTTTATTAGCAGAATTTTTCAAGATACCATGTCTGCCCTGTTTCCAGAATGAAATCCAATTCAATAAATGCTCATTCAACATCTATGACATTTAGGGCTGTGTTATAGTGTCTACCATGAGCTGGAGTTCAGGGCAGGCCTCAAGGACTGGAATTGAAATAAGGTATTATTATTCAAGATTATCTGTCAAAATTCAGGGAAAAGGAGGCTCATCCCATTGATTTGCTCAACTCTCAATTGGGAAACAACCTGACACTCAGCTATCAGGACCAATTGGTGGCAAACCAATTTGTGGTAATTCCCTGAGTCGATGAATATAACATTTTTCTATTAGAAAGAGAGAGAGAATGCGAAGGTGTTCAATATTAGGGAGACCATTTGATGACACGCAATGAAATATTAGGGAGGCAAATGGGGAAGACTGCCTGCATTTGCATCCTGGCTCCTCCTATTGCTTGTTGTGCGATCCTAGGAAAGTTCCTTAAACATCCAGTGCTTCAGTTTCTTCACCTATGAAGTTGAGACAATAATTGCATTTCATAGAGCTGTTATGCAGAATATGTGAGTTTATGTGTGTAAATTTCTTAGAATAGTGTTTGACATAATTTTCAGTAAATCCCACCTATTTCTAATATTTTTAAATGCTATCTAAGATTCAGCACTGTGCAAGGTGCTGTGGATGTAAAAATGATTGGCAGCCCCTGCTCTCAAAGGATTTTCTACTCACTCTCTCGGGAGAGACTAATACGCAAACTATCTACACATTGCTGATATGTAACAAGATCAGTGCAACAATCAAAGTGTCTGTGCAATATACAAAGTATAGAAGTGGCTCAGAGGATGGGCTGATTTTTTTCTTCTGGGGTGAAATGAGGTAGAAAAGAGGAGGATCACATTTTGGAAGAAGATGATAAATAGCCTTTGCATCATAATTAATTTTATAGCATTTTGGAGGTGGCTGTTAGGCCATTAGGAAGGTAGGTCTTAAGTTATTAAAGACAGTGTGAGTTCTTTGTGAGCTCCAAGTTTCTCATTCAAATTTGTATCCAGTCTTGGATTTCTTTGACACTTCTATTATTATGCAGAATTAATCACAAGGTGTTTAGAGAAGGCTGATTAATGCTAGACTGAACAAAAAGCTTGCTCCACGATCCCCACAGATTTCCTCGAAAAGGCAGTCCTGGATTCTCTTATTTTTCTTCTATTTTCTATATACCCCCAACCCCAGTGAGGTCGAAAAACGACTAGTGTTATTGTCCTTCTGTTGGATACAAAGGACATGAGAATTCCGTGACCATTAACTTTCTACTTCGTAGAGCTGAAGGCTTTGTGCTCAGTACCCGCTCAGGCTTGTCCTTTTAATGAAACACTTGGTCCAAACACTTTTATCATTAAAAAAGTAATAATGAATCTATTATGAGGCTATAGTAAGAGGGTGGAGAGTTAATACATATTAGAGAACAGAAAACAGTTCAGCCACCACAGCCAATGAATACAGATTTCCTTTATTCTCCTTGAAGTCATCCACTAAATTTTCTTTAACACCTTTCTTTTCTCTTCCTGACAACCACATAAGAGGCCTAAATGAGAGGAATGAAAACCGACCCTTTAACTAGAAAGCTCTATTTCTTGTACAACTATTGCAATGATGATGAATGTCCCTAATAGTAACCCTGAAGCACTGTGAGATCTTGCTAAATCATCAAAGATGAAATTACACTCTGCACATGCCTTTTGTCCTATGCTGCTTCTTTGAAACCTGAAAATCCATGTATAAATGCAATGATAAATAGTGATAAGGCTAGTTCCACAAACCACTTACATAAATCTGTCTCATCACATTATAGTTGCATTTCAACTGTTATTGCCCTCTATGAATTATGATACTTGATTGTCTTTAAAGTAATTCCATTTCTTGGCCAGACTTAATGATGACATTTAATTTATACATTAAACTTTATGATTTGGGTTTCGTCATTACAGCCTTCAGTCCCTTAATATGAATGGAACAGAGGAATCAGAAAGCATGTCAAGCTGGCCACATATGGTAGACAGGTATTATGCTGTCAATGATATGGGAAGAGTTGACCCTGGAAAATATTAGGAAGTTGTAGTATTTCTTATTCTTTTCATTGACCAATTGTGATCTCCAGAATAGCTGAGTCTTCAAAAGAGAAAAAAGATTTGATGGTTGTCCAACCAAATGCCAAAATGAAGGATCAAAAAGATCTATGGACAAGTAAGTCAAAACAAACAAACCAAAAGCCTATGTACCTCATAAACTATGATTCAAATTTCTTTATTTTTCCATGTTTTATACTACTTCCAAAGATAAAAATAAACCATTGAAATATCATGATGTATTAAAGAGATTTTTTAGAAGCTTAATTATTACCTCAGAAATAAGTTCACCATAATAGATTTTAAAAAGTGACTTCAAAACTTTGTATAAAGTGTGATCCTATTTTTGTGAAGACTCAAACTCTATATCTGTATTACTGTAAGAAAAAAATTTCTGACACATATGCCCAAATTTCAAAATGTTAAATTACATATGTTTGAGAAGCATAGCAAAGCATGAATTTTTTCTTATTTATTTATCTTTATTTTCACATTTTGCAATGAAAGGACTGGAGATAAGTATATTTTTCAGCACAGAATTTTTCCCCATCCTGTCTTTAAATGTTAATATCATTTCTTTATATAACGACATGCATATTAGTGTGTACCAGACATCCCCTTAAGTGATCCTAATTAATATTGCCAATAATGATAAAATCTAATATCAGGTGCCTCTTGGTGTGACACATGAAAAAGATAGTACATAGGTCTTGAGTTATTTTAGCCCAAAATGCATAATTTAAGTCAAATCAAGAAGACAAAATCAGATAAACCCATGAGGGATGTTCTAAAACATGATGGTCTTGAATTTTCCAAAAAATGCCAATGTACTAAAAGGCAAAGGAAGGCTGACGAACTGTGTGTGACCCTGAATCTTATCCTGGGGAAACAGAAGCGTCGGGAAGGTTTGTTGTAAGGGGCAGTATTGGGAAAATTGGCAAAATTTGGAAGTGGATTGCATTGCATATTTGATAATAATATTGTATTTGTTTTAAATTTTCTGAATTTTGTATTTTCACTGAGGTTATTTAAGACAATGTCCTTGTTTTTAGAAGATGTAGGCTGAAATTGTTACGGGTGAAGGAGTCAGGATTCTTGCAGCTTGCTTTCAAATGGTTCAGGAGAAAGAAATGGAGGGAGGGAGAGAGGAAGGGAGGGAGGAAAGAAATGGTTAGTGTTTTACTTACCTGTTTTAGCTCTTAGGTTGAGCTCCTTGAGATTAGGGAAGGTTAAACATTAATCTTAATTTGTAACATACTATCTCATAGTAATTGATGTCTTTGATCCCAAAGAAGAGTAAAGTAAATTAATAGACATTTAAAAGTAGATCTACATAATTTTCTTGTCACCCTTGGGAAAGTGGATAAGAGATACGTATTTGAATGACATTTATAAGACTATACATAGCAGCTTCAGCCTCAAACTAGGACCAACCTGAAAGTCTATCAGTGGTAAATTAGGCAAATAAATGTTGATAAACTCATATAATGGGACACTGAATAGCAATGAAAAACAAAGAACTACTATTGCACACAGCGACATGGATGAGTTTCATAAACATAATGCTGAATAAAAGAAGCCAAATACAAAATGTGTATATATTGAATAATTCTATTTATGAGAAGACCAAGAACAGGCAAAATAAATTTTTGGTGATAGAAATCACAATAAAAATTATGTTTGGAGGAAGAAGAGGACACTGAGTGAGAAGGGGCAAGAGGGAAACTTCTGCTATGCTGGAAATGTTCTATATTTTGATCCTGGTGATAGTAGTTACATATGTGTCACAATCCAATTGCTAGATACTTAATACAGTATACTTTTTCAAAAGTTATATCAGGTTTCATTTCATTCTGTGCTCACCACTAATCAATCTTCTCTTCACTGTGTCTAGCCTAGAGACTTGCATATAGCAATGTTCAAGATATATTTTTGGAATGAATAAATAAAATTATACCTGTCCTGTGTCTCATTTCCTTAGGGCTCTTCTGAATATGATAATGGATGTCAACACATATATTATTCCTCCTAGTTAATACTTTTGGAATATAGCTAATAATATTGCATTAATCCAAGGGACAATCAGAATCCAGAATTTCAGATAACATAGGCAGTCTATTGGGATATAGGTGACAGTTGGTCAGTCTTTGAGAAATATGTCTTCAAAAAATCCCTCTTATTGTGTGTTTGAAGTGTGATAATTCACATGTACCCAGACACACAGCAAATTGGGTGGTTCCCTATAAAAGGCATGAAGAAGTCAGCACAACACAGCACAGGAGCTGGTAGATTTCACCAAGACAAGAGGTTTCCCTAATGTAACCAGCCAAAAGCTAGGGTTCCTTTAGGTTTATCTGGAAAGCATCAGGACGAAAAAGGGTAGAGAAGAACACAGTGGCAGGAGTGTCTGGGTGGCAATGGTTGGGAGAACCAGGTGAGTTCTGGAATCACAGAAAAAGGAAGTCCATTCAAATTAAATTAAGGTATTCCAAAAGGAAGGGCCCTCCTTCCCTGCCTGGGGCTAGGCAAGGAATTCTGAGATCCAGTCAGCCAGATATTTGTTTAAGGCACAACTGCAATCCCAAATCTGACTCTGGAGCAAACTCCAGGAACCAGGACAGAAAGCCACTGGTGTTTTGCGGGTGGAGGTGTTCAGTGGCTTCTGATGTGCTTTGTAGCTCGGTGCACCCCAGCTATCGCGAGAAGACTATTTCTTGGACTCCCTCTTACCTATTTCCACCCGTCTAGGGACAGAGGGAATTCCAAATACTCAAGGCCTCTGTGGAGTTGAAGCTTTAAGTGCAAGTTTGTCTGGTTTGAAGGTGAGGGTTATAAAAGCAGGGACAGAAAATACATAACTGTGATTCTCACCTATGTGTTAAGTCATTGCTGGTAATGGGCATCCTATAATAAACCACATTACATTTTTTAGTTAGAAGCAGAAAATTAACTTTCCCAGGACATCTGAGTAATAGTTAACAGTAACTGATTCTCTTAAATGATTACCACATCTACTTCAATGTTCATTTTAGAAAGATAAAAAAGTAATACAATGCTTATAGACTACACTTTTACAGGGATTCTTTGATGACATTTTTCTAATATTTAAGAACATTAAGAAATTTGCCTAAACAATTTGCATTTTGATGAATTACCATTCTGATGATAATTACCAGAGACAAAGTGTCCCTTTCTTTATACTAATGAAAATAATGTAATGGAAAAATATTTAGAAAAGTAAAATATTCCAGTTAGAAAAAAAAAGAAAGCAGAAAGTAAGAAATCTTTCAGAACTCGCAATACCTTAAAAATTTAAGTATCCAAGACGTAATAGGTATAAGGATTTAAAAAGCAGAATAATACTCTCAAGTCAGTTGGAAATAAATTTTTGAGTTTATTTCTTATATTTAATGATAAAAATGCCTTTTTCAATAATCCTAACTCAGATCAGCATATATCTTTAAGATGCATATTATGCTATAATTTCATCACTTGAAAAAAATACATGAACACTTACAATGGACATTTTAATTAATTTGGTGATTTGGAAACTGGCATTAAATATTGGAGGTTTCAAAAGGGTAACCTCACCTTCTTTTGCAAAGCAGGCATAGTTCATCCCTTCCTGGGATCTAATCCTAGAACTGGACAGTGGGTCATCTGCATCTATGTTTCAGGTCACATGTGATTATAATTCTTTTGCTGAGGCTTTTAACACAAGACCCTAATTGTCCCTTCTGTTAAAACAAGTAAATAGTTTTCTTTTTCCCTTTGTGTATTTATAGAACATTAGAAACATCGCATAAAATTAATAGGTATTATTTTTATTTAATAAGTGACTCTGACATTGGCACTCTAAGAATGGCTAAGTAATGTGTTAACCCTGCCTTGTGTCCTTGATGTTTTAATATGCCTCTCCTCCCCTACCTTCTCCTCTCCTCTCCTCTTTAGGTCACTTGCAAGTGTTTGTGGTATTCTTCTCTTCTTTTTTTCAATGATCTATATTGTTATTCCCTAGGTCATTTATTATACGTGCATATGGGCATCCTCTTATTTCAAGATTTTCACTTTCTCTTTTAATTCACATTTTCTCTTGTTTCTCATTATTGCTATCCTCTTTGAATGTAAGACATTTTAGATTTTTGCACTTTGTTCTTAATATTCTGGGAGAAAGCCCAACCTTTTGGGCTACTGCAACTGTGAGAATGGCATACTGTTTTCACTTTGCATTGTTTGGCATTAATTTACTGACCCTATTGCTATTTGATTTTCTGCACTGAAAGAAAGAGGTATTTGTCATTATCATCGTCGTCATCGTCGTCGTCATCATCGTTAAACTGAGTAAACCTCATTATTTAGGAGGGAGAAGAGTACTAGCTCAGCCAGGTACTACAAGGAAGACCATCCTCACTTGAAGACAAGTATCATGGGTTCTGTTTTTTCCTGACATATTCCCATTAAGGTCACCACTGGCCAGAACTAAGAGACTTGACTTAAAGGAGGATAAAGATCAGCAGAAACCAGTCCCTAGAAATTCCCCTTAGACTTTCACTGGGATTGAAGTGTGAGTTGCACCCATCACAAAGCTTAATCTTGATTTCACTCTGAATGGGTAAGAAAACAGTACTGTCTGTGCTTGTGCCTGCACAAGCACACAGATACACACACACAAAGAGAGATATAGCTTCTTACCCATGAAAACGTATGCGCTTTCTTTTTGACAGCTCAGAAATGCAATGAAAATATTTTCCAATTGGATGTTTAAATTTATGCTATAATTTCATCACTTGAAAAAAATACAACTATCACAAGACAGTATTTTACAAAACAGTTGCAAACATATACTTGCTTAAGTCATTATGTTTGTAAATATAGCACTTGAAAAATAGCTCTATGAAACTTACTTTTTAAGGGAAGAAGTCAGTTTACAAACTTGATTATTTGACATTCCTTTTTGGGAAGAATGATACTTAGGGTATATTCGAAAGGCTGAATCAACAGTGTCAATTCCATTCTTAAACATATTCTCTCTAAGTGGAAATCAGACCTTTCAATTTTACAAATAGGTGACCTAAAAATTATGCCTCACATCATATTCGGATAATTAAAATTACAAATCTTGTATGAAATTCTCATAAACTGGCAAAATAAAATAAAAACTATCTCTAATTTAGTCACCATATATAAACACAGACAAAATATTTACTCATACAAAAAATACACACACCCACAAACACCCAAATGCATAAATAAATAGAGAATAGGAATGTTGCTTATTTCTGTTTCTTTGTTTTTATGTACTGAGCAATTGATTCTAATTTTTTTTTTTTTATTCATAGGCAATTAAATGCAAACATACTTGGAGGCCATGCAGTTCATGCTTCCTCCAAAGGGTAAGAAGACTCTTGATCAGAAACAGCATCTCTTCCTGATAAGCGGCCCCTGCATCAACAATGCCCTGGGTAATTATGTTTGAGCTAAATGCCTTTTCATATGATTCCAGATGATATGATAGGATATAATACCTACCTGGGAAAGTTTCTAAAGAAACTTTTAGCTGCTCTTTCCAACAGTAAGCAATGCATGTCGTTACTTCCCTTCAATTTTGTTTGCTAGGTTGTTGAAAACATTTATTACTGAATTTTTTAAATGATTAAAATAATGTTGGCACATGGTACAATCCTTTTGTTTTGTACAAAGGAGTATATAATGGAGACAACCACCTAGTCACACGATCAGTTCTTCTACTCAGAGGAAATGATTCCCTATTATGTTGCTTGTGTTGGTACCAAAAGCATGTGTCTATAAATGCATGAATGTTTTATAAATATATATACACGCACACATACATTGTATATTTGCATGTATCAACAGATCTACATATGTCTACATATATGAATGCATTATATAGCCATATATATAAATACCCTTAAAAACATAATCTAATATGGGAACATACTCTAAACTTTGTATAGATCTTGCCTTTTTAAATTCACTGGTATATTTTAGAAACTTTTATATTTATATCTTTTATCTGTTAAATCTAATACCTGGAAACTGTGATTCTTATTCTGCAGTGAGTTGCTTTCCTGACTTTTGCTTATTATCTCTTATTTCCTCTAGTGTTTTGTTATTCCCGCTATAAGCTAATTTGCCTTGGGGCATCATTTGTTGGGATTAGTTTGGACCCAGGTTGAAGAAGCATTCTGTCGGAGGTGATAAGCTTCTTCCAGCTTCCTGGAAGCACTACAAACCTGAAAATTGTTTAAATAAAATTTTTGCCTAGAGTTATTTGGAGCCACATAGATAGTGTTTATTCCAACCTTATATCCATGTAAGGTTGAACTTGTGGTCAAGAATTGCCAGAGAATTTTTTTCCCCTCTCACTTTTGTCTCCACCATCTAGAGTCAGCATCAAGAAAGGAATGTTTCCGGATAGTCTGTTCTGGGAGTAGGATATTTTTTCCTAGTTTACCCACAGAACAAGTTGTCTATCATGGGCTTTAAATAGTGGGTCTCTATTAAGAACTCTCACCTTGTGATTACCCCTAGTTTTGTCTTCTGCCTTTCCCCTTTTCCCGTAGGGTCTAACAACTAGAGGATGGTCCCAACCTAAAGAGAATGGGCAGAGAACTTTAAAGTCTATTAAGTGTTATATTTATGTTTGAATGGAACCACTAGGAAGTCTGCATCTGTCTTGATCATCTATGAACTTCTTTCTGGCATCTGTTCTTTGTGATCGTCTGCTTATATCCTTGATGGTATTTATTGCTTTCCACATTTAATATCATAAGGATGATTATTCCTCACCCATTTTTCTTTCTGATTTATCTTAATATCAGAGCTTTAAAGAGTAGTGTCAGCTCCATGAAAAGTCACTCAGAAATGACAGTTTGGGACAAGGTGATATCATCAGAGATTATTGCACCCTCTTGTACAGTTACCATTGCCACCTTCCATACATAAAGATACATGAAATTTGAAATTTGACTATGAATTTTATATTTTCAATGCACTACCCATTAGTAAGACAATATAATCAACAAACACAAGAATTTATTATATCATCATAATATTATTACCAAACCAGAATTATTGTTAGGAGAAGAAAATATCATTCACAGGCTAAAGGTTTTGTTGTTTTCTTATAAGTCAATTTTTTTTTTTTAATAAACTGTGATATTAGAACTAGGGAATTTTTGTTTTTAAATATTTATTTAAATCCCTTTAAGGATTAAAATAGCTTAAATAAAATAAAATAAGTGATTAGACTTTGGGATTGGTCCAAATTTTAAGAGAATGTAAAGAAAATAGAAAATTGCTGTCAGATATCAGAAACTTGGCTGCCTGAAGCTTTCTTCCCATCTATCAATCTCTTCTATATCTCTATATAGTAGCTATATTACAGTTATAATATATATTCAGAAATATCCAATCATATGAAGGATTTCTGCTGCATCTTGTTTTCCAGCCGAGATTAAGGTCATTCATTATCCAGTGAAACAGCTGAGTCAAAGAAAATAAATTTCCAAAAGACAAGGCATGACCTGCAGGCAATGTGAAAGCCTGCATTGTAGAGCTGTCAAATAATGAGATCCTGTCTTTCAGAGATTATAATCCTTAGCATGTGTTTGCCAGTCAAAGAAATTGTGAGACAGTTATAAGGGTCTCATTTGTTGCTTTTTCAGAAGGTTTGAGTCTGAGCAAAATAATTTCGTTGGGGACTTTGGATGTAAAATAGGGCTTTAATTAATGATTAAGATCTTTTAGCTTAAGCATGGCACCATTGGTTTTATTTATAAAGACATTAAACAAAGTTATAAACCCTTTTGAAACCCACCTGTGCCATCAAAATTAATGCATCTGATTGAATTTTTGTGATGCTCTAGGGAAGAAATGCAAACCACCACAAGTGAAAGATTGCAAAAGCAGAGATGCTGTAAAGCACCCAAGCCAGCCAACATCTGTCCAATGCAATCAGAGCTGTCAAATACATCTAGAGATTGCATAATCAAACTAGACAGGCCGGTTGCCAAAAATCAAGTCCTGAAATCTGACCTTGAGCCTCAAGGGGAGATATGCTTCCTGGTTTCCTTCTAGTCCTCATTTGTTATTGTCACAATAACACCATGCAGTTCAGCATAATTCATTGCACCTGGTGGTCTTCAGTCAGGAAAGGCTAGGAATGGGAATAGCAAGAGTTGTGGGATGTAGTAACATTCTGATTATATATAATGTTAGCTGGGAATCCACTCAAAATATTTGGAGAAATTTCAGCCTTTAAATTTACATTTCAGCTCTCTCTCTCTCTCTCTCTCTCTCTGGTTTCAGGCAATAATTTAAAACTAAACACAAGATATCAATTCCTTCCAAACCTACACATTTTCTTGTGTATCCAGCACTGGAAATGGTGGAGAAAATAGTTGGGAGAATCTTAAAGAGGGAATGGGCCACAATTGTAGAGACAAATCCTTGAAGGTTCTTTATGCCAGGGTCCATTTGGAAACCACAAAATCTCTTAAGTGTCATAGTTTGGAAAAGCTAACTGTCTTTCATTCCTCGACTGCAAATTGCAGAAGGCAGAGAACCACTTTATATTAAGAAAAACAATGTCAGCTTCAATTTATTTTATGACTGCATGGTGGTTCTGGAAGGGGAAAGTTGAGGAGGGACTTGAGTTCCTGGATCTTAGCCTATTTCAGGCTGCTAATACGTTAGATCCTTTCTGTGTCCTGTGTGAACCCAGAATCCTAGAATTTATGAGCTGCAACTTCTCACTATTTATAGGTTTATAAGGATTTAAAATTTATATGCAAATTATGTCTCAGTGACATAAATGGAGCCCACCTTCACTTAACTCTGAAAGAGTTCATCAAACTCCAAAATACCAAGCATTTTTCCATATTTATATACAAGATTATAACCTTTCCCACAAAAAATATTAATATTCATTACTACTGGGAGGTCTAGTTGGTCCAGGATCACTGTAGGATACCGTAATGGTGAATAGGATGATAAATGCATGGCAAGGTCTCAGAGAAGTACACGAGTTTTGTTTTACAAACAGCTAACCTGAAAATTCATTTAACCTTTACTTGGTTGGGCAAGAATTTTGAGCAACTGACCTTTTAAGAGTTTCCTTTGAATTGTATTAAAGTTCAAATACAGTTGAAAGAGGCCCCCCAGAAATCGGAAACCCAGCAGCATCTCAGGATGCAGCTTCAAGCAAAGCTCCTGAATCTTTCTCTATTCTGACTAAGAAAGCTGCATATACAAATTAAATGTTGAATATTTCATACTCTGATAAATTAGAGTATAAGGAAGATATTGAAAGGACTCCAGGCCAAGTTTGAAATTTTCAGTGACCCTATCAGAATATTCATTTGCACAAGAAGACAGGAAAAGCAGCTAACTTTTTTTTTGAGTGCCCACTTGTTGTCAATCACTATGTTTCTGAATGCACTAAAGCGTCAGTTCAGTTTGCTAATGCTGCCTTTTCTCAAAACACCAAAAATGGATTGGCTTTTATAAAGGAGGTTTATTTGGTTACAAAGGTACAGTCTTAAGGCCATAAGGTGTCCAAGGTAAGGGGGTACCTTCACTGAAGGATGGCCATTGGTGTCCGGAAAACTCTGTTAGCTCAGAAGGCTCGTGGCTGGTGTCCGCTTGCTCCCTGGTTAGGTTTCAAAATGGCATTCTCCAAAATGTTGCTCTTGGGGCGTTTTGTCCTCTCTTAGCTGCAGCTCCTCTTCAAAATGTCACTCTCAGTTGCTCTCAGCTTTCTGTTTGTTTTTCCAGGTGTCCCTCTTGGCTGTAGCAAGCTGCTCCTTCTGTCTGAGCTTATATAGTGCTCTAGTAAACTAATCAAGGCATATGCCAAATCGGCAGGGCCACACCTCCATGGAAACCATCCAGAGTTATCACCACAGTGGGGTGGGGGGCATCTCCATGGAAACGGTCAAAGAATTGCAATCTAATCAACACTAATACCTCTGCCCACACAAGATTGCATCAAAGATAAGGGCGTTTGGGGGACATAAGGCATTCAAACTGGCACAGCCTCCAAAGTAGGTCTTGTTGTTCTTAATTTACAAATGAGGAAATTGGAACTCAGAGAGTTTAAGTAACTTGTCTAAGAATACCCAGGACTCTTTTTTTTTTTTTTTCCTATTTAGTGCATACTCTTTTCACTGCACCTCACAGACTCCTTATTGCAAGTGTCCTAAACTAGTGTCCCTTCCCTTCTGTGTGCCCACTGTAGCCTGAAGGGCTGATAAAGGACTCATCCTGTGAAGCAACATGGCTGACTTCAGTTTTCCTCTGACTGCCCCCTGGATTCTGTCGACATGCCTTGAATGGGTGGCCTGGGTGAGTTAATATTTAATGTTGGGCTTTTCTAGATTATGACTTGCAAATATGAGTTTCAATTACAATATTGAAGCTAAAATAATAAGTTGATTTTCCTTTAGAGTCTTCTCTTGATTTGTATTTTGGCACCAGGGTTTTTTAATGCAACACAAAGAATTTTCATTTAAGACACTGAATACCTTGTACTATAAATTTTTTGCATCTGTTCACTCTGTGATTCCATACATTTCTGGTGAGTGATGCATTAGCTTGTCCAGACTCCTTAAGATTGCCAGATGCAACTAGTGATACTGTCATCATGTTCATTTTCCCTCTGATTTTGGGGGATAGCCTATCCTCATCTTTTCTCTCCAGGAAGAATTTTTTTTTTTTCATTTTTATTGAGATTGTTCAGATACCATACAATTATCCAAAGATCCAAAGTGTGCAATCACTTGCCCTTGGGTACCCTCATACAGCTGTGCATCCATCACACTTAATTTTTGTTCAATTTTTAGAAACACTTCATTACTCCAGACAAGAAATAAAGTGAAAGATGAAAAAAGAAAAAAAGGAAAGGAAACTCTAATCCTCCACTATCCCTAACCAACCCCCCTCAATTGTTGACTCGTAGTATTGATATAGTACATTTGTTACTGTTTTTGAAAAAATGTTGAAATACTACTAACTGTAGTATATAGTTTGTAATAGGTATATAATTCTTCCCTATATGCCCCTCTATTATTAACTTCTAATTGTATTGTCATACATTTGTTCTGGTTCATGGAAGTGATTTCTAGTATTTGTACAGTTGATCACGGACATTGCCCACCATAGGATTCAGATTTATACATTCCCATGTTTTGACCTCCAACTTTCCTTCTGGTGACATATATGACTCTGAGCTTCCCCTTTCCACCTCATTCACACACCATTCAGCACTGTTAGTTATTCTCACATCTTGCTACCAACACCCCTGTTCATTTCCAAACATTTGAGTTCATCCTAATTCAACATTCTCCTCATATTAAGCAACCACTCCCCATTCTTAAGCCTCGTCCTATATCTTGGTACCTTATATTTCATGTCTATGAGTTTACATATTATAATTAGTTCCTGTCAGTGAGACCCTGTAATAATTGTCCTAATGTGTCTGGCTTATTTCACTCAGTATATTGCCCTCGAGGTTTTGCCATCAACCCATTTTTTTTTTAATATGGTTTTGTTCACTCACCATACATTCCATCCCTAGTAAATAATTCATGGTTTTCTGCATGGTCATACATTTATGTGTTCACCACCTTCACCACTATCTATATAAGAGCATCTACATTTCTTCCACAAGGCAGGAGGGAGAGTCAAAGAAGGTAGAGAGGCAAAAGAAAGAGGGAAAAAAAAAATGACAGCTAGGAAGCAGCAAAAGGAAAAATAACCTTAAATCAAAGTAGAATAAAGAATCAGACAATACCACCAATGTCTAGTGTCTAACATGCCTCCCCTATCCCCCCCCTCTTATCTGCATTCACCTTGGTATATCACCTTTGTTAAATTAAAGGAAGCCTAATACAATGATTCTATTAGTTACAGCCTCTAGTTTACGCTGATTGCATCCCTCCCCCAATGCCTCCCCATTTTTAACACCTTGCAAGGTTGACATTTGCTTGTTCTCCCTCATAAAAGAACATATTTGTACATTTTATCACAATTGTTGAATACTCTAGATTTCACCAAGTTACACAGTCCCAGTCTTTATCTTTCCTCCTGTCTTGTGGTGTCTCACATGCTCCCCACCTTCCTCTCTCAACCGTATTCATAGTTACCTTTGTTCAGTGTACTTACATTGTTGTGCTACCATCTCCCAAAATTGTGTTCCAAACCACGCACTCTTGTCTTCTATCACCCTGTAGTGCTCCCTTTAGTATTTCCTGTAGGGCAGGTGTCTTGTTCACAAAGTCTCTCATTGTCTGTTTGTCAGAAAATATATTGAGATCTCCCTCATATTTGAAGGACAGCTTTGCTGGATACAGGATTCTTGGTTGGCGGTTTTTCTCTTTCACTATCTTAAATATATCACACCACTTCCTTCTTGCCTCCATGGTTTCTGCTGAGAGATCTGCACATAGTCTTATTAAGCTTCCTTTGTATGTAATGGATCGCTTTTCTCTTGCTGCTTTCAGGATTCTCTCTTTGTCTTTGACATTTGATAATCTGATTATTAAGTGTCTTGGCGTAGGCCTATTCATATCTCTTCTGTTTGGAGTACGCTGCGCTTCTTGGGTCTGTAATTTCATGTCTTTCATAAGAGATGGGAAATTTTCATTAATTATTTCCTCTATTATTGCTTCTGCCCCCTTTCCCTTCTCTTCTCCTTCTGGGACACCAATGATACGTACATTATTGTACTTTGTTTCATCCTTGAGTTCCCGGAGACGTTGCTCATATTTTTTCATTCTTTTCTCCATCTGCTCCTTTGCGTGTAGGCTTTCAGGTGTTTTGTTCTCCAGTTCCTGGGTGTTTTCTTCTGCCTCTTGAGATCTGCTGTTGTATGTTTCCATTGTGTCTTTCATCTCTTGTGTTGTGCCTTTCATTTCCATAGATTCTTCTAGTTGTTTTTTTGAACTTTTGATTTCTGCCGTATACGTGTCCAGTGCTTCCTTTACAGCCTCTATCTCTTTTGCAATATCTTCTCTAAACTTTTTGAACTGATTTAGCATTAGTTGTTTAAATTCCTGTATCTCAGTTGAAGTGTACGTTTGTTCCTTTGACTGGGCCATAACTTTGTTTTTCTTAGTGTAGGTTTTAATTTTCTGTTGTCTAGGCATGGTTTCCTTGGTTGTCCAAATTAGGTTTTCCCAGACCAGAACAGGCTCAGGTCCCAGAGGGAAGAAATATTCAGTATCTGGTTTCCCTGCGGGTGTGTCTTAGAAAATTGCTCCACCCTTTGATGCCTCGGGTCACTGTGCTTTTCTGCCAAGCAGGTGGCGCCTGTCAGCCTATCATTCTTGACTGGTGTGAGGCGGTATGGCCGTGTTCCCCCAGGCTCTGGGGTCTGGTTCTGAATGGAAAGGGCCCCACCCCTTTCCTCCTAGAGAAGACAGAGTCCCCAGGTGGAGGTCATTAGCATTTCAATGGTCTGTCTCTCTGCTTGTGCTGTCTGCACCCTTCCCCAAGTCACAGCCCTGGAAACTGAATATGACTGGGGCTTTCTCCACTGAGCCGAAAAAGAAACAGATAGTCCCCTTCAGACCCAGTCCAAGGCGACCCTCCGGCTCTCCCAGGTCAGTCGTCACCCAAAGCCTCTGTCTGTTTTTGGGGATGCGTAGCTGTAGTGAGCAGTTCACACTCACTACTTAAAACCCCAGTTGGAGCTCAGCTGAGCTATATTCGCTTGCTGGGAGAGAGCTTCTCTCTGGCAGCACGAGGCTTTGCAGCTCGGGCTATGGGGGAGGGGGTCTCACGACTTGGTTCCACAGGTTTTACTTACAGATTTTATGCTGTGTTCTCGGGCATTCCTCCCAATTCAGGTTGGTGTATGATGAGTGGATGGTCTCGTTTGTCCCCCCGCAGTTATTCTGGATTATTTACTAGTTGTTTCTGGTTTTTGTAGTTGTTCCAGGGGGACTACTTAGCTTCCACTCCTCTCTATGCTGCCATCTTACCCAAGTCCCTGTCTCCAGGAAGAATTTGACTGGTAAAAAAGTGACTCTTAAAAATCCACAATACTGTCACACTGTTTTGTCATAGCCACCAAAAACACCTGTTTGCCTGACTATTAGCTTTCTGTCATGGGATAACAGTTTCATTTATTTAGTTCTTTTGGAAATTATCTTTCTCATAGAATATTGCTGCTTTACTTCAGTTGAAGACATGAGAACATACGAATCTTAGGTATTCTGTACATTGATTTCTATGCTAATCAATATTAATCTTGGCATTTTACCTTGTAGGATATGCTTCTATCTCAGAATTCTCTCGTATTGTAGGAACACACTTCTTTAAGAAGATATGATATATAAAATTTCAGTCATTTAAATTTTATACACATAGAAAAAATATATTTTGCTGTATAAATAATTTATTTTATAGTTCCTTTGAAGAGCAACAATCGTTGTTAATTTAGCTCTATGTTTGTAGGTCACTATTATTAACAGAATTTTGGAGAAAGAAGTAACCACATCAAAGCAAATGAGATTGACATTTAAATGCCTTGGAATTTGTCATTGCAGTAAATTCATAGGCAATGACTGAGATCTAACCAGCCTCAAAAAATTGGCAATACATTCATCTGCATACCATCCTTTTAAGTTCTTTATTATGCTTCATTATGCTCAGTTAATAATTGTTTATTTCTGTAAGTGGACAGATTCCAATGCAATAGTGCCTCCGTATGCTTTAATAATTTGAAGGTATATCTGTCGTATTTTTCTACCTTAGGAAGTTCTAAATGCTGTTTGTGTAACAAATCAAATGTTTTTCAATGCCCACAAAGTAATATTAGAGATGTTTTTTCTTAGACTCAGAGGGCCAAAAGTTTGGAGTATGAGGTTTCTTAGCAATAAACTTATTCCCTCATTTTACCTCTGAGTAAAAACCAATGAGGTTCAGACATGCCCAGACTATCAGAAATCTATTTGGCAATGCCTCCAAATGTGAATCACTCCGCTTTTGTCCTAACAAGACTCCTCTCAGCAGGAGCTGAAGCCACTCTTCTTTCAGTATCAATCCCATTCTGATCGCTAACTTGGTTTAGTCAAGAAGTGCTTATGTAACATGAAATCTCATGCTTGTTGGTGATCATTACTCTTCTTGGATCATCTATTGGGCTGCTGGGTTAGGTCCTCAGTATTTTTTTATTGTTTTTTTTTTCTGCTGATCTTATTGAGGATATAATTTGCTTTGTTAACCACTGAAATTCCTTATTTCTTGAGTTCCTATGCATCATTCTAAGATGATATGCTCTGTAATACCTAATACACTCAAACACATACACACACCCACACACACTCACACACACACACACAAACACCCACACACAAATACATACCACATACTTGCTCCTGAAAGGCCCTAAACACAGATATTTCTCCTGTCATCCACTTTTGATTCTTTTTGTTTAGGTTTCTTATTCCTCTGTTCTGCCTATCTGTTGGGGTTTTCCAATACTTGATTCTCAGAATTCCAGGCTCTGAACTAGGAATAAATGTATACTGTTTCAGGTGTTGATAGGAAATATTTGTAATACTGAGTGTAAATGTGTTGCATGTGTGCGTGTGTATGTGTATGTGTGTGTGTGGAGTGGGGGAAGGAAGGGAAGATAAGAAAGAGAGAGAGAGAGAGAGAACCATCTTGAGAAATAGGCAAGTGGAATCCTGCCTTGATCAAGCATCTTAGCAAGCCCTGTGTTTTAGAATGCCTTCCTCGAAACTCGGTAAGTCACCCTCTGCTGTCTAGGCTGAGCTGGGGTTGGCAGTGCCATTCAGGCAGGGCGTCTTAAATCTGAAAAGAGGCCTTGTCCCCATTTCTCTACTTTGGGGGTACTCTCTGGCTGTCTGCCCCTTACTTGAGTTAGACCAGATGCCCCAAGGAGTTCTGGAATTTGAGCCTATTGGGTAGTGTCAGAGCCTCATGACCAGGCCTTGATTTGTGGATGGTGACCTGGCAGGCAGAATATTCCCACTGGCCAGGGCAGTGTTTCTTTCATGAGATTGTATGAGATTTGGCTGTTAAAATGGTGCTAGCATGCTGAATTTGGTAGAATAAAATTGTTTTATGTGGACAGGGACTCTGCAAAAAATATTTGCCTGGACTCCCACATACCGTAGTGACAACTCTGGTGTCTGATGTTTTCAAAAGATGGAAGAGAAGTTCCATGTGATAGGGGATATTTGAGCAGAGACCAGAAGTAGGTAATGGGGTAGGTTATTCCAATATCTGGGGCAGAAAGTTCCAGACAGAGAAAAAACGATTGCAAAGGCCCTGAGGCAAGAGAATGCTTGGTGTAGTTGCATAAAAACAAAGAGGCCAGCATAGGGGAGGAGAATGAATGAGGCAAATAGTAGCAGGAGAGATGAGGAGAGAGGAGTACAGGAGAGGGCTAGACTCTGTAGTGCCTAGTGTGGTACTGTAAGGATTTTCTCTCTTACTTTGAGTGAGCTGGGAAGAAATTTGGGGATTTTGAGTTTAGGAGTAAGATAATCCACCAGGTTTTAAGGGATGTTTTGGGTCTTATGATTGTGAGTGGCCTAAAGTGAAATAGGAAAACCAGTGAGGAAGCTATTGCCATAATTCATGTAAGTAAATGATAATGGCTTGGACTGGGCTTGTAGTGGTGATGATGAGAAACTGTTGGATTGTGGATATATAAGAAAGTAAAACTGACGTGATTAGACATTGGATGGGATGAGACGTAGGCATGAGAAAAAGAAGGTTCAAGGTTTCTGGCATGAGCAACTAGCAGAGTCAACTTGCCATTAATAAAGTTAGGGAAGACTGCATGAGGAGCACTTTTGTGGAAGAGTTATCAAAAATTTTGCATAGAGCACGTTAGGTCTGAGATTCAGTTAGACATTCTTTTGGAGATGTGGAATCAGCAGCTGAATAGTGAACATTTGGGAGTGATCGGTATAAGCCTAGTATTGAATGCCAAGGAACTGGAGGAAATCACCCAGGAATTGAGTGTGGATAGAAAAGAGAGGAGATCCAAGGACTGAGCCATAAAACACTCCAAAATGTAAAGTTTAGAAAGGGAGGAGGAAAAGGAAAGGAGCTAGAAAAGAATGAAGCAGGGAAAAAAGAGAACAATATGAATGGTGTCCTGGAACAAAGTAAAGGTACTATGTCAGGTGTCACAGGCTACTGCCTAGTCCAACTAATGGGATCGAAAGCCTGACCGATGGGCTTAACAGAGTGGTGGTCACTTATGACCTTGACAAGCCCACGTTGGCTATAGAGGCAAGAACAAAAGCCTGATTGGAGTGAGTTCAAGATTGAATGGGAGGCGAGGAAATGAATACGAGTTTTATTGGAAAGGGGAGCAAAGAAATGGGGCAGTAGTTAGAAGGTGATATAGGTAAAGGATGGAGTATTTTTTCAGTTGGCTTATATAAGATTATGCCTGTATAATGAAAGGAATGATCCAATAGAAAGGAAAAGTGATGGCTCAGGAAAAAGGAGAACAATTTCAGGAGCCATGCCCCTGAGTTAGAGAATGTGTGCACAAGAGAAGAACTTTCCTTCAGATAAGGACATGGACTCTTCACCTCTAGTAACAAGGGGGAAGGCAGAACAGATGGATGCAAGTTAAGGTGAGTTTATGTATTGGGGAAATGTATGGAATTTCTCTTCTCATTGTTTCTGTTTGCTCAGTGAGATGCAAACTCAGGTCCAAGGCTATGTTGCTGGCTAACTCTTTGGCCCTGTACAAGTCATCTTTCCTCTCTTGACTCAGTTTTCCAATTGGCCAAATAGAAGTTTTAAGTAGATTGTCTGTAAAATCTGCTTGTTCTCAAACTTTCTGTAAATCCATAAATACTAAAGAAATCCATGGTGAATGTTTATTTCAAAATTAGCATCCTCCTGAGCAAGATACTGTCATATCTCATGGGAGCTACAAGACCAGGCTAGAGCTGGGGACTTCAGGAGCCAGAGCACATGAGCCTGACCTTCAGACTGCTCTGCCCCAGCAACTACCATGCTTTTTGTCTTTCTATTCCAAATTTGAAATGCCTAGAGAAAATGATCGATCCAGCTTTGGTCTGGTGTCCTCTCCTGGAGCAATCCATTCTGAGCAGTGGGATAGGGTGACATGGTCTAGAGATGTGCACCTGAAGATTTCTCAGAGCAGGGAGATTTGTGGGCAGTAAGGCAACCCCCCACCTTGCTGGTTCTGTCTCTTTGGTCCTCAGGCCTCATCTCAATCACCCTCTTGGTTTCTAACTAACATAAGCCATTCATTCTCCTGGAGAAAGTGCATTGATATCTTAATTTGAATAATACCAGTTATATTTATCTAAATTCAGAAATGAAGAAAGTTGACTTTTTTCCCCCTTTCTTAATTAACCCATTATTATCAAGTTTCTCACAGTGAAAAGAAATGAGGGAAAATGCCCCAGGTGAGAACTCCTGCTGTTACTAAAAATAATTATGACAGAAATAATAACATTAGCTTGTACAGTGACTTATAGTTTACAAAGTGCATTTTCATTCCCATTACCTACAGTCGCACGACAGATTTGTGGGTTAGGTTTATGCAGCAGACACTTGGCTTCCTAACCAGAACCATTACCTTCGTCCTTGCTTATTTTCAGAATCAGGATTTTCTTCAGGCATGTGGCAGCAATAGGCTGAACCTGGGTATAAATCATGCTTAGCCTGAACCAGTCATGTTGGCTCCTTCCCGTTCACCATGGATTGGCTTAGGGGTGCCATGTGACGTGGCACAGTTCCAGCCAATAACACGTAAGAAAGAGAGCAGGGAGACTTCTGGGAAATATTTTTCTTTCTGATAAAAGGAGACTGACAAATGATGCTTCCATTTCTCCTCCACATTTTTTTCCTTTGGAACACTGCTGCCTGAGTGTTGGGTTTGGGGAGATGTTGCAGACATCTTGTGACTATTGTCGGAAATACCTCTGACACGGTAAAGATGGCTGAGCAGAAAGATGGGAAGACCCTGTGTTTTCAAGTCATCAACAAGCTATTAAATTAACTAACTTAAGAATTGCCCACTTCCTGACTTTTTAAGTTCTGTTACTGACTGTTGAAGTCATTCTGTCTACTACATTTTGCAGGTAAGGATACTGAGGCTCACAGAGGTTAACTGGCATGGCCAGTATCATATACATAGCTGATAGACAACATTTTTCAAACTCAAAACCAGGTCTTCTGATTCCACATGTCTTTTTCAGAGTCCAGTGATCTTTTTACTACATCACAGCAGCTCTCTAGCTTGGTTAATGTTGAATTCCAACCAATATCCTCATTCAGTTTCTTTTTGCTTTTTAATTTTTTTATTGTGTTAAGATATATACAACTTAAAATTTCCCATTTTAACCACTTTCAAATATACAATATCAATTACTTTCATGATGTTTGCTACCATCACCACCATGTATTACCAAAACATTTCAATCACCCCAAACAGAAGCTTTGTACCAATTAAGCATTAACTCCCCATTCCTCCTTCCCCACCCCTTGTAACTTGTAATCTACTTTCTATTCCTATGATTTTGCATATTCTGGTTATTTCACATAAGTCAAATCATAAAATATTTGTCCTTTTGGTCTAGCTTATTTCACTCAACATGATGTCTTCAAGGTTCATCCATGTTGTACCATGTATCAGAACTTCATTCCTTTTTACACCTGAGTAATATTCCATTGTATTTATTTTCCACATTTTGTTTATCTGTTTATCTGTTGATGAACACTTGGGTTGCTTTCATCTTTTGATTATTGTGAACAATGCTATGAACATTGGTGTACAAATATCTGTTCAAGTCTCTGTTTCAATTCTTTTGAGTATATACCTAGCCAGGTTCTATGTTTAACTTCTTGAGGAACCCCCAAACTGTTTTCCACAGTGCTTGTACCATTTCACATTCCTACCAACATTCCTAAGTTTCCCATTTCTCGATATCCTCATCAACAATTGTTATTTTCCGTTTTAAAATAGAATGACTAGTGGGTATGAAATGATATCTCATTGTGGTTTTGATTTTCATTTCCCTGATGGTTAATGATGTTGAGTGTCTTTTCATGTGCTTGTTAGCCATTTGCATATCTTCTTTAGGGAAAAGTCTGTTTAAGCCCTTTGCCCATTTTTTAATTGGGTTGTCTTTTTATTGTTGAGTGCTGGAGTTCTTTATATATGATGGGTTTTAAACCCTAATCAGATACATGCTTCCAAATATTTTCTGCTATTCTGTAGGTTGTCTTTTCACTTTTTTGACAATGTCCTATAATGCACAAACGTTTCTAATTTTGAAGAAGTCAAATTTATCTGTTTTTTTCTTTTGTTGTTCATGCTTTTGGTGTAGTCTAACAATCCATTGCCTAATATGAGTCTTGAAGATATTTCCCTATGTTTTTTTCCTAAAATTTTTATACTTTTAGTTCTAAATTTAGGTGGTTGATCAGTTTTAAGTTAATTTGTGTATATGGTTTGAGGTAGAGATCTACTTTCATTCTTTTCCATGTAGATACCCAGTTTTCCCGTTAGTATTTGTTGAAGAGACTATTCATATCCTATTGAGTGGACTTTGCACCCTTTTCAAAATCAATTGGCCATAGATGTGAGGGTTTATTTCTGAACTTGCAATTCTATTCTGTTGGTCCATATGTCTGTCCTTATGTCGGAACCACACTGTTTTGATTACCTTGGCTTTGTAATAAGTTTGAGATCATGGTACTCTCTCCTTCTGAACCCTAGCACAGTTATATAATCCCTGCTAGTTCAGCCAGTCACCATCAACCTGTCTTTCATGGTTGGCATGCCAATGTGTAACCCACTTCACACCACAGCTCCAACTCACAAGCATGCTTATTCTTAAGGAGATTTGAAGTCAAAGAGAAGGAGAGACTGCATCATGGACATGAGGGAGACAATCTGAGGAAATAGCACAGATCACAGGTGATCTGTGTTCTGGCCCTGAGCCTGCCACTCGGGAAATGTATTTATTAGGAAGGTCACTAGGTTTCCTCTTTAGACAGCTGTAGATTACTTTAAGATTCATCCAGTCTAATCTAGTTATATGGTTCTAAAAATTTAGGCCTAAAAATCTAAAAATTTTTGCCTTTCATTTAGCATTCATTTAACAAACAATAATTAAGAGCCTACTTTGGGACAAGTACTGGCCATGTGCTGGTACTGTAGAAAAAAAAGGTCGGGAAATTCTCAGCAAAAGGGCAATTCTGTAAAAGAAACAAAGAATATAAGATAATGTAAGACCAAGGTGAAAACTGTTACACTGCACAGAGACCTAGGTATAGGGAAGAACAGGTGCAAAGAGGCAAGGAAGGAACCTTATGTTACACACACAAATTCACCTTAGCTGGTTCTTTGCTTCCTCACACTTGGGCCTCTCTGCAATTGTAGCAAAAGGCGCTGATGCTCCTGAATCAGTGTCAGCAATTCCAGATCCTAACATTTTGTGTATGAAGAGGTAGTGGAATATAATCAGTTTATTTTGTAAAGCCAAGACCCTGAAGCCACTATTTCACATGTCAGTAGGATACCTTCTATAGCAACTGCTCAATAGAGCTTACCAACAGGTTGTCAATTCTGTTATATCAAGGAAAATCCTATTTAACCTGGAGTTTTTTGGTTAGTTCATACTTTTGGGATTGAGAATGTATATTTATATATGCTTATAATAATTCTTCAGTAAGATAAATTGAATTAGAATGTTTCTAGAGGGTGAAATTAAGACCTAATAGCCATTTCTCGTCATCACGATAGCCCACTAAACTCAAAGGCTTTGTTACCACAGGAGTGGCTTCAAGCTTCTATTAATGGGGAATATTTTGAGAAATTCATACTCTCAAGTCCCACTTGATGCAGATGCTATATTTATTGGGGCCTTTTATTTATTGTTTGTTTAAATGATAGTGAATATTTTACATAAAGATTAAATACAGTACTTACAGGAAGCGGCTCTTAAAAGACATCTGAATGTGCTTTTCGGACATTACAGCTAGTAAATGCTAAGTTCCACAGGGCTGTCAGCACATTTTCTTTTCCATCTGAGGTTTTGTGACCTGTTTTTACTGAGGAGAATCAGAGGAGGTCTTTGAAAGGAAAGTTGATTGAATAAGGAAACGGAAAGAAATGACTTCATAATTGATTAAATACTGGAGTTTGAAGCGAGTGTGTGCTATTTTTACCCATGTTATATTCCTTTCTTATTGTTTCCATTTTTACCGTAGTCAGTATTGCAGTTCATGTTTTAATGAGGGGTTTGCTTTAAGACTGAAGTGCTTTGAACTCTCTGTGCTTCCATTCAGCTCAGCTGGAGCCCCCAACGGTTGTCTGCTGATCACTGGGAGGGCTCAGAAGACAGAGCATTAGAGCAAATTAGGGCACTCTGTTTGTTGATAGCTCGGGTTTGTCTCAAACCTCCAATGAAGAATATGTTTTGTTCACGGAATACATCATGCTGTGTTGCTAAACTAGTGTAATTGCACATCTAGATGCCCTCAGTTTTTACTGTGAGGCAATACAGCTGATATCTATACAAAACAGTCCTAGAACTGATACACAAAAAATAAAAAGAGCAAGCAAGATAAATTTGCCCAAAGAAAATGTAAATGGTCTGTGAAGGTGTTTGTTTCTGCCTCTGCCCCTTATTTGTTCAGTAACTCCAAAACTCCTGACATTTTTATGCTGTGGTAACATAAGCCCTTTGTGCTCTTCAGGGTCCCTGAAAGAGCAATCAGAGAAGAAAGAATGTGAGAGAAATATAAATAAAGGAAAGCAAGAAATGAAACAGTCTCAAGAAACTGCAGTAAGGAGAAAGTCTAGGAACAAAAGGGCCCTTTTCTCAAGAAGGGAAGAATCATTTCAAAGTTTTTTTCTCTTTTGTATTATCCTAACTTGAGAGCCCCTGTTTGTAGGTGCATGTGCATACATGTGTGTGTGTGGGTGTGCATGTACATACTCTCACACACATATGCACACAACTGGCAAAAAAAAAAAAAGCCTAATTATCCCAATTTAGTTTTCTGCAGCATCCCTAGATTTGAAATGAGAAGCACTTGCTTAATCTAGAAACTCAGTAAAGCTAATTAGCATAATCAAGCTGCCAGTATGCACATAGGCCTAAAAAAAGATTATAGAAAACAGCACCTATTTCTTAATTGGAGAATATAGTGCGTGAGGGCAAAAATAAACATCCTTTGACTATAGTGGGATTTGTGGGGCAGGAGGAAGGAAGTGTTTAATGTAGTAGCTTCTCTAGACCTTGGATGTCATGAGTGGAGAATTCAATTCAGGTTGTAACTCCTTGGAAATAGGAGTCATATATTGTGTCCTTTATATTTCCTCATGGTTCTCAAGACAGATATTTGCACATTTTGGTATTCAATTATCTTTTGTGGATTATATTACTGTCCTTGTCCTTGCTGAAGCATAGCTGTACTTCTTTGAGGCAAGACAATGGCTGCAGTAGAGACTAAAGCCAATGGGACACCTCAGTTCTATCTTATTTGATTTCTGAACAGGATTTGGCATGATAGTCTAACCTAGTTGCTTAGAACATGAGCACTGGAGAGACTGCCTGGTTTAAATCCCAGTTCCTTCGCTTACAAACTATATGAACATGGGCAATTCATGAAATCTAGCAAAGCCTTGTTTTCTGAAAATGTGGATAATGGTATCAACCACATAGGTTGTCAGAAGGAATAAAAAACAGTTTATATATGTAAAAGAGAACATTCCTTGAAACATGTCAATAACTCAAAAATACTAGCTATTTTGTGATTACTGATCATTCAATCCCCCAAATTTTCTTGACCTTTATGAAACGTATCTCTTGGACATATCTGCATTCCTGCTGAGGCTTTCTTTGCTTATCCTCCCATAGTCTTTTTGGACAAGCTCAAAAATTTCATGACTTCAATTCCTTCTATATGCTGACTATTTCCAAGTTAATAGTCCAGCCAGGATCTCTTGCCTAAGCTCAGAGCTTTAATTGCAACTGGATAAACAATGACCTACTCAAACTTGACAGACAAGACTGAACATATCATTACTTCTCAAATCTGAAAACCTTTCCATATTCCTTTCCTCATTGAATCAAACCACTGTTTAGTCAGTTGCCCATGTTGGAAAAACTAGGCATGACCCACTATATTATTTTTCTCCCAGTCTCCCCTTTCAATTATTTCCATCACCATGATCAGATCACCCAAAGCAGTGACCCAGCTCTTACTGCAGTCAGATCTCAACAGGTCTTCTGACACTGGACCCCCTCAAATTAGTTTTCTACCTTGAGGCTATAGCTGCAATGATCTCTGCCTCTTGCTCATAATAGAGAAGTGAAATAGAGCGATAGAAAACTAATTTTTTTGTTTGTGTGTTTGTTTTTTATCACACAGAACATTTAGTTAGTTGCCAAAATTTGTATTTATATATTTAATTTTAAAACATTTTAAATTTGTATCCAAATAATACTTGCATGTCATTTAAAAAAAAAAAGGATGAAGTTTTTAAGTTTATAATAAAAAAGCAGCTAACTTTTCTACCCTTCAGTACCCTAACCCTTATCCCAGAGACAACTAGTTTTACAGTTTAGGTTATCCCATTCATTAATTTATCAATTTTATTCATTATATGTTAGCTTCCTACTCTGATGAAGAAAGACTTGGCAATTTGGAACACCCCCATTTTCTCTCAACCTGCCTAATAGTGCTATGAATCTATCATTAATTCATAATCTATGTTTGCACTATTTTGACTGTATAAATATTTTTCATAGTAGTTCATCAACTAGTATTCTATGATATTCCCTCACAATTTAAAAAAAAATTTTTACAGCGTTTTTTCCCTGGCATTTGTAGTTGCCTTCTTGCTTTTATTAGCATTTTATTACTAAATTCTCCTTACCCTCTTCTTTTTTTTTCTTTTGGTTTTTCCTCCTTTTGCTTTTTTCTGGCATCTCTGCCTGTCATTATCTGCTCTTAAAGTATGTTTGAACTGTTCAAATTCACAAGAGCAGTATAAACTTTCTTAAATCACCTTTTTTCCTGTATATGACCTTCCGAGAACTACTTATCTACCTGAATTTACTTGGGTTGATTATTGTATAGATTGGAGAACTGCCTTTTAGCATTTATTTTTATTTTATTCCAGGGAAGCACAGTCATCAGCCTTGGACTTCTATTTCTCCCCTTTACCCCCGTGATATAGGGTCCTCTCTGTTATGGTATGCTCCTTCATTTTGTTACAATAAATATGTAGTAACTTCCTAAGAAAGACCAATGGAAAAAAATTTTCTACATCTCTGTAGCCCTAAAAATGTTTTTATTCTAACATAATGATTAATTGATCCTTTGCTGGGGTATAGACTTCCAAAATTTGAAAAAAAGTTATTTACCCTCAAAGGTTTGAAAAGTTCTGCTATTTTTTTTTCTAACATCCAGTGTTGAGTTTGAGACATTTACTGTAAATCTGATGTTATTTTCCATTGTTAAGACCCATTTATTTCCATCTCTGCAAGTTTTTAGTATATTCTATTTATCCTTGGTGTTCTGAAATTTCACAGTGATGTGTCTAGATAAGGGTCTTTTTCAATCATTGAACCCTTTCCATCTAGAGATTCATAACTTTCAACTCCGGGAAATTCTCTTATATTATTTCTTTAATAGTTTCTTACCCTCTGTTTTGACTGTTCTCTCATTCCAAAACTCTTGATTGGACTCCCTCAATTGATTGCCTAAGTCTCATCTTTTCTTTATATACTACATTCTTACAGATTAGGTCCAATTTATCAGAGATTTGACTTTACTTTCCAGTGCTGCCACTGATGTTTAACATTTTCTCAATCGCCATCAATTATTGATTTCCATGTGCTCTTTCTTATGCAAAAAAAATAGCTTTTTTTATAGCATGCTGTTCTGATATTTTGGATATAATATCTTACCCCTGAAGATGCTGAACTTTTTATTTATCTGCATGATTTGTTAAATGTTTGCCTATCCCCTGCATTAGCACTATTTTCTTGGAGATTACTTTTTCTGCATGTTTATTTTGATTTTTCTCTTTTGAATTTCAAAACTTTCTTAAATATCTGGTTATCCTTGAATGTGATTCATATTTTCAGTGAGGTGATAACACCCAGTATCAAGAACTTGGTTTCTAATTCCATTCTCCAGTAAAAGGAACCAGGTCTCCTTGAAGAAATGGCTATTTCTAGGGATGGGGCACAGAATATAAAGCCTGGAGCAGCTTGCCATGCCAGAAAATAAGGAGGTTCTCAAAAACACCCACACAAAACAGCAACAACATTTAATAACGGTGGCATGTCAAAGGAAAACAGAAACCAACAGAACGAACTCCCAATATCCCAATGGCTATAGCTGGAACACTTTGAGAAACAAAATACAGTATTGGATTATAACTCAAAGTATACAATGAGTATCCATAAGTTCATTCTGATATACAAATAAATGGTTGGATAAATAAATAAAAGAGGGAATAGATAAATCTGTCATGCAGAAGAATTCCAAATAATTTATGTATGTGATCCACCCTCGAGGAGGTATAGCATGACTCACTACTTCTGAAGTTTGAGCTTCACATATTGACTTTCCAAAGAGTACAGCATAGAAAGAGGGAAGAAAATGGGGGGGGGGGTATCATTATAGTGGAGAAACCTGACAATCACAGCCAGGTGATCAGGGGTAAACAACACAAGTGATAAGTCATGTTGTTGGCACGTACCTTGGGAAGATGTGTTGAGAATGACACAATGTCTGTGATCTTCCTCACAAAAACCCATAGCACCAGTCTAATCATAAGAAAAGCACCCACCAAATCCAAGTTGAGGAGCATTCTACAAAATACCTAGCCAGTACACCTCAAAGCTGTCAAGGTAAGGAAATATGAATGTAGTCTTTAGTTAATAATAATGGATCAATATCGGTTCATTAGCTGTGACCAATGTACCGTACATATGTAAGATATTAATAATAGGGGAACTATGTGTGGGATGTATGGGAATTCTCTGAACCATCTTTGCAACATTTTGTAACTCTAAAACTATTCTAAAATTAAAAACTTATTTACAAATATAAAACAATTAAAAAACTTGACGGGAGCTCTGTGTACACGAACACAGCACATGGGAAAATCTTTACTTCGGGGAGAATGATTGAGGAGGTGTATTTAGACCATTCAAATCCTCTTGAAAATCTCTCTCCTATTTTTCGGTTGGTGGGGGCGGTGCAAGTGTTCAGCTTCCTTGAGTGAGGATAAAGGAATGTGGTGGAGAGATAGGCTTTCTAGAAACAAGTTTTCAAATATTACTCCCATTTCAGGCCAACATTTCACAACATGTCCTGTCTTCTTTGGTATTTCTAAATTCAACACATTTCTGGGGTTTTGTAGGGAGGAATGACCCTCACCATTGCTGTTTTCCTGATGATGCTTGCTTGAGGTTATGAACTTCCCCAGGAAGCGTCTCTCTCTGTTCTCCATCTTCTAATGTTCTTTTTAAATTTTGTTTTATCTCCAGACAGCCCTCCATTCTTTGTGTGTGTGTGTGTGTGTGTGTATCTCTTTTATCATCATATATTAGGGTGTTAGGGGAAGAGGAGATAACCTTGGCATTCAATATGCTACCTTGCTCAGCTCGACTTTGAAATCTGGAGTTATTTTTCTCAAGTAGTTATCCTTTTTGCTTCGATGATTCTTTTTCTTACTGCCAGTGCAGCTTTAGAAATACACTGGAAAGTCATCACAGAAAAGGAATGAGCATTACACCAGGAATATTTTTTTATATCCTCTGTTGTGCATGATGGATGAATGGTTTTATGGTTGAGATTCATGGTTCTGGTTCACTCTCACTCTACTGGTTCTGCTTGGAATGATAGAAAGTGGCCAATTATGAGTTTTATGTACAAAACATGTGGCTGTCTTTTAGTCCAGAGGCCCAGGCCTTTACCACTTGTAGCCTAAGTCTACTCACTTCCCTCTTCAGGGGATAAATCCAGAAACCATTTGCTTATCAGGACCATTTTCTCATTTTCGCCAACTCAGAAAACAAGAAGAAAGACCAACACATTCTGCATTAAGATAGCTAGGCTTTTCTTCCACCAGTATGACTCAACAAAGTCACTCTTCTGAAATACACATAATGAGCTAAGTTTTCTCTTCCCTTCATCTTTAGGACACTGATGAGATGGGTCTAAGTACACACAAGTGATACCCAATGAGAGGTCAGGACAGTCTTCACTCCCATGTCCCAGAGGTTTCAAAACCAATTGAGTGGGGTTTAATAAACAACACAACATACCTGAAATGTTTATATATTTCCTTGGAGGCATATCCCACCCTCCTATCCCCAGAAAGCATCACTGCCTTTTGTAAGCCATGACAACTGATTAGGTATTGGGTGGAACCCCTAAAGACATACCCTTGAGTGAGAATCCCTATAATCGTATGCAAAGCATTTAATACCATAAGCCTTGTTTTCTTCCTCAGTAAAACGGAATAATAGCATGTAATTCATAGGATTACTGTCAGTGCTAAATGATACACTGCATATGGAGTGACTGGCATGTGAACAATCAGTACCTATCAGCTATTATGATTTCAGTAAAAAATAAAGATTGAAACCCACAAATATAACAATAGTACATGGGGACATATTAATGTACATTCAGCTCAACAAACATTTATCAAATAACTACCATGTACTTGGGATAAAGGGTGAATAAGGTATTGCTCACTTCCTCAAGATTCTTGTAGTTCATGGGAAAGAGTCCTGCATGAAACCATAATCATGATGCAGTGTTACCTGATACACAGGTTGCTAGAGGTATGCAGAGGGTGCTGTAGCAGCAAAGAAAGGGGCAAATTCATTTGGGGTGGGCTTACGAAAGATATCAAGGTGGACTATGTCTAAGCTTGGTGTTTCAAGCAGGTTTTGGGGCTGAGCATAGCATTGAAATGAGACAAAGAATACTCTATTATTGGGACTTTTGGAAATTCAGGAGGCAGCAGTGGTGGAAGGCACAGATGATCACATCAGGAGACACTGACTACTATTATAGCGAAGAAACAGAAATCTGAATTTCAAGAGCAAAGGTGGAGATTCTAATGGGTAATTAAATAGCAATGGTAAGCCCAAATGTCAAGTGGCTCAGAAAATGTCAGATATCTTGCTATTTCAAATGGCTTTTCATAGTCTGTTTTTTTTCCATTTAGTATCTTAAACACATTGCATTTTCTCTGACATACACTCATCATCCTCAGTAATGTATGGAAGGTCTTTTGAGAAACCATCTTAAATTTCACCACTTCTTGGATCTTTTGAAAGTACTCTATCTCCAAGTACTTGAATTTCCACAATCCCTTCTGTGACTTCATCTTTCATTTTCTAACTACCCAATAAATCTGCATCTTAATCTTCCTTTTTTCAATTCTATCCTGGTTTACCAGCCCATTGACCTTTACCTCTTATCCTCTATTGGATTGTACGTGAGTCCCATACTTGTTGCCAAGGTACATACAGTTCCTCTCCACTGTGTCACATTGTTAATTTTCTTATGACTTCTCCACAGTTTCCTGCTTTCTTCCTTGCCAATCATCAACCCTAGGGAAAATCTACCATCTGTTTTCTTTGATGCTAGAATTCAAAGCACTTGATGATCAGAGGCATTAAATTATCCATTTGGTTTGCCTCAAATGCATTGTGCTGTCCATTTGTTGTATGTGTTAAAATTTTTGCTCTTCTACTAACCTTATTTAACTAAAGATTGCTATTTTTATTACTAGCTGCAAACCCAACAAAATGTTTCTTTGTGGAAGCTGACCAGATCATTATACACTTATTCACTCCCTTTACCTTAAGGGTATTTTAAACATATCTACTTCAGATTTGCAAAGAGCTTTCATCCATTCTATTGGATTCCTCCCTATTTGCTAACCCTCATCCTTGCTACTCCCCCAATATATAAATATGTTCAAGTTTCTTTTATCTTAAAACCAAAAGCACAAGCACAACTTCCTATATCCCCCTGCTCATACTTAAGCCATACCAAATTACATGCAAGGTTCATGCCTTTGACTGTGTTTCTCATTTTTCCTGGAATGCAATTCCCATCTTAATCTGCCTATCATCTCATCAATCCTCAAAATGCAGCTTTGAGATTCTATCTATCTCCTCTGGGAAGACTGTTTATTCCCACCCTCCAGTCCAAGTTAGATGCTTTTATTGCATTCTCCCATTGCCCCTGGTATTATCTTCACCATAGCACTGATAATGTTTTCTAAATATTCGTTTATTTGTATCCTCCACATACCTCTGAGCTCCCCAGCTAGAGACAACGGTTGCCATCCATCACTATATCCCTTGCAAATAAAACCATCTGAGTCATAGGGTGCTCTGAGTAAAGAAGTGATTGAATGAATAAATTAATGAAACAGAAGGTTGCATAAATGTGCCCTTTCTCCCAATCTAAAGATCTATGTTCTTTATTGATAAGGCACAGATGGTAGCACCAAGAGGAGCAGATCTTTGGCAAAGACTCTAGAGCAAATACTAGCAAATATTTCCCCAACAGAGGCCATATGATCTTGGCTGATATAGTTAGTTTCACAGTTTTCTTATTTTCATCCCTGTTCCATTATGTATCAGCCACAGTTGATGTGGTAAACAGAGAGCTGCTAACTAGGGAGAGATTATCAGCATGTTGTGCTAACTTCAGAAAAGACTTCCTTCTAACTGATCTGTATTTTTAATAACAAAAAATTGTACTTAATACATTTGAAAGATAGAAAGCTTGTGGTTACTGCACAGCAAGGTGGCTTTAGCTCTACCCTTCAACGGCATTTGGAGAGAGGATGAAAAGCCTAATTAATTAATTTTCAGATTATGACACACAAGGAGGCATTCACCTTAATATTTCTGAGAGCTCAGTAGCAAAGTGGAGTTTGGTGAGACTATATGTTTCCAGAAAAAAATGAAATGATGTTTAACCTAAAAAAATGTAATTTATAACACTGTAAGAATTGAATTCCCAAGCATAGATACTCACTAGAAGAGAGATTCTTGGGAAGCAGTTCTATTGCTTAAAAAATAAAATACTCCCAGGAGTGATAGTGGACAATAAATTGGAAAGTAAGCTTATAATATTTAGGGTGATTAAAAAGTCAGTGTGTGCTGCCCTCCTCCCTACGTGGGACATGACTCCCAGGGGTATAAGTCTCTCTGGCAATGTGGGACATTACTCCAGGGGATGAACCTGGACCCAACATTGTAGAATTGGAAAAGCCTTCCTGACCAAAAGTGGGGAGAAATGAAACAAATAAAATTTCAGGGACCGAGAGACTTCAAATGGAGATGTGAGGTCATTCTGGAGGTTATTCTTGTGCATTATGTAGATATCCTTTTTAGTTTTTGTGTATTAGAATAGCTAAAAGGAAATACCTGAAACTGTTGAACTGCAATCCAGTAGTCTGGATTCTTAAAGACAACTGTATAACTAAATAGCTTATATGGTATGAACGTGTGATTGTGAAAACCTTGTGGCTCACACTCCCTTTATCCAGTGTATGAACAGATGAGTAGAAAAATGGCGTCAAAAACTAAATGAATAATAGGGGGAATGGAGGGTAGGGAATGTTTTGGGTGTTCTTTTTTACTTTTATTTTAATTTTTATTCTTTTTTTTGAGTAATTAAAATGTTAAAAAATATTGTGGTGATGAATGCACAACTATATGATGATACTGTGAAAAATTAGTTACACACTTTGGATGATTTTATGGTATGTGACTATATCGCAATAAAATTGCATTAAAAAAAAGTCAATGTAGTTTCAGTTTGCACACTCCCAGGCTCTATTTCATGGGTCTGTTAGCTAGTAACTTCTTTCTACAAAGAATTGGTAGATCACAGTCAAAATTCTGCATGAAAGGACACACACACACACACACACACACACACACACACACACACACACAGAGGGATCAATTGAACATGAATTAAAAAAAACACACAACTGTACATTTGCAAATTAGATAAACACCTGCGGTCACAATTGATTCGTCTGGGGGGGGGGGGTGGCGGCCGGTCGCTAAATCCTAGGCTCTCAGGATTGCTCGGAGGGTACCGGCGGCGGGGGCTCTTTCCCGGAGGCGAGGGCGAGGCGGGGGACTTGGCCAGGTCCCCGGCGGAGGCGTGCAAAGTATGGAGGGCGGCGAGAAAGGAACAGGCGGGACACGTTTCTTTTTAGGGTGAAGAAACCAAGAGAGTTTATTAGGGGAGAGTACAAGCTTATAACGGGCGGTTTAGAGGGCGGGGTAGCTGTAGAGGTTAAAGGCTTGGATTGGTTCTGAGAGGGCGCGGAGGTTGTCTTTGGTAGTTGGGTGTTGCACAATGATTGGTGCATGCGCACTGGCAGTAGGGGACGTTGCATTGTAACGGAGGGGTTGAGTGGTTAGACGAGGGAGGCGGTCTTACCCGGCAAGCTTCCACCAACGGTTGGTTTTGGGTGAGGAATTGGGGCCTGCCTCCGGCCTCACCTTCTCAGGCCCGGGGGGCTGTGGAGGGCGCTGTCACCCGTACCCACTACCCTCCCCAGGGGTGGATCCGGTCCCCCGGCCCAGGCCCGCCAGGTTGAAGCACGTAATCAGTATCCCGCAAACACCCAAAGAATATGTGATCACTTTTTTCAGGTATTTAATGCCAAAGAAATCTTTACAGAGATCAATAGATAAATTTAACCATGGGAAATTAATGATACATATTCCCCATTGACATAGCTTGCAGACTTTCCCAGTATTGTGGAATTAGTCATCTGAGTAGACAATGCTATATTTCCAAGCATCTTTTCCTAATATTTAATTTCTTGATATTATAGGAAAAATGTGCAGGACAAAATAAAGGTGCAAATAAAAAATTCGATTTGACTCTTTAAATAGCAAATCAAATATATAATCTCAAGGAACCATACATCACTGGTTAGATGTATAAAAATGTTAATTTTCCTTAACCTTTTTTTAATAGCTTGACTTTTTAAATATACATTTATTTTATAGAACAGTTTTGGTTTTACATAAAAAAAAAAAAGAGAAGAGAATACAGAGAGTTCCCATATATCCTATACCCAGTCTCCTCAAATATTAACATCTTACATGTTATGTATGTATGGTACATTTGTCTCAATTAATGAGCCAATATTGATCCATCTTTTTAAACTAAAGCTCATACTTTATTTAGATGTCCGTAGTTTTTGCCTAATACCCTTTTTATATGCCGATATCCCAGACAGGATTCCACATTGCATTTAGTCATAAAGTCATCTCAGGTTCCTCTTGGGTGTGACATTTTAGCAGTGTGTCCTTATTATTGATGATCTTGACAGTGTTGAGGGGTACTGGTCAGATATTTTGTAGAATGTCCCTCAAATGGGATTTCTCAGATTTTTTTCAGGTGATTAGACTTGGGATATATATTTTTTGGAAAAATACAAGAGGTAAAGTGTTATTGTCATCATATCATATCAAGGGTCCATATTGTCAACATGACTTATTGGATATTGCCCTTGATCACTAGACTGAGGTAGAATTTGTGAATTTTCTCCCTGGAAAGTTACACTTTTTTACCCATATTTCCATAGCATAGTCTTTGGAAGGAAGTCACGACATGCAACCCACACTTTAGGGGTGAGGACTTGTGTCTGCCACTTTGAGAGGAATTATCTACATACATTTGTTTGAATTTTCCTGTAGGGAAGATTTGTCTCTCTTATCCCATTTGTTTATTTATTTATATCTGTATGGACTCATGGGTATTTATTTTATACTTCAGGTTCCCATACAATACTGCTTTACTTTGTTGCTCAAATTGCTACAGCTTTGATCATTGGGAGCTCTTTCTGTTGGCTCCTGTTTCCCTTTGACATACTTACTGTTATAAGTTGTTTTGTTTTGTTTCCCAAGCACTTCTTTAAGTTTTAGTACTAAGAGCTGCTTAAGGCTCATCTTTTATAGTTTCTTCTCCAGTCCTAGAATTAGCCATTTTTCCAAGGAACTTTGGTTCCTTTTATTGGAGAGTGATACTGGAAACCCGGTGCATTCATTGCTACTGGGTGTCATTGCTTGTAGGCTCTCAGCTGACAGAGAAAGTAAGTATGTGTGTATTCCAGCACATAATATGCCTCCATGTATCTGTAAATAGTTCTATAGGTAAATATCTGTGTCTATATTAAGCTAAACATGAGTTCATAGTGATGTCTCTAATGTAATCCATTAACATATGGACCATTCTAGACTCTTCCTGATGTTATTTTGTTGTTTTCCACTCCAAGAGTGAGAAAACTGACCCTCACCATCCGCCATCCATATATATAATTGCTCAATTCTAGTATACATATATAGCAGCATCAAATTGTTAACCCTTACCCCTGCGGGATACTCTTTTATAAACTAGAGTATAGAGCTTATGTACAGTTTCCTTTGCCTTTAGTTTTACAGATTCTGCTCATTTCCAAAATTACTTAGGACATCACCTTTACCTCCTACATCCTTCAATAAGGTTGTTTTGTATGTTTCTATTATAATACAAATTAGATTGTTTTGTCTTGCTAAATTCTTCATTCCATTCTGTGATAACACAAAACAGCTAAATGATTTTTTTAAAAAAACTTCCATGCTTTAAGTTTCACTCTTTGTGCTGGCAAATTCAGTGGTTTTTGGCAAATGTATAGTGTCATGTATCTGAAATTATAATATCATACACATCTCCACCCTAAAAAACCCCTCTGCTTTACCTATTCAATCCTCTCTTCTAAACCCCTGACCCCAGGCAACCAGTGATCTTTTACTGCCCTTATAGGTTTTTTCTTTTCCAGAGTGTCACATAATTATAATCAAAAGTACATATCCTTATGGATTTTAAGATTCATCCATGCCTTTTTATGTCTTTATTGTTCATTTATTTTAACTACTGAGTAATATTCCATGGTATAAATATACCACAATTTATTTAGCCATTCATCTCCTGAAGGATATCTGGTTGCTTCCAATTTTTGATGATTATTAATAAAGCTGATATAAATATTCACATGCAGGTTTTTGCATGGATCTAGTTTTCAAGTCAGTTGGGAATATGATTGTTAGATTGCATGGTAAGAAAATATTTAGCTTTATAAGAAACTGTCAAACCACTTTCCAATGTGGCTGTACTATTTTAAATTCCCACTAATAATGAATGAGAGTTTCTGTTGCTCTGTATCCTCACCAGCAATTGGTTTTGTCATTTTATTGGGATGTTAGCCATTCTAATAGATATGCAGTGGTATCTTATTTTAACTTGCAATTCATGAATGACAAATGATTTTGAGCATCTTTTCATATGCTTATTTGCTTTTCTATATCTTCTTTTCAGTATTGTTGACTATTTTTTTAATTGGGTTGTTTCATTTTCTTCAGTTTTTCCTATACAAATATTTCCCCCCATTTTGTGGCTTGTCTTTTCAATCTCCTGACTGTGTCTTTCTCAGCACAGAAGTTTTTAGAGTCAAATTTACCCATGTTTTCTTGTTTGCCTCATGCTTTTGGTGCTGTATCTAGAAATTCTGTACCAAACCCAGAGTCACCTATATTTTCTCCTAAATTTTCTTCTATAAGTTTTATACTTTTGCCTTTCGTATTTAGATCTATGGTCCATCTTGAGTTAATTTTTGTGTAAGGTTGGCGTCAAGGTTCTTTTTTTCATACTGACATTAGTTGTTCCAACATCATTTATTAGAAAAGCTATCTTTTCTCCATTGAATTGCCTTTGCACCCTTTTCCAATATCCGTTGAGTATAATTATGTAGTTCTCTTTATGTGCTCTCTATTGTGTTCCATTATTCTATTTGTCTATTCCTTCATCAAGACCACATTGTCCTAATCTCTGCAGTTTTGTATTAAGTCTTGAAGTTGGGTAGTGTCAGTGCTCCAACTTTTTTCTTCTTCAGTATTTTGATGGCTATTCAGGGTCTTTTTTGCCTTTCCATATAAACTTTAGAATCAGTGTATTGATATACACAAACTCAATGGCTGGAATTTTAATTAGGACTGCATTGAATATCTAGACCAAGTTTGGAAGAACTGACATCTTAATAATAGTGTCTTCTTTCCACAAACATGGAATATCCTCCATTAATTTAGATCTTCTTTGATTTCTTTCATCAGAGTTTTGTAGTTTCACTCATAAACATCTTGTACATAATTTTTTAGATTTATATGTATGTATTTCATTATTTTGGTGTTAATGTAAATGGTGTTGGATTTTTATTTTGAATTCCAATTTTTCATTGCTGGTATATAGGAGAGCAAGTGACTATTGTACATTAACTTTGCATTCTGTGTCCTTGTTACAGTTGCTTATTAGTTCAAAAAGTTTGTTGTTGTTGATTCTTTGGTGTTTTCTATGTAGACAAATGAGTTATCTGCATACAAAGTTTTATTTCTACCTTCCTTATCTGTATGCCTTTTATTTCATTTTCTTGTATTATTTCATTAGTTAGGACTTCCAGTACTATGTTGATTAGAATTTGTGAGAGAGACCACTCTTGTATTGTTACTGATCTTAGTGGGAAAGCATCTAGTTTCACACCATTAAGTCTGGTGTTTGCTGGAGGTTTTTTTTTTATGTTCTTTATCAAGTTGAGGAAGTTCCTCTCCTTCTTATTTTATTGAGAGTTTTTATCATGAATATGTTACATTTTGTCAAATGCTTTTTCTGCATCTGTTGATGTGATGGATTGCATATTCTGATTTTGGGATGTTGAACCAGCCTTGCATACCTGGAATAAATCCCACTGGGTCATGGCATATAATTATTTTTATACATTATTGTATTCAATTTGCTAATATTTTGTTGAAGATTTTTGCATCTATGTTCATGATAGATATTGGTCTGTAATTTTCCCTTCTTGTAATCCCTTTGTCTGATTATGGTATTAGGATAATAGTGGCTTCATAAAATGTGTTGGGAAATGTTAGGAATACTGTGTGGTACTGACACAAAGAATTTAGGTCAATGGAATAGAATTAAGAGTTCAGAAAAAAATTATCTGCCTATGGTAAACTGATTTTTGACAGGCATTCCAAGACCTTCCAATGGGGAAAGTAGTTTTTCAACAAATTTTGAATGTGCTAGTGCAAATGGATAGCCAATGCAAAATAATAAAGTTGGATCCTTACGTCACATGATATACAAAAATTAACTCAAAATAGATCAAAGACTGAAACATTAAAAGCTAAAACTGTGAAACTCTTAGAAGCAAACATAGGGTAAATCTTTGTTATCTTGGGTTTGGCAATTGATTCTTAGATATGATATCAAAAGCATAACCAACCAAAGAAAAAAATAGATAAATTGGGCGTAATAAAAATTTACAACTTTTGTAAGTGCAAAGATAACCTATAGACTGGGAGAAACGAGTTGCAAATCATGTATCTGAAATGTGTGTAGGATCCAGAATATATAAAGAACTCTTACAGCTCAATAACAAACAGACAAATAAAAATGGGTGAAGGTCTTGAATAGACTATTCTCTGAAGAAGATATACAAGTGACCAAGACATACATGAAAGGATGGTAAATGTTATTTGTCATCATTGAAAAGCAAATCAAAACCTCAATGATATATTACTTCATACCCACCAATATAGCCATAAAAAAGGAAATAAAAAGTGTTGGTGAGGATGTGGAGAAAATGGAACATTCATACTTGCTTTTAGGAGTGTAAAATGGTGCAGCCACTTGGAACACAGTTTGGCAGTTCCTCAAAAAGGTAACAACATATAATTGTCTTATACATTGTTTGATTTGATTTGCTAATATTTTGCTGAAGACTTTTGCATCTATGCTCATGAGAGGTATTTGTCTTTCGTTTTATTTTCTTGTAATGTCTGTATCGATATTAGAGTAATGCTGGCCTTACAGAATAAATTAGAAAGTGTTACTTCTGTTTCTATTTTTTGAAAAAGATTACAGAGAATTGGTATCATTTCTTCCTTAAATGTTTGGTAGAAGTCACCAGTAAACCACATGAGCCTTTTTGGAAGGCTTTCTTTTTGGAAGTTTATTTATCAGTGAGTCATTTTCTTCAATAGATACAGGCCTATACAGATGATCTATTTCTCCTTGAATGATCTTGGGTTGTTTGTGTCATTAAAGGAATTGGTTTATTTTGTCCAAGTTGCTATTCAGAGTATTCTTTTATTATGCTTTTAACACCCATGGAATCAGTAATGACGAAACCTCATTCTCATTCTTTTCTGATAGTTGTATCTCCTCTCTCTCTCTCTCTCTCTCTCTCTCTCTCTCTCTCTCTCTCTCTCTGTCTGTGTCTCTCTGTGTGTGTCTCACTGGGTTAACCTGTTTATAGTTTTGCCAATTTTATTGATCTTTCATAGAGCCAGCATTTGGTTTTGTTGATTATCTCTGTTTTCCTATTTTCAATTTTATTGATTGCTGTCCTTAATTTTTATTTCCTTTTTTTCTGCATGCTGAAAACTCAAGTTCTTCTTCTTTCTCTAAAGTCCTGTGGTAGAGAATTATATTATTAATTTTAGGTCTTTCTTTTCTAATATATGCATTTCATGTTATAAATTTCCCTCTAAGCACTACTTTCTCTGTGTCTCACAAATTTTGATAAGCTGCATTTTCATTTTCATTTAGTTCAAAGCATTTTTAAATTTCTCCTGAGAATTCTATGACCCATACGTTATTTAGGTGTGGGTTGACTAATCTCCAAATATTTGGGGAATTCCCAGCTATCTTTCTGTTATCTATGTCTTGTTTAAGTCAATTGTAGTCTGAAAACATACCTTGTAAGAGTTCTGTTTTTTAAGTTTGTTGGTATATTTTATGGCCCAGAACAGGGTCTATCCTGGTATATTTCCCAATCATGCTTGAAAGAATGTGTATTATGCTGTTGCTGGATAGAGTATTCTATAAATGCATAAATGTCATTATTTGGAAAATTCTCAGCCATTATTACTTCAAATATTTCTTTTCCTTCTCCCGTATTGTATTCTAAGTGTGCATATATTATACCTTTTTAAACTGTCCCATGGTTTTTTGATGTTTTGTTCTATTTTTATTCATTCTTTTTTCTCTTTGCATTTCAGTTTAGGAAGTTTTATTGACTTATCTTCAAGCTCAATGACTGTTTCTTCAGCTATGTCCAGGGTACTGAAGAGGCATGAAAGGCAACCTCCATTTCTTCTAGATAGTTTTTAATCGCCAGCCCATTTGCATTTCCATCTCTGCTTACATTACGCATCTCTTCTTGTATGTTGTCTGCCTGTTGGATTAGAGTGTTTAATACAGTAATCATAGTTATTTCAGATTTCCTGTGTGGTGATGTCAAAATCCATTTCTTATTCAAGTCTGAGTCTGATGCTTGTTTGTCTTTTCAGACAGTGTTTTTCCTTGCCTCTTAACACGTCTTATAATTTTTGTTGAAATCCAAGTAATAGGAACTGAGGTAAACAGGCCTTCCTCATGAGATTTATGTTAATCTGGCTAGGAGTTGGGCTTTTGCTTGCTGTAGCTGTAGGTGCCAGAGGCTTTCAGTTTCTCAAGTGATTTTGTTTTTTCGTTTTCAGTGTTATCTTTGGGCTTCTCTAAGAATTCCTCCTTGGATAGAGTCTGCATCTTGCTCCTCATTCAACTATAGTCCACTGTTTTTACTCTGGTGTCCTTGCAGCGTGGTGATAATGTAAGGGAGAAGAAGGAAAGCATTCTGGAATATTTTGAATAAATTTCAATTTTTAGAGAGCCTGTGACCTCCCGTGTGCGTCTCACCTCCCCCTCCCTTCCCTCACACAGGTGAGACAAGAAGGCTGGACGGGGGCTGGGATCAGGGAAATGTGCTTCCCCAGGTAGATAATGCTCTGGTGAAGTCTTTCCCTCAAAGGGTAGACCTTTTTTAGGGAGAAGACGACATCTGATGGCGTAGCCTTTAGATGGGAGTGGCCTGAATGCCTGGAGCACAACCAGCTGCCCATCAGCATCAGCAGTGACAGCTGCTAAATAACGGAGAAATAAACTTCTGTTGTATTTGTGCCATTAGACATTTGGGGGTATTTATTGAAACTGTTTAGGCTACACTAACCAATAATGGGGGGTCCTGATGCCATTACTCAAAAGGTGGAACTGCGGAGGGGGGAAGAGATTGTCTTGGGAAAGAGTGGCATTTCCTATCTGTTGAGTGGAAACAAATGTTAAACAGTGGATATGTTTCCGGGCACTATCATCCTGGCACATTGGAAAAGTTTCTGTCCAGCAAGAATCTGTGTCTAAACTTTAAAATAAAAAGTCATTACTAACGAGCCCACTGCTATGGATTCTGTTCTAGGATGTAATTGTTCTCAAATATTGGTTCAGTCTTTTTCAATTATCTCTTCCATACAGAAGCTTACCTTCTCTCCCTCTGCCCAAATATCCCGTCAAAGAACACATATCTTACTTCAATACTTCTAATTAAAATTATCTTAGAGTCTCCCTGGGTAGCTTAGTCTATTGCTCAAATACTTTTTTACTGAAATACAGTTAACCTAAGGAGATTAAAGGCCAATGTCTGTGGTTACATAGCCATGTGATTAAGCTGGCTATTGCTTGACCCAAGTAACTCATACAAGATAGGATTACAGTGGGACTTGGATGAAAGATATCTGTCTGGTTTCTGTAAACACTTTGGTGCATTGGTTGCGATTTTCTTACACTCTGTCCTTTACCTAAAGTAGGAGAATTTATTGTGAGGAAAATAACCCTTAATGCCTATTGTGATGAAGATTTGTTCACCATCTCTCAGTATGCATGTATGTATGTATCTCTAGGTATTTTAAGAAGCAAAAATGATATAGATAGATATTGCTTTTTTAAAAATCCAATAAACTGAATAAACTTTTTATTCAAATGCCTAAAATGTTCCAAATACATATGAAGGAGAAAATGCGAGGCTTTAACTTGAGATAGAGATGAGTTTATGGAGAACTACTAAAATATGTTTTCAAAATAGCTAGCCTGTTATAGTAAATTCATGAATACATAGCTCCTAATAATCTCTTGTAGAAGAAGTCTATTCTTTAATTGCTATGAGTTTTATTTAGGTGATGAGAGTAATTAATCTGGCTGTCATTACATGAGTATCACATATATTCTAGTCTTTTATTTTGTTATAGTTTTATGAAAATATTGAAAAATTTCTCAAGACATTTCAGAGAAAGGTAATAACATCTTCAATGTACATCCAACATTTGTTCAGTCAACAAATATTTATTGAGAGACTACTATGTGTCAGATACTGTTGGCAATGTCAGATGAGCAGGTTAAGGAGTTTTGATTAGTTCCTGAGTGATAGCATACACCATTTAGCTATTTAAGCAAAAAGAGATTGGCTATGTCAATTAGATGCTTATGAAATATTTGAAAGGGCTAAAGTTTAGGATTAGAAGCTAAGCCTCTAGAATTCAGCTAGAACAACACCCCCAAACTGTCATGCCAATTGAGCCTTTACCTATGCCACAAGTGGAAAGTAGATGGTCAGAAACCTTCTGTGCCAGCTACTGCCCTCAGAATTACAGCACCTTACCTGAAATTCAGGTAGTTACTGAACTAACTGTACTTGTTCCTGAATTATCAACACACTGGATGCCTGGAATGCAACCACTTACCTTCCCAGTTAATTCATTCTGAATTCAAGTCCCTGTGCAAGTGCCTCTAGGTGAAGGAACTTAAAAAACAAAAAAAAAAACGTAGAAGCAAGGGTGTCTGAAAAGTGTAATTTTCAGCTTCCAAGCCTTTACCAAACAGTAAGTCACACTTGTTGGAAATTGAAACGGATGTTTACCAATCCGAATTAACAGGGAATAAAACTAAGTTAATCCTCAATTGAAATATGATATGGAAAATACAGTTACTATGAAAACACATGAGGGCAGTATTGAAATCCAATTTGGAGGAATGACCAAAGGAGAGTTCCTGGTGAAAGCCATAGCTAAGCACTGACCCAGGAGGAAAATGAATTAGCCAGGTGAACGGAACCTTCACCTGGTCCCATTTACCCTCTAGGTGAACAGCATAGGCGGGGCCTTGAAAACAAAGAGTTAAACAGAGGCCAGATTAAATTGGACTTTATACACCAAATTAAGGAGTTGGCCTTTTCTGCTATTGGAATGAAGCACTGAAGGATTTAAGTAAGGGTATGGCATATTCAGATTTAGAAGGTTCACTTTGAAAGTGAGACATGCAAAATGAATTGGAAAAGGGCAACACTGGAGGCAGGGAGACAAGTTAGGAAACTCTTGCAGTTAGATAAACTTGAAATAGGGTAAGAATGGAGATGTGGTCGGGTTTGAGAAATGTTATGCACAAAGATATTTGGTTTTAAGTTTAGAGGAGTGAGAGCAAGGAATACATGCAATATAACATAACAAACATAACATAAAATAAAAGTATACTATAATAAAATTACAAAATTAATTATACTATGATAAGTTATATAATACTATAATGTATATCTATGTAGAGATATATTTATTATATCATGTTACATTATTTTGCATATATATATATAGATATATCTTTTACTTTTTTTGATAAGACAATGTGTGGTGGTGTGATTAGGTGAAATACAAAGCATGTAAGAAGGCACTTATTTGGCATAGCAAGAGTTCCATTTTGGGCATGGTAAGTTTATGTCTAGAGGACACACAAGTAGATGTCCAATGGGATGTGAAAGGGAAGCTCAAAAGAGCATATTGGACTATATGTAGACACTCAGGATTTATTGTCATCCAGATGGCAGTTGAAGCCATGGGAGTAAATGGAATCTTGCAGAGAGAGAGTGCAGAGTAAGAAGAGGGCAGTGGTGTCAAAGCAATAATAAGAACCGCTGACTCACAGAGACAGTGGCATTGACCAGCTGATCGTGGTATCCCTTGACAGAAATGGACAGTCTACTAAATTGTTACTTGATCTGTATACACAGAAGAGTTTTAGGTCAAGTGAATGGAAGAATAACTTAAATCACCAAAACAGAGTCATAATCCCTTGATTAATTCACAGACTTGCCAGTTTAAAGACCCAGAACCCCTTACATGAAGCAGTGGCTGAGTCCCTTAAGGAAGGACCTTGCTATACAATCAAAAGTTTATATCGTTAATCTTTCTCCCAGACTTCCCCAAAGGCCTTTTGCCAGGTGACTGTGCATTGGAGAAAAGGACATAATCAGATTTTTCAGGGATTAGTAAACACTGTCTCTGAACTAACACAAATTCCAGGAGAACCAAAACCTTAATGTGGTCCACTAGTCATAGGGGTTATGGAAGTCAGCAGATCAGTGGAATTTTAGCTCAGGGCTTTCTCATAGCAGATCCCGTGGATCCCTAAACCCATCTTGTGGTTATTTCCTTAATTCTGGAATGCATAATTGGAATAAAAATACTCAGCAACTGGCAGAATCCCCACATTGGTTCCCTTGCCAGTGGAATGAGGATCCAAATGCTTTACCAGTAAGTCTACAGTAGTTCTACCTCTTGCTCACTAGATCAAATCAGCATAATGTCATCAATATTATGGACCAGTGTCATGTCTTGTGGAAAGTAAAGGCCAAGTGGAAGCCACCACAACTGCCTCTACCTAGCAAAATATTAAACCAAAAGCAATATCACATTCCTGAAGGGATTGCAGAGATTAGTGCCACTGTCAAGGGCTTAAAAGGGCATAATTCCAACTATATCCTCAAGCAACTTGCTTATTTGGCGCATGCAGAAAACAGATGGATCTCAGAGAATGATTATTGGATTATTGTAAACTTTACTAGGTGATGACTCCAATTACAGCTGCTGTTCCACATGTGGTTTTATAACTTGAGCAAATTAACATATCTCCTGGGGCCTGGGTTTGCAGCTATTGATCTGAAAAATGCTTTCCTCTTGACACCTGTTAGTAAAGACAACCAGAAAGTTTTCTTTCAATCAGCAAGACTAGTAATACATCTTCATTGTCCTATCTCAGGGTTGTATCACTCTTAAGCCCTATGTCATAATTTAGATGAAAGGATCTTCATCACTTTTTCCTTGCACAAAGTATAGCGGTCGTCCATTATGTTGATGACATTATTCTGATCGAATCTAGTGAGCAAGAAATAGCAACTACTCTAGATTTATTGGAAAGACATTTGTGTGTCAAGGGTGGAAAATATATCAAACAAAAATTCAGTGGCCTTCTACTTCAGTGAAATTTCTAGGGTTTCAGTGGTGTGGAGCATGATTAGTTACTCTTCTATGGTGACGGATAAGTTGTTACATCTGACCCCTCCCACAACCAAAAAGGAGACACAATGTCTAGTGGACTTCTGCAGATTTCAGAGGCAGTATATCCCAAATGTGGGTGTACTACTCCAATCCATTTACTGAATAACCCCACATGTGCTAGTTTCAAGTGGGGCTTAGAACAAAAGAAGGCTCTCCAACATCCCTGAGCAGTATAATTCAGCATATCAATGGTGCCTGAAGTGACAAGGACAGATAGAGATGCTGTTTGGAAATTTTAGTAGGCCACTACAGGAGAATCACAGTGCAGACCCACAGGATTTTGGAACAAAGCCCTGTCATCCTCTGTGGACAACTCCTCTGCTTTTGAGAACCAACTTTTGGCTTGCTACTGGGCCTTAGTAGACATCAAATACTTAACCATGGGCCACCAATTTACTGTGAGAGCTGAGCTTCCCATCATGAACTGGGCATGAAGCTTCATCAGCAAATAGATGTGGCATAAACAAGGTCAGGCTTGAGCAGGTCCTGAAGGCACAAGTAAGTTACATGAGGAAGTGGCCTAAATGCCCATGGTCCCCACTCCTGCTACATCATTTTCTCTCTGGCAGTTCACAGCTATGGCCTCATTGGAAGTTCCCTAAGATAAGTTGACTGAGGAAGAGAAAACTAAGGCCTGATTTACATTTGGTTCTACCCAATATGCAGGCATCACCTGAAAGTGGACAGTTGCAGCACTACAGCCCGTTTCTGGAACATCCTGGAAAAACAGTGTTGACTACTCCTCTCAGTGGGCAGAAATTTGATCAGTGCAGTTGGTTGTTCATTTTGCTTCAAAGGAAAAAGGTAAGAGGCAAAAATATTGTCCAATTCATGGGCTAGGGACTCAGAAAGAACATAATTGGAAAATTATTGACAAGGATGTCTGGGGAAGAGGTATGCGGATAGACCTTAACAAATGGGTAAAACGTGTGCATGTATTTGAGTCCCATGTAAATGCTCACCAAAGGACAACCTCAGCAGAAGAGGATTTCAGTAATCAAGTGGATAGGATGACCCATTCTGTGGACACCAGTCAGCATCTTTACCCAGCCACTCCATCATTGCCCAGTGGACTCATGTAAAAACTGGCCATGGTAATGGTAGGGATGGAGATTATGCATGTGCTCAGTAACACGGACTTCCCCTTATCAAGGCCAACCTGGCTACAGCTGCTGCTCAGTGTTCAACCTGCCAGCAGCATAGACCAGCACTGAGTCCCTAATATGGTACCATTCCTTGTGGTTATCAGTGAACTACCTTGTGGCGGGTTGATTTCATTGGACAGCTTCTGCAATGGAAAGGCTAGCATTTTGTTCTTACTTGAATAGACAATATGGATATAAATTTGACTTCCTTGCACATGATGATTCTGTCAAAATTACCGACTGTGGACTTACAAAATTCCTAATCCACAATTATGGTATACCATACAGCATTGCTTCTAATCAAGGAACTCACTTCATAGCAAATGAAGTGTGGCAATGGGCTGATGCTGGTGGAATTCACTGGTCTTGCCTTGTTCCCCTTCATCCTCAAGCAGCTGGATTGATAGGATGGTAGAATGGCCTTTTGAAGATTCAGTTACAGCTCCAGCTTGGTGGCAGTACCTTGCAAGACTGGAACAGTATTCTCCAGGAAGCTGTATATGCTCTAAACCAGCATCCAATATACAGAGTTTCTCCATAGCCAGGATTCATGTGTTTAGGAATCAGGGTGGAAATGGGAATGGTGCCACTCACTATTATCCTTGGTAATCCACTGGCAACTTTTTGCTTGATGTCTCCATGACTTTATGCTCTGCTGGTCTATAGGCCTTAGTTCCAAATGGAGTAATGCTTCCACCAGGAGATAAAATAATGATTCCATTGAAATGGAAGTTAAGACTGCCACCCAGCCTCTCCTCATGCCTCTGAATCAGCAGACAAAGGAGAGAGTTACTGTACTGGCTGGGATGATTTATTTTCGTTCCCAGGGGAAAATTGAGCTGCTACTATACAATGGAGGTAAGAAGAGGATGTCTGGAATACAGGAAATTCCTTAGGGCATCTCTTAGTGTTACTATGCCTTGTGATTAAAGCCAACCGAAAACTACAGAAACCCAGGACAGTCAGGGCTGGGGAATATCTCAGACCCTACTGGAGTGAAGGTTTGTGTCTTCCCACCAGGCAGAACCACAACCAGCTGAAGTACTTGCTGAAGGTAGAAAATATGCAATGGGTTGTCAAAGAAGGAATCAAAAACACTATTTATGATTGTGTGACCAATTGTAGAGAAAAGGGTTTTACTTGTTATATTTCTTCTTTACTTTGTAATGGATATGTCTTTGTTTTCTTTCCTCCCTTAATCCTTATTTATAACATTAGATTTATTAACATTAAGTCATATATTGTTAACATTACATCACAGTAGTTAATCACAGGATATCAAGCAGAAGGCCTACATCATTCAAGGAATTTGTGTTCTTTTTTGAGTAAGATTTAGTGTGTTTCTATGTTGTACACAGGATATCATGTTTAAGTGAAAGTACGACTTTCTTATTGTCCTCATTTGGATATTAAGTATGGTTTAAGGATATATGAATAGGTACCAAGTTGACAAGGGGTGGTCTGTGATGGTTAATTTTATGTGTCAACTCTGCTAGGCTGTAGTATCCAGTTATTTATTCAAGCGCTAATCTAGATGTTGCCATGAAGGGATTTTATAGACATGGTTAAAATCCACAATCAGTTGACTTTAAATAAAGGAGGTTACCCTCAATAATATGGATAGTCCTCGTCCAAGCACTTGAAGACCATAAGAACAAAAACAGATTTCCTGGCAAAGAAGAAATTCTGTTTTGTAGACCGTAGCATAAAACTCCTGCCTGAACTGCCAGCATGCCCGGCTGCCATACAGTTTTCAGACTTGACAGTCCCTCTCCCTGCCTGACAACTGCGTGAACCAATTACTTAGAATAAATCTCTTTGTATGTGTGTGTCTATACACACACATATATATATATATATATATATATATATATATATATATACATGTATCTATGTATAATCTCCTATTGGTTCTGTTTCTTTGGAGAACCCTCCTGACTGATACAATATGGGAGACAAAACAAGGTCACTAGAGGAATTTGAAGCCTCTGACACCTATAGCTACAACATATATTTTGAAAAAGAAAACCACAACAACTGAATCTTAGCCAGATTAACATAAAATGTCCCAATAACTGCCTTTATTACCTTGGTTCCCATTACTTGGATTTCAACAACAATTATAAGACATGTTAAAAGGCAAGGAAAAAACACTGAAAAGACAAAGCAAGCATCAGACCAGACTCAAATATGAAACAGATTTTGAAGTTATCACACAGGAAATTTAAAATAACTATGAGCTCTAATGGAGTAAGTAGACAACATGCAAGAACAGATGGGTAATGGAAGCAGAGCTAGAACCTCTCAGAAAGGGAAATGTTGGAGATCAAAAACTCTGGCAGAAATGGAGATTGCCTTTCACAGGCTCAACAGTGGACTGGACATGGCTGAGGAAATGATCAGAGAGCTCAGAGGTTAGTCAACAGAAACTTCCCAAACTGAAATGCAAAGAGGAAAAAGGAACTGTGGGACACTTTGAAATGACATAACATATGCATAATTGGAATGCTAGAAAGAGAAGAAAGAGCAAATAAGAAGAAATATTTGAAGAAATAATGGCCTAAAAGTTTCCTAAATTAATAATGACAAACACCAAATCAGAGATCCTGGAATCTCAGAATAAGCCAAATAAGATCAATATCAAGAAGAGAGGTTGGAGACTAGATGATGAGATTTTTGCATATGGCAGTGGGATGTGACACAAGTTACGAGGGAAGTCCTAGGCTTGGGCGTAAGAGCCTGTTCCCATTTTGGGGGGGACAGGTGGACAAGGCAAGTGTGAATCCAGGAGACTTGCTTGTTGTGAAGGTGAGGTAACAGTAATCTGAAAGTGACTTCTTTATTTTCTTCTTTTTGCTAATGCAAAAATAATTGCTGATTGTGTGTTCAGGTTTAGGAGAGAGGTTGCAAATTTGTAGACTGCAGTGAAGATTTGTTGAATGTTGAGATCCCTTTTGACAGGGAAAACTATAAATTAATGACTCTATAATAGTTTTCACTGGTGTAGTAGTTGGCATGCAGACATGGTACGGAGACCTAAGGATTTGTCACAGGAGTTCTGATCAAACAGCCCATGTAGTGGGGGAGTTACCCAGAATCGTCCCCCATGTGCTACCTCTGCCTTCCCTGACCCTGGTCTTGGCTTCCTACAGCTCAGGAGGAATTAATTTTCCCTCCTCCCATCTCTTCATGATATTAATTCATTCTTCTCACACAATGCATTTTACAGGGTCTAGTTATTTTTTATTTTCTTTTTTAGAATAAAGTATGGCATCAAAAATATATATACATGAATAAGCCAATAATATGCATAACCTACAATGATTAATATGTAAATCATTTATCTTGCCTATATTATAAGCATAGAGTATAAAGTCATAATTTGGATGAGAAAATGTGCAAAAGTATTATTTAATTTGTTTTACCTTCTCTTTCACAATGTGGCCAAAACCCTTTCAAATATGGCAGCAAAGTGGAAAGGCACCAAGATAGTAAAGATGAGAGAAAAAAGATTTGTTCTTAGCATCTATGTTCAAATAATGACCAAGGGTGGAAGGCAGCCTGGAGGAGTGCTTTACAGTCCTGCCAACTACCCGCATCAAAAAGCACTTTCCAGAGCCTTGGTGGGGCAGTGACCATGTAAACCACCAGGAGTCTGAGAATCTACCCTAGGGGGGAAGGGACAAAACGGGAGATTAAAACAAACAAAAGATGTGCATGTGACTAAACTATAGGCTTGAATTGACTGGGGAATCTTTGGACTGAATTGAGGACAAACCTGAAATTGACTTAAGTTGTCTACCATTAGGGAAACTGGGGCCTAGATAAAAAAATTAAATTGAGTTAGAGACGCAAGATTATAACTTCACACACGTTTGTTTGGGGGGCTTGTTATGACTGTATGATTCATACTCACTAAAAATAGGCTTCTGGGCAATAAGCATAATGCAGTATTTTTTTTAACAAACATCTTATTATGAAAATTTTCAAACCTCCACAGCAACTTTGAAAGAATTTTACAATGAACATGTATATATGGAACACCTCGATTCTACCATTAATATTTTAGTATAATTGCTTCATCACACATCTATACATTTATTCATCTATCTATCCATAAACATATTTTTATTTTTTGAGACATTTCAAAGTAAAATGCACATGTCAGCATGTTCCTCCCTTCATATTTCTTTCAAAATCCATATTATTAAAGAGTCCAACACTTGTTTGGAGCATTATGTTTGATGCCAAGATATTGTCTACCTTTTCTGAGTTATGAAAATGCATATATCTGAGTAACCCTAGCCCATATCATAATGTAGAACAGGGGTCAGCACATGTTTTCTATAAAGATAGTCTACATTTTAGTTTTTACTGGCCACATAGAGTCTATCACATATTCCTTTTTTGTTATTTATTTGTTTTAAAAATGAACACCATTCTTAGCTTGTGGGCGCTACAAATACAGTCTCTGGGGCTGAGTTTCTGGACTGGGACTGCATCTGATTTTCTTTAATGTCCTTTCCACTTCCAAAAAGACCCCATGAGGTTATGAGGACAAAACCTACAATTTTGTTTTTATATTAGCCTGACATATTTGATTTCTTCGAAAGGAGAAAATATCTCCTCACACTTTTATTCTTTCTTTCTGGACTTTTTCACTCTGGCCAATTCTAATTTGAAAAATAAGCAAAAACTTTCAAAGGCACTTGAGGTCTCAAAAGACCAGTAGTTAAATAGATTATTGTGCAATATTCTGATTCAAATGTAGGATTACTTACCAAGGAATGATAATGCTGTCAACATCTGGAATTTTGTCTAAATACACTGATTGCCCTACTACAAACTGTAATACAAATAAGTAGCAGTAAATAACTTTGGATTTTTTTCATTGTATTGTTGGCATTTGTATTGGTTATCTATTGCTATGTCACAGATCACCGCTAATCTACTGGCCCAAAAGACAGCTAACCTTTACTACCTCACAGTTTCTGTGAATCAGGCATCTGGGCAGAGTTTAGCTGCATCCTCTCAGGGTTCTTCATGAGCTCCCTCACGAGGCTGAGAGCTGCGGTGAAGGTGATGGCCAGGGCTGGGGTCTCGCCTAAAGGTTCGATGGTGTGGGGTCTGTTTCTGAGTTCCCGTATGAGATGGCTGGCAGCCTTTGGTTCCTTTCAGTCTGTTGGAGCTCAGGCCCAATTCCCATCTGACTTCAAACACAGGCCAACATGAGGTCCTTGCCACATGGGTTTCTCAACCATGGTGACTTACTTCATCAAAACCAGCAAGGGGGAGAGTCTGCCAGCAAGATGGAAGTCAGGATCTTCTGTAGCCTAATCATGGCAGTGATATTCCTTTGACACAGATATCCTGTTAGGAGCAAGATATTGGAGAGGGGAGTTATGTGAGGCAGTGAATACCAGGAGGCAGTGTCTTTGCTTGCCTGAGCTGCTATCCCAAATACCACAGAGTGGGTTTGCTTAAACAACAAGCATGTTGGCTCATGGTTTCAGAGACTTGAAGTCTGACATCAAGATATCAAGATATGACTGAGGGGCTCTGGTGCTGGCTGCCAGTGATCCTTGGGCTTTCTCGGGGTTTCTTGGCTTTCCCATCACATGACAATGCCCTCTCCTTTCTTCTGCTATCCCTGTTTTCTGGTGACGTCTAGCTTCTGATCTCTATAAGACCACCGGCAATCCAAAATAAGACCCACCCTCTTTCAGATTGGTCACATCTTGAGTAAAACAAACGAACCTCTTTAAGAGGTCCTATTTACAGTGGGTTCACACCCACAGGCAGGCAAATTAAGATTAAGAACAGGTCTACTGGAGTCCATAATTCAGTCTACCACAAGTGGGAATCATTGAGGCCATTTTGGGTCAAAGGTAGATTTGTATATCATTGTATATTAAAATAAAGGCTGATGATCTAATTGTATTTGTATACTGGCAATAGCAAAAAAAAAAAAAGGTAAGCTGTGAAAAGATTTTCTTTTATGTATAAACAACAGTGTCATTCTCAGAATCACAGTGTCAAGGGTGCCTTTCCTTTTATCTGCCCGCTTCCGGTTCACCACAGTTGAAAAGCAGCTTGGTGTCAGATAATAACTAGAAGATGTGGCAGAAAGCTTGCTTCTCTTTTCTGTGACAGACAACTTTTTCTCAGGCAAATATTTCTGAGTTTCATAGCTCTTAAGCTTTCCTTGAAATCCTTCAGTTAACAAAGCGGCATTCTTCTCTTTCCCCTTTATGCAGCCAGTTTCTACATTAGCCCACTGGGTGATAATTAATGCTTGATGGCTACACAAAAGCACATACTGAATGAGGATGTGTCTGAAAGTATTATTTATGAAGTGGCTGTAGACCAAGTCAGAATTAGCCTTCAAAACTGTTAGAGGACAGCTAATAGAAAGAATGGATTAGACCTTAACAGAATTATCCTGACCTAGCAGATAAAAATCCCTTTATTTCAGGAAACTTGTCTCTGCTATTTATTCTCTACTTCTGGATAAGCTACTACCCTCCTCATTTTCTTTCCTCTGCTCACTATGAAACCTCTGCTTTACTATAAACACAGTGTTTTCATCTTACAGTGCTTGGTGTATAGTAGGTGCAAACATATTTGTTGGATGGATAAATGATCAATCCATCCTTTCCTGATGACAGAACCGTCTCCTGTTTTATATGTCATGAAATATCTAATGCTTTACTTAAACTTACCACAGATGTTTCCTAACACTTTTGTTGCCACTAGCTCTTTTATCCTTACTCTCGCCACACATAGGCTGAACTGTCATTAAGTCAACTACTGACTTGCTATATGTATAAACTAGCCTGTCATAGTTTATGCACATTAGCCTGATGTCATATAATTAATTCATATTATATTGAGGGCTTGAAATTAGTTTGTTAGTATCTTTTATATTTTTCCTGAATTACTTGACTGGTTAGCTTTCAATAAATTTGGGATATACACAGTACTGATTTCATAATCACAAAACTAGCATATCTAAAAGTGCAATTATATTTTTCTATTCCAAAAATTAAGAGCTACCTCAAGACCCCAGACTGCAAGATGGTAGACAACTTAATCTCATCTCCTCTAGATAATCCAGTCCCTTTAGAACTTGAACTCAAGAACTTCAGGGTTTCCCGTTGTGTCTTTTCTCAGGGGCTGTATCTGAGTCAAGGGGAAAGAAGTTGTCATCATAGCATTAGAGACAGGGGTGTCAGCCCTGAGCTGTGCTCGGTCCTCTGCTGACATCCACCGAGGTGGGGGGCTCCTAGCTCACTGTGGTAGTTGGCTTCTGTCCTCACCATCAGGCACTGCTAGTGTACACTGTCCCACCAGCATCCTTCCTGTCCTCTAACCCTCTTTCAGCCGTTTTGCATCCCTGCTGGGGCATCAGCTCCCAGCTGCTTTACTCACACTTCTCTCATCTGTTGCTACCCTGCCCCTGCAACCTCAGCTGGACATGGTGTGCCTCCAAGAGGCTCTGTCATTTCCCTAATCCGGAGTTGGAAAGAAAGGTGCAGATAGGCATTCGCCTCCAGGATTTTACGCATCCTGTAGGCTGCCTCAGACACTCCAGGGTTTAGTTTGGGGAGCGTCAAGTTAGAGGATCCTATCTGACAACCCTCCCACAAACAGTGGCTAACCTTATTGCTCTTGTTTTATCTCTGAAGAAACAAAAATGTTTTGCTCACAGTCAGCAAAATCCCCTTTTAAAAAAAAAAAAGGAAGCAGTTTTGTTGAGGTATAATTGACATACAAAGGATGCATCTATTTTAAGTATATAGTTCTATGAATTCTGACAAGCACACACCCCTGTGTAACCACAACAAAAATCAAGATAAGCAATTTTATCAGTACAGGAGCTCCTCCCTGCCTGGGGCAGGCACTCACCTCTCAACCTCTGGTCCCAGGCATCTGCTCTTCTGCTTTCAGGACATGGAGATTAGTTTGCATTTTTTAGAAATTTCAATAAATTGAATCATATGGAATGTTTTCTTTTTTGTCTGCATTCTTTTACTCAGCATACTGGTTTTGAGACCTATCCATGTTATGCAAATCATAGTTTGTTCTTTTTTATTGCTGAGTAGTGTTTCATTGCATGGGTGTATCCTATTTATTCATTCACCTGTTGATGGATCTTTGCCTTGTTCACCAGAATTGTAAAATAATAAATTTGTATTGTTTTCAGCTGCCAAGTTTGTGATAATTTGCTATAATAGCAATAGGGAACTAGAATATTGCCATGCTGTTTCTAAAGTGATTGTACCATTTTAACTTCCCACCAACAACACATGAGAGTCCCCGTTGCTCTACATCCTAGCCTAGTTCCAGCATGTTAATTTTACTCTTCAGGCAGAGGGTGTAGCAGTATCTCACTGTGCTTTTAATCTGCATTTGTTTCATGGCTAAATATGTTGAATATCATTTCAAGTGGGTACTGACCATCCATACATCTTTTGTAAAATGTCCTTAAAATTTTGCCTATTTTTGTACAGTTGTTTGTCTTATTATTTACATATATATAAGTTCCCATCTGGTGTCATTTCCCTTCAGGTAATTACTTGCGAGGCGGGTCTGCTGACAATATATTCTGTTATGTTTTGTTTATCTGAAAATGCATTTATTTGTCTTCATTACTGAAGAGTAATTTACTGGATCTACAATTAAAATTCTTGGCTGATAGTTTATTTTCTTCCACTATTTCAAATATATCATTTCTATGTTTATAGGCCTCTGTTCCTTTCCGATGAGTAATCAGTCACTAATCATATAATTTTTCTCCCAGATGTAATATGTAATTTTTATATTGGTGTTTTCAAGAGCTTCTCAATGTGCTTTGGGTTTCAGCAGTTCATCTGTAATTTCCTACCAGTGGTTTTCTTTGTATTTATCCTACGTGGGGTTTGTTGATATTTTGAATTTGCAGTTAATTTTTTAACCAGTTTGGGAGTTTACAGCCATTATTTCTTCAAATATTTATTCCTCCCTTTTCTCTCTTTCTGCTCCTTCTGACACTGTGATTATACTTTTTTTGGTACTGCTTGCTATTGTCCAGGTCCCTGAGACTCTCTTCACTTTTTTTTTTTTTTTTTTGCAATTATTTTTCTCTGTTTTTCTGCACTGGGATATTGCTATCAATTTATCTCCAAATTTTCTGATTCTTTCTTCTGCCATATCCCATATGTTATTGTGCCTGGTTAGTTAATTTTAATTATACTTATGTATTATTTGCATCTACAGTTTCCATTTATTTTCATTTTCATTTCTCTGTTGAGATTCACTATGTGTTTACTCAGTAAAACCACTTTTCCCTTAATTCTTCAAACATATTTATAATAGCTGCTTTGAAAGCTTTGCCTGATAAATTCTCACTAAATCTGCCCTACTCAGAGTCAGTTTTTATTGACTGCCTTTCGTTTCTGAGGATAGGTCACATTTTCCCATTTTTATACTTGGTGGTACCCAGGTATTTCTCCCTCTTTTATGACACCCCAGGTGGTATCTCTGGCAATGGCTGAAGCTGCTCCTTGGCTCCGGGTTCCCCAAGTCAACCAACCCCGTCTCTCTAGAATCAGCTCCTTCAGGCAACCATGGTATCTGGAATTTAGTAAACCACCTCTTCCTTTTTTCCCTTCAACCAGAGCCAGGCAGCATCCTCTGGCTGCTAAGATTCCTTGTTGTCCCCTATTGGCCTTCTAAGCTCTTCTGTCACTGGTTCAACCAATTCCCTATGAAACCCATAGTGGTCATTGTTTTCTTGTCTAAACTCTGAAAGACAGTCTCCATGAACAGAGTTGTACTACCCCATGGGCATGGGACATAAATATGTTAAATCAAAGAATTGCCACGGAAGAATCTAACATATAGCTGATTCCAATAGTGTGCCAGTTCAATGTATTATGTCTCCCAAAATGCCATTATTTTTGATGCAATCTTGTACGGGCAGACATATTAGTGTTGATTAGATTATGGAATCCTTTGGGTGTTTCCATGGAGATGTGATTCAGTCAATTTGGTTGGGTAATTTCCATGGAGGTGTTGGCCCACCCATTCAGGGTGGGTCTGAATTAAATTACTGGAGCACTATATAAGCTCAGACAGAAGGAGCAAGCTTGCTACAGCCCAGCGGGACCCTCTGAAGAATGCCCAGGAGCTGAGAGAGGAGCTGAAGCTTACAGAAACACCTTGAAGACAGCCATTGAAAGCAGACTTTAGGTCTGGAGAAGCCAAGAGAGGAAAAATGCCCCAAGAGCAACTAAGAGTGACATTTTTGAGGAACTGCAGCCTAGAGAGGAATGTCCTGGGAGAAAGCCATTTTGAAACCAGAACTTTGGAGCAGACTCCAGCCACGTGCCTTCCCAGCTAACAGAGGTTTTCCAGACGCCATTGGCCATCCTCCAGTGAAGGTACTTGATTGCTGATGTATTACCTTGGACACTTTATGGCCTTAAGACTGTAACTGTGTAATCAAATAAACCCTCTTTATAAAAGCCAATCCATTTCTGGTGTTTTGCATTGCAGCAGCATTAGCAAACTAGAAACGGGTAGGTTTTGTCCTCTCTGTATATCCCAGCAAGCATCACAAGGTGCTTTAAGAAAACCAACTGGAATTTCCATGCTGTCTCATTACAGACACAGTTCCCATGCCTTTTCTCATTCTGCTATCCCCAATTGTGATGGGGTAGTGATATTTGCCATGGTTGACAAATGGCTAAGCTTTAGCATGTCTAAAGTACATCATGCTGTCTTGCAATTGTTTTCTGTTATTGGGGTGTTCCTGTGCTGTGAATAGGGAGTTGTTTAGACTGGTTTATCTAACACTTAATCCATAATATAGTAATTCTGTCTGGTAAATTGTCATCCTCACTCTTCAATAGTTGTACACTTAGTTTTATGAAATTGTGGATATTTTATTATGCAGGTTAGTAGTGGACACATTTGGTGTCCTATCCAGATACCCTTTACTAGGCCTCCATACCCATCCCTTGACTCTTGTGAGTGTTAGATGAGAATGGCAAATACATGCATTCTTTCCTGGGTAAATGTCTTCAGATGCAGGAGTTGCCTTGCCCAAATATTCCTAAGAATGACTGAAATAGGGCTATAAAACCCTGGCCCTCTTGCATCAAGGCAGTACACCTCCATGGTGTTGTTCGGGATCCAGAGCTCCCTGTGGGGTCTGGCTGAGGCTAGACTTCAGCTAAACCCATATATTTGCTTAGCTTCTTCCCTGTTCTATCCTTCTTTCCTCACCTCTTTTACAAGCTTCTCCTGAGGGCATTTCCTAAATAAATAAATACACCAGAATTTCTGTTCCAAGCTTTGATTCTAAGTCCAGGTGCATTGCAATCATTCCTATAGCCAGAGAGTACTATTCATATAACATATATCTCAAAAAAAGAGACTTCTCAGTGGGAGGTGAAAATACAGGGCAGTTCTTTGATTTTAAAACTGTATAGAAACATATCCTTGCCTATGGGGGTGGGACACAGAATGGACTGAATGTCAGTTTAGTATACCTGACTTCAGGCAACTTCAGTTTTCATATGTGCAGGATGGGAATGATATACTTCCGTCACACATGTTTGTGATGATCAAATGAGCTACTACAAGAGATGCCATGTGTGCCAGTTTGGATATATTATGTCCCCCAAGAAAAAGCCATGATCTTTCAATCCAGTCTTGTAGGATACTGGGATTAGGTTGTTTCCATGGAGATGTGACCCACCCAACTGTGAGTGACACCTTTGATTAGGGTGTGACCTCTGATTGAATGTTTCTATGGAAATGTGGCCCCGCCCATTCAGCGTGGACCCTGATTAGTTCACTGGAGTCCTATAAAAAGAGCTTACAAACAGAGGGATCTCAGAGTTGCAACTTAGATAGAGACATTTTGAAGATGGCTGTTGAAAGCAGACATTTGCTCTGGAGAAGCTAAGAGAGGACAAACACCACAAGAGCAACATTTTGAAGAATGCACAGATACTGAGAGAGGAGCTGGAACTCAACCCAGGATCATCAGATGCCATCCACGTGCCTTCCCAGCTTACAGAGGTTTTCCTGTATGCCATTGACCTTCCTTCAGTGAAGATACCCTATTGTTGATGCCTTACCTTGGACGCTTAATGGTCTTAAGACTGTAACTTTGTAACCAAATAAACCCCCTTTATAAAAGCCATTCCATTTCTGGTGTTTTGCAAAATGGCAGCATTAGCAAACTGGAACACCATGCCAAGTAGCAAACTATTCAACATATGGTATGGGTTCAGTAGGTGTTGTTAAAAAATATATGGTAATATTACTGTGAGGTCTCTAGTATTTGATGATTTTATATGTGGGATAAAGACAGCAGTGCAGATGTATCAGAATCCATTATTAAAAAGACATTTGTTCCTACACTGAGTGATTTGGAAAAAATGTCCCTAATTTCAAGGTAAAAATGGATCTGCACATTTTTCCTGGTGTGATTAAAACTCTATGTAAGAGAGGATCTAAGATGGCCACATAGAGAGGAGTGGAAGCTAGTTAGTCCTCTTGGAACAACTAATAAACAACCAGGAACAACTAATAAATAATCTGGAATAACTGCAGGGGGACAAATGTGACCATCCACTCATCAAAAACTAACCTGAATTGGGAGGAATGCCTGAGATCACAGCAAAAAATCTGTAAGTAAAAACTGCAGATCCAAGCTGGGAGACCCCTCCCCCCACAGCCCAAGCTGCAAAGCCTCATGGTGCTAGAGAGACGCTCTCTCCCAGCAAGCGAATATAGTCAGCTGAGCTCCAACAGGGGTTTTCATTAACAAGCATGTACTGCTCGCTACAAGCTATGAATCCCCAACAAGCAGACAGAGGCTTTGGGTGATGACTGACCTTGGAGAGCAAGAGGGTGGCCACGGATGGGCCCTGAAGGGGGCTTTCTGTCCTTTTTTCAGCTCAGTGGAGAGAGTCTCAGACATTTTCATTTCCAAGCACTCTGACCCAGACAAGGGTGGAGTTAGCACAGGCAGACTCTATTCAAATGCTAATGACCTCTCCCTAGGGGCTTATCTTCCCTAAGAGGAAAGGGGTGGGGCCCAGCTCTACTACCCACCTTCCATTGAGAACCAGACCCCGGAGCCTGGGGGAAAACAGCCACGGGCCACAGCTCCTTACACCAGTCAGGAGCTACAGACTGACAGGAACCACCTGCTGGGCAGAAGAGCACAGTGACCTGAGGCCTCACAGGGTGAACCAATTTTCTAAGACACACCCTCAGGGAAACCGGATACTGAATATTTCTTCCTTCTGGGACCTGAGCCCATTCTGGTCTGGGAAAACCTGATTGGGGTAATGAAGGAAACCATGCCTAGACAACAGAAAACTACAACATACACTAAGAAAAATGAAGTTATGGCCCAGTCAAAGGAACAAACTTACACTTCAACTGAGATACAGGAATTGAAACAACTAATAATAAGTCAATCCAAAAAGTTTAGGGAATATATGGCAAAAGAGATGAACCATGTAATGAAAACATCGGGCATATATGAGGTAGAAATTGAAAGTTTGAAAAGCCAACTGGCAGAATCTATGGAAATGAAAGGCACAACACAAGAGATGAAAGACACACTGGAAACATATAACAGCAGATCTCAAGAGGCAGAAGAAAACACTCAGGGACTGGAGAACAAGGCACCTGAAATCCTACACACAAAAGAACAGATAGAGGAAAGAATGGAAGAATATGAGCAACATCTCCGGGAACTTAAGGACAAAATGAAAAGCTAGAATGTACATGTCATTGGTGTCCCAGAAGGAGAAGAGAAGGGAAAATGGGCAGAAGTAATAATAGAGGAAATAATCAATGAAAATTTCCCATCTCTTATGAAAGACATAAAATTACAGATCCAAGAAGTGCAGCATACCCCAAACAGAATAGATCTGAATAGGCCTATGCCAAGACACCTAATAATCAGATTATCAAACATCAAAGATAAAGAGAGAATCCTGAAAGCAGCAAGAGAAAAGCGATCCAAAGGTAGGTTAATAAGACTGTGTGCAGATTTCTCAATAGAAACCATGGAGGCAAGAAGGAAGTGGGGCAATATATTTAAGATACTGAAAGAGAAAAACTACCAACCAAGAATCCTATATCCAGCAGAACTATCCTTCAAATATGAGGGAGAGCTTAAAATATTCTCTGACAAACAGACAATGACAGAGTTTGTAAACAAGATACCTGCTCTACAGGAAACACTAAAGGAAACACTGCAGACAGAAAGGAAAAGACAGGAGTGAGAGTTTTGGAAAACAATTTTGGGAGATAGTAGCACAGCAATGTGAATACACTGAACAAAGATGACTGTGAGTTTGGTTGAAAGAGAAAGGTTGGGACCATGTGGGACCACAGAACAAAAGACAAACGATAAAGACTGGGACTGTGTAACTCAGGGAAACCTAGGGTATGTAACAATTGTGATAAAAGGTACAAATATGTTTTTACATGAGGTAGGACAAATGAATGTCAGCATTGCAAGGTGTTAAAAATAGGGTGGGATTGGGGGTAAATACTATCAATGCAAACTATAGACTATAATTTACAGAAAAAAAAAACTCTATGTAAGACTGCAATCAGAACAAACAGTCACTTAGAATTTTAGAGCTCTGTTGTAAAATAACTAGCCTGAGGTCTCTTAACTTGCTTCAGAGAAACAGTGTTTATTCCAGTTGAGTGAGCTGGAGTTTCTGGTCTTGGACCTAAGATTTGACAGATGAGGGTGGTCATTATTTTACAATATAGATTTGTGTTGCTAGGTAAATTCTTTGTGATAAGCTTTTAGAAGAACAGCTAGTCTCATCTAATTTAGAAATATTTTACTTGTGCAACTTAGCTGTATTTGTCACCATTCCAGGAGCTCCTCTTAGCTGAAAACACTGATATCTACCAAATTCCAAACCCTGAGCAGGGAAGGGAGTTCCTCAGGTCCCTCACTGAGCTGGGAAGTGAGTCCCAAATGATGGTGTCTAGGGTTGTCTTATTGCTGTGGACTTAATCTACAGCAGTCTAGAGTGCCCCTGGGAAATAGTGAGGCAATGGGGAAGCTGAATGCATTTTCCAACTTCTCTTTTATCGCCTGTATTTCTATATGGAGCAGTTCTAATTCTGTTAAGTTTCACTGTTGGATATATTTAATTAAATAGTTTTTAGTTACTTTTAATTTAGAAAAAGCATATTTTGATATTCAGTGATGGGAATTGTCAAAATAATATTAATAGAGAATACGCTTAATTTGTACTCATGGAATTTTATAATTACTTTCATCTAATTTGCAAATAGTTTTTTATTTCTATTTCACCTTTTTAATTATTTTTCACAATGTTGTACTCATATTAGTAATGATTATGAGAGGTCACTTGTAAATTTATTTTGCATCTTTGTTGTGTTTTTCATAATGGACTTTTCTTCCAACTGAATTAATTTGTTTAGAGTAACAAAAACATGTCAGCAACTACCAGATTCTAGAAATCTTGTTTTAGCTTAGAAAATATTGTATGGAGATTATGGAAAAATAATAATGTATAGTCTCTTTACCTTAGGAACTGCTACTAAAGATCATGGTGGGCCTTTGACCAAAGGGAGCCTTGAACAAGCAGATAAACTTCCCCTTTTATCCCACAAATTTGACTATCCTGAGATGCAGCAGTGCATAAGGTGTCTTGCAAGCTTGTTCCGCAAGATTTAACAATCAATTATTCTTGATGTCAAGTGCTGGCCACCTCAGTAACGTGCCTTGTATTTACTCTTCTTTCTTCTTTGTCTCACTCAACTTTTCTTTCATTCCTACTTATCTATAACCTCATTCCATAGTAAATTAGTAGCATATAAATGTTGTGCCTTCTTAAGGAAGAGACACTAAAACAGTAGCAAGATTGGCCCAAGAAAGCAAAGCCTCAAGATGGGATTTTTGGTTTGGGTTATTTACTATTCTGATGCAGTAGGGTCCTAATGCTGATGATAAGTGGTGTAGTGATAACACCTGCATCACAGCCATGAGGCTTTTCACCTGAGAAACTACAGGTGTTGTGGAATAGGAACGGGAGGAGGGAGGAAGTAGCTGTGGTGCCTGGAAGGTAAGGGAGAGAGTGATATTATTAATCATTGTGGAGTAGGATGCATTTCATTAATAACATTGGAAGTTTTGAAAAAGAAAATGATGGATTCATATCAGCCAGCTGCCAAATTATGTTACACTGTGAAAGCCAGCAGGCCTGTATGGCTGTGTTTGAGGAGGGGTTAATCTCCTGTGATAGGGAGCAGCTTATACTGAAAATGAGGCAAGATTCTGATTCCAGGTATGGTAGACATCCATGTTATCTGCTTCTGTGCCCAATTTCTTCCCCACAAAAAACAACATTGAAAAGGGTTCCCTCAAACCCAGTGATGGAGTAGGAAAGAAAGGAGGCCTGGTTTACAGATGGTGGAGCCATCATATGTTGGTGCTAGCCTAATATGAACTACTACCAAATCACAGCCCTACTCAATGGAAGTCCAAAAGTACAATGCAGAAGTTAAATTTGTGTGGAAAGAGCAGTGGTTTGAGATATGGATAGATATCATCTTACAATGGCAAATGGTTGTCTGGTGGTAAAGGGCCTGGAGGAATACCAGGTCTGAAGAATAGAGATGTGGATGGATCTACCAGGGTGGGCACAAAGCCTGTAGAATTTTATATCTCAAATTAATACTCACCAGAGGCATTCATCAAAGGAGCTTCTATCAACAATGGAATTCAATCTGTCATCCCTCAAGTGGGCTCATGAATTTAATGGCCATGGTGCCAGGGATGGAGGCTATTTATGAGTCCAACAGCTCCCTCTAATCAAGGTTATTCTAGCTATTGCCTCTGTCAAACGTCTAATCTTCCAACAGCAGAAACAGTCTCTGAGCCTTGAACATGGACCCATCCCTTGAGAAGACAAAACAGTCTGTTGATGGCAGGTTGATTACATCACATCCCTACTACCTTGGAGAGGACAGTGATTTGTTCTTTCTAAAGTCAATGCACATTGTGGATATAGATTTTCCTCTCCCTCCTGCAGTGCCACCGCCATCACAAGAATCAGAGGGCTTGCAAAGTTCTTAATATGTTGACCTGATATCCTACATACTCCCCGGGGAGAAGTGACACATTTTTTTGAAAAATGTGCAAAAACAGTCACTTGGCAGATCCATTGAATTTAGCACATATCCAGAAGCAGCTGGCCTAATAGAGTGGAAGATTAGCTTAGTCTTCAACCTGGGAGAAACATGGTGTGGGAGAGGATTACTGGCCTCCAGAATAAGGTGTCTATGTGAAGTCTTTCTCAGACAAAGAATAAATGAGGGAATTCCTCACCAGCAAACCTGCTCTGCAAGAAATATTAAAAGAAGTTCTTCACTAAAAAGGAAAATAATATATATCAGAAACTCAGATCTACATTAAGATATGAAGAACTTCAGAGAATGAAAAAATGAGGGTACATAAAATATTTTATTTTTCTTATTCTTCTTATTCTTAATTAATCTAAAAGATAACTGTTTAAAGATATAATAATAAAACAATTAGGTGATTATAAAATGTGGTAAAATGAAATGAATGATATCAGTGTCATAAGGGATAGAAGAGAATAATTGAGTTTATTCTATTATAAGCTACTAGCATTCTACATAAAGTAGTATAGTGTTACTGAAGGTGGACTTAGATTAGTTAAAAATATATATTGAGAACTCTACAGCAACCACTCAAACAATTTAAAAATAAAGATAATTCATATGCTAAAAGAGGAGATTAAATGGAATAATATAAAATGTTCAATTAAAATCAGAGAAGACACTTTCTAAGACAACTCAGCAGGTGGACTCGCTGCCCTCGCTCCTATGTGGGACATGACACCTGGGGTTATAAATCTCCCTGGCATCACAACTCCCAGGGATGAGCCTGGTCCTGGCATTATGGGATTGAGAAAGCCTCTGGACAAAGGGGGAAGAGAAAGGAAACAAAATCAAGTTTCAGTGGCTGAGAGATTTCAAATGGAGTTGAGAGGTCATTCTGGAGGTTTATCTTATGCATTATATAGATATCCTTTTCTAGTTTTTAGTGTATTAGAATAGCTAAAAGGAAATACCTGAAACTGTTGAACTGCAATCCAGTAGCCTGGATTCTTGAAGATGATCGTATAGCATATAGCTTATATGGTATGACCATGTGAATGTGAAAACCTTGTGGTTCACACTCTGTTTATCCAGTGTATGGACAGATGAGTAGAAAAATGGGGACAAAAAGTAAATGAAAAATAGGGGGAAAAAGGGGTAGAGGAAGTTTGGGTATTCTTTTTTACTTTTATTTTTATTTTTATTCTTTTTCGTGGTTTTTTTTTTTTGGAGTAATGGAAATGTTCAAAAATAGATTGGGGTGATGAATGCACAACTATATGATGGCACTGTGAACAGTTGAGTGTATAGCATGGATGATTGTATGTATGTGAATATATCTCAATAAAATTGCATTAAAAATCAGAGAAGGCAGAAAAAGAGGGTGGAAGAGGAAGAGATAACAATGCAACAAACAGAAACTTCTGCAAACATGGTAAATATTAATCCAATGTTATCATTAATCACTTTAAATGTGAATTATATAAGTGCACCAGTTATAGGCAGATTGTTAGAGAGGATTAAAAACAGGGCCCAACTATTGTTGTCTATCAGAAAAACCCGCTTTAAATATAGACTCAGATAGGTTAAAGTTGAAGGAATGGGGAAAGATAAACTGTGATAACACATATCGAGGGAAAGTGGAAGTAGCTAAATCAATTTCAGACAAAGCACACTTCAGAACAAGGAAAATGATCAAGGATAACAAGGGGCATTGTGTAATAATAAAATGATCATTCCTTAAAGAAGATATGCCAGTTCTAAAGATGTATGCACCTAACAAGACAGCATCAAGATATATATGGCAAAAACTTATAGAACTAAAAGGAGAAATAGAAAAATCCACTATTACAGTTGGGAACTTAAACACTCCTCTTTCAGTAATGGATACATCAACCAGACAGAAAGTAAGTAGGGATATATTTGGCTTGAACAGCACCATCAATCAAATGGATCTAAATGACATTTATAGAATTCTTCATCTCATATCAGTAGAATAAGCATTCTTTTTAAGTTTGCCTGGAATATTTGCCAAGGCAGAGCACATTCTGGGCCATAAAATTCAACCCTACACATTTAAAAGAATAGAAATCATGCAAAGAAAATCCTCAGACCACAGTGGAATTAAACTAGAAATTAGTAAGAGAAAGATTGTTGGAAAATACTCAACTGTTTTGAAATCAAACAATATGCTGTTAAATAGCACATGGGTCAAAGAAAAATCTCAAGAAAACAACATTTTAATTAAATGAAAATACAGCTTGTCAATATTGTGGAATGCAGTAAAGCAGTAATTAGAGGAAAATTTATAGCATTAAATGCATAGGTTAGAAACGAAGAAAGATTTAAAATCAATAACATAACATTCCACCATAGGAAACTAGAGAAAAAAGAGCAATTTAAGACTTACACAAGCAGAAGCAAAGAAGTAATTTAAATTAGACCAGAAAACATTAGAATTGAAACAGGGAAATAATGGAGAAAATCAATGACACCAAAAGCTAGTTCTTTGGAAAGATCAATAAAATTGACAAACCCCTAGCCAGGCTAAGAAAGAGAAAGAGAGAAGACACAATACCTTATCAGAAATGAAATTAGTTTTATCATCACTATTGATCACATGGGCATTAAAAGAATAACAAGAATACTAAGAACAACTCTATGCCCAGAAATTTGATAACTTAGATGAAGTAGAACAATTCTTTGAAAGACGCAGACTACCAAAACTCACACAAGGAGATACAGATAATCTGAATATGCCTATTTTTATTAAAGAAATTGAATTAATAATTAATAATCTTAAAAAAAAGAAAGCATCAGGCCCAGATGATTTCACTGGAATTCACTGGTGCTCTCTACCAGACATTTAGTGAAGGAATTATACCAACTTTCCATAATATCTTCCAGAAAATAGAAACAAAGAGAACACTTCCTAATTTATAAGGCCAGCATTACCTTAATACCATAAACAGATAAAGTAATTACAAGAGAACAAAATCACACTGATATCTTTTATGAACATATACACAAAATTTCTAAGAAAAAATATTAGCAAATTAAATATAACAATATATAATAATAACTATTCATCATGACCAAGAGGGGTATATTCAAACTACACAAGGCTTTGTCAGCATTTGAAAGTTAATCATTGTAACCCATCAGGTCAACAGAAGAAAAATCAATACATCAATGAATGCATAAAAAGATTTTGAAATAAATCCAACAGCCCTTCATGATAAAAACTCTCAGCAAACTAGGAATTGTGGGGGCTTCCTTAGCTTGATAAAGAAAATTTACAAAAAACCTACAGCTAACATCATTCTTACAGGTGAGAGCACTGGAACCTTTCCCCCAACGTCATGAACAAGGTGAAGAAGTCCTCTCTGGCCATTTGTATTCAGCATGATTCTGGAAGTCCTATATAGGGCAACAAGACAAGAACAGAAAAATAAAGTTTATGAATTGAGAAGGAAGAAATAAAACTATCTTTATTCACAGATGACATGATATTCCATGTAAATAATCACCAGGAATCAACAACAACAGCAAAATTCTTCTAATTGATAAGCAAGTACAGCAAGGGCCCAAGAAACAAAGTTAACATACAAAAGTCACTTGTTTTCTTACATACCAGCAATTAACAATTGGAAGTTGAAATTAAACATACAATGCCATTTGCAATAGCACCAAAATGCAAAAATAATATTTTGGTATAAATCTAAAAAAAAAATATGCATGGGATGTATATATGGAAAACTACAAAACTCTGATGAAAGATATCAAACAGTATCTAAATAAATGGAGAATTATTTCAAGTTCATGGATTGGAAGACTCAATATTTCTAAGACGTCAATTCTCCCCAAGCTGAGGTATAGATTCTACAACTTGGCAGATACTGACAAACTGATTCTTATGATTTTATGGAAAGACAAAAGACCTAGAATAGTTAACACAACACTGAAGAATAACAAACATGAAAAGACTCCCATTACCAAATTTCAAGATGATTGTATAGCTACAATAATCAAAATAGCATAGTATTAACAAAAAAAAGGGGGGGACAGATTAGTCAGTGAAATGGAATAGAGAGCCTATAAATAGACTTGATATGATGAACTTATTTTTGCCAATGGAGCAAAGTCAATTTATGGAAAAAGACAGTCTTTTCAACAACCATTCTGGAACAATATAAAAAATAAATGAAACATATATAAAGAATGAACCCATATACAGACCTTACATTTTTCACAAAAATTAACTCAAAATGGATCATAGATCTAAGTATAAAGTGCAGCCATTTAAAACTTCTAGAAGAAAGCATAGAAAAAAGCCTAGGTAACCTCAGATTTGCTGATGAGTTTTTAGACAGAACATAACATGCACAACCCAAGCAAGAAAAAACTGGTAAATTGGCCTTGATTAAAATTTAAAACTTCTATTCTGTGTTACAAACTTAAGAAAGGACAAAATAAGCAAAGACTGAGAGAAAATATTTGTAAAAACACATACCTAATAAAATATCAGTATTCAAAATATGCAAAGAACTCCTGAAATTCAACAATAAGAAAACAATTAAACCAGTTTAAAAAAACAGTCAAAAGATGTGAATAGACACCTTGCCAAAGAATATATACAGATGGAAAATCAGAATATGAAAAGGTGATTAACATCATTTGTCATTAGCAAGTTGCAAATTAAAACAACAAGAAGATACCTCAGTATATCCATTATATTGGCTAAAATCTATAAAGTACTGACAGTACCAGTTGGTGAGGAGGATATGGAGTAACAGAAACTCACTCATTGCTGGTCTGAATTCAAAATAGTACAGTTACTTTGGAAGACAGTTTGGCAATTTCTAACAAATCTAAATATAGTCTTACCACATACTCCCAACAATCACATTCCTAGGTATTTTCCTAAGTGATTTGAAAATTTATGTCCAAAAAACACCTGCACATAAATGTACATAACAGCTTTATTAATAATATCTAAAACTGGAAGCAACCAAGATGATTTTCAAAATCATAAACAAACTTTGGTACAACAATACAGCAGACTATTATTCAGTGATAAACAGAAGTAAGCTATAATGATACAAAAACACATGGATGGTGGGAGGACCTAAGATGGTGGCATAGAGAGGAGTGGAAGCTAGTTAGTACCCCTGGAGCAAGTAATGAACAACCAGGAACAACTAGTAAATAATCCAGAATAACTGCAGGGGGACAAACGTGACCGTCCACTCATCATACACCAACCTGAATTGGGAGGAATGACTGAGATCGCAGCATAAAATCTGTAAGAAAAAACTGCAGATCCAAGCCAGGAGCCCCCTTCCCCCACAGCCTGAGCTGCAAAGCCTCACGGTGCTAGAGAGAAGCTCTCTCCCAGCAAGCAAATATAGCTCTGAGCTCCAACTGGGGTTTTAATTAACAAGCGTGAACTGCTCGCTATGAGCTACAAATCTCTAACAAGCAGACAGAGGCTTTGGGTGATGACTGACCTTGGAAAGCTGGAGGGTGGCCAAAGACTGGCCCTGAAGGGGGCTTTCTGTTCCTGTTTTGGCTCAGTGGAGAAAGCCTCAGCCATTTTCTGTTCCCAGTGCTCTGACCCAGACAAGGGTGGAGATAGCAAAGCAGAGTTTATTCAAATGCTAATGATCTCTCCCTAGGGGGGTTATCTTCCCTAAGAAGAAAGGGGTGGGGCCCAGTTCTACTACCCACCCACCATTCAGAACCAGACCCCAGAGCCTGGGGGAAAATAGCCACAGGCCACATCTCCTTACACCAATCTGGAGCTACAGGCTGACAGGCACCACTTGCTGGGCAGAAGAGCACAGTGACCTGAGGCTTCACAGGGTGTACCAATGTTCTAAGACACACCCTCAGGGAAACCGGCTACTGAATATTTCTTCCTTCTGGGACCTGAGCCCGTTCTGATCTGGGAAAACCTGGTTGGGGTAACCAAGGAAACCATGCCTAGACAACAGAAAACTACAACCTACACTAAGAAAAACGAAGTTATGGCCCAGTCAAAGGAACAAACTTGCACTTCAACTGAGATGCAGGAATTGAAACAACTAATAATAAGTCAATCTAAAAAGTTAAGGGAAGATATGGCAAAAGAGATAACGATATAATGAAAACACTGGGCGTACATAAGGTAGAAATTGAAAGTTCGAAAAACCAACTGGCAGAATCTATGGAAATGAAAGGCACAACATAAGAGATGAAAGACACAATGGAAACATACAACAGCAGATCTCCAGAGGCAGAAGAAAACACTCAGGAACTGGAGAACAAGGCACCTGAAATCCTACACACAAAAGAACAGAGAGAGAAAAGAATGGAAAAATATGAGCAATGTCTATGGGAACTTAAGGACAGACTGAAAAGCAAGAATTTACATGTCATTGGTGTCCCAGAAGGAGAAGAGAAGGGAAAGGGGGCAGAAGCAATCATAGAGGAAATAATCAAAGAAAATTTCCCATCTCTTATGAAAGACATAAAATTACAGATCCAAGAACCGCAGCATACCCCAAACAGAATAGATCTGAATATGCCTACACCAAGACACTTAATAATCAGATTATCAAACGTCAAAGATAAAAAGAGAATCCTGAAAGCAGCAAGAGAAAAGCGATCCATCACATACAAAGGTAGCTTAATAAGACTGTGTGCAGATTTCTCAATAGAAACCGTGGAGGCAAGAAGGAAGTGGGGCAATATATTTAAGATACTGAAAGAGAAAAACCACCAACCAAGAATTCTATATCCAGCAAAGCTATCCTTCAAATATGAGGGAGAGCTTAAAATATTCTCCAACAAATAGACAATGACAGAGTTTGTGAACAAGATACCTGCTCTACAGGAAACACTAAAGGAAGCGCTACAGACAGAAAGGAAAAGACAGAAGTGAGAGGTTTGGAAAACAATTTTGGGAGATAGTAGCACAGCAATGTAAGCACACTAACAAAGATGACTGTGAGTATGGTTAAAAGAGGAAGGTTGGGACCATGTGGGACACCAGAACAAAGGATGAACAATAAAGACTGGGACTGTGTAACTCAGAGAAACCTAGGGTGCTCAATGATTGTAATAAAAGGTACAAATATGTTTTTACATGAGGTGGAACAAATGAATGTCAACATTGCAAAGTGCATTAAAAATAGTGTGGGATTGGGGGGAAAATACAGTCAATGCAAACTAGAGATTATAATTAACAGAAATATTGTATTATGCTTCCTTTAATATAACAAAGGCAATATACCAAAGCTAAATGCATGTGGGGGGCATGAGGAATAGGAGAAGGGTATGGGACTCCTGGCATTGGTGATATTATCTGACTCTTTATTCTACTTTATGTTAATACTATCTTTCCTTTTGTTGCTTTCTAGTTGTCAAGTTTTGTTTTGTTTTTTGTTTTTGTTTTTTCTCTCTCTCTTTTCTTTTTCTTTTGTCTCTCTGCCTTCTTTGACTCTTCCTCCTTCTTTGTGGAAGAAATGGAGATGTCCTTATATAGTTATTGGTGATGGTGCTGAATACGTAAATATGTGACTATACAGGGAACCAACGATTGTTTACTTAGGATGGAATGCATGGTGTGTGAACAAAACCATCTTAAAAGAAATGGGTGTATGAAGAAAACCTGAGGGCAATATATTGAGTGAAATAAGACAGACACATAAAGGCAAATATTGCAGGGTCTCACTGATATTAACTATTTATAATATGTAAACTCATAGACATGAAATGTAAGTTACCAGGATATAGAATGAGGCTAAAGAATGGGGAGCGGGTGCTGCTTATTATGAGCAGAATGTTCAACTAGGGTGAACTTAATTTGGAAATGGACAGGGGTGATGGTAGCACGTTGTGAGAATAACTAACAGTGCTGAAAGGTGTGTGAAGGTGGTGGAAAGGGTAAGCTCAGAGGCACGTATGTCACCAGAAGGAAAGTTGGGGGTTAAAAGATGGGAGTGTATAAAACAGTAAATCTTGTAGTGGACAATGTCTGTGATTAACTATACAAATATTAGAAATCTCTCTCATGAACTAGAACAAATGTATGACACTGTAACTAGAAGTTAATAATAGAGAGCACATATAGGAAAAAAATATATACCTATTGCAAACTATATACTACAGTTAGTAGTATTTTAACATTCTTTCATCAACAGTAATGAATGTACTATACCAAAACTATGTATTGATAATGGAGAGGGGCATGGTTAGGGGTATGGGAGGATTTGAGTTTCCTTTTTTTGTCTTTATTTCTTTTCTGGAGTAATGAAAATGTTCTAAAAATTGAAAAAAATTGTGTTGATGGATGCATAGCTGTATGATGGTACCATGGGCAATTGATTGTATACCTTGGATCTTTGGATAGTTGTATGGTATGTGAACAATCTCTCTCTCTATATATATATATGTATATATATATATATACACACATATATATATATATATATTTATATATGTATCCACAAACACACACACAAAAAAAGAAACACAGTTGGGGCTTTGCTATCTAAGAGGTTTTAGCAGAGTCCTAGAAATCAACAATCCTAAGATGTTTTGTGAATCAAATACAAATGAAAAAAATTTATTTAGGAAAAAAAACAGATGATTTTTAAATGCATATTGATAACAAAGAAGTCAGTCTGAAAAAAACTATACTCTATAAAAAAACTATAAACTACTTTCCAGTTATATGACATTCTGGAAAGGACAATACTATAGAGCTGGTTAAAAGATCAGTAGTTGCCAGGCTTCGGGTGGAGAAGGAGGGTTAAAAGGTGAAGTACAGGTGATTGTTTTTAAGGTGGTGAGATTATTCCACGGGACACTCTAATGGTAGATACATGACACTATGCATTTTTCAAAACCCATAGTATTTTACAGCATAAAGAGTAAATTTTGCTATATGCACATATTATATAAATTATTTAGGATGTTGGGAACATCCTGAGGATTGAATGCAGAATTTGACAAAACAACCTAACAGATTTATAAATATATGAAACAACCTCAGTGAAGGGGTTGAAGGTAAAAAGTTCTGAGAGAAATAACTTTGGAAATGAGTGGAGTCTGTAAGACTAAAGGTAAAACAAACTGTGCATAAGCACTGTACCCTAGTTGATAAAGTTGGAGGGGGTAGGGGTTAGCATTCTAATACCACTTTACACGTATAATGGAATTGAGCAAATGGAAGGCAGATGGTGGCATCCAGGTTTCTAACTGTTGACGAGGGAGGTTACAGATAAGCAAGTGAGAAAGCTAGAATGATCTATGCGGTAATGGATTAGAGTTAGAGACATCAATATGGACTCATGTTTCTTGTAATATAGACACAGAAGGTTATATATAGAAAATAATTTTAAATATGTGTTTATACAAGGCTTCTTTGCTCTGTCTGCTGACACCCTAGTAGGAACAAGCACAACTAGCACTTAGATCTTCATCTCTAATGCTGCCCTCCAGTAAAAGCACCAGGGATCCTTGGAGAAATGGCCAATTTTAGGATGGGGCAGAAAATATAGAGATGCAACTTGGGTAGCGTGCAGTGCCAGAAAATAAAAAGCTACTCAAAATAACTAAATAAATAAAGACCTACAAAGGTGGAGTATGCCAAAGAGAGGACACAACTGAAAGAGTTCTCAACTCTTTCCTGAAAATTTTTTGCACAAAATTAGTAAAGTAGTGCTGGCTTATAGCCCAAAGTATAAACTAAATATCCATGAGTCCACAATGATATGAATAAATGGTTTAATATATGAATAATCAGGATAGAAGAGACAACTTTCTCAGGGAAAAAGCATTCCAAATACTTTATGTAGTATTTTGCCCTCAAGTAGGCATAGCATAGTTCTCCACTCTTTAACTGTGAGCTGCATATAGTGACTTTCTTTCAAAGAGGACAGTAGGGAAAGGGAGGAAAAAAGGGTAACTTGAGAGTGGAGAAACCGCATCAACACTCCCTCAGCCAGGTGATCAAGGTTGAGCAGCAATAAGTCATGCTAATAAAATGCATACATAATATGATGGGGTGAGGATGCACTTGATTTCTGTCGTCTTACTCCCCAAACCATAGCCCCAATCTAATCATGAGAACAATACCTGACAACCCCAACAGTGGGAGGGGCTACAAAATACCTGACCCATACTCCTGAAACCTGTCACAGTCATGAAAAACAAGGAAAGTTGGAGACGCTAAGGGGAGCCCAAGGGGACACGATGACTAAATACAATGCAGTGTCCCGGATGGGGATCCTGTAACAGGAAAAGGACAATAGATAAAAATGAAGGAAATCTGAATTAAGTATGGAATTTATTTAATAGCAAATTATCAATATAGGTCTATTAATTATAACAAATGTACCATTTTAATGTAAGATATGAATAAAAAGGAAAACTACGTGTAGGATATATGGGAACTCTCAGTCCCAGTTTTTGAATTTTTCTGTATTTCCAAGAATATTCTAAAAAAAAACATGTTAATTAAAAGTAAAAACAAACCTGGTCTAGGTCAGAAGTCCTATTTCTTAGAGCATGTTTGGGGAGTAATTGCTACACAATGGATGATGGAGGAGTAAGTCTGTAACTTAGAGGATTCAATGAAGTATCATTTGGGTCTGTACCTTCTTACGATTTGGTTTCAAGTTGGCCATCTGTTTTATATTGCCTTTTTTAGGATTCATCAAATATTTGTTATAATTCCGTTTTTTCTTCTATTTACTTGCCTGAAACACATTATTTTACTGTCCTATTGGTTACCTTACATATAGCTGCATGCTTGCTTGACATTTTTCAGTCTAATAAAAATGATTACTCTTACCTCTATTTCTATATTTCTAGATCTTTAGAACTTTTGACTCCATTTACCCTCCTCCTGTTTTGTCATCGTTCTCATATATTTTAGTTCAAGTATTTTTTAATTTCATGATACATTAATTTTATTATTTTGTTAATATTTAATTTTATTTGCCCACATATTTATCTTTCTTGTACTCTTTCTTCTCTCTTGCAGCCTTGTGCTTTCATCTGGAATCATTTTCCTTTTACCTATAGAATCCCCTTTACTATACTTGTAGTTCTGGTCTCCTGGTGTCTAATTCTCTCAGTTTTTGTTTGCCTGAAGCATTTTTATTTTCTCTTCATTTCCAAAGGATATTTTTACTGGATATCGATTTCAATGTAGAGATACTTTTTCCCCACAGTACTTTTTTTAAAAATCATTAGAGCGTCTTCTTCTGGCTTTTGACATTGCTGTTGAGAAGTCATTTATACGTCTTATTATTTCTCCACTTGACAACGCATCTTTCTAACCTACCTGCTTCTACTTAAGTTTTCAACAGTTTGAGTTAGAGGTGCTAAATGTATGTACACTTGTCTGGTTTTTAGTATTAATGCTACTTGGGGTTTGCTGAGCTTAATGAATCTATTGGTAATATGTTTCATAAAATTTGTGAAATTCTTAGCTATTATCATTTTAATATTATTTTATCACACTCTCTTCTCTCTTTCTCAGATTTCACATATATGTACGCTATACATTTCAAGTTTATACCACATGGTTTTAGGCTATGTTTTATTCATTTTTCTAGTAATTTTTCTCCATCTATTTCAGTTTTGATATTCTCTATTCTATTCTCTTTTAGTTCACTAATCCTGTAATGTACAATCTGATGTTAAATCCATCCACTGGATTCTTAATAGATATTATTACATTTTTTCAGTTCTAGAATGTCCATTGGATTCTTTATGTATGTATTCTAGTACTTTGTAAAATTCATTCCCTTTTCATCCATTTAGTCTATCTTTCCCCATAATCTTTAACATAGATTATTCTAATGTCCTTGGCTGTTATTCCCATATCTGGGACAACTGTGGATTTGTTTTGGGTTCTCTGTTTACTAAGCCAGGAGAGATGGCAAGACATCCACATTTTCCCTTTAGATATTCTCAGTTCACCTCTCCAGCTTCTAATCCTCTCAGTTTCACAGACTGGTGAATATATTTGAGGGGAGATAAGCCACATTTAAAGCAAGTTCCTTCCTCTATTAAATGGCCTTTCCTTCCTAAGCCTGCAAGGAAGATTTTACTCTGCCTTTTAGAAGTACATTAGTTTCATATTGCTTTTATAATAAATTACCACCAAGTAAGCAGATTAAAACAACAGAAATTTGTTATCTTCCAGTTCTATAGGTCAGAAATCCAGCAGGCTTAGCCTAATTCTCTGTTCCAGATTCCACAAGACAAAAATCAAGGTGTTGAGTGGCCTGGAGGACAATCTACTTCCTGGCTTATTCTAGTTGGCAGAAGTCAATTCCATGTGGTTTTAAGGTTGACATCCCTTTGCTGACTCTTTGCCAGGAGTTGTTCTCAGCTTCTAGAGGCCACCCACACTTCCTAACTCCTGGCTCCCTTTTCCCCATCTTCAAAGCCAGCAAAACTGGGGCAAGTCCTTCTCATACTTTGAATCTTTTTATTTTTCCTTCTGCCTCAACTCTCCTGCTTCTTCCTCAACTGCATTTCTCTGACCTTTTGATTTTTCTGAGATTTCAGGGAAGGATTATACTCCCACCCTGGACCTTTCCTCTAGAGCATGCTTTCCTGGCAATGAATCTCTTAATTTTGGGGTCTTTTGGCATCTGGGTAGGTTGAGGATTTCCCAAATTATCAAGTCCTGGTTCCTTTTTGTTGAACAGTTCTTCCCACAGTTTGTCTCCCTCCTCTCACATTTTACAAATAAGCAGTAAGAAGAAACTGGGCTGCACCTACACCACTTTCTTGGACATGTCCTCAGCTAAATATCCAAGTTTATTATTTCCAAGTTCTGCTTTCTACATACTGCAAACACATGCCTTCTCCAAGCTTTCTTCCAATTAATAACAAGTATTTTCCTAGTCCTCATTTCCTCCTGAGGCACTACTGGCAGTGTCTTTAATGTAAAATTTTCCTCTAGTGGTCTGTTCACGGCAATCTAGGCATTTTCTATTATGCTTCTCAAAAGTTTTCCAGCCTCTGCCCAGTGTCAGATTCCAAAGCCACTTCCACATTTTTAGGTTCTTGTAACAATAGCACTGCCCTCTCAGCACCAAAATTTGTATTAGTTTCCTATTGCTGCCATAAAAATTACTACAAATTTAGTGACTTGGATCAACACCCATCACTATCTCACATAGCATGACTCAGCTGGTTCTTTGCTCTGGTTTTCATAAGACCAAAATCCCATCCAAGGTGTCTGCAAGACCATGTTCCTTTCTGGAGGCTCTGAGATAGAATCTGCTTCCTACCACATTCAAGTTGTTGTCCGCATTAGGTTCCTGGTGATTATAGGTCTGAGGTCCCATTTCCTTGCTGTCTGTCATCCAGGGGTCATTCTCAGGACCTAGAAGTCACTCATATTCCCTGACTCATGGTCCTCCACTTCTGTCTTCAAAGCCAGCATCGACAGATTGTGTCCTTTTCATGTTTAGAGCCTCTCTGACCTCCTTTGTTTTCCTCTCTTGCCCCATCTCTCTGACTTCTCTGTTTTCCTCTTCTAAATTTATGGGTTTATGCAATTACATTGTGTCCATCTGGATAATCCAAGATAATATCCCTATTTTAAGGTTGTCTGGTTGGTAACCTTAATTACATGTGCAAAGTTCTTCATAGGAGTACCTAGAGGATGGTAATTCCAGGGAAGAGGGAAGTCAGAATTCCACCTATCACAAGTAGTCCTTAACCTAGCTTTCTAGCCTCGCATGAAGGCTCAGAACCTGACAAATGTCTCCCAAATAAAATGAGCCACATATTTGGGATGCTCAATTCCCTGTTTATTTTATCCAGTCCCACTTGACTCCTAAGTTTTGTCTCTCTTTCCCCCACCTAGGCCTTTTCTGGGCCAAGCCCAATTCACAACTCATGCCCATAGCTGGCAAATGGCCCTGGGGAGAAAAACAACTAGGAACAGCTCACTCACCGATCACCTTGGAATTTTATTTCATCTAGTTGTCATTGATTCCACAACTATCTGACGACCTTTAAATTGACATAGTTTTTGTAAGTTACCTGGCTTTTTCCTAAATGTTGTGGGAAGAACAGTGTCTGCTGCAAACAACTCCTTTCTACCCATAAATAGGATTCTCTCCAAACCTTTACTTTTTCTTAAGCAAACTAGAGCAGGTGTCTGAATGCTAACTACCAAAAGCATAGTCCCAAAAGTTTCCCTTCAAAGCATAACTTTATTTTAAGTATTAAAACCACCTAATCCTCTTCTTTATTGCTAAATTGCCAATTAGTTTTAGGTTCATGGATTCTTCTTTTTTCCCTCCTGCTTTCTACTGCATCCCTTCCAGTTCAGGCTTTTTATCATGGACAGCATTTATGAAATCACCTCTTGACAATTCTACCTGACAGTTAACTTATGTTCCTTATCCTCACAAGTTTTTAAACACAATTTTATTTCTTAGTTCGACTAGAGGAACAAAGATCTTTTAGGACGTATTGAAGGAAATAAAGATTTTTAGCTGAAAGAAAAGAAGTTTCAATGTCGCATATCTTCCAAAATTTTAAGAAATGTTTTTGGAAGCTGTTGTATTTCTGGGTGCAAAATTTCAGGACCAATTGAAGCAAATTATGAAAAAATCAAAATTTTAATCAATAATTGTAATAGACCTGTTAAGAAAAAAGGCCCTTGCTTTGTTCTCTCTGCTACTAGAAGGTTTCACTTAAGGCTAAATTGCCACATCACATATGTGACATTGACTAGAGGGTTATACCAGTTAGTCTCTAGGAAGCTTTCAATCTAATATTTCATGACTTAATTCAGCATAGGGTGGTGCAAAGGAAAGACAGAAGGTATGGCCAATTGGAGACAGGAGAAAGGAAGGAGCAGGGAGAAATACAAGACACTGTAAAAATGTAGAGACATATTGAATATATATACACACACACATATATACATATAGCATATAAACATATTATGTGTTTATAAATATACACCTTTAATTTATTTTTATATGTCAAAGAGATCTTTTACCTATTATTTTGTAACCTGCTTTTCCCACTCAACACAGTATTCCCACATAATTATATGTTGTTCCATAACCCAATTGTATGTTTAATGGCCGTGAAATAATTCATTGTATTGAATTTGTCATAATTTCTTTAACAAACCTAATTTAATTGATCATTTAGCCTATCTCTAATCTTTACTTTTATAAGCACAAGTAAAACTTGGGCTTTATTGAGATCTTTATCCATGCATCAAATTTGCTATCATAGCAGATAGAATCATTTTCAAACTTCATTGCCTATGTAGATCATATTGAGGTGTTTTCCACATCTCATTAGTGAGTTGTTAAAAAAATTCTCTGAGAAAATGAATAATCCTTTTGAATAACATGTGGATGGGGGGGACCCCAGTGAGAGCTAGCCCCCTGGAAACTCACCAGCTTATATACACTGTTGACTGGTTAAGGGAAACTAAGGGGCAATCGCCTTTGTGTTTCCTTGGGAGAACTAACAGTCACAGATAAAAAGTTTACTATTATTTTAGCATTTTATTTACTTAACACTTAACAAAAATCATTTGCTCTATGAAAGTACTTCTAGCCATTAATTATTTTTACCTCATTTAATATATAGAAAACTCCATTATCCCTAAGGAAAATAAAGTTTTCTATTAGATTATTGTTTTCCTGATATAACATCCATGAAAAGTTTGATGAAAAGTGAAATGCTAAAACTATCACTTGTTGGTTTGATCCTTTCCATGTATCTCCTTGATATTCAGCATTTTGTTATCCCACACGTTTGATTACATAACCCTCCTTAACACTGATTGGCAGTCCTAAAATGATTCTAAAAACATTTAGGATTGAGATACACCTAAAATGTAATAACCTGTTGTCTTATATCACGTTTCCTAGAAACAGAGATGAGTTAGGGATTCTCGAGAAAGTGATTTAGGAGAGGTGGAATTAGGAAGGATGAAGGAAAGAAAGTTAAGAATATGTTTTCAGGTAATTATGCTCCCATCTGGTCCTGTAAATGACACCACAGAATTGGTCCACCCTTGAGGCAAGGGGCCAGCCTTTTATACCTCAGGTCAGGCAGACATTGGCTGGTGGCTGATACTTTGAGGGGTTGTAACTTTCTCAGTGTGGTGGCTCCAGATCAGCAGAAAATAATTCCCTGGAGAAAGGGGCATCTCAGAGTTGCTAGCAGCCAGTGCCCACAGCTGATCTGAGCAGATCCAGCATTGTGTCACTCAGATCCACTTGCTTCTTACATTAAGTTTACTCCATCCAGACCCAGCTTCTCCAGGAGTCTGGCAGATCATACTTTCTGGGAAAGCCTGTAGGACAAGAGTTAGTGGACAAACTCTAAGCCCCACTGCTGTTGTTCCTGAAGCGTAACCGGTATTTTATCAGACGTTGACAGACTCCACTGCCCTCCTTTCTAGACCCTCTTCCCTGTGGCTACCTGATCAAGGTGTCTTGCAGGATGGGGTGATCTAGCCCTTCATCCCTGAGAGGTCTAAGCTCCTGGCATCCATGCCCTTATCAGTCATGGTTCTTGTATTTGCCCATTGAGAGTTATAATAGGGCATGGAATTATCAAAAGATTCTATCATCTCCATTGCTATTAGGGGGACCAGTTCTGTAATAGCATCTCCCTACCAGCATCCCCATCCTCCTGAGGACTGTTACCATTGAGCTGAACATGTGAAGTAGGCCTGTAGAGTCTCCCTATTCTCTTAAGAAAGTAGGAGCCATGTCACAAATTTTTAGGATGATTTCTCTCTGAAAGAGTGAAATAAACATCAAAATGATTAATGCTTAATTATCTGAAAATTTAGGTAATTATTCAGATAATTCTGAAAATGCACCAAATTTCTGTGTGCACTGATTCAAGGATATAAATGAAAGGAAGCATTTCTGTATTTGCCACAAAGCTGTATTTTAAGAAAAGTAACCTTGATGTCTATTTTGAATTTAAAAACAAACAACAAAAGTCATCCTGACACATCCTTGATTTAACACATATCAATTTTGGTGTAAAGGCTAAGCTAGACTATCAAAACTCAGTGGATGGAGGTTTGAGTGAATCTAAGCATGGTTAACCCTCCTTAACACTGATTGGCAGTCCTAAAATGCAGAAGCATTTGTCAGCAAAGGAGACCACTATGAGGAGTTTAAGAAAATCCCTCAGAAGTAAGAGAATGGGCTTGGGGTCAGACAGAGCTGGAATTGAATTCCAGCTTGTCCTATAAATGTAGTTGTCATAACAAACCAAAAGCAGATCCAATCGAAAGTAAATTCAGCACTTGAAAGCAGATTCGACATGATAATAGTTTGATTGCCCAATGCAATTTATTTGCTTGCTTAATTTCAAGCTGCCGATGCAGCCAATATGCAAGAACCTGGTCAAGGACACATAACATATTTAAAGGTAGAGGATTCCAGAGTATCTAAAGTCCATCAACCCAAGGGCCAACAGAAGGCAGGCACGTACTTTAGCAAGAGGTCTCCAGAACCTGTCTGACGCAGTCAGTGAAGGGTCTGCAGCCCTGAAGCAAAAAGATGCCAGCTGTGCTCTACCTAATGCTCACCAAAGAGGCGACTGCACTGGGTTTTTATGCCTCATAGGTCTGGTCATCAGTACTTATATTAAGGGTGTGCTCCTCTTGGCTGGCATCAAGCCAGTCCGTATCATATCCTTGCATGAATGCCTGCTTATGATTTGTTACAAAAACATGTTTTTCTCAATTTGCTTACATTCTAATTGTGGTCAATATGTTTACAATATTTTTTGGATTCAAGATCATTAATATTATTTCAATACACAACACAGCTTATCTATTCTTTCCCTACCATGAGGTTGGACAGGTTATTTTGCATCTCTAAAGCCTCAGTTTACTTCTCTGTGTGCCCCACTGGGTTGTATGAAAATTAAAAGGAAATGAATGGCAGTTCCAACATCTGTATTCAGCAGGAATGTACTCTACAACTTGTATTGTGTATGTGTATATAGATAGCATTTCTTTAGATTATATATTTAGATTATTTAGGGAGACTGTTGAGGCTGATGGAGATTGGGTTGGGGGTGAGGCTCCAACTCATTCTTGGCCTTGGCAAAAAGTAAGATGACTTGTCAAAAAGGCCAAGAAGTATGTATCATGTGGTAAAAAAATCCATGTATTTATTATGGTGGATGTGCTTTTCTCTGAAGTGATATTGATTATTAGTCAGGTCAGTTCATCAAAATTAATTAAAACTATTGTTGTAGTTTGCTAATGCTGCAGAATGCAAAACACCAGAGATGGATTGGCTTTTATAAAAAGGGGGTTTATTTGGCTATACAGTTACAGTCTTAAGGCCATAAAGTATCCAAAGTAACACATCAGTAATCGGGTACCTTCTCTGGAGGATGGCCAATGGCATCCGGAAAACCTCTGTTAGCTGGGAAGGCACATGGCTGGCGTCTGCTCCAAAGTTCTGGTTTCAAAATGGCTTTCTCCCAGGACGTTCCTCTCTAGCAAGCTTGCTCCTCTTCAAAACGTCACTCACAGCTGCACTCTGTTCAGTCTCTTTGAGTCAGCACGTTTATATGGCTCCACTGATCAAGGCCCACCCCGAATGGGTGGGGCCACACCTCCATGGGAGTATCCCACCAGAGTCACCACCCACAGCTGGGTGGGGCACATCTCCATGCAAACAACCTAATCCAAACATTCCAACTTAATCCCCACTATTCTGTCTGCCCCACAAGATTGCATCAAAGAATATGGCTTTTTCTGGGGGACATAATACATTCAAACTGGCACAACTATGAATCTTAAAAAATAACACATATAATTCTAAATATTTTGTTTTTGACAGGATACTACTTTATATTCTTTAACTATTTTTTTGTTGTAGGATCAAAGTTTATCCTCTATGTTGCTAGCTAATCTAAACTTTATGAATCTAAAGTGGAATGAGAGCTCATAAATACATGTGAGGAATGTGAATATAGATGCCTTCAAAATGTTATAATTTTCTTTCCATACTTTTACCATTGTCTTGCACACACACAGAGTGGATGCAAGTTTTGAGAGGCTTGAAGCGCAAATAATTCCATGATCTATTTGAGAAAAATGATACAAATTTATAAGCACAAAGGTAAGAAAGTGAATATTTATTTAGAATGAGAGAAAGAATTGTAGCAAATTAAAATTTTCCAAGAGCTGATAAGCATCACAAAATCACAAAATAGCCCAAACACGATATTCTTAATGGACTGTCTACATAACTCATAACTCTATAGTACTTTGTTCCTGAATTTTGGGCTGCTTAATTTTTATTGTCATTTCATATGACAATACTTTTGTAATAAGATCATTCAATCTTACCTTATCTAGTCTATCCAAGGTGCTGATTGGTTATCAAAGAAAATAATTCTTTTATTTTGCAAAATTTCATGATTTTTGCAATATTTAATGAAATTACGTTCAAATAGTGACTTGTATTTGGCACTCCATAATTTGGGGACAAATAAGACCAAGTCTGAGTGTTTGTGTGTGTATGTGTTATGTGTATGTATGTGTGCCCTTCTAGCATCTTATTTCTCCTACTTTGAACATTTTTTGCAAAATATATCAAATAGAAATAAGGTGTTAGACTGGCAATGAAAATGATTACAAATAGCACATGAATTAAAGCACATGCACTTAATTTATTAGTCATTTGTGCCTTCACTTAAAAAGCCATTTACACTTACTGACAATGAAGATAGCTGTCATTCATTCATGGAGCTCTTATTACATTGAGATTCAATGCTAAATGCTTTATGTAAATTGTCTCAATATTTTAGCAACTTGAAGTCTAATTTAAAAGCCTACTGAGGAACAGCTTCTGTAAGAGAAATAAGTTGTAAATTGTATGGAAGAATCTGTGCTTCAATGGAAAACTATGCAATTGATCTGATTCTAGCCTTTTAATTGCCTTTGAACTACCGTACAATTCTGTAAATTGCAGATAACTGAGAGCAATTCAAAATCCTGTCTATAAACAGACATGCAAATAAATTCTAACTTCCCTCCCCATCATGAAAAAGCCAGTTTCGCATCTGTTTGTAAATTCATTTCAACATTCTTTCCGTCATATCAATTTATGCATCTTTGACTTCTTTTAACCGGTTGTAATGTCTTATCAGTTCCTTCAATGATTAATGAATTAAATATTTCATATGTGTTCATTTTATATGAATTGTGATTTTACTTCTTTTTGAAAATCATTCTTTAGAAAAGCATAATCTAATCTGTATTTTTTTTTAAATTATGGAATCTTCTCTCTGATAGCTAATACTTCTCCTCTTGTCCCCTTTTACCACTCTGTAATTCTATCTCTAAATCTGATCTTATTTTTCTCCCAGTTCTAACTCTTGGATCTCATTGTCTCTCCCTTATTAAAGGGTGTGAATTTGCCTACTTTATGCAAACAGATTTCTTATTTGGGGGAGGGAGCTTTTCAAATTTACTTTGAGGAAAACAGTTGGGGCTTTGTTATATTTTTCATAGTCATACTAAAGTAAATTTAATTGCCCATGCTTTGAATATTGAAAATTTCATATTGCTGTTTGAGATGAGTCACTCTAGGATATTTGAAAACCTTGGGGATCACTGTTAAATACAGGAATGTGATTTGTGTAATTTGAGTGACAGCTTGTCATATGGCTCCCAGGAATTGAATTACAAGGCAGAGTTTTGATAGGAAACAGGAGAGTGGGAAAATTAAGTGTATGATTTAAAGAAATATACGATAATGTGTCACAGTTAGCAGATTGATATATTCCTTAACTGATTTCCTTCAAAGTCGAACTAAACAACTGAAATAGAGATTGAAACCTGTACAATGTTCTTTTTTTCTATAAAAAGGTCTGAAAGTAGCTGAGAAAAAATAAAAAGAATTCCAGTCTTCCCTGAATACCCATCACATTCACATTCTTTGATTGCTAGGAAAGAAGCTTTATTTGTGTTAGCTAGAGCTACCGTCTTTTTTTCTGGTCAATCCCTGCAACAAGGTGACAGAAGTATTTCCTCCTTCTGTTCCTTCTCAGTTGTGCAGCCACAATAGAATTGTTTAAGCCTGCTTTAGCCCTATTGTTCTTACCCTATCACCACTTGAGAAAAATAAGGGTATTATTAGACTGAAAAAATATATTAGAAAAGTTTCTTAATGAAGCAAGTGCACTAATGGAAATAGATTTTAATACCTTAAGGCTTTGAGCCAAGAAGAAATGGTGATACGTACTTTCTTGGTTGGTTGGTTTCATTTTTTTTAGTCACATGTGCCAATGGAAATTTAAAATTTTCCTCTTGACGTAAAAGCCTAGAGCATAAGAAGCTATTCTTACCTTTTATTCACGATATTACTTTCTCTGAGAAGTCCATAAAATCAGGCTGGTAATTAACTAAATGCCCTGTTTAAACTGGAATCGTCACTCTGCTTTAAAATACTAGCATCCTCAAGACTAACCTTCCTTCCTCTGAGGTGAATGACGTCCCTTCTTTTATCTCTGGGATTTTTTTTTTTTAACAGCCCTAAAGTCGGTGTCTAAAATGACCAGATATCTGTGAGTTTGCCTTTTCCCCTAGAGAGGTGAGAAATGGCTCATTGATTGGGGTAGTATGTGAGAAAATAGCAGATAAGAGAGGAGAAGGGAACTGTCTGAACCGGGAGGCTGAAGAGGGAGGGAGATAGGAGGCCGATGCAGTAGGGGTAAAGAAGTTTATTGAAAATAAACACAACTGTACGTTACATGTGTAAATGCATCCATAAATCAGTCTTTGCTTTCCCTTTCTGAAAAGCATCGAGAGGTAATATTTTTCAATTTCTGTGTCATCAAAAGCATCATAGATTTTATGTCTTTAAAGAACAGCTAGTATATTTCATGAGCAGGGCTTGATTTGTTCTATTTCAAAAATAACCTGTGACAGATAAATCAGTTTTTAAAAATAAAACAAAAAAAATTTACCTTCATATTGTGAACAGGCTATATAAGAGTAAATCCACTATAGTATTTGACCCCTACTTCCCTTGAAGAAAACAGGCACTATTCCATATGATGAAGCCCTACATTAGAATAATGACATGCTAAATAGATATAGATTAAATTCTTGAAGCAAAAAATATTAGCAAATTAGAAAATGGTATTTTTAACTTCCTACCAATCCCCTCCACAAAAAAACCCTGCAAGAAATATCAACAACTGTCCCCAGTATTTGGTATTAGTCTTAGTTTATCACCTTCATTATAACTTTTTTGTCCTATAGCTGAACTCCACGTGTCCTTGAAATTGTCTGTACTTTAGACTTTATTTTGATAAAAAACAAATGCCTTTCCCTGCATTTAATTTGATCTCCTCTGTGTACAACATGAAAAAATTAAGACCTTTGTTTCTATTTCCTTCCTGTCCCCTCTTCATGAGAAATGAAGGAGTAAAGTTTTTTCCTTTATGACTGGACATGTTAAATGGAGTCAGTCATCTGCTTTAGAGAATGGTGAATAAGAGAAGGGTTAAAATGCAAGCATTTTCTCTATTTTCCACTGAACTGTGTAGATAGTGTAACTCAGAATTAGTGCCGCTTCCAGTGAGATGGGGAGGTGACTCCTACCTGCTTGTGAGAACCAATTTTGTGCATTTCCTTCCAGCTCTGTATTCAGTGATTTCACTTTTGTGGCTTGAAATTGGTCATAGTGGTTTGCACCAGAGAAACTGGCAAATGCTACAAATCCAGGATTACCCTCCCCTCAGTGCTTTTCTAACACTCAACTGTCTGCATCCAGCTCTGTCTTTCAACTCAAGCACTATCTCAGGCAGAAAGAGTCTACTTTATGCAAACAGATTTCTATAAACTACAATTCCTTTTGAAAAATTATTTCACTCCATTTTCTGGAGGTGTTACTTCTTGATTGTGTTGCTCTTCCCAATTTGAATCAGTCAGCTGTCTTTTCTTTTGGTTTCTTTTAATCCCTAATATTCTTGCTTTTTAAGACATTAGCCATTTATTTCCATTAAAAAAAAAGCTAAAATCAAGGTTTCACAAAGATGAGAATCTGAGACGTCATTCTCAGAAGCCGGGATAGCAGCTGTCTTCACAGATTCAAGCACTATTATTCTTTGCTACTTGTATTCCAGTTTTGGGAGATGTGACTTCTGTTCGATTTTAAAGATTTATGATTGGCATTTTTAAATGAATTATTCCCTTTGTTAAAACACACACTGGCCTTATTTTAATTGCTCATGGGGAAGGAATTATTAGCTGTTTATCTTTAAGACAAAGTGCTCTGGGATCATGAGACCAAAATTAAATGCCTTCCAGTTTGGGTCTTTCCTCTGACGTCCTGTAGACCTTACGTGGATCACTTTACTTCCCCGTGCCTGAGTTTGCTGATCACCAGAGTGGCCCAGATGTGATCTTGACAAAAATTGCTACTTGGGTTAATGGTGTTCATTTATATCTCTTAACAGTCCTTTGACGAAATGGGCCATGAGAATATAAATGTGTTTATTATAAGAGATTTAACACTTCCATTAAGATAGAAACAGATATTTCTCAATTTTTTCTTTGGGCTTTCAGAAAAGCATTTCTGAGCTACTTAAAGTGCTGTATTGGGAATAATTCAGTGAGGCAGTTATATTCTCTCATAATTCCTGTTATTTTCCTGGCAAAAATCCACATCAGATACTGAAAAATATACAGGAAAAGAGTTTTAATTAAGGAAGAGTAAGCTTGGCCAGTGTTATAACTATATATCTCATTTTGTTTCTGATCCAAAATTTAAAAAATAAAATATACCCTATTTCAGACTTGGGACAATGATTAGGGGGAAAATGTTGAACATTAAAATTTCAAACTTTTGTGTCATTGGTCTTAAAATTATAGCATTATAGCATTCAGTGCTTATTGTTAAGTCTATCTAGCTACATTATTCACTTTATTATGTAGAAAAGACCTAGTTTCTGCATACCAGGAAAAGTGGCTAAAATAATCTCAGAATAATTCTATGATAAGCAAATATATTTGTGTGTGTGTGTGTGTGTGTGTGCGCGTGCGTGCGTGTGCGCGCCCAAGTTTTCCTAAGTACCCGGGGATGTGAGAGGTTGAGTTTGGAACCTACATTTTCACTGTGATTACTCTAGTTCTTTGTATATACGAAACTCAGTTTCTTGTCATGGCTAACATATATAGATATAGACTTTTAGTTCCCTGTGGTGAGAGATTTTTAAACCCAATTTTCAAACAGCTCTTAAAAGGAGCTTAAACTTCTCTGAAAGCCACTTGTATTTGGTTCTCTGGAGGAGATTGTGGAAAATTAATTTCTCACTATCATTAAGTACCAACATTAATTTGACTTTAATTGTACTTAATTTTGTATAGACCTTGAGAGATTTGAGGATCAGTTTTTAAAATGATCCTTTTTATACTTGATGTGTCCATGAGGTTTAGAAAAATATCCTCCCATTATTACAAGCATCAAAATATGTCTAAAACCTCTTCACTGATGAGATGCTAAGTATCTTTGATGGTTTTGTTTACTCCAGGCTCACATAATCAATGAGCAGATGATTGTTTTCAATCCTGGCAAACTAATTCTCAATAGGGACCATAAATGTGTCCTAGACTCTGGGGCCAATACACATCTTGCCCTTTGAGCTTCATTATAATTTATCCCCTTAAAAAACATCCTTCTTCCCTAACTCTCATGCCAACATCCTGTATCATCCCACACTACAGATTCTTGCAAGGATTGTCTTATGATCCTTTAATATTTCTTTCAGGATTTAAAAATGGTTTATCTGGAAATTGGAATTACCACAAAACTTGCTCAGAATATGGATATTAAAGCTGTGGAAAGAATGATAAGATCTTTAACTTCATTATGTTCAAGTTAAAGAAACCAAGGCCAAGGAAAGTTTTGGGGTTTTTCCCAAGACAAAACTTAGTTAATGCTCCAATTCTTCAGATTGGTATTCCAGTGCCTTTTAAATGATCCCAAAAGAATATAGGTGGATAGCTATTTTTCAGTTATTAATTAATAATGATTTATCACAGTAGAATCTATTTACTATGTTCAACCATCTGTTCTTAAATTAGGTCAGAAAGAGAGTGAGGGACAATGTTAGGGAGTGTCTGGGGAAAAATGTTAGGAAAATGGGGGATATTTGGTGTAGAAATGTGATTGAACAAGCATTTTCTAAGATAGATCAGATGATGGCTAAATCAGTCATTTACGCTACTGTCAGGGTCAGTGCTAATTCATTATTGAAATCCAGTATGTGCAGGTATATTTTTCAGTGCCACAGAAAATATAAGACCAAATAGCCATTGTATGTATCCTATAGAAGCTTATAGTTTTATAGGAAGTTGGAAAATAAGCAAATAATCCTACTGCAAAGTAGACTCAGCCAAGTACTCTAAATTTAAAGGGGAGGGGTTCAGAAGAGGTAAAACTGGAAATATCAGGAAAGGCTTTGGCAAAGTTTATATTTTTGAGTTTTTAGATTTTTGGAGTCAGTCAGGGCTCTTGAAGATGTTTTGGCAGAAAAGTAACTTTGTTTGAATCTGTCCCTTTGTTTGAATGCACATGTGAAAATAAATGCATGTTCTAATTCATGTTTCATTTCATGCACATAATCAAAGTAAGAGAAAGGCGCCCTTTCTCTTTTTTTTTGTTTTCTTTTTTTTTGTTTTTTTTTTGCTAGTTTCTGTCTCCCCCTGAGAATGCCACCTCTTAAAAAATTTTTTATGGTTCTGTAGACAGATACAAAGAGATACAAAATTTTTTATGACTCGATGATAGACAGGTGGATTCCTACAGAACTTGGAAATGAAAAATTGCTGACATACTGTAGGTATTTTTGCCTTTAGTTATCTTTCTTTAAAGAGCAAGCATGGCTTAAAAAGAAATAAAGAAGATTGACTTCCAGCATAACAGCATGAAGAGCGCCACTGACCGACACCCCAGTGACACTGGTGAAAATTATTTTTTGAAAAAATCATTTAAGTCCTCTGGAAATGGTCGTAAGGGCGAATGGCAACAGAAGCACCACCTATTCAAAAAAATCTATGAAAATTCAGTTAAAAAGGTGAGAATCTGTGGTATTTGAACCAAGACCACTCTCTGTCTCCCAGAGTAAGGCAGAGAATCCTCTCCAGGCAGCTCAGGCTCCACCCCCTTCTCCCCCACCCCTCCCCCCTCACCCCCTCCCCCTCCCCACCCCCAGGTTTCTCATGTTGCTGTTGCTGTCTTTGTCCCAGTTCTAGCCCAGTTGAGAGGCTGGGGCTCCTTTCTTCCACCCAGTCCTCACCCATGGAGTAGAAGCTCTAGCTTGGGCTAAGAATATTGGAGCCCCTATCACTGTTCCCCTGAGTCATAAGACAGTGTTTCCATGCCAAGAAAAGCAAGCAGAGGGCCTCAGGCCCTTGGTCCCCCCACAATCAAGCACTCAGCTCCTACATCTGGCCCCACCCCCAGCTCCAGAGCTTTGGCTCAGAGATTTTGCTTAGGGGAGAAGGCCTTAAAACAAATACCTGTGATTCACTTCTTAAAGGAACTGACTTCATTTGCAACAGAGCCTGGAGAATTTCAAGCCTAAGGATGCACTCAAGAATGGTAATGGTTGTGGGGAAAGGGAATTAGGAAGAGATTTAGGAGAGAGACGAAACTGGAATAATCAATACTTTATGGTACTGGCACAAGGATATTAGAGATCACTGGAATAGATTTGAGAGTTCAGAAATAAACCTATCTGCCTACGGTCAACTGATTTTTGACCATATTGAGAAAAAATAGTCTTTTCAATAAATGTGCTGGGACAAGTGGCTGGTCACATGCAAAAGAATGAAGCTGGATCCTTATCCCACACCACATACAAAAATTAACTCAAAATGGTTCAAACACCTAAATATAAGAGGTAAAACCATAAAACTCTTAGAAGAAGAGTTCTTCATGACCTTGGCAAAGGATCAAAATAATGAGCAACAAAAGGAAAATAAATTGGTCTTAAACAAAATTAAATACTTGTGAGTTTCAAGAAAGTGGAAAAACAACCCACAACCCACAGGTTAGGAGAAAATATTTGCAAATCATATGTCTGATATTCTGGTTTAATATATAAAATATATAAAGAACTCATGTTACCATAATAAACCAAAAAAGAACACAACAATTTAAAAATGGGCCAAGTCTCTGAATAGACATTTCACCAATGAAGCTATGTAATGGACAACAAGCACATTCAGAGATGATCATTAAATATCAAGGGTCTACAAATCAAAACCACAGTGAGATACCACTTCAGACATGCTAGATTGGCTAGAATCAAAAAGTCAGATAATAAGTGTTAGCAAGGATGTGGAGAAATCAAAACCATCACACAAGGCTGGTGGGAATGAGCAATGGTCCAGCCACTTTGGAAAACAGCCTGGCAGTTCCTCAAATTATTAAACATAGAGTTATCATATGACCTAGCAATTCCACTCCTAAGTATGTACCCAAGAGAACTGAAAACATATTGTGGTGGTTTAGAATTGTATGTACCCCAGAAAATAATGTTCTTAAAATTAATTCATTCCTGTGGGTGTAAACCTATTTTAAGTAAGACCTTTTGATGAGGTTACTTCAGCTAAGGCATGGCCCAGGGTAGATCTTAGTCATCTTACAGGATCCTTTATAAATGGCATGGAGAGAGAGAAAGAGAGAGAGAGAGCAAGCCACAGAAGCAAGAAGCTGAAACCAGAAGAGAGAGAAGGGAGAGACCAGCAGAAACCACCATGTGCCTTGCAAAGTGGCAGAGGAAACAAGAATCACCAGCAGCCAGTCTTCAGGTAGAAAGCATTGCCTTGATGATGGCTTGATTAGGACATTTTCCTTGACTCAAATTGTAAGTGAATAAATTTCCATTGTTCAAGCCGAACCATTTCATGGTATATTGCTTTCAACAGCCTTGGAAACTAAAACACGTATGTCCACCCCAAAACTTGTACATGAATGCTTATACAGCATTAGTAATAATAGACAAAAGGTAGAAGCAAATCAAATGCCCATCAACTGATGAATGGATAAAGAAAGTGTGGTATATCTGTGTGCCAGTTTGAATGTATTATGTCCCCCCAAACGCCATTGTCTTTGATATAATCTTGTGTGGGCAGACCTAGCAGTGTTAATTAGATTGTAATTCTTTGAGTGTTTCCATGGAGATGTGCCCCACCCAACTGTGAGTGATGACTCTGGTTGGATAATTTCCATGGAAGTGTTGGCCCACCCATTCAGGGTGGGTCTGAATTAAATTTCTGGAGCTCTATATAAGATCAGACAGAAGGAGCAAGCTAGTACAGCCAAGAGGAACACTTTGAAGAATGCACAGAAGCTGAAAGAGTAGCTGCAGATGAGAGACAGTTTGAAGACGGCCATTGAAAGCAGACGCTTGCTTTGGAGAAGCTAAGAGAGGACAAACACCCCAAGAGCAACTAAGAGTGACATTTTTGAGGAACTGTAGCCTGGAGAGGAACGTCCTGGGAGAAAGCCATTTTGAAACCAGAACTCTGGAGCACACACCAGCCACGTGCCTTCCCAGCTAACAGAGGTTTTCCGGACACCATTGGCCATCCTCCAGCGAAGGTGCCCGATTGTTGATGACTTACCTTGGGCACTTTATGGCCTTAAGACAGTAACTGTGTAACCAAATAAATCCCCTTTTATAAAAGCCAATCCATTTCTGGTGTTTTGCATTCTGGCAGCATTAGCAAACTGGAACAATCTGCATGATGGAGTATTATGTTACTACAATATAAAGTGTTCTTTTAAAAAAAGGAATAAAATATTGATACATGCTACAACATGAATGAACCTTGAAAACACTATGCTAAGTAAAATAATCTAATCACAAAAGACCACGTATTATGTGATTCCATTCATATGAAATGTCCAAAACAGGGAAATCTACAGAGAGGTAAACTAGATTAGTGGTTGCTTAGTGCTGGGTGTTGGGGGGCTGGGAGGGTAGTGGTGGCTGTTAGGGGAATGATAGCTAAAGAGTTTGGGGTTTCTTTTTGAGGGGATAAAAATTCCAGAATGGGCTGTGGGAATGGTTGCACATATCTATGAATATACCAAAAGCCATTGAATAATATACCTTAAATAGATGAATTGTATGATATGTGAATTATATCTTGTCAGTCTGTAAAAGAGAAATCTATTACCACCTCCAGGCGTGGAGTCTCACCACATGGTGGGTGACAAGAGCATAACAATTCCTGTCCTAGGGGAACCAACCCACTTCACAGTTTGCAGGTGTTAGGGAGGCCAACAGAAGCACAACTCGCACAGCACTGGCTGGAACAACATTATACTCACATAGAGAAGAGAAGAGGAAAGTCAGCTTCACTAGTGGATGTCAGTTCCCCGTAGGCGGCGGGTCTCAATCCGTGGCAGGTGCTGGGAGCTGCTCTATGTGCAGCCCCCCTCTCTAGTGTGTTTGCGCCATAGTGGAGGAATTCCAGCTCCTTCCCTGCCAGGGACAGACACCACTGGGGTGTGAACCTGTTGCCATGAAACATACCCACTTTAATCAGACTGTCTCTGTTCTGGTTTGCTAAAGCTGCTATTATGCAAAACACCAGAAATGGATTGGCTTTTATAAACTGGGCTTATTTGGCTACAAATTTACAGTTCTATGGCCATAAAAGTGTCCAAACTAAGGCATCAACAAAAGGACTACCTTCACTAAAGAATGGTAATTTTTCCTCTGGTTTTAAAGATAAACCAAACTGCCACAGAGAAAGCATGTGTTAGACAAATCAAAACATCAAGGAAGTTGCAGTCTCCAGCTCCATGCAGAGCAAGCTGGTTTCTTTTGGAGTTTTTATGGTTCCCAGTGATATCTTTTACAAATTGGCTGTCTTAATTTGCCAGGGCTGCTATAACAAATACCATACAGTGGTTGGCTTAAACAACAGGCATTTATTGGTTCGTGGTTTGGGGGGCTAGAAGTCCAAAATCAAGGTGTCGACAAGATCATATTTTCTCCAAATTCTCTAGCATTCTTGTGATGGCAATCCCTTGTCCCATGGTGATCTCTTACAGGAGCCTATTATAGGAGCATGAACTAGAGAGAAAGCACAGGAGCTAAGAGAGAAAGAAGAGAAGCTGAGAGAAAAAAGGCAGAGAGAAGGACACACAGAAAACAGAGAGGAACCACAGAAATAGAGAGGAAGCCACTGAAGCCAGAAGCTGGAAGCAACGAAACCCGGGAGAGAAGGGAGACCAGCAGACGTCATCATATGCCTTGAGGTCACCGTTAACCAGAATTCAGGGAGAAAGCATTGTCTGCTGATGCCTTGATTTGGCCATTTTCATGGCCTCAGAACTATAAATTGTAAGTTAATAATTTTCCTTTGTAAAAGCCAACCCATTTCTGGTATACTGCATTATTTCAGCAACTTCAGCAAACTGAAACCCCTGAACACCTGCCCTCATTCATTTTGGCCACATTATAACTAATAATAGCATCTTCAAGGTCCTATTTACAAATGAACTTACAGGACAAGGGTAGAACTTGAACACTTCTTTTGTGAGGGACGTGATTCCATCCTCAACACTAAGGGTGGTAATACTACCAAATGATTTCCTTAATGATGAAATAACATTTTGAAGATTGGGGTGCTTAACAAAGAAACAGATGGCTCTACAGATAAATTGTAATTTCCAGATGAATTTTAATTTCCCAGTTTCAAAATTGGGATTCTTGCTTTTTTTAGGAGTGAGCAAATGGAAATTTGTCATTAGAGATGCTCTGCTAATTGATGTGTTCATGCATTTTACAGATTTATTTATCTGACATTCTGCCATAAAGAAAGTCATACAATCTATACATCTTTTTGTTACCCCAAATAGAAGTATTTTTACCAACTTTTGGGTGGGGGTGAGGAGTTAAGTACTAATAGTGAGTCCTGAAGAGTAATGAAAAAGTAGTTTTAAGTCACTGACAAAAGCCATTCAAATCAAATGGTCGGTGGGGATGATACTGCCTCTAAAGTGAGACAAAAGAGTTCAAAAGGAAATAATGTCATAAATCAGGGAGCTATGGAAAGAAATTGGTTCTTGCCAAAAAGGACAGAGGGCTTCAGAGGAAGAACGGGGTAGAGTTAGTTCTCTGTTGTCTCTGACTCTTTGCTGGGCCACTGAGTGCATAGCACTATGGCTATCTTTGTTGTAAAGACAGTCACTTTTATATTGGAGCTTGGATAAATTCTTACTAAAAAATAAGTATGACAATGAGTGGATGAGTATACCACCTTCACTGCTTGGATAGAAATGACAGCTGATAAGAGACATTTTGTTGTGCAGTTCTGTTCTGTTCTGTTTTTTGCTAGTCTTACCCTAAAGGGCATGTCTGGCCCTTAATTTCCATATTATGTAATATTTTCTTTTCCTGGGGAGAGGGTTGGTGCTGTTGGTGCCTGTCTCTCATGCAGAGCCGCCCATCCACAGTCTTAAATTATGGTAGGATATGCATGTGTCTATTCACAGGCAGGTGATTAGACCTATTAACAATGATAGCAGTCAGTACTCTCTATGTAGCTCTCTGATTAAATGTTATTGCCATTCCAGAAAAATGTTTGCTTACCTCTTTATGGACTTCTCATTATTTTTAAGAGTATTTGCTATTACAGATGATTTCATTTTTCCTAACTTTTCTGTTGAATTGGTTACTAGTATTGTCATTCTTTTCTATTAACATTAATGAAGGCAAATAATTAAAATGATAATTCTCACTGCAAAATCATGTGCCTATTCAATAAAATACCTTACTTAAATAGCTTTGGTTTACTTTTAAAAATCATTTTGGTTAACAAAGTATGTGATGAACAAATGAGATGACTATTCAAAATTTTAACACTCAATTCGATATTTTTAAAAGTATGAAAACATTCCATGATTTGCAAATCAAAAAGCACTTGCTAATGCCAGCTTTGTGCCTGGAATTGTAGTTGGAGACTTTGAGAGAAATATAAGCTATGTTTCTGGTCCTGAATGTCTTCCTATTTTATTAGAGAGACAGACAAACACACATAAAACATATAAAGAGCAATTTTAGGTATAAACAGTCTCTATGATGTGGACATAGACTCTGAATATAGTAAGAACCAGAGAAGAAATAGATTACTCTCTTTCTATTTTTATCTTTACCCAACATATTATATCGTATATTGTTGAAAATATATAACTATCATATGCTGGCTTGGGAGATGCTGTAATGATAACCCACATCAGGAGGATGCAAAATTGTGTTCATAATATTATATCAAATAGGTTAAAATGTATAGATTAGAAGACTGGACAGAAATGTGTGAAGATATCTTCTTGAAAGTGGGATTCTGAGTAATTTTTCTACTTTTAACTTCTCTAAATTTTTCGCAATGTGCATATATAACTTTTTAAAAATATATCTATTATTTTTAGTGTGGTTATATATATCTATATATCTATATCTATATGTATCATAACCTTTGCCATTTTAAGTGTACAGTTCGGTGGCACAATTACTTTTACAATGTTGTGTTACCATCACCATCTTCTATTACCAAAACTTTTTTCATCACCCAAAGCAGAAACTCTGTACACGTTAAACAGTGATTCCCCATTCCCCTTCCCCCTGGCTCCTGGTAACCTCGAAGGTACTTTTCATCTCTATGAATTTGCTTTCTCTAGCTATTTTGTACAAGTAGAATCATACATTTGTCCTTTTGCATCTGGCTTATTCCATTTAGCATAAGGTTTTCAAAGCCCATCATCCATGTTGTAGCTTATATCAGAGCTTCATTCCTTTTTATGGATGAATAGTTTCATAATCAGAAAGAAAAATATGTTTGGTGTACCAAGAAACTGATGCCTTCCTTTCAGAAATAAATGTCCTCATTTGCCTTGACCTTCATTTAAAACCGGAAATCATTGCCCTGGGACTATCAGATTCCCTCTGGGTAATCCTCTTGGGGGTTGGACCAGGGCAACCCGGGAACCACAACCATATTACTGGTTTCTCCCTTTTAACAGCCATTGTGTATACACTGTAGAGTGCAAATCAGCAGCTCATTCAAGGGCGGCGTTTGTGTGTGCTTTCATCCTATAACAGGACAGTAGCTCCCAGGAGTGATCATTACCCATGAGCACCTGCCAGCTTTTCTTGAGCAACAGCTAATTTTATCTGCTAGCTCTGAAGGATATGGATATCCCTGAGTCCATTTTTACTGGTTATGCTTTGCTTTGTGCATATTCCTTCCTAAGCCAATTATAAGCATCTTAAGGACAATCTCCAACTGTCCCTATGTTTGTCGTCAGTGAAGTAAGTTTTCCTAAGCCTCACTGTGAACAATGACGTGACTGAAAACAATAATGGTGATCCCTCAAATTTCCCGGCTCTTTCCCCCACCAACTTACATCGGACCTTAGACTCCTGAAACTTGTCTCCCAAATGTTTCCTGAAGTCCCCAAGGGTGTCTCACATGAGCTCACAAGCACGTCCACCACGCATTTCTGGCCTCCACCAGGGACCTGGGAATGCCAACGTATATGCGAGGCATTGTCGCTATCCCCCGTGTTCAGGAAGGCTCTAGAACCCTTGAGAACATTGCTGTCCCCTCTGTGAGCTGCAGCACTGTTTGTGCCCCAATGTCTTATGGAGTTTTATGATATAAATTTGTGTTTTTCCTTATAGCTTCTGGTGTTTGCACTTCTCACCCCACATTGAGTCTAGCAGCTTCTGGGTTAAGAAAACTAGAGAAACAGACTCCATACTATACTTTGAATTGTGTTTCCCTTTTACCACCCCTTAGTGGATCAGTGGTTTTAAACTGGTTGTAACCTGCAACCTCCCTCTAACATGACCACATACCCCCTAAGCCTTCATGTCCTCGTGCTGGTAGACCCCAGCCAGGGACAAACAGACAAACAGCCCGTGTGTACCTAAGACCCACAACACATGACCACGAGTCACATTTAGAAACATAACAAAAACAGACCAGGGCTGGCATACACGTTTGTCTCTGAGAATTTCCCAATCTAAAGAATTCCCAGTGAGACTCCTCTTGAAGCCAGACGGCTTACTTAGTCAACTTAACAACCACTTTCATAGAGCTGCTGACCAGGGGTTTAACAAATATCAACTCCTGCATCCTCAAACAACTCCAGAAGGTAGGCCCTGGTGTCACCTTCCTTTTGCCAGTGGGGAAACTGAGGCACAGAGAGGCTAGGCAAGTTGCTCTGTTGTTTTTGTTTTATAATCAAAAAAAGTAAGTAAAAAAAAAAAATCCGTAAACTGTTAAAGAAATTTTTCTCTTCAAATGGAATGACCAAATGAAGAAACATTTTTTTAGTGTTGACAATGTGTTGGCCCATTGGCATCTATTGGCTCACTTGATCTATTTGATCCTATCATCACAGAGGCACTTCAGAGAAGCAAGGGAGTTACCATGGGCTCTCCTACAGATTAGGGAGCGTGAGATCCGAGAGTTCAAATGGTTCCTTTAAGTCCTTCTGTTCTAATAAAGCAAATGGTGGGAAGATAGCAAAAATTCATACTTTATATCTTTCTTTTTTTTCATTTTTATTGAGATTGTTCAGATACCATACAATTATCCAAAGATCCAAAGTGTACAATCACTTGCCCCTGGGTACCCTCATACAGCTGTGCATCCATCACACTTAATTTTTGTTCAATTTTGAGAAACTTTTCATTACTCCAGACAAGAAATAAAGTGAAAGACGAAAAAAGAAAAAAAGAAAAGGAAACTCAAATCCTCCCATATCCCTAATCAACCCCCCTCAATTGTTGACTCGTAGTATTGGTGTAGTACTGTTTATGAAAAAATGTTGAAATACTACTAACTGTAGTATATAGTTTGTAATAGGTATATAGTTCTTCCCTATATGCCCCTCTATTATTAACTTCTAATTGTATTGTCATACATTTGTTCTGGTTCATGGAAGTGATTTCTAGTATTTGTACAGTTGATCATGGACATTGCCCACCATAGGATTCAGTTTTATACATTTCCATCTTTTGACCTCCAACGTTCCTTCTGGTGACATATATGACTCTGAGCTTCCCCTTTCCACCTCATTCACACACCATTCAGCACTGTTAGTTATTCTCACATCTTGCTACCAACACCCCTGTTCATTTCCAAACATTTAAGTTCAACCTAATTGAACATTCTGCTCATACTAAGCAACCACTCCCCATTCTTAAGCCTCGTCCTATATCTTGGTACCTTATATTACATGTCTATGAGTTTACATATTATAATTAGTTCCTATCGGTGAGACCCTGCAATAATTGTCCTTATGTGTCTGGCTTATTTCACTCAGTATATTGCCCTCGAGGTTTTGTCATCAACCCATTTTTTTTTTAATATGGTTTTGTTCACTCACCATACATTCCATCCCAAGTAAATAATTGATGGTTCTCTGCATCGTCATACATTTATGTGTTCACCACCTTCACCACTTTCTATATAAGGGCATCTACATTTCTTCCACAAGGCAGGAGGGAGAGTCAAAGAAGGTAGAGAGGCAAAAGAAAGAGAAAAAAAAAATGACAGCTAGGAAGCAGCAAAAGGAAAAATAACCTTAAATCAAAGTAGAATAAAGAATCAGACAATACCACCAATGTCAAGTGTCTAACATGCCTCACCTATCCCCCCCTTATCTGCATTTACCTTGGTATATCACCTTTGTTACATTAAAGGAAGCATAATACAATGATTCTATTAGTTACAGTCTCTAGTTTATGCTGATTGCATCCCTCCCCCAATGCCTCCCCATTTTTAACACCTTGCAAGGTTGACATTTGTTTGTTCTCCCTCGTAAAAGAACATATTTGTACATTTTATCACAATTGTTGAATACTCTAGATTTCACCAAGTTACACAGTCCCAGTCTTTATCTTTCCTACTTTCTTGTGGTGTCTCACATGCTCCCCACCTTCCTCTCTCAACCGTATTCATAGTTACCTTTGTTCAGTGTACTTACATTGTTGTGCTGCCATCTCCCAAAATTGTGTTCGAAATCATGCACTCCTGTCTTCTATCACCCTGTAGTACTCCCTTTAGTATTTCCTGTAGATCGGGTGTCTTGTTCACAAAGTCTCTCATTGTCTGTTTGTCAGAAAATATTTTGAGCTCTCCCTCATATTTGAAGGACAGCTTTGCTAGATATAGGATTCTTGGTTGGTGGTTTTTCTCTTTCAGTATCTTAAATATATCACACCACTTTCTTCTTGCCTCCATGGTTTCTGCTGAGAGATCCGCACATAGTCTTATTAAGCTTCCTTTGTATGTAATGGATTGCTTTTCTCTTGCTGCTTTCAGGATTCTCTCTTTGCCTTTGACATTTGATAATCTGATTATTAAGTGTCTTGGCGTCGGCCTATTCAGATCTCTTCTGTTTGGAGTACGCTGCGCTTCTTGGATCTGTAATTTTATGTCTTTCATAAGAGATGGGAAATTTTCATTGATTATTTCCTCTATTATTGCTTCTGCCCCTTTCCCTTCTCTTCTCCTTCTGGGACACCAATGATACGTACATTATTGTACTTTGTTTCATCCGTGATTTCTTGGAGACGTTGCTCATATTTTTTCATTCTTTTCTCCATCTGCTCCTTTGCATGTAGGCTTTCGGGTATTTTGTTGTCTAGTTCCTGAGTGTTTTCTTCTGCCTCTTGAGATCTGCTGTTGTATGTTTCCATTGTGTCTTTCATCTCTTGTGTTGTGCCTTTCATGTCCATAGATTCTACTAGTTGTTTTTTTGAACTTTTGATTTCTGCTGTATATATGCCCAGTGTTTCCTTTACAGCCTCTATCTCTTTTGCAATATCTTCTCTAAACTTTTTGAATTGATTTAGCATTAGTTGTTTAAATTCCTGTATCTCAGTTGAAGTGTACGTTTGTTCCTTTGACTGGGCCATAACTTTGTTTTTCTTAGTGTAGGTTGTAATTTTCTGTTGTCTAGGCATGGTTTCCTTGGTTATCCAAATCAGGTTTTCCCAGACCAGAACAGGCTCAGGTCCCAGAGGGAAGAAATATTCAGTATCTGGTTTCCCTGTGGGTGTGTCTTAGAAAATTGCTCCACCCTTTGATGCCTCAGGTCACTGTGCTTTTCTGCCCAGCAGTTGATGCCTGTTAGCCTATAATTCTTGACTGGTGTGAGGAGGTATGGCCCTGTTCCCCAGGCTCTGGGGTCTGGTTCTGAATGGAAAGGGCCCCACCCCTTTCCTCCTAGAGAAGACAGACCCCCCAGGTGGAAGTCATTAGCATTTCAGTGGTCTCTCTCTCTCTGCTTGTGCTGTCTCCACCCTTCCCCGAGTCACAGCCCTGGAAACTGAAAATGATTGGGGCTTTCTCCACTGAGCCGAAAAAGAAACAGATAGTCCCCTTCAGACCCAGTCCAAGGCGACCCTCCGGCTCTCCAAGGTCAGTCGTCACCCAAAGCCTCTCTCTGTTTTTTTGGGGATTCGTATCTGTAGTGAGCAGTTCACACTCGCTACTTAAAACCCCAGTTGGAGCTCAGCTGAGCTATATTCGCTTGATAGGAGAGAGCGTCTCTCTGGCACCACGAGGCTTTGCAGCTCGGGCTATGGGGGACGGGGTCTCACGACTTGGATCCGCAGGTTTTACTTACAGATTTTATGCTGTGTTCTTGGGCATTCCTCCCAATTAGGGTTGGTGTATGATGAGTGGATGGTCTCGTTTGTCCCCCTGCAGTTATTCTGGATTATTTACTAGTTGTTTCTGGTTTTTTGTAGTTGTTCCAGGGGGACTACTTAGCTTCCACTTCTCTCTATGCTGCCATCTTGCCCCACCTCCCCATACTTTATATCTTTTCAGAATTAAGTTTTGAGATAAAATTCACTGTTTATTAGTTTTTAAATAAGAACCAAAAGTGTATTTTCAAATCACAGCTATCTTCTTAGCAGGACAGTTTTCCCTTCAAGGAAATTTCAATTTTAGCTCAGAGTATTTAGGGAAAATGCAGATGGGCCTCTTGCTAGTGTTTTTTATTGGTGCACATTATCACCTGTGGAAACGAGCAGAAAATATAGAATGCAGAAATGGAGCAACATGAGTGACAGAAACAGAACAATTCTCATACAATAAGGGATTATTTTTTTGCTGCTGATTTTTAAAACGGCATTTTCCTCCAGGTAAAATGAAACACATTTTCCCAAGACAGTGTAAACAACTCAGTAAGGAAAAAGAAGGAAACAGGAAATGCAACCGCTTTGCTTTAAACTTGGTGGCCTGAGAAGAATATCTCTGCATGCCACTGCTGTAACGGGAACTTTCAGATTCTGTGTCACAGTATCAGGCAAAATAAATAAAGAGCTCAGAGTCCATGCAGCACCTACTGTGTACCAGTCAATGACTTATTGACTTATTTCTGAACCTCCCTATTTTGCAAATGAAGAAAATGAGGCTTCAGGAGCTTCCCTAACATGTTTATGGACACCCAGCTTGCAAGCATTGTTTTACTTAATTTATTTATTCTAATCCTAATGAAAATGCTTTACTGTATTTTGCTTTACTGTATTTATTTCTGTTTCCATTTAATGGCTGAGGGATCTGTGTCCTGGAATTCAAGCGGCCTATCTGTGGTCACATTTGGAGCCAAAGGCAGAGCCAAGTAAAGCAATTTGTGTCCTGTGCTGAAGGAGGAACTTCCTAGTTCCTCACTCTTCAAAGAAAATGGTCCAAACCAGAAACCTGGGCATCACCTGGAGGCTTGTTAGAAATACAGAATCTCAGACCCCACCTTAGACCAACAGGATCAGATTCTTCATTGTAACCCCCTGCCCTCCCAGGCGATTCTTATGCACATTCACGTTTGAAAAGCACTGCATTCATCAGGCCGTTCCCCTCAAATGGACAACTTGGCAACACAAGTTGAATATTTCAGTGTTTCTGAGGTAGCTGATGACTGTTCCCAGCATGGCCTCCTAGGATGACAGATACCCCCTCCCTGGCACCTCATGGCTACTCCCCTGGCTGCTTTCCCCCCTCATCCTCTACCCCACTAGACCTTCTTCCACTCCAAGCAGAAATAAACAGCTCAATTCCCTTCTCAATGTAACCTAACCACATGAAACAGCACTAACCCTTAAGAGCTCTTGCTAATTCCATTATGGAGAGGTCCGATCATTCCAGCTCGGAGATGCCTCCCAACGTGCTCTTCAGTTCTACGACGCTCTATCGGATCACAAATGGGGAGCAATGAGCATACGTGTTGTGAAGTCCTTTGTGCTGTGCACCTGTGATTTTTCTGAATGGTGTGTTTACTCGAAGGCGTCATTATTTCAATCTCACTATCTCTAAATGGGCTGATCATCTGGATGAGATCTGATTGCAAGACTGTCTTCTGCTTTAGCTCTCTTTTCTGTCGTTATCTGTAATGTATATAATACAATGTGTAAACATGATTGGGCTCGTCCCCCTGGTGTCAGATATACAGCAACAATCAAAGCTATTGAGAAACACATGCTATGTGATGGAGTTGCGGAAGGGGCATCTTCACAGGGAAACCAGGAGCACAAAGTAGGATGTAACTGTGGGCCTTCTCCACAAAGGAGATCATATGGAAACCCTTTAAGGCTTGAAGGGAATTTTTGGTATTTGGCATAACCACTTTGGGTTATGGGTCTTGCCTAATTATGGCTATAGAAACAGTAATGGCAATTATAATTATTTATGGCAGAAAATCTTTCTTTTCATCATTTGTAACACTGAAATAGCTTATTGGAGCAGTTTAGGGATGGTCCTTTTGAGAAATGTGAAAGATTCATTTATTCGACAGTATTTATTTGGGCCTACTATGTACTAGGCACTGTCCAAGATTCTGGACTGCACAGACAAAATTTCTGCCCTGGTAAAGCTTACATTGTGTACCTCCTGGAGGTAAGAGAAAGCATGATATCTGTAGTTCTAAACCATGGTTGAACTTGAGAAGAATTTGAGAAGCTTTTCAATATATGGAAAACTAGGTGCCACCACAGAACAATTAAATGAGGATCTCTAAGAATGGGGCCCAGGCATCAGAATTTGTTTTTAAACTCCCAATATGTCTAATGTGTAGCCATGGGTGAGAACCTGATATTTTGGGATCCTTAACAGATCTATAATTTTAGGAAGAAGACGTATACTGAATAGAGTTGTAAGTTTTGAAATGGGGGTTTCAAATCTAATTTAGTGACATTCTCCTATGATTTCAGAACTCCCAAAGCAATGGAAAAATAAATAAATCTTATCTTCATTATGTTAGATGTTAAGAAAATGCCTGTGGTATGATTCCATGTGGACTCTGAAATTTTTGCTTAGAAGAGTCTACGTGGCAATTTGGATTTGGAAGAATACTCCCTTTTGGTGGGGGCAGGGGGTTTGCTCTATTCCTCATTCTTATGCTCCCCCCTCTTTCTATGTCACCCTTACATCCTCTCATGGAAACAAATTTCAAGGACTCCATTTCTCCTCTTTTGGTTTCACACAATGTTTTCAGCATCCTCAAATTAAGATTCACTTTATTCGTGCTTCACACAGATTTTTTTTTCATGTACTTCTTCACAGTACTAGGTAGTCTCTAAAAAAAAATTAGCTATCTTTAATTTCTGTCCTCTGCAACAATTCAAACAACTATTAACTGAGCATGTACTATATGCCAGAGACAGGGTACAAATTGGTGGGTAAATCAGGGCAGCCCATCTCTTCCCAGAGCTGACAGTCAGAGGAGGGAGACACTCTACAGTACATATGTAAACAGATAGAGAATTCATTGTGATAAGTGCTCTGAAGAAACTGGACAGGGTACAGTATTAGAGAATAGTGGTCCGAGGGATGTGGGATGACCAAGGGAGTCTTAGTTCTGAGTACATGACATTTAAGCAGACACTGAAAGTACATAAAAGAGCCAGCCATGAAGAGGCCAGATTTCAGTGCCTTCAGGGCAGCTGCATCAGCCTGTGTGTCTGCTTCGGGGTAGAAAATACTGGCCTTTTCCAAATGTGTCTCATGGGGCAGATTTTGATTGGAAATTAGAGATGAAGAGATATGAAGAAACGTCTGCCTCTCCCTGGGATTCTGTATCTAAGTCTACACCAAGGATGATAGAGTCATATATACATTCCTGGCCTGCAGGGATCTAGACCCAAACTTCATCTGGCTGTTCCCCACACAGCTTAAAACCAGACACTCCAAACCCGAGTTCACTCTCTCACCCTAATAAGTCAGCTCTCCCTCCAGTCTTCTTTTCTTAGAGGCATTACAGCCATAAATAAAAAGCTTCCAAGATAGAAACTGCAGTTATTCTCGTCTTTAGCTCTTCTTAGATGCCTGCATCCAATTTGGCATCAGTTCTATTATTTTTATCCCCCAACACCTTAGGAATCTGACATCTTCTTGTACACCTGCCCTTTTGCTGTCATAGTTCAGGCTTTCATCGACTCTCACTTAGGTCATTGCAGTAACGTCCCAGCTGGTCTCAGCTTTACTGTCTTACTTCAGTCCATTGTCCTAGCACTTCCATCAAGGAAATCAGACGGTTTCATGCTCCTGCATAAAATCACTCCTTAGAATGGTATCAAAGTACCTCACACTCTTCCAATCCTTTTTCCCAGCATCATTGCCCTCCACCTAAGGTACCCTGTGCTCACCCACATGTACTGCTCTAGTGCCCAACCGTATCACTCTTTAACCTTACCATGCCTTTCTATAAACTGGTCTCTTTCAATGATCTGTCCTTTATTTCTCTGCCAATCTATTCTTCCACCTGAAATGCTATTTCCTCTTAAAGTCTTTCTTTTTTGCTCTTTACCAGTCCCTGGTAAGATTCTATCACTCCCTTATCTCTACTCACATTCTACTTTATTTATCAACACAGTTTTCCTGCCTGAATCTTTCCCATTAGACTGTGAGTTCCTGGAGAGCACTGCCAATACTGCATTTATCTTTTATGCCAGCATCTAAAGTAGTGTCGGTCTAAAATAAATACTTAATGTGTTTATTAGAGTAATAAAATAGGATTAAGTGGCTGTAGAAAGAAGGAATTTGTTGGAAAATTCTCTCTCAAAACTATCATCCAAGCAGAAGTAAACCATTTCTCCATGCCACTATGAAATGATGCACAGATTAAATGACCTTTGTATTTATCTGTATCTACATATCTATGTCTGTCTATATATCCTTCTCCCAAAACTAAAGAAATAACATTGTATTCCTTATATTTCAACCCCAGTAAATGCTGAAATTCCATGTGACTCAGCCTACACAAGGAGCTGCATACAAAGAAGCTCTGTACAGAAACAGAAAAGCAATAAAATGGCATTTACGCTAATTTCTCTTAGTGAAGAGGGAGGGAATTTAATTTGTAGTAGAGCAACATTTCCCAAATCTCATGTCTTTCTTTCCCCAACACCCCCACTCCAGTCTTCCACACACTCAACACGTTACTTTCTTTCTATCCATTTTCCTGATATTCATTCCCCTCTATCCCAACTGACCCCCCTTCAGGCCTTTTCCATATAGCACAATTTTGCCTTTTTAATACCTTCCACCTATATCCCTTTCTTCCATCCTCTCCTGATTCTGAATTGCATGCAATCTGGGAACCAAACAGCAACAACCTTCCATTACGTGGGTGAGGAGAACTCACAAATTAATACACGTGTCCCATTCACTTATTCATTAATCATTGCGCATTAAGATGGGTGCTTGCATGATTGAATATAATGTGATTTTCTAAAGATGAGATTGGCTAAAATTCCAAAAAGGAGAAGGTGAAACTACAAATAAAATAATACTTGTTGAATCTGATTGCTTTGTAAAATTGGGAGGGTATTTTATAATTATTATTATTATTATTTAGCTACCAGTTTTCCTTATCCTAGGTTTACATCATTACCCATATACACTTCAGTGCAAAATTTCAGTTATTTTTCTTTAAAATGACTGCAAAAAATCTGAATAGAAATTTCTTTGAATATTCATGTTCTCCTGCAGTAACAGTGTAAATACAATCAATGAATGTGGCTTTTTACTTGTTTTATTATTTATCTTTCTTTTTTCTTTTCTTTATAACCAGAGAATGCAGAAATCAGGAGCACTTTTTTCTAACGTTTGCTATTCTCCCATCATAAACTCCCATGCCTATAGCAGGTCATTTAAGAAAACAGCAGGCAGTTACGTAAAATCAGTTGATAATTGCTTTCAGGGTAGTGACTCACCCACCCAGGAAACAGGTACTCTTTGTTGTTTAGATTTTAATTTTGGTTTTTCAAGCTGGCCTAAGTGCTTAGAGGTGAGCATAAGAAATCAGGCTGTATGTAGTGTGTGTTGTTTGAAGCCATCTGTTTTTATGGGATAAAAGATAACTCATCAGGTGTCACTTTCATCAGTGTTGATGGGCAGGATAACATTTATTCTCCCCCTGTCATTTTCTCTCATTACATTTGCCATCAGTTCCCCCATTCAATGGATGAGCCCATTAATGTCAGGGACTGAGATTTGACAGCTTGCCAGCACAGGTGTGCTGCAATGCTGCAATTACTCTTCCTTGGTTTTTATTTTTCTTTCTACAAAAGAAGGAAGAGTGCACTTTCAATCATAGAGCAAAGGATCTGCCAGAATATTTTGGATGTCTTTTTTTTTTTGGTAAAACAGAGCTTGAGAAAGACTGTATTTTGTAAAACAAATATTGATTCACAGCTTTATTATCATATGAAAAATTTTAATTATATGCTATTCAATTTCATTTGATATACTAACTAGATTTTCTTTGTCAGCAAATGTACATTGTATCAAGGATCAGAGGAGTAAGACTTATTTTCTTACTGACTTCAGAGTTCTCACTGGTCAATGATTAAGATAGAATCCATTATAAACACATAAACAAACAAGATTGGAAACACATAACAAAAACTCATAATATGAATGCTATAGCAAAATGCGTGTAATATGCTATGGGGATGCAGGAGGAAGCCATGTATTCTTTCAAGGGTCATGAGTAAAAGCTGCTCAGTGGAGATGACATTAAGTTTGGCTTTGGAGGAGTAGAAGTGTTCACAGGGAGGTATTCAGCTATGTTCAGGCTGAAGATCTATTTTAAAACAGATATCATCCAGAGATAAAAATAGGAATAATATATTAGGGGGTTGTTATTTTATTGAATTAAGGGCTAGGAATCAGTGGGAGATATGATTATGAAGTAGGTAGAGACTTTGCTCACCCTACGTCATACTGAGGAATTTGGATCTTCTTTTGAGGGCCATGGAGAACCACGGAAGGTTTCAGAAGTGCTGTGTCTGAAAAGTTCTGGATTAATAGGGAAGTGAATGCAAATGAAGTGAGATGTAGTAATAAAGTTTGGAAAGTTAGATCACTAATGTGATACATCAGTAGAAGACCATTAGTTTAGTCCAGAAACATTTGTTGAGCACCTCTTTTGTGCTGGTTGCTGGGGATAATAAATGCATTTAACAAGGCACTTCTGTTGAGAAGCTTACAACCTAATGGAGTAAGCCAGACATGTATACGTAGATATAACAATATAACCTGGCAAACTCTTTGTTGAAGTTCTGAGAAAATGCTGAAGAGAGAGACACTAATTGCTAGAGAACACCTGGGGAACTTTGTAGAGGAGATAATTGAATTTTCCTGGTCAAGTAGGAGTTTTCAAGAATAAAGGCATGAGAATGGGGAACACTCAGCAGAGAGTGTTAAACATAGAATTGAGGCCATGGATGTGATGACAGGACACTAATCCATTGCAGGGAGTATCAGTCTTGAACAACAAAGGGCACTACTGTCTCCTGAGGCAGGTGGGAAGGTGTAAGTCTGGACTTGTTTTACCTGAAGTGAAAACAGGGGAGCTGTACTAGTTCATCTTTATAAGATATGAAAGTTTCTTTTGAGAATGAATGGATTAGGTTACAAGTGTGGGTTGAAGGAGAATGATGGTAGTTTGAAACAATCACTGGGATATATGAGTGGAAACAGACTAGAGAACAGTAAAATTAAACAAAGAGCTTTATGAGAAATTTATTTAGATGTTTATTAATACCAGTATCTCTGACATTAGACAACTAGGCTTTGATCCCAGATTGGAACCATTCTTCTTAGCTGTGTGACTTTGGACAAGCACCTTAGCTACTCTTAAGTTTTCCCTGCTGCAAGACGAGCATAAAAATACAAGAAAATGTATGTAATTCTTTTACAATAGAGCTCATCCTTTAGAATTAGAATATCTTCCAATTGTTTTAGAATTTAAAAAACAGATTGAGCCCTTGAAGAATGGTAGAAGAAAACAGCAAGAAAGAGGAATTAACATGATTAAACTCATAAAGAGACTCAGAGGTTAGCTTAGTGGAAGTCTTCACACATATATATTAAATGAATTTTTCTGTGGTTTAGAGAGGATATTGAAAATGATGAGCAATAATTTTCCATTGTCATTTGAAAAGAATAAGAAATTGATAAAAATTTTGCAGCAGGAAATATTAGTGTTAGATATAAAAAGAACACCTTGAGAGTAAGAGTATATCTCCGAAACCTGTAAAATAAACAATAGTTAATATATTGGGAACTGTGATGTTATAAAGGTGAAAATAGGCCACCATTTTCACACATGCCCTTGAAGAGTTAACTGAATCATGAAGAGAGAAACAGAATGGAAGGGGCTAGGGAAAAGACTGACTCCTTGAGGAGGATTTGCTGGATTCTGATCATCCTATAAATTTCTATGATGTACGTTCATAATTCTTTAATATGCATATGTTGTGAGGATGCTAATGGCCTGAAAGGACTACAGTGACTTCCTTAACTATGGTTTTCTATTAAAATATTCCTAAATAGGAACTTACTCACCAAATGAATATTCTGAATTTCTGTATTAAAAGCAGGTATTTTAAATAATAACTTAAACCATTATCTTTTATCTAAGTATGTGAAATTCCTCAAAACAAAGATCCACTAGTACCATTTTATATAGGTGTTGTAATATTTGCCCCAGTTCAGAAAAAAACTCAGTTTCTTTAGAAGATCCCCAATTTTTCTGCATTAGTGCCTAGTGCTATAATAAGTGTATTGCTAGTGATGCAAGAAGGTAGGAAAAAATGGATGCCCCAAAACTTGAGTGTTCATTCTTGACACCCTCCTTTAATCCTCTTTCCCCATCCAATCTGTCAACAACTTCTGTTACCTCTACCTGCTCAGCACCACCAGAATTCTGCTCCCTCTGTTGCTGCTCTCCCTCCTCTAAGCCCCGACCACGTTGCATCGAGATTACTGCTTTTTAGTTTCCTTTTTCTACCCTTATCCTTCTTTACTCAAGTCTCAGCAAAGGATCCAGAGAAATTCCTTAGAAACACAAAATATGTTACATCTTTGCTAATAAAACTCCATAATCTGCCATGGAGAACCTTGGGATTCAACCCAAACTTCTTAGCCTGGTCTACAAAGTCCCTACATGATGTGGCTACCCTTCTAACCTCATCCCCTACCAATCACCCCTCATCCGCTCTTCTCCGTCACACTGACAGTCTGCAGTTCCTCAGACCCACCGTGAGCACTCCCACCTCAGGCCCTTTGCACGTGCTGTCTCCTCTGCCTGGCACCTTACAGCCGGCCCGTGGCCACCTGCCTCCTGTGTTCTAAGCTTGTCTCCCTGGTCTCTCTTGGAGAGAGGCCTTCCTGGCAGCGTATCTAAAACAGCACCCATCATTCTCCATCCCCTCAACTGCTTAATTTCTCTTCTTAGCACTTACCAGTGTCCAGCGTTATGTTATGCAGTTTTCATTTTGGTTGTCCTTTCTCTCCCACTAGAATTTAATATCCATAAAGGCAGGAACTCTATGACCAGGTCCTAATTTGTGCCTAGCACATAGTAGGAGCTCAGTATGTATTGTTGGTTGATTGACTAAAATGCTTTTTCCCATGATGAGCTTTTTTTTTTTTTTTTTTTTTTTTTTTATGTTTTAAAATCACTATTTATTCTTTTTTAACCCAGATCTTGGATGACAAAATATCTACATAAACTTAATTCCGGAAAGTAACAAACCATTCATAAAGGAAAGAAGAGTTCAATGGCTTCTTTCATCACTGGCTGAATGGTGGGAAGTAGAGAGACTGGCCATAAATGGGAGTAAAGATGAACTAGTTCTAGTGAACTTTTTTTTTTTTTTTTTTTTTAATGTTCCACAGAATTTTTTTTTTTTTAATCTTCATTTTATTGAGATATATTCACATACCACGCAGTCATACAAAACAAATCGTACTTTCAATTGTTTACAGTACCATTACATAGTGGTACATTCATCACCCAAATCAATCCCTGACACCTTCATTAGCACACACACAAAAATAACAAGAATAATAATTACAGTGAAAAAGAGCAATTGAAGTAAAAAAGAACACTGGGTACCTTTGTCTGTTTGTTTCCTTCCCCTATTTTTCTACTCATCCATCCATAAACTAGACAAAGTGGAGTGTGGTCCTTATGGCTTTCCCAATCCCATTGTCACCCCTCATAAGCTACATTTTTATACAATCGTCTTCAAGATTCATGGGTTCTGGGTTGTAGTTTGATAGTTTCAGGTATCCACCACCAGCTACCCCAATTCTTTAGAACGTAAAAAGGGTTGTCTAAAGTGTGCATAAGAGTGCCCACCAGAGTGACCTCTCGGCTCCTTTTGGAATCTCTCTGCCACTGAAGCTTATTTCATTTCCTTTCACATCCCCCTTTTGGTCAAGAAGATGTTCTCCGTCCCACGATGCCAGGTCTACATTCCTCCCCGGGAGTCATATTCCACGTTGCCAGGGAGATTCACTCCCCTGGGTGTCTGATCCCACGTAGGGGGGAGGGCAGTGATTTCACCTTTCAAGTTGGCTTAGCCAGAGAGAGAGGGCCACACCATGATGAGCTTTTTTTGCATAATTATCAAGGTGTTAATCAAAATATTTAACAATGCTATGGCAAGGGCACCGATCAGGACAGACAGATAACCAATTGGAAGGAATGTTGGCCTATTTGTCAAATTGGACAAGAGTAATACTCACCCTGCTGCATTGGAAGCAGTGCTTCCCTCCTCTTGGACTCCTAATTCATCCTTAGCATATCTCCCAGAGATGTCATTATATCATATAACTGTGCTTATGGGTGTACCTGTCAATCACCCAAGTGGTTGTGAGCTCCTTGAGGAAAAGGAATGCCTTATTCACATCACATCTGCAAATGTAAATGATTGCTCAAAATAATCTTTCAATAAAATATTGTTGAGTATATGTATAGATTAATTAATTAAGAGCTATAAAATATGGTTAAGCTGGGTGATTTTTGTATACTTTTCACAGTATGTATTAACTGCATGGTGCAAAATTAGTGCTTCACTAAATCTGAGATTTTATCATGTGGTGATTCATTAAAAATTGTTTCCGCTGTCGTAAACCTTGGGCAGTGAAGTATCAAAATCATTTTGCTGTCCTTAAGAGTATATTTGTGGAGGATCTAAGATGGCGGCATAGAGAGGAGTGGAAGCTAAGTAGTCCCCCTGGAACAACTAAAAAAAACCAGAAACAACTAGTAAATAATCCGGAATAACTGCAGGGGGATAAACATGACCTTCCACTCATCATACACCAACCTGACTTGGGAGGAATGCCCAAGATCTCAGCATAAAAACTGTAAGTAAAACCTGCGTATCCAAGTCACGAGACCCCCTCCCCCATAGCCCAAGCTGCAAAGCCTCGTGGTGCCAGAGAGAAGCTCTCTCCCAGCAAGCGAATATAGCTCAGCTGAGCTCCAACTGGGGTTTTAGTTAGCGAGTGTGAACTCTCACTATGAGGTATGAATCCCCAACAAGTAGACAGAGGCTTTGGGTGATGACTGACCTTGGGGAGCCGGAGGGTCACCTCGGACTAGCTCTGTTCCTTTTTCGGCTCAGTGGAGAAAGCCTCGGCCATTTTCAGTTCCCAGTTCTGTGACCCAGACAAGGGTATAGCACAGGCAGAGAGAGAGACCATTGAGATGCTAATGACCTCCCCCTAGGGTGTCTATCTTCTCTAAGAGGAAAGGGGTGGGGCCCAGCTCTACTATTTGCCTTTCATTAAGAACTTACTTACACCAGTCAAGAATTATAGGCTAAGAGGCACCACCTGCTGGGCAGAAAAGCACAGTGACCAGAGGCATCAGAGGGTGGAGCAATTTTCTAAGACACACCCTCAGGGAAACTGGATACTGAATATTTCTTCCTTCTGGGACCTTAGCCCATTCTGGTCTGGGGAGGGCTGATTGGGGTAACTAATGCCTAGACAACAGAAAACTACAACCTACACCAAGAAAAATTGAGGTTATGGCCCGGTCAGGGGAACAAACTTGCACTTCAACTGTGATGCAGGAATTGAAACAACTAATAATAAGTCAATTCAGAAAGTTTAGGGAAGCTATGGCAAAAGAGATGAACCATATAATGAAAACACAGGATGTACCTAAGGTAGAAACTGAAAGTTCAAAAAGCCAACTGGAGGAATCTATGGAAATGAAAGACACAACACAAGAGATGAAAGACACAATGGAAACATACAACAGCAGATCTCAAGAGGCAGAAGAAAACACTCAGGAACTGGAGAACAAGGCACCTGAAAGCCTACACACAAAAGAAAAGATAGAGAAAAGAATGGAAAAATATGAGCAACAGCTCCAGGAACTTAAAGACAACAAGAAAAGCAAGAATTTACATGTCATTGGTGTCCCAGAAGGAGAAGAGAAGGAAAAAGGGGCAGAAGCAATAATAGAGGAAATAATCAAAGAAAATTTCCCATCTCTTATGAAAGACATAAAATTACAGATCCAAGAAGCGCAGTGTACCCCCAACAGAATAGATCTGAATAGGCCTACACCAAGATACGTAATAATCACATTATCAAACATCAAAGATAAAGAGAGAATCCTGAAAGCAGCAAGAAAGAAACGATCTATCACATACAAAGGAACCTTGTTAAGACTATGCGTGGATTTCTCAATAGAAACCATGGGGGCAAGAAGGAAGTGGGGAAATATATTTAAGATACTGAAAGAGAAAAACCACCAGCCAAGAATCCTAGATCTGGCAAAACTATCCTTCAGATATGAGGGAAAGCTTAAAATATTCACTGACAAACAGACAATGACAGAGTTTGTAAACAAGATACCTGCTCTACAGGGAACACTAAAGGAAACACTGCAGACAGAAAGGAAAAGACAGGAGTGAGAGTTTTGGAAAACAATTTTGGGAGATAGTAGCACAGCAATGTAAGCACACTGAACAAAGATGACTGTGAGTATGGTTGAAAGAGGAAAGCTGGGATTATCTGGGACACCAGAACAAAAGACAAACGATAAAGACTGGGACTGTGTAACTCAGGGAAACCTAGGATGCTCAACAATTGTAATAAAAGGTACAAATATGTTTGTACATGAGGTAGAACAAATGAATGTCAACATTGCATGGTGTTAAAAATAGGGTGGGACTGGGGGGAAAATACAATCAGTGCAAACTAGAGGCTAGAATTAACAGAAACATTGTATTATGCTTCCTTTAATGTAACAAAAGCAATATACCAAAGCTAAATGCATATGGGGGGTGGGGAATAGGGGAAGGGTATGGGACTCCTGGCATTGGTGATGTTGTCTGACTCTTTATTCTACTTAAGTTTAATGCTATCTTTCCTTTTGTCACCTTCTAGCTATCAAGTTTTTTTGTTTGTTTGTTTTTCTCTCTTTCTCTTTTCTTTTTCTTTTGCCTCTCTGCCTTCTTTGACTCTTCCTCCATCTTTGTGGAAGAAATGTCCTTATATAAAGAGTGGCAATGGTGCTCAATACATAAATATGTGACCATATAGGGAGCCAATGATTGTTTACTTAGGACAGAATGTATAGTGTTTGAATAAAACCATCTTAAAAGAAATGGGTTGATGAAGAAACCTTGAGGGCAATATATTGAGTGAAATAAGACAGACACATAAAGGCAAATATTGCAGGGTCTCACTGATATGAACTAATTATAATATGTAAACTCATAGACATGAAATATAAGTTACCAGGATATAGAATGAGGCTAAAGAATGGGGAGTGGTCGCTTATTATGAGCAGAATGTTCAACTAGGGTGAACTTAAATGTTTGGAAATGGACAGGGGTGATGGTAGCATGTAATGAGAATAAGTAACAGTGCTAAAAGGTGTGTGAAGGTGGTGGAAAGGGTAAGCTCAGAGTCATGTGTGTCACCAGAAGGAAAGTTGGAGGTTAAAAGATGGGAATGTATAAAACAGTGAATCTTGTGGTGGACAATGTCTGTGATTAACTATACAAATATTAGGAATCTCTCTCACAAACTAGAACAAATTTATATCACTGTAACTAGAGGTTAATAATAGAGAGGCATATAGGGAAAAAATATATACCTATTGCAAACTATATACTAAAGTTAGTAGTATTTTAACATTTTTTCATCCACAGTAACAAATGTACTATACCAAAACTATGAATCAATAATGGAGGGGGGGATGTGGTTAGGGGTATGGGAGGATGTGAGTTTCCTTTTTTTTGTCTTTGTTTCTTTTCTGGAGTAGTGAAAATGTTCTAAAAATTGAAAAAAAAATTGTGTTGATGGATGCACAGCTGTATGGTAGTGCCCTGGGCAATTGATTGTACACTTTGGATCTCTGGATACTTGTATGGTATCTGAACAATCTCAATTTAAAAAAAAAAAAGTATATTTGTGGGCTTCCAGTCAACCACAATGGTGGTGTGAGATGTTCCAGGATACTGCCCCGCACAGAAGCACTGAACGACTAGCAAAAGCTGGCAGAGTCATCTTCAATACTCCAGAAAATAATTAAGGGGTTGAAGTAACTGGATGATTGCTGGGTCAAGAAAACATGGTGGGAGCAGCTCATGGCACCCTTGCTGGCCCATCACCAGCCCATCCCCGTTGTGGTGGGAAGTCAAAGTGTGTTCCCATTGTGGGTTCCTGTCCCTGTCCCGGAGGGAGCAGAGTAACCCCTGATGCATACTGGGAGGCCTGTATGTTGATGTCAGTCTACTGGGTGGGAGCCTCTAAGACTGAACCAGGCAACTCACCTCTGGCTCACCGTCCCAGAATTTGCCATGCAGACAAAAGCAACTTACTGACAGCTAAAGTGGTGTAAGAAACAATTAAGTCAAAGCAACCCAGGATAAAGGATTACTTTTTTAAGTCATTCAGTTGAGTACCTGGAGTGGGAGAAAGTCTATTTCATAAGGAGTAGAGGGGGCATTCCTTAGGCCACAAGCAAACACAAGCCCAGGGCAAGATGCAGGCTCAGAAAAGATAGAGACGACTCTGTACTTCACATTCGTCTTTGGCTGATCTTCTTGATGGGAGATTTAAACTCTGAAGGAGTGCACCAGTCAACACAGAGCCAAATTTGCAAAGACTGTGAAAGGTTTTGTTGTTGTTGTTGTTTGCATGGGTTTGTTGTTTTTGTTACCCTCTGGCACTCAAGGAAATGTCTGTCAAATATTACTATCTGGATACACACTTAAGCAACGGACAGCTCAGGGACTAAATCTCAGACTTAACCCTTTAATATATTAAGATATGCAGCGGGCAACAAAAGACTACAAGGCAAACAATGAAACAGGAAATGATGGCCCATCCAAAGGAAGAAGATACACATCTGGAAACCATTAAAGAAGATGACCAGAGTTTGAACATACTAGACAAACACTTGGAAAAGAAAATATCACCCTCAATATGCTCAAGGATATAAAGGAAACTACAGAGCAAGAACTAAAGGATATCAGGAAAATCATGATTGAACAATATGAGATTCTCAATAAAGAGTCAGAAATTTTTAAAAGGAACCAAACAGAAATACTGAAATTGAAAACCACAATAACCAAAATGAAAAAGTTCCCTAAAGGGTTTCAACAACAGATTGGAGCTGACAGAAAAAGGAACCAATGAACTTGAAGATGAGACATCTGGAATGATTCAGGCTAAGGTGTGAAAAGATAAAAGAATAAAAAAGAATGAGCTTAGCCTAAGGGACTATTAGTGGAACTAATATTGATGAGTGAACTTTGAGAGTTAAAATTGAGAACACAGGTTATCAGGAGATAGAAAGAGGTTTGCGATTGGGCACTTGATGCTGAAGGAGTACAGAATGTTCAACAGGATTGATTATATAGATCCAGAAATGGAGAGCACAATGTTGTGTGATGGTAGCACAATATTTTAAGTACACCAAACAAAGATTACTGTGAGTAAAGCTGAAAAAGGAAGGCTAGGGGCATGTATGGCACCAGAAGGAAAGACAAGATAAAGACTGGGATTATATAACGTAACAAAACCTAGAGTGGTCAATGATGGTGATAAATGTTGAAAAATAAGAATAGTTTTACATGAGGGAGAACAAATGAATGTCAACATTGCAAGGTGTTGAAAATTGGATGGTATAGGGGAATAATACAATGAATGCAAACTGGAGTCTAGACTTAACAGTAACATTTTAAGATGCTTCCATTAATTGTAACAAAAGCAATATACCAAAGCTAAATGTCTATAAGAGGAGGACATAAAGGGGTGGTATGGGATTCTTGGTAGTGGTGGTGTTGTCTGATCTTTTCATTGTATTTTATTTTATTTTATTTTTATTTTTATTTTCCTTCTGTATTTTATTTTTTTTTTTATTTCCCATTTGTTTTTCTCCTCTTCCTCTTTCTTTGAGGAAGAAATGGAAATATCCTGATATAGATTGTGGTGGTGAATGCGTAACTATGTGATCATACCTGGTATGATGGTTAGGTTCATGTGTCAACTTGGCCAGGTGATGGTGTCCAGATGTCTGGTCAAGCAAGCACTGGCCTAATCGTTACTGCAGAGACATTTGTGGCTGGTTAATAAACCAGAAGGCTGGTTTATTAAATCATCAGTCAACTGGCTGCAGCTGTGACTGATTACATCAATAAAGGGCATGTCTTCCACAATGAGAGAATGCAAGCAGCTGGATTTAATCCCATTAGTTGAAGACTTTTAAGCAAGACAGATAGAGGACCTTCTTCTTCGGCTAGCCAGAGAAGCGTTTCCTGAGGAGTTCATTGAACACCCTCATTGGAGTTATCAATTTGCTGCCTGCCCTGTGGAATTTGGACTCGTGCATCCCCACAGCTGCGTGAGACACTTTTATAAAATCTTATATTTAGATATCTCTTGCTGATTCTGTTTCCCTAAAGAACCCTAACTAATATACTGGGACTCTTTGACTGTTTGCTTAGGATGGATTGTATGGGGTCTGAAAAAAACTGTTTAAAAATAAACAGAGGGATACAAGTGCTGGAGAAATGTGGAGAGTGATGTACCCATTCCCTGTTGGAAGTGAAGTAGACTTTGACAGCCCATCTGGAGGGCAGTGTGTTGGTTCCACAGTAAGCTAAGAATGGGGTTGCCATGTGGTCCTGCAACCCTGTTATTTGGTATATACTTGAAAGACCTGAGAGCAGGGACATGAATGGACATTTGCACACCAATGTTTATGGTGGCAGTATTCATGACTTTCAGTGGATGGAGGTAGCCTAAGGGTACTTAGACTGATAAATGGAATGGTGAACTGTGGTGTATACATTCAATGGAATATTGAGCAGTGGCAAGAAGGAATGAAGTTGTGAGGTTGTGAGGTATGCAACTAGGTGAATGGACCTTGAGGACAGTATGTTGAGTGAAATAAGACAGAATCAAAAAGATAAATATTAAAATCCCTCACTAATATGGACTAAATGTAAAGTGCAAACTCTGAGAATTGAATCTGAGAGCATAGGTTATCAGAGGAAGGCTTATTGTAAAGGTTCCTAGATTGTAAGCTCTTACAGCAGTCACATACATTCATGAGTTGTAACAGTTATTTCTAAATTCTGAGATGCTGAGCCGTTTGTGTATAATCTAGCCAATCCCTGTAACTTCATGTGTCTTTATGACACCTGAGACTAAGAGCCAGAGTTCAGCAGCTATGGATTTCAGCATTATCCCATAGAGCAACTGTTAAAAAAGCTGAAAAAGAGATCAGACACCAATTAGAGATATGAATGGAATGGACCTTGTTGGGACTAAGGTAAATCAGACTAAAGGGTAAAGGATAATATTGACTGTGTTTTAAAACTTCAATTTCTGTGGGATATCAAAGGAAGAGATGTTTATTTGGTGCAAAATCTATATTTCCTGTAGCATACTACATAATTTAAGTTATATGGTCAGTTTATTCAAACACCATAATTGCATCAACCTTTAATGAGGGTGAGATCTGATTGGTTTGTACAGTTAGCATGAAGCTCCAATACATCCCAGAGTAATCTGGGTAGAGAATAAAAAGTATTTGCAAAGCCCCCTTGAGGGACTGAGGAAAAATGTGGAAATATTAAACTTCCCCACTTGGGGAATTCCTGATATTCTTGCAAGCATTGAGGACTACCAGTTTAGTAGGCTGAGCCCTCTATCTTGGGGTTGCCCTTATGAATCTTGTCACTGCAAAGGATAGTCTAAGCCTATTTATAATTGTGCTTAAGAGTCACCTCCAGAGAACCTCTCTTGTTGCTCAGATGTGGCCTCTCTCTCTAAGCCAACACTGCAGGTAAACTCACTGCCATATCCCCTACATGGGACATGACTCCCAGGGGTGTAAATCTCCCTGACAATGTAGAGCATGACTCCCAGGGATGAGTCTGGACCTGACATCATAGGATTGAGAAAGCGTTCTTGACCAAAAGCAAGAAGAAAAATGAAACAAAATAAAGTTTCAGTGGCTGAGAGATTTCAAATGGAGTCAAGAGATCATTCTGGACGTTATGCTTATGCATTATATAGACATCATTTTTAGTTTTTAGTGTATTAGAATAGCTAGGAAATATCTGAAACTTAAACTGCAACCCAGTATTCTTCATTCTTGAAGATGATTATATAACTATATAGCTTACACTGTGTGACCATGTGATTGTGAAAGCCTTGTGGCTCACACTCCCTTTATCCAGTGTATGGATGGATGAGTAGAAAAAAATGGGAACAAAAGTAAATGAATAATGGAGCAGGGGGAGTATGAGACATTTTGGGTGTTCTTTTTTACTTTTATTTTTATTTTTATTCTTATTCTTATTTTTTGGTTAAGGAAAATGTTCAAAAATTGTGGTGATGAAAGCACATATGTATGATGATACTGTGAACAACTGATTATACACTTCAGATGATTTTATGGCATGTGAATATCTCTCATAAAATTGCATTAAAATAAGAGAGGGGTGAAATATATAATGTGCTGAAATAAAACAGTTGCCAATCAGAAATGTTATATCTGGTGAGAATGTCTTTCAAAAATGAGGAGATAAAAACATTCCTAGATAAACAAACCTGAGTGAGTTCATCACCGCTAGACCTTCCCTACAGGCAATGCTTCAGATGGAAAGGAAAGGACACTAGAAAGTAGATCTAAGCAGCATAAAGAAATAAAGATCTCAGGTAAAGTTAGTCATTCAAGTAATTATAAATGCCAATACAATTGTATTGCATTTTTTACATAACTTCACTTTTTAGTTCTTACAGGTTCTAAAATGCAAATGAATAAAACAATGATAAATCTATGGATTCAGATATACAATGCGTAAAGATATAATCTCTAGCAAGTACAACATAAAGGTGGTAGGGGCAGAGGGGTATATGAGCAGTGTACTTGTATGCTATTGAAGTTAAGGGTAGTATCAAATCAAACCTGAATGTTATAGACTTAGGCTTAAATTTAAGCCCTGTGGTAACCACAAAGGAAATATATGAAAGAGTATGTTTAGGGAGAAGAGCAAGAAGAGCAATTCATAATTTTTCTCTATGTGCTCCTGATGTATCAAACAGAATGTCAGAAACCATGTCATTACCAAAGTTACATAAGAAACTAAATCACCCTCCTCAAGTGTCTAAAACTTTTCTCCTTTATCTCCTTTCTCTAGGTGTTTGGTGTTTAAATTCCACTTCGTCAACAAACAGTGTCTATTACCCTGAGAAGGATGTAACAATATATTAACCCATTTAAAGCAATCTCTCCAGAGAGGGATGGGAATTTTATTGGGAGATTCTGTGCCATGAAAGTTTTAATAAAGAGAAGTATATTGGCAAATGGAAATTGGAACTGGCTTATGCCGACTCCCGCTAGGGAAAGGATCAATACTCCTGTTCTGCTGTCCTCTGTGCAAAGCATGGGTGGAAAACAGCAACAGAAAACACCTCAGAATTTTCATAATATCACTTCTTAATTATGTGATTCTGCCATTAATGGTTTTCATCGCATGGAGAAGTAAACACCATAATTGCATCTCATAGGAATAGCTAACCAACATCAGAACAGCAAAGTCATTATCTAAATGAATTTTGCATCGACTCGCCAGAAGATCCTCGATGTCTGTAAGGATCATAAATTTTAACTACGTTAAATCCAAGGTAATAAACACAGGCTCTGAAGGTGGTCATGTGACTGCTGCAGAGAGTATTGGGGAGACTTGAGAAGAAAATGGGGTTAGGGATTTTGGGGGTGCAGATGAAAAAGTGACCCTGAGCAAAGGTAACAAAATACTTGCACCTTGGTGAAATGTTAGTTTCAAGCCAGTGGCATTCTCACACTTTGGTAGTTGTTGGATCTATAAAAAGGAAAGGTTGGGTGTAATTTTCACCTTTGGTATTCCTGAATATGTCTTATTAGTCTCTCCGGGAGGAAGGGTATTTTCTGCATGAAAAAAATTTGTATTCATTTTCAAAGTGCATTGGCATGTAGAAGGCACCCAAAGCTAGCTTGTCTCCTTTGGAAGAAAACTACCAATATGGTGACATGCTTTCTGATTTTGTTGTCATTTAGTTCAGATGCATTTCTTCTTAAAGTTAGTAGCACCCTACATTTCAGGAGCACTTGACAGTAAAAAGCATTATCATATACATTATTGCAGTGGATCTTAACAAAAATCCCAGCTGCTTTATTTACCATTTAACATATGAGGGGAAATAGGTTTAGCATTGAAGTATATTGTGTACGGTAAGAGAGAAAGTTACTATGGAACCAGAAAATCATCAGAAATATATTAAGGCCTGTATTAGCCAGGGTTCTCTAGGAAAATAGAACCAACAGGAGATATCTGTAAATAGTAAGAGATTTTGTAAAAGTGACTCACACAGATGTGGGGATGCATGAGTCCAAATTCTGTAGGGCAGGCCACAAGTTGGCTCTCCAAGGAAGGTCTTTGATGAATTCCTCAGGAGAGGCTGGCTGGCTGAAGAAGAGAGGAAGATTCTCTCTTCTGACTCCTGAAGCTATTACTTCCCCCTTAAAAGCCTTCAATCATTAGATTAAATGTGTCTCCTTGCAAAAGGCACTCGCATTAGCTGACTGCAGATTTAATCAACCTTGAATGCAATCAGTGTACTGATGATCCAAGTCCACAAAATGTGCTCGCAGCAACAGATAGGCCCGTGCTTGCTTGACCAGACAACTGGGCACCATCACTTGGCCAAGTAGACACATGAACCTAACCATCAGATTCCACCCATTGTCAGCTTGGCAGCTATACACATCACCTTAAACCATGCTTAATCTCTAAATAAAAAACAATAACAGACATATTTTTCATCTAATACCCAACTCCGTCCTTACAACTGGAAATGCACTAAATGTCTCCAGAACAGAGTGCAAGTCCTTGGGTAACATTCATTCTTAGACTTGATATCCTATAACTTAAATATTATAACATGAACATTACAACTATACGACTACAAATATACTCGTAAGAAAACAAGAAGAAATATTCATACCATCACAGTCTTCATTTCCGTAACTGGTCACATGGTTGTAGTTCATATCTATCACTACCTTTTTCCACTACCCATTCCATGTTCCTTTCACCCTCAGCAAGCACCTCAGCTGGCTGTTGTTCTTTTCCTGGTGGAATGACCCAAACCTTCATTCCTGAACTTTCTTGGCCATTTGTAGTCCTGCCTGGATTGGGTTGTTGCAGTTTTCCGTTGACTTTAATCACAGGACATGGTAGTACTAAGAGGTTCCCCAGGGGATCTCCTGTATTCCAGGGAAATCTCTTCTTTACTTCCATTGTGTAGTTGCAGTGCTATTTCCCTTTGATAGTCAGATCAATCACCCCAGCCAGTGCAGTAATCCCCTTCTTTGCCTGTTGATTCAGAGGTATGAGAAGCCCAAAGTGGCCAGGTGGAGTCTTAATTTCCAGTTCAATGGAATAATTGTTGTGTCTCCTGTTGGGAGCACTCCTCTTTTTGGAACTAAGGCTTGTAGACCAGTAGAGCTTAAAGTTGCAGGAGAGGAAGCAAAACTTTGTCTAGTGGACCACTAGGGGTGATAGTGAATAGTGCCACTGTGTTTCCACCCCTTGATTCCTGGATCTGTGAATCCTGGTTATGGGAAAAACAGCACCATAGAGTGGACACTGATTCAGAGCTTACACAGCCTCCTGGAGAACACTGCCCCGGCCTTGCAAGGTATTGCCACCTAGTTGGCACCGTAATTGAGTCTTTAAAAGGCCAGTCCACTGTTCTATCAACCCAGCTGCCTCTGGAGGATGGGGAACATGGTAAGACCAGAGAATTCCATGAGCATGTGCCCATTCCCACACTTCATTTGCTGTGGGTTCCTTGATCAGAAACAATGCTGTGTGGAATACCATGACAGTGGATAAGGTATTCCCTAAGTCCACGGACCGTAATTTTGGCAGAAGTATTGCATGCAGAGAAGACAAACCTGTATCTGGAGTATGTGTCTATTTCAGTTAGAATAAATTGCTGCCCCTTCCATAGTGGAAGTGGTCCAATGTAATCAACCTGCCACCAGGTAGCAGGCTGATCACCTCGGGGAATGGTGCCATATCGGGGACTGAGTGTGGATCTCTGCTGCTGGCAGATTGGGCACTCAGCAGTGGTTGTGGCCAGGTCAGCCTTGGTGAGTGGAAGTCCATGTTGCTGAGCCCATGCATAACCTCCATCCCTACCACCATGATCACTTTGTTCATGAGCCCATTGGGCAATGATAGGAGTGGCTGGGGAAAGAGGCTGACTGGTATCTACAGAATGGGTCATCCTATCCATTTGATTATTAAAACCTTCCTCTGCTGAAGTCATCCTCTGGTAAGCATTCACATGGGACACAAATACCCTCATGTTTTTTGCCCATTCATTAAGATCTATCCACATACCTCTTCCCCAGACCTCTTTGTCACCAATTTTTCAGTCATGTTCCTTTCATGTCCCTGACCATCCAGCCAAACCATTAGCAACAACCCAGGAATCATTATACAAATGCACCTCCAGCCAGTTCTCTTTCCAAACAAAATAAACAACCAGGTGCACTGCTCACAGTTCCACACACTGGGAAGATTTCCCCTCACCACTGTCCTTCAGGGACATCCCAGAAAGGGGCTGCAGTGCTGCAGCTGTCCACTTTCGGGTGGTGCCTGCATATCGTGCAGAACCATCTGTAAACCAGGCCCGAGTGTTCTCTTCCTCAGTCAACTGGCTGTAAGGAACTCCCGAAGATGACATAGCTGTGGGCTGGAAAGAGAAGGTAAGGTGGAAGGAGTGGGGACCATGGGCATTTAATGGGCCACTTCCTCATGTAATTTACTTGTCCCTTCAGGACCCGCTTGAGCCCTATCTCATATATACCGTTTCCATTTTATGATGGAGTTCTGCTGTCCATGCTCAGTTTTCTGGCTTGGTGAGTCAGACAACACCCAGCTCATGATAGGCAACTCAGGTCTCATGGTGACTTGGTGGCCCATGGTTAAGTGCTCAGTCTATACTAAGCCCCAGTAGCAGGCCAAAAGCTGTTTCTCAAAACGAGAGTAGTTATCTGCAGAGGATGGTAAGTCTTTACTCCAAAATCCTAAGGGTGTGTGTTGTGATTCTCCTAAAGGAACCTGTAAAGGCTCCAAACAGCATCTCTATTTGCCACTGACACTTCCAGCACCATTGGGTCAGCTGGATCATATGGTCCAAGCAGCAGAGCAGCTTTCACAGCAGCCTGGACCTGTCACAGAGCCTCATCTTGTTCTGGTCCCCACTCAAAACTAGAAGCTTTTTTTGTCATTCAGTAAATCGGTCAGAGTAGCACAATTGAGGAATATGTTGTCTCCAAAATCTAAAGAGGCCAACTAGGCATTGTGCCTCTTTTTTTGGTCATAGGGGAGACATAGGTTCATTTATTTGAAAACTCAATATGATAAATTTGTCAGTTTTCCCCCAAAATAATCTTAAAAATCAAGGCATGTATAAATGAAAATATCAACAAAGTTGTCCATGGAACATGTCACAATGATCCTAAAATTAATGTTAAAAAAACAAAACAAAACAAAACAGGGGACAAGTATATTTAACCAATTAAGAAGACCAAGATGGGAGGGTTGACTTAGGGAGTAAGACTTACAATAATGCCATAGAACTTAAAATTCTGTGACTCTCTGTTTTTATAATTCATGTTTGAATTTTGTTCACTTGACCTAGAATTCTTCTGCTTATACAGATCAAATAAGAATTTAGTACACTGCCCATCTGTTTTACTTCTAGGTGCCCCATGATCTGTTAGCAAACACCGTAGGCCTCTGCAAGTCAGATTATTTTGACTGCTGCTTTGAGTCTGCTATCCATTGTGGTAGCCACACCACCTTGTCTTTGGTGATTAAGTGCTGCCACATTGCTTCTGCCAACTTGGGGTCCAGTTATCCCCACTGTGTTTAAGGATTCCAGCTCAGTGACAGCATTACCCACAGTCATGTCTGAGCTACAGAGAAGGGCGGCTACAGAGCTGTTCAGGGATGACAGAGCCAGTCTCACAAATTCATTCCTCACTGTCCTGGTAAAAGGTGTGTCCTCTGGACATTCCTGGGGTGTGTGAGCAGATATTCCATGATAAATCCACTCCAACATTCCAATCTTTGTAAGCCTTTGGATCCCTTAATCTGCACTGTACCAGGCATTTCAACTTCAGGTAATGCAGGCCACCTTTTGTTCCACGTTTCTGCCAACCATCCAAACAAACTCTTAACATCCTGTCTAACCCCTGCAGCTAAAACATTGAATCCAGAATCTCTGCTTAGTTGTCCCATATCAATAAATTCAACCTGATCCAGCTTTATATTCCTTCCACCATTATCCCACACCTTTAATATCCTTTAATATTCCCACACACATTCCCCTGATTTCTGCCTGTATAAATTGGAAAACTCATGCAGTTTTTTGGAGTATAGCATACCTCCTTGTGTGTCACACATTGTACCTCACCTTTCAGGGCCTGTTTGGACTTTAGTCTAGTTGTAGAGCTGGAAGAAAAGAGCGGTAGTGGGGTTGGGTCATGAAAATAATTAGAAGTATCTTTCTAGTCAATTACCTCAGGGCATTCACTTGCAATTTCATCTGGTGAAACAGGATTAATCTCTCCAGATAGAGAAGTGAGGGTTCTTTCCCCAGGGGAGGTGATTCAGGTTTATCAGGCACTGAAAGGTTAATTTCTTCAGGTAGAGGTTGGATGTCAGACTCCTCAGGGCAGACTAGATGTCAGGAGGCTGTTTCCCCAAGGCAGGCTGGAGATTAGGTGGCTGTTTCCTCAGGGCAGACCATTATGTGTTTATCTAGGAAAGACTCAGCAGATTCCAGGGTTTCAATGTCCCCGCTGTCATAATTATCAACCTATATGTCCCCATCCCAATTTTCAGGATCCTGTTCCTTTCCAATCAATGCCCTCACTTTAATAGAAGACATCCTGCAAGGCTGAGAATTTAGTTTACATTGTAAATCTGCTACTTGCACAATGAGACTCTGGGTCTGGTTTTCAGAAATCTTCAATCTATAGCCACAGAAAATAAGATTTTCTTTCAGGACACATATAGAAACCTTTACAACTTTCATATGGTGCTGCTTAAGCTGCAAATTTGAAGCCTTCAGCTCATCCCTTTCTTTTATAACTGTATCCAGCATATCTAGGAATGACCAGCCAACATCATTATTCCTTTTAACTCCACAAAACTTTGTTAATGTGTCAAAAACACTGTCACCCAGAGCCTTGCCTTGTATAAGTATATGCTTAGCAGGATGAAATTGTGATATTTTGTGTATCTCCATTGCCAACTCATGCCATGTCCTGTCAGTGCCATCTTGATTATCGGAAATAGAGTCATTAGTGCCTTTGAATCTAATCAGAGTAGAAAACCAATTGCAAAAACCCATTTTTATGATTCTGTTGCTCAAGAACCACTCCTGGTACCAAAGCTTTACTTGTCAGGGTTCTGTAGGGAAACAGAACCAACAGGAGATATCTGTAAATAGTATGAGATTCTATAAAAGTGTCTCATGCAACTGTGGGGATGCACGAATCCAAATTCCTGGGGCAAGCTGCGAGCTGGCGTTCCAAGGAAGGTCTTCAATGAATTCCCCAGGAGAGGTTGGCTGGCTGAAGTAGAGATGAAAATTCTCTCTTCTGACTGCTGAAACTATCACCTTCCCCTTAAAAGCTTTCAACTGATTAGATTAAATGTCTCTCATTGCAGAATACGCTCCTTTTAGCCAACTGCAGATGTAATCATCCTTAGAAGCAATCAACATACTGATGATTTACGTCCATGAATTGTTCTAGTAGCAACAGATAGGCCAGTGCTTGCTTGACCAGAAAACTGGACGCCATCACCTGGCCAAGCTGACACATGAACTCAACCATCACAGGGCCCAAAGCATCTACAAAATTTGTACCTTCCTTGGTGAAATTTATGTATTTGTTATACATATGTGACTTGAAGATCAAGAAGCACCAGCCCTAGGCAAAATGAAGAGGAAGGCTAAGCTTGCCTTTCAAACCCTTCTCTGATGGCCCCTCTGCCTTGTCAGGGCACTAATTCAGCCAAGCATAGGTGTTGAGAGCCTATCAACGTGCCAGATCTTGAGTTAGATCTTTTGCCATTCTATTTTGGACTGTTCTTCCCAAAAGCTCTATGCAGCAGGTGGCCAGGATTATGATATACCCAGAACTTTCCCCAGGCCAGCTTTTTGTTAGGCAATATGGAGCAGGGAATAGTGTGAGCTATACAAACTGGCTTAAGGTCCCACCTGGATTTACTGTTTATTAGCTCCATGGTCATGGGCAACTAATTTAACAAATTTGAGCTACTGATTCCTGATTTTTTTTTAAAAAATGGAGATGAAATGCCTCCATTATAAGGATAAGAGAATCATATAGCAAATCAGAAAATCACAAGCCTGACTCTTCCTTGCTCTGGGCTACTTCTTCTGAGTGATTTAGGCATGGTATTATGCAATGACTGAAAAAAAAATGTAGATATGCTTGCAGTATTCTTTTTATCTGAGGTAGAATTTATTATCCACCCACCCCTTATTTGTTACTGTCTTAGCAGTAGTAGAACTACTTTTTTATCAGAAGCTAGAATCTTCAGTCCTTAGTAATAGAGTTACTTTTTAAAGGAAAAAAATTTGCTGTTATTAAATATATTGGAAAATGCTATTGTTTTAGTGATGCACTCAAGAGGTTAATTGCTTATCTATAAGAATGAAAGGAGCAATTTTTCTAATAATTTCTTCCTATACCTACTCACCCTTCAAAAACACCATGTCCAAGATGTTGGACCATCTTATCCCTTTTAAGGTCAGTTGACCTTGTTCACATAAAGACCCTTCTCAAAAGCTGCTCTACTGTTAGTATACTCTGAAGAAAAAATTTAGACATGCCACTTCTACCTCGGGCATCCCTCTGGTTAATTAATAGGCCAAAATAAGTACTAGAAAACTATTTTTTTAAATTTTCCATTTTTCATTCTCCTGTATTTCCCTAGCCTCTTGCTAAGGAAAACATTCTGTCTGTCTTGATTCTTTACAATATTTTCTATGCCAGTTCTGTTTATTTTTGTACAAAATTCTTATAGATTAGAGAGAAAATTTGCCTTAAATGAGGTCATAAAAAGTCAAGAGGAAACCTGGAGAATTATATAGCTCAATGGCTTGGTGATTGTCCCCTGCCAAAGGATAGCAAACTGTCAGCACTGCTTTATAATACTTGATCCTTTATGTCTGTTTATGTATGTGCCTACAAATAAATAGAGAAGCCACTCTTGAATGTTCCTAATATGATATTTTATTCCACTGAATTCAAAATAAATCTCTGAAAAAATTTTTTATTTCATTAGTCCCAAGCATTTCAAGAAGTTTTTAGATTGACTTAAGAAGGAGATGGCTTTTGATTAAATGTTAATTATGCTTATCATATACTATAGGAGAATATTGAGGCAAATGATCTGAAGTACAGTTGAATGAGAAGCTAATTCCGTTCCTTGACTACTAAATATTATAAATTGAGGAGAAAACATTACCATCATTTTTTTGGAGTTTATTTTATTAGTTCATTTAGTATACTTGAAGTGCTTAAATGAGCTTGTCTTTGTCCCTTTGTTTTTCCAATGATGCCTCATAACTCACCTTGGACCTTGATTCACCATCATTAGGCCATCCACAAATCCCCTGGAACAATCGTGATAGATGGATGAAAGGATTGCCTGAATCTGCCTTACATCCAACTTAATATTTCCCTCTACTCATTTTTCACTGTTAAATACTTTTGCTATTACCACACAAAACTGGAAAAGGTCATGTTAGAAACAAACAGGAATTGAAAGCAGGTACTAAAGGACTGAACATATTTTACGTGAACAGGACAACTTTGTCTTTTCTGTATTGACTCACATTCTTAGGAAAATTCTGGAAAATCTGGAACATTTAATTTCCAGATGTGAGATAACTGAAAGGCCAGCAAGGAAACAATTTTAAATCTTGTTTAGAGGGAAGTTAAAGGGGTTTCAAATGAAAACCATTCTCCAATTGGAAAGTGGATTAGGATTTAGTCTGGCAAAACATTAGCATTGGATATTGTCTTACTTTGCCAGCATGGCCATGACAAGTTCCATGCAATGGGTTGGCTTAAATAAGCATATATGGGCTCATGGTTTGGAAGGCCAGGAGTCCCAGTTCCAGGCATTGGCAAAGCCATGCCTCCTCCTGAAGTTTGTCACTTTCTGGTGATGGCAATTCTTGGGGGTCTTTCCTTGACAAGCCTGTTCCTGTCACATGGTGATATCCTAGGCCTCCTCCAGAGGCATCCTCTGACTTCTGGCTTCTACGTGCTCTGCCTTCTGGGGTTTGGTTTCTACTGACCGCCTGCCTCCAAACTGTGTCTCTTAGCAGGTCTCCGACAATACTGAACAAGAGCCAACCTGATTCAGCTTGGCCACACCTAAATAGGATCTTAGAAGATCCTACTCACAAACGAGTCCATGCCTTAGCTGGTAACACATCTTCTGAGAGTCCTGTTTACAAAGGATTTCACACCCATGGAAAAACAGATTAAGATTAAGAACATGTCTTTGATTAGGGTACATGATTCAATCTACCATATGTAATAAGGTTAGGGTTGCCTGATAAAATATAGGATGGCCAGTTATATTTGAATTTTAGATAATTTTTAGTAAAAGTATGTCCCAAAAATTGCATGGAGCATGCTTATACTTAACTTTTGTTTATATTTTATTTGAAATTCAAATTTAACTGTGAGTCTTGTATTTTTATTTGCTAAATCTGGCAGCCTTAAGTAATATATTGAGATTTGGGTAGAAAAAAGAAATAGGTTAAAGTTGACTTCCAGAACTAAGGTATTTTTTGCCATCACTCAATAGGTATTTGTTGGATGAATTAATGTATTTCAAATATTGAAGAGAAGCCCTGAATTTGCAAGGGAAGATTACCAGTATTTAAAGTTCTCATGACTCAAGCTGGAGAAGAAATTCATTATTTCCTAGCAGGAAAACTTCTGAGACTCTTGAAAAGATTATGGAAATAGCCTTCACTCCAGGGACTTCTAAAATTGGGACCATGCTTCTCTCCATTGAGAATGTTCACAAGTCACCTTGTCAGAAAGCAATGGATGATACAGGCATTATAATACTCAGAAAATGTGGAGCAGAAATAGGGCTCAAAAGGTGAAGGGATTAAATTTTAAAGCCTTATACTGAATGGAGAAAATAAAGGGGATTCTGCTGAAATAATTCAAACTCAGTGAAGTAGATGAGACATAACTAGCAATGACTGAATGCAACTTAAATTTTAGATACCCGTAGATTCCATTGTCTCAGTGAGACCTGCAGACCTGAGCTGAGCTGGTCAAAAGAGACCCAGAGGTGATCAGAGAGGAGTGAATGGATGATAGCTCAGAGTATCGGGCAGCAAAATAAAATTAAAAAGAGAAAGCACATTCCTAGCTCACAGAGACTGGACTATACAGGGGAAAAAAAAACAGCTAGATTAGGAGTAGGACTTACCAGCTCTGTGAATTTCAGTCATCACATAGTCCCCTGGAGTCTTGGGTTCCTCCTCTAGAGAGGGACTAATGTTCCAGGCCCTGGGTCTTTCACATATGAAAAATACTTGTCAGCTGGTTTCGTAGGCTAAGTTATGGAACAGATATGCAAAATTAATCCTTTCTTCAATGTCAAACATTATTGCAAAATCCGTCATTTTCTGTCAGCATCTATTTTTTAAGGGCTGAATTGAAGGACACATATTATTCTGTATTATTTTAAAGCATAATGCCAGATAATGTTTGATTGCCATTAAATGATAATAACAGAGGAAGAGTGTACTGTCATCAGAGTCTGTGGCCTATTCATTATATTCCACTCTCTAATGCAAGGCAATGTTCAGACACAGAAAATTGTTCTTTCCCTCTATCCTTCTTCCATCTGGTAGACCCTGAAAGCCATTATGGGCTTTTGGAATGACTGGTGTTCCTGACATCCTTGTAAAGAGCCTATCAAGGGAAATCATTTGTCTCTGTCTCCATTTCTTCTCTTGGAAGGTTTTCATTATTACAGGTTCTAACAAGGAACCTATACCAAAATAAAATAAAATTAAAAAGCCATAAGATAACAAATTCACATTCTTATCAGAATCCTTTATTGTTAAAAATTAAAAATATCAGGGACTAAAGCCAAAGTATGTGTACTACTTGGTGGAGAAAGGGGTAGGAATGAACAATCCATAGTTTTAAAGTTTTAGTTTTAAAGTTTCTACTCGAGAAAGTAGGATCCTCCAGTGCTGATTCTTCCCCACTTACACCTCAGTGGATATGAATCTTTATAACAATTACTAGTCCCATAGCTCTGTACTGAGAAGAGGAATCCACTTAGCAGTGCTTACAGAGCAATATATAAAGTGGACTCGTACACAAGAGATCTTTTGGGGGTCAGGATCAGTAATTGTAATAGTGATGATAATGATAATCATAGCATGCATTGAGTGCTGATTATTGGATTCTAACACTTAGTACGTCCAACACGACTTTGATGTAGGTACCCATTATTCCCATTTTACCTATGAGAAAACTGAGGCTTAGAGCAATGAAATCCTCCACCCATTTGTAGCTGGCCCATGGCAGTCAAGGTTGGACCATGACCATCTGCTTTTAAAGTGGATGCTTGTCGCCCTTTTCCCTCATTCCGAAAGGTGAAAGGAATTCCAAAGGAACACTTCAAAACACTTATTATTTTGTTTGCATTGATGATTAATTAGTAAATATTTTCTAAGATTTTTACAGTCAATTACCAGTTCACGGTGGGGGGGGGGACATATTGTAACTTATAACCCATTACATGTGCAAGGATTGGCTGGTTGAAAAATCTTATTTTGTGGATACTGAGGCTGCTTTCTGTTTTTTCAAATAATTGTCGGACCAGGCAGTGAAATGTAGTCAGGTTGTGGCAGAATGTGGTACTGATGTAACGTAGCAGAGTTAAAAAGCTCTGACAAATATAAAGCTAGAGTCAGCATAAAAGTACAGCAAGTCCCACGTATTATGAATTTATAATGAATAAAATGGAATCCTATTGTGGAAACTGGTTTAATAGATATTCTGAGCACACAGCAGTCTGGTGTACCTTGGAGAAGCTAATTTGTTTATCTTCTTATTTGTCGGTGTGCGGAAGTGCTCTGCATCTCCGCCAACCAAAGCAGGGGGTGCCTTAGCCTGGAGAAGCCAAGCACCAGAACTTTCCTTAGAGATGCAAGCAGCAGTGTCACTCTCCCCCACACAGACTTCAATGCTCAAATGCTTAAATCTGAACCCTTTATTATTCCTTCCCAAACTGCCTGACATGCATCTCAAAGCTAAAATCTATTATTTATTAAGGATTGAAGGCAAATCCTTACTCTTCGAATAGCTATAATTCCAATGCCTTCATACAGCTATTGTAAAGACAATTCCTGGACAACATCTCAAGGGCTTCAGTGTTTTGTTTTGCTTTGCTTTTCCCCCACCATTCATGAAGCAGAAATTTTTGTTGAACTTCTAGAGGCCGTCCACCTGCACGGGTTCCTGTCAGTCATCTCACCGCCTGTCACAACTTCACGGCACTGGGATTTCTTGAGAGTTTCCTAAATTCAGGTGTAACCTAGATAACTATAGTATATAAACCACAGAACTTATAAAATGGCTCAAATCATGTGGAATTGCCAGTATTCTACTGCTTTTAACCTCCGAAAGTGGTAATTTCTGATCATTTGACTGAACGCTTCCACCACCCCTTTTACTTGCTAACTTTGAGACTGGGGTGCCATTGTCTCATGAGTGACTGACACATTCTGCCATCTCAAAAACCAATATCAAAAATTCCGTCAAGTCCTTTTACAAAATCTTCAAGGGCAAACTGCTTCATACACATCTCCTATGTTTGTGTTTTAGGGAATATGCTTATTTTGAGCCACTTGAAGCAATTTTCACATGAGGGCACTGTGTGTGCCTGGGGCAGAAACTTTCAACTTTGAGTACTGTGTGCAAGGTGCAAAGGCCAGGGACAGCCTGGGCACTACACAGGGAAAGCACTCAAATTTAAAAGAGAAAAATACTCTTTTTCCATCGAGCACATATGCTGAATTATTGGCAGCACCTCACCCCAGCTTAGCATCTGCTCGGTAAGGAAACGCGCCAGAAGGTCCTATTCCGGGAGAGCATGCTTGTTAGCTTGTGTTGCTTTTTCCTTACAGCATTTGGGGACACCACTAGGACTTTTAAATACAGGAACTGTGGTTGGGGGCTCAGCATTCCCACATCATGTCATCTGGTCCAGGGAGAAAAAATGGGGAGAGCCAGAAACAAATACTTTGTCTAGGGTTCATTTCACTTGCATCATTCCTTACCTCATTATGGAAACATTCTGCCCGTACTTTCTCTTCCCTACTTCTGCCTCTAACAAGACTTTTGCTGCAGAAAAATTTTGCAGAGAAGTAAGCATGTATATACATAGAACCAAGCAGAGCTCCCTGCATTAGCAGAACCAACAGGGCATCTTTGAGCTCATGTCCAGAGATGTAGCCCAGCTAGCCATGAGTTAACTGATAAAAATATTCTGAACAACCAGGTGTTTAATCTAATGCTTTAGGATTATGTCAATAGAAAAGATTTTTAAGTTTATAATAACAAGTGCTTGGCCTTGAGTACGCCCTGCATTGGAAAACACAGATTAACGTTCATCAAATTATGACCCAATACCATCAACCCCTTCGATAACCGATCCTAAGAATACTCCATGCTTCATTACCAATGACCAAGACCTTCTAGATAAGAACCAGCCTTGAGGTGGGACTACAAACATTCCAAATTAGATAATTTTTAGTATTTTAGGGGACATTTGTCTGAAGAATCTATCTGAAAATCTTTCTTAGAAGGTATAATAGTCTTAGGACTTTTTAGTAGTTGTGCCAATAGCTTTTAAGAGCTTAGAAATTAATGTGTTGAAGTGACATTTTAAAAAAAAGTCACCACAGTCTCATTAGAAAGTTTTGTTTTTCCAGTTTATCTCTCTAAAAGACATGAAGAGATTTATAAAACCACAGCAGTAGCTGGCTTTAGTAAAAGCTGACGAATACCTTTTTGTTTATTAAAGCATCAGCCTGTGGTTAAAATAAAAGGCAGGATTACACTTACATTGTGTCACACTCCATTTTATTTAAAATGAATAGCCTTGATTTAGTCAGTTTTTCCATTTCTGTAGAAGTACCCAAAGACACGACTATTTCCAAGTGAGGCAGCTCCTGTATTTTGGCCATTCTCCAGACCAATCTGGAGAAATCTGTCCCCCAGACCAATCTCACACCATGCTTTGATTTGGAATCAAGTAGACTGAGAGGCTTTGGGGAAAAAACTCCTGGTGAGAAGGAAGAGTGAGTAACCCCTGAAACTTGTGGATGCTTTTAGTACAATGTGTTCCTTAAGAGCGTGCATAATCTGCATGTTTTAAGCAAGCCCACAGCACCTTCTGAAGAAAAGAGCACAGGCAACTGTCAGCCTTGCATTCTGCAAAAGAGAAGTGATGCATCCATGCTCCAGGAATCTAAAATGCCAAGTCATTATGTTTTTCTTTCTTAACTTTGCTCTTTTCCATGTCCTGTAGGATCTAAGGTGGTTTTGTTTTTGTTTGTTTGTGTTTTCATGTTTCCATGTTTCCACTGGGAATCTTAAATGAGCTTCCTTCCCTTGCAAGAGGCTTTTCAGACCCAAGTACTATATTTGACTATGGGCTGAAGAATTATGGACCCAAACAGTAACTTTTTAAATGTCTTTTTTTTTTTTTTTTTTCCAAAGTACTTGCCCTTGGAGGGGATATTTGATTCAGTGAAACAGAATCAACCCAGTCTGTGACTGACCACTTGGGGACGCTCCATCCACCTTACAGATTACTGTCGGGAAAAGGACTGTTAAGTCTTTTCAAACCCAATTAAGCAAAGTAGTCGAAAATCATTTTAACACTATTCACCAGCTTTTACTTACTTTTACTCACTGCTATTTGGCCTGTGACCCAGCAGGAGATCATTTAAATCAAAACACTTACCCTTCCCCAGGGAAGGTTTTAACCTGAAAGAGTCCAAATATAGCCTGCAAAAGGGCAGCTCGGCTTAGCACCAATTTGTGAGGTAATGTTGCTTAGCATCAGTGTGGAGTCAGTACATTCCAGGCAGGGGGCCCTGTGACAGAGCACAGAGAAGTGGGGACACAGGGGACGTCAAGTATACAGGAGGGTGGCCCTGTGGATGCCAGCCGGGGGAAAGGTGCCCGAGTGGGGAAGCCGTGGGAGAGAACTTCTCCCTCGATGGGAGGGCCAGCAGTGGGGTTTCACTCTCCGGGGTTCCTTAGAGGCGAGGGGCCTTGGCCATGGGAAATCATACTCCAGTCCTCCCAGGCCCTGCTGGGATTCCACAGGGCAGGGAGTGGAAAGGGAGACAGGCATGGAGGATACACTGTTAGAAGGGAAGGGAGGAGGGGAAGACAAAGGCTTCTGTCTGAGAGAGAGAAGCTGGAACCCACAACTTTAGGATGGACACATCTTTGCCCACATGCTTTCCTCATCCCCTTGTTTTCTCCCCAGAAAAGAAGAACTGCTCGTACACCTGAGGCTCAGGTTTGTGGGTGTCTCTACCATCAGCTGCTCACAGAATTGGGATGGCATAGAAGCTACTTCCAGGGAAACTAGCTGCTGGGAAAAGAAGTGGGGACAGTCAGGAGAAACCCAAGAGACTGCTGTTCTCGTCTTGAGTTTGCCAGGAGGCTGAGCGATCATTCCCACTCACAAACAGCAGTTTGGTGGCCTGCCCCACCAGAACGCAACCTACATGGCACATTGCCAGCTCCAAGGGCTGTAGCCACATGTAGCACTGGATTTATCATCCTTGCTGTATAATTCAAGTGGCATAATTTTGACTCTGTCTGCCAAATTCTACATGGAGGCATTGTACCTAAGGGGCCAGAAAGTGGTAGTTACTTCCATCTCTCTGAACCCAAAAGCCTTTGTGTAACGCTGAATGTGCTATTTGGGATCTACCCACTACATTTTCACCATTCCAGCTTCCTGTCCTCCCTTTCTGATGGGTATTGTATGAGCCAGAACTCAGTTCCAGCAACCTGCACACACTCTTTGCTTTATGATTGCAGAGTGGCTGAAGGAGAGCTAAATGGTGTCATGACAAGGCTGGATACTGTGTAAGTTTTAGGACCATTGAATGCCATGTCCATCCTATGGAAGTAGTTTTTCTTCTTGCTGGTAGAGGAGCTCAGGCCTCATAAGGCACCACCCCATGAGCTCACCAACAGTCCTCAGGGAGTGTTTAATGTCACAATGGACCAGAGGGCAACAGCCTTCAGGTGGGGGCACAAAGTATATAGGCAATTGCACAAACTAAATACAAATCTGACCTACACTCACCCCACTTGCTACTGGGGTATCTGGAAAGCTGGTGCTGTCCATAAACCTTTGCCCATTTTTCATCTTAAGCCATAGTGTTTCCAGAGTAAAGTTCCATTGCTTGGAAGACCCAGTTTCCTCACTTTCTTTTTGGGATGCTGTTGCCAGCATCATCTGTATTTTTGATCCCCTGCTATTAAAGATACCCCCATCCTCACTAAAGTATATTCCTATCCCAGGTCATTTTCCTACCAGAATGTGGAGTAGCTGCACCATTATCACGAAAACCACTACATGATAAACCAGCCCCAAGTTTCTTCTAATAGGGTGTGCCAGCACTCTAAATCCCAAATGAAGGCTCTGTGTAAGTGCGTAAGCATTACATTGTGCCAGGGCTTCATTGCAACCTCAGTCACTCTGGCAGAGAACCTGATGCCCTTAATGAAGATGGAGATGGAGCTCAGACTGTCAAAAGGGTAAGTGAAGGGACGGCATGCTGTGAATGAGACTTGATAACTCAGCTTGCAGTTACTTCTACTAAAGATTTGGATGACCCACCCTGTATGGACTGTGGGTATTACCAGGAATGCTGGGAAATGAGACTATACCCACAGAAATGATATTTATTAAACTAATGATGTTGTGGAATCCCCATGAAAGATGTGCTTGAAAAGATATACATGTATCTCCAGCCACTGGTACTATATTATGTACATTATATGTATTAAAAAACTTTTCTAAAAATATAAAAATTATCAAATGTAAGTCAATGAGATGCTGAAACTGAAAATAATTGTCCTTTTATTTCCTCTTAGAAACTGCTTCTCAAATTAAAATGGCTAATCTCTGGCCATGTACAGTATTTATTTATTGTTATTAATATCAACCAAGCTTTCCCATTCCTTATGCAAATCTGCTACCCAATCCTCACTTAAATATTAAATCCTCAGCTCATATTTTACAGGGAAAATGGAGGCTATGAGTTCCCTCAATTTGCCATAACCCTTGTTCTCATTTCCAAATAGATCTGTTGAATCCATTCTTACTACATTCTGTCTTAGAGAATTTTTTCCACCTGCCCAAGATGAATTGCTATATCTAATCATGCTCTGGAAAGCATTGCTTTGTTCTAGCTCCTTTCAGTCCTTGCTTGGTCCATCGGTTACTCACTGTGCTTCTGGTATCTCTATTCTCCATTGCCTCTGGCTTCTCTTTAGCCTATAAACGTATCACACAACTTAAAAAATATCAGTAATCATAAAGTCCTTTTTAGCTGAGACCCTGGCTCTCTTAACAGCTAAAATTCTTTAAAGGGTTTTATGTACTGGCTGAATCTGACATCCCAATAGCCACACATCCCTCAAACCCTTGAAATTTGGTGTCTGTTCTCATCCCTAGAGGAACTTCTGTTACAGAGATCTCCACTGACCCCCGTGAGGTCAAATGGATTGAGCACGTTTAATCCTTACCCTTCACGGCCTCTTTAAATATTTGAACTCTTGATCTTTGTCTCTTTTATAGCCTTTAGATTTTGTGACATCATTCTTTTCCAATCCTTCTCCTCCAAGTCCCCATGATCTTCCTGGATCTTTCTATGTATCCTCTCCAGGATTCCATCCTTAGCCATTTTCTGTAACTCCTGAGTTAGCTCGTCTACCATATGGTTTCAATTACCATCTGTATACTAGTGATTCTGAAAACTTGATCTCTAGTTCTAAACTCCTTCCTTGTGCCAAATAAATATTTCCAAAACCATTTGGTCTAAAATTATATCCAGTACATCTCACCACCTCTATCCCCAAGAACAAAAATATTTTGCTATCTTGATTAATAATACAACCATCTCTCCAGCACCTGAAGCCATAACCTGTTGGCATCCTGTACTCTACCCCTTTAATCACATCTCCAGTCTCCAGTTACTGTCCTTTCAACATCTTAACTGTCACTCAAACCTTTCTGCATCCTCATTTTCTCTGCCTAGTTGATTCCATATCTACTATTGCCTAAACCATCACAAAACAGTCTCAGTACTCTGCACGCCATTTGCCACACTTCTGACAAAGCGTTCTTTCCAAAACACATATCTGATCATGCCATCCCCTCTGCTAGATGGCTTTTGAGAAGAACAGATGCAAACGCTGGTATCTGTACTTGTAGCCTAATCGACTCCTCCTCCTGTCTTCCTGCAAGACGTTAAGGAATGTGTTTGAAGAAACTGTTTTGAGACAGGAAAAAGAAAAGGAAAAGGACTCCTCTTTTCTGCCCTTAAAACATAGCTAACATTTTAATAGAAGATTTGGTTTCAACCACTGACAATGGATTCCTCTCTCCCCAGGACCTACTCTGAGCATCCCCTTTCCACCCACGCCCTTCTGCGCCACCCACTCCTTTCCCTGTTTGCTGACACTTCCTTGGCTTCTTATGCTGCTGCCTCCTGGATCACAGTGTAAACCACCTATCCAGCACAGTAGGTATCAGTGAATGCCAAAGGAAAGCATGGAATTCTAAAAATCATAAACAATATTGAAAACCACTATATTCACTAGTGTTGGAAATATTTTCTGGCAACCTAGAATAAATTGAGACTATTTTATGAGGGTTATAGAATGTAATGCCAATTATAGTCTTGAATACAGCCAAAATTCCAAATTCCAAAAGAAGACTAAACCATCTAATATTTTGATAAGTAAAAAGAGATGATTACAAAAAAATGAATAATAAAATTTTAATTTTGTAAAATTAAGAGTATTGCATATGGGTGGGTAGGACTAGGATAATATAAACAAATTGTTAAGAATAATTATCTCTGGGTGATAGGGTGATGGTGATTTTATTATCTCTTTATTATTTTGCTTATTTCTCTAAATGTTCTACAAAGCTATAGCAATTATATAATCTGGAAAAAAAACACAATAATGTAAATGACGACGACTGCAATACATGAACATGTTACTGATAACAGTGGCTATTTACGGGTAGTTGGGTTGTGGATGGTTTACACTTTCATCTTTATAATTTTGGGTGTTGTCTAATTTTCTAATTGTTTATGGAATGAGCTGTTTTATAATATAATTTATAATTAATAATATAATTTTATAATATATTTTGCAATATACTTTCAATTAAAAACAACTTTAAAAAACCACTTGGCAATTCCTCAATAAGTTGAACATATAATTACTACAATGCCTGCAGAACACACATGTTCCTAGCAGCACTAGTCACAATAGCAAAAGGTGGAAACAGCCCAAATGTCCATCAGTGAATGAATGAATGGATTAAAAAAATGCAATATACAAATACAATGGAATATTATGCAGCCATAAAAAGGAATGAAGTACTGATAAATGCTACAGTGCAGATGACCTTCAAAACATGCTAAGTGAAGGAAGTCAGACACAAAAGGTCATATATTTTATGATTACATTTTTATGAAATGTCCCAAGTAGGTGCATCCACAGAGAGCGCGTGCTGATTGGTGGTTGCCAGGGGCTGAGGAGAGGGAGTATTGGGGAGCAATTGCTTAATGCGTAGGAGGTTTCCTTTTAGGGAGAGATAATGTTTTGGAAATAGATAAAGTTGGTGATTGCACCATACTGTGAATGCACAAAGTGCCACTGAATTTCATCTCAATAAAAAATATTAAATGTTAAATTTTTGCATGAAGAGTCAGGAGTGTGTTATCTAGGGTTTCAATGAAAGTTAATTTCTAAGCTAGAAAAACTACCCAAATAGCTAGCTATTTTTCCCATAGTCTTAGAATTTTCTCTCCAGATAAATCACTGGGAGAAAGCCCAGGAAAGATGGAGGTAGAACTGAAAATAGTGGTGAATGAGTGGCTGGCTGGGGATTATTAGGAATCATGAAGCCCCAGTGGGTTATGCTACCTTCTCATATGCACCATGCTTTCTCTGTGCAGTGATGTCCAAAGGTGACATCTGAAAACTGAGGACTGCTCAGCTGGCTATTCTATGGCTGCTGTTCACCTACCATCAGCCCTTCTCTATCAACGTTTAATGATGAAGCAAAAAAGTAGGAATTTGTAGCCACAGTTGTTTCCCAGACTGAGGTTTCTCCCTGACCTCAGCAATACAAGATTGGATGTAGGCAATGAGGCAATTCCTCAGTGTCATTCCTTGTAGAGGGGTGATAGTTTGTGCCTTGTGACCAGTGAGCCAAGAAGCAAATCAGAGACCTTCTATCCATGGTGCCCTTTCTCCTCACTGCTTTCAGGCATGGCAGAGCACACTCAGATTTCACACATAGATCTTTTCTTCTCTAGGACATGAGAAGGTGATTCCCTGGGGTGGGTTATCTGTGGTATATAGTCCATGCACTCTAACGTCTCCATTTGACTTAGTGTATAAATGGGCTATCTCCCCAAAATTTGAATTATTGAGTGATCAAGGAATGTACATCAATGTTAATGTTTAGTCTTAAAACATAACTAGAAAGGTGAGCTGCAAAGTGCATCAATACTTTTGTGCATTATATTTGATGGAATTGTGTTCTTTATGTAATATCATCAGGAAATTTACTCTTTTATATGGACTAATCTTCCCATACTTGAAGATAAAGACTTACGGACACGGAAACTTTTGTTTCAACCATTTTTATTGACTCTCCCCAAAATGCATTATCCAGTACAACAGTGTAGAGACAAACTTAACCTTTTAATGGACATATGTGCAAATGCAATGTTATCTCCTTCACAGGCTATTAAACAGGAAGAACTTTCACTTACTACATGCATAGGTTATGGGGTTCCTAAAGTAGTGGGTGAGTGGTTGGTGTGAAACCAGTAACCCCCAGCACCACTAAAAGAATGCTTTTCAGAACATGCCCAGACTACTCTATTTTGTAGAAGTATTAACCAGGATAACCAAACCATCTTGGTTTGCCTGGTACTATGCCATTTTCCAGAAGGCAAGACTTCCAGTGCAAACCAGGACAACTGGTCAAAGTCATGCTCAGGTTAACCCAATGCAGCCCAGGAAAGCTCACTGGGAAGACTGGGTTAGATAGTGCTATTTGCTCCTCTGATAGAGTTGTGATGCTGGATTGCTTTTAGTGTTAGTTTGTTTGTATTTTTTACTTTTATAGATAGTACTCTCTTCCTCTCCTGCAATTTCTTGCCACAGCTAGTACCAACAACTTAACTTCCCGTCTTCTCTTCTAATCACTGTCGCTTCCATAGACCATCATCTCTGTTCTTTGTTTTGCTTTTCCATCTTCTTTTCCCTGCCGCTTCTCTGCACATTCCCTTCTCTTATTTCATCACATTTGTCATTCTTATCCCTGGCATTTCCCCTGTCACTCTCAGCCTTCCCTGGAGGGAGAATTCATTTTATATTCCCTTTCAGCCAGTGAGATCCCTTCTCTCTTATAATGGTGAAACTAACATGAACATCCCATAATGTACTATCTTCGCTCACCCACTATTTTTAAATAATACTCAGGTTTGAAGGTTCTCAACTTATCCTCCAATGTGTGTGTGCTAGTGATTGAAATTCTCACAAGTCCAACCTCTGAATGAGTGTGTTTTCAAATGTGGGGCCAGAAAAATGTTAATATTTCATAAGTCGTCACTGAGGGTAATGAGGAAGGAGAGTTTCATTAGCAAGTAAATTGTGGGAAACAGGGATTAAACACAAGGAAATGGGTGTCTTTATGGAAGGATTTCTCAGACCCGGGAGAATCCACTGGGAATGACCACCGGAATCTCCCAGCTGTCAGACACAGTAGGGGCTGCACCTCTTGGTTGGGAAGGGTTGCCGTGAGCAACCGCAGGGCTACCACTCACCTGGTCATTGAGAAGGGGGTGAGTATGGTTTTTTTTTTTTTTCCTTTTTCTGGCAGATGGCAGAAAAGTGTCCTGAGAAAGGAGCACCTTTTTTCTAAACTCAGAACAAAATCTTTTTTCTAGACAAAATCTTTGTATCAGCTAGTGATTGGACTGTAGGCAGGTTTTCCAAACTTCCCTAATCTTGTGGGAGATGTGCTCTGAGACAACAATTTGGGAAAGGGTGCTGTAACACATTTCAAAGCTTATGTATCTCCTTGGTCTGATCACCGTTACCACTCACTTCTTTGATAGTTGTTTAAATATTACATAGAAAAAGAAGACTAGGCCGACAGCCATGTGTCACTGTGAGTAGAACACAGACATAAGGAAATATACATTTCTCAGTTCTCTCCCATCCGTTATCTGCTCTCAAATTTTCGATTAATTCCTGTGTTAATGTAAGTGACCATACAGCTTTAAATTTAGGCAATATGGGCAGTCGATGCTACATATACTACCCCCTTTTTGAGGTTCACAATGCATGCTGCCCTTTATTACAGGTGCTGATGAATTCTGCAAAGAATACCATTTTATTGAATTTAGCCCTGTGCTTTCCAAATCTGTTTTATTATGGAATATGGTTATGTTTAATACTTTGTTATAATCTGTGGCATCAGCGTTCATCTTGGAAACACTGGCACTGCCTCCTTTCATAATTTACTTCCTTTACACCAAATTACCTGAAAGATGTCAGCCTATGTGCTACAAAGTAGAATCTCTGCCTAATGGGACACTTTAGGACACTTTTAGTGCATAGGAAGAAATATTTCTCCTTATTGTAACTAACTAGTATTTTAAAAAGAGAATTAATTAATCTCTTTCTGGAATGATTTTGGAATAGTTCGTTACTTCAGTTGGACTAGTTTTCACATTGAGATCTTCTCAAATCCTATTGTTTTACGGTAACAGGTTTTGGGAAACTTACAAGGAAATTGACATACAAATTATGTTTATAAATGTAATATATATTTATAATTATATAAAGAAAACTTATCTCTTCAGAAATAATACTGTTGCAGAGCACAGAAGAGGAAAATTTCTAGACTAAACAGTTAAGGTTTGTGGAACAGATGGGTCATCAATATTTCATAGTGTGCTTTTCCTATTCAAGACTCCAAATGCTTTATAAATATTAACACAACATGCTTCACAAAATCTCTCTTAGGCAAGTAAGTGGCAAGCATGATTCATTAAACTGTTTCACAATTTGGAAAATTGAGTCACCTAAAAGCTTATATTTTTGCAGAGGTGACTATTGAAAAGAAAGTGAGGTGCAAGTCCATAATGAAAGCTGATGCAAGATTCAAAAGGAGGAAGATGGACACGCTCGCGATGTTTCCATGTGGTGCCTTGCTTATCACAGGAGTCTGATTCAGTAGTTCAGGGGTGTGGCCTGACCATGCATTGATTAAATGGCTCTTCATGTGATTTTCCATGATCCTCAAGTTTGAAAACCACTGCGACAGAGAAAGGAGCAAATGAATGCGGTGCTTCTATTAAGAATTGAATTTGGAAGAGGAGGGCAAGAAGTAAACATTGAAGCAGATTGACAACAAGAAGGACTTATCTGCATTATCTGAGGTGAAATCTGATGCTAGTTTTGATGTAGCTGTTATTTTCCTTCCAATTGTGAAGTAGGATGAGGGTTAGAAATAAGAGATGAGATTTTGGGAGATGAGTCTAAGACTAGAGAAAAAATGGCTCAAAATTTTTTTTTGAGAAAATTAGAGCTATCAACTAGAAAATAAATGAGAAGAAAACATGGGCAAAACCAACACCATATGAGGCTGGGTTTGTGGTTCTGAATAGCAGGAAGGTGAGCACCAGAGAAGATATGTGGGTATGATGGACTAATGAGGAATGGGAAATAAAAAATTCACTGCAGGTGGAGAAAAGACTGCCAGAAGTTGATGAGTGAAAAAAAGCATTCACAAGTGGGAAGAAGATATATACCGTGTTAATTCTGTTATGGATTGAATTGTGTCTCTCAAGAAGATCTGCTCAAGTCCTAACCTTGTTTGTGTGTGATCCTATTTGTAAATCAGGTCTCTTAAGATATTGACTAAGATGAGGCTCTGGATTACGGTGAGCCCTAATACAGTATAACTAGCATCTTTATAAGCAGTGGAATTTGGACAGGTTTCAGGGGGGCCATGGCTCTTCCTACACCTTGATTTGGACTTCTGGCCTCCTAGACAATAAATTCCTGTTGTTTTAAACCACCCAGTATGTGGCACTTTGTTAAAGCAAGACCAGAAAACTTAGACAACTTCAAGAAATTTAGCTGTAAAGGGGAGGTGACAGGATTTCTAAAGGCAAATTTTCCTCCCACCAGTTCATAATTTTCTTGTAAATTTTCATTAAGGCATCACATGGGTCACAGGTATGAACATGATGTTACAATGGGAGTCTTTTTGAAGCCTTAAAAGTCCAGGTACACAAGGTTATGCCAAATGCAGCCACATATTTGGGGGGGGGGGCAGTCTTTGTAGGAGGTGACCAAAAACTGGGTTTGGGACCCTTAACCCTACGTATATTTCCAAGTAACTTATTAGCGGTTGAAAAGACAGAGGACTTTTTAGAAGAGAGCTGAGAGCTGTTGGAGAACTGTGCATCCACCCCCCCCCCCCCCCCCAAAGGCTTCACTCAGGGACCTTGATCTTCATTTCTGGGAGTCTGTGGAGCACAAATGCCAGAGCAGGGCCGGTGCCTGGAAAAGCCTCAAGGCGAGAAGCTGTAGATGTGAGCTTCTCCTGTGATGCAGCGTGGACAGGGGCTGAATTGAAAATTCCTTTCCCTTCCAGTGGGCACCTGGGCCTTGAAAAATTCCCAGTTTCAACATTCCTAATATATTCATCATGAGGTACAAAGCACTGAGCTGTAGAGTCATCAACCCTTAATGAATCAGGGAGTTGTGATTTTCTTGCAGAGCCTACAGCTCAGTAACTATGCAACCTTAGATTGATCATCTGGCTTTTCTGGCTCCTAGTATCTTTACATTTAAATTGAGGAGGTAAAATATATGGTTCCTAAAACGCTGTCTGCAAACCAATGCTGGGGGAGTAACCTGAGAGTGGGGACTGGGGAGCAAAGATTTTAAAATTCTCTCTGGTTGGCTTTGGGAACCTCAGGTGTGGACAGCCCTTAAAGCCATTTCCCCTGGGAAAATTCTATCAGTTCTTTTATCAGATCACCTTCCAAAACAACAGCTGACAAAAAGCATGAGGCTGATGAGAAAAGGACGCAACCTGGGAAATCTGCTTAGCAAGCCCAGCCCTGACAATTAGGGTTAATCTGAGGGCTGGACCAGAATGGGGAAGGGAGTAGATGTAAAAAAAACAACAACAAAAAAACTTCACCTCTGTAGCAGCCCCAAGACCACCCTTTGTTTAGCAGTGTAACAATTACCCAGAAAATAAGACTCCAGTATAAAGTTTAGGGAAAAAATAAAAGAATATATTCTGTTTCAGCTGCACTCTACTTGAGGCAACAGCAAGATATCCAGAAAGATATTACTTTTGACAGGCTTAATCATTTGGTCAAGATTTGCACACTGAGGCACAACATATTCTGTGTGAGTGTGCGGTGCTGACTAGATAACTTACACAGAGCTTTATGCCATGCTCATTCAAAGTTTAAAGGCTATGCCTGCTGTGCAATGGGTATTTATTGAGCTCTTCCTATGTGAGAGACATGGCAGCAAGCCACGGGTTACTAAGACCTGGCTGCTGCCCTCACTGAGCTGACAATTCAGTGGGTGATAGATTCATGCAGGAACAGGATTCTAACCTGATGCAAAGGCAGTGGCTGGGAGGAAGCCATTAAGCCAGACTGCAGGAGGTCAGGAGAGTCCTCTGTGCTTTTGTTATCTCTTATTCCTTTTTGTCACTGCATCACTCCACTTCCTGTCTTGACGTGCAGCCCTCTCTTGGGTGTAAGTGCACTAGCCTTCCAAGGAGGGTGGCTATGCCTCCAGGGCCATCCTCACAGGACCAGTCTCACATGACAAGAACCTTTGCATTTTCCTTTTCTTATCAGAAAACAACTAAATTAGCAAAAACTCATGGATTGGAATTAAAGTTTGGAAACCCTTTGGGCAACTCAGAATTTCTATCAGAGTGGTACGCTATTTAATACTATGAAGGAGTTGTTATGTCAGTGAGATATTTCTCTAGGCCAAGGTCAAACTTTCTGTAGTGTCCCTGGACAGGGAGTCTGAGTTTTTCTAATTCCCCTTTCATAGACAAGACAGCTCCTAAAATCCCTGGGCTTTCCGTGGGGAACTCTGCTTGCTACCAGACTGACACAAGGTCATAGCACATCTCTTCATGTGGGCATTGAACTCCAGCCCATAGCTCTTAGGACTGAAACACCAGCGGAGCAATAAGTGGTCAATTCTACTTACATTCTTTATTTGACTTGACTTTCCTTTGTTCCCGGCACATGACAATTTCTCTTTCTTGTTAGCATGGATCTACATAAAAATATTACATACTGTGTGGTTAAACCTCAGATGCTGATTATTTATTCTTAAGCTTGAATTCTGGCTTTGCTATTTACTTGCTGTAATATCTTGCACAAATTATGTAATATTTCTATGCTTAATATTTCTCATCATAGATTTTTTTTTAAATAAACTTTTTAGAACAGTTTTCGATATGTAGAAAAGTTACAAAGATTGTACAGAGTTCCCATATGTCCTGTACCCAGCTTCCCCAACCATTAGCATATCACATTGGTATGGTGGATTTGTTACAACTAATGAAGCAATGTTAATATAAATTATTAACTAAAGCCCATGCTTTATTCAGATTTACTTACTTTTTCCCTAGTGCACTTTTTCTGTCCCAGAATCTCGCCAGGAAACACTTTATACTTAGTCCTTGTGCCTCCTTAAGCTCTTCTGGGCTATGACATTTCCCCAGACATGCCATGTTTTTGATGACCTTGATGGCTGGAGGACTGCTCGTCAGGTAGTTTGTAGAAAGTCCCTCAATTTTGGTTCTGATGTTTTTCTTGTGGGTTAGACTGGGTTATGTGTCTCAGGGAGGAATATGCAATATGAGCCTGGAACATCTTGTAGTGCTAGGAATCAAGAAAATTCTCAAAAAAACCATAATGATAAGGCTGAAAGAACTCCTAATTGCTCTGCAAGATGCTGAAACAAGTTGAGCAACAAAGAACACAGTATTGGATTAAAACCCAAAGTATAAAATTAATATCCATTAATCCATACTGATATAAATAAATGATTAAATATATATATATATATATATATATATATATATATATATATATATATATATCAATGGGTGGGGTGGACAAAAATGGGTGGAGTGGAGACAAATCTTCAATACAGAAGAATTCCAAATAATTTATACAGCTTCTCCTCCCTCAAGGAGACAGAAGTTAGCTCCCCATTTCTTAAGTATGGGCTGTATATAGTGACTTCTGGCCAAAAGTAGAGCATGAGGGGATGGGGGCCAGGAGCTTTACAGTGGAGAAATCTGACAAGCACTTCCTCAGCCACATGATCAAGGTCAACATCAACAGTGTCGCACCGTATTTGCAACATATACCATTGATGTAATGGGATGAAAACGGCACTTCACTTTTGTGGTCTTATTCCCCCAAACTCATAACAATAATCTCATCATGAGAAAAACCTCTGTCAAAGGCAAATCAAAGGACATTCTACACAATAGCTGAGCACTCCTCAAAACTATCAAGGTGGTCTGAAAACCTGTACAGTCTAGAGGAGCCTAAAGAGACATGATGGCTCAATGTAACATGGTGTCCTGGATGAGACCCTAGAACTGGAAATGGACATTAGGTAAAAAGAGAGGAAATCCCAATAAAGTATGGACTGAGTTAACCAAAATGTATCAGTATTAGTTCATTAGTTGTGACAAATATGCCATATTAATGCAAGATGGTTATCATAAGGGAAACTGGGTGTGGAATATATGGAAACACTCTGTACTAACTTCCCAATTTTTCTGTAAACCTAAAACTGTTTAAAATAAATAGTGTATTGAAATATATAAAAAATATAATGAAATGAAGAAAAAAATCCCGTTTCACCCATTCAACACTCCTTCTTCCCCAAACCCATGGCAGGCAACCACTAGTGTCTTTTTTCCCTCTATAGTTTTGTCTTTTTGTGAATATTATATAACTGGAGTCACATAGTGTGTAAGCTTTTCAGACTGGCTTCTTTCACTTGGCAATTTGTATTTAAAATATTTCTGTGTCTTTTCATGGCTTGATAGCTCATTCCTTATTGCTGAATAATTTTCTGTTATATGGATATTCGACAGTTTGTCTATCATTCATTTATTGAGAGACATCTTTGTTGTGGCCAGTTTTTGGTAATTATTAATAAAGCTAATATAAACTTTCACATGCAGGTTTTTGTGTGGACATAAGTTTTCAAATCAATTGGGTCAATACCCAGGAGCATGGCCACTGAATCATATAGTCAGGCTACATTTAGCTTTGTAGGAAACTGCCAAGCTGTCTTCCAAAGTGTCTGTACCATTTTGCATTCCCCCAGCAACAAATGAGAGTTTCCGTCGATCTACATCCTCACGGGCAGTTGGTACTGTCAGTTTTTTGGAGTTTAGTCATTCTAATCACTGTGTAGTTATATCTCATTGTTTTCATCATAAAATTTTATGATTAAATGAATTGTTGGTATATAGTAAATTTTGCCTTAATGTTGTTATTATATTTCATCCAGGATTTCTATGTGTTTGCTAGTGGGACACAGTCCCATCTACAACAGTTATCTACCATGTAACCTTCCTTTTCATGTAATCTATTGCTGCACACTTAGCATGAACTTAAATAAGGCTGCTTCTCAAGGCCACTACTCACATGTCACTACAAGTTACTATTGCACTGACAGATACACCCTAAATTAAACATTGGGGATATTTGCTACGCATATGGGAACTAGCTCTCTAAAAGTTAATCAATAAATGTTTAATGAGTAATCTAGTTAATAAATACAATAATGGATTTTTAAAATTTATCATATCTTCTTTCCTCAGCTCTTTGTCTTACACTGAATAATTTAAACTTGACATGAGTACTAGGCTCCCATAAATTATGCACACATGCAGCTTGAAGACAATTGACACCACCAAGTCTTCCTTTGTCATGTTGATTCAATGAATGTCATCCTTGTCTCTTATAGGTTTGAAGGTGGTGAGTCATCACCTCATCATTTGTTACACAATGACTGGCTTTGTTAAATATGCCACTCCATCTCTGAAGTTTGATTTAATTTTAGTTAGTGCAGTTCATCACACTGCATGGAAATTCCTGATTGAAACTGGCATCATCATAACTACCATAGCCTTTTCTATGTTTGTGCCAGTTTGAATGTGTTGTGTCCCCCAAACACCATTATCTTTGACATAATCTTGTGTGGGCAGACCTATTAGTGTTGGTTAGATTGTAATTTTTTGAGTGTTTCCATGGAATGTGCCCCACTCAGCTGTGGGGGATAACTCTGATGAGATAATTTCCACGGAGGTGTGGCCCCACACATTCTGCGTGGGCCTTGATTACTGGAGCAGTACATAAGCTCAGACAGAAGGAGCCAGCTTGCTACAGCCAAGAGGGACACTTTGAAGAATGCACAGGAGCTACAGATGAGAGACAGTTTGAGGACAGCTGTTGAAAGCAGACTTTTGCTCCAGAGAAGCTAAGAGAGGAAAAACATTCCAAGAACAACTAAGAGTGACATTTTTGAGGAACTGCAGCCTAGAGAGGAACATCCTGGGAGAAAGCCATTTTGAAACCAGAGCTTTGGAGCAGACGCCAGTCATGTGCCTTCCCAGCTAACAGAGATTTTCCGGACACCATTGGCCATTCTCTAGTGAAGGTACCCAACTGCTGATGTGTTACCTTGGACACTTTACAGCCTTAAGACTGTAACTGTGTAACCAAATAAACCCCCTTTTATAAAAGCCAATCCATCTCTGGTGTTTTGCATTCTGGCAGCATTAGCAAACTAGAACAATGTTCATGATGACAATTCATTAAAAATTACATTTTGTCAAGCAAAGACTTTTAATCAACAACTCCCAAGCCCTGTTGAGAATTTAGATTTTGTCTCCTTACATTAAGGAAATGGAAAATTAAGACAATGTGAAGTCTTCAAAGATAACATGGCCTGTTGTCCAAGTTTATTGGGCTGACAATTTTGAACTTTCCTCATCCATAATGTGGGACATGGGAGCAACAACTAAATATTAACTGTTGTTAAACCTGCCAAAGCACTGGTGTGGGAAATGCTTGTTGATCACTCACTGCAGAAACACACATGAAAGCAAGTCTCTGATCCTCTGTAGTCATGTAGATCTAGAGCATTCTGTGTGCCTGAATAGTTAGTAAGAAGGCTAACATTCCCTGCTATGTCAAGTTAGATTCGATATCATAGGGACTAAAGGCTAAATCTGGAGTCTACCAGGACTTTATATCCGTAGGAATTCAAACTTTCTCTTCATTAAAGTCACATAGATATGTATCAGCAGCATTTCAAATAGTAAGAGGAGAGAGAAATGAACAATAGAAGAGGAAGTTTAGTTGAGAGAACTATGTTGGCTGCACCTTGGGTATTAGTGAAAGCATTCTATTTTAGGAAATAAGAAGAGCTTCATTCTATTAAAAGACTGCAGTCAGATAGATTACACAGAAAGAGTGTATAAAGGAATACTTAGAAAACAAAAGACAACTAACAAAGCACTAAGACTTCATCATCTGCCATCCACATGGAATATCACCAACTCATAGGAACATCTTTGGAAAGAATAGATCAAAAGCTGACAATATGTGGAGAAAACATTTTTATTTCATGGACTAGTGTAAGCTTACGTCAATGTATCATGATTGAAGTGAGATCAAAAATAAACTTTGATATATGTGCTTTCTAAATTAACTCTGATACTGCTGAGATATTAAAGAAATCTATGAAGCAACCAACATTTCTGCCTTTAGTTCAGGTGGCCTACTTTGGACTCAAGTACATGTATAACAAATGAAAAAGACAATATGTGAAGGCAGTACTATAGCTGAGATTTTGTACACACAAAACCACGGAAAATCAAATTTATAGTACCCATGGCAACTATAACTCTGCCCACTGTACATTATAGTAATCACTGCAGTGAACAGTATAGTTACAGTTGCAAGTTATTTTTGCCTATAACTCCTTATTTTCTACTGCTTACAATAATTTTAAGAAAAAAAATCTCATTTGGGACTCCAACTCTTAAACCGTGTCTCTATTGAATGGTGAATGATATTAAAAACTGAGATAAATAGTTGAGAGTCTCTAGTGGTAGGGAAGTCTGGAAAAATTAGTTCCCTTGTTTAATCAATAAAATGTATATATTGGGCAGTTATTCCTTTTCCATGTAAGGTGCCATGAGAGTATAAAATGTAAAAGGAATGGTGGTGTCCTCCAGTAACACAGAATTTATATGCGTGTGTGTGTGTGTGTGTGTATATACACTCATTCAAAAAATATACACACACATGCACAAATACACCTGCACCTAGAACTTGAAATACAGTAGGAAATCCACACAGTTTTGCTAGTAAATGGACATGGATAATAGCATTAAAAATATAGAAGTGCAAAGAGGGAAATCATGATTTTTATCTCATCAGGTTTGATTCCTGATTTTACCACCAACTGGATTGTGACTTTGGCAAGTATATTGTTGCTGTCATTTGCTTATCCAGAATGCAATTGCCATCTTTTCCTTCCTAACAGAACACCAAATGGGTTCGGTGGCTTCCCTTCTCTCGGAGATCTCAGAGGGTGGTGAGCCACCCCCAGCACGGGGCATATACCCTGTTTAGTCAAAGCCAGTCAAGATGCCCATCCTCCTGCTCTCCAGTGCTCTGGCCAGGGGCATGGGACACAGTTGCTTGTGCCCAATGAGAAACGAGGGCAATCTATAGGGAGAGCATCTGAGGAAGGACCCTGGACCCTATGTCATGGGTCCAGGAGGAGACGGTTTCTGTCCTCGCACTGTATGTTGTCAAGTTCCGCTGGGCTGCCCGAATCCACCTGAAAACTCAGGCTGAATATCCAGTCAGTACCAAGGTTATCAGTGGGGAGAGAGGGCAAGAGTAGGGTGCTTAACCACATAAATAATTCTGAAACCTGCTCTCCCTGGCCTTCCTATTAGGGAAGATACTCAGTTCTTTATTTTGAAGTCAATTTAAGCAAGGGTTTTCCATTACTGGCAACCAAAAATCTTCACAAGCCATTAATCTCTCTGAGTCTGCATTTCCTCATTTTGGAGCACAAATAATGATGCACTGCCTGTCAGAAAATCTGGACAAAATAGTATGAATTGAAAGGCATTATACAAATATCAGACAAGAAAATTGACTTTCATCCATATATAATTTATACCAGTCGTGTGCCGGAGCCAGCTGTACCAGCTGGCAATGGCTAATTTTTAAATGCTCAGGAATTTTACAAGCCTGTTGACATCACATTGTTAGCTTAAAACCAACCATGGTGGTAGTATTTATATCATGAGCAAATGCTATCTAACAGGGCTCTCCTTTTCTTCAGAGAGCCAGTTGTTAAACATTAATCCTCCTTGAAAGCAAAGGGGGAGGGGGCATTCTTGGATGTCTTCAATACCAGGGAGAGAGAAACAACCTCTAGTTTTGAACCATGCTTAGGTAAAGTGCAGTCAGTTTCCTTTGGCCACCTGTCATCTGCTCAGGAGTTCCCTTCCTTTTTCCTTTTTCCTTTTTCTTTTTCCCAGACCCTGACTCTCTAGATATACTACCCCAGCATGCCATTTGTGGAATCCAGCCATCACACTCCAGACCAAAAGGAAACAAGAGAAAATATTAATAGCAAGTACAGGTGATTCTGATTTCCTTCTTCTCCATCTTCATTCATTCACCAAACATGTATGAAGGGCCTTCTATCAGGCACTGGAGCAATGGGCTAGATGCATATTTGAATACTGATGTATTTGAATGACTCCTTTCTTATGTGTCTGCTATTTTTCCTACTTAAAATTCCTTTCTTTGTTCCTTTTCAATAGATATATTTTATTTTTCTCCTTCAATTGTTTCCCCCCTACATGCTTGGAAGTTATTATTGTCTGTGCATTCTTTTAATGGTTATCCTGACAAATTTAACACACATTTACTCAAGTCTGATAGGTTTATCCTACTTAAGAACAACACAATGATCCTTGAATATTTGAATTCTAATCAGCCTCAATTTATTTGCCATCTTTTCCAGTATTTTTGTTGTAATCTGTTTTTTACCCCCCTCACAGATTAAACATTTTTATTATTGTTTTATAACATCAAGATCTCTTATTCACCACAAAGAGGTGTTAGCAGCAGGTCTCTGGAAGTACATTGCTCATCTTTGAATATGTTTGTCACTTATTAATGTTGTAATCTTAGACAAGCTAAACTTGTCTAATAAGAGGATTTAATTCATAATGTGTACTGAAGATTAAATGAAATAAATCATGCAATGCGCTTAGAAAATTTTCTGGTACATAGTAATTGCCCGATAAGCATTTGTCTTGTCTTCAATATGTGCATTCCTTCTAGCATCTCAGACCTGTCTTCTAGGGCCATGTACTACTGCCTGCCTGGTCCACAGTCTTGACATATTTCTTTAGAGAAGGTCTTTTGGTGATCTCTCAGTTTTTGTTTAACAAAAAAATGTCTTTATCTCACCATTCTTGAAAGCAAGATTTACTGTAAATAGAATTCTAGGTTGACAGCTACTTTCTGTCAGTGCATTGAAGATACTGTTTCATTATCCTCTCTCTTCCAATCTGCTGAGGAGGAGAGAGCAGGGAACCTTTTCTTTGTAGATGATCTGTCTCCACTCACTGGTTGCTTTTAATCTCTCTTTTTCTAAACACCAGCCTTCTTTCTCTTTTCATATTCTGAACCTAGGTGTAGGTTTCTTTTTATCTGGATCCCGTGGACTTCCTGGAGCCGAGAATACATGATTCTTGTTTTTAAAAATACAAGTGCTTTTATATGTTCAAATATTCTCCTTCCCTTATGCTATTTCATTCTTTTTAAGAATTCCAATTAGACGTATACCAAACCTACCCATTTAATTTTCCATTTCTCTCTGAGCTGCATTGTGGGTCAGTTCTTCACATCTACCTTTCAGCTTACTACTTCTCTTTTCATCTATATTCATCTTGTGTGTACTCATCAGTTGAACTTTTTTATTTCGATGTAAAAGCTTCACTTCTAGAAGTTTCATTTGAATCATTTTCAAGTCTGCCTGGTTATTTTTTATAGCAAATCATGCTTTCTCATTTATCCTATTTCCTCTTTATAGCTTCAAACATTTTAATCTTACTTATTTTATTTAATACCACATAACGCTCATGGCAAAGTGAACATCTAACTCTGTTATGGATTAAGATCTGACTCTGTGGATTAAGACTTCATCATCTTCTGGCCTCTATCTTTTTAATTTCATCTTGAGTTGATAGAGGTTTATACCCTTCCAAGCCAGGAAGATGTTCTGATCAGAGGGCACATAAATTTAAAATGTAAAACCACATAAAGAAGCCTGTGGTTATAACTGAATTCTCAGGTAGAGTTTTCTCCCCAGAGCCAAACAACTGAAATCTGTCCATGTTGGCAGGAAGATATTTTTTCTAGCCAAGCTTTTCAATGAAGATATAGCTGGATAAAGTTTCTGGCTCTTTATTCAGGTTTCCATTCTAAACACCTATCTTGCTCTTTCCATCCTTAAACCCTATCATCTTGGGCACAGAGAGCCTCATACATTTTGTGCTTTTTGTAGTAGAAAACCATCTCAATTTCCAATTTGCTTCAAGGTCATTATCTCCCATCCAGTGAGTTGAGTGATGCCTCCAGTACCCTGAGCCCAGGTATCAGATAATCCAATTTAATCATTTCTAACTGATAATGTCTAGTAGCCAGTTGAAATTTCAAGATGCCTTTGGACTTTGGACTGAGTTAATTAACCTGAAGCTGAAAGAATCTCTACAGAAATTTATTGAAGGAAAGAAGATTTCTGGGACCAACACATTTACCGGCTAACTTTGCTGTACAAATAACGTTTTACTACAATCATCACAACCCTTTTTCAGACTTGCTATATTGGAGATGACCACATTTCTCTTTCGAATGTTAGTTAGTCCATTCATTTATTCATTCAATAAATATTTATCATGTGTCTACTATGTGCCAGGCATTGTTATAGAGCAGAAGGGAAACAATGGTGAGAAGAGCAGAACCAGTGCTTTCCTTTATAAAGATTATGACCTAGTGGAGAAAACAAAGAACCCAGTAATCACTTTAACAAATGTGAATGGGCACCTGAGATTCCCAGTTACTGCTCCTGCTGTGAAGTAGAAACACCCTGTGCCAGGAGAGCCTGTGACAACAGAATCGAGTCAGTCCACCTTGGGGCAGAGAAGGTTCTCTAGGAGGTGATGCTTGTGGCAAGATGAAAGAACAACTTAGGCCTGAATTAGGAGAACAGAGGCGGCCCTGGCCAGTGTATAAGGAGAGCAGATGGCTGATGTGACGGAAGCAGAGTAATGGGAAATGAGGCTGAGAACAGAGGCAGGATCAGACACTGAGAGGGGAAGCAGTTTCTCTATTTTCAGCCAGTGTTTAATCATGAAACAAGCAAAGAACTGTACACTAGAAAGAAGGAGTGAGGAGAAGGGGTCGAGATAGTTAACACGGTCAGTTCTTTCTTTCCAGGGAAAATAATTCAGTTTCCTAGGCATGCTTTAGCCATGGCTAAACAATTATACCCCATGTTTCTCTCTTTTAACATATTTAAAGCTGTTGTGAAGCTACAGTCTTAATGGAATCAGATCAGTTGGTAGAAATCATTTCTTATTTCCCTACAACCAAATTGTGCAAAAGCAGCTGACTTGAACTTTGCAAAGAACTACTTGGGATTCATTTCATTCCTCAAATAATGTGTAATCAAAGGGTCTTGTCTTTCTCACTCAGTCTTCAGGATATATCCAAATGGCAGCCAAATTAGTTTTCCAACTAATCCACTGAAAAAAACTAGTGTTTAAGGATAAGAGAGCACCAATTCTCCAATCATCATGCATGTATTCTTTCCTTTAATAATTCATTCAATAGCTGACACTTACTGGATACTATGTGGCAGGCTCTCTTTTCTGTTCCAAATATTGTGTCAACCTGAGTTTTGCCCTTATCTTACTTTTGGAAATGCCTTAGAACACAAACTGGATGCTTGTCAAAGCTCTGTGAACAAAATTTTGTAAGGGAGAGGTGGCACAGGCTGAGTAAAACAGTCCTTTCTAATATTAACAAATGGCCTCAGTAACCAGCCCATAATTTTTAAATAAGATTGCTTCAAGTGGGCCCTAGCTTCACCTTATTTTTGTACAAGAAGTGAGTTGAAATTAATATATGGGCTGGCAGCTCAGTGCACAAGGCAAAAAAGAAGAGATCCAGGTGTCAAATACTATCTTCAAATCCACAAAGGGAAATGGCCATGTATCTGCATTGCTACTGAATTTTTCTACTCTCTATAACCCAACCAAGCAAAAAAAAGTATATGGCATAAAGTATACACGCATAAAGGCTCCAATGCAATGATATATTTGGATTTACTCATTTATAGTTTTAGTTGTCAGTAGCATGGATTTCAACGTCTTTAATTCTAGTTATTAATGGGGGGGGGCAGATGGATTTAGCTTCTATGGGATGTCATTACCATCCATGCAAATCTTACAGTATGTTATAGTTAAGTCTATCTACGTTTTTGTCCCATGGCAATAAAGAAAAATCATGAATATACTTTAATGATTGTACTGGGGAAAATGTGGACCTGCCTGCTCTTTAGAGATGTTTGCAGTAGAAAATGTTCTCTTCTGCAGGGGATAGTTTGTATGGAGTCATTCTTGAAGATAGAGAAAGGGCATGGATGACACCCCAGGAATGCTTTCCGGCAGAAACCTTCCCTGGTAAGTTTAATTGGAAACTTCTTTCCTCTCTGTTGTTTTTGTATGAAAGGTAATAAGTTATGATACCTATAGGGATTCCAGGAATGGAGTTGCTGCCCACTGAGTGCTGTTTTCTGTCTCTTTAGGAGAGTAAGACTCAGCCTTTGTGGCACTTTGCAGGAAGGCAGATGCCTGCAAGAAGTGAATACTCATCAGGATTTTCCCCAATCACACACAGCTCTGGGCTTTGACAAGGTTATTTTCTGCCTATAGTGATGAAATAGAATATTCCATACGTATCTCAAAATGAAAAGCATGATAAAAATCCCTTCTTGTGTGGGTGTTTATTGAAACTTTTCATTCTGGATTCATTAATAATCTGTTTTTTAAAAATTAAATTGATGGCAGATAAAACTAAAGATGAGTCAATCCAAGGCAGGAAATATCTCTTTCTATGAAAAAAATGGAAGACCTAAAACTAAAGCTAAAACCAAACAGAAAATACTTTGCACATCAAAGATAACAACACCTGCCAATTTATACTTTCCTAAGCTAAAAGAACTGCAGATTCAATCAGTTATGGAAGCCACTGGCCAGTAGACAGAAATGATATTAAAGGAGAGACAACAACAAAAAAGATTAGGAAAGATGGAGATAGTTTTCCCTCTAAAGTCTCTATTTTGCTACCAGCATCTAATATAATGTGCATGGTAGCAGAAAGACAGAATTGTACAAAATGCCAGACCCAATACAGGGCAGTGTCAGAGTTACAGGCAGGGCAGCTCTGCCCACAGGCTAAGCAGCTGGTGTGAGTGTGTGTATGTGTGGGTGTGTTAAACAGAAGAGAGGGTGGGAGAAAACCGAGGAAATTGGCTTAGGATTAGTCCTGGGATTTAAAAAATATGGATAAACCTTTAAATATTTTTGTTTTGAATTTTTAAAAACCCAACATAAAGCATTTTCAGGTGCCCTCTATTTTTAGGGATGAGATAAGAACAAAGCTTGGAAAGTAGCAAAATAGGCTGGCAAAAAAGCAAGAACTACATTGAAGATGAGGCAGTGTGTTCCATTCCACAGGATTGTTTGGAGTGACTGGGAGCGGCCATTTCTTGAGGCAGGTAAGCTCACTAAATGGGCATATATTGGTGGGGGTTGTAGAGCTGGTTAAAAATGAGAAGTTCAGTTTTGGACATGTTAATTTAGAGACGCTTACTGGATGTCTGAGTGGAGATGGCATGCAATTTTTTGGGGAGAGGTCCAGAATTCAGGGGAGAGTTCTAGGCTATGGATATGAATTTGGGAGTTGCTGGTACGTAAATGGCATTTATAGACAGGGGACTGAATGAAATCATCTTAGAGAAGAGGGGAGGCCTGGGGACATTCAACTTAGAAGGCGGAGAGATGAGGAGGAACCGGTGAAGGAGACTGAGAAGAAGACTCAAATGAGAGAGCCAAGAGGAGAAAGAATTTCAGAAAGGAAGGTAGGATTGGCTGTGTCATGTGCAGCTAGCTTGAAACAAATGAAACAATTCCTGAAAATTGACCATTGGCTTTGGCAAAGGGGAGATGGTTAGTGAGCTTGACGAAAATTATTTTAGTGGAGTGTTGGGGACAATGCCTGGGAGATGAGGACTCGAGAGGCAATGGAAGAAGACAAGGTAGAGACAGCTGGGATAGACAAACCTTTTGAGGGGTGATGTGATCCAGCATCCAGGTGGAGATGCCACATAGACAAGCAGAAAAGCTATTCTGGTAGAAAACTGTGCAACTGGAAATAATAGTATTTCAGTGTCACATTTTGTTTGAAGACAAATATAGTCCATAGGGAAACAGTTGAAGAAGTCCTCAAAAGAGTTATTCAGCTTCATTCCATCTGAGAAACAGGGCCAGGCCAAAACAAATCACAGACCACAGAGTGGGGGCAGAGGGTTCCAGAAATCAAGGTTAAATATTCAAGAGATAATGAAAATCCATCTGAATTGATACCACATGTGAGTAGAAAGAAGAGAAATTAAAAAAGATGCCAGGAGGCAAATTGAATTTATCCTGGAAGGCATTTTAAGGGGCTGCGTTTTAAAATTTCAGAGCCAAATTCTTGTTTCCCATCCTGCTGTAGTTAAGGAAACATGATCCAAAAAGGCAACGTTTTCAGTGTTCCAGTCACTCTAAAAGGATACGCCTTGTGCTTGGCTAGAGGAGGCAGCTGTTTATCACCTGAGGTCTGGGGGTTCTAGGGCAAATTCACACCAGCACAGTTTCCCTGAGTGCACAGATGTCAATTTCAACTAATTCATTTCCTTGGACTTTGAAGCACCTCCTGGAAGAGTTAACAACTTAACCTCCTACCAAGTAAAATCTTGGTGCGGGTTAATTTTGTTTCGGTGAGAATTTCTTTCCAATTAATACTAAATCCCCAAGCAAAGACTGATCTGGAAAGAAAGAAACAGAGCTTGACTCATCCATGTCTCAGTTTTGCTGACTGCTGGCAGTGCCCACCATGGCTGTCCTTGGAGGTTTGGTTGCAAACCACCATGGGAGCTGAGCCAAAATCTGGAGCACCAGGAGGACTTCCGCAAAAGAAGTACAGCCTTCCAGCTGTATTTTCCAATGCTTTGAAATGAATCTGCCAGGAAAAAAAAAAGAGTTAAGTTTGAATATGATTGAATTAGATGCTTGGAAATTTTCACAAATAAGAAAGAGAAGAATAATATTGTTCACTATTTATTTTGTTTTGCTTTTCAACCTGTTATGAAATTTGGGGAGGTTTTGGAAGAAACCTTGAGAGAGAGAGTGACAGAGAGAGAGAGAGGGAACAGCCGATAAAACTTTGTAGAGAAAATCAAATATTCCATACTTAATAATAAACAAATATATCTAGCTTCTAAGGAAAAAAAAAACTTGAATTGTTCATTTCATCTATGGGGCTTTTTAATATATTTTGTACTGCTCTCTACCTTGAACACATTGTCATGTCCTTTATCATCATCTATAGATCAGTTTTTCTTTGTTCTTTCATGCTTTCCTTCTCCAGTACCTGTCTTGATTTCACTTTCTGTCCCACTTGTTCCTGACTTACTATATCCAACTGTCACTCACTTTTCTGCATTCTGTTTTTATCTCAAACCTCCAATGCAAAATCAAGTTATTATACTTGATAAGTTAAACAGCCTTCTCATGATATGAATTGCAAATGATACTGCTATCATATTTTGCTTATTTTCCTCTATGAGGCAGGCAATCGGATTACTTTTATTTATACATAATATCTACTAAACAGTCACATAATTTAGATTCCTCTACTTTACTGTACTTAATTTACTTTACAGCACACTTTTGGGGAAATTCCTATCCACAGGTTTCTTTCATTCAAATGAGACTCATTCTTCATGTAGAAAATATTACATTTAAGTAAAAATGTAGGAGAAATCAATCCTTTAAGGACAGTAAAAACCAAAGGAAAGGCAGAATGTCCAGATCTTGGAAGAAGAGAGTCAAAGATTTCTAAATCATAATTTCAGGTTTTTATTTTTTACCTGATATTTTGAAGGGTAAGATGTCACTAAGCTGGAATTGTCACTTTTTACAAATGTATCCCCTTAGCTTGATACTCTCCTTTCCTTTAAATTTCATTATAATCATTTTTTTCCACATTGCTTACCACATTTTTCCCAACTCCTCTATCTTCCAGATGGATGTAGTTTACCAGTTCCTGTTCCTCTTAAATGCTTTTTGTTTGGCACTTTCTCTCTCAAAGAAATCATCCATCCCCTCCATGCTGGTGACTTTCAGTCCATCTCTGCAGACAAATTCCTGCATGAGCTACAAATCCATATTTTTATATTCAGCTGGGCTTGTCACATGGATATCCAATAGGCTTGACCTGTCATGTTCAAAATGAATGTCATCATTTAACTCTGCAATCCATTTACTTGTATTTATTCCTTTATGCTTGTTAATAGCTACACAGGGAAAGTAGCTCAACCAGTTCCACCATCTCAATCACCAACAACAATATTCACACACTCTCTTAGGGGTAAAAGCAATGTTTACCACCTTCTGGAGTAAGATCTCAGACTGGGGGAATAGTCCTAGATAACATAAGGCAAACTCCAAACCTAGAAGGTAAGCTATGTGTAAATTCCAGCTTGTGCATCATCCCACTGGTCTCCTAAAATCACCAAATGCAACATTCTTTAAGGTGGAGCTTCATTTCTTGCCCAGTGACAGGCATCCCTATTGTGGGTGAGAAAATAAACTCCAGCTAGTAATATATTCCATTTAGGCTCTGCAGAAATATGGATAGGTAAACAAGAGAAAGATCAGTAAATGCAATAAAGAGTAGAATAAACTCTAAGGGAAAAAATTTAAGAGAGGGGAAAAGGAAAACTATGAAATAAACAGTCCTCATCAAGAATAGAGATAATATCTAACCCATTTAAGAAAAAGAGGAGGAGGAGGAACAGAAAAAGGAGAAGGTAAAGGAAAGAGAGAGGGAAAAGAAGCAATAGTTGGAAAGGAAGTAGGTAATGGGAAAGGAAAAGGCCTCTCAGGAGTTCTTGGAGCTATAAAATATTATTGTGGAAACAAAAGATTAAAGATTAACTGAGTGATGCAATTAAGAGACTTTATGAGAATTTAATTTGCAAGGTGGAAACTTGTACCAAGGAAATAAAAGACGGATATTAGAAGAAAAATATTGAGACATGAAAGATAAATCTGGAAGTTCCAAAGTCCACCACATAGGAATTCTAGAAAGGAAGCAAAAAAGGTATGCAAAAGATGAAATCATCTCGGAAATTTAAAAAATAAATCCTAGAACAGAGGAAATTATTTTACCTTTAGAAAGAAAGGGCCAAGAGGGCACAGAGTAGACTAATAAAATTCATACCACTTGTAGAGTCTAAATATATGGGTGGTTTATGATTTTAAAACTTAAAACAGTTGCTAAGAAATTATTTCTAAGTACTAGAGGCAAATGTAAAAATAATTATTGCCTATGGCTGAAATTCCATTTGATTTTCAGAAAACACAGAAGGTGGTACAGCCAGAAGGAAAAGTAAAAGCATACTAAAAATAGTGTCATTCAAGGTGCAGAGAAGACACACAACACAGGCAAAATATATAAAAAGCTTCCAAAGATAACAAGCAAAATTAAAATAGCCCAATAGACAAAAACAGGCAAATGGTATAAACTCACAATTTGCAGAAAATATCTAAAGTTCCAATAAACTGGTAACAATCTCGTAACAAAGAAACAGAAATTCAAAATAGTACTTTCCACTCCTCAGACTGTCAGAAATTAAAAAAAAGAAAAATACTTCCCACTAATTAAGGGTTTATTATGTATATGATATGGGGAATAATTTATAAAGAGATGATCTCAGTCAGTTCTCATACTATGCCTGTGGAGAATGTGTTATCAATATCCCATTCATATAGTTAGAAAACTGAGACTTAGGTTGATTGGCAGGACTTTGTCTGTGCCTCCAGAAATCCTGTCACCTCCCCTTGACAGCTAAAATTCTTGGACGTTGTCTATGTTTTCTGGTCTTGCTGTAACAAAGTGCCACACACTGGGTGGTTTAACACAACTGGAATTTATTGCCACAGAGGCCAGAAGTCTTCTGCATCAAGGTGTAGGCAGAGCCGTGGCTTCCTCTGAACCCTATGGGTCCTGGCAGTGGCTTCCTGGCCATCGTGGCATGACTCAGTCTTGCCTCTGTCATATGGCTGTCTTCTGCCTCTGCCTCTCTGTGTCCAAATTCCCCTGGTTACAAAGACTGGTTATACTGGATTAGGGCCCACCTAATCCAGTTTAGCCTCATTTTAACTAATAATATCTTCACAGTTCTTATTGCCAAATAGGATCACATTCACAAGACCAAGATTAAGATTTGTGCCTATTTTTTCAAGAGACACAATTTGATCTATAATGGAATTCAATGCTGTACATACTACATCTGGTTCCCCATGTCTTTCCTTTTCACTCACCAACTTAATGGCAATCTTTTTTTTTATTCTAAGATAACTACTTTACTTCCAATGTTTTCTTACTCTACCCCAAGAAAGTAACCTAATACAGCAACATTTCTGTGAACTTGATACTACTATACCCATCAGAAATTAACAGACCGTAGTCATTCCTGGGCATTCTCAGAACATTAAATTTACCCATGATAGCTTATCTGTTCTTCTTGGATTATTGCTCCCCCTTCCTCAATTGCTCTCTATCGCTAGTTCCCCTACATTCTACATTATAAACCATTCGTTTTACATTTTTCAAAGTTCACATTAGTGGTAGCATATAATATTTGTCTTTCTGTGCCTGGCTTGTTTCACTCAGCATTATGTCTTCAAGGTTCATCCATGTTGTCATATGTTTCACAACATCATTCCTTCTTACTGCCGTGTAGTATTCCATTGTGTGTATATACCACATTTTATTTATCCACTCATCTGGTGAAGGACATTTGGGTTGTTTCCATCTCTTGGCAATTGTGAATAATGCTGCTATGAACATTGGCGTGCAGATATCTGTTCGTGTCACTGCTCTCCGATCTTCCGGGTATATACCGAGAAGTGCAATCACTGGATCAAAGGGTATCTCTATATCTAGTTTTCTAAGGAACTGCCAGACTGACTTCCAGAGTGGCTGAACCATTATACAGTCCCACCAACAATGAATAAGAGTTCCAATTTCTCCACATCCCCTCCAGCATTTGTAGTTTCCTGTTTGTTTAATGGCAGCCATTCTAATTGGTGTGAGATGGTATCTCCTTGTGGTCTTAATTTGCATCTCTCTAATAGCTAGTGAAGCTGAACATTTTTTCATGTGTTTCTTGGCGATTTGTATTTCCTCTTCAGAGAACTGTCTTTTCATATATTTTGCCCATTTTATAATTGGCCTGTCTGTACCATCGTCATTGAGTTGTAAAATTTCTTTATGTATGCAAAATATCAGTCTTTTGTCAGATACATGGTTTCCAAAAACTTTTTCCCATTGAGTTGGCTACCTCTTTACCTTTTTGAGAAATTCCTTTGAGGTACAGAAATTTCTAAGCTTGAGGAGTTCCCATTTATCTATTTTTTCTTTTGTTGCTTGTGCTTTGGGTGTAAAGTCTAGGAAGTGGCCGCCTAATACAAGGTCTTGAAGATGTTTTCCTACATTATCTTCTAGGAGTTTTATGGTGCTTTCTTTTATATTGAGATCTTTGGTCCATTTTGAGTTAATTTTTGTGTAGGGGGTGAGGTAGGGGTCCTCTTTCATTCTTTTGGATATGGATATCCAACTCTCCCAGTCCCATTTGTTGAAAAGACCTTTATGACCCAGTTCAGTGACTTTGGGGGCCTTATCAAAGATCAGTCGGCCATAGATCTGGGGGTCTATCTCCAAATTCTCAATTCGATTCCATTGATCTACAAGTCTATCTTTGTGCCAGTAACATGCTGTTTTGACTACTGTGGCTTAATAATAAGCTTCAAAGTCAGGGAGTGTAAGTCCTCCCACTTGGTTTTTCTCTTTTAGAGTGTCTTTAGCAATTCGAGGCATCTTCCCTTTCCAAATAAATTTGATAACTAGCCTTTCCAAGTCTGCAAAGTAGGTTGATGGAATTTTGATTGGGATTGCATTGAATCTGTAGATGAGTTTGGGTAGAATTGACATCTTAATGACATTTAGCCTTCCTATCCATGAACATGGAATATTTTTCCATCTTTTAAGGTCCCCTTCTATTTCTTTTAATAGAGTTATGTAGTTTTCTTTGTATAGGTCTTTTACATCTTTGGTTAAGTTTATTCCTAGGTACTTGATTTTTTTTAGTTGCTATTGAAAATGGTATCTTTTTCTTGAGTGTCTCTTCAGTTTGTTCATTTCTAGCATATAGAAACATTACTGATTCGTGTGCATTAATCTTGTATCCTGCTACTTTACTAAATTTGTTTATTAGCTCTAGTAGCTGTATCGTTGATTTCTAGGGGTTTTCCAGATATAAGATCATATCATCTGCAAACAATGAAAGTTTTACTTCTTCCTTTCCAATTTGGATGCATTTTATTTCTTTGTCTTGACGGATTGCCCTGGCTAGCACTTCCAGCACAATGTTGAATAACAGTGGTGACAGCAGGCATCCTTGTCTTGTTCCTGATCTTAGAGGGAAAGCTTTCAGTCTCTCACCATTGAGTACTATGCTGGCTGTGGGTTTTTCATATATGCTCTTTATCATATTGAGGAAGTTTTCTTCAATTCCTACCTTTTGAAGTGTTTTTATCAAAAAGGGATGTTGGATTTGTCGAACACTTTTTCAGCATCTATTGAGATGATCATTTGATTTTTCCCTTTTGATTTGTTAATGTGTTGTAATACATTGACTGATTTTCTTATGTTGAACCATCCTTGCATGCCTGGAATGAACCCCACTTGGTCATGGTGTATGATTTTTTTAATGTGTCTTTGGATTCGATTTGCAAGTATTTTGTTGAGGATTTTTGCATCTATATTCATTAGGGAGATAGGCCTGTAGTTTTCCTTTTTTGTAGCATCTTTGCCTGGTTTTGGTATTAGATTGATGTTAGCTTCATAAAATGAGTTAGGTAGTGTTCCATTTTCTTCAATGTTTTGAAAGAGTTTAAGTAAGATTGGTGTCAGTTATTTCTGGAAAGTTTGGTAGAATTCCCCTGTGAAGACATCTGGCCCTGGGCATTTATTTGTGGGAAGCTTTTTGATGACTGATTGGATCTCTTTGACTGTGATGGGTTGGTTGAGGTCTTCTGTTTCTTCTCTGGTCAGTCTAGGTTGTTCATATGTTTCCAGGAAATTGTCCATTTCCTCTACATTATCCAGTTTGTTGCCAGACAGTTGTTCATAGTACCCTTTTATAATTTTTTTAATTTCCTCGGGATCTGCAGTAATGTCACCTTTCTCATTCATTATTTTGTTTATATGGGTCTTCTCTCTTTTTGATTTTGTCAGTCTAGCTAGGGGCTTGTCAATCTTGTTGATCTTCTCAAAGAACCAATTTTGGTGGTATTTATCCTCTCTATTGTTTTTTTGTTCTCTACATCATTTATTTCAGCTTTAATCCTTGTTATTTCTTTTCTTCTACTTGGTTTAGGATTGGTTTGCTGTTCATTTTCTAGCTTTTTCAGTTGATCCGTTAGTTCTTTGATTTTGGCTCTTTCTTCCTTTTTAATATATGCATTTAGTGCTATAAATTTCCCCCTCAGTACCGCTTTTGCAGCATCCCATAGGTTTTGGTATGTTGTGTTCTCATTTTCATTCGTCTCTACATATTTAGCAATTTCTCTTGCTATTTCTTCTTTAACCCACTGATTGTTTAGGAGTGTGTTGCTTAACCTCCAGGCATTTGTGAATTTTCCAAGTCTCTTAGGGTTATTGACTTCTAATTGTATTCCATTGTGGTCAGAGAATGTGCTTTGAATAATTTCAATCTTTTTAAATTTATTGAGCCTTGTTTTATGTCCCAGCATATGATCTATTCTGGAGAAGGTCCTGTGAGCACTAGAGAAGTATGTGTATCCTGGTGATTTGGGATGTAATGTTCTATATATGTCTGTTAAATCCAATTCATTTATCAGATTGTTTAGGTTTTCAATTTCCTTCTTGGTCTTCTGTCTGGTTGATCTATCTATAGGACAGAGTGATGTGTTGAAGTCTCCCACAATTATTGTGGAAACATCAATTGCTTCCTTTAGTTTTGCTAGTGTTTCTCCCATGTATTTTGTGGCACCTTGATTGGGTGCATAAACATTTACGATTGTTATTTCTTCTTGTTGAATTGCCCCTTTTATTAGTATGTAGTGACCTTCTTTGTCTCTCAAAACATCCCTGCATTTAAAGTCTATTTTATCTGAGATTAATATTGCTACACCTGCTTTCTTTTGGCTGTAGCTTGCATGAAATATTTTTTTCCATCCTTTCACTTTCAATTTCTTTGTGTCCCTGTGTCTAAGATGAGTCTCTTGTATGCAACATATTGATGATTCATTTTTTTTGATCCATTCTGCAAATCTATACCTTTTAATTGGTGAGTTTAATCCATTTACATTCAACGTTATAACCGTGAAGGCATTTCTTGAATCAGTCATCTTATCCTTTGGTTTATGTTTGTCATATATATTTTTCCCTCTCTCGATTAATATCCTTTAATGTACCCATACCAAATCTCTTTAGTACTGAACCTTTCTCCATGTCTCTCTCTCCTTTCTTTGTTTCTCTGTCTGTAGGGATCCCTTTAGTATCTCCAGTAGGGCAGGCCTCTTGTTAGCAAATTCTCTCAGCATTTGTTTGTCTGTGAAAAATTTGAGCTCTCCCTCAAATTTGAAGGAGAGCTTTGCTGGATAAAGTATTCTTGGTTGGAAATTTTTCTCACTCAGAATTTTAAATATGTCGTGCCACTGCCTTCGCACCTCCATGGTGGCTGCTGAGTAGTCACTACTTAGTCTTATGCTGTTTCCTTGGTATGTGGTGAATTACTTTTCTCTTGCTGCTTTCAGAACTTGCTCCTTCTCTTCCGTATTTGACAGTGTGATCACAATATGTCTTGGAGTAGGTTTATTCGGATTTATTCTATTTGGAGTTCGCTAGGCATTTATGATTTATGTATTTATGTTGTATAGAAGATTTGGGAAGTTTTCCCCAACAATTTCTTTGAATACTCTTCCTAGACCTTTACCCTTTTCTTCTCCTTCTGGAATACCAATGAGTCTTATATTTGGACGTTTTATATTATCTATCAAATCCTTGAGGTCCATTTCAATTTTTTTGATTTTTTCCCCCATTCTTTCTTTTGTGCTTTCATTTTCCATTCTGTCATCTTCCAGGTTACTGATTCGTTGTTCAGCTTCCTCTAGTCTTGTACTATGAGTATCCAGAATCTTTTTAATTTGGTCAACAGTTTCTTTAATTTCCATAAGATGATCTATTTTTTTATTTAGTCTTGCAATGTCTTCTTTATGCTCTTCCAGGGTCTTCTTGATGTCCTTTATATCGTGTTCCATGATGTCCTTTATATCCCATGCCATGGTCTCATCGTTCATCTTTAGTTCTTTAATTAGTTGCTCTAAGTACTGTATTTTTTCTGATCTTTTGATTTGGGTGCTTGGGCTTGGGTTATCCATATCTTCTGTTTTTTTCATATGCTTTAAAATTTTCTGTTGTTTTTGGCCTCTTGGCATTTGCTTAACTTGGTAGGGTTCTTTTAGGATTTGCAGACCAATTGAAATCCTTATCTCTAATTTGTCAGGTCTACAGCTTCGTGGAGTACACTTTCTGTGACTAACCAGCAGGTGGCGTCCATGAGTCACCTGTTCCCCTCAAGCCAGTTCTCCCCCGCTTTGCCCCTGTGGTGAGTGGGGGAGTAAGTCTTGTGGGGTCCAGTTGGTGTACCAAGCTTGCGTGTGTAGCTGGTTTTGCCCGCCCTGTATAAGTGGCGTGTGTCTGGACGGTCAGGGAGGGGGCGGCTCTAACAACCAAATCTCCCTGGTGTTCCTGGAGTTTTAAAGCTGCTGCAATTGTCTAATCCTTCAGTTCAGTCCTGCCACAGTTTGTCTCTGCCACTGACCCACAAGTCCTTGGTATTGGCGTGTGGCCCCTGAGACTTGTGAATGGGTCCCTCTTCCAGGCCTTGCACCCCCTGGTCCTCTGTTGAGGGATGACTGTACTATGTCACAGGTGAGTGCAGTCCCCCCAGGGTGGTTCTGGGCTGCCGGTCTGTGTAGGGAGGCTCCCAGTCTGCTGAAATGATGTCTGAATGGGGCTTGTTAATTCCCACTGCTCCACCTTCCCAAGTCTGGGACAACCAGCTGAGGGTGCAGGGAAGGCTAATGTCCATGCCCAATTTTGTGGTGTATGCGTGTTATTTGAAGCACTTCCGTCACACTGGCTTGTCTGGGACAGCTCTGGGCTATGGGGCTGGTGATGGGCAGGAGTGTTTCCTGTCCACCAGGATGATGGCTGTGAGAGGATGCCCCCATTTTCTTGGGAAGTTGTGGTGTTTAGTGAATTTTCTCAGCCACTGGATTATTGCCTTTTGTCTCAGAGCTCTCAGTTCTGCTCTTGTCTTGACCTGCCCAAATTGCAAGTCTTTGAGGATTTCTGTATTGGGCTTCTTAGAGTAATTGTTTTAGAAAATGAAAAAAAGATAAAAAAAAAAAAAAAAGAAAAAAAAGGGCCGCCAGCAGATCTAATGCGTTATTGAAATGCTAAGAGACAAAGCAATTAGGGCTATTAAGCAAAGATCCAGGGGGCAGAGAGAGCAGTTTTTCTTTGAGTTTTGCAAAGGAGCCTGCGGGGCCTGAGCTCTGCCCTTCCCCTTTCTGTGTTCACCAGAACTCCAAAAATCCTCCGCTTTTATTTTTGAGTTTGTCTTGCTGTTTTTTTGCTATGCCTGTCTCCTCTCTGCTGGGCTGGCTGCTCTCAGATTCTCTGGTGTCTGGTCTCAGTCTGTCTGTGGTTGGAGTTTGGATCAGTAGAATGAGTTTCTGATAAGGGCTGCCACTGCAGTTCTCCCTTCTCCTTCCCGGAGCTGACAGCCCCTCCTCCCACAGGACTGAGCCTGGCAGGGAGGGGCATGGGTCCCCTGGCCACAAAACCTTACAGATTTCACTGATCTCAGCAGTTCCACGTTTTCATGAGTGTTGTATGAAGTATGCCCAAAGTCAGATTGCTTTGCAGTGTCCAGTCCATGCAGTTCCTGGCTTTCTACCTACTTCCCTGGAGGAGTAACTAAAACATACACCTCACCAATCCACCATCTTGCCCTGCCTCTCAATGGCAATCTTTTTCTACCTCCAGTAAATCTTTTTATTTGCAAGCAACCTTGGATTAATCCAATATTGATTAGTCCAATAGCTACTTGTCAGCCTCATTTCGGTGACTTCTTTAGATGGTCAACATCGTTAACCACTTTGCCTTTCTTGAAGTTCTTCCCTTGACTGTGGACTCAAAGTTTGCAATTTTCATCTGACTTGCTTTACTCCAAACTTCACATCTCTCTCTGCCTTACCCCTACTTTTCCAGACTCTATAATGCTCCATAAGCATTAGTTATGACAGTTTACTTAAAATATTCAGATTTTCTCACAAACAAGTTATTATATCTACATATAAAATGGAACTACACAGAAGACAAATACATTTCTTAAGATAAAATAATTAAGTACAGCAGCTGTCACTCTAGGCCACAAACTCAGAGTATCTCAGATCTCATTTGTTCATGTTCAAAAACTATACTCTTAATTATGAGTATTTTTTGTGTCCATATGACTAAAAAAAGAGCATAGCCACAGTAAATCCATATTTGTACCAGGACAATAATCTAGTAAATATTCCAATAGAAAGAAATTAATAAACAGATGCAACTCTTCCTAAAATCATGAAACAGTCAATTTGCCCATTTTTTTCAGAACTGGTTATGGAACAGAAACAGAGTTTTGTTATAAGAATACCCCATGGAACTATCCAATACCATAGAGTACAAGCAAGGATTTGTCAGTGTCTTCAGAATCTTATCATGAATTATTGACTTGATTTGAGCCATACAATTGGATAAATGCCTCAAAACAAACCTATAGCAAGGGTAATCATTGCTTCTTTCATTGAACACCAAACCAAGGGCTGAGAATATGTTTAAGACATATGAGAATCTGTTGTCCTACAGGAGCTTACAATTAAGAAATTTTTAAGGATAAAACAACAGATTCAATCATTGTACTTAGTGATTCCAAATCCCCAACAAATGATAATTTTGGGGATTCAGTAAAAAAAAAAAATTAACACTCCCAATGATTCTTGGGGATTCTTGATATGAAAAGTTACTCTTCATTTTCAGAACACCTTCTTTATTTTTAAAATAACAATGAGTGGCCACAATACTAAATAGCGAATTATATTTCTGTGGTAGAATTTTACAAAAGAACTTGAGGTTTTCTTTAACTATATATTTATACTTACACACACAAATGCATATTTATATTTATAAGTACATTGTTTATTAACCAATATATTTTGATATTTTAAAACATAAAATAATCTTTACCTGATAGAGACATTTGACAATAAAAAAATTAAAAAGGAAAATGAATACTTAAGAAAACCACCAGAAATTGAAAGATAATATTATAAATGTTTCATATTAGAAGTTACAATTCTTAAATTTTAAAATACACAAAGAATTAAAGGCTCTAGACAATACCCTTAATCTATGTTTTATGATGATAAATATTCTAGTTGTAGAAAAATTTCTTTCTTTTTGCGTTGAAGTTGGTCCCATTGCTGCGTGTTACGGAGGATCTTCACTTTGCACATTATGGTACATGTTGCTTCACGTAAGTACTTTGTTGGGTTGCTCTGATACTGGTATTTCATTTGAAATCACTATTGCTTTGTCTAATTCAGATTTTATATCAGTTTCTGATTTCATGCCATGGTATTTTGTAACATTCATACTTTCTTCTCTTTGCATATTTTTAAGGCATTTACAAAGAACTGTAGCCTCACTAGCAAGATTAATAGAACACAGAATTTCCTTTTGAAACAGTCAATCTAAGGACACTTCTTTGCTTGGAAGCTCGTTAGTTCTTGGAATATCACTCATAGGATTTGTATGAAGTATACTATTCATATACATTTATTAATATTTACTTTATTTGCAAGTATGGCTCACTGTTAGCACATGGAGCAGGAACACACATAATATGGTCACAGCTATAAGCGACACTGATTAGAACGTGACAACTTCTCTCCCACCTGTTCTTGTCCTGGTTCATGTAAATGTTGACCTTAACCTTCACTTCTCATCAGCTTTTCCTGTTCTTGCTTTCAACTTGTTATCAACAGATTCCCTTGAATCAGGGATGTCTTGATATTGCTTGCTAAACTGTCTCATGACAATTAAAATCTTTTTTCCTGATTTATTGAATGATTTTTCACAGAAATCAGGATTCTCAAAAACATATAGAGTTCCCAAGAAATGTCAGGAAGGAATTTCCTCACGGAAACATTCACTTAAATGTTCTCATGTGAGAGACAACTAGTGGAAACATAATATTCAAGCTGGCGACTATTACTGTAAAAGTAGTAATTTTCTTTCTTTCTTCTCTCTCTTCCCTTCTTCAACAAGTATTTATCAATACCAACTATAAGAAAGACATTATACTAAGTACTTTTATGAGAAAAAGATATTAGAGATGTGATAAGAATATGGGGATTTTAACAGGAACACAGACACAAAGCTGGATTATCTAGGTTCAAATTTCACATCTATCACAAACTTTGCAAATGTGGGCAAGTTCCTTAAATTCCCTGTGCCCCAGTTTCCCAAACCATTAAATGGGAATAACACTATCATTACTTCCAGTGGTTGTTTTGAGGATTAAGTAAGTTAATACATGAGAAGCTCTCAAAAGAGCATCTAGCACATAACAATCAATAAACACTAGCTCGTGTTGCTGTTGCTGTTGTTATAATTAATGTTTTTCCTAGGAAAAGGAGCTACATGGAAAAGCCACAAAGGTATAAAGTGGCAGAAAATATGGAGAACAAGCAGATATTTTGTCTGATTAGAGCATGGTTGCACAAAAATGAAGATATGAGGAGTAGAAAACAAGTTTTTAATTTTATTTCTTATCCATTATTATATCTATTCAATATTAACTCTTAAATATCACCCTTGGATCTGCTATATTTTTCTGCTATGGTAGCTTTCAACAGACCAACGCTCTCACTAAAAACAAATAGAAAGCTGATCATTAAAAAAAAAATCTGTTTACAGACTTTGGGAAACTGCTGGAGCATCCAGGACAACATGGAGCAGGATTGCTCCAAGGCAGAACCAGAATCATGGGGAGATTGGCTCACTTTTTATAGCTACTTTTGCTTTGGGATCGTATCTTGATTATGAGAATGGGTCACAAAGCTGATATTCCAAGCTTTGCTTAGGTTGAGGGCCACTACTTTTGAAGGAGGTGGAGCAGGTAAATTAGCATAGCTTTGGCAGTCAGGGAGCTGAAAAGAAAAAAAAAGAAATTGAGAATTGACTGGCCAAGATCCTATTGAGCGGGGGAGTGTGGTGAACTAAGCCTGACACATGCCAGTTTGTTCCTCAAAGCATTTGTTGAATTCTAAAGCTGTGTAGGGCAGGAGATTAGGAAATTAAGCAGAGTATCTAAAAACCACTGAAAAGCAGAGGGGAAATTTTAGCAGTCTTGCTGTGCTTAGGAGACAAGAATTAGAATTTGGGAAATGTTAGAGGAAGAGGGATAGTAAATATTCCGTTTACAGCCCCTAGAGGGCTAAGTCATAAGAACAAGCAGCCAGATAGGTAGACAGAGCCTTCCCAAAATTGCAACCCAGAGCTCAACTCAGCTCAGTCCCTGTTTAGTTAAAAGTGAAAAGCCCCAACAACATCTGCCTAGCAGAGAAGAGGGTTCATTCTCTCTGGAGATGATGACATCCTCTAATGTTCATCCTATTTTTCATACACAGCATCCAACGTTTATTAAAAAAATAGGAGGCAAATAGTCCAGGCTAGATTGGCTATCAAACAAACAATCAAGTATAAGATGTGGAAAAATATTAAAATAAAAACTAGAAGGCACTGGAGAATGAACAAAAGAAAAATCAGGGAGAAACTGGAGAGGAGTTAACACTTGGAAGAAGCTAATGACACGGAATGAGTTTCCTGTTTTTAGGGCTTTTAGCCTTAGGGCAAGCCCCAGTCTGCCAGAATGAGTAGCTAAAACTGTTACAGAAAACTTCCTGGCTTGAACAACCAATAGTATCATAACAAATGCAATTAAAAGGAAAAAAAAAAAAAAAAAAAAAAAAACAGGAGGAGAGAACCAAAGAGGGAGAACCCAAATTCAAAGTATCTTTATCTGTCCTGTGAAACACACATACACAGGGAATATTCTAAATAAGTGATGGAGTTCTAGAGGAATTTAGAAGAATTGAGCTGTTCTCCACCAGAGAAGTGTCCAAGTTTGCAGTTTGAGTTCCGACAAGCTACCTGCTTGCGTAAAACAAAAATATAAAAATATGCTTCAGAAAAAAAAAAAAAATGAATCCAGAGATTTTACCACATATAGTTAAGGATGTCAAGGATACAATTCAAAATGGCTGTATATCAGAAAAAAACAGGAAAATAAGACCCATGCCCAAGAAGAAACACAATCAATGGAGAATAATTCTGAGATGATCCAGAGGGTCATCTGGCTGAAATAATGGCTGAAAATGTCACAAATTTAGAAACTGACATAAACTTACAAATTCAAAATATTCTGCAAATGCCAAGCAAAATAAATACAGAGAAAATGACACTTAGGCACACTGTAGTCAAACTGCTGAAAAAACAATAATAAGGAGAAAGTACTGAAAGAAGCCAGAGAAAACTGACACAATGCATACATGTGTTATTGGACTGCAGAAGCCAAGAGACAGGGGAACAGCACTTTAAAATAATGAAAGGAAAAGAACAAAAACTGTCAATCCACAATTTTATACACAGCAAAAAATCTTCTCCAAGAATAGAAGTGAAATCAACACATTTTATGATAAAGAAAACTGAAAATTTGTGGTGGGAGAATTTGCATTTCAAGGAATGAAAAATGTTATTCAAGGTAAAGAGAATAGAAACTATATGGACACTTGGATCTTGAGGAAGAAATAAGATAATTAAAAATTACAAATATAAAATACTATTTTTCCCTTACCCTTTATTATAAATTATATGACTGTTTACATAGAAATTATAATTTTGGATTATATGATTCATAATTTGAGTAGATGTAATAGAAATTACCATTATAGTATAGGGGACACCACCTGGCTAAATGGATGTTGATAGTTGCAAGATTTTACATTTCATGTGAAGTGATACAAAGTCAATTCTAAGTATACTATGAAAAGTTAAGGATGAAAAGCACAATCCCCAGAGTAACCACTAAAACAAAATGTAAAATGGTATATCTAGAAAGCCAATAGTTATATTAAAATTTAATTCAAAAGTATTCAATTCATATAAAAGAAGAAAAAAGGTGTACGTATAACATGAAAAAGGATGGAAACCAGAAAATAAAGAGTAAGAATGTAGATATAAATCCAGCTTTGCCAGTAATTACATTAAATATTAATAGACCAATCAGTGCAACCAGAAAACAATTATATGCTTTCTATAAAAAATTCAATTTAAATATAATGAAAAATATATATTGAAAGTAAATGGATGGAAACAGACACACTATGCAAACAATTTGTAGAATAAGGCTTGAGTGGCTATATAAATGTCAGATAAAGTAAACACTGTTTCAGGTAGACAGAAAGCACTACCTGAAAAAGAGGGGCATCTCATAATGATGAAAGGGTGAATATATCAAAATTATATTAAAAAATAATCAATGTGCATGCACCTAGTAGAATTTCAAGACACAAAAATGGATAAATTTAAATAAAGATATAGATAATTCCTTAATAATTATTGGAGATTTTAACAACACTATGACATTTATAGAAAAATTAGATTAAAACAATCCGTAAAAACATGGATGATCTGAACACCACCGTCAACACTTTTACTAAATTGGTATTTATATAACACAATACAGATCAACTACAGAATACCTGTGTGCAGGTATTTATTAGAAATGCATAGTGACTTTATTCATAATAGCCAAAGGCTGGAAAGAGCTCATGTTTCCCTCAACAAGAGGATGCATAAGCAATCTGGAGAATATATATACAATGGGATGCTACACAGCAATAAAAATGAGCAAACTGATGGTACACAAAACAATGTGGGTGGATCTCAAAAATATTACGTGGAGTGACAGAAGCTTTTCACAAAAGAGTACATACTGTATGATTATACCATATGATTACATTTATTATAGAATAGGCAAAACTAATCTGTGGTTAAAAAGTCAGAACAGTGTTTGTCTCTTTTGTTGTAGGAGAAAGGAATTAGTGGGAGGGGGCATGAGGGAAATTTCTGAATATCTTGTAGGAGTTTGGGTTACATGGGTGCGTGCATTTGTTAAAACTCATCAGTTGGCACATTTATGATTTGTGCATCTCATTGTAAATCTTACCTCAACAGAATAAAAAGGACCAAGAACAAATATTGAACTCTAGTTAATGAAATATTTGCAGGGAGGTGTAGTTATTCCTATAACTTACTTGGAAAATGTATTTTAAAAAAAGATGGAGAGCTAGATGGACAGAAGGATAAATACATGGGCAGATGTGGGGTAAAGCAAATACACTAAAACATTAATTGTGGTGATAGGTACATGGATATTCACTATGATATTGTATCAACATCTAAAAATTTTCATAATGATCTGCTATAACTTTGCATAGCCTCCTATTGAGAAGTATACTCTATTTCTACACCCCTCGAATCTATGATGGCTTTGCAATTTGCCTTGGCCAAAAGAATGTGGCAGAAATAATGATGTTCTAATTTCAAGCCTAACCTCAAATGATGGTTTGCTCTTCACCTGCATCCAGCACTTGAAGATTACAAGTCCAACTGGCTTGAGAATAATTGTACACGTGGAGGAAAATCTAATCGTTGCAGCCCAGGCCATCCAAGAGTCAACCAACCCTTACAGATATGAGAAAACCTGGCCAAGATCAGCAAAGCTGCCTACCTAACCCACAGCTGACCACAGATGCATGAGTGAGCCCAGCCAAAATGAGAGCAACCACCAAGCTGATAGTTCATGAGACAGCAATAGCTAATGGAAACATGTTCCATTCAGTAAATTACATAACTTCCCTCAACTTCAATTTCTCTGTAGTATCTATTTCATAGGATTGTGGGAAATATTAAATGATTTGATTCATCCAAAGGGCTTGGAACACTTGAAAAGGCATACATGTTTTAAAAATATTGACTATAAATACTATCTCCACTGCCTCAGAGAGCTGCCTTGGGGACCGACTCAAAAAGCTAACTGCCAAATTCTTTAGAAATATAGAGAAAGTATGGAAATGATTTATTAATTTTGCCAGGACATTACTCTTTTGCCTTGATGCCAATCCAGATTGGGGCTTGTCATACAGGAAACTGACCCTGCAAAGGAGAAGGGAAAGTAGATCGAGTTTAGAGTTTAGCCATTAGACTCACTTTCAGAAAGTTATGAGTTTTCTCAAAGGGGAGCTCAGGGAGTCAGGTCACTTTCGGTTTTTCCCTATCAGATTCCCTGTGTCATTTCTGGGACTGAAGTCTCCAAGTCACACTTCATCTAAAAAGCAAGTTTCCTGAGCTGAAACCTTGCACAAGCACTTCTCCCACCATAAACAAACATCCGTTTTCAAAGAAGTTGGCCTTCAACTCTGCTTCTCAAGCAAAATGATCAGGTGGCTTGGCACAGGGGATGGAACCTCTTACAATTACAAAAGCTCTCTGCACTTCAAACAAAACTGGCTGCCAAAAGTCCTTAGACTCATGAAAAATCTCCACCATTCCGCTGGGGCAACTGAATAGGCCTCCTCAAACAGAAAATATTTAATATCCGGTAGGTGACTTTTCTTACCTCAAAATAAACAGTCTTTGTACCTGGCCATGGTGAATGGGGCACACTCTGGGAGCTCTGCTCCACAGGAAGCCAGTGGCTGCAATTAGACCCTGTTTGGGTCAAGGGTCACTCTTTAGGGGGTGTGAAATCGGGACCGCTGGGCTGACCTTCCAAAACAAACGAGGTGAGGCACTGTTCACAGTTGCCTCTTTTCTTTTACAAAGTGTAACCGAATTATACATCCTCAAAATACTGTTTGAAAATTCCTGACAGACAGTTTCCCCATTTCTTTGACCGCGGGAAACTTTGATAAAGGCCCACACACTCATGGCTTCCTATGGCTTAGGGGTAATTCGGAAGAGGTAGCAGCAGCCACTGTTCAACCTCGTGTGGGGTGAGGCTCCCAGGAACAAGCCAGGAACAAGGCCTTGTTTCTTAATGTACCCCTGGTGCTATAGCTTCCATCCTTCCCCACAGGTCTCCAGGAAGAGGGAGGGATATTTACAAGGATACCCGTCTCAGGTGAGAGCATTAGAATTCCATGGCTGAGGGACCACACACCCTGGATATGATTTCTGTCCCCAGCATGTTGTCTCATGCACTTCTGGCCAGCATATCTTAAAATAAAGATGAAAATACCTGGCAAACCTGCCCACCCACCACTTCAAGAGAGATGGTGAAGCTCTCTTTTCCTTGGCTTAAAGGAAAATGTAGGACATCAGGAGTTAGGGTTTGGTAAGCTAAGGCCTCCTGCATGTCCGGTACAAACTCTACAGTTATCAGATACGTTTTTCCCCTAGAGTTCAGCAGTCCCGGAGATGTTGCTAGTGTTACATGAAGAAAGGCTTTATGTTGTCATCTATATTCAGGAAATGCAGAGGTAAACTGGTTTATTTTCTGCAGTTCTCAGGGCCTTCAAAATGCTAAATGCACAATGCATTTGGAAGAGTGATGTAGGGCATGCATGGCTTCCCAAACTCTCCCGATAATGGCACCCTCTTTTTTCTCATAAACCATTGTGTGGTCCTCAGAAAACATTCTGGGAAATGCAGCTTTAGTGAAACCACGAGAATCGTGAGAGTTGTATGGGAAATTATTAATGTAGTCCCAATAACATCAATGGACTTCCATGGGTTCGGATGAGTGAAAGAAACCATAGGCTTTATAATAACCCCTAATTGCCAAACTGGAATGGAGAAAATCAGTGTCTGGATGAATGTCCTTGGATGGGAGTGAGATTAAATCTCCCCTGAATGCCCAGGAAAACCATGAGGTGAAGAGGTCTGGTGAGCCTGACGTTTCACTAAGCACACCCATAAAGGAGGAAAGGAGGACCTTTTCTAACTGAGCCCTCGGGTCTGAACCCTTCCTGCGCCCTGTAGTTTCCAGTTGCCTCTCTGCCTACAGGGCCCCAGGCCAATGGGCATGTTCTCTCTGCCTGATGGAAGGAACGTAGGATACCGCTGACCACTTGGATAAAATGAAGTGCGGAGAAGTGGTTATTGACCAATGGTATCAAGGATCCCACAGATGATCTTTGAGTGATAGTTATTCCTCAGTCCTTCAGGCAGAGAGAAGAGAAAGTAGGAATAGTGGACTGTTACAAGGAATTTCTAACCTTCTTTATTAGTTTACTGTTGAGTGAAATAGCTACTCGGGATGGTGGCACTGACACCATTGGTGCTTCTTGCCTATAGCCATTGAGAGTGGGTGGGTAACAAGTGGTAATTTATTCCTTCCTTCCTTCTTTCCTTTCTTCCTTCCATATATGAATAAAATAAACCTATAGAAAGTGATCCATTGTCTTTAGGTGTACTGCTATATGTGAAATTTTTAATGCTCTTGATTAAGGTTTGTGTCAGATTTTGTTGTGAAGTTTTGCACTCAATCAAAGATAATGTTTCCTATTTCTATATACTATAAAGCAAAAGGTAATTATTTCCCTCTTGATATTACCAAATGTAGTGGACTGAGCATCTAGGATTAGATTTAAATGTGACGAATGGCATACGGCTGCACAGATTGTTGTTAATAACCATGTACACAGCAGTGCACAATGAAATTTTCCCCAACACTAGCTCTTAATGATAATGAATGCTTATAATAATGCTAGATCATGTTTCAGGATCACCTTTCATCTTGAGACCCAACTTACTGTGAAATCTAAATAGCCATATATGCTTTCAAATGATATTAGTACAATGATACTAAAGCATTACAAGATATTTTTGGCATTGTGTTGCCATCAATGTCCCCATATTGTTGAATTGTTGTTTATTTTGTTAGGCAATATGATCATTACACACTCCACAGTGTGTCTTAACCTGATGTTTGCACCGCTATCCATATCCAAATTTTATGGGTCTGAAATTCTGCTTTATAAAGTGTTGTTTGCAATTATTGGCAAAAAGTTCATGTATTTAAGTACCTGAAATAATTGGATGTGTTCTCTCAAAAGGATCAAAGGGATTTTATATTTCCCTAATAGTCTCTGCAAAGACAATCTGAATAAGCAGCCATTTTTGAATGGGCATGTCCTCTCCCTCAGGGTTACTCCATATACCTTACTTTCCTCTAAAAATAAAACTGAATTTGATTCATTCGTTAGGGAACAATATCCTGTATCCTGTAAAAGAAGAAAGTGCTTGAGTCATTTAATTCTGTTACCAATAGTAAAATAACAAGCTTTACCCTGTGGCTGGGTGGACAGAGAAGATATCCACTTCTCTGAGTTGATTATCTATAAGATATAAACTTAAATAAAATAACCACTAAATAATAATAACCCTAAAATGGTATATATTTTTATGTCATGGAATATGATTTTACATTAGAGATTCATTCTGTGGGATGAAACCATCAAACCTTTGAAAGGGAGATACTTAGATCAGTCATTTGTACCTTGCTTTAAATGAGGTTAACTTTCATGAGAGGAGATTTTGCTGGAGAAATTCAAAAGAAACATGAGCTTATTGGTGAGTAATGAGGACTGGGAGCTCTCACACCCAAAGGGACAAGAGGTTCTCAGGGTGACCATGGACAACTTATGAAAATATCCCAATATTGTTTCAGGCTGGAAGAGAAAACATTTACAATTGAAGACTCCAGTGATCATCAGGAGCTGAAGATTTCCTGCCTTGTTACTTTAATCTACTGGTTCAAGAGCCTTATTGTTGGTATGCTTTTTTTTTAATGCAATTTTATTGATATTTATTCACATTCCATATAATCCATCCAAAGTATACAATCAGTGGCTCACAGTATCATCTATAGTTGTGCGTTCATCACCACAATCAAATTTAGAACATTTTCGTTACTCCAAAATAAAGAGAAAAAGAAAAAAGAAAAAGGATGCTCAAAACATCTCATACCCCTGATACCCCCTTATTATTTATATATATATTTTCATCTTTATTTTATTACTTATCTGCCCATACACTGGATAAAGGGAGTGTCATTCACAAGGTTTTCATAATTACATGGTCACATGATAAAAGCTATATAGTTATACAATCATCATCAAGAATCAAGTCTATTGGATTACAGTTCAAAAGATTCAAGTATTTGCTTCTAGCTATTCTAATACACTAGGAACTAAAAAGGAATATTTATATAATACATAATAGTAACCTCCAGAATGACATCTTGATGCTATTTAGAATCTCTTAGCCACTGAAATTTTATTTTGTTACATTTACTTTTCCCCTTTTGGTCAAGAAGGCTTTCTCAATCCCATGATGCCAGGGCTAGGCTCATCCCTGGGAATCATGTCCCAAGTTGCCAGGGAGGTTTACACCCCTGAGAGTCATGTCCCACGTAGCAGAGGAGGGTACGAGTTTATTTGCAGAGTTGGTTGAAGGAGAGAGGCCACATCTGAGCAACAAAAGAGGTTCTCTGGGAGTGACTCTTAGGCATGATTATAAGTAACTTAGCTTATCCTTTGCAGGAATAAGTTTTATAAGGGCAAGACCCAAGATTGAGGGCTTGGCTCATTAAATTGGGAGTTCCTAATGCTTGTTAGAATATTAGGAATTCCCCAGGTGGGGAAGTTTAATATTTCCACATTTTTCCCCAGTCCCTCAAGAGGAATTTCCAAATACTGTTTTTATTTTATGGTATGCTTTTTAATGTAAGCCATTCCAAAAGCACTTTAAAGAACTTTTTTTGAAAAAAATAATATAGACCTAAAGTGGAAGGCAATCCATATACTTACAGTTTAACCCTCCATTCATGCACACACACACATATATACATTTATTCACCATCACCACCACCATCAGACTTAGCAGTTGGCAAAACTGCTTATAATAAATGCTGATATTCATATATGTGTTCATACTACTAGCCTCATAGAGCATAAATCTCTGACTCACCACTGCAGGCTTGAGTGCAAAGTTCCTGCATTAGCCTTACAACCTAGATATTGAATCTATAGTCGGTAGGCACAACAGTGGATAATGGCACATTTTAACATGGAAGGTAGGGAAAGGGAGGGACAGGGGACGCATAAGAATAGCAAATAACTGACCTGGTAAGAGATGCCAAATATAGCACAGGATACCAATTTCCTGATTTTTGTTTGTTTGTTTGTTTGTTTTAAGGCAGATTTTGGAGACAACAATCACTCAACAAAATATAGAATTCTGAGCTAAATTAGAGAATAGCAAGAACTACTCACTCCTCACTTGCCTTGTCTCCTCACTGAGCCCTGTCTCCTTCCTCTCCTGAGCTCTCCCACCATTCCTAGCTCTTGCGCAGGGCCCTGTCTCTGTTCCAGGTTACACTTGGAGTGGTCCTCAGTGCTTCTGGCTAGAGCAAGACTTGAGTGAGCTAACTCTAACAGATGCCATAATGTTCTGATTAGTAAATAAACTTGCGTATTGTCTTATTGCTTCTTTTTTGTTCTTCTCCCTCCCAGCTTTGTCCTCTTGAGGCAGCAGACTTTTACCCAATGAGAACCTTCCGTTAGAGGCTTAGCACCACTCAAGCTCCTTGTCTGGTTGTCAGGCATGGGTGCTCAGGACAATGTGCATCTATCTGTTTTGCTATGAGGGGATGAGCAAACATTACACTAACCTATCATCAGATCTGAACTGCGGGGCAACAACAAGAGCTTCTCAACAACCTATAATTTGAAGGAAGAAGAAAAGATGGGCAGTGAAGTATGAACTCATTGCTATCACTAGAAATACAGCTCAAAGAGAATGCCTTTTGATGGTAAATCAGGATGCTTTGGCTATAGTCAAACTCAAAGTGCAAGGGATGGCATATTTTAACAACTCAGTCTGAAATATTCCATGCATTTGGAGCAAAAAGATACAGGGCATCATGAGTGGACCTTTGCAGCTCAATTTTCGCCCCCCACCCACCTTCTTTGAGGGGTGACTGCTGCCCAACTTGCAAAAGCAAGAAAACCACCCTATCTTACAAAACTCTTTCTAAAGCAGCCACATGTATCAAGTGTTGAAGATACTTCTGACCCTTGAAGGATATAAACCAATAAAACAGTGAAAACAGCATGTGATGTGGTAATACAAAAGCACTCAGCTAAAATGCAGGCTGCAGTCTGCAAGCAGTTTTTGTTGATGATTAGAAAACAGGAAGTTTCAACCTGGTCAGTCCCTTAGAGGAAAGACAAGAGATGACACACTGGAGGTGGGCTGCACTAGTCCCAGGTCTTCTAGACAAATAAAGATATATTCCTCCTTCTCTAGGTCTTGTTAATGCAAACCTGTTTTGTCATTAAAAAAAAAAAATTTAAAAAGTCACTTCAGGTAAGATAATTAAGCTCCCACAGACTTTGCAATTTGCAAATAGTCAGCTTTTAACTAGGCCCCCACCACTCCTTACCCAGCTGAGTAAGAGAAGAGAGAGCCAGCTAGAAGAGAGAGTGAGCTTTCTTGTCAGGTTACACTCTGACTTTCTAGAGTTCTTAATAAAATCTCCCAATCTATTGATATTAACTTAGAAACATCAACATCTTGTTAATGGAAATCTCTTTTTCTGTCTTTCACACTGCTCTTCTTGCAAGCAGATAGGCAGAGGGGCTATAATACTGGATGACAAAGATTCTGTTACAATGTGGTGGAAATTTTTTCTATTAGCTTGTTTTAGTTTTTAGAGAACAACACTCTCTAAAAGTTGTTCTCTATGGAACTGTGGATATGGCGGCTTTAAATTCCTCGATGCAAAACAATGTCCTGCCAAGGAAAATGATAGAATTTATTTAAACACCTCACTCTCCTTTGTGCACAGAAAAACCACTGTCGCAGAGTCAAGATGAGATTTTCCTAAAAGAGGAAACAAAAAGTAGTTTAAAACTTTAATTACTAGCATATTAAGCCCATTTTCTCTTCCTCCCAGTTACTAGAGGTTCTTGAAAGGCTTTTAACGTATCTAAAAGTGCCTGGAAGTATTGCCAGTCTCCAGTTTTGAAAGGCTGCTTAATGGGAAAATTGAACTAGAAATGGAAGGACAAGAGGGAAAAGCATAGGCCTTTTGTTAAAAACACAGGTTTTTAAAATATTAAGAGTAGAAGGGAATTCAAGAATCCTCCATCGGGACAATGCCTCTTGCTCCCTTGTCCAGGGTGAGAGGATGTGAACTTGGCGCCGTGAGCGGAGATTACCGTGTGGAAATCTGTGGATTAGATGTTTTTGTTTTCTCCTTGGCATTTCCCTTCTACTCCAATTTCTTTTCGTAACGAGCTGGGTCATGTCCTGCCTAGTCAAGATGTTTCTCGAAGAGTGCTTCAAACTGCCAAGAATATGGTCTCCTGCTTCTCTCTTCTCTGTAGCATTTCAGTTACAGAAGGCCTTACCTCATCAGAGTAATTGACTGTGCTCAGAATCCTATCAGACTGCAGCAGGGCCCCTAATCTGTCTCTGATGCTGGAGATTAAGAATATTACAAATGCCTGCAATAAAGTCTGTTTCCCATTCGTTTTCCATTACTCCGTGTTTGCTCATCACATAAAGATCTTGTGAAATGCTTCCTTTCCACCTTGGCTCCACCTCAAACTCTGCATCACTTTTCTTTTCTTTCTGTGAACCTCTTCTGTTCTGAAATCTCATTTACAGTCTTAGATAAATTGTTTCACCATTTATGAAATTCAGAATGTAGATATCTTTTTTTTTCTTTAGCTACCCTGAAAGCAGCTGCGCTGTTGTTGAAAGAATAGGAATAAAGGTCTTTGTTCCAATGATAGAAGAGAGCGTGAATAAAGTCCCTTGTACGTGCAATATAAAAAAGTAAATGGATAATGCTGCCGAGTCGGAAGAAGGGGATTCAGCAAGCTGGAGAGTTGGCAAAGCGAATTAGAAGATTGAAGACCAGAATAATTTGTTGCTTTGGGACCCTGGATGCTCTTTATTCATTCATTCTCTCTGTCTCCCTCTCTTTCTCTCTCTTTCTCCTCCCGCTCTCCCTCCCTGTCTCTCCCTCCCTGCCTTCCTCGGTTTGGTTTGGTTTTCTCTTTTGACTGAAAGAAAGGTCTTGGAGAAGGGTAACTCTGGAAGTTGCTCTAACAACCTCAGAATTAGAATACTTTGTCAGGGAACTACAAGATACTTCTGTTTGGTTTCGCTGTCACTTTCATTTTTTATTTTTCTTGACCCTTAGTTGTTTCAAAATGTTCAAATTAAAACACACATAAAAAAGAATCTGTACATACATCCCATCTTCTGTAACAGTTCTCAGCTTTAAACCTACAAACTGGAATTCTACTGAAACCATTTGGTCTTCTAATAGCATTCAGTTGGTTTTATATCCTTACTTTTGACTTAAAAAAAAAAATTTCTCTCCTTCCATGTGAAATTTCATTTCAAAGAATGATGGCAGACATTGAATCTGGAAGCTCTTCTATCCTGAATGACAAAAATAAAGAGTAATGCTGAAAGCTCTACTGCATGGAATCCTCTCTTTACCCTTTCCCCCAAATCCCTAACTGGCTGTAAAAACATATCTGGAGAACAGAAATTGCACAGTCCCATTGACAGGCTTTTATACAATGACTAAGCTGCACCGCATGTCCTGTGTTTTCCAACTAGATAACAGGGCTGCTTTCTCAAAAGTAAAAGGCAATATTGGCAACAATTTCACAGGATCTGGTCATTTTCGCGGTCACTCACAACCCTGTTATCTACTGTTCCCTGGTAGCCTAAGGAATGGGAGCTCTGGGCTCAGGGCAGTAAAATATGATTCACATTGATTTCTAAGGGTGTATTGCTCCAGACTTGGCCAGAGCAGACAAAGGCCATTAGGACTTCTTTCGTGATGTAAATAAGGCATGCCCGTCCCTTTGTTACCAGCTGGTAGCTGATGTTGGCATATACTTGAAAATGGAAGGAATGGCACATAAACAAACAAAATGGCTATTCCAAATGTTGTCATTCAGTTAGGGAGTCTACAAATTAGACTATTAATGTTAAACTGGAGTGAAATCAGACCTCATACATAGTAATGAGCTTTGAAGTTTAGCGCACTGAGTTAAGAGAGACCCATCAATTTACGTACGTTAATGCAGGCAGGCCAGGCACAGAATGACAATGGAGAGAGACACAGAGTAGGTGGGCACAGAGAAAGCCTTTTACAAGCTATTTACATGGAACTCATATAGCATTGAATGCATGGGATTTTTTCCAAAATGCTCCCTTTCAGTGTATTTTACTATCTAGGATAGGAATAAAAGACACATTTGGAAAATTGCCAGCAGTTCTCTTTGCTCATTACTTTCACTGAGGATAAAAATATATTGACTAATAGGAAGCCATAAGGGGAATGGAGACGCCTCTTGACTGACAAGTAAAATGATTTCACAAATGGAGAGCACATAATGTTTCCTTTTAGTTGATAATTCCCTTATGAGGGAATTCAATGACTACGTAGCCTATAATCTCATGTTATCACATGGGCAGAATGTGACAGAACTTGCCTGATCTCCCTCACTTTCCTCAGCTTGAGACTATATGCAGAATAACCTTGTTTTCCACAGTAATCAGGCATTAGTTATTGGAACTTTAATTCAAAAAAACAATGGCTAACATTTACTGAGCCCTTACTACATGCCGGGTACTCTACGAGATTCCTTAAATATATTTAATATTCACAACATCGCTATGAAAGAGATACTGTTATTATCCTCATTTTACAGAATAGGAAACTGAAGCAGGGGAGGACTACACACAGCTAGAAAGTGGTTTAGTCAAATATCCAATCCAAGCAATTTGACTTTAGAACACACGCTCTTGATCACTACATTAAATTTCCCACTGTGAAAACTTTACAAACTTCTAGGAATAAATTTAAACTTAAGAAATTTGAAGTGTGCTTTGATTTTAATTTTGCAGTATTAAATTTTAATTTACTATATCTGCAGATTATGTTTGTTGCTTAATTTGACTGCATTGGGTTAGATAGAAAAACTGAACTGTCCCCATCAGATATTTCTCTAGAACCCTGTACTTCTTCAGGAAAACAAACTAATCCCTTCATTGACATCATCATCACCACCAATGACTATTCACTGAGCTGAGAAGCGTGTTAAGCATTGTCATAGATTACTTGCTTGTGTAGTTTATCCACTTTAAATTCCACTTCAGGTTTGAAAATATAAAAAGTGTGGGGTCACACAAATGGAAGTAAGTTGCTAGGGACCAGTCATATGTCATCAGGCACAATCAATCATTTTGTTTACTCAGTAGCAATTCCTTTGAAAATTACGCACATGGTGCAAGCCCTTTAAAGATGGTATGAGTTATTTTTCTCCAGCATTTCCCAGCCCTAACATTTGTAGTGGGTTTCCACAGGAACTACTTGCTTAATTGACTGTGGGCTACACGGAATATTTGTCCTTCCTCAACAGATAAATTCGGGTCACTGTGCCTGCATGTTCAAATGGATAGGCTTCATTCAGCCAGATCTTCTGATGCTACTAATGGATCAGGGCTGCTGAATGTAGGGGATTCTCTGCAAAACTAAATACAGGCGAAGCCCTTGTGGGGTGGGGGAGGGGTAGGTAATTGTCAAAGATTTGAAATGACTTGTGTAGCTGAAAAGCAGCAAAGCAGACACAATACAGCCTCTTTGAAAGCCCTTCAGTGAAAAGCTGATAGTCAATGGCTTTAAGCAGCCCTGAAAGGTAGTTGATCTTTTCAGTGACTGTTGGAGGTGGTTCTGCTATTCTATTTTCCATTTCATGTGAACCAAGAAAAGCAACTTTGGCATTAGGCATATACAGACACTCAGAGACAAGCTGAGCTTGTCTTAGTGATTTTAGCTATTTATATTTTGCCTGCTTTTTTTTTTAATAAGAAATTTTATTTTGAGATAAATTTGAACTTACAGGAACAGTTGCAAAAACAGTACAAACCCCATACATAGAACTCCAGCATACCCCGACCCTCCTCCCCCAATACCCCGATCACCACCTTTAACATCCTGTCACATCACCATTTCTTTCTCTCTTTCCCTCCCTATCATCCATCATCTATTGCTCTGTCTTCTGAACACATGAGAGCAAGCTGCACACATCCTTGAAAAAACAATATAATTCACATATACATTTCCCATGAACAAGAACATTCTTTTATGCAACCCCATTAAATGCAGCTAAGAAGTTCAAGAAATTCAACCTTGATATAAAGCTTACATTCTATATTTCCTTTTTTTTTTTTCCTTATGTCCCATCTGTGTCCCTTTGAGCCTCCTCTCCTCCATCCTCAGATCCCATCCAGGATCATCTTTGGCATTTAATTGTCATCTATTTAGACTGTCCTTTTTTTTTTTTCAATTGTGGAAACATATATACAGCCTAAATCTTCCCATTCCACCCCCTCCCTAGCATCCCGTTAGTGGGATTAATCACATTTAGAATGCTGCAATGCTATCACCTTCCTACCATCCCTTCCTAGAAATTCCCCTTCACCCCAAACAGAAATCCTACACTCATGTCTTAACTCCCCATTGCCCCTTCCTCCACTTCTTGGAACCCCTACTCTACTTTTCAACTCTATGGTCATATTCTCTGATACTTTCTTTGTGTTTACTGTGTGGCTTAAATTTAACGTCTTAAATCTATAACAATCTTGTTTTTTTTTTGATACCAACTTAACTTCAATATGACACATAAACTATGTTCCTTTACTCCCTCATTCCCCCACTTTTATGTATTTCTTGTTAAAAATTACATATTTTACATTGAGTCCAAAACCACTGATTTATCATTACAGTTTATGTATTTTAGATCCTATACGAAGTAAATAGTGGAGTTATAAATCAACAATACAGTAGTATTGGTATTTATATTTACCATGTGATCTTTAGTGGTACCCTTTATTTCTTCATGTAGTTTCAGTCAATTGTTTAGTGTCCCTTCCTTTCAGCCTGCTCAACTCCCTTTAGCATTTCTTATAGGACTGATCTACTGGTGGTGAAATCCCTCAGCTTTTTTCTCTGTTGGTAGGGATCCCTTTAGTATCTGGAGTAGGGCAGGTCTTTTATTGGCAAACTCTCTCAGCATTTGTTTGTCTGTGAAAAATTTAAGCTCTCCCTCAAATTTGAAGGAGAGTTTTGCTGGATAAAGTATTCTTGGTTGAAAATTCTTCTCCCTCAGAATTTTAAATATGTCATGCCACTGCCTTCTCGCCTCCATGGTGGCTGCTGAGTAGTCACTACTTAGTCTTATGCTGTTTCCTTTGTATGTGGTGAATTGCTTTTCTCTTGCTGCTTTCAGAACTTGTTCCTTTTCTTCAGTATTTGACAGTCTGATTAGAGTATGTCTTGGAGTGGGTTTATTTGGATTTATTCTATTTGGAGTTCGCTGGGCATTTATGCTTTGTGTATTTATATTGTGTAGAAGGTTTGGGAAGTTTTCCCCAACAATTCTTTGAATACTCTTTCTAGACCTTTACCCTTCTCTTCCCCTTCTGGGATACCAATGAGTCTTAAATTTGGACGTTTTATTTTATCTATCATATCCCTGAGATCCATCTTGATTTTTTCAATTTTTTCCCCATTCTTCGTTTTGTTCTTTCATTTTCTGTTCTGTGGTCCTCGAGGAGGCTGAATTGTTGTTCAACTTCCTCTAATCTTGTATTATGAGTATCCAGAGTCTTTTTAATTTGGCCAACAGTTTCTTTTACATCCATAAGATCTTCTATTTTTTTATTTACTCTTGCAATTTCTTCTTTATGCTCTTCTAGGGTCTTCTTTATGTCCTTTTGTCCTTTATATCCTATGCCATGCTCTTCTTCATGTCCTTTATATCCTGAGCCATGCTCTTGTTGCCTGTCTGTAATTCTTTGATTAATTGTGCCAAGTACTATGTGTCTTCTGATCTTTTGATTTGGGTGTTTTGGTTTGGGTTCTCCATATTGTCTGGTTTTATCATATGCTTTAAGATTTTCTGTTGTTTTTGGCCTCTTGGCATTTGCTTTACTTGATCCCTAATTTGACAGAACTGCAGCTTGGTGGTGTACACTTTCTCTAACTAACTAGCAGATGGCGTCCATGAGTCACCTATTCCCCTCAAGTCAGTTCTCCCCCACTTTGTCTTTGTGGTGTGTGGGGGTCTGATTCTTGTGGGGTCCAATTGGTGCTCCAAGTTTGGGTGTGTTGCTGGTGCTGTCTGCCCTGAATGTGGGGCATGTGTCTGAATGGTTAGGGAGGGAGGGCAGCTTTAATAATCAAACCTCCCAGGTGTTCCTGGAGATTTAAGGCTGTTGCAGGAGCCTAAGCCTTCATTTCAGTCTTTCCACTGATTGTCTCTGCCGCTGACCCACAAGTCCTTGGTATTTGCGTAGGGTCCCTGGGATTTCCGAGCGGTTCCCCCTTCCCAGCTGTGCTCTTCTAGGACCTTTGCTGAGGGAAGGCTGTGCCACATCACTAGTGTGCGCTGGCCCACAGTTAAGCCCTGGGTCACTGGGCCGTGCAGGGGCGCTCCCAGCCCTCTTCAAAGATGGTTGAATGGGACATGTTAACTTCCCCCTTTTCTCACAGCTCCGCCCTCCCAGCTCTGGGACAATCAGCCATGGGTGCATTAAAGGCCACTGTCCACGGCCGATATTGTGGCTTGTGTGTAGTGCTGCAGGAAAGATTCCCCATCACACTGGGTTTCTTGGTGCAGCTCTGGGCTGTGGGCCTGGCCCCAGGCAGGAGAGTCCCCCACCTGCTGGGGAGATGGCTGCAAGGAATGCGGTTTTTTTTTCTCCCTTTGGCTCCCCTCTGCTCCTCTGGTCTTGAGACAATCAGCAGTGGGTGTGGTAAGGGGTATCCTCCACACCAGACACCGAGGCGTTAGCCCAGCCTGCTCCCGCCATGCTTCACTGCGAGGCTCTCCCCGTCGTATCTGCAGCCACTCCTGGGCTTTATTTTTAAAGAACTAGTCTGTCTCCAAATGCCAGCCCTCCATGTCCCCACACCACAGCGCAGCCGCCAGACTTTCAGCCAACTCACTCACTTGTTTCAGGATGCAGGCTCTTGGTTTCACCAAATGCATGTTCCCTGTGAATTTAGCAGACCTTGTCTGGCTGATGCATCGCTGGCAGTGGTGTTGTGGGTCACTTTCTGGTTTTTATCTAGTATTTTTCACAGAGGTGTTTTTTTGCTCTGTCTCACCTAGCCACCATCTTAGGTTCTCCTCTGCCTGCTATTTTTAACGACCAAAAACCCACATCACAAATATAAAAAGCATATTAGTACTGCTTATTTCCTCAGTGATTCCTGTATGGAGGAGTATGGTAGGCCCAAGCCACTAAAGAGAGGGGGAGGAAGAGGGTTTTCTGTCTTATGCAACTAACTTATTAAATCGTCTTATTTAAACTTCTTAACAACCCTAAGAGTTAGGTACTTTCATTGTCATCAAGGACAGCTGAGAAAACTGAGACCCCCAAGAGGGTAAGTGACTTGCCCAAGTTTTGACAGAAACAAGCACGAAACCAGTTTGAGTTCACAGTCCACTTACTGCCTTAGCCATTTACACCATGCCTGCCTGAAACAATGAATTTCCCGGGCAGTGGAGAAGAAAATGTATTGGAGAATGTTTCAAAACTGAGGGGTACATTTATTTATTAATTCACCAAATATTTTTTCTAGACACAATCACATGGCAAGCAGTGTGGTACAGATAAAATGATGATAACAGTAACAACAGCTAATATTCATTGAGAACTTACTATGGGCCAGACATTTTAGTTCATTATCTCATGCAAATCTCATAATATCACTACGTGGTAAGTTACTATCATTTTCCACATCATTTTGTTTAAAACCTTCAAGCTTGGAGCGCTTCAGCCATTTGCTCAAGGCCAATGAACTGGTAATGGTAAAACCAAGTCCTAGGAGACCAGAGCCCCAAGCTCTTCAATTTCAAATTAACAAAATGAAAAATTGGGCAATGACATTGCAAATAAATGGAATATCATGAAGCTGGAACTGCATGAAACTAGATGGGCATATTTGGGGAATGACAAATAAAGAAACTGAGGCCTTAGTCTGATTTAAAGGGGGGGTGTATGCTGCTATGAGAAAGCAAACAGAACCATAGATGGGTTAGGGTATAGCAGAGATACATGATAAGGCCTATGTTTTACTTTTTTTTATGCTGTTACTTATGGATGATCAATATAGCTTAAGTTACAAGTTCTTTGTTCAATAATGGCAATAGATTTTTATAACCAGTCACTTCTCAACTAGAGCTCCTTTGTACAAATGGTACTAATCAGAACTCTTTTAGTTGCTTGTAATAGAAACCTACTCAAACCCACCTACATAAAGGAGAAAAAGGGACCAGAAGTTTGGGAGGGGGGAGGTGCTATCGTATCCTGCTACTATGTAGCCCCTGATTAGCCTCAGATATCACTGCAGCTAGATGCTCAAAAGATATCATCAGAAATGTGCCTCTCTCTTTCTCTGTCTCTCATCTCTGCTTTCCTCTCCAGGTGATGGCAAAGGTGAAACCCCGAGGCTTAGTTGATGCTTAGTGTTCATGACCAGAAGAGAGACCCTCCCTATCTCTGCGCTCATATAGATACGGGGTAAAGGAGTCTGCTTGGCCATCTGCCCACCACTGACCCCGTCCCCCATGAAGGGAAATTTTGATTGACAAGGAGAGAAGGGTCATGAGCTTGATGGTCCCACCAGGTTAGAAAGCAAGGTTTCCCTAAAGGAAAAGATGAGTTCTTCTCCCTCAAAATTGAAAAGGAAAGCTGGGCAGGCAGAAACAACAGATGCTCCCGACACCAATGTGTGATGTGATGGGAACAGCCAAGGAGAACCCCGTTACTCACAGCTGTCTTCCCCAATGGCCTTCCTTGGACACAGGAATTCTGTTGCCAATCAATCCCTTGGGACAAGGCATTACGGCCTCTTTTTAAAATGATAAATGTGTGATATGGGAAGGCAGACACATTAAGCCATTATCACCCATTGACAGTTTATTAGGAAAGGGCTTTTCAGATTGTCTATTTTATCTCCTCGTTTTTGCCCAGGGCATGTTCTGAATGATACACATTTCTGAAACAGTGGGTTCAGTTAATAGTCAAAGAAAGAAACAAAATGAACTGACCTTTGAGATTATTCCTGAACTTTGGACTCAATAGCAGATGCCAATTAATTCAGACATCTGAACTAAGCTGGGGGGATGACCTCAGGATGATAAACGTCCCCAGACCCTAGAGGTAGTAATAATGGCTGTAACATTTATTACCAGTGCCTGGCACTATACTAGACACTTTACCTGAATTCTCTAATCTGCTCAAGAATCCTTCGAGGCATATGCTTTTATTATCCCCACATTCAGACTGAGGAAATTTAAGTAACTTAGCCAACGCTGCATAACTATTAACCAGTGGAGGAGGGATGGATACCCAAGACATGTTTGACTTCAAAAGCCATGTGGATGCCATCAGGCTGCACTGAGGCAGATCAGTTGACCTAGATGAAATTCAGTGTCCTTTCTCCTCCAAGTGCTACAGGGTCTTCAGAGACTTTTTTATGGAAGGGAATCTGCCATTCTTTGCGTGGTATGTGACTCTGTCAACACTCCTTCCAGATATTTATGCTTGCTTTTGTCCTTGGCAACTTCCCTATACAGTATTTCCATTGGTTAAAAGATCATATAAGTACTCAAAAAAGAGCAGAAAGGAAAATCCCAACAGCTTGTGACTAATGCCAAATCCAGGGAGCAAGTGAAGGTGGGAGCCCAGTCCACTGGCTGTATTTTTCTTGGCTGGAGCACTCACAGTGGTCACAAAGTTACAGGCCAGCCCCCTGCGTGACTACTGTGATAGGGTCGGCCACTGGGTCTGCAGCTGGAAGGATAGCCCCAGCCACTGGGCACCTTCCCTTCCATGGAGAAGCTCTGTTGAGACTTATCATGTATCCTACCATATCCACATCACTAGTCACAGGGTAGAGAGGGCTTTCTGGATAAGCATCTCTATTATTGCTAAAATCAGATGGTAAATCTAGGTGTATTAGCCTTGGAGAACTGTCTGGAAACCCATAAACTTGCATCATCTGAAATGCCTACATCTTTGGATTTATATCTGCATTCCTTCCTGTATTCACTCAAGGTCTAGCTCCATCTGTCCAAATTCGCATCTTTCCCCAGGATTGATATAGAATCCTGGACAATTTTCCTATGAATAAGCAGGTGAATTTTAGCAGCTGAGTGACTTTGGTGTCATAACTAACTTAGGCCTCACAACACACAATCCTCCCCAGCAGGTGTGCTGGCTGTGCAAGTTCCCCAATGCATATATATATATATATCCCACTGGTTGGACCAAAGTGTATGCACAGTGTGCCAGTTTGAATGTATTATGTCCCCCAAAATGCCACTATCTTTGTTGCAATCTTATATGAGCAGACGTATCAGTGTTGATTAGATTGTGATTCTTTGAGTGTTTCCATGGAGATCTGACCCACCCAACTGTGGGTGATGACTCTGAGTAGATAATTTCCATGAAGGTGTGGCCCTGCCCATTCAGCATGGGGCTTGATTAGTTTACTAGAGCAGTATATAAGCTCAGACAGATGGAGCTAACTTGCTACAGCCAAGAGGGACACTTTGAAGAATGCACAGGAGCTGAGAGAGGAGTTGCAGCTTACAGAGACATTTTGGAGATGGTCTTTGAAAGCAGACTTTTGCTCCAGAGAAGCTAAGAGAGGACAAACGCTCCAAGAGCAACTAAGAGTGACGTTTTTGAGGAGCTGCAGCCTAGAGAGTAACGTCCTGGGAGAAAACCATTTTGAACCCAGAACTCTGGGGCAGTCACCAGCCACGTGCCTTCCCAACTGACAGAGGTTTTCCAGACGCCACTGACCATCCTCCGGTGAAGGTATCCGGTTGTTGATGTGTTATCTTAGACACTTTATGGCCTTAAGACTGTAACTGTGTAACCAAATAAACCCCGTTTATAAAAGCCGATCCATTTCTGGTGTTTTGCATCCCAGCAGAATTGGCAAACCAGAACACACAGTGTAAGCTTCAGAAATACAAATTTAAGACCCATAGAATATCTGGATCCCTACAATATTTTTTAAATGCATACACAAAATATTTTAGACAGATTAAAGGTTCTATCATTATAAGTTTTGTGTGGGAGCTCTTTCTATGAGTAACAGAAAACCAAGAACCCAAAAAAGAACTACTGATAAATTTGGTATGTTAAAGAAAATTCTGCATGGATAATACACTAATAAAGCAAGGCAAAGACAATAACAAAAAGAAAGGTGAACTCCTTTTTTAATAGGCAATGACATGGACACAAAGTAGTAAAGATGGATATTCATATTAAAAATAATAGACTGGAATATTAGCATTGAACAGCAACAAATGATTGATACATGCAAACAACTTGGATGGATCTTAAGGGGATTGTGCTTGATTCCATTTACACAACATCCTCAAAATAAAAGAACTAGAAAGATGGAGACTAGGTTAGTGGTTGCCAGAGGACAGAGAAGGTGGTGGTGGTGTGGTGGATATGACCATGAAATAGTAGCCTGAGGGAGTTTCTTTGTGGCCATGGATGAGTTCTTTATCATGATTTTAGTGATGGCTAACATATCTATAAATGGGATCAAATTGCATAGAACTATTACCCACCCCACCTCATACAAAGGAGGGCATACAAAAACTGGTGAAAAGAAAAGAGGATCATCAGTCCAGTTAATAGTTTTCTATCAACTTCTGTTTACTGATTTAGATATTGTACCATCATATAGCTGTCACTTTTGGGGGAAGCTGGGGGAAGTGTTCACAGGACTCTACTATTTTTGTGATTTCCCATGAATCTATAATCATTACAAAATAAAAAGTTAAAAGAATTAAAATAAAATCTTCAAATCCAATATTAATTAAAGAAATGTAAATTGAAATTATGTGACACCATCCTGTTACCTATTAGACTGGAAAATTTAATAATAGTCAATATTGAGAGAGTGTGGGGAAACAGGCACTTTCATACACCACGGGTGAGATCAATGAATTCGTGCTACATATTTGGAAGGGAATTTGGCAATATTTATCAAAATGTAAAATCATATGTCTGTCACCCCAATAATTCTACTTTGGGAAATTTGACCTAAGTATGTATTCATATATGTTCCAAAGATGCACTCTCAAGAATGTTCATTGCAATGTTGTTTTTATAATGAAAACCTAAAATAGCCTAAATGTCCAGTCATTGATAGGAGAATGGGTAATAAATCAAGTGATTCCATTTAATAGGATACAGATCTATAATACTTTTTTAGCAAACAAAACCTCAAAAATCTCTGTTAAGTGGAAGCTTTAAAGAGAATTTTCAGCAAATGTAATTAATGGTGAAATCTGCTCCGATGTGAGGTGTTTTTTTTTCAGTTTTATTGAGATATAGTCACATACCATATAATCATCCATGGTGTACAATCAACTGTTCACAGTACCATACTATATTTGTGCATTCATCACCCCAATCTATTTTTGAACATCTTCCTTACACCAGAAAGAATCAGAATCAGGATAAAAAATAAAAATAAAAAAAGAACACCCAAATTACCGCCCCCCATCCCACCCTATTTTTCATTTAGGTTTTATCCCCATTTTTCTGCTCATCCATACATACACTGGATAAAGGGAGTGTGATCCATAGGGTTTTCACAATCACTCTGTTACCCTTTGTAAGCTACATTGTTATACAATCATCTTTAAGAGTCAAGGCTACTGGGTTGGAGTTTGGTAGTTTCAGGTATTTACTTCTAGCTATTCCAATATATTAAAACCTGAAAAGTGTTATCTATATAGTGTGTAAGAATGTCCACCAGAGTGACCTCTCGATTCCATTTGAAATCTCTCAGCTACTGAAGCTTTGTTTCATTTTGCATCCCCCTTTTGGTCAAGAAGATGTTCTCAATCCCATGATGCCAGGTCCAGATTCATCCCCGGGAAATCATACCCTGCATTGCCAGGGAGATTTACACGCTTTGGAGTCAGGTCCCATGTAGGGGGGAGGACAGCAAGATCACCTGCCAAGGTGGCTTAGTTAGAGAGAAGGCCATAATTATTATTCCCAATCAATGTCAATATTTATTGACATTGCAGAAATATCAGTATGGTTGAATAAGAGGTGCTTCTCAGACTCTGCTGGGAGTTTTTATTTATTATATCTTTAGGAAGTGTTATTTTTATAAAATTTGAGAAATTCTGAATATTGAAGTACATCTGACTCCGAGGTTCCAAAATAAGGAACTGTAGATCTGTGTTGACCACTGTTGAAGTTTACATCACAAAAATATGTGGTGCAGATTAGAAAGATCATTAAGCATATTAAGTGAAAAAAGTAAAGATATCAAACAATATGTATGTAAAGATACTTGTGCAAATATTTGTACATGTGTAATTTATCCAGAAAAATACATGAAAAATCTGTTTGTGATGTGTAACTCTGGGAATTAGGATGGATTCTGACCTCATTCTTTACCAAAACTGTCCTAGTAGACAAGGTACTCAAGAAAGGCAGGTAGCTTTTGGGGTTCTGGCTCTGGCAATAGGCTTTTAGTGGCTGAGAACTTTGCTCCTCTCGGCCTTGACCCTGGCTAAGCGTAACTCAGTATGTCTGCCATAATTCTAAACAAATGCCTGCTGCATATTTGCACATTGCCCTATAGGATTAATGCAGATTAAATAGGCGTCCCTAAAGAAGCTGATAAATACTTACGACTAACTTGCAAAGGAAACCATATTACCTTAGTATGCTTAATACCACCAAAAATAGGCTATTTAACAAGTATTTCTAAAATATGAATGTGAATAGCAGAACTCACATTAACAACATAAGAAATACACAGAAACATCAGGAAATTGTAATAGTCCATTAGTAACAAAAACTCTTGCTCCTTACTGCTTTGGCTCAGCGTATGGTAGTTCGTTAAAGACTAACTTTAATTGAACTGAGCCCTTAGAGACAGTCCTTTAAGAAGACACATATGGGTGATTAAAAGGATCTAATGATGCAAATTAACTCTCTGGAAGTTTAGTGGAAAGTAACTTGGAGATGAAAAGTCAACTCTCTTCCTTTCAATATAAGAGAACTGAGGCTCAAAGACCTAAAGTGGCCGCCTAAGGACACAAAACTAGCTAGTACAAGAAATTAGGGTGCTCCGGCAGTGCAATAGGTCAGCACGTGGTACTTAAAAGAGAAATGAAACACGTGGTACTTAAAAGAGAAATGAAACTAGAACCCGTTTCCCTCACACTTATCCTGGCACACCCCCTCCCCCTCTAGTTACCTCCCGGCCCCTAACCTGGTCGCCTAGCAACACAGCCCAAGCCCTGACCGCCTTTCCCATCTTATGGCTGTAGGTGGATGGTGGATATTTCTTACCTAAATGCATGAAAATTCAAAAGGGGATTTTTTTTTTTTTAATTTTTCCCTCTTTCATCTCAAGATCTGAGAGGGAACAGCTTCCTCCATGGAATTATGACCACATTTGATTTGTACAGAAACAAAAGACCATTTCCCATAAATGTGATCAATTCAAATGCATTTTATCACCGTTCCTACTGGCAGCCCTCTTCTTTCCTTTTCAAGGAAGTTAAGTGTATTCTCATACCTGCCTCACAGCTTTGCTTTAAAAACCTCCACTTCCACACTACATCATTAGGATACTCTAAGAATCCATTATCCCTTCCTCACGGACTTTGAGATGAAGCTCTATTAATTCCTTCTCCCTTTTGGCTCATATGGCCACAGCTTCTTCCATTGGTCCTTCTTCTATTTCTCTATTTAGGTCTTATTCAAGAAGATTTCATAAAATCAACTACAAATTCATCTATATTCTTTCATAAATACAATGAAATTCCTGTTTATTCCTTTGTGTTGTCTTTTTTTAAAAGGTTTTTAAAATAACATTTATTTTTTTTCAAACTTTTAATTGTGCAATATAGAAAACTGAAAGGCACAAGAAGCAAACACAGAAGTCATCCAGAATCACAAGCAGTTTACTGTGTTGTCTTGAATTCAGACTTTCCTAAAGCATTATGTAAGACTTTTCTCTAAAAACTAAACTGGTTTGCAAGTTATTTAGGACCATTGCTAATTAAAGTATAAATGTGATCCAGGGGATTACCAGAGCTACTTGCCTATAGCTAATTCCTTTGTGATATACCAAAATTTCCACCATATGGATAGATCTTATGAAAATTGTCCTTGAAAGTTTAAATATGTCACTGTACAGTAAATATGTCAGACATTGAAAACACTGTAGGACTCATTTGCCCCTTTTCTATAACTGTGTATTCAGGAATAGCTGAGAGGCCTTACCCTGTATCCTGTCAGAAACAAAATTTTGTTTCCAAGACAAAATTTTTCATCCTTCAGTTCTTCTTTTTCTTCTGACCATCTAGGGGTCCAGTGAGGCCATGAACTGAGCAAAGCAGCCCTCGAGATACCTGGTCAGTAGTCTGCCCAAGCTCTTTCTTTAAATGGTGAAGCCCCTCAGGCTATGAGAACTTGAAAGTCAAAATGCTATATTTTCTATTAGCCCGTAGCTATTTTCTTCTTGGCTCTCACACCCTGATGAACTCTGATTCCTAGAAATAGGTTTTCTGGAAAAATTTCAAAAGCCTCTAATAAAAGGGCTGCCATAGCTATTATAAATGAGACTCTAAAAATGAAACTTCCTAACCCATCTCCCCTTTTATCTCTTCACCTATTTTTCTATAGGAAGATCCCCTTGAAGTTCATCAGTATTTAGACACTGAAGAGAAATCTGAGGGAAAAGCAGAAAAAATGCTATTTTAAAAACTGGAACTATTTGGTAAGTAGAACAAATGCAAAGGAAACTCAGGGTAGATTAGCAACTCCCCTTCAAATTACTATCTGTAACCATTTTATCTTATCAAAAGTGCAATAATTTGATTGTGATTTAAATATCATTTTAAAGATACGTGGATAGAGTTGGTTAAAATGTTGGTTGGCAGGAAGGGGGCATCAGTTGTTCTATGCTAAGATTTAGGGGGATCTATCAACTCAGAGTCATCTGTGGTGAAGTCGGCTGGTCTTCAGCATTTTATTAAGGAGAGGAACAGGTTATCAATAAGAAAATGGCAGCATATTAAGGGAATGTCATTGATTTGATCAGCACTTCTGGAGAGTGGTAATATATTTCATTTCTTAATATCAAAAATGTAAGTTAACAACATAAATTAACTTTGCAGAGTCTAAAATTTCAAAATTAGAGAATCTTCGGAGCAATGCAAACATTGATTTTGCTGGGGAACTCCAGCAACTCAGGTCCTTCTTCTGCAGCGCCTTCCCTGACTGACCCTCAGAGGCCTGGTGTAACTCTCTCTTTGTATAGTTAGAGATTCTCATGCATGCCTCTCTGGTGGGACTCACCCAGCTCAATTGTGATTGTCAACATCTCTATTTCCCTCCGTAGACTGTTATCAAGGAGAACTATGTTGTACTCCCAGTATCTAACGCAGTGCCTGAAAAATATATTGCCTTAAAAAAATAAGTGTTTGCTGAATAAATGAAGAAGTACAAGTACCATGCATGTAGCTCCCAGCAAATACCAATAATACAATATGACAACTCTTAATAGAAAGAGGAGGTACACAAAATAAGGTATCTGCTTATTTTGATAAGTAGATAACTGGTTCTGCAGTTATGCAGTCACTGGGTTTTTAGGTAATATTTCTGTGATCATGTGACAGGTTATGATGAGTTAAGGGCAAGATCAGAGACACAGTCATAGCACAGAGGCAGAAGAGGGCTGGGAAGTTAAAACCACTGCCAGACACTCCCTCACTGGTGGAGCTGCCCGACGCTGGAGCACGGAGTCTGTAGCTGACATGCAGGAAAGGGCTGTGTATTAAAAAGCAGGCCCTAGTTTTAAATCTTGGTGTAACCACATTGCAGGTCTGTCATCTCAGCAAGTCACTTAACTATACTGAGCCTCAACATCCTTATTTGTTTAAAAAAAAAAAAAAGTGACTACAACTACATTATTTTCATTACCAAACATAAAAAAGAAAAATAGAAAAGAAAATTAATAACTGGTTCTTGTAGGGATTAAATTTCATGAAATGTGAAAATTTCTAACATGCCGCCAGGCATATTTTCAATACTCAACAAGTAAATGTTCAGTGGAATCTATAGCTGAATGTTGTCTTGGGGGAATTTTTTCCTTACAGGAACACAGCTTTGATTGAATCATGAAATTCAAAATAGAATTTGTTTTGTGGAGATATGCATTATAAACACCTTAATGGAATGCACCTCTTCTATGAAGCATATCACAGTGATTCCCCAGCCACACAAAGGGGTACCTGCCTCCAAAACCACCTTTGTTATGCTAAGGTCACACTCTTATTTCCTAAAAGACTTCCACAGTATCCAGTTATCTATTTTGAAGATGTAATGGAATACAAAGATAGGAATGTGAAGTAAACTTTGTAAGGCCACGCAGCAGATTGGTGACCAAATCAGGAGGTTAATTCAAGAGTCTGGATTCACAGATGACTGCTCAGCTATTTTATTTATTTTGGAGGTGAAGTTGGAATCCAGGTGTGATAAGATGATTGATTCTATTTTTCTTAGCACTGGAAGCGAGTGGCAGAGAAGTGAGACAGACCAGGGTTTGTGTTCTTTATTCACCTGCCTTGTCTCCGCTTTGAAACTTATTAAATCTGTAATTTTTAAAGTGGTCATTATAGCATGGATGAAATTTATTTCCTTTCCTCTCCTTTCTCCCTTTTCTGATTGCTTGAAACCACGTAAAAGCAAGTGAATGGGATGGAGATTAAATCTTGGCAGTGGGTATAAGGTTGATATATTGATTCCACGTTTTTATTTGGGAAATAATTAAACCACGATTTCATTGGTGATTTTATTTGCCTGCTGCGTGTGAAGGATATTTATTTGCATTAGTAGAAAGTTAATTAATAAATCCTATGCTGTTATATAATATGTCATCTAATATGTCTAATCAAGGAAGGATAAATTTGCTGATCCACTAGGCACTAGTCATTAAAAAAAGTCCTAATCAGCAAATAGTTTATTTGAAGTCAATGTGTTTTAAATGTCAAACAATTGTTTTTATTCTTTTCTTTTCTTTATAAATTTAGCATTAAAATGTTTTCTCTCTTTCTGCCTTACATTTTCATTCAGATTCATATTGTGCTTCTTTTATTTTTAACATTCGTGTCTTAGAATAAGAAATGATATTCAGTGCCACCACACATGCTGATTTAGCATAAGAATGCCTTCTATTTTAATAGCAATGGCACAGGTATCAGCACGATAGAGCGAGAGTAATTTATTTTGGGAAATTTGGTTATATGATAACAGTATTGACTGCTAAACTATTGGTATAATCCCAGGATCAGGATGACACTTTCTTATATTTGCCTTTGTTCACCTCCCTCTGCCAAGGTCTTATAATAGTTGTATTTTGATGATTTTGAATTTTCAGCATCCTAATGGATTTGCATTTCCCCATTTTCTGAAAAGGAATTGTGATATGTTATAAATAGGTTATCAAGTAATGTCAGGGAAAAGAAAAACACTTTTTTTGTTCTTTGACATGGCTTTTGTTTTTTCAAGCAGGGGACAAAACCATTAAACAATGGATTATAATTTTCCCTTTTGAATAATAAAGGATGTATTTTGCAAAAGGCATTTAGAGTTGCAAATTAGCCTCTACATATACCATTTGATTTTCTAAAATCTATTCAAAATAGGATTTTCAGTGGGGGGAGGGGCGGTGTAATATATGAATCATTTTATTTTCTAAGTACTGGCTTAAAGAGTTCAGTGTAATTTTTTCAAAGTGTACAGAAAAAAATTTCTTGCTGCCTCCGGGAGAGAGGATGTCACTTTCTTAAGAATATAAAAGGATTTTTTTTTTCCTTTCCTGCTAATAGATTTCCTTTAGTTAACTATTCTTTAAACTTTCTTTGAAATAAATTTGCCACCGGATTATCCCATGTCCTAAAGACTAGACATCCATAAAAGACCTTTTAAAAAGTACGCATCTTGGCTCCTGGTTCTGGCCAAAATGGAGTAGCTTTATTCATCTTAAGTCCTCCTTCCTACAGCTAAAAAAGTCCTGGAAATAACATAACAAATAAGCATAGAAAGACTCTGAAAGTTGGAACGATGAAGGTGGGTTTCGCTTGGACTACAAGAATATGTGTTGAGAACCCTGCATTTCCTTACTGCTCCAACATATTCTAAACAGGGTGTTGCATAAGCCTCCAACTCTCGACTGCTAATAGGAACAGACAGCAAGAGCGCCAAGCAAATCCTGCCCCTCCCCAACCAGCCGACGGACCAGGACAAGAGTAGCCTCAAGAACAACTTCTTTGGCAATACTTCAGCCAAACACCAGTGGAAGCCTTCTCCCACCCCGCAGTTTCAGCAGGGCAGAACGGGAAGCTGATCTGTCACCCCACCCTGCCACCCCTTAGCTGCAAGTGGTAGCCCTCAGATTCCCCGTCCAGGTGATGTTGACAGGACCAGCAGGAGCTGCTCTTCCATTCCCCGTCCAGTGGAAGCAGGCAGGGTGCTCTGGTCCCTGTCTGGGTAATGTCTGTTGGTTGCACAGGATGCTACGCTTCCATCCCCCACTTGGTAGAAGAAGGTGGAGATTTGATTTCCTCACCAGAGTGGAGTCAGTGAGATCCAGCTGCAAGCCGAGCCTTTACCCTTACCCAGCAGAAAACGGTGCTTAGCAGGAAATTTAGAGTATTAAATTAAAATATTAGAAAAAAAGAAAGATATCAAAGCCATGATCTAAGATTCCATCTTAAGGAGCTAGGAAAAGAAGAGCAAATCATTCCCAAAGTAAACAGAACGGGAGAATAATAAAGATACAAACAGAAATCAATGACATATAAAATAAAAGTATAATAAGGAAACCAATAAAATTACTACTTTGAATATTTTTTTCAAACTGATAAATATCTAGCTAAAATAATCAGGAATAAATGGCAAAAGTTACAAATTATCAAAATTAGGAGTGAAAAGGGGAATCCCGCTATGGGTACTACAGATATTGAAAAAAAGAATAAGGAAATATTATGAACAAATTTATGTCCAATATATTTTAAGACTTAGATGAAATGAAAAAAATCCTTGAAAGACACAAATTGCTAAAGCACATTCAAGAAGAATAGATAATCTGAATAGCCCTATATATCTATTAAAGGAATTGAGATTCTAAATATAAATCTTCTCACAAAAACAACTCTAGGCCAAGAGGACTTCACCACTGAATTCACTGAATATTTAAGAAAGAAATAATAGTAATCCTATACAACTCTTCCAGAATAGAGACAAAGAGTAAACACTCCAAAGGCAGCATTAACTTGATACCAAACCAGACAAAAGTATTTCAAGAAAAGAAAACTATAGACTAATATGCCTTTTGAGTACACCAACAAATATCCTTAGAAAATGTTAGTACGTTGAAACAAACAATATTCAAAAAATTTATGGCATAATTATTATTCCAGTAGAGATTAAGGGAATTCAGGGTTGATTTAGCAAAACAGTATTAGTATAATTTACAGTATTAGCATATTAAAAAAGAACAAAGGATGATCATCTCAAGAGATGAAGAAAAACCATTTCACAAAATTCAGCACCTACTAATGGTTTATAAAATTAAAATTCTTAGCAAATTAGGAAGCGAGGGGAATTTTCTCAGTATGATAAAGAACAATGTTCAAAGCCTATAGCTAATATCTTACATAATTTGAAAAACTGACATTTTTTTTCCTTAACTTGAAAGTAAAATGGTTCATTAAAAATCTTATAATTTTGTTGAACTGTCCCTTTGATAAGACATAATAGAATTGATACATCTTAACCTTTCTCATGCGATCGTCACATAAATTATCACCTTCTTCTCTTCTCTTTCTCTGGGCTTGCTTCCAATAAGAAACTATGCTCTGATGGTTTTGTTTTTTAGTTTTATTTTAGGATTTTTTGCTACTTCACTGCTGTTCACAAGGTATAATCCCTTGAAAACGTATATATTTACAGAAGAAATCTCTCTCTTTTGCGGCCCCAATCTACCACAAGCCAAATTATATTTACCCCCTTCAAAAGTGTCTAGTGCTTCTTCTGAAATACATCTCAGTGTTTTAATACATCTCAGTGTTTTAATAGCATTGAACATTGTTCTTTGTTCTGGCACTTTTCTACATCTCAGTGTTTTAATAGCATTGAACATTGTTCTTTGTTCTGGCACTTTTCTATAGCATATTTTATAATCTTAGATTTAATTTAAGATTTAATTTAAAATATGTCCAGTTATCTTAGTCAACATAGTCTTTTTCTCTTTACCCACTATCAGTGAGAAGGGCATTGACTTAACAATAAAATGTCTTGTTTTACACACATCAGGTCAGAAAAGGGGAAAACATGAAATAAAGAAAACAAGGACCTGAGTGATTAATAACAGGGAGAAAGACATGTGTCTATGAAAGTTTACCTAGCTTGTGGAAAAACCTATTTTAAAGCTAACTACATCAGAAAGATAGTAGACTGGCTCAGAGCAAGGCTAGCAAGAGAGAACACCTTCATTTGGATCAAATGACTGCAGGAAAACTTTATTCACAGCAACAGAAGCTTTATCAATACCACAACTTACCAGCATGGTTCAATTCCAGCAATTCCAAATGCAAAGAACAGGACTATATGTAGCTGGATGGGCATTTAGGGAGACAGTTCATAGGAAGCAAGAATGAAAGGCACATATTTCATTATAGGTCCATGGAAGGAAAGTCTAAACCGAGGAGAATGGGCAATGACTAAGGAGCCCAAAGGGCATGCCAATACATAAAAAATAGATGCAAGGACAAGTTGAATAATGCACACATAAACATTAGTAGCACTGGATGGTTAAAAGACATTTGGACAGGAGCAAAGGATAGCAGGCAGGGTTCCAGTACAGAGCTCAGGATCTTTTTTCTGTCCTTTTTTTTCTTAGGATTGAGAACTTGCTCACGTCACTCATAATAAAGGACTTCTGTCATACTTTTATCCAAAGTATGATGTACCTTTTCTGACAAGCTGTATGAGAGCCATCTTCCTAACCTTGTTCAATTTAGCATATTTTAGATGAGGGAAAGATATTTGAACTAGGTAACTCAAATGCTGTGATATTTTCTTAAGTTTACACTTTGGTGATGGAAACATCTAACAAACCTCATCCACCTTTAAAGCTTCAAATCCAGGCCATTGGTTCTAATGTTTTTCTGGAAATCAACTCCTGTGTTTTCCATTGAACCTTTAGTTCATATCTCTGAAATTAAACTTGAAGCTTCGTTTTCAAATAGGCTCCTCTTCCTCCTAACTCTTCTAACCCTAGCACTACTGTCCTTTATCTAGATATAACTGCTAACTTCCAATTATTAGTTTATTCAAACTTTCATTCAACTATTGATTATTGAGTGTGTACCATCAACTGTTAACATGCGAAATACTGAAGCCACAAAAACAGATGGGGTTTGATGGGATGTCACCAGGAAATGTCCTGGTAGGGAATGCAGTTAATTATAATGCAGTGTGGTACATGGAATGACAAAAGTAAACACAGGCTCCTACATGAAGAAAGAGGAGTACCTAATCCTACCAGGAGAGCTTGGGGAAGGCTTTTGAGAGGGAAAATGCTTCCCTAAGATAAATCTCAAACATAGGACAGAACTTATTCTGGTAAAACTTGAAAAAAGTTTTCCAGGTTGAACATAAGCAAAGATGCAAAGGTGGACCACATTAGTGGCTAAGGAGATGCAAGCATGTGGGTATCGCTAGAGTGTGAGGCAAAGAGTTACAAGAGAAAAACACAGTGTGGAATTCTGGGTCCAGATTTGGAACATTTTCTGTCAAATTATGGAGTTGGGACTTTATGTTATAGGCCAATGTTGAGAACATAAGGACTATAATAGTTTACATACAGTTTTATCAATTTATACAGTGTATATTGTGCTAAAATTTAATGTATGTGTTATTGTGGAAAAAAAAATGGTGAGCCAGGTATATGGTAGAGTCTAGAGCCAGGTACAAATTTATTTAAGAAAGAGAGAAGAGGTGTAGTGTGTCATCAAATTGATCCTAAAGAAAGATTATCATTGCTGAAATAAGGGGAAAGTTTGTTTTACGATTGTTTAGGAAACTATGTTCTATGTATCAAGCAGTTCTATTCAAACAGTAACTTAGTACTAAAGAGGAAATAAGTGAGTGGTAGAATATCTCTGGATGCTATCATGATAGTATATTGATGTTTTTATTGTAGTAGTGATTTTGTAATAATTTATGCTAGAATTTCTGACTTGTTTCGTGAATCTCATCATTACACTGCCAACAGATCTAATATTTCAAAGGGTGCTGTAAACCACCAAATGCTGAGAACCATTGCCAAAGGCAGTGAGGGTAACTGATACCTTTTTAGAGCAGGAGGAACATGGTCAGATTCAGTTTCAGAAAGTTGACCCTAGCAGTTGTGTGGAAGATTGATTGGAGGTAAACAAGACTGGAAGCAAAAGTCCTATTTACAGATTTTGCAGTTGTCCAGGTAGAAAAGATGAAGCTCCAACCCAGAACTGTGCTGTAGGGATGCAAAAGAGAAACTAGCTGTGAGAGAACTGTTTATGAAAGCAAGCTCCACAGAACTGGGTGACTGTGGGCAGAGCAAAGAAATTGCAAGGTGTCTCACTCGAATGCTGCATTGTATGCTGGTTCCCATAGATAAAAAAGTATACCATACTGGCTTGTTCCCACATTATCACAAGACCCTAGAGTAGTATGTGACACAGAGTAAACCTCAATAAATATCTGTTAAATGAAAGAATATAAAGAATGCAAGGAAAGAGCTTAGCATATGGGGAGTTGTGTTAAATTCTGTTTTAGGTATATTGTGTTTTGGTGGCTGTGCATCTCTACATTATGGTGTCTAGTGGGTAAGTATTAAAGAAATTCAGGTTTGAGATATAAACCTAGAAATTGGATAGGTGGAATAAAAGCCATGAAAGTCATTACTTTTGTTTTTAATAGTACCCTCACATCAACCTTTTCTTTTCCATTTTCTCTGTGATTCTCTCTCAACTTTAAGAAGTTATTGTGTGACTTCAATCCAACAATTGGATATCCTTAGTGGAAAAAAAATGAACCTTGATCCCTACCTCACACCATACATGAACATTAATTTCAAATTGATTTTAGACCTAAATGTAAAAGCTAAAACTATAAATATTTTAAAAGAAAACATAGTAGAATTCTGGGTGTGTGTATGTGTGTGTGTGATTATACCATGTTTTATTTTTGCATTCCTTGTTAGCAGATATTTGGTTTGTTTACATTTTTAACTGTTACTGTCATTCTTTTACCTGGACACACGTGATAGAGTTTGTCTAGGCTATTTCCTATAGGTGGAATTGACTGGTAATTGAAATTGCACATATTCAACTTTATCAGTTAAGGCCAAACACTTTTCAAAATTGATTGCACAAATTTATACTCACATAGCAGTTACCTGTTTTAGTACTTAATATATTTACAAGTTCCAAATGTTAAAAGAGCAAAAGGATAATACAGTGAAAAGACTCCTACTTTGTACCCTAACCACCTCATTGCCATCCCCAGTGGCAACCAGTATTACCAGTATCTGGTGACTACCCTTTCAGAAATATGCTGCATACATATTTCCCCTTCTTACAACAAAGAATAGAATTCTATAGAAACTGCTCTGCATGAACTCGGTGTCAAGCCAAATAAAATAAGCTTTGTTAGTGGGGTTTTCCAGGGAACTTTCAGATAATTCAAACAGTAAAAATTCTCTGAATACGGGGTTTTGAAGGAGCTCCAACCCTGTCACTGCCTGTCCAGTGGATGTCAGGCTGCTGGTTTTGATGGTGATCATGGGATGGTGGTTGTCAAAGTTACCATGGACCTGAGGCAGGAGGATGGGAAGAGGGAAAGTTAAAACACCCTAAAGCTCACTGATTTTACTAAAGATTCAGCTCTTTTTTGTTAAATAAATGCTCCCCAGGGTTTTCTGAGACTGGTTAGTTTCCAGATTTTGAAAGAGTTGGTTTTGACTATTTTTGACAGTGTTCTCAGTGCTTTTATGAAGGAGATTATTTTCAGAGGTCCTTACTTGGCCATTCCCAAAGACTTCATTGATAATTCTTTCTGACCTTGAAGTTGGTAATGATTTATTAGACAGTACACAGGAAGCCATAAACATAAAAGGAAGAAAAATTACAAACTAGATGTGATCAAAATTGAAATTTTTTGTTCATTAGAACTTATAGCTAGGAAAACTAATACATAAGCACAAGTTTGGAGATTATACACACACACACACACATTTATACAGTGGTAGCTTGGTACTTGACTGCTTTGAAATTCATTGAATTTGGTACTTGACCCATTTTGACATGAAAATTTTGTCCCAGTACTCATCGTTCGTTTGGTACTTGATGTGCAAGCATTGGTTGTCTCATGACTTGCTACCCTGTCCAGCTGAAACAAAGGGTCATGCATTAGTTACACAGTAGCTCTTGCCCTGTGCACATCCTCTTTTGGTCTTAGCTTCTGCGGTCATTTTGTGTATTTTTGTGCTTTTTTATCTCATCGTGGGTCCTAAGAAAATGAGCAGTGAGAGTGCTGAGCAGAAAAGAAAATTACTTTGCACCTCCATTGAGCAAAAAAAAAAAAAAAAAAAGGCAAATATGGGAGTGGTATTTGCATAACTGATCTTGCTAGGGAATACGGTAAGCCTAAAACAATGGTCTCCACCATCATTAAGAATAAAGAAATGATACAATGGTTGATGGTGAGGAGTTAGTGAAGGAACATCATGACACGCTCAGCACCTAGGAGCTTTAAGAACTACAGAAGGGGCAGCAACAAGAAGTGGCTGAAGAGATTTTTTCAGGTGAGGAGGAGATAAGGGAGGATGTCCTCAGTTCCTTGATAAAAGAAATGTGTGCAAAATGGGCAGATGTTCAAACTTTGTGGAGAATACCATCCGGACAAAGCTCTGACAAGCAGAAATGCGAATTTATTGAGTGACCAAACAATTCCACATTTTTGAGGAATTCTGAAAAGAAGACAGAAGCAGTCCTCATTGGATACATTTTCAATGAAGGTGACAAGGAGACAAGGGGTGTGTCAGACCCTGTGGTGCAAGTTGAAAAAAGGCAGAAAAGAGAAAGGACACCTGAAGTGCCAGTGCCCGATGCTCTATCAGAGGGGGCCTCTCCTTCCAAGCAGCACTCCGTGTCCCCGCTCCTCCTCACCGCTCTCCTCCCACCATCCCCTTAGGCCACGGACTCCTCTCAGTACAGGTGAAGTGAAGTTTTTACTTTATTTAATCTAAGTATTTATTAACGTTTAGGTTTATTTCTCATGTAAAGTAATGATATACAACCATATCTTTTTACATATTGCCTTACAAACGTGCATTGTCTTTGGTTTGGAAATGCATTAAATTTATTTACATTGTTCCTTATGGGAAAAATGTGTTTGGTACTCATCATTTTGGTACTTGTTGCTCCTCCCGGAACCAATTAACAATGAGTACCGAGGTACCACTGTAGAAATATATACCTATTCCAACAAAGAATTTGTATCTAGCATACAATAAAAACATAGGAGGCCTTATTAAAATGGGCAAAAAATTGAGCAGATGTTTCAGAAGGGAAGATACACAAATGACCACTTCCACTACTACCACTGCAGTCCAAGCTACCACCATATCTTGCCCAGAATGCTTCCATAGATTTTTTTATTTGATATCCTTTCTCCTGCCATTGCTAGTTTATTCTCACCATAGCAGCTAAAGCAATTCTGTTAAAATGCAACTAGATCATTTCAGTGCCCTGCTCAATGCCTCACCCTCTAACTCTCTAATTAAATAAAAGCTGTTACCCTGACATGCGAAGTTCACAAGATCTGCTCTCTGACCTTTCTTGCTGTTTCCCTCCTCATTCATTGCAAACTAGCCAGACTGGCCTCCGTATTTCTAGAACATACAGGCATGTTACTACATCTCAGCTTTTGCACCAGGATGTGCTTCCCTCAGATGTGTGCATGGCTTACTCCTGCATCTCCCTTGGGTTGTTAATCAGAGGTACCTTAAGAGAGGTTTCTTCTGACCAGTGCATGTAAAATGTCCATGCCTCATGCCGCTCCCAGCACTTCTTGTGTTCCCTGCCTTACATGTTCTCCTTAGAAACTATTGCTATGTAAAATATTATAATATAACTAATTTGTGTTGTCTATTTTCTGACTTTCCCACTATAGATATTTTTATGTTTTTTATGTTTTATGTTTTTTCTTCACTGTTTTCCTAACACAAAATAGACGTTAAATAGTTGTTGAATGAATGAGTGAAATATTCAGGTTGTTTTAACCTTTTAATACCATGTCCCTAGACTATTGCAACAGAATCAGCCTCCAGCTTAACCCCTCCAATTATCTTATTAGCACATTAATAAAGAGAAGAAGGCACAAATTCTTCCAAAATGACACTTCTAAATCATTCAACAATTTTTTAATGTGTGCTTATCATATGCCAGGCACTTGCTCAATTCTAGAATTAAATTATGATCAAGATTCAGTCTTTGTCCTATGGACTTCAGTTGTTGATGAGACTGAAAAGTAATATATAGCAAAAAAAATTACTATGATATGTTGCAAGAATAGGATGTTATATTCTTCATTGCCAATGCAGAACTTATCCATATTCTTGTTATTTGGGTTTCCACCTCAACTGATGCTGAAAAAGTAAAAGTAGCTTTCAGTTTCATCACATTATTTTCCAATGTGATGAAGGTCGGGAGTGTGAGATGATCAAGGGGCATTAGGGATCTCAGCTTCATCCCTGCTGAAAGCAAGCAGATGGTCCAAGGGAAGAGGACAACAAAGGAGGCAGGACAATACTGAATCTACGCTTAAGGTTCACCTAAAAGCCTACTGCATAATTGAATGGGAATTTAATAGCACTGGTACATATTTAAATCCTTTTTAGTCTTTAACATAGCTTTCTACAAGGGAGCTTGGAAACAAGTTAGCAAGGTTTTTTGGCCCCTGACTTCCTTTCATGGCTCTGTTTCTTGGCAGAGATTCCCCCTTGAAGGACACAGTCAACACGACTGTGTAGTGGCAGATGGGGATCACGTGAGAGAAATTGTAACTTTGCTTTATTTTCTCTTGATTTTGTTCTATGAGCTTCCCAAGCAAAGCAAAGTTGAGATGATCACACTGTGGATTCTATAACATAGCTTCTGTTATGAGGAATAAACACATGAATATATATAAGTGTGCACACAGTATATTGGAAAGGCTTTCCACACTACTGGCAGGAATTTCTTGGGAAGCATAAAGCTGTCTATATGGAAATACCAAGATAAGCCTGACATTTCATACTATAGTAACAGTCATGTGCTATACCCCTCCCGGTTGATCCAGTAAAAGTGAGACTGAAAAATGAAATACAGAAAAGTCAAAGTGTATGAATAAAGAGAAATGCTGGAAAGAAGGTCAAAAAAACAAGGATTTTTAGTAATCAGTGCTAAATTACCTAAGGCACATTCTTGTGCTGCATGCTTACACTGATAGCCCACGATTTCACTAATTTAGCACTGTTCTATTCTCTGATTGTGATTCTTCCTGTTCCAGAGACTTTGCAACTTCTGTGTGCTATTTTACCAATCTAGATAAACCTTCCTCATCTCAGAGGGAGCTGCTTTCCTAGGTTGTGCAGGTCAAATTACTTTGAGGCCTTAAAGTGGGTACATTTCCATTGCAGGCTATCCAGCTGCTTACCAGCTCCCTGTTTCTGAATGGCCTGGACTTTGGATGTGCACAAGTAGAGTAGTTTATGTGAGATCATTGAAACTGCACAGTTGGCTCCAGAGAAAATGATGCAATGCAATTAGTCTCATTCTGTAATATGTCTAATGTCTTATTATTTACCTTCTGGCTTTCTGACTTTTTACTGCTGGATTCCTGAGGTACCCTGAGCTGCAGCTTAAGGGACAATTGGTAAATGTCCATTAACTTCCACAGTGTACTTAACCAATGGACCATCCATTGCTCATTGTCATGCACTGGCCTGATGTTGTGCTGTGCTTGGACTGCTGAAATATAAATGCATGTTTCTAGAACACTAACATTGCCTTTGGCAAGCGCCCTCTTACAGGCCATCAGATGATCCCTTTGTCTTAGGTTTCAGGATGTTCAGCAGAACAGATTGAATGCAGTGTCTATTGGAATTCAGCAAGTAAGAAAAGCTTGAAGGTGGGCTCATGCTTGAAACAGGCAGAATGAGTGCCCCTTACCCTGCTAGCCATGAGGTGAATAGCCAATTACTCACAATCAAAATAGGACACAGCTTGTTGGGGGGAGACTTTCAGCTCATCTTGAGCATATGATCAGAGCCAAAGGAGTTGAGCATTTTATATGCACAGGTCCACTCACTTTGGGTTGCAGTCAAGAGGGTAGAAAAGCAGAAGAGTAAGAGCAAATAGCTTCATTTGCCCATATAATTTTTTTCCACATAAATTGTCCATGTCCTGCTTAGAATGCCCCTCAGGCAATATTCCTCATGTATCTCTCTTTCTCTTTTTACTTGGTCTCTTACAAGCTTTAATTGCTTATTTCCTCTTACTTCCCATACCCTCCATCTTTCTCAGGACCTAACCCTTCCTTAGCTGTTAGCAAGTCTGGAAAAATCTTCTGTGTCTTGAAACTCTTCCTCACTTGCAGTGGTGAGTTCTAGCCATTCTGATTCAGCCTCCGAATAAAGAAAGAATGTGGGAAACTTTTGAGATTTTAGAAGAGAGAAGCAGGGGCTTTAAGCCTTTCCACTCAGGATTGAAATTTTTGTGTTTTATGTGTGTGTGAGTCACTTATCTTTAGTTATCAAAAATGTATATGTTTGTACACATTTACACATACGGATAATTATGTGAAGGAAAAATGAAACCTAGTATCTTAGTTGGCCAGGGTTGCTATGACAAAACCACACAATTGGTTCACTTAACAGGAATTTATTGTCTTGGTTTTGGAGGCTAGACCTCCAAAATCAAGATATCAGCAGGGCTTGCTTTCTCCTGGACTCTGTAACATTCTGGAGCTGGCTTGCCACAATCCTTAGCTTCTATCTCTGCCTCCATCACATGGTGATCCGCCTCACTCTGGCTTCTGACTTCTGGCTTCTACTGACTGACTGTGCCTGAATTTCTTTTGCTTATGAGGAATCCAGTGATATGGATTAAGACCCACCCTCAGGTTGGCCACACCTTAACTAATAATAGCATCTTCAAGTGGTCTATTTACAAAAGGTTTCGCACCCACAGGAATGCAAGTGTATTAAGACTTCAACATGTCTTTTGTGAGGTACATGATTCAATCATCAGCACCTGGTAATATTTTAATGGTTGAGTGTGGACAGGTGAAGTTGGGATGATTAAAATTATATTAGATATCTGTGGTAGCTTGAATTATGTACCCCAATTTAGACACAATCTTAATCTACATTACTGTTGGTATGAACTCATTTCAAAGAGGTTTCCTTGAAGATGCTAATATACAACATAAATAGATGCAGAAAAGGCATTTGACAAAATCCAGCACCCTTTCCTGAAAAAAACACTCAAAAAACTAGTTATAGAAGGGAGGATATTTACGAAAATCTGACAGCTAACTTCATACTCAGTGGTGAAAGATTTAAAGCCTTCCTCTTAAGATCAGGAACAAGAAAAGGATTTCCTCTTTCACTGCTGCTATTCAAGTTTTAGCCAGAGCAACTAGGCAAGAAAAACAAATAAAGTATACCCAAATTAGAAAGGAAAAAGTAAAACTATTTTTATCTGCAGATGACAGGATCTAATATACAGGAATTCCAAGGGAATCCACAAGAAAATTACTAGAACTAATAAATTATTTCAGTAAAGTGGCAGGGTAAAGTTCAACACTCAAAAATCAATTGTGTTTCTATTCACTAGCAATGAACAATCTGAAGAGGAAATTGAGAAAACTATTCCACTTACAATAACATCCAAAAGAATTAAACATCTAGGAATAAATTTAATCAAGGATATAACACTTGCACACTCACTGAAAAACTACAAACATCACTGTAAAAAATTAAAGAAGACCTAAAAAATGTCAAGACCTCCAATGTTCATGGATTGAAAAACTTAATATTGCTAAGAAATCAGTATTACCTAAAGTGATCTACAAATTCACTGAAATCCCTATCAAAATTTCAGCAGCCTTTCTTGTAGAAATGCAAAAGCCAATCCTCAAACTCCTATGAAACTACAAGGGGTACCAAATAGTGAAAACACCTTTGAAACAGAAAAACAAAGTTGGAGGACCCACACTTCCCAATTTCAAATTGTACCATAAAGCTATAGTAATCAAAACAGTATGGTACTGGCAAAAAGATAGGCATATAGACCAATGGAACAGATTCTAAAGTCCAGAAATAGAGCAACGCATTCATACCGAATTGAGTACATTCAATGAGAAAAGAATAGTATCTTTAACAAATGGTATTGGGAAAACTGGATATCCACACACCAAAGAATGAAAATAGAGGCCTATTTCCCACCATATACAAAAATTAACTCAAAATGGTTCAAGTGCCTAAAGATAAGAAAGAATAAAACCCGTAGAAGATAATATAAGGGAAAATCTTTGTGATCTAGGGTTTGGTAGTAGACTCTCAGGTATGACACCAAAAACATGGACAACAAAAGAAACAATAAATAAATTCAACTTCGTCAAAATTAAAAACTCATGTATGTCAAAGGACATTATCAAGAAAGTGAAAAGACAATCTACAGAATGGAAGAAAACAGTTGCAAACCATATATCACAGAAGGGTTTAATATTCAGAATATATATATATATATATATATACATATATATATAAAGAACTTTTACAATGCAACAATAAAAAGACAAACAACCCAATTTAAATGATTAAAGGGCTTGAATAGATATTTTTCAAAAGAAGAGGTACAAATGACAAATAAGTGTGTGAAAAGATGCTCAACATCATTAGCCATTAGGGATATGCAAATCAAAATTACAATGAAGATGCCGTTTCACATCCACAAAGATAGCTAGTATTTTCAAAAATGGAAAATAAATGTTGGAGAGGAGGTAGGGAAACTGGAATTCCAGTGCCTCGCTGAGCATGTAAAATTGTGCAGCCATTGCAGAAACTATATGGTAGTTCCTCAAGAAGTGAAGTACAGAATTACCATATAACCAGCAATTTCACTTCTAGGTATCTACCCAACGAAAGTGAAAGCAGAGTCTCAAACAGATACTTGTACACAAATATTTACAGCAGCATTATTCACAATAGTCAAAAGGTAGAAACAATCCAAGTTTCCATCAACAAATGAATGGATAAACAAAATGTAGTATATACCCATAATGGAACATTATTCAGCCATAAGAAAGAATGAAGTTCTGAGACATTCTGCAATATAGAAAACATTATGCTCAGTGAAATAAGCCAGACACATAACGACAAATTTTGTATGATGTCACTTATAAGAGATCTTTAGAAATAGCAAATCCTCAGAGACAGAGTATATTAGAGGTTACCAGGGGATGAATGGAGGGGAAAAGGGGGTAATATATGTTTGGTGGATATGAAATATGTGTAAATAAAATTAATAAAACGTTTTAGACCTAAAATTATGTTAGTTTGTCTAAAAAGATCTGACAGGTAATATTAAATTTGATCTGAGAACTGAACAACCAAAAGAACTAGCCATGTGAAGGTTTGGTAGAAAGAGTATCTACACAAAGAATACCATGTGCCAAAAGTTTCAAAGCACAAATGAGACAGGCATGATCAATAAACAAAGAGAAGGCCAGTGAGGCTCAGCATGATTTGTGATAGAGTAGTACGAGACAAGTTTGATGAAACAGGTAGACACCAGATCATAGAGGACTTTGGCTTTGTATTTAGGAGCTTAGTTTTCATTCCTAGTGAAAATCCAAAAATTTTTACGCAGCTATGAGACCTGCTTTAATTCACCTTTAAAAATATCATGGCAGCTGTATGGAGAAAGAGTGGAAGAGGAGGCATCAGTTAAGGAGCTATTACCAAACTCCATGTTGCCTTAGATAGGGTGGTAGCAGTGGAGATGGAGAGAAGTTGTCACCTATGAGATATATTTATAGGTAGAACCTGAAAGACTTATTGACAGATTGGCTACTGAGGTCGACAAAGAGAAATAATAAATAGACATCTAGAGTTTGAGACTGAGCAACTCATTTACTGAGATAAAAAGACTGTGGGGAGACATAATTGTGGGTGCAGAATAGTCAAATGACTATTTCTGACATGTTATGTTTGTGTTGCCCGTTAGCCATTCAGGTGGAGATCTCAATTACACCAGCTGGGTAAGAGTTGGAGATCTGTGTTCAAGGCTGACAATATAAATATTGGCATCATCAACAAATACATAGTATTTTAAACACTATTGTTGAAATTATACAAAGAGAAACAGTGAATAGGTAAGATGAGAATGATTCAGAGTAAGTCTTTTACCAAAAGCATTTGGGGGTCAAACAAAGAAGGAACCAGCTAAAAAGACTCAAAAGGAGCAGTCATGTGTTGACAGTCATAAAATCTGAAGAAGAGTGGTCAATTGTGTTGACAAACTCAACATGAAGGTTATTGGTGATACTGACAAAACAGGCTCTGTATTGTGGGATGCGAAACCTGGTTGAAACAGATGGATGAGAATGGGATGTGGTGAAATGAACATAATCTGTACACCATTCTTTCAAGAAGTTTGAATGTAAAGTGGAACTGAGAAGTGGGTCAATGTTGGAAACCTCGTGGGGTTAAGGAAGGATTTATGTATTTACTCAAAGATTAGAGATACTGCATCCTGAAGGGTATAAGCCAAAAGAGAGAAATTGAATATGTATAGAACAATAATTGTAAGTTATCATGCAAGAGCAAAATCCATGAGGTGACAGCAGATGGTTTGCAACATGGAGTGAGGAAAAACATGCACATGGGTACTTTGTCCTTGTTACAGGAGGGAAGGCAGATGTGGGCTCTTGGTTGATTTTGTGGAGGGAAGAGAAGGGAGAGCAAGTTTGATTATTTCTATTTCCTTGGTAAAATAGAAGGGGAAATCACCCTTAAGAGAGGGATATGTGGAATTCATGGTGAGAGGAAAAGTCATGAAAAAGTCTGGTTAGACTGTGGGAGAGCAATTTCACTATAGGATGTAGTACAAATTGTCCAAAAAGAACTTGAGATGGTTCTGTAGGAATTGCCTCTATTCCTGTAAAAACAACCTTGAACATTGCAACCACTTCCCCTCTGACTCCATCCCTCACCCTTTTACCACCATGTACCCTTGCTCCAACTTGAAGGAGGCAAAGGAATAGAAAAAAAGGAGAGAGAAAATCAAAACATAATTTCAGGATTCCTTATAGGATCTAAAAATGCAGGCTATAACTAATTCCAAAAAATTGGCAGAATAAAATCATAATTAATGCCACTCTCCTCTGTTGGCTTACAATTCTATTAAATTTGATGTGCCATATGCACTAGGCATTTTCCAAATACGTTTGTAAAATTAAGTCAGCCTATTTTCCTCTGTGATCGGCACCACTTTTAAATGACTTAGGGCAGTCCCAATAGATCTGCAAAACATAACTCTAATGTATCTGTCAGAAAGGAAGACTGAGTTTGTTTCTTATGGTTTTATCCATTTCCCCAACCACTCACTGATTGTTCTCTATTGCCATGAGGCTATACACCAGGATCATGAATGTTGGACATACTGTCTACTTTCCAAAGGTCCAAAATCTAGTGGGACACATGCAAGAATATAGACAGTGCCTGTGTCCTTATGGCTGTAATAAAGGAAAGTGCAGCCTGCTGTAGGAGACAGAGCAAGGGCACAACACTCAATCTGAGAAAGAGAGGGAAAGATGGCTTCTCAGAGGAGGGAGAGAACATGGCACTTGAACTGGGTTTTGAATGATGAATGGGAGTTAGCCTGGTAGAGGTGGGAGAAGGGCATTCCAGGCACACAATCTAATTAAGTCTTCAAAACTTAGGGATCATAGCAGGAATGCAATTAGCTCCATATGCCTTGAGTGCACTGGGATGGGGGACAAGCTATGGGATAGAAGTCATAGGAATGGGACACAGAACAAAGGGCCTTCTTTCTGAAGTTCACTAAGGAGGGTGGAATTTATCACCAAGACTGTTTTAACCTGTTGAAGAACTTTAAGCACTAAAGGTATTAAAGGAATTAAGGATTTGAGGGAAACAAGGTGAGTCATATGTGTACTTGCAGTGTGCTGTTACAGTAATCGAGAGAGTTCCAACTATCAGGGTAAAATTCTTAAATCTTTTTCCTCAGATTTTGGAATACAGAATCTGTCTATCCAATTTGCTGTTAGAGTTGTATTCCATTTGAAGCTCTCTGAGATCATTTCAGAAGAAAAGAAATGTACAAGGGCTCCTGTGTTGAGATCACAGATTTATCAGTCTAGAATGGCACTTAATGTGTCATACATGGATGAGCTAAGCAAGATGAAACTAAGATCATTAGAAAATATTTGCATATTTTAAAATGCAGCCACAATAAAAATGTTTCATGAAAATCACTGGTTTTCCATTTCATGTTTCCTAAATACGATCTAAAACATCCCCTATGGCTTAGAGTTCCATTTCCTACACAATCACTTCATTCAGACGACTCTACATCATGCTGTAATTACCCAGTGATACATACATTTGACAAATGTAGTTAGTCACTGCTACCATTAAATACATTTTTTTTCTATTTAGTCTAAACATTTTTTATTACTACCCACATCCCTCCCCAAACACACACATACACACACACACACACACACACACACACCTGCTATTTTCTAATTCAATCTTACCTTTGGATCTGTCATCTTCAGGCAGACCCATTAACAGCATTAGCAAGAGGTTGTCAAGTCTTTGCCAGTTTCCTGTTTAATACAGTTATGCTCCTCTCTCTCTCTCTCCCCATCCTTTTCTCCCTCTCTTCTTCCCTCTCTAAATGGTGTCTCTGGCGTCATATATGGCATTTGCTTCAATGAGATTATGGTACAGAGTAACTCTTTTGTGGGAACTACTGTTGTAACATTGTAGCATCTTGCTGGGGAAAAACCAGATTTTATTTTAGAGAGAATTTGGAAAATGGTTTTAATAAATAGAAAAAAAAAAAAAGAAAAACCTTCCCACAATTTCTGAGAGAGGGAGTCCTTTAACCCAATCTCTAAGGAAAATAGCTTAGACTGACTTGGCCGTTTGAGTTTTCTGGGTCTGAAATAGTTCCTGGCTGCCACTCGGTTTCTGCAGTTTTGCAGTTTTGACATCAGATTTTGGAATGCAGAAGCTGTCTATCCAATGTGATATTGCCCTGTGACTAGTCAGAGATCAGACGCTGTACAAGAATAGAAAAGCAAGGGAGAGGATATTAGTGGGGTTGAGAAGGAGGTGTGAGCTTGTTATAGCGGCATCAAGATTCAAACCATGGCTTGTCCTTTGGGTTTATCATTTCAACTTCTCAAGCCTTATTTTTGTTTCTTGTAAAATAGAGGTGATTTTTCCCTGCTTACCATCAAGGATTATAGATAATATTTAAACATAAATAGGCACCACCTAGGGCAGTGTTTTATAAATTCTAAAGTGACAGATAATGCAAGTATTTAGAATATTTTCAAAATTGAAAATGTATATGCTACAGTAGTGTAGCACTTCTCCCCAGTATCAAGCTTGTTACTCTAAGGAACAGAAGGATTTGTTTTTAATAATTTTAATTATACTGATCTGACATTTATTTCTCCTATTCTCCTCTCATCATGTGGCAGAAAACACTCCTAATTAAACTTGAACTTGATGTTTTAGGTAGTTATAATAGAAAATTAATGCATTATTAATTTTTAATAATAGGCATTATTATCGGATACACGATGATCAATGCACTCCATCAACCAATGGCCTGTCAAAGATGAGTCACCTTCATGGCCAGGATATCAGGGATTGATGATCTAATCACAGTAGCTGATTAATATGTTTGATTAAGATGACATTAAAAGTGTGAATAGTTATTCTGTGTCTGCATCATCAAACTTGCAACTTGCATAGGATTTCAGTGTGATGGAGAAAATATTGCCAAATACGCAGACATTTTGTCAGCTTATGTCAAACTTTCAGCTATTTGGAAATGTTTGGGGTATTTTTATTGACATGTCCTAACATTTATTTATTTATTTTTTTGACACTTACAGCTTCTTTTAGTTCTCACTCAAGATTCATGATATTATGACCACCCAACATAAGGTCATTTTCTTTCTGCCTCATTACAAAGTTCCTAACATCTTTACCTGTTTTGTTTTTTGGGAATCAGCATTCTTGGTTTCCTTTAAATCCAAATTTTCAACTGAGGATTACAACAGTTTAGCAGTATGACATACAATAGAAATGTTCTGATTGAAAGACATCTATTTTTGCCACAACTTTAAGATAAATTTTAAGTATTTTTTTTGGAATTGCTTTTTATTCCTCCATTTTCTAATAGACCTTCAAGACCTTGGTATGGAAGTCCTAAAGTGGGCACAGTTCCTATTTGCCTACAATCTTCCATGAAATGAATTTCTGCATGAGCTTGTACTTTTTCTGATAGGTAAATTATCAGATGACCTAAGGCAATCACAGCAGCTTTGATGTCACCCCCTATTCCCCCTGACTTTCCAGTAGGCCCAGATATCCATTACGAAGTCATTTTGTCCCCATTTGTCATGTTCATCCTCCTTTTTTCTCAGTCTTTTACCAGAGACAGCTGTGTTTTCTTGACAAATTGTACCTTCATGTCTTCCATTTTAGCTTTCCAGGGGAAAATAGTGGTACACCCTGGAGATCTCTGCTGGGCCTTTTTGGCAATGAAGGTCTCTGCTTGAGCAAGTCCTCAACAGTGAGGCGTCTGACTGTGCGCAAACACTCTGCCCATCTCCCATATCCTGCTGGGTCAGTATCTACTGGAAAGGACGTCGTGGGCTGGGAGTCAGGACATCCACGCTTTCACCTGTTATTCACATCACCCAGCTGTGGGACAGCAATCTAGTCATTCATCCTGCCTGGGCTTTGGTGAATTTATTTTTAAAACAAAAAATGGATTATCAAGGCCTTTCAGACTCTTCCCTTGTAGGAGCTAACTGCTGAGAGAAATTATATGTTCTAAATAAGGGTTCACTAAGGGCCCCGGCGAGACTATTAGCCTCAGTCTTTACTTGTTTCCCCAGGAAGGTCTGAGTCATAAAGTCAATAAATGTAAGGGTCTGAGCATTAACCTCCTGATGTAACTTAGCTTCAAGCTGCACCGATTTCCATCGACTGACAACTGTTCAGATCAAAAGGAATTGTTCTGTAATTCGCAGCATTGTCAAATTTAGCCTGGTTCAGGACTCTAAAAATATTTCAGCCAATTATGATTAAGCAACTGAGGGAAACTTTCAAGTGCAAAATAAATGCAAATCCTTCCATCAGTGAAGAATTTGATTCTAAAGTTTAAACTAGATAAAGGCAGTATTTTTAAACAATTGAGTATTTAAATATAGAGACGACATTGGATAGTAAAATGGCAACTATATTAACAGCAATGGCAAATTGTGAGTTTGGGAAAAATACATTTATTCAAGGGATTTTCTGTTATCCACAGATGTCAGATATTTTTCTGAAGGTTTTATTTTTAAAAATATTCTTCTAATTTGGATTTAGAATCACTCCATAAATATCTTACCCTCCCCCTTTTCCACTTCTCATCTCCAAAAATGTCTGAATTAGAGCTAGGTTTCTGAGTTACAGAATATTCTAAAGCCACAAATCTACTGAGTGGTTCCCCCTTTAAAAGTTATTTTTGGAAAGAGCCATGCTACAGAAGGACATGTATCTTACATGTTGATAGATTTGGGTAAGAAAATGGAGTAAGTATGACACCCAACTGAAAACAATAGATTTAAGAACATAACTGAAATTACCTTCTTCATCTTTGGCAGAGACATTTTTACTTAAAAACAAATAATCAAAGAAAAATGTCAAATATCCAGATTCAGTCAAGCTGTGATCTACTGCAATGGTTCTCAATCAAGAACAATTTTGCCCCCTAAGCAACATTTGGCACTACCTAGAGATATTTTTGGTTGCCACAACTGTTGGTAGGGTAGTGCTACTGGTATCTAGGGGATAGAGACCAGGGACGCTGTTAAATCCTGCAATGCACAGAACAGTCCCACAACAATTAACTGGGCCAAAATGTTAGTGGTTATGCCATTGAGAAATCCTGATCGGTGCATTTTGCTCATGTCAAAAATGGTTCAGCCAGATGGTAGGTGTGCTGGGTTGGATGTATTATGACCCCCAAAATGCCATTATCTTTGATGCAATCTTGTTGGGGGAGGGGATTGGTTAATCTTTTTGATTAGGGTGTGACCTTTTGATTGGATGTTTCCATGGAGATACGACCCACACAACTGTGGGTGATGAGTTTGATTGGATAATTTCCACGGAGGTGTTACCCCACCTATTCAGGGTGGGTCTGAATTAAATCACTGGAACCATATAAATGAGCTGACAAACAGAAGGAACTCAGTGCAGCTGCAAGTGACGTTTTGGAGAGAGCAACTGAGAGTGACATTTTGAAGAGGAGCTGCAGCTAAGAGAGGACAAAACACCCTAAGAGCAACATTTTGGAGTACGCCATTTGAAATGCAACCTGAGAGCAAGCGGACGCCAGCCACGTGCCTTCTGAGCTAACAGAGGTTTTCCAGACGCCAGTGGCCTTTCTCCGGTGAAGGTACTTGTTGTTGATGCCTTACCTTGGACACTTTATGGCCTTAAGACTGTAACTTTGTAATCAAATAAACTCCTTTGATAAAAGCCAATCCACTTCTGGTGTTTTGCAAAATGGCAGCATTAGCAAACTGGAACAGTAGGTGTTGGGACACATGGAATGTGATTGAACGGTTGAAAGAACGCTATGGTGTCAAAATATTGAAGTCTGATGTGTCATGATGAAAATGTCTATACTAATCTAAGAGATAACAGATTTTTCCTCTTTACTTTTATTTTTATCTTTTTCTGATGAAGCTCCATAACAATTGTTGCATAGCCCATGCCACCAAGATACAAAGGCAAAAGCTAATCAGAGCATCTCTTTTCCTTGGAGCACTCAAATAATTCAGATGCAATCAGTTATATCCTAATGTTTTATTCAGAACCTTTGGGCCAGCTATCCTCTTTCTTTCAACCCTGTCATTCTTATAATACCTCCCAAATTACAAACTCCTCTAACTATGCATCCTCTACAACTTCACTACAATATTTATATGAATTTTTTTCCCAGAAGTATCTTCCTTGGTTGCACATGTGCAATTTTTTTAACATGATAAATACCATCAACTAAAACCAAAAATGAACACAGGTTTAGTAAGAAGACTATAACAGGGTTAGGCTTAACAATACTGATATTGCTATACATGTATACTGGAACCGAATGCTCCACATATGAACAGAGGATGGTACCAGCTAGGTTTCTCTCTATTGGAGTGGGAGTTTACAGATAAGCAAGAAGGGGAGGCTAGAATCATCCAAATGGTAATGGATTAGATTCAAAGATATCAGTATGAATGCATATTTAACTTAATATAGATATAGATTGATAGATAAAGACATAATTATGGATATATGTGTACACATGAATTAATATGCACACATTTATTTCCTAGTTCTGTCCATTGAGAGAGCTTAATGCAACAACCCCAGTAGCAAAGGACACACCCAGTGCTGAGATTGTGTTTTCTAATACCGTTATCCAATAAGAGGAACCAGGATTCCTTGGAGAAACTGATTCTAGGACTGGGAAAGGGAATATACAAGATGAGCCTGGGGTATATTTTAGTGCCAGGAAGTAAGGAAGCGCTCAAGAACAAAATGATGAGGGCATGTCAAAGGGATACAGGAGCCAACTTGAACTGAACAAGTTCCCAATGACAGAAGCCAGAATAATTTGAGTTAACAAATTATTACAACCCAAAGAATAAAATAAATATATATGACTCCATACAGATATAAATAAATGATTAAATAAATTAACAAAGGAGGGGGGAGGAGACAAATCTCTCACAGAAAGAAGTCCTATGTATAATTTATCTATATATCCTTCCTCTGAAGGAGGTAGAGTTTAACTCCCCACTCCGTGAGTATAAGCTCTGCTTAGTGACTGACTTACTCCCAAAGAGTGTGGAAGAGGGGGAAAGTAACTTTATAGTAGAGAATCCTGGAAAGTTATTACTTCTGCCAGGTGATTGAGGTTAGCCTCATTGGTGAAGAGTCATGCTGTCCTGATGTAACTTTGACACAATGTGATGAAAATGGTACTTCACTTCTGTGGTCATTTTCCTGAGGGCCCATAACCTTAGTTATACTTGACAAAACATCAAAGAAACCCAAATTGTGGTGCATGCTACAAAATACCAACTAGTATTCCTCAAAACTGTCATCATCAAAAACAAGCAAAGTCTGAGAAATTATTAGATGAAGAACCTCAGGAAACATGATGACTAAATGTAATATGGAATCCTGAATGAGATCCTGAAACAGAAAAAAAGATATTAGGGAAAAACTATTGAAATTGGAATAAACTGTTTGGTTACATTAATGGGAAAGTACTGTGGATTCCTTAATTGTAACAAATGTACCAAAGTAGCATAAGATGTTAATAGGGAAAAACTGGGTGAGGCATATACCAGAACTCTCTGTAGTATCTTGGAAACTTCTCATAAAATTTAAAATTATCCTAAAACAAAAAGTTCATTTTAAAACTGCATGATGAAAAATACCATAAACTAAGTCAGAAGACAGTGAACATTTTGGGAGATAATCCTTCTGACATGTGCAACAGATAAAGGGCTAATATCCTGAACAATTTTGAATTCATAAAATTTGAGATGACAAAGACCAAACAGCTAACAGAGAAACAGGCAGAATACATAAACACACACACACACACCATCTATACATGCACACACGCATATATCCTTACATATATGTATACACTCATATGTGTATATGTTTATATTTATGTGCAGATGTATACACCCCTTAAGCTTATGAAATGGTGTTCAAACCACACTCATAATAAAAGGAGTATAAATTAAAAGTACCCTGAAATATCATTTCCAACTCATGAGATTTTTCAAAATTAAGAAGTATAATCACTCACTCTTCTGGCATGACTGAGGCCCACTCATACATTGATAGTGAGATTGCAAAATGGTACAACCCTGTGGTAGACTGAATTACATTCCTTAGCAAAGGTATGTCCTTAGTCATAATCCTTATTCCAGTGGGTATGAACTGAAGTGTAAATAGAAACTTTTGAAGACGCTACTTTTAGTTAAGGTATGGTCTAGTGAATAGGGGTGTGTCTTAATTCATGTTACAGGAGGCCTTATAAAAAGATGAAATCAGAAGCCAGAATTAGAGAAACACAAGAGGGGCCAGAAGCTGGAAGTCAGTGGAAAACCAGAGGAGCAGATGAAAGGAGAAGACATTGCATGTGATAGAAGGCAGAGAAACAAACCAACAAACCCCAAGGATTGCTCACAGCCAGCACCAGAATGCTACAGATGCCGGGAGAAAATAAGCCTTGCTGATACCTTGATTTTGGACTTCTTTCAGCCTCAAAACTGTGAACCAATAAATTCCTGTTGTTAAGTCAACCCATACCATGGTATTGATCATAGCGGCCTGGCAAACGAAGACTAACTCTAATGGAGGTGAACTTGTCAACATCTACAACTCCAAATGTGTTGCCTTTTTATCTAGTGGTTCTGCTTCTAGGAATTACACCTTAACCAATATGAAATATAGATAAGGCTAGGCAATGCAATATTTTTTGAAAGTGCAAAACATTGGAAACAACCCTAAATATCAATAAATAGGGAAGTGATTAAACAATCTGCAGTAATAGGTGGCTGTAAAGAAACACATATAAAAAGAAAGATTTTTTAAAATGAGAAAGATCTCTATGAACTTTGTTCTAGTTTGCTAATGCTGCCTGAATGCAAAACACCAGAAATGGATTGGCTTTTAGAAAAGGGAGTTTATTTGGTTACACAGTTACAATCTTAAGGCCATAAAGTGTCCAAAATAATGCATCAACAATAGGGTACCTTCACTGGAGGATGGCCAATGGTGTCCGGAAAACCTCTGTTAGCTGGGGAGGCACATGGAGGGCGTCTGTTCCAAGTTCTGGTTTCAAAATGGCTTTCTCACTGGACGTTACTCTCTAGGCTGCAGCTCCTCTTCAAAATGTCACTCTCAGTTGCTCTTAGCTAGCTAGCAAGAGTCTGCTTTCAACAGCTGTCTTCAAACTCTCATCTGCAGCTACTCTTTCAGCTTCTGTGCATTCTTCAAAGTGTCCCTCTTGGCTATAGCAAGTTCACTCCTTCTGTCTGAGCTTATATAGGTCTCCAGTGAATTAATCAAGGCCCACGCTGAATGGGTGGGGCCACACCTCCATGGAAATTATCAAATCAGAGTTATCACCTACAGTTGTGTGGGTCACATCTCCATGGACACTGAACCAATAGGTTCCAACCTGATCCACACAACTACGTCTGCCCCCACAAGAATGCATTAAAGAATATGGCTTTTTCTGGGGGATATAATATACACAAACCAGCACAAACTTATATGGAGTGATTTCTGGGTTATATTTTTAAAAGAAAAAAGCAAAAGTGCAAACAAATATGTATAGTATGGTATCTTTCATGTAAAGAGGAAGGGAGCATAAAAAACATTCATGCATCTGCTCATGTGTGCACAAGGAAATACAGGAAGAATAAACCAGATATTAATGCAATTGGCTACCTTCAAGGAGTAGATAGAAATGGGAAGAATAATATTTCTCTGAATATATGTTTTTGTTCGTTTTTGACATTTGGAACCAAGTCAATGGTGCATACACTTAAAATACAAATAAAATAAGGACAATAAGGAGGGGGCAATTTTAAATTGAAACACGGTAAAAGAAACAAATGAATTGAATAATATTGCAAGCAAATAACATAACACTGGAAGGAAAAATAAAAAAGAATTACACAAGCAGCTTTTAATCTAATATCATTTAATGTAATTGTTGATAGAACTGGATTTAGAGCTACTATTTTATTATTTGTTTTCTCTTTGTTCCTTGTGCTTTAGGTTTCTATGTGATCCCTATTATTTCTTCTTTCAAATTATTTTATTTGCATTTTAGAATCTCATTTTAATTTATCTATTAGCTTTGAGCTACATCACTTTACATTAGTTTTAGTAGTTGTTCAGAAGACTGCAATTATCTCACAATTTTAATGTGTACTGGAGTTAATTTTGGTGTAAAATGCATAAACTTTCAACCATATAGGTCCATTAACTCATGAAATGATTTTGTGCCCCACTCTCTTGCTCCTCTCCTTCTGCAATGTCCATTATTTGTATATTTTCAATCCTTCCCCCCCACCCCGCTTCATGCATTGTATATTTTTTTCGACCAACTTTGTTTCACTAATTATTTCTGTCACCCACATTCTGCTCTTAAGTTCATCTGGCAAATTTTTAAATTCCAAATATTGTATTTTCTCAGTTCTGAAATTTCCATTTGGCTCTACTTTATAGTTCTATATATCTGTTGAACTTTCCTGTTTTTTCATTAATGATGAGAATAGCTTCCTTTTTCTCATGGAGCATCACTATAAATAGCTGCTTTCAAGTTTTTTTGTCTGAAAGTCCAATTCCTGGGTCATCTTAGGGTCAGCCTCTGTTGATTGGATAATATGGAAAATAGGCAAATAGAATCAGGCCTAGCAACATAGACTGCTGCTTGATTTATGAGAAAGGTGGCCCTGTAGTGCAGCACAGAAGGAATGTCATTTATAATGAATGGTGCTGGGTGTTTGGATTGAGATATGGGGAAAAATGAATAGAGAAGATTCATATCCTACACATAAAAAATCACTTCTAGAGGGTGAGTTCATCGACATGGCGACGTAAAGAGCTATCGAAAACTTCTCCCCAGATATTCAGCAAAAAAGGGGGGATAACCCTGACTTGTTCAGAACTCTGGAGGAGGGTATGGATGGGAGAAGGACCCTACAGATGCCGAATTGAAGAAGAGAGATATCAGAAATGAAAATGCCCACATATAGATTGTGGTGGTGAATGCATAACTATGTGATTATACTGGGAACCACTGATTGTTAACTTAGGATGGAATATTTAAAAAATAAACAGAGGGATACAAGTGCTGGAGAAAATGTGGAGAGAGGGATGTACCTAATCACTGTCGGTAGGGAAGTAGAATGGGGCAGCTCATCTGGAGGGCAGCGTGATGGTTCCACAAGAAGCTAAGTATGGGATTGCCATTTGGTCCTGCAACCCCGTTATTGGGTATATACTTGGAAAACTGAGAGCAGGGTTATGAATGGGCATTTGTACATTGGTGTGTATGGTGGCGGTATTCCTGATTTGTAGGGATGGAGGTGGCCTAAGGGTACATTGACTGATGAACAGAATGGTGAGCTGCTGTATATACATACAATGGAATACTGAGCAGCTGCAAGAAGAAATGAAGTTGTGAGGCATGCAACTAGGTGAATGGACCTTGAGGACAGTATGTTGATTGAAATAAGTGAGACATGAAAAGACATTATAACCCCTCACTAATAAGGACTAACTGTAATATGCAAACTCTGAGAGTTGAATGTGGGAGCATGGGTTATCAGGGAAAGGCTTACTATAATGGTTTCTAGATTGTAAGCTCTTATATCAATTACATCTGAGCTGAGCTCTTTGTGTATAACCTGGTCAGTCCCTGGAACTTCGGGTATCTGTTTGACATCTGAGACTCAGAGCCGGAGTTTGGCAGCTATGAATTTCAGCCTTACCCCATACACCAAATGTTAAAGAAGCTGGAAAAGAGAACAGACTCCAATTAGAGATATGAACAAAATGGACTTGGTTAGGACTAAGCTAAATCAGACTAAGGGGTAAAGGATGATATTGACTGTGCATTAAAACTTCAACTTCTGTGTGAGACCAAAGGAAGAGATGTTTATTTGGCAGAAAATTTGTATTTTCTGTAGCACACTATATAATTTAACTTGTATGGTTGGTTTATTCAAACCCCACAATTACATTGAAACCTTGAATAGGGTGTGAGATCTGGTTTGTTTGTACAGGCTAGTTAGTGAAGCTCCGATAGATCCCAGAGTAATTTGGGCAGAGAATAAAAAAAGTATTTGAAAACCCCCCTTGAGAGACTGGGGAAAAATGTGGAAATATTAAACTTACCCATCTGGGGAATTCCTGGAATTCTTGCAGGCATTGGGGACTACCAATTTAGTAGGCTGAGCCCTCAATCTTGGGTCCTGCCCTTATGAAACCTGTTACTGCAAAGCAGAGGCTAAGCCTACTTATAATTGTGCCTAAGAGTCACCCCCAGAGAACCTCTTTTGTTTCTCAGATGTGGCCTCTCTCTCTAAGCCAACTCTACAGGTAAACTCACTGCCCTCCCCCCTACATGGGACATGACTCCCAGGGGTGTAAATCTCCCTGGCAACATGGGACATGACTCCCAGGGATGAGTCTGGACCCAGCATCATGGGATTAGAAAGCCTTCTTGACCAAAAGGGGGAAGAGAAATGAAAAAAAGTTTCAGTGGCTAAGAGATTTCCAACGGATATCCTTTTTTAGTTTTTGGTGATTGAATAGCTAGAAGGAAATACTTGAAACTTGAACTGCAATCCATTAGCCTTGATTCTTGAAGATGAATGTATAATTATATAGCTTATGTGGTGTAACTGTGGGATTGTGAAAACCTTATGGCTCACACTTCCTTTATCCAGTGTATGGATAGATGAGTAGAAAAATGGGGGCAAAATGCTATATGAATAATAGGCACGATTTGGTGGATGGGATGTTTTGGGTGTTCTTTTTTACTTTTAGTTTTATTCTTTTTTTTATTTTTATTATTTTTTTTGCAGTAATGAAAATGTTCAAAATTGATTGTTGTGATGAATGTACAACTATATGATGATACTGTGAACTGACTGTACACGTTGGATGACTGTATAGTATGTGACTATATCTCAATAAAACTTCAGAAAAAAATTTTTAAAAATCACTTCCAGGTGAATTTTAGATTTACAGGTAAAATTAAAGCAGTAAATTTTCTAGAAAACTATGTAAGAGTTGTCTCCATAAACTTGGGATAGAGATAGAACTCTTAAATAGGATATGCAAAACATTATCATTATATTTTTTGATAAATAAAGTTTTAAAAAGAAAAAAAATTATTTCCTCAATCCTCACCTAAAGGGCCCAACAGCCGTTTCCCTGGTATGCTGAGGAGAGGGCAATACCCAAACCTTTCAAGCACTGTGGGACCCAGGGGTGGAGCTGACACAATCATCATGGCCTCCATTAGAGTCAGGGTTCATCAGGGCAAGGTTAAAAACGGAGGCCCGGCCCAGGTCTCGCAAACAGTGGGTCCACTGGGTTCATGGACCCACTTGGTGGTCACTTCCAAGTCCTGGACATGTAACTGAAAAAGACATTTCAGGAAGGCGGTATCACCCTCACCTTGGTTCCTTCGACTGTGAGATAAGTTATTGAGTGGGGAAAGCCAGTCTTTGAAACTGCCTCCACCCCAGCCAAAACAGTAAATAAAAAACAATATTGCATCTCGCAGTGGGGAGATGAGATGGCTGAAATTCCTGTCACCCTTAAAAAGCCAAAGAATACGATGGTGGTCGCCATCACCTGAGGGTTTCATTCACCAGTCCAGGCCCTTGTTCACCAGCACACACCATCAAAAGGGTTAAAATGCAATCCACGAAGTGAGAGAAGATATTTGAGAGGCATACATTGAACAAAAGACTCATAATCAGAATCCAGTAGAACGCCTAAAGATTAATATGAAAAATAAAAATAATAAAATTAAAAATGGGCAAAAGACTCAATAAGAACTTTAAAAAGGGGCTTGTACCTAAATGACAATAAGCATACAGGGAAGTACTCAATCTCCTTAGTCATTAGGGGAGCTTCCTGGGAGAGGCAAGGGGGTTCTCTTGGGGTGCTGGTTTATTTCCTGATCTGTGATTACACAGGTATATTAACTTTGTTAACATTCACTGAACATGTTTGATTTGTGTATGTGTTTGTACATATATAACATTGCAACAAAGGGTAATAAAAACTTTAAAATAAAATTGTATTAAACTTTTTTCTTTTATTTTTGAAAAACATTTTCCATTGGTATTTAACTTAGTTGGGGCAATGAAATTGAATGCATCAGTTTACTTAGATAATATTTGCATAGGTATTATTGCAGTTTTCTTGTGAAATACTTTAGTACAAAATTTACTTTGTTTTTGAAATAATAAACAATGTGATATTCTATTTAGTTGACTTTTAGTAAAAAAAAAACATACCAGGTATGATAACACAGAAGACACAGGAAAAGCAAAAGAAAATGGATATGAAAAAAGGGAAAGAGTAGAAGAATACAAAGAAGATAATGCAAACTAGTGAATCAGCCATCATCCCTTGCTTTATTTTAGAGTTTATTAAATTAAACTGAATTTCTATTGTTTCCAAATATAGAAAATCAATTTGTATTGCTATATTGTTAAATTTGAAAAGTCAGTGCCTACTCATACTTTAGAAAGAAAATATGACTTAAAATCTCCCTCGAATCATGGTACTGTTATCTTTTTTTCCCCCTATCCCTAAAGGAAGGAAAAATGTTCTCCCCAGAATGCTAATCTTATTAGTGGATCTTTCTATTTTTCATTAAATCCAACTTATAACTATGGTGATCTGACAAATATTTAAATAGTCCTATTGTTGGAAATTACCTCATGGCAAAGCTATTTAACTCTCTTAGATGTAGCCTCTCCCAATTCTCCTTAAGCTATTCCCAAACAACCTAATATGCTTGGTACAGAGACTAGAGAAAATTCATCTTTCTCTTTCCCTTAATCTCTTTAATGCCTAAAGGTATTAAGAACATAATGGAAATTACACTGAAGAATTTCAAAGACTTTTAACAAAAGGGCTAAATTATCCATGATTGATCAAAGAGAAAAATAGATTCTTTCCATTAAATCTGGAAAGACAAAAGTTTCAAATCCACTATCTGAGGCTTTTCTAAGAGTCATAGTTCCATTATTTTCTAGTTGAAGAAAATTAATGATAGCCACATTAGTATAAAGTGTTACCTCTTATTACAATATAATGAAATAAACCTCCATTCAAATTCTAAGGCTCATATTTGGTCATTCTTTAAAATACTAGTTAATGTTTTTATATTTCTAAATTAAACATAAATGACAGAAATAACAGAAAGGTATATAGAGATGAAATATTCTGCTTTATAATATTCATTAAACCAATTAAATAAATACTTGTTTCAACTCAACTCACAGGTTGCTTAAACAACCTACTAAGCAATCAGAAACCTCCTTCCATGAGGCTTTGACAAATAGGAAGGATATGGGCTTTTCACCTTAAATTCTATCCAGATGGAGGTGATGTTTAGGTATGCTGAAGAGCTTTTACTCCTCACTCAGCATGAGAAGTTGTGGTTAGAACTTGTAATATCCACTGAACAGCTACATAGAGTAAGAAGATGCCCACAGGTTGCCAGCCCCTGGCAAAAGCAGCAAGCTGCACTACAATGAAGGATGGTAGAACAGATACCATTTCACTAAACAGCTGATGACTATAACTCCAGGGAAAGGCTTAACAGATGCTGTGTCACGGAGGTCCCTCAAAGGCTACCATCTGTCATGTAGATGGCAGAACAAATTCCTCAACATCACACATCACGGATTAAGAAATAGGCTCCCTCCTCCCCAGTCTCTCAACATGCCAGGGAATCTGTTGAACTCAGCGTGAGTTTCTAACGCAAGGACTCCCTCTCTTTTCAGTGGTCTACCTTTTCATATCGCAAGCATGAGAAAGAAAACTTGGAAGTGGGGGTATAGACTGCTTGGGGCCATACAGTCTGGATTTGGGGTGCCAGCTGTTTGTAGGATTGACTGGAAAGGTCAGCTGCCCAGTGCCTGGAGATTTGGGACCTGAGGAATATTACAGCATTTCTGTTGGAGGAAGCAGGCCAATCACCACACCCCCATCCCAATAGGCTGCCTTCTTGGCCACCCAGCTCCCTGAGTTCCCAGGCTTACATTGTAACAATGCTAGTCTCTTCACCACAAAGAGGAGATTCCTACTTTGAACCTTCTTACCTGATCATTTTTCTCTGTGTAGGTAAACATGGCTGTACTATAATACTTGATAATTTTGGCAATTTATCAGTCATCAAATTAATCATTTTGTTTCCATCCGCAGAAGCAGCTACAGCCCAAAGAGAGTAAATCATCCTGTGAGTGGTGGCAGAATTAGAATCTAAATTTCAAATCCCTTTGAAATTGACTAAAAATCTTATTACTTCAAAATGGTTATGCTTTTGAAGTTCAACATTTAATACGTCATTGGATATTGACACTCTACTCCCTACATGAGTAATCCTGCTTTCTATGTTCATATTTTCACTTTAGGATTTCAACAAATCTTGCTCTTGAATTCTCCTTTTTTGCCTACATCATTCTTATTAATAGAATAATCTCTTTACATAGATATCCATTTTTCTTTCACAAACATCTATTAGGTTTCCACTCTATTCCAGGTACTTTGTTAACGGCCATATACTCAGGGATTTATAGAGTATATTTTCTGCCCTCCAGGTGTGTTTAGTCTAATGGAAAAGGGAAAAGTGAACAAATACAGTGTTATGAGCAAGTAGCAATAGGAGCATTTTCCCTCCAAACTCTATCCCCTTTTCCAAGACTTTCATTTGAGTAAATGAATATGGGGAATTAATTAACTCGCCATTAACAAGATCAATAATCTTTGCTTCAAAAAATAGGAAAACAGGGAGTATATTCTGTTCAAGAGAACTGACTCCATGCCAAATCCAAGAGATTTGTCTTCTCAATGAACTGTGTGACCCAAACTCATGGCAAAGTCTATTATTTACTTATTTATTTAAGAAACATTTGGTGTTTATTTTGTACCTTGAACAGAGATAAACTCTAATGCCTGACATTTTGATGGATCTGCTTTTGTAACAAATAAATCAATTCATAATTTTTAGTATTTTTAGATCTGTTAATGTTCCCAAAATACTAATGCCAATCCTATCTCCCCAGTCTCATACCATCTCTGATTGTTGGGACTTTTTGTGGTAGGATGATGTGATGAGATTGTAATGGTAGTTGTGAGGACCTGGAAAAAGTAAGAGGGCTTCTTTCCACTCTCACCCCAAGTAACTAAACTCTGCATTCTAATATGTGGTAGATTACATTTATTGATGATTTTGAGTGTTGAACCAGCCTTGCATACCTGGAATAAATCCCACTTGGTCATAGTATATAATTCTTTTTTATACATTATTATAATGTATAATCATAATTATACATTATTTTATACATTATTTGATTTGATTCATTAATATTTTGTTGAGGATATTTGCATCTATGCTTATGAGAGATACTGGTCTGGAGATTTCCTCGCTTATAATGTCTTTATCTGATTTTGGTATTAAAGTAAGGCTGGCCTAATGGATTGAGTTTGGAAGTGTTCATTCTGCTTCTATATTCTGGAAGGGATTATAGATGATCGGTATCGTTTCTTCCTTAAATGTCTGGCAGAATTTTCCAGTGAAAGCCTCTGTACATGGTGTTCTCCTTTTTGGAAGTTTATTTACTATTGTTGCAATATCCTTAATTCATATAAGGCTATTTAGATTATCTATATATCCTTGTATAAGTTTTGATACTTTTTGTCTATTTATGGAATTATGCCATTTCATCTAAGTTATCTAAATTTGGGGAATAGAGTTGTTATACCATTCCTTTACTATCGTTTTACATTCATGGGTTCAGTAGGGATGGTTCTCTTTCACTTCTGACGTTGTAATTTGTGTCTCCTTTCTTTTTTTTCTTGGTTATACTGGCTAGAACTTTATAAATTTTATTGATCTTTTCTGAGAACTAGCTTTTTTTTTTTTTTTTTTAAATTCAGTTTTATTGAAATATATTCACAAACCATACAGTCATCCATGGTATACAATCAACTGTTCACAGTATGATCATATAGTTATGCGTTCATCACCACAATCTATTTCTGAACATTTTCCTTACATCAGAAAGAATCAGAATAAGAATAAAAAATAAAAGTGAAAAGAGAATACCCAAACCATCCCCCCATCCCACCCTATTTGTCATTTAGTTTTTACTCCCATTTTTCTACTGATTTTTTTTCAATTTTTTAACTTTGTTTATCAAAAAATTAAAAACAAACAGGCAAACAACAGCCAAAAAAACCCCACAACATTTCAAACAAAGCAATGGATTAAGGAAAACAAATAACCTAAAATAACTACTTTGCTTCCAATATGTTCCTACCATACCCCAAGAAAATTAATAAACCATGTCCAAACAGAGGAGTAAGAAAAACAAATAATCTAAAATAACTACATTGCTTCCAACATGTTCCTTCCATACCCCAAGAAAATTAACAAACCCTAAGAAAACAAAGGAATAAGAGAAAAAAAAAACCTAAAATAACTCTATTGCTTCCAACATGATCTTACTATATCCAAGAAAGTTTACAAACCATAATCATTCCTGAGCATTCCCATAACATTGAGATTACCCTCCATAGTTTATCTGTTCTTATTAGATTATCATTCCCCCTCCACTAATTGGTATCTCTAGGTCCCCTACATTCTACAGTATAAAACATTGTACATTTTTCACAGAATTCACATTAGTGGTAATGTACAATATCTCTCTTTTTGTGTCTGGCTTATTTTGCTCAGCATTATGTCTTTTTTTTTTTTTTTTTAATCTTCATTTTATTGAGATATATTCATATACCACGCAATCATACAAAACAAATCGTACTTTCGATTGTTCACAGTACCATTACATAGTTGTACATTCATCACCCAAATCAATCCCTGACCTGACACCTACATTAGCACACACACAAGAATAACAAGAATAATAATTAGAGTGAAAAAGAGCAATTGAAGTAAAAAAGAACACTGGGTACCTTTGTCTGTTTGTTTACTTCCCCTATTTTTCTACTCATCCATCCATAAACTAGACAAAGTGGAGTGTGGTCCTTATGGCTTTCCCAATCCCATTATCACCCCTCATAAGCTACATTTTTATACAACTGTCTTTGAGATTCATGGGTTCTGGGTTGTAGTTTGATAGTTTCAGGTATCCACCACCAGCTACCCCAATTCTTTAGAACCTAAAAAGGGTTGTCTAAAGTGTGCGTAAGAGTGCCCACCAGAGTGACCTCTTGGCTCCTTTTGGATTCTCTCTGCCACTGAAGCTTATTTCATTTCCTTTCACATCCCCCTTTTGGTCAAGAAGATGTTCTCCATCCCACGATGCCGGGTCTACATTCCTCCCCGGGAGTCATATTCCACGTTGCCAGGGAGATTCACTCCCCTGGGTGTCTGATCCCACGTAGGGGGGAGGGCAGTGATTTCACCTTTCAAGTTGGCTTAGCTAGAGAGACAGGGCCACATCTGAGCAACAAAGAGGCATTCGGGAGGAGGCTCTTAGGCACAACCATAGGGAGGCCTAGCCTCTCCTTTGCAGCAACCGTCTTCCCAAGGGTAAAACCTGTGGTAGAGGGCTCAACCCATCAAACCACCAGTCCCCTATGTCTGTGGTCATGTTAGCAACCATGGAGGTGGGGTAGGCGAATACCCCTGCATTCTCCACAGTCTCCTCAAGGGGGCACTACATCTTTTTTTTTTTCCTTGTTTTTTTTTTTTTTTTTTTAACTTTCCCTTCTTTTTTAAATCAACTGCATGAAAAAAAAGTTAAAAAGAAAACAAACATACAATAAAAGAACATTTCAAAGAGACCATAACAAGGGAGTAAGAAAAAGACAACTAACCTAAGATAACTGCTTAACTTCCAACATGTTCCTACTTTACCCCAAGAAAGTTACCTAATATAGCAACATTTCTGTGAACTTGCTCCTACTATATCCATCAGAAATTCACAGACCATAGTCATTCCTGGGCATCCCCAGAACGTTAAATAGCTTATCTGTTCTTCTTGGATTATTGTTCCCCCTTCCTTAATTGCTCTCTATTGCTAGTTCCCCTACATTCTACATTATAAGCCATTTGTTTTACATTTTTCAAAGTTCACATTAGTGGTAGCATATAATATTTCTCTTTTTGTGCCTGGCTTATTTCGCTCAGCATTATGTCTTCAAGGATCATCCATGTTGTCATATGTTTCACGAGATTGTTCCTTCTTGCTGCCGTGTAGTATTCCATCGTCTGTATATACCACATTTTATTTATCCACTCATCTGTTGAAGGACATTTGGGTTGTTTCCATCTCTTGGCAATTGTGAATAATGCTGCTATGAACATTGGCGTGCAGATATCTGTTCGTGTCACTGCTTTCCGATCTTCCGGGTATATACCGAGAAGTGCAATCGCTGGATCGAATGGTAACTCTATATCTAGTTTTCTAAGGAACTGCCAGACTGACTTCCAGAGTGGCTGAACCATTATACAGTCCCACCAACAGTGAATAAGAGTTCCAATTTCTCCACATCCCCTCCAGCATTTGTAGTTTCCTGTTTGTTTAATGGCAGCCATTCTAACCGGTGTTAGATGGTATCTCATTGTGGTCTTAATTTGCATCTCTCTAATAGCTAGTGAAGCTGAACATTTTTTCATGTGTTTCTTGGCCATTTGTATTTCCCCTTCAGAGAACTGTCTTTTCATATCTTTTGCCCATTTTATAATTGGGCCGACTGTACTATTGTCATTGAGTTGTAGGATTTCTTTATATATGCAAGATATCAGTCTTTTGTCAGATACATGGTTTCCAAAAATTTTTTCCCATTGTGTTGGCTGCCTCTTTACCTTTTTGAGAAATTCCTTTGAGGTGCAGAAACTTCTAAGCTTGAGGAGTTCCCATTTATCTATTTTCTCTTTTGTTGCTTGTGCTTTGGGTGTAAAGTCTAGGAAGTGGCCGCCTAATACAAGGTCTTGAAGATGTTTTCCTACATTATCTTCTAGGAGTTTTATGGTACTTTCTTTTATATTGAGATCTTTGGTCCATTTTGAGTTAATTTTTGTGTAGGGGGTGAGGTAGGGGTCCTCTTTCATTCTTTTGGATATGGATATCCAACTCTCCCAGCCCCATTTGTTGAAAAGACCATTATGACTCAGTTCAGTGACTTTGGGGGCCTTATCAAAGATCAGTCGGCCATAGATCTGAGGGTCTATCTCCGAATTCTCAATTCGATTCCATTGATCTATATGTCTATCTTTGTGCCAGTACCATGCTGTTTTGGCAACTGTGGCTTTATAATAAGCTTCAAAGTCATGGAGTGTAAGTCCTCCCACTTCGTTTTTCTTTTTTAGAGTGTCTTTAGCAATTCGAGGCATCTTCCCTTTCCAAATAAATTTGATAACTAGCTTTTCCAAGTCTGCAAAGTAGGTTGTTGGAATTTTGATTGGGATTGCATTGAATCTGTAGATGAGTTTGGGTAGAATTGACATCTTAATGACATTTAGTCTTCCTATCCATGAACATGGAATATTTTTCCATCTTTTAAGGTCCCCTTCTATTTCTTTTAGTAGAGTTATGTAGTTTTCTTTGTATAGGTCTTTTACATCTTTGGTTAAGTTTATTCCTAGGTACTTGATTTTTTTAGTTGCTATTGAAAATGGTATCTTTTTCTTGAGTGTCTCTTCAGTTTGTTCATTTCTAGCATATAGAAACATTACTGATTTCTGTGCATTAACCTTGTATCCCGCTACTTTGCTAAATTTGTTTATTAGCTCTAGTAGCTGTATCGTCGATTTCTCAGGGTTTTCTATATATAAGATCATATCATCTGCAAACAATGACAGTTTTACTTCTTCTTTTCCAATTTGGATGCCTTTTATTTCTTTGTCTTCCCAGATTGCCCTGGCTAGCACTTCCAGCACAATGTTGAATAACAGTGGTGACAGCGGACATCCTTGTCTTGTTCCTGATCTTAGAGGGAAGGCTTTCAGTCTCTCACCATTGAGTACTATGCTGGCTGTGGGTTTTTCATATATGCTCTTTATCATGTTGAGGAAGTTTCCCTCAATTCCTACCTTTTGAAGCGTTTTTATCAAAAACGGATGTTGGATTTTGTCAAATGCTTTTTCAGCATCTATTGAGATGATCAATTGATTTTTCCCTTTTGACTTGTTAATGTGTTGTAATACATTGATTGATTTTCTTATGTTGAACCATCCTTGCATGCCTGGAATAAACCCCACTTGGTCATGGTGTATGATTTTTTTAATGTGTCTTTGGATTCCATTTGCAAGTATTTTGTTGAGGAGTTTTGCATCTATATTCATTAGGGAGATTGGCCGGTAGTTTTCCTTTTTTGTAACATCTTTGCCTGGTTTTGGTATTAGATTGATGTCAGCTTCATAAAATGAGTTAGGTAGTGTTCCATTTTCTTCAATGTTTTGAAAGAGTTTGAGTAAGATTGGTGTCAGTTCTTTCTGGAAAGTTTGGTAGAATTCCCCTGTGAAGCCATCTGGCCCTGGGCATTTATTTGTGGGAAGATTTTTGATGACTGATTGGATCTCTTTGCTTGTGATGGGTTGGTTGAGGTCGTCTATTTCTTCTCTGGTCAGTCTAGGTTGTTCATATGTTTCCAGGAAATTATCCATTTCCTCTACATTGTCCAGTTTGTTGCCATACAGTTGTTCATAGTATCCTCTTATAATTTTTTTAATTTCTTCAGGATCTGCAGTTATGTCACCTTTTTCATTCATTATTTTGTTTATATGGGTCTTCTCTCTTTTTGATTTTGTCAGTCTAGCTAGGGGCTTGTCAATCTTGTTGATCTTCTCAAAGAACCAACTTTTTGTGATATTTATCCTCTCTATTGTTTTTTTGTTCTCTATGTCATTTATTTCTGCTTTAATCCTTGTTATTTCTTTTCTTCTACTTGGTTTAGGATTGGTTTGCTGTTCATTTTCTAGCTTCTTCAGTTGATCCATTAGTTCTTTGATTTTGGCTCTTTCTTCCTTTTTAATATATGCATTTAGTGCTATAAATTTCCCCCTTAGCACTGCTTTTGCTGCATCCCATAGGTTTTGGTATGTTGTGTTCTCATTTTCATTCGTCTCTATATATTTAGCAATTTCTCTTGCTATTTCTTCTTTAACCCACTGATTGTTTAGGAGTGTGTTGTTTAACCTCCAGGTATTTGTGAATTTTCTAAGTCTCTGATGGTTATTGACTTCTAATTGTATTCCATTGTGGTCAGAGAATGTGCTTTGAATAATTTCAATCTTTTTAAATTTATTGAGGCTTGTTTTATGTCCCAGCATATGATCTATTCTGGAGAAAGTTCCATGAGCACTAGAAAAGTATGTGTATCCTGGTGATTTGGGATGTAATGTCCTGTATATGTCTGTTAAATCTAATTCATTTATCAGATTGTTTAGGTTTTCAATTTCCTTATTGGTCTTCTGTCTGGTTGATCTATCTATAAGAGAGAGTGATGTGTTGAAGTCTCCCACAATTATTGTGGAAACATCAATTGCTTCCTTTAGTTTTGCCAGTGTTTCTCTCATGTATTTTGTGGCACCTTGATTGGGTGCATAGACATTTACGATTGTTATTTCTTCTTGCTGAATTGCCCCTTTTATTAGTACGTAGTGGCCTTCTTTGTCTCTCAAAACATCCCTGCATTTGAAGTCTATTTTATCTGAGATTAATATTGCTACACCTGCTTTCTTTTGGCTGTAGCTTGCATGAAATATTTTTTTCCATCCTTTCACTTTCAGTTTCTTTGTGTCCCTGTGTCTAAGATGAGTCTCTTGTATGCAACATATTGATGGTTCATTTTTTTTTGATCCATTCTGCGAATCTATATCTTTTAATTGGGGAGTTTAATCCATTTACATTCAACGTTATAACCGTGAAGGCATTTCTTGAATCAGCCACCTTATCCTTTGGTTTATGTTTGTCATATTTTTCCCCTCTGTCTATTAATATCCTTTATTGTACCCATACCAAATCTCTTTAGTACTGAACCTTTCTCCAAGTCTCTCTGTCCTTTCTTTGTTTCTCTGTCTGTAGGGCTCCCTTTAGTATCTCCAGTAGGGCAGGTCTCTTGTTAGCAAATTCTCTCAGCATTTGTTTGTCTGTGAAAAATTTAAGCTCTCCCTCAAATTTGAAGGAGAGCTTTGCTGGATAAATTATTCTTGGCTGGAAATTTTTCTCACTCAGAATTTTAAATATATCGTGCCACTGCCTTCTTGCCTCCATGGTGGCTGCTGAGTAGTCACTACTTAGTCTTATGCTGTTTCCTTTGTATGTGGTGAATTGCTTTTCTCTTGCTGCTTTCAGAACCTGCTCCTTCTCTTCTGTGTTTGATAGTGTGACCAGTATATGTCTCGGAGTGGGTTTATTTGGATTTATTCTATTTGGAGTTCGCTGAGCATTTATGATTTGTGTATTTATGTTGTTTAGAAGATTTGGGAAGTTTTCCCCAACAATTTCTTTGAATACTCTTCTGTCCTAGTTTGCTAATGCTGCAGAATGCAAAACACCAGAGATGGATTGGCTTTTATAAAACGGGGATTTATTTCACTACACAATTACAGTCTTAAGGCCACAAAGCGTCCAAGATAACACATCAGCAATCGGGTACCCTCACCTCCGGAAAACCTCTGTTAGCTAGGAAAGCAGCTGGCGTCTGCTCCAAAGCTCCGGCCTCAAAACGGCTTTCTCCCAGGACGTTCCTCTCTAGCAAGCTTGCTCTTCAAAACATCACTCCCAGCTGCACTCTATTTTCTCTCTTTGAGTCAGCTCATTTATATAGCTCCACCAATCAAGGCCCACCCCGAATGGGTGGGGCCACGCCTCCATGGGAACATCTCATCAAAATTATCTCCCACAGCTGGGTGGGGCACACTCCAAGCAAATCTAACCAACACCAAAACTTCTGCCCCACACAAGACTACAAAGATAATGGCATTTGGGGGACACAATACACTCAAACCGGCACATTCCACCCCCTGGAACCCAAAATGACATTATCTTTCCAAATACAAAATACATTCATTCCATCACAATACCACAAAAACTCAAATCATTTCAGTAACAAAAGTTAAGTACAAAATCCCATCAAAATCAATTTAGGCGTGGTGGGTCCTAAGGCACAATTCTCCTTTAGCCTTGGATCTGTGGACTTAGAACAAGTTATATGCTTCCAATATACAAAGGAGGGACATTCATAGGATAAACATTTCCATTGCCATAAGGAGAAACAGTAAGGAAAACAGGGTTAACAGGAGCAAAACTGTTCCTAAAACCCGCAGGACAAACTCCATTAGATTTCAAAGTCTGAGAGTCACTAACAAAACCTTGGGGCTTGAGAGAGTGGGAGCCTAACCCTTCCCAAGGGCCTTTTTGGCAGCTGTTTCTTCTCCAAATGCTTGGGTGAGTGCTCCAACATTTCCACACATTGGGGAGACCACCTTCTTGGCTCCACCCTCCTAAAAGCTTGGGGCAGCTCCCGGATTCCCTTCCATCTCCGGGGCACACGCTCAACCCCTTCAGAATAGTGTGGTGGCAGCCAGGCTCTCCTCAATTCCATGGAAATGTGCTCCACCCTCTTTGGGACCTGAGGTGGCAAAACTCTTCCAGAGCATCGAGGCAGAAAGCCCGCCCTCGACCTCCAGGGCAAACTCACCCTTTCCATGCATGTGGGCTGCTCCGCTCTCCCAGCCCGAGACCTCCTGACTCCAGACCTCAACCTCCATGGTTCTGTTTTTGAAGAGATTTTTCCTTTAATTTTTTCCTTGTCTGTCTCCTCCAGTCCAGACTGGCAATGGCTCTGTCTATAAAGATCTCACAAAAATTCTGTTGGCTTTGCATGAAGCATGCAGGGGTCAAAGCCATCAGACAATAGGATTTTCCACAAATCCTTTCTGCTTAACTCCTTTTCCAATCCTGGCTTGTACTGAAATGGTGGCTGGGTTCCATGTTTGGTTACATCCTCACGTTGGGCTGTAGCTTCTGGGATTCCACCCCCTGGAAGCTCATAATTTTCTAAGCCATCAACTTCTGGTTTCTTTGAACCCAAGAGTTCAGTTCTAAGTTTATCTCTCTCTGCTCGCATTTTACTATAAGCTGCAAGGAGAAGCCAGGGTATATCTTCCACACGTAGTCTGGAGATCTCCTCAGCTAAGTACTCCAGGTTGCCACTTTTAAATTCTTCCTTCCATCTGACACCAGGACTCAATTTTGCCAAATTCTCTGCCACTTTAAAACAAGGATCACCTTTCTTCCAGTTTGCAACAACACATTCATCATTTCTGCTTAAGTCCTCATCAGAAGTATCTTTAGAGTCCATATTTCCATAAACAGTCTCTTTAAAGCAGTTTTGGCCTTTTCTATCAAGCTCCTCACAACTCTTCCAGAAACTCCCCATTATCCATTTAAAAAGCCGTTCCAACATGTTTGGTATTTGCAAACTCAGCAGCAAAAGCACCCCACTCTCGGTACCAAAATCTGTCCTAGTTTGCTAATGCTGCAGAATGCAAAACACCAGAGATGGATTGGCTTTTATAAAACGGGGATTTATTTCACTACACAATTACAGTCTTAAGGCCACAAAGCGTCCAAGATAACACATCAGCAATCGGGTACCCTCACCTCCGGAAAACCTCTGTTAGCTAGGAAAGCAGCTGGCGTCTGCTCCAAAGCTCCGGCCTCAAAACGGCTTTCTCCCAGGACGTTCCTCTCTAGCAAGCTTGCTCTTTCAAAACATCACTCCCAGCTGCACTCTATTTTCTCTCTTTGAGTCAGCTCATTTATATAGCTCCACCAATCAAGGCCCACCCCGAATGGGTGGGGCCACGCCTCCATGGGAACATCTCATCAAAATTATCTCCCACAGCTGGGTGGGGCACACTCCAAGCAAATCTAACCAACACCAAAACTTCTGCCCCACACAAGACTACAAAGATAATGGCATTTGGGGGACACAGTACACTCAAACCGGCACATCTTCCTAGACCTTTACCCTTTTCTTCCCCTTCTGGGACACCAATGAGTCTTATATTTGGATGTTTCATATTATCTATCATATCCCTGAGGTCCATTTCGATTTTTTCAATTTTTTTCCCCATTCTTTCTTTTATGCTTTCATTTTCCATTCTGTCATCTTCCAGGTCACTGATTCGTTGTTCAACTTCCTCTAGTCTTGTACTATGAGTGTCCAGAATCTTTTTAATTTGGTCAACAGTTTCTTTAATTTCCATAAGATCATCCATTTTTTTTATTTAGTCTTGCAATGTCTTCTTTATGCTCTTCTAGGGTCTTCTTGATTTCCTTTATCTTCCGTACTATGGTCTCATTGTTCATCTTTAGTTCTTTGAGTAGCTGCTCTAGGTGCTGTGTCTCTTCTGGTCTTTTGATTTGGGTGCTTGGGCTTGGGTTATCCATATCGTCTGGTTTTTTCATATGCTTTATAATTTTCTGTTGTTTTTGGCCTCGTGGCATTTGCTGAACTTGATAGGGTTCTTTTAGGATTTGTAGACCAATTGAAGTCCTTATCTCTAATTTATCAGATCTACAGCTTCGTGGAGTACACTTTCTCTAACTAACCAGCAGGTGGCGTCCACGAGCCACCTGCTCTCCACAAGCCAGTTCTCCCCTGCTTAGCCTTTTTGGTGAGTGGGGGAGTGAGTCTTGTGGGGTCCAATTGGTGTACCAAGCTTGCGTGTGTAGTTGGTGTTGCCTGCCCTGTATATGGGGCGTGTTTCTGGGCAGTCAGGGGGGGGGGTGGCTCTAACAATCAAATCTCCCTGGTGATCCTAGAGTTTTAAAGCTGCTGCAATAGTCTAATCCTTCAGTTCAGTCCTGCCACAGTTTGTCTCTGCCACTGACCCACAAGTCCTTGGTATTGGCGTATGGCTCCTGAGACTTGCAAGTGGGCCCCTCTTCCAGGCCGTGCAGCCCGGGTCCTCTGTTGAGGGATGACTGTGCTATGTCACAGGTTAGTGCCGTCACCCCAGGGCAGTTCTGGGCTGCTGGGCTGTGTAGGGAGGCTCCCAGTCTGCTGAAATGATGGCTGAATGGGGCTTTGTTAATTCACACTGCTCTACCTTCCCAGCTCTGGGACAATCAGCTGAGGTTGCAGGGAAGGCTAATGTCCACGCCCAGTTTTGTGGTGTGTGCCTGTTATTTGAAGCACTTCCGTCACACTGGGTTGTCTGGGGCAGTTCTGGGCTATGGGGCTGGCGATGGGCAGGAGTGTTTCCTGTCCACCAGGATGATGGCTGTGGGCGGACACCCCCCTTTTCTTGGGAAGTTGTGGTGTTTAGTGAATTTTCTCAGCCACTGGATTATTGCGTTTTGTCTCAGAGCTCTCCTAGTTCTGCTCTTGACTTGACCTGCCCAAATAGTAAGTCTTTGAAGCTTTCTGTATTGGGCTTCTTAGAGTAATTGTTTTAGAAAAAGAAAAAAGGATTAAAAAAAAAAAAAAAAAAAACGGGCCCTCCTCAGAGATCTAATGGGTTATTGAAATGCTAAGAGACAAAGCAACCAGGGCCATTAAGGAAAGGTCCACAGGGCAGAGAGATCAGCTTTTCTTCGGGATTTGCATATGCGCCTCAGGGCCCTTCCCCTTTCTCTGTTCACCAGAACTCCAAAAATCCTCCGCTTTTATTTTGGAGTTTTTCGTGTTGTTTTTTTTCTATGCCTGTCTCCTCTCTGCTGGGCTGGCTGCTCTCAGATTCTCTGGTGTCTGGTCTCAGTCTGTCTATGGTTGGAGTCTGGATCAGTAGAATGAGTTTCCGATAAGAGCAGCCACTGCAGTTCTCCCTTCTCCTTCCCGGAGCTGACAGCCCCTCCTCCCCCGGGACTGAGCCTGGCAGGGAGGGGTGCGGGTCCCCTGGCCGCAAAAACTTACAGATTTCGCTGATCTCAGCAGTTCCACGTTTTCATGAGTGTTGTATGAAGTATGCCCAAAGTCAGATTGCTCTGTGTTGTCCAGTCCACGCAGTTCCTGGCTTTCTACCTACTTTCCTGGAGGAGTAACTAAAACATACAGCTCACCAGTCTGCCATCTTGCCCCGCCTCCCGACATAATCAGAACTAGCTTTTGGTTTCATTGATTTTCTCTATTGATTTCATGTTTCTAATTCTAATGATTTCTGCTCTAATTTTCATTTTTTGTTTGCTTCTGTTTGCTTAAGGTTTATATTGATTTTCTTACTCTAGTTTCCTAATGTGTAAGCTTTGACTATTGATTCTAGGACTTTCTTCTGTTCTAATATATGCATTCAATAATATAAATGTCAATTTTGGTAAATTTTATATTTTCTTTGAACATTATCCATGCCATATAGATTTCCTATAATATACTGGATTTGGTGAGCAAAGTAGACTTGCAATTATTTTTAGTTTCCTGTCAGTTGGTATATTACAATTTCTTACTTTGCATCTGTATGCTATCTACAAGTTTTACCTTATTAAATTAATGTTTTATAACTTTAGAGAAATAGTTCTTTGATTTATTTATAAATTCTACAATTTCCCTGTTCTTTAACTCATTAATGTATGTGTTTTTCTTTACTTCATTTTTAAGCTTTTCCTTAGAATTCTGTAATATTTTCCTAAAATCTTGAGTAGGGTGCTTCATTTATTTTCATTCTTTCTTGTTTGTTAACATAAATATTTAAGGAATGATTTTTCCTCTGAGCAATGTTTTAGCTGTATTGTTGTTTATTTTATTATGCATTGTTCTAATTAATGTTATATTCTGGATATTCTACAAATTTATTTATTTATTTATTTTTTTTTTTTAATCATCATTTTATTGAGATATATTCACATACCACGCAGTCATACAAAACAAATTGTACTTTCGATTGTTTACAGTACCATTACATAGTTGTACATTCATCACCTAAATCAATCCCTGACACCTTCATTAGCACACACACAAAAATAACAAGAATAATAATTAGAGTGAAAAAGAGCAATTGAAGTAAAAAAGAACACTGGGTACCTTTGTCTGTTTGTTTGCTTCCCCTACTTTTCTACACATCCATCCATAAACTAGACAAAGTGGAGTTTGGTCCTTATGGCATTCCCAATCCCACTGTCACCCCTCATAAGCTACATTTTTATACAACTGTCTTCGAGATTCATGGGTTCTGGGTTGTAGTTTGATAGTTTCAGGTATCCACCACCAGCTACCCCAATTCTTTAGAACCTAAAAAAGGTTGTCTAGAGTGTGCGTAAGAGTGCCCACCAGAGTGATCTCTCGGCTCGTTTTGGAATCTCTCTGCCACTGAAGCTTATTTCATTTCCTTTCACATCCCCCTTTTGGTCAAGAAGATGTTCTCCATCCCACGATGCCCGGTCTACATTCCTCCCCGGGAGTCACATTCCACGTTGCCAGGGAGATTCACTTCCCTGGGTGTCTGATCCCACGTAGGGGGGAGGGCAGTGATTTCACCTTTCAAGTTGGCTTAGCCAGAGAGAGAGGGCCATATCTGAGCAACAAAGAGGCATTCAGGAGGAGACTCTTAGGCACAAATACAGGGAGGCCTAGCCTCTCCTTTGCAGCAACCGTCTTCCCAAGGGTAAAACTTATGGTAGAGGGCTCAACCCATCAAACCACCAGTCCCCTATGTCTGTGGTCATGTTAGCAACCATGAAGGTGGGGTAGGCAAATACCCCTGCATTCTCCACAGGCTCCTCAAGGGGGCACTACATCTTTTTTTTTTTTTTTCCTTGTTTGTCTTTTTTCTTTTTTCTTTTTTCTTTTTAACTTTCCCTTCTTTTTTAAATCAACTGTATGAAAAAAAAAGTTAAAAAGAAAACAAACATACAATAAAAGAACATTTCAAAGAGACCATAACAAGGGAGTAAGAAAAAGACAACTAACCTAAGATAACTGCTTAACTTCCAACATGTTCCTACTTTACCCCAAGAAAGTTACATAATATAGCAACATTTCAGTGAACTTGTTCCTACTACATCCATCAGAAATTAACAGACCATAGTCATTTCTGGGCATCCCCAGAACGTTAAATAGCTTATCTGTTCTTCTTGGATTATTGTTCCCCCTTCCTTAATTGCTCTCTACTGCTAGTTCCCCTACATTCTACATTATAAACCATTTGTTTTACATTTTTCAAAGTTCACATTAGTGGTAGCATATAATATTTCTCTTTTTGTGCCTGGCTTATTTCGCTCAGCATTATGTCTTCAAGGTTCATCCATGTTGTCATATGTTTCACCAGATCGTTCCTTCTTACTGCCGCGTAGTATTCCATCGTGTGTATATACCACATTTTATTTATCCACTCATCTGTTGAAGGACATTTGGGTTGTTTCCATCTCTTGGCAATTGTGAATAATGCTGCTATGAACATTGGCGTGCAGATATCTGTTCGTGTCACTGCTTTCCGATCTTCCAGGTATATACCGAGAAGTGCAATCGCTGGATCGAATGGTAGCTCTATATCTAGTTTTCTAAGGAACTGCCAGACTGACTTCCAGAGTGGCTGAACCATTATACAGTCCCACCAACAATGAATAAGAGTTCCAATTTCTCCACATCCCCTCCAGCATTTGTAGTTTCCTGTTTGTTTAATGGCAGCCATTCTAATCGGTGTTAGATGGTATCTCATTGTGGTCTTAATTTGCATCTCTCTAATAGCTAGTGAAGCTGAACATTTTTTCATGTGTTTCTTGGCCATTTGTAATTCCTCTTAAGAGAACTGTCTTTTCATATATTTTGCCCATTTTATAATTGGGCTGTCTGTACTATTGTCATTGAGTTGTAGGATTTCTTTATATATGCAAGATATCAGTCTTTTGTCAGATACATGGTTTCCAAAAATTTTTTCCCATTGAGTTGGCTGCCTCTTTACCTTTTTGAGAAATTCCTTTGAGGTGCAGAAACTTCTAAGCTTGAGGAGTTCCCATTTATCTATTTTCTCTTTTGTTGCTTGTGCTTTGGGTGTAAAGTCTAGGAAGTGGCCTCCTAATACAAGGTCTTGAAGATGTTTTCCTACATTATCTTCTAGGAGTTTTATGGTACTTTCTTTTATATTGAGATCTTTGGTCCATTTTGAGTTAATTTTTGTGTAGGGGGTGAGGTAGGGGTCCTCTTTCATTCTTTTGGATATGGATATCCAACTCTCCCAGCCCCATTTGTTGAAAAGACCATTATGGCTCAGTTCGGTGACTTTGGGGGCCTTATCAAAGATCAGTCGGCCATAGATCTGAGGGTCTATCTCCGAATTCTCAATTCGATTCCATTGATCTATATGTCTATCTTTGTGCCAGTACCATGCTGTTTTGGCAACTGTGGCTTTATAATAAGCTTCAAAGTCAGGGAGTGTAAGTCCTCCCACTTCGTTTTTCTTTTTTAGAGTGTCTTTAGCAATTCGAGGCATCTTCCCTTTCCAAATAAATTTGATAACTAGCTTTTCCAAGTCTGCAAAGTAGGTTGTTGGAATTTTGATTGGGATTGCATTGAATCTGTAGATGAGTTTGGGTAGAATTGACATCTTAATGACATTTAGCCTTCCTATCCATGAACATGGAATATTTTTCCATCTTTTAAGGTCCCCTTCTATTTCTTTTAGTAGAGTTATGTAGTTTTCTTTGTATAGGTCTTTTACATCTTTGGTTAAGTTTATTCCTAGGTACTTGATTTTTTTAGTTGCTATTGAAAATGGTATCTTTTTCTTGAGTGTCTCTTCAGTTTGTTCATTTCTAGCATATAGAAACATTACTGACTTATGTGCATTAATCTTGTATCCTGCTACTTTGCTAAATTTGTTTATTAGCTCTAGTAGGTGTATCGTCGATTTCTCAGGGTTTTCTAGATCATATCATCTGCAAACAATGACAGTTTTACTTCTTCTTTTCCAATTTGGATGCCTTTTATTTCTTTGTCTTGCCGGATTGCCCTGGCTAGCACTTCCAGCACAATGTTGAATAACAGTGGTGACAGCGGGCATCCTTGTCTTGTTCCTGATCTTAGAGGGAAGGCTTTCAGTCTCTCACCATTGAGTACTATGCTGGCTGTGGGTTTTTCATATATGCTCTTTATCATGTTGAGGAAGTTTCCTTCAATTCCTACCTTTTGAAGTGTTTTTATCAAAAAGGGATGTTGGATTTTGTCAAATGCTTTTTCAGCATCTATTGAGATGATCAATTGATTTTTCCCTTTCGAGTTTTTAATGTGTTGTAATACATTGATTGTTTTTCTTATGTTGAACCATCCTTGCATGCCTGGAATGAACCCCACTTGGTCATGGTGTATGATTTTTTTAATGTGTCTTTGGATTTGATTTGCAAGTATTTTGTTGAGGATTTTTGCATCTATATTCATTAGGGAGATTGGCCGGTAGTTTTCCTTTTTTGTAGCATCTTTGCCTGGTTTTGGTATTAGATTGATGTTAGCTTCATAAAATGAGTTAGGTAGTGTTCCATTTTTTTCAATGTTTTGAAAAAGTTTGAGTAAGATTGGTGTCAGTTCTTTCTGGAAAGTTTGGTAGAATTCCCCTGTGAAGCCATCTGGCCCTGGGCATTTATTTGTGGGAAGATTTTTGATGACTGATTGGATCTCTTTGCTTGTGATGGGTTGGTTGAGGTCTTCTATTTCTTCTCTGGTCAGTCTAGGTTGTTCATATGTTTCCAGGAAATTGTCCATTTCTTCTACATTATCCAGTTTGTTGCCATACAGTTGTTCATAATATCCTCTTATAATTTTTTTAATTTCTTCAGGATCTGCAGTTATGTTACCTTTTTCATTCATTATTTTGTTTATATGGGTCTTCTCTCTTTTTGATTTTGTCAGTCTAGCTAGGGGCTTGTCAATCTTGTTGATCTTCTCAAAGAACCAACTTTTGGTGATATTCATCCTTTCTATTGTTTTTTTTGTTCTCTATGTCATTTATTTCTGCTTTAATCCTTGTTATTTCTTTTCTTGTACTTGGTTTAGGATTGGTTTGCTGTTCATTTTCTAGCTTCTTCAGTTGATCCATTAGTTCTTTGATTTTGGCTCTTTCTTCCTTTTTAATATATGCATTTAGTGCTATAAATTTCCCCCTTAGCACTGCTTTTGCTGCATCCCATAGGTTTTGGTATGTTGTGTTCTCATTTTCATTCGTCTCTATATATTTAGCAATTTCTCTTGCTATTTCTTCTTTAACCCACTGATTGTTTAGGAGTGTGTTGTTTAACCTCCAGGTATTTGTGAATTTTCTAAGTCTCTGATGGTTATTGACTTCTAATTGTATTCCATTGTGGTCAGAGAATGTGCTTTGAATAATTTCAATCTTTTTAAATTTATTGAGGCTTGTTTTATGTCCCAGCATATGATCTATTCTGGAGAAAGTTCCGTGAGCACTAGAAAAGTATGTGTATCCTGGTGATTTGGGATGTAATGTCCTGTAGATGTCTGTTAAATCTAATTCATTTATCAGATTGTTTAGGTTTTCAATTTCCTTATTGGTCTTCTGTCTGGTTGATCTATCTATAGGAGAGAGTGATATGTTGAAGTCTCCCACAATTATTGTGGAAACATCAATTGCTTCCTTTAGTTTTGCCAATGTTTCTCTCATGTATTTTGTGGCACCTTGATTGGGTGCATAGACATTTACGATTGTTATTTCTTCTTGCTGAATTGCCCCTTTTATTAGTATGTAGTGGCCTTCTTTGTCTCTCAAAACATCCCTGCATTTGAAGTCTATTTTATCTGAGATTAATATTGCTACACCTGCTTTCTTTTGGCTGTAGCTTGCATGAAATATTTTTTTCCATCCTTTCACTTTCAGTTTCTTTGTGTCCCTGTGTCTAAGATGAGTCTCTTGTATGCAACATATTGATGGTTCATTTTTTTTGATCCATTCTGCGAATCTATATCTTTTAATTGGGGAGTTTAATCCATTTACATTCAACGTTAAAACCGTGAAGGCATTTCTTGAATTGGCCATCTTATCCTTTGGATTATGTTTGCCATATTTTTCCCTCTCTCTATTAATATCCTTTATTGTACCCATACCGAATCTCTTTAGTACTGAACCTTTCTCTAGGTCTCTCTGTCCTGTCTTTGTTTCTCTGTCTGTAGGGCTCCCTTTAGTATCTCCAGTAGGGCAGGTCTCTTGTTAGCAAATTCTCTCAGCATTTCTTTGTCTGTGAAAAATTTAAGCTCTCCCTCAAATTTGAAGGAGAGCTTTGCTGGATAAAGTATTCTTGGCTGGAAATTCCTCTCACTCAGAATTTTAAATATATCATGCCACTGCCTTCTTGCCTCCATGGTGGCTGCTGAGTAGTCACTACTTAGTCTTATGCTGTTTCCTTTGTATGTGGTGAATTGCTTTTCTCTTGCTGCTTTCAGAACTTGCTCCTTCTCTTCTATGTTTGACAGTGTGATCAGTATATGTCTCGGAGTGGGTTTTTTTTGGATTTATTCTATTTGGAGTTCGCTGAGCATTTATGATTTGTGTATTTATGTTGTTTAGAAGATTTGGGAAGTTTTCCCCCACAATTTCTTTGAATACTCTTCCTAGACCTTTACCCTTTTCTTCCCCTTCTGGGACACCAATAAGTCTTATATTCGGACGTTTCATATTATCTATCATATCCCTGAGGTCCATTTCGAGTTTTTCAATTTTTTTCCCCATTCTTTCTTTTATGCTTTCATTTTCCATTCTGTCATCTTCCAGGTCACTGATTCGTTGTTCAACTTCCTCTAGTCTTGTACTATGAGTGTCCAGAATCTTTTTAATTTGGTCAACAGTTTCTTTAATTTCCATAAGATCATCCATTTTTTTATTTAGTCTTGCAATGTCTTCTTTATGCTCTTCTAGGGTCTTCTTGATTTCCTTCATATCCCGTACTAGGGTCTCATTGTTCATCTTTAGTTCTTTGAGTAGCTGCTCTAGGTGGTGTGTCTCTTCTGGTCTTTTGATTTGGGTGCTTGGGCTTGGGTTATCCATATCGTCTGGTTTTTTCATATGCTTTATAATTTTCTGTTGTTTTTGGCCTCGTGGCATTTGCTGAACTTGATAGGGTTCTTTTAGGGTTTGTAGACCAGTTGAAGTCCTTATCTCTAATTTATCAGATCTACAGCTTCGTGGAGTACACTTTCTCTAACTAACCAGCAGGTGGCGTCCACGAGCCACCTGTTCTCCACATGCCAGATCTCCCCTGCTTAGCCTTTTTGGTGAGTGGGGGAGTGAGTCTTGTGGGGCCCAATTGGTGTACAAAGCTTGCGTGTGTAGTTGGTGTTGCCTGCCCTGTATGTGGGGCGTGTTTCTGGGCAGTCGGGGAGGGGGGGGTGGCCCTAACAATCAAATCTCCCTGATGATCCTAGAGTTTTAAAGCTACTGCAATAGTCTAATCCTTCAGTTCAGTCCTGCCACAGTTTGTCTCTGCCACTGACCCACAAGTCTTTGGTATTGGCGTATGGCTCCTGAGACTTGCAAGTGGGCCCCTCTTCCAGGCTGTGCACCCCGGGTCCTCTGTTGAGGGATGACTGTGCTATGTCACAGGTGAGTGCTGTCCCCCCAGGGCAGTTCTGGGCTGCTGGGCTGTGTTGGGAGGCTCCCAGTCTGCTCAAATGATGGCTGAATGGGGCTCTGTTAATTCACACTGCTCCCCCTTCCCAGCTCTGGGACATTCAGCTGAGGTTGCAGGGAAGGCTAATGTCCACGCCCAGTTTTGTGGTGTTTGCCTGTTATTTGAAGCACTTCCGTCACACTGGGTTGTCTGGGGCAGCTCTGGGCTATGGGGCTGGCGATGGGCAGGAGTGTTTCCTGTCCACCAGGATGGTGGCTGTGAGCAGACACCCCCCTTTTCTTGGGAAGTTGTGTTGTTTAGTGAATTTTCTCAGCCACTGGAATATTGCCTTTTGTCTCAGAGCTCTCTTAGTTCTGCTCTTGACTTGACGTGCCCAAATTTCAATTCTTTGAAGCTTTCTGTATTGAGCTTCTTAGAGTAATTGTTTTAGAAAAAGCAAAAAGGATTTAAAAAAAAAAAAAAAAAAAAAAAAAAACGGCCCTCCTCAGAGATCTAATGGGTTATTGAAATGCTAATAGACAAAGCAACCAGGGCCATTAAGGAAAGGTGCACAGGGCAGAGAGATCAGCTTTGCTTCGGGATTTGCATATGCGCCTCAAGGCCTGATCTCCGCCCTTCCCCTTTCTGTGTTCACCAGAACTCGAAAAATCCTCTGCTTTTATTTTGGAGTTTTTCGTGTTGTTTTTTTTCTATGTCTGTCTCCTCTCTGCTGGGCTGGCTGCTCTCAGAGTCTCTGGTGTCTGGTCTCAGTCTATCTATGGTTGGAGTTTGAATCAGTAGAATGAGTTTCCGATAAGAGCAGCCACTGCAATTCTCCCTTCTCCTTCCCGGAGCTGACAGCCCCTCCTCCCCCGGGACTGAGCCTGGCAGGGAGGGGCGCAGGTCCCCTGGCCGCAAAAACTTACAGATTTCGCTGATCTCAGCAGTTCCACGTTTTCATGAGTGTTGTATGAAGTATGCCCAAAGACAGATTGCTCTGTGGTGTCCAGTCCACGCAGTTCCTGGCTTTTTACCTACTTTCCTGGAGGAGTAACTAAAACATACAGCTCACCAGTCTGCCATCTTGCCCCGCCCTCTAGATGACTCTACAAATTTATTTTTACTTCCTCTTTGGGAAAATAGTTACTGAAGAGACTTCTAAAAATTCATTTTTGGTAGGAGATTTTCTTTCCTTCTCTCATTTTTCATTGTTTATTTCTGTCTTCTTTTATTCCTTTTTTCTTCCTTTATTTTTTTTCTAGTTCTGTTGCATTATGTTCAAAGAATATTTTCTTTAGTATTTCAATTATTTGACATCTTTTGCAGTTTTCTATAAGAATTAATATAAAGGCATTGTTTGTGTGTATTGATGAAATAAAGTTTTCTTTGTTTCCATTTGACATATTTACACATTCATTAATTAGGTCTACCTTACAAATAATGTTATTTATATGTTCTATAACACTTTTGTTACATGAAGGACAGGAGATAAATTGTATTTCTGTTTATCGTTCCTTGTTTCTTCTACAGTCATAGATATGAATAAAATAAATTATTGCTTAATGGAAGGTGAGATTGTTCACAAGAAAATATTTCCCTATCTAACGGAAATCACAAAAATAAACCATATTCCTAAGTCTAGGTAGATTTCTCATCTACATGTACAGACAAAGCCATTTTAACAAAGATGCCAATGCTTGTTAAATGTACTTGTCAAACCCATTGATAGGCCATCTCTATTTGTTAACAAGACAAACCAAGCCATGATACAATTGTTACATTCAATCCTGCCATTTACATGAACCTAACTTATCATGGGTCATTAGAACAGGAAGAGAGTTTAATAATCATCAAGTAACCAAACTACTCTCATTTACAATCCAGGGACCTAATCCTGGGATAGCCTAAAGTCATGTAGCTAGATAGTAGCATTGACAGAATAGCATAAAAAAAACCCTACCCTCCAGCCTCTTTTCATCATAACTTATTGTCTCAGTTTCCTAGGACTGCTATAAAAAAAGTACCACAAACTCAGTGGCTTAAACAACAGAAATTGATTATCTCACAGTTCTAGAGGCTAAAATTCCACAATCAAGATATTAGCAAGTCCGTGCTCCCTCTGAAACCTGTAGTAGCGAATCCTTCCTTGCCTTTTCTTAGTTTCTGATGGTTTTCCTTGGTTTGCAACTGCAGCTCTTCAGTCTCTGTCTTCTTCATCCCATGGCCATCTTTCCCCAGTGTCTGTGTCTCATTTCTCCTTCTTATAAAGATATCAGTCATATTGTATGGGGACCCACCTTAATCCAGTTAGACTTCATCTTAACTATTTGTAATTCAAAGACCCTATTTCTAAATACAGTCACATTCGTCAGCTCAAGAGTTAACGTCTGAGCATATCTTCTGGGGGGAACAGAATTCAACCCCTAACTCATATGTTGTAGTCAGGTTTTGCAGTCCCAGCCTTTTCCAAGCCTGGTCTCAGAATATCTGCTTCTACTTAGAGCTCCCACTGAGTGGGAAATGAATCATCCAACTCTACCCCTCTGGTCATGGCTTATTGAATTAGTAACTAGTGTAGATAGGATTGGAAAAAAATGAGCTTTGGAAAAACAGATTCTTTCCCAGGAAATTGAAGTGAGAGACACAGAGGGGAGTGGCTGAAGAATAGTGGCCCCTGGGTCTCTAAAGGCATGTTGTTGAGGCAAGGATGAGGAATGGATCCATGTGCAAGATAAACGGGCATGAGAAATCTTAGGTGGTACGCAGAGAGGACAACAGGGCAGGTGCCCAGTGAGAAGCATCCTGAACTAGAGAGGCCATGTGGAAGAGAGAGAAGGATGAAAGGAAAATCAGTCACTGGAGTGCTATCCATTCCAGATCTTTCTAAGATGTTGCTGTTCAGTTCTTTCTGGATTTGAAAGAAACTGCTCTGAATACTTGACACTACTCTCCCGTTTTCTGAGATACCTTGAGGGTTCTTTTTCCCTTGCAATGAAATAATCCCCTTTGAGCCCTAGTAGACTTGGCTCCAAATATACGGATGAAAGGCCTATGCCACATTTCTAAGCCCTACTCTTGGGAGGAGAAAAGAGGCTATTGAACTTCAAAAGAAGAATTTTTGCATCTGTTATAGGATTTTAAACTTCTTGGAGAAACACCTGAAAGATGACATTCAAGGCATCTATTATTTATATTCCTATTAACCAGTCTGTTTTGAAATTCAGTCAGAATAGTGCTGGCTTGAAATCCTCCTTCTGCCTTCCTGGATGTGCCTGACAACTTAAATGTTGAACCAATTTCACTTCAGCTTGGCTGTATCTTCTTAAGAAAACCCATTAATTGCAGACATTCACAATTTTCTGCTATTCCCAATTTATTGTTCTTTCTCTTTCTCCCTCATCTAATACATTTCTGGTAATAGTTGAACATATTTAGAAGATGAATTAACTGTCTTAAGCTCCTGTATATTCAGTAAATAATCCCTTTTATGTACTGGATTTGAAAATTAAAGCAGCTTCCTGAGAATGGTCATAGATACAATGACTTCAGGCTCAGTAGATGGCTTCTTTCATTCCAATACATCTCATCAAATATTTAGTGAGCACCTGCTGAAACAATAATAACTAACATTGGCAGAGCATTTTTACTTATACCACTTCTCATAACATTCTAATAAACCTCAGGAAAGGACATCTATTCCCAATTTTATTGACTAGAAAACAGAACATCTGAGATATTAAGAAACTTGTCTGAAAATACAGAACTGGAGACTGACAGAATCAAAACTTGAGCATGGTTGCTCTGACCCTAAATCCTTAGTAACTTTCATTCTACAAAGCTGTTTCCCAGTGTACCTACATAAGTCTAGAAAAAAAAAAAAAAATAGCTCTGCATCCTACAGTCTTAGTTCTTAAAAAGGAACAATTTTGCATCAAGACAATGCATGAGGAAGAAGACAGGAATAAATAATGAGATTGAACTTAAGTCATGGTAAATAAAAGGAATAAAAAATAATTCAAAGTAAAATCGAAGATAAATGAGTGTTAGGCTTGTCAAAAATATTATTACACTCACAGTTGGAAGACCTTGACAGACTTTATCAATTTTAGTCAAACTTACTGTAAATATTCTTTCATTTCTCCCTCAAAAAATATTTAGCAATATTTTTTAGCAATATTTTCATGATGACTGTGTGTCATGAAATAAAACAGGTGCCAATTCTACATGTATTTTTCTATTTTATGGACATAATCCTCTGTCCATGAAGGTAGCTATCATTTAGGGGAAGTTTAAGGAACTGGCTTAAAGAACAGGAGTGTATTTCTCACTCATGGGCAGCCCTGCTCCACATTCAGAGTAATGTCAGGAATCAGATTAATGATGGTTTGCGCCACTTCAACTTTTTACCTCCCAAGGATACCCTAGGTATTTTTGTTCTAGGCATCCAGCTAGCAGAAGGGAAAAAAAAAAATAGTCCTGGCCTCCATCACTTCCTCGTACATTATAGTGGTTAGAACTTAGACATATCGCCATATCTAGCAGTAAAGGTTCTGGGAAATGTAGTTTCTTGCTAGAAAAGGGATCATGGATTTCAGTGGACATCTGGAAGCCTCCACCACAGTGTGTCTATCCTTTATGCCTTTGGATTAAAATGCTTGATTGTGCCAGCTCCTCTCCCTACTGGTTGTATGATCTGAGAAGTTATTTAATTTCTCTGAATCTGTTTTTCATAGGTAAAATGGAAATAGCATTTCTACTGTGCCAGTTATTAATTTATTGCCTCTCAGCTCCAAACTCACCCTCCATTACCTGCCCTGAGATAATGGACTCATTTCTAAGCATTTCTCCCTCATGGTACCACAGTTTGGAGCTTGGTCAGTAGAGGGCGCTGGAGGGACACTGCAGGAGAGGGGTCGTCTTCCTGGTTGTGGTGAGCTGAGATTTTGCTCTTTCTTGCTCCTGTTGCACATCCAGTTAAGGACTGCATGGAGGGGTGGGGGGTGGGGCGTCCTATGCACCTCACATACCAGCAACAGCACCCCAATCCCTCTGCATTCCCACGGCCCTCCCAACACGACACTGTGTGCCACAGGCCACGTGACGATGTTGCCCTCCCAGCACGGAGGCGCCCGCTGCCCCAACTCTGTCTACACAACCCACCAATCAACCACTCTCACTGTTGCCCCAGAGGGTAGTTTCCTGATGCTCAGTGACTCTGGTCCAGTTCTGGCCTGGGCATCACCGTGAACGTCTGTGCCCTCTGGTAGGCTGCAACCACAACTAGTTCAAGGAAAGCTGACTTCTCCGCGGGCTACACCCCCTTAGCCCTAAGGTGCTCTTTAATATTGTCTTTATATCTTTATAATTATTCTCTTATTGTAGTTTTGTAGTTCTTTATATTAAGCTTCCTTTATCCAAATTACAGTTGTTGCTTCTGTCTCCTGATTGGACCCACACTGATGCACCTGCCTTCTGTGAGGATTTATAAATTAATCCATTCTAGCACAATCCTTGGCTGTTAGTAAGTTCCTGATAGATGTTAATGTAATTATCACCATTATCATGAACATCACCACCATCAGCATTGGCATCATCCTTGTCGCTAAGAGCTGCACAAGTGGCAAGTATGCCTTTACTCAGAGATTACTGTTTACGATAAAAAGCAGAATAATGAATCATTTGTTCAGAGCTACATAAATTTTGTGCCCTGGCTTTCCTAAACGAAGCTCCTACCCAATAGTCTCTGCTAACATTGTGCCAATCACCTGCAGTCCCACTAGCAGAGGGATTTACTTCTATTATTGTGGCAATGTCAAGTCAAAGTGCTTTGTATTTGAAGTTCTTCATTTGAAAGACAGATTATAAAGCCTTCTTTGCCTACCTTGGTGTTTTGTGCTAGAATCAAATGAGTTGATACTTTATATAACAAAATTTAAGAGTATGAAGTTTTGTCCATATATGAGAACTTATTATTACGGTAAGATGGTCCATTTAGGAAGAAATGCTATAGCTAAAAGAGTCCCCATCTTATCTGCCTTATTATTAAAAGTCAGCATAATGGATTTTGGAGGATTCACTTTTGAATATAAATCAGCTGCACTAGAAATTTTTTTTTCCCTTGAAAGTTTTATCTCATCTTTCTGCATATGAAAAACTCATCAAATCTGAGTAACAGGAGAGGAGATTCAGTCTGGAGGTGATGTATGGTGCTGGAATTTCTATAAGTACCAAATGGGAGCAGACAGCTAAAATAATGAAATATCCTCTTCATTAGCATCTGAAAGGCAAGGTCATTAGGTGAATGGAGTCACTAGGGACAATGGCAAGTGCTGGTAAGGATGGAGAGAAACTAGGAACTTCATACATTGCTGGTGAAAACGCAAAATGGCTCAAGCACTTTGAAAAATTGTTTAGCAGTTCCTCAAAAAGTTACACATCGAGTTACCATGTGACCCAGCTACTGTACTCTTAGATATATACCAAATATACCCAAGGGAAATGAAAATATATGTTCATCCAAAACATTGTACACAAATGATCATGACAGTATTATTTATAATAGCCTGAAAATGGAAACAACCCAAATGTCCATCAACTGATGAAGGGATAAATAAAATGTGGTGTATTCATACAATGGACCATTACTCAGCCCTAAAATGAATCAAGTACTGATACAGGCTACAACATGGATGAACCTTGAAAACATTATGCTAAATGAAAGAAGCCATCACAAAAAGCCACATATTACATGATTCCATTTATATGTAATGTCCAGAGTAGACAAATTCATAAAGATGAAATGAATTTATGGTTGCAGGGAATGAGGGAGGGGAGAGTAGGGTGTCATGGATAACAAAGTTAACATACGGATTTCTTTTTGGGTGATGAAAATATTCTGGAATTAGATAGTGGTGATGGTTGCACAACCTTTTGAAGATACTAAAAGCCACCAAATTTTATACTTTAAAATGGTGAATTTTGTGCTGTTAGAATTATATCTCAATAAAAAATTTTATATATATATATATATATATATATATATATATATATATATATACGCATCTTGACTCTTTTGGCTTTCCATTCCTGAATGCCAACTCTCGTCAAGTCCACCTGTACTTACTGCTTTGGGTTTCGAGTTTACCCCACACCTTTCTTACAGATTTCTCTTTTGTATAAAGTAGCTTGTGAAAGTTCTTTTCTTTTCAATCAAATAATTTCTGGGATGCAAGTTTAAGGATGTTTGAGATGAGACTAGTGGTTTAAACACAATGATAGGGAGTTCTGTAGGCCATAGAAAACTATTCAAGTTTTGAGCAAAGGTCTAGTGTGCCCAAAGTAGTCTTAGAAGAGGATTAATCTGGTACCAGCATGCTGTGGGAATCAGAGTCAGATCCTTCCTGTCCCGAACTGCACTAGTAGCTATTTGTCAAGTTCTTTACTCACCGCCATTGCCATATGGAAATTTTGTCTGGAATAATCTGTAGAGATCTGAATATGGGTAATAGAAAACTGTCTACTTGTTTTGATAGAAGAAAATTTCTGTCTGTCTTCAAATATTAATTTGGCCCAATGGGAAATTTTGTCATAAAATCATAGAATCAAAAATTTTGGAGCCAGAAGGAAAGGTTTAGCTTAATTTTCTCATTTTCAGATAAGAAAAGTGAGATTATCTTCATTTCCAGATCTCTGTCTCAATTACAAATCTTGGCAGCAAACGTGTCTTTTAATCCTTTCTGATCCCCAGTGATCCTATCCATTCATCTGGAAGGAATAAAGCTTCAAATAAAGATGCTGTTTTCATCATCTGAACTGTTTGTATTAATGGTGCTGAGTGAAGTAGAAGCCCTTTAAATCAGTGATGTCCATACACTGATAGAAATGCCCATAAGAAAAGTAGATCAGAGGAGTTTTAAATGACCTGTTTTGGATCATAAAATGAATTAATTCCTTTACCCTGATTGGCTCAGGAAAAAAGAAAAAAAGTCTTAGATACTTAATTTGCATATCTTCAGCTCACACTTGTTTTCTTCCTTTTTTCACCCTGTTCTAGTTTGCTAATGCTGCCAGAATGCAAAACACCAGAGATGGATTGGTTTTTATAACAGGGGGGTTATTTGGTTACACAGTTACAGTCTTAAGGCCATAAAGTGTCCAAGGTAACACATCAGCAATCAGGTACCTTCACTGGAGGATGGCCAATGGTGTCCGGAAAACTTCTGTTAGCTGGGAAGGCATGTGGCTGGCCTCTGCTCCAAAGTTCTGGTTTCAAAATGGCTTTCTCTCAGGATATTCCTCTCTAGGCTGCAGTTCCCTAAAAATGTCACTCTTAGTTGCACTTGGAATATTTGTCCTCTCTTAGCTTCCCCGGAGCAAGAGTCTGCTTTCTTCGGCCGTCTTCAAACTGTCTCTCATCTGCAGCTCCTGTGCTTTCTTCCAAGTGTCTCTCTTGGCTATAGGGAGCTCACTCCTTCTGTCTGATCTCATATAGTGCTCCAGTAATTTAATTCAGACCTACCCAATGGGTGGGCCAACGCCTCCATAGAAATTACCCAATCAGAGTCATCACCCACAGTTGGGTAGGGTGCATCTCCATGGAAACACTCAAAGAATTACAATCTAATTAACACTGATAGGTCTGCCCACACAAGAGTACATCAAAGATAATGGCATTTGGGGGGACATAATACATTCATACTGGCACACACCCCTTCAGTGATTTTGAATAACTTATCCTTAGTTATATTTAATATGACTATACTTTCATTTTCTCATGCATCTATTTTGTTTCTCATCATAGATTGTAACCTTGGAAGTCAAATAGCTTATCTTTTACTTCATTTGGTATTTTGTTTTACATGTTGTTTAAATATTATTATGTATGCAGTGGCTGTTTAATGAGTGAACCTCTTTCAAGTCACTGGATACAATTCAAGAAGGTATGGTTTCAATGACTAGAATAATACCTTAATTTCCTGAAAGATCTCATATGTGTGTAAAATATTTGAGAAATATTAGAAACACTGGAGACTATGACATGTGTTTCACATTTATAGTTATTATATTAAAAGAAAAACTGGTATAGGAGAGGAGCTCTGAGGTCAAATATATTTTGACAATATTGGTCTAAATAAAGCGAAACAGGTTTCCTTGCTGCAGCATAACAGAGTATCTCAGAAGTTTAATATACTGCCATTCATTGTGAATCCCCAAAAGTCACAGTGCTGACCTAGACGATGTTTTCTCAATGAACAACTTCTGATTGTAGTGTTCTATGTAACTTACTTTTGAAAATGTTTATCTATTTTTTTAACTTTTTATCTCCATTTCCAGATCTCTGTCTCTATTAAGAATCTTGGCAGCAAGCACGTGTCTTTTAATCTTTTCTGATCCCCAGTGTTCCTATCCATTCATCTGGAAGGAATAAAGTTTCAAATGAAGATGCTGTTTCACTCACTGGTGATGAGTGAAGTAGAAGCCCTTTAAATCAGTGATGTCCACACACTGATAAAAATGCTCAGGTTTTGTGAAAAAGTTTTCATCAGTCAAGAACGAATTTATAGAAAAATAGGAAAAGTATATTGTACTGCTCAAAAACCTAAAATCATTTAAGAATTCTTGAAAAATTTTTACTCTGAGACATGTTCTTTCTTTTGTAAATTGACAGTGAGAATTCATGGAAGTAATTTTTTGTGTGTTTTGTTTTTTTTTTTTTTTTTGAGGGGGCTCAGTTTGTAAATAAACAAGTAACTAATATGGATCAGTCCATAAAACTTTTCCAAAGTATTACTGATCTGTGACCCCCAAAAGCCTGTAAACCACTGCAGTATCTCAAAGCTGGGCATATACTTTCCTACTTGAGTCTTTGGTCTTGTAAAACTTTTCATATTTTTAAGATCAGAAGTATGGTGTTAAAACCTCAAGGAAGAAAACTCAGTTCAACTGATTGATTTTTATTAAGTGAATTCCTTTCAGCTTGTTCGAGAAACATAATCAAAAACACATTCGGAAGAACCTAAGATGGCGGCTAGGAGAGACAGGGCAAAAAAATACCTCCATGAAATATACTAGATAAAAGCCAGAAGGTGACCCAGAACCCAGTTCCAGTGATGCACCAGCTGGACAAGGTCTACTAAATCCACAGGGACCGTGCACTTGGTGAAACCAGGAGTCTGCATTCTGAAACGAGTGAGTAAGCCGCTGAATATCCGGCAGCCACGCTGCAGTGTGGGGAAACTGGGGGTTGGTGTTTGGAGGTGGACTAGTTCTTTTTTAAAAAAAAAAAACAGAAGTGGCTGCAGATACAGCAGCGAGAACCGCACAGTGAGGCATGGCAGGAATGGGCTGTGTGAATGCCTCAATATCTGGTGTGGAAGATAGCCTTTTGCGCACTCACTGCTAATTGTCTCAGAGCGAAGAAGGCAGATTTGAGCCAAAAGGGGAAAATAATCATGCCCCTTGCAGCCGTCTTCCCGGTGGGCTGGAAATGCTCCTGCCCAGTGCCGAAGCCACAGCCCAGAGCCACACCAAAAAACCCAGTGTGGCAGGAAGTGTTTCCAGCAACACACGTACACACCACAATATCAGCCATGGAAAATAGCCTTTTGTGCACCCACAGCTAATTGTCCTGGAGCTGGGAAGGCAAAGCTGTGTGGAAAGGGGGAAATTAACACGCCCCATTCAGCCATCCTTTCAGCAGGCTGAGAATGCCCTTACACGGTCTGGCGGCCCAGAACTTCCCTTGAGGGATGGCACACACTTGTGACATAGAACAACCTTCCCTCAGCAGAGGCCCTAGAAGGGCATGGCTTGGAAGAGGGACCCACGTGGAAATCCCAGGGACTATACGCCAATACCAAAGACAAGTGGATCAGTGGCAGAGGCAATCTGGGGCAAGACTGAAATGAAGGTTTAGACTCTTGCAACAGCCGTAAATCTCCAGGAACACCTGGGAAGTTTGATTATCAAAGCTGCCCTCCCTCCCTAACTGCTCAGACACATGCCCCACATTCAGGATGGGAAGCACCAACAACACACCCAAACTTGGTACACCAATTGGACCCCACAAGAATCAGAACCCCACACACCATAAAGACAAAGTTGGAGAGCACTGACTTGAGGGGAATAGGTGACTCAGATGCCATCTGCTGGTTACAGAAAGTGTATGCCACCAAGCTGTAGATCTGACAAATTAGAGATTTGTCTTTGAATAATCCTACATATCCTAAAAGAACCCTATCAAGTAAAGCAAATGCCAAGAGGCCAAAAACAACAGAAAATTTTAAAGCATATGATAAAACCAGATGATATGGATAACTCAAACCCAAACACCCAAATCAAAAGATCAGAGGAGACACAGTACTTGCAGCAATTAATCAAAGAACTAAATACAAACAACAAGAGCATGGCACAGGATATAAAGGACATGAAGAAGACCCTAGACGAACATAAAGAAAAAATTGCAAGAGTAAATAAAAAAAAGATGTTCTTACAGAAATAAAAGAAACTGTTGACCAAATTAAAAAGATTCTGGATACTCATAGTACAAGACTAGTGGAAGCTGAACAACGAATCAGTGACCTTGAGGGCCATAGAATGGAAAATGAATGAACAAAAGAAAGAATGGGGAAAAAAATCAAAAAAATCGAAATGGACCTCAGGGATATGATAGATAAAATAAAACATACAAATATAAGACTCATTGGTATCCCAGAAGGGGAAGAGAAGGGTAAAGGTCTAGAAAGAGTATTCAAAGAAATTGCTTGGGAAAACTTCCCAAACCTTCTACACAATATAAATACACAAAGCATAAATGCCCAGTGAACTCCAAATAGAATAAATTCAAATAAACCCACTCCAAGACATATTCTGATCCAACTGTCAAATACTGAAGAGAAGGAGCAAGTTCTGAAAGCAGCAAGAGAAAAGCAATTCGCCACATACAAAGGAAACAACATGAGAAAAAGTAGTGACTACTCAGCAGCCACCATGGAGGCGAGAAGGCAGTAGCATGACATATTCAAAATTCTGAGGGAGAAAAACTTCCAACCAAGAATACTTTATCCAGTAAAACTCTCCTTCGCATTTGAGGGAGTGCTTACATTTTTCACAGACAAACAAATGCTGAGACATTTTGCTAATAAAAGTCCTGCCCTACTTCAAATACTAAAGGGATCCCTACCGACAGAGAAACAAACAAAAGAGAGAGAGAGATGGAGAAAGGTTCAGCACTAAAGAGATTCAATATTGGTTCATTAAAGGACAGTAAGAGAGAGAGGGGAAAGATATATCTGACAAACATAAACCAAAGGATAGGATAGCTGATTCAAGAAATGTCTTCACAGTAATAACATTGAATGTAAATGGATTAAACTCCCCAATTAAAAGATAGAGATTGGCAGAATGGATCAAAAAATATGAACCATCAATATGTTGCATACAAGAGACTCATCTTAGACACAGGGACACAACGCAATTGAAAGTGAAAGGATAGAAAAAAATATTTCATGCAAGCTACAGCCAAAAGAAAGCAGGTGTAGCAATATTAATCTCAGATAAAATAGACTTTAAATGCAAGGATGTTATGAGAGACAAAGAAGGCCACTACATGCTAATAAAAGGGGCAATTAAATAAGAAGAAATAACAATCATAAAAGTTTATGCACCAAATAATGGTGCCACAAGATACATGAGACAAACACTAGCAAAACTAAAGGATGCAATGGATGTTTCCACAATAATTGTGGGAGACTTCAACACATCATTCTCTCCTATAGATAGATCAACCAGACAGAAGATCAATAAGGAAATTGAAAACCTAAACAATCAGATAAATGAATTTGATTTAACAGACATGTATAGAAAGGATACACATTCTTCTCTAATCATCACAGAACTTTCTTCAGAACAGACCATATGCTGGGACATAAAACAAGCCTCAATAAACTTAAAAAAACTGAAATCTTTCAAAGAACATTCTCTGACCACAATGGAATACAATTAGAAGTCCATAACCATCAGAGACTTAGAAATTTCACAAACACCTGGAGGTTAAACAACACACTCCTAAAATAAATGGTTTATAATGTAGAATGTAGGGGAACTAGCGATAAAGAGCAATTAATGAAGGGGGAACAATAACCCAATAAGAACAAATAGGGTATTGTGGGTAAATTTAACATTCTGGGAATGCCCAGGAATGACTATGGTTTGTTAATTTCTGATGGGTATGATAGGAACAAGTTCACAGAAATGTTGCTATATTAGGTTATTTTCTTGGGGTAGAGTAGGAACATGTTGGAAGTAAAGTAGTTATTTTAGTTTAGTTGTCTTTTTCTTACTCCCTTGTTATGGTTTGTTTGAAATGTTTTTTTTCTTATATATCTTTTTTTAAAAAAAATTTTGTTTTGATATAGTTAATTTTAAAAAAAGAGTTAAGAGTTAATGACAATCAATGCAATATATGATACTGGAGTGGATCTAAGAATGGAGGAGAAAAGCTCAAAGGGACATAAGGAAAAATTGGAATATAGAATTTAAGCTTTATATCCATATTAATTTTCTTGAATTAACTGCAGTTAAGTTAATGACATAAGTGAATATCCTTGTTCATAGGAAATGTACATGGAAGTGTTATGAGTTCAAGGAGTATGATATATGCAACCTGCTCTCAAATGTTCAGGTTGATAAATGTTCAGGTGATAAATGGGTAGATAGATAATTGATGGAAAGATAATAGATGTAGTTGAAAGAAAGAGAGGGGGGAGGGAGGGAGGGAGAGAGGAAGGAAGGAAGGAAAGAGAAAGAAAGGTACTGCAAAGGTAGCAAAATGTAAAATTGGTAACTATGGATATCTGGGAGGGGGGGTTGTTGGAGTTCTCTGTATGGGGTTTGTATTGTATTTGCAACTGTCCTATATGTTTGAAATTATTTCAAAATAAAAATTAAAAAAAAAACATATGAGATAGGTTTTCAGACTTATCTCTGCTGTAGAAGTAATTTCATTATATATATTTTTTTAATTTATTGGAAGTTCCTAAGTGGTTTGAAAGATTATTCCCAGAAAAATCTAAGTTAATTGGGTCTTTACTTAACAAGGTCAGGTTCATTGTACTCCAAAGACTCTGTAAGACTGAACTTTACATTCTCCTTGTAGATAGAAAGGCAAGAGAATTTTAACTTAGAGGAAGCTAACACTTAATAGATATATTTCCCATATTTATCAAGAATGTTGATATTAATCAATATATTTTCCTACTATTTTAATAGTGAAAATGGTTGGTAAGAGTATTATTTGCCTTGCCATACACCCATAGTTAATGAGAAGAAGACAGCACAACGTAGTCAATGAGTAAGAGCACATTTGGAAGCAGAGTTATAAAACTGACCTCCATGATCATAAACAGCAATGGTAGCCATTGGTGATTGTGTCCCAGGAAGCAATAACCCTTGGTGTATGGAAATGAATGCTGATTCCAAGGCTCCCATAACAATGGACTGTATCCCAATTAAAAGGTAGAGAAATAAAATGGAATTTGGTTGAGTCACAAATTACTATGGAAATTTTACTAATTGTTACTCAAGGTATTTGGAGAAAACATGGAAAACAGGGCAAAAGCCTTCATCAAACTGGAGCTGGACACATGTCTTATGGTTTTCAAAAGAGAAGTAAGGGAAGATTCTTCCAGCTACAGATCAATGAGCTTGGCGATGGACCTGGAGAAAATTCTGGGTTATTTGTGAGCATCTAGAAACAAAAGCAGAAATGATTGGATGAAACATTGGTTCATGAAGAACACGGACTGAAAACCTTGATTTTCTTTATGTTGGATTACTAAATTAGCAAGGCAGTGTAAGAGACATAGATGTCTTGACTTCAGCTAGATATTTGGTAATATCTCTGATGACAGCCTCATGGAGAAGATTGCAAAATATGAGCTGGGGGCAAGGAAAATTAATTGTACCTCACACAATTTACTGACAAACTTATTGATGCCAGCTATAAGAATTTGTTTCAATGTTCATATATTACCCATCCCTCGTCTTCCCATTTCTGTGTTTCACAACTTGTCACATAGGACATGTCCAATCCTTCTTCTCTCCTGTGCTTGGATGACTAATTTTCTGTTGTTGCTACACTTTCTGGGTATTGTGTGATGTGCTTTGTTCATTGTATATATTGAAATGTTAAGCATGTATTGGTGTTATTCAGTAACTGACCCCCATTCCCTGGAAGAGAATCACACCTTAACACATCTTAATTTTCACCCAACCTTATTGTATCTTTTCAGATTCTGAGTCCCAGTAAGGTTCTGCCAAAAGGATGTTGTCATCCTCCCTGCATTCCATCTTTGCTCAGTCTTCAGCTATGTGTTTGCCAGTGGTGGTGAGTGATGATTCCCCACTAAGAGAAATGTTTTGACATGGACATACAGTACAGAGAAAAATGAACAATTGCTAACTGGTTCAAAATGTTGTTCTAATATCCATTATAAGATGAAACAAAATGTTGGATATTATGCTAAAGAAGACTCCAATTCCCTACAATACACTGTCTACATCAAATCTGTCTTCGAGTACACAAACCTAACCATGTTAGAAGATTTTAACTATTGAATTAGGACCATCAAAATAAAGCATCCAGGACTTAGATTAATACAGTAGTTGTGATCAGTGTCTCTGTTCTTAAGCACCCTCTGTGGTAGATTAAATCATGTTTCCCTACAACAGACATGTCCTCAATCTGAATCCCTATTCCTGTGGATGTGAACCCATTTGTAAATAGTGCCCTTTGAAGATGTGTCATCAGTTAAGATGTGGATTCATTTGTGAATAGGGTCTTCTAAGATCTTATCTGGGTGTGGTCAAACTGAATCAGGTTGGGCCTTAATCTGTTACCGGAGGAACTTAATACTCTGTATTACTTAATTCCTCTGTATTAATGGAGGAAGAAGAGAGGAACTCGCCACGCAAAGAAAGCCACAGGAAGAAGCCGGATGTCAATGGAAACCAGAAGAGCAGACAGAAAAAGAGAGCGAGATCACCATGAGAAGGAGGCAGAGATGTAAGCCCACGGATTGCGGCTGGCCAGTACCAGGACACTGCAGACTTCAGAGAGAAAGCGGGGCCTCAGTGACACTTTGATTTTGGACTTCCAGCAACTGCAACCACGAGACCATGGATTCCTGTTATTAAGCCAACCCGTGTGAGGTATTTTTCATAGGAGCCCTGTCAAAAGATGACACCACTTCCCCCTCTCCACTCCCCCCAACTCCAGCACCCCCACCCTCATACACACACAACCTAGCTCGGTAGAGAAAGTTTGGTTGGGACCTGTTAGTTACTTTCATTTTCTTTATTTTTATTTCTAAAACTTTCTTGAAGTAATACACGCATGTAATTAAAAGACTAAACAGTACCAAAAGGTTTGCAATGAAAATTAGTAGTGTTCTTCCCAGCTAATTTCCACCCCCCAACCTACTCCTCCAAGTACTACTTTAAAATTTTGTACTTGTTTCTTCAGGTAAACACCATATTTCTAAATAACACACTTCTCTGCTATTTCTTGATTTATGTTTTAGATATTATCAGGCTCTGGAGAAAGATTGCCTGTGTTGTCCTATGCTAGTGATTTAACATTTCGGTACATCAATTTCCTCACCTGTAAAAGGGATAACACCAAATCCCACATGTTGGTGCAGTCATTGAAAGAAACAACACATGTAATCGTGCCTGGAACATGCCTGGCACATGGTGAATTCTCAATACATGTTAGTTGTTATTGATGCCATCATTATTAATTACAATTTCATTATTCTTTCTAGTCAATTCGTTTTACAATGGATTATGATGCATAGCTCTAAAATCACTCCCAAGATGTGGTATCTATAAGGCATTACAACTGCCCGAGTCAGGTGCTGCTTATTTTCAAGGGCTTATGGCTGTAACCTGAAAAGAAACATTGCTCCAATATATGAATAAAAAACAGAAAAAAAGATTTATAACTGCCTAATTGATTGTAAAGTATTATATTTTGTTAACCAGGCTGATGTAAACATCCATAATTATCTATAAGTTATACAGGAGTGCACTTTAATATGTTATGACATGACCTGGGGCTTTTCGAAGGCCGTGTCCCATTATCCCAAAGGAGTCATGTGTGTCTTTTTATGGCTGAACAACAACCAGGATTCACATTGTTTCCACTCTGATACTGCGCACTATAAACTTTTTATAAGTCCTTTTTCTCTGCATAATTTTCTCTCTACATATTATTTTCCACTCTGTCCTGTTAGATCATCTTTCTCACAAGTAACCTCTTCTCCAGAGAGCTGCCTCCCAGAGCTCTTCTCCTGCCTTGCTCTGGATTCATTTTCCCCCAAGAGCCACCACACAGCTTCCATCGCAGTTTGTCTCTTCATTAGACTGGGTGCACTGTTTAACAGCTTGCATTCTATATCTTCCTTTTCCTTGATCTCCTCTTTTCTCTGAAAACACATCTGTAAGCAACTTCATACGAAAGTACGTGGGAGGTAGATTTAACAACAACAACAACAAAAATGTTTACCTGAAAATATAATTAGCTCACTTCAGAAACTGTTAGCTACATACTTTTCTAGGATAAAAATAATCCCCCCTCAAATTGTAATATTTCTCCATTGTCTTTAACATCCAGTAATTTTGATGATAAGTTGGCTGCTGGTTTGATTATCATTTTTTTGCAGATGACCTATTTTTTTTTTTCCTTCCAAGAAAGTTTTAGAGCTATGTTTTATTCCCTGGTGTTCTGAAGTTTCTTGATGTGATTTATTTTATTCTGATTCAGTTAGGAATATTTCTTTTGCACAGAGAGAAACAAACCCAAAAGAGCTTGAATGTGAAGGGAATGAACGTGCCCAATTAACTGAGGGGTCTAGGAAAGCCTTGATCTGGATGACACAGATGCTTACAAGGGCTCTGTCTCCATCACAGTGTCAATTGGCGGCAGGCAGCTCGCAGAGTTAATTGCTTCCTTGTTTGGATCTAGCATTCTTCATTTAAAGCTTACTTGTTGATGCCAGCAAATCTGGGAGCCCCTAATTGAGGTTGCATAGGAATATGTCCACTTATGAACCAGTCTTTGTAGGCAGGAGGTGCGTTATGCTAGAGGTTTAGCCTACCTCAGGGTCTACCCTGGAACTGGAGGTGGAGCCCACCTGCCAGGAACCACCGGGGCCCCATTCAGAAATGAGGGGCTTTGGGGAAGAAGAAAAGGGGAAGTGGATGCTGGGAGGCAATCACCCAACTTTGATGAGAAGGTTTTTTTCCCTCCAAAATGTTTATTCAGAACACTCAGGGGCCCTCGCAATCAAGAAACTGAAAATGTTTCTTTTATTATTTCTTAGAAAATGTATTCTGTCCCTTTTTTCTTTCTCTTGTTTCCTTTTGGAACTGTTATCAGTTATTTCTCACAGTTCTTTCCTCCTCACTTCCAACCTTGTATCAGTCCTTTTTTTTTTTTTTTTTTTTTTTTTTTTTTTTTTTTTTTTAATCATCATTTTATTGAGATATATTCACATACCACGCAGTCATACAAAACAAATTGTACTTTCGATTGTTTACAGTACCATTACATAGTTGTACATTCATCACCTAAATCAATCCCTGACACCTTCATTAGCACACACACAAAAATAACAAGAATAATAATTAGAGTGAAAAAGAGCAATTGAAGTAAAAAAGAACACTAGGTACCTTTGTCTGTTTGTTTGCTTCCCCTACTTTTCTACACATCGATCCATAAACTAGACAAAGTGGAGTTTGGTCCTTATGGCATTCCCAATCCCACTGTCACCCCTCATAAGCTACATTTTTATACAACTGTCTTCGAGATTCATGGGTTCTGGGTTGTAGTTTAATAGTTTCAGGTATCCACCACCAGCTACCCCAATTCTTTAGAACCTAAAAAGGTTGTCTAAAGTGTGCGTAAGAGTGCCCACCAGAGTGATCTCTCGGCTCGTTTTGGAATCTCTCTGCCACTGAAGCTTATTTCATTTCCTTTCACATCCCCCTTTTGGTCAAGATGTTCTCCATCCCACGATGCCGGGTCTACATTCCTCCCCGGGAGTCATATTCCACGTTGCCAGGGAGATTCACTTCCCTGGGTGTCTGATCCCACGTAGGGGGGAGGGCAGTGATTTCACCTTTCAAGTTGGCTTAGCCAGAGAGAGAGGGCCACATCTGAGCAACAAAGAGGCATTCTGGAGGAGACTCTTAGGCACAAATACAGGGAGGTCTAGCCTCTCCTTTGCAGCAACCGTCTTCCCAAGGGTAAAACTTATGGTAGAGGGCTCAACCCATCAAACCACCAGTCCCCTATGTCTGTGGTCATGTTAGCAACCATGGAGGTGGGGTAGGCGAATACCCCTGCATTCTCCACAGGCTCCTCAAGGGGGCACTACATCGTTTTTTTTTTTTTTTTTTTTCCTTGTTTGTCTTTTTTCTTTTTTTTTTTTTTTTAACTTTCCCTTCTTTTTTCAAATCAACTGTATGAAAAAAAAAGTTAAAAAGAAAACAAACATACAATAAAAGAACATTTCAAAGAGACCATAGCAAGGGAGTAAGAAAAAGACAACTAACCTAAGATAACTGCTTAACTTCCAACATGTTCCTACTTTACCCCAAGAAAGTTACATACTATAGCAACATTTCAGTGAACTTGTTCCTACTACATCCATCAGAAATTAACAGAACATAGTCATTTCTGGGCATCCCCAGAACGTTAAATAGCTTATCTGTTCTTCTTGGATTATTGTTCCCCCTTCCTTAATTGCTCTCTACTGCTAGTTCCCCTACATTCTACATTATAAACCATTTGTTTTACATTTTTCAAAGTTCACATTAGTGGTAGCATATAATATTTCTCTTTTTGTGCCTGGCTTATTTCGCTCAGCATTATGTCTTCAAGGTTCATCCATGTTGTCATATGTTTCACCAGATCGTTCCTTCTTACTGCCGCGTAGTATTCCATCGTGTGTATATACCACATTTTATTTATCCACTCATCTGTTGATGGACATTTGGGTTGTTTCCATCTCTTGGCAATTGTGAATAATGCTGCTATGAACATTGGCGTGCAGATATCTGTTCGTGTCACTGCTTTCCGATCTTCCGGGTATATCCCGAGAAGTGCAATCGCTGGATCGAATGGTAGCTCTATCTCTAGTTTTCTAAGGAACTGCCAGACTGACTTCCAGAGTGGCTGAACCATTATACAGTCCCACCAACAATGAATAAGAGTTCCAATTTCTCCACATCCCCTCCAGCATTTGTAGTTTCCTGTTTGTTTAATGGCAGCCATTCTAACCGGTGTTAGATGGTATCTCATTGTGGTCTTAATTTGCATCTCTCTAATAGCTAGTGAAGCTGAACATTTTTTCATGTGTTTCTTGGCCATTTGTATTTCCTCTTCAGAGAACTGTCTTTTCATATCTTTTGCCCATTTTATAATTGGGCTGTCTGTACTATTGTCATTGAGTTGTAGGATTTCTTTGTATATGCAAGATATCAGTCTTTTGTCAGATACATGGTTTCCAAAAATTTTTTCCCATTGAGTTGGCTGCCTCTTTACCTTTTTGAGAAATTCCTTTGAGGTGCAGAAACTTCTAAGCTTGAGGAGTTCCCATTTATCTATTTTCTCTTTTGTTGCTTGTGCTTTGGGTGTAAAGTCTAGGAAGTGGCCTCCTAATACAAGGTCTTGAAGATGTTTTCCTACATTATCTTCTAGGAGTTTAATGGTACTTTCTTTTATATTGAGATCTTTGGTCCATTTTGAGTTAATTTTTGTGTAGGGGGTGAGGTAGGGGTCCTCTTTCATTCTTTTGGATATGGATATCCAACTCTCCCAGCCCCATTTGTTGAAAAGACCATTATGGCTCAGTTCGGTGACTTTGGGGGCCTTATCAAAGATCAGTCGGCCATAGATCTGAGGGTCTATCTCTGAATTCTCAATTCGATTCCATTGATCTATATGTCTATCTTTGTGCCAGTACCATGCTGTTTTGGCAACTGTGGCTTTATAATAAGCTTCAAAGTCAGGGAGTGTAAGTCCTCCCACTTCGTTTTTCTTTTTTAAAGTGTCTTTAGCAATTCGAGGCATCTTCCCTTTCCAAATAAATTTGATAACTAGCTTTTCCAAGTCTGCAAAGTAGGTTGTTGGAATTTTGATTGGGATTGCATTGAATCTGTAGATGAGTTTGGGTAGAATTGACATCTTAATGACATTTAGCCTTCCTATCCATGAACATGGAATATTTTTCCATCTTTTAAGGTCCCCTTCTATTTCTTTTAGTAGAGTTATGTAGTTTTCTTTGTATAGGTCTTTTACATCTTTGGTTAAGTTTATTCCTAGGTACTTGATTTTTTTAGTTGCTATTGAAAATGGTATCTTTTTCTTGAGTGTCTCTTCAGTTTGTTCATTTCTAGCATATAGAAACATTACTGACTTATGTGCATTAATCTTGTATCCCGCTACTTTGCTAAATTTGTTTATTAGCTCTAGTAGGTGTATCGTTGATTTCTCAGGGTTTTCTAGATATAAGATCATATCATCTGCAAACAATGACAGTTTTACTTCTTCTTTTCCAATTTGGATGCCTTTTATTTCTTTGTCTTGCCGGATTGCCCTGGCTAGCACTTCCAGCACAATGTTGAATAACAGTGGTGACAGCGGGCATCCTTGTCTTGTTCCTGATCTTAGAGGGAAGGCTTTCAGTCCCTCACCATTGAGTACTATGCTGGCTGTGGGTTTTTCATATATGCTCTTTATCATGTTGAGGAAGTTTCCTTCAATTCCTACCTTTTGAAGTGTTTTTATCAAAAGGGATGTTGGATTTTGTCAAATGCTTTTTCAGCATCTATTGAGATGATCAATTGATTTTTCCCTTTCGAGTTTTTAATGTGTTGTAATACATTGATTGTTTTTCTTATGTTGAACCATCCTTGCATGCCTGGAATGAACCCCACTTGGTCATGGTGTATGATTTTTTTAATGTGTCTTTGGATTCGATTTGCAAGTATTTTGTTGAGGATTTTTGCATCTGTATTCATTAGGGAGATTGGCCGGTAGTTTTCCTTTTTTGTAGCATCTTTGCCTGGTTTTGGTATTAGATTGATGTTAGCTTCATAAAATGAGTTAGGTAGTGTTCCATTTTTTTCAATGTTTTGAAAGAGTTTGAGTAAGATTGGTGTCAGTTCTTTCTGGAAAGTTTGGTAGAATTCCCCTGTGAAGCCATCTGGCCCTGGGCATTTATTTGTGGGAAGATTTTTGATGACTGATTGGATCTCTTTGCTTGTGATGGGTTGGTTGAGGTCTTCTATTTCTTCTCTGGTCAGTCTAGGTTGTTCATATGTTTCCAGGAAATTGTCCATTTCTTCTACATTATCCAGTTTGTTGCCATACAGTTGTTCATAATATCCTCTTATAATTTTTTTAATTTCTTCAGGATCTGCAGTTATGTCACCTTTTTCATTCATTATTTTGTTTATATGGGTCTTCTCTCTTTTTGATTTTGTCAGTCTAGCTAGGGGCTTGTCAATCTTGTTGATCTTCTCAAAGAACCAACTTTTGGTGATATTTATCCTTTCTATTGTTTTTTTGTTCTCTATGTCATTTATTTCTGCTTTAATCCTTGTTATTTCTTTTCTTGTACTTGGTTTAGGATTGGTTTGCTGTTCATTTTCTAGCTTCTTCAGTTGATCCATTAGTTCTTTGATTTTGGCTCTTTCTTCCTTTTTAATATATGCGTTTAGTGCTATAAATTTCCCCCTTAGCACTGCTTTTGCTGCATCCCATAGGTTTTGGTATGTTGTGTTCTCATTTTCATTCGTCTCTATATATTTAGCAATTTCTCTTGCTATTTCTTCTTTAACCCACTGATTGTTTAGGAGTGTGTTGTTTAACCTCCAGGTATTTGTGAATTTTCTAAGTCTCTGATGGTTATTGACTTCTAATTGTATTCCATTGTGGTCAGAGAATGTGCTTTGAATAATTTCAATCTTTTTAAATTTATTGAGGCTTGTTTTATGTCCCAGCATATGATCTATTCTGGAGAAAGTTCCGTGAGCACTAGAAAAGTATGTGTATCCTGTTGATTTGGGATGTAATGTCCTGTAGATGTCTGTTAAATCTAATTCATTTATCAGATTGTTTAGGTTTTCAATTTCCTTATTGGTCTTCTGTCTGGTTGATCTATCTATAGGAGAGAGTGATGTGTTGAAGTCTCCCACAATTATTGTGGAAACATCAATTGCTTCCTTTAGTTTTGCCAATGTTTCTCTCATGTATTTTGTGGCACCTTGATTGGGTGCATAGACATTTACGATTGTTATTTCTTCTTGCTGAATTGCCCCTTTTATTAGTATGTAGTGGCCTTCTTTGTCTCTCAAAACATCCCTGCATTTGAAGTCTATTTTATCTGAGATTAAAATTGCTACACCTGCTTTCTTTTGGCTGTAGCTTGCATGAAATATTTTTTTCCATCCTTTCACTTTCAGTTTCTTTGTGTCCCTGTGTCTAAGATGAGTCTCTTGTATGCAACATATTGATGGTTCATTTTTTTTGATCCATTCTGCGAATCTATATCTTTTAATTGGGGAGTTTAATCCATTTACATTCAACGTTAAAACCGTGAAGGCATTTCTTGAATCGGCCATCTTATCCTTTGGATTATGTTTGCCATATTTTTCCCTCTCTCTATTAATATCCTTTATTGTACCCATACCGAATCTCTTTAGTACTGAACCTTTCTCCAAGTCTCTCTGTCCTGTCTTTGTTTCTCTGTCTGTAGGGCTCCCTTTAGTATCTCCAGTAGGGCAGGTCTCTTGTTAGCAAATTCTCTCAGCGTTTCTTTGTCTGTGAAAATTTAAGCTCTCCCTCAAATTTGAAGGAGAGCTTTGCTGGATAAAGTATTCTTGGCTGGAAATTCCTCTCACTCAGAATTTTAAATATATCGTGCCACTGCCTTCTCGCCTCCATGGTGGCTGCTGAGTAGTCACTACTTAGTCTTATGCTGTTTCCTTTGTATGTGGTGAATTGCTTTTCTCTTGCTGCTTTCAGAACTTGCTCCTTCTCTTCTATGTTTGACAGTGTGATCAGTATATGTCTCGGAGTGGGTTTTTTTGGATTTATTCTATTTGGAGTTCGCTGAGCATTTATGATTTGTGTATTTATGTTGTTTAGAAGATTTGGGAAGTTTTCCCCAACCATTTCTTTGAATACTCTTCCTAGACCTTTACCCTTTTCTTCCCCTTCTGGGACACCAATGAGTCTTATATTCGGACGTTTCATATTATCTATCATATCCCTGAGGTCCATTTCGAGTTTTTCAATTTTTTTCCCCATTCTTTCTTTTATGTTTTCATTTTCCATTCTGTCATCTTCCAGGTCACTGATTCGTTGTTCAACTTCCTCTAGTCTTGTACTATGAGTGTCCAGAATCTTTTTAATTTGGTCAACAGTTTCTTTAATTTCCATAAGATCATCCATTTTTTTATTTAGTCTTGCAATGTCTTCTTTATGCTCTTCTAGGGTCTTCTTGATTTCCTTCATATCCCGTACTAGGGTCTCATTGTTCATCTTTAGTTCTTTGAGTAGCTGCTCTAGGTGTGTCTCTTCTGGTCTTTTGATTTGGGTGCTTGGGCTTGGGTTATCCATATCGTCTGGTTTTTTCATATGCTTTATAATTTTCTGTTGTTTTTGGCCTCGTGGCATTTGCTGACCTTGATAGGGTTCTTTTAGGGTTTGTAGACCAGTTGAAGTCCTTATCTCTAATTTATCAGATGTACAGCTTCGTGGAGTACACTTTCTCTAACTAACCAGCAGGTGGCGTCCACGAGCCACCTGTTCTCCACAAGCCAGATCTCCCCTGCTTAGCCTTTTTGGTGAGTGGGGGAGTGAGTCTTGTGGGGCCCAATTGGTGTCCCAAGCTTGCGTGTGTAGTTGGTGTTGCCTGCCCTGTATGTGGGGCGTGTTTCTGGGCAGTCGGGGAGGGGGGGTGGCCCTAACAATCAAATCTCCCTGATGATCCTAGAGTTTTAAAGCTACTGCAATAGTCTAATCCTTCAGTTCAGTCCTGCCACAGTTTGTCTCTGCCACTGACCCACAAGTCTTTGGTATTGGCGTATGGCTCCTGAGACTTGCAAGTGGGCCCCTCTTCCAGGCTGTGCACCCCGGGTCCTCTGTTGAGGGATGACTGTGCTATGTCGCAGGTGAGTGCCGTCCCCCCAGGGCAGTTCTGGGCTGCTGGGCTGTGTTGGGAGGCTCCCAGTCTGCTCAAATGATGGCTGAATGGGGCTCTGTTAATTCACACTGCTCCCCCTTCCCAGCTCTGGGACATTCAGCTGAGGTTGCAGGGAAGGCTAATGTCCACGCCCAGTTTTGTGGTGTGTGCCTGTTATTTGAAGCACTTCCGTCACACTGGGTTGTCTGGGGCAGCTCTGGGCTATGGGGCTGGCGATGGGCAGGAGTGTTTCCTGTCCACCAGGATGGTGGCTGTGAGCGGACACCCCCCTTTTCTTGGGAAGTTGTGTTGTTTAGTGAATTTTCTCAGCCACTGGATTATTGCCTTTTGTCTCAGAGCTCTCTTAGTTCTGCTCTTGACTTGACGTGCCCAAATTTCAATTCTTTGAAGCTTTCTGTATTGAGCTTCTTAGAGTAATTGTTTTAGAAAAAGCAAAAAGGATTTAAAAAAAAAAAAAAAAAAAAAAAAACGGCCCTCCTCAGAGATCTAATGGGTTATTGAAATGCTAATAGACAAAGCAACCAGGGCCATTAAGGAAAGGTGCCCAGGGCAGAGAGATCAGCCTTGCTTCGGGATTTGCATATGCGCCTCAAGGCCTGATCTCCGCCCTTCCCCTTTCTGTGTTCACCAGAACTCCAAAAATCCTCTGCTTTTATTTTGGAGTTTTTCGTGTTGTTTTTTTTCTATGCCTGTCTCCTCTCTGCTGGGCTGGCTGCTCTCAGAGTCTCTGGTGTCTGGCCTCAGTCTATCTATGGTTGGAGTTTGAATCAGTAGAATGAGTTTCCGGTAAGAGCAGCCACTGCAATTCTCCCTTCTCCTTCCTGGAGCTGACAGCCCCTCCTCCCCCGGGACTGAGCCTGGCAGGGAGGGGCGCGGGTCCCCTGGCCGCAAAAACTTACAGATTTCGCTGATCTCAGCAGTTCCACGTTTTCATGAGTGTTGTATGAAGTATGCCCAAAGACAGATTGCTCTGTGGTGTCCAGTCCACGCAGTTCCTGGCTTTTTACCTACTTTCCTGGAGGAGTAACTAAAACATACAGCTCACCAGTCTGCCATCTTGCCCCGCCTCCCGTATCAGTCCTTTTATGGTTAAAATGGAAGCCTGTCAAACTTCCTCTGCCCTCTCCCTGCATCTTCCCTCTTTTTATCCATCTCTAAATCTAGACAAATGAGACTGGTTACCAGATAGCAACTGAAACTATTTTTAGTCACAGGGGAGGGAAGAGAATTTGTTGCAGGCATATAAGTACAAATTGATATATACTTATACATTTGTAGCATTTCAGACCATGCTCCAAAAAACAGAAATATCCATTTGCACCCCCCCCCCCCCCACTACACACACACACTCCCCCTCCATCTTAATAAAGATGTCAGCTGCTGGGATCCCAGAATATACTCAGCACTCAGACCTTAGATTAAACCTTGGGACTCCAGAGTAACTGCTTCACATCTTGCTGTTGTTAATTGGCAGTTCTGAAGGTTTGTTATGGGGCTGTGCTCCCATTTTGGCTGCTACACATACTGGAAGTATTTCCTCACTTCCTGTAATTATGTCTAAGTTAAGTTTGCAGTGGTGAGAATCCTGAAATCCATGTTTAATTGTTTTTAATTTTTTATTAGAGAAATTATAGGTTTATGGAAAAATCATGCATCACATACAGATTCCCATGCATCATTCTGTTATTATCACCTTGCATCAGTGTGGTAAACTTCTTACAACCTATGAAAGAACATTTTAATAATTGTATTATTAACTATAATCCATAGTTTACATTAGGGTTCACTGTGCTGTATGGTCCTATTTTTAAAAATTTTTATTCTAGTAACATCCACAACTTAAATTTCTGCTTTTAACCACACTCAGATATACAATTCAGTGTTGCTAATTATGTCCCAAGCATTTTGCTACCATCACCATCATCCATTACCAAAACTTTTCCAGTATCCCACATAGAAATGCTGCACAATTGTAAGCATTAACTCCCCCATTCCCTGCCCCTCTTGGCCCCTGCCCACCTATATTCTAGTTTCCAACTCTATGAATTTGCTAATTCTAATTATTTCACATCAATGAAGTCATACAATATTTATCCTTTTGTGTCAGGCTTATTTCACTCAACATGATGAAGTCAAGGTTCATCCCTGTTATTACATGTATCAGAACTTCATTCCCTTCTTACAGCTGAATAATATTCCATTCTATACATATATCATATTTTATTTATCCATTCATCAGTTGATGAACATTTGGATTGCCATCATCTTTTGGCAATTGTGAGTAATGCCATTATGAACATCAGTGTGCAAATATCTGTTCGAGTCCCTGCAATCATTCTGCTGGGTGTATACCTAGTAGTGGGATTGCAAGTTCATATGGTAATTCTATACTAACTTTCTGAGGAACCACCAAACTGTCTTCCACAGATGCATTTTTACGTTCCTATTTCTCCATATCTTCACCAACATTAAGAATTTTCTGTTTTATTTTAAGATAGTAACCATTCTAGTGGGTGTGAAATGGTATCTCATTGTGGTTTTGATTTGCATTTCCCTTATGGCTAATGATGTTGAGCATCTGTTCATGGACTTATTAGCATTTTGTAGTATCACCCATTTTTATCACTAGTATTTTCTGAATGTTAATCAGTAAAAATGCTGATTCCATCAGGTTAACACTTGCTTGCTCCCCAAAAGGCAAAGACAAAATGTGATCAGAGCTGCAGATTTGATGGGCTCTAATAGTGAATGGATGTTTCCCCTTTAAGAATCAAAACTTCACAACTGATGCTTTTGTATTTTTAGACTTGTTCCAGAATAGAAAATTGTTGATGGACATCTAATATTAGTTTTAACATAGGATATGTAAGTGTTAAAATAATGGGATAAAAGTTATTCTCTATGAAGAACTTGCTAGGTGTTTTTTTTTTTTTTTCTTACTTTCCATTACTCTTTTTTTACCTTCTTCAAACACAGATCCTGCAGAAAGATGTTTACATGGCCAACCGAAACTCTATCTCTGTCCTCAAAAGATAAATTTTTAAAGTTTTTTTTTTACAGATAACTGAGTACAGGCAAAATCTAAAGCTGATGGGGTTGGAAAAATCTAAAGGAAATTTAAAGAAATCGTTTCAGAGGTAACAATGGTCCTATACCTGCTGAAAGATTTAGCTAATTCAATTTACAGTGTATTAATAGGAGCCTCTAAAACTCCATAATAACTGCACTTCCAAGCACTACTGATTCCATGCACTTTCTCCAAATTTGTCAGAGTCCTTGTGCCAAAGCTACTCAGCTTAGCAGTTACTCCCGGGTTGTGGTCTGGCAGTAGGGACAGCAGAACTCAGCGAAGAGCAGAGTACATGTCACCAAAGGAGTCATTTCCAAGACTCAGTAATGAAAAGCTTCAGGCTAAGCATCAGGAAAATGGTGTTCATATCTCAGCCAGTGAGAAATCAAGCAAGTTGATTAGCTTCTGATCAATTTTCTTTAAAAGGTTGTTGCAAATTTTAGTGGCGATGAACTAGATGCTATTTGAATTGAAAATCATATGCATATGAAATCCAAACCAGAGATAGTGTTAGCAACAAATATTACACAGTTGAAATAGTATTTGCAGGGCTGCATTAGTCCATGGAGGAAAATCACCCACATGTAGTGTTTTTTAGAAAAGAATTCCGTATGAAGATAGGGACACATGAGAGGGAGTAATGGTGGGGTGGCCCCTCAAGGGCAGACAGGAGAGTCTGGAGCTGGACTCTGACTGGAGGGTATAAAAGGTAGAGCTGATGGTCCAAACATCTGACCATATCGTTTCATATCATCCCTATAGCCAACTCAATGGATAAGCGCCTCGAGCACACAACTCCAATTAGCATCCTCTTTTAGGTCAACTACAGTGTTGATGCTCTTTAGGATGCTGCCTCCTTCATCTGCTAATGGACTGTCTAGACTGTTTCGGAGCAGTCCTTGAGATGCAATCTGCAGTCCCGAGGATCTCCTTTGCCCACGGGATGCCAAGTGGCCATGCAATTTATTCCTATTCTTGGTGTTCTCCCATCTTTAAGGGAAACGAGGAAGAGGGGCCAATAAAGCTGCTTAGAGAATTTCTTTTTTTTTTTTTCTTTTTTACTTCTAAGTTCTGCTTCCCCATTGGCCTCTGAGTAAAGCAATCTGCCGCAGAGGAGACTTAGTGCCCTTAATTAGTGTTTTGAAATCCTATTCAAAACCAGCATAATAAGGCTCTAAATCTCTAACTTTGCCTCTGAACTAAATCCTTGAAATATTTTTGAGTGGTTTCTTAATTTCTTTGTTCTACACTCCTCAGCACTAATTCATTCTCTTTGTTTAAATTACTCTCTGATTACATTGGATGTGGTTAGAATTAGAAAAGTGTCTCAGTAGATGTGACTATGCAATTTTCAAGTAGGAAAAAGCTCAGCTGGCCTCACCTTTCATTTAGTTCATAGCATCCTCTAATGAAAAAGGAAAAAATCTGCTGTTCATTAATATTAAATGAACAAGCCGGCACCTCACTAAGGCACAGAACTTACTGCCATTGCCACCACGGCAATGCTGATTGGCTTCGTGTGACAGGTCACGATTCTGTGCTCTGGCTTTCTCCAGCCCTCAAAGGAAATGAGGTGACTATTAGGTTGGTACCTGATAGTTCTCCTGGAAGCAGACTGAATAACTACTTGCAATGCATTAAGTCCTTAAGCAAAAATATGCTCTAGATACGGAAAGTGTTATTACTAACCTTGTTTTCAACTTGTAGTTCATTTAGATATGCTCTTCTTGGGACAGCAACAGTATTGTTTATTTTTTAAAATATTAATATTTAGGTCCAAGAGCAGAGAACACTTTCCTTGGGCATTCTCCTATCATCCAGTTCTTCTCCTCTGGCACTATCCAGTGTGCCAGAATTAAAGTCTATTTTAAATATAGGCTGTATGTGTATACATAGGAAGAGTTTGTATTTTTATTTTATTAAAACTCTGTTAAATCTTAGAATTTCCAAGACATTATGCTGTTGATATAGATTAAAAAAAAATACTCTCCATTCCTAAGTCTTTGCAGTGGTGACACAGTTACTTTGAAAACTGAGATCAACTAAATTTCCCTGCCCCGAACAGCTCAGGGTAGGGAGGCCCTACCACCAATGGTCAATAGAAATCAGAAACAGTCTCCAGAAATTCTCAGTACCAAAAGAAGATTAAAACATCTTAAAAGCACTGTGTTTGTTTACTAAAATCTGTTTCTTTATTTTGCAAAACAGAAATCGCTTCTTATTAGTTATTAAACATAAGAAACACAATACCTCTTGAATGGACCACGTACATCAAGTTTTTATACTTAACTTCACCAGGAATGGGACAAGCTGGCATCACATACTTTCTTCCAGAAATGTTACATTATAATCCATGGAATATTCTTGCCAAAAGTATTTAATTTAAGACATCTAAATAATTAGGGAACATTATGAAAAATAACTGGCCTAGAATCATCAAAATGTCAATGCCATGAAACAGAAAAGAAGCAGGGAAACAGGCCTGGATAACAGATATTAAATGCAATGCAGTGATTGTATTCTGGATCTGAAAAAATAAAAAGCTAGAAAGCTTATTGTTGGGAAAATTCGGGAAACATGAGAAATAACTTGTTACATAAGACTTCTCTAGCACCTTCCAACCTCTTAATTGTGATGATGGCATTATGGTTAAGTAGGAGAAGCCCTTGTTCTTAAGAGGCACCTCCTGGATTTGGAGTATTTGGTACAAAGTACGATATCATGATATCTATGGCTTACTAGAAAATGATTCCAAACACACAGACTCATACACACAAAAATGTGGCAAAATGTTAACAACTGGTGTTTCTGAGTGAAAGATAGTTGAGTATTTATATGTACTATTCTTTCAACTTTTCTGTAGGATTGAAAATTTGCAAATTTTATAGTTGGAGTAAAATCTGTTAATGCCACTGGTAATTTAACTGAGGAAATAAATGGCTTCAGATTATTCAACTCCCCAAATCTCTAAACTTGCTCACAGGCCTTGTGATGGACCACAGACATCCTGCAGTTTAATACAAGAGAGAAGTTTGCTAAAGTTTGCACATAAGTGTTTCCATAATTTTGCTTTATAAACCATGCCACATATATGTACAGGGATTTTCAGCCTTTTTAAGAGAAAAAACATTTAATCTAAGAATATTTTATCTTCTGAATTTGTTTCGTGGGATATTAATAGAGATGAGAACAGGGCAGACCACCAAGCTCTTTGCAAAATAAGAAATGGGTGCATTCGTTCACAGCCGAAGCAGTTATCACAACTGACCTTCGTGAATGAGCATCAGGGACAGAAGCCAGACTCATTGAACTGCTGGTGGCTTCAATTTGGTGATTGTGCACCAATCACCCAGGTTAATTGTTTATGCCAGTTATCACAATCTGGAAACTTTGCAATATTGGTAATTTATGAGGCATTTTTAGAAATAAAAATCAATTGAAAAATGAACTGTCTGCTTAGTAACTGATGATGAAAAAAAACAAAGCATGCCTATTACTAAAAAGTCTCTGAAGGGGAGAGAATGATGAAAAGACAAAACGTATGAAACACTTCATGGAACAAGACCAATGCAGTTGACCTCAGAAGACTGACATTTGGTCCCACTTGCTCCAGAGCTGCCTGAGTTTCCAGTGCACATTACAAGATGACTCCCACCCCACCCCACCCCCACACACCCCCAGAATAGGATGCTCAGAAGGAAGCAGTCGCCAAGTAAGGAAATGCTGGTGATATTTGATGACAAATGCAAATGTCAGCGTCTGGAAGCACTTCACAAAGTGGCAAACCCTATCTTCTCTTTCATTCTCAGAGCACATATTTGGTTATATATTGACTGGATTTTCAAAGTTGGGTCCTGTGTTTAAAAAATACCTTCAGGAAACTTGTCTTAAAAAAAAAAGACTCATTAAATATTGCACCAGTACACAGCAGCCATAGTAACAAAAATACAAGAGAGCTGCATGAAACAGCACAGGGCACATGGGTGTGCCTTCGGACAAGCCGGCTTAGACATGGAGCCTCTTCTGTGCTTGAAAACCAAACGGTTGTTGGACTGCATCGGTCCAGAGCAGGCAAGAGATTTTACAGTCAGAAGACCTGAGATCATTACCTACTTCTAATTTCTTATTGGCCAGCAAATTTAATGGAGACACACTGCCCTGCAAGCCCAGACATTCACCGAGAAGCAGCTCTGTTACATCTTACTCCTTGTTGAATGTGCAGCTGCTGAGATAGCATCTACACCAACCTCCACTGAGCAGCCCTAACATGAAAGCAGAAGTCTCAACAGCAGTATCTGACATTTCCTATCTCATTGGACATTTCACAGAGTGGCACATTCACCTTTTCAGTGGAAAATCTATGCAGAACCTGAGTTGGGCCTTCTGTTTAAAGACCCTTATTCTGAGCAAGAATAAGGAGCTATTATTTAAAACTCTTTATCTTTTTAGTTACAAAAAAACAAAACACATTGCTTCTAAAAATTTGGAATTGACAAAAGAACATATAAAAATTCTCCTGAAATCTCGTTAACCAGAGAAAAGCATTATTAAAATAAAAATTTAAATACTTCTAGTCTTTTCTAGGGTTGATTACCTTTTTTTAAAATTTTATTTTGAAATAAATTCAAACTTACAGAAACAGTTGCAAAAACAATACAAACCCCATACACAGAACTCCAGCATACCCCAACCCCCTCCCCCGATACCCCGATCCACCAATTTTAACATCCTGTCACACCACCATTTCTTTCTTTCCCTCCTTCTCTCCCTCCCTATCATTCATCATCTATTGCTCTGTCTTCTGAACATATGAGAGAAAGCTGCATACATCCTTGAACAAACACTATAATTCACATATACAATTCCCATGAACAAGAACATTCTTTTATGCAATCCCATTAAGCGCAGCTAAGAAGTTCAAGAAATTCAATATTGATACAAAGCTTACATTCTGTATTTCCTTTTTTTTTTCTTATGTCCCAACTGTGTCCCTTTGAGCCTCCTCTCCTCAATCCTCAGATCCCATCCAGGATCATCCTTGGCATTTAATTGTCATTACCTATTTAGACTGTCTTTTTTTTAATGGTGGAAACATATATACAGCCTAAATCTTCCCATTCCAATCCCCTCCCCCCAGCATTCCATTAGTGGGATTAATCGCATTTAGAATGTTGCAATTGCCATCACCTTCCCACCATCCATTACTAGAAATTTTCCTTCACCCCAAACAGAAACCCTACCCTCATTTCTTAACTCCCCATTGCCCCTTCCCCCACTTCTCATAAGCCATACTCTATTTTTCATCTCTATGGTCATATTCTCTGATACTTTCTTTCTGTTTACCATGGGGCTTAAATTTAACATCTTAAATCTATAACAATCTTGTTTTTCTTTGATACCAACTTAACTTCAATATGACACCTAAACTATGTTCCATTACTCCTCCATTCTCCCACCTTTATGTAGTTCTTGTCAAAAATTACATATTTTACACTGAGTCCAAAACCATTGATTTATCATTACAGTTTATGTATTTTAGATCCTGTAGGAAGTAAATAGTGGAGTTACCAATCAAAAATACAGTCGTATTGGTATTTATATTTACCATGTGATCTTTACTGGAAATCTTTATTTCTTCATGTGGTTTCAGTCAATTGTTTGGTGTCCCTTCCTTTCAGCCTGCACAATTCCCTTTAGCATTTCCTATAGGACTGATCTACTGGTGATGAAGTCCCTCAGCTTTTGATTATCTGGGAATGTTTTCATCTCCCCCTCATTTTTAACCTCCAGGTGTTTGTGAATTTTCTAAGTCTCTGATGGTTATTGACTTCTATTTGTATTCTGTTGTGGTCAGAGAATGTGCTTTGAATAAATTCAACTTTTTTAAATTTACTGAGGCTTGTTTTATGTCCCAGCATATGGTCTATTCTGGAGAAAGATCCATGATCACTAGAGAAAAATGTGTGTCCTGGTGATTTGGGATGTAATGTTCTATATATGTCTGGTAAATTTCTCTATATCGCTCTCTCCTTTCTTTGTTTCTCTGTCAGTAGGGCTCTCTTTAGTATCTGAAGTAGGGCAGGTCTTTGATTAGCAAAATCTCTCAGCATTTGTTTGTCTGTGAAAAATTTACGCTCTCCCTCAAATTTGAAGGAGAGTTGTGCTAGATAAAGTATTCTTGGTTGGAAATTTTTCTCCCTCAAAATTTTAAATATGTCATGCCACTGCCTTCTCGCCTCCATGGTGGCCTCTGAGTAGTCACTACTTAGTCTTATGTTGTTTCCTTTGTATGCGGTGAATTGCTTTTCTCTTCCTGCTTTCAGAACTTGCTCCTTCTCTTCAGTATTTCACAGTCTCATTAGAATATGTCTTGGAGTGGGTTTATTTGGATTTATTCTATTTGGAGTTCACTAGGCATTTATGCTTTGTGTATTTATATTGTGTAGAAAGTTTGGGAAGTTTTCCCCAACAGTTTCTTTGAATACTCTTTCTAGACCTTTACCCTTCTCTTCCCCTTCTGGGACACCAATGAGTCTTAAATTTGGATGTTTTATTTTATCTATCATATCCCTGAGATCCGTTTCGATTTTTTTTTTTATTTTTTCCCCATTCTTTCTTTTGTTCTTTCATTTTCCATTTTGTGGTCCTTGAGGATGCTGAGTTGTTGTTCAGCTTCCTCTAGTCTTGTACTATGAGTATCCAGAATCTTTTTAACTTGGTCAACAGTTTTTTTTTATTTCCATAAGATCATCTATTTTTTTCTTTACTCTTGCAAGTTCTTCTTTATGCTCTTCTAGGGTCTTCTTCATGTCCTTTATATCCTGTGCCATGCTCTCACTGTTTGTCTTTAGTTCTTTGATTAATTGCTCCAAGTACTGTGTCTACTATGATCTTTTGATTTGGGTGTTTGGGTTTGGGTTCTCCATATTGTCTGGTTTTATCATATGCTTTAAAATATTCTGTTGTTTTTGGCCTTTTGGCATTTGCTTTACTTGATAGGGTTCTTTCAGGATATGGAAAACACCAATCTCTAATTTGTCTGATCTACAGCTTGGTGGTGTACACTTTCTCTAACTAACCAGCAGATGGCATCCACAAGTCACCTATTCCCCTCAAGTCAGTTCTCTCCAACTTAGTCTCTGTGGTGTGTGGGGGTCTGATTCTTGTGGGGTTCAATTGGTGCACAAAGTTTGGGTGTGTTGTTGGTGCTGTCTGCCCTCAATGAGGGGCATGTGTCTGAGCGGTTAGGGAGGCAGGGCAGCTTTAATAATCAAACCTCCCATGTGTTCCCAGAGATTTAAGGCTGTTCCAAGAGTCTAAGCCTTCATTTCAGTCTTGCCACAGATTGTCTCTGCCACTGACCCACAAGTCCTTGGTATTGGCATATGGTCCCTGGGATTTCCGAGTGGGTCCCCCTTCTCAGTCATGCTCTTCCAGAACCTCTGCTGAGGGAAGGCTGTGCCACATCACAAGTGCACGCTGGCCCTCCAGGGAAGCCCTGGGCTGCCAGGCTGTGCAGGGGCATTCCCAGCCTGCTGTAAAGATGGCTGAATGGGGCATGTTAATTTCCTCCTTTCCGCACAGCTCCACCTTCCCCGCTCTGGGATAACTAGCTGCGGGTGCACTAAAGGCCACTGTCCACGGCCAATATTGTGGCATGTGCGTGGTGTTGCGGGAAACACTCCCCGTCACACTGGGACCCTTGGTGCGGCTCTGGGCTGTGGCTCCAGCCCCGGGCATGAGCGTCCCCGGCCCGCAGGGAAGATGGCTGCAAGGGGCGTGGTTTCTTTCTCTTTTTGGCTCCCCTCTGCCCTCCTTGCTCTGAGACAATTAGCAGCGGGTGTGGGAAGGGCTTTCTTCCATGCCAGATATTGAAGCGTTGGTACAGCCCTTTCCTGCTGTGCTTCACTGAACAGTTCTCACTGCCATATCTGCAGCTGCTCCTGGGTTTTTGTTTTTTTCTTTTAAAAGAACTAGTCCATCTCCAAATCCAACCCCTGGTTTCCCCACACCACAGCGCGGCTGCCGGACTTTTAGCCGGCTCACTCACTCGTTTCAGAACGCAGACTCCTGGTTTCACCAAATGCACGGTTCCTGTGGATTTAGCAGACCTTGTCTGGCTGGTGGATCACTGGAACTGGGTTGATTACTTTTTAAAGTTCAAATTTCACAGGACTCAGAGATAAATCTGCTTGCATCAAAACCAAATCCTTCAGAATGATTACATTGGATTGAATCATTTTTCTATGCTCTCAAATGCCTCTTAAAGAATGAAGAGATTCAGGGGCATTTTTCCTCTAACTACAGAATTAAGCTTCTAAGCTCTCTTACAGAGCATCTCCCCAGTCAAGGTTATTAGCCCTCTTGAAAACACCTAAGATGTGTAAGCACTGGAGGTATGAACGTCAGCTCTGACTGAAATGCTAAACACCAGTGGGACATGTACTACATTAATTCATTCTCTTCACATTTCATAAGATTTACTCTTTCAGCTCTGGATGCCAGAGCCCAGTGCATATAGAAGGCAAAGAGATGTTCAGTAGGTCTAAAATCAGACCCCTGATATTTCATCTACCCCTTTCTTCCTAGAAATTCAGTTTCTAGTGCAGCATTTCTTATCATAGTGAATGGCAACACCCCAAATAAGTGAGCAGGCCAGAAACTAGGGAGACCTCCTCAAAGCCCCCGTCTCCCTCATTCTCTTATGACCAGACTCTTACCACCCCATGCCATTTGTATCTCTTAATATCACTACTCTACCCATTTCTCTCTGTCACCATCATCCAGGTTGAAAACCCATCATGTCTCACCCACATGCTCTCCATGCTGGTCCTTTTATACCTACTCAGCCCACTCTGTCTTCCAATCTCTTTTCAACACTGTGGCCAGAATGCTCTATTCAAAATGCACATCTGATCACATCACACCCCAGCTTACTCCTTCTGGTCACACCTCTGTTTGCCTCCCACAATTACCTCCAGATACACTAGCATTTTTTCAGTCTCTTTTACCTCCATGTTCCCTCTTCCATCATAGACATTGTTTTAGTTTGCTAAAGCTGACAAAATGCAATATATCATAAATGAGTTGGCTTTTACAATGGGGATTTATTAACTTACAAGTTTACAGTTCTTAGGCTGTGAAAATGTCCAAATCAAAGCATCAACAGGACGATACCTTCTCCCCAAAGACTGGCTACCAGTGATTCTCAACTCCTTTGCCACATGGTCAGGCATATGGCGTTGTCTGCTGGTCTCTCCCTTCTCTCCCGGGTTTCGTTGCTTCCAGCTTTTGGCTTCAGTGGCTTCCTCTCTGAGCTTCTGTGTATGTCCTTGTCTCTCAGCTTCTCTGGCTTTTCTCTCTTTTAGCTTCTCCGAATTTCATCTCTTAGCTTCTCTGGGGCTTTTTTTCTGTGTCTTCTCTCCATCTCTTATCCTTTTTTAAAGGATTCCAGTAAGAGAATTAAGACCAACGGTGAATGAGGTGAGTCACATCTCAACTTAAGATCCTACTCACCAAAAGATCCTTACAATGGGTCCACACCCACAAGAATGGATTAACTTTAAGAACATGATCTTTTCTGGGATACATACACCTTCAAACCTTCACAGACTTTGAGAACACTTTTTCCTCCAAGCATAATGCAAGCAATATACACTCTGGGAAGCAGAAACAATTCTCCCTCTTGTAGGCTTCTACTAAGCCAAGGATAGCTCCTTTCCAGTGGTTTTTAGTGTTGTTAATCAAGTGTTCCTTACAACGATAAACTAGTTAATGTCCACGTCCCCCATTGACCAAAAGTTTCTTGAGAACCGTTTTATCTTTTCTTTTCCTCACTATAGTACATCACCACCACCCATCCTAGCACAGTTCTTGGCACATAACTTCTCAATAATAATGGTGGATTTATCAAATGAAGATTTTTGTAAATAAAAAATCCATAAGCAATTATAATAATATTTTTGTAGACTGCTGAAATATATGATTGATTTGGCTTAAACAGTATATTAAAGGGAGAATGTTTCAGGTTAATATTTTAATTCATTGACTGTTTTATTGATTATTTTTAAAAATATTTATTCATAAAAGGCATAGTGAGAGATGCTGAGCAAAGGATAAAATATAAAGCTTTCAAGAAGCCCACAGATGATTAGGGAGGATGAGTCTCCTATACCTTATAGAAACACCTATAATAAGAAACAGTTGGTGATGAGTTTCTAAAGCTATACAAGCAAGATGTCTTAGGAATTCAGAAGAGGCAGAACTTTTATTCTTGCTTGTTTCATTTAGGAAGGACTCACATAGACAGCAGCATCTGAACTGGACCTTGAAAAATGGTTGTTATTTCTACAGATAATAATCAAAGAGGGAAAGAGTATCATCAGACTCTCAAAGTGTTTGTGTTGTGGGGGGAAGGTGCTTAGCTTTTGTTTCATCTAAGCTTGGTGCAAGAGCAGTTTTTGAATGTAGTTTTATGCTCAAACATTGGAATTCTAAGGCATTGTTTAATTTTTGCGAATGAATGAAGAGACAGAATATTTTATATTAAAACAGTTTCTGAAAATGTATAGAAAGTATGATCAGTGAAAGGAGAGGGCATTCCAGAGGAAGACAAATTATATGAAAACAACAACTTTAGAATGGGAAATTTGGGAAGACACTTAAGAAGATGTTTTCCCAGCAATGAATGGAGGAGAGATGAGTTGGGAGACGATGGATATCCAAACAAGGTCCTCTGAGGATCATGTCTAGGGTGGGAGCAATAAGAAAGGGAAGACAAGAAAGGGGAGAAAAGAAAGGGGTAGGTAGGTGCTGAGATATATCAAGTGAATAATATGCACAATTGATTGAGTTTAGAAGGTGAGAGGTGGGAGCTCAAGCCTCATGTCTGAGGAAAAAGATAGTGATAAGAACAATAATAGAAACCTGGGAGTATATTCTTTTTTTTAGAAGGGGAAATAGCTTTCAGTTTTAGACATTTGTATTATCTTAGCAAGACAAAGCTTACTGGCTCATTTCTGCAGCACATCAATGGACAGGGAGAGAGTGTGGAGCCTACATAGGATTCTGGCCAGAAGAAACTAATTATAACCAGAAGGAAGTTGCACATGTGGGCTACTGCAGGGCTGGAAGATCTGGACTGGCTATAGTCAACGCAGCTGGATTTGACTAAAGTTGCAGGCCTGTGAGTCAAGGGGTGCGACCCAATAGATGGGAATAAAATAGTCCTTGTCATAGTTACCATTGATCAGATTCTGCCAGAGTGGGAGCTGAGCGCCCCAACCTCCACTGTGCATTAGCCTCACCTAGGAACTTTCTAAAAATATTCATGCCTGGGCCCCACTCCCAGCGATTCTGATTCAGTTAGTGTGGAATGGGGCCAGGATAGGAGTTTCTGTTGTTGTTGTTGTTGTTGTTGTTGTTGTTGTTGTTTTATTTAATAAATGCCCCACAAGACCCAGCCAGTTAGACGATGAATGGGTTTTCATAGAAGTGCTGGGCCATGGGCTGCACACCGCCTTTAAGGAAGGACTGAGCACGTGGGTAAGAGTCAATGAAATGGCAGAGAAGAGTCACCCACAAGTTTTCTACCACCGTACCCTGTTCATGTTTCTCGCTTAGCATTTAACACAACTTATAATTGCCTATTTCTCTGCTTGTTCATTGTCTTGTTTATTGTCTCCCTCTCTCATTGAACTGTTATCTCTATGAGGGCCTGGATCTTGGTGCTTTATTCACCACTGGGTACCGAGCCCAGGCCTGGCACATAGATGATACTTGATAAATATTTGTTGACGAAGAATAGACAAAAGCACTGAATCATCCAGCAATAGTGCAATGAGGTGACTCCAGGCATCTTCAAAAACAATGCTCCTTGAAACACCAATAACGGAAGTAAATAGCTGATTTCTTTTATAAGATGGTCCATGTGTGCAGGGTAGAAAGTGGTCACACATCAGTCTAAGCCAACTGATCTCAAAGGTATTGAGGTTGCAGAATATATGGATGCACATGGCTCTTCTGCATAAAGCAAATTATCCCTGTCTATGTTCTAGAAATAAATGTTTCGAGAAAAAAAAAATTCAATATAATATACAGATATATATGTCTTCATCTTAAAAATTTAATATGTGAAATATTTTTAAGAAATCACATTTAAAGGAAAGAGAAATTGCCCTCTGAGGTTTTGTTTTTTTTGTTCATAGTATGAATTTGCTACTTCTGGAAAGCAGACTCATAGGAGAAGAATGAGAGTTTTAAAAATTGGCAAATGGGAAACTTAAACTTTAGAAATGTTTATTTAAGTCTTTTTTTTTCCTTGCAAACTTAGTGAAAGCAAATTACTCTTCCATTTAACAGCATAATTCCTTGGTTGGGCTTGGTGAATACAGGTGTCCCCAGGCCGGGAGGCAGGACTACTGATGTGTCCCTGTGGGTGCTGACATTAATAACATCCTTTAGAACACTGAAGAAAGGTATTTTACCGTCAGAGGAGTCCGTGGCAACTTCAGTTTAGCCTTCCTGGTTTTGATCTGATGCTGGTTAATAGGCCTAGCTAGAGTGCATGAAAAAATATATAAGGCTTGGCGAGATGAACTTTGAAAGAAGGTCCTCTAGATGAAGCTCAAATTAGGTTTCCTCATTTTGGATTTTTAACTGGGCTACTCTTTATTCTTCATGCTTTTTATGCTTAATGTCCTTGAATATTTTACTAGTTTCATGTCAATAAAATGATAAATTATAGATGTTTCCACAATATGCTTTTGATCAGTTTTGATTTCAGTTGTCTCCATTAAAACAATAATCTGGGAATAAGTTATAAATACTACCAGCATTACTACTTTTGATGACTCTTTGAATCAAATGAGTTGTAATTTTCAAAGGCATTTGGAAGTCACTGGAAATGGAAAATCAGGTAGAAATGTTTTTTGTATGCTAAAATAATGCTTCTCAAGCTATATGTAGTGATCAGTTTTGTTTTTTCCTTTAAATTTCCATGCCATGTGGGGTTTATACTTTTATAAAATAGATAAAAATCAAATTACTGGAAAAATATATAATTCCTCACGTTTTATTAGATTCAACAAATATAAAATTACTCTCAATTACTCAATTCCAGTGACTATAAAAGCTTCTAGGCCTCTATTTACTTATCTCAGAATGGTAACAATTTGCAGACCAGCTCTGGTCCGTGAACCACACGATGAGTAGTATAGTACTAAAACATTTTCTAGAATCTTATGGAGACATGCTTGATTTTTAAGGGGAAAGCAGAATATTTAATTTATGGCATTGCTAATCTGTCTTGTTAGAAGTCTGTCTTTGGTGGCATTTACATCTTACACCATATTTAGTTCTACAAATTACTTAAGAACTCATCAAGAAGAAAGATTTGGAGAGTTTTATGTTTGCCAACAGAAATTATAATACTCATGGCAGGAAAATGTTCTAAATTTTATCATATAGCTTTTTAGAAATCCCCTATTCTTCATTTCTTCCAATATTTTATAGGAACATCAAATATCTTAAAGATATAAAGGTTAAGACATATTTGATTCAGATTTATTTTACTATACTAGCAAAAAATGATCCAAATCAACTTTTATTAAATTCTTTAGCTCTGTAGGTTATCCCTGTCCAACTAAGAAGGATTTAGCTTTTACAACTTTTTACGTCTAAATAGCCAAAGCCGAGAGGTAGATTTTGAAATGGATTGGTAAATTTTGAACAGTCTAGAATATCCACTCAAATAATTTAAACAAACTCCTTTATTAGACTGAATGATATTTCTTAATCTTGGGGTTGAAAAACCGCTCAAAGTTTGGCTTTTGTCCTTAGCTATTTAAACCTGTCCTGAACAAGAATAAGTCAAGGACTGCATCTGTACTGTTGACAAAGATTCCTGGTGAATATATCAGAGAAGGCCGCATTGAACACGGCTGCATTAGATGATAAAGTGACACTGAACTCGTCCCATTCTCCTGGTATTCCTAACACATCTATTCAGGGGACAAATGCAGTCACATCTGAGACCCTTCAAGGTGATTACTAAATTTTCAGTGTCATCACCAATCTTTATAGGGAGAGCACATAAAATTAGCCATTGCTGCTGTGCATAGTTGAGTATAGCATTCAGCAGGAAAAAGAAAAAATATATATATTTATATCAGTATACATGCACAGATTCCTAAAAGCACCATAAATAATACCTGTTTGACATTAAATTCCTCTGAAGGTTTTTCTTTCTTTCTCGGTTCTCACTGAGAGGCATCTGAGAGACTAAATATTAGATGAGTGTTTAAAACTTAGCATTTTTACTGTAATGCAAGACACAATGCTCCTCAGCTGCACCTTGCCATGTTCTCATAATGATGATCAATCTTTGAGCTATAAGAACTGAGCAAATATAAGATTTACAACATTTGGGCAGGTCAAGACCATAACACTTTACTTTTCTTAACACCCTGAAGACTGAACTTCTAAAAATTCCTTTTCTTAAAATTCCTCCTTCTGGAGTAGAAGATAATATACTTTTCTTACAAAAATTACCTGTATTTATTTTATGATGATAACACTCTCATGTAAACTCATATTCTGGAGGCATGAATCCCTTATATTAACATCATTCTAGATTTTTCTATTTCTATAACTTCTATCATTCATAGACCTCTGTACTCTTGCATTATTTGCTTGCCTCTTTGCATCTCCTTTTCACATTTTGGATTCACTTGGTTAACAATGGAGATTACTTTTGTCCTTTTATATTTTAGAAATCTGAACTAAAGTTTCATAGTGCAGAGATCATTTTTCTCCCTACCTAACTCTCAGGCTGAGGAATCTGGTTTGTACAATCATCACTCATTACCTTATTTGGCCCGCTATTGAATACGGATCCTTTTCACCAAACACTGTATTTTTTTTTTTTTTTTTTTTGCAGCCAAAATGTCTCCCCCCACCACTAGAGCTTATACAACAGTTATTCTGGTCTGTCAGGCCAGCATGTGTTGTTTCTTACTTTATCATGTGTTGGGAGACATAATTCTAATTCTGTGCTGTCCGAGTGGCCTCTCAACAATAATTAGATTTCTGAAATCCCCTAAAGATCTGAAGATGAAACATGAGCCTAAGATTACCCAAAAGTCTAAAATAATTCTAATATACCTATGTGTAAATACTTTGCTGATATATTGTGTTATCTTATAATTTATTATCCAAAACAAGACACTTCTGAGAGTAGATAGAGGTACTGTAGGACAGCAGGCACACACCAGAACCATCCTGCAGGATCTCGGACGTATGGTCGGCCTATGGATATATGACATGAAGGAAGCCAAAACACTGCCCCCCCAAAGTTTATTACCTTTATTATATACACATAGGGCATTGCTAAATCCTCTCTCTTAAAGTGTTTAAGCGACCAGATTATTTCATTTGCTTTGACGTCAAGAGTGAAATAAAGACTCTACTGTATACATTTACAGCCCTGAAATTTTCCTTGATCTAACTGCTGCTAGATTTACTCAGTACAGCTTTCACTACACACGTCTTCTGCAGTTTGCTATTTTAATTCTCAGTTTGGCATTTTGCCATTTCTCTGTTATTCTGGATCCTCATCACCTTTAATTGCCAACTTGGTTTTTCAAACATTTTGAAGCCCGTTTCACTTTAGCTAGCCCTTTACAGGAAGTTATCAAAAAGAAAAAGAAAAACAAAGGAAGGAAAGAAGGAGGGAAGGAAGTAGGTAGGTAGGTGGGGAGGGAGGGAGGGAAGGGAAGGAAGGAGAAGTCACTGTGTGTTACATAAACATCCACACTTAGAGTTCTCAGTGGAACATTGGCCACTGGTATAATGTTCTCCACTAGCAGGAAAACAGAAAGAAAGAAAATAAATCAGAATTAAAATTACCATTTTTTTTAAAGAGACTACCTTTTTGGAAAGCATTTGCGAAGTCATCTTTATTTTTGCTTTTAATAAGATACCATTAATTGTTGAAGTAAAGAAAGAAAATAAATCAGAATTAAAATTACCATTTGTTTTTAAAGAGACTACCTTTTTGGAAAGCATTTGCGAAGTCATCTTTATTTTTGCTTTTAATAAGATACCATTAATTGTTGAAATATTTTTGTACTCATATTCAAAAGCGAGTGTTTTAAAGGGTGATATTCTAAAATGGAAAATTTCCCCACAAACACTGAGTCAAAACACAAAGTCTTTTAAGACACAAAGGAACACTGAGGCAAGCTCAGTGAAAAAATCACTAAGTTCTATAGGAAATTTCAAAGACCAATTCACAAGCAAAAAGTCAGAGCTGAGAGTGGACAGAGACCTCTTCTGACTTGATTCTTTCTTGAGCCATCCAATGAAACGTATATTGGCCTTTATGTCTTGTCTTCAAAGCAATTGAAAGAAAGGTATTGAGATAGGATTTATAAAGCTAGAAAAGGCCCCTATGTGTAAATAATGTACATAATAAATTTCATGGGAGAAGCTTCTGAATTCTTCATGTCATATATCTCTAGCTTCAAGTGCCTTTGGGTAGAAAAGGCAAAGCTTGGGATGAGCTAAGAAGCTGAGCATTCCAGGACATTCTTACAAAAGTAGCCAAAAGAAAGAAATCACCAAGACCACTTTCCTACAAAGGATACAGATATATAAGATGTATTATTTGATTCAACATTTTCACCAAAATGTAGATAATTCTTGGTGCCTTTTTTCCCTGAGATATTGAGATTGGTGTGGAATGTTATGGTATTGGATATAAATGAGTGTGTGAGTGGTAAAATGGGTCAGAAAAAGGCAAAAAAAAGGGGGGGGGTGACTTTTCCCAGAATTGTTTTTTACAAGTAATATAACCTTTGCAACTTACTCCTGCCTTACCTTACTGAAACATCCAAAGGGATTAAAGTAGAGAAGGCAGAATAATTAGAGGTGTTTACTGGAATTCAGGCCTTCATGTCAAAAAAAGCTCCATTTCTCATTTTCTTCTTTTGATTAAAACAGATGGTAATACAGTACATTTGTCCCAAGGCCAACATGATGGCAGTTTGAAAGAAAACTAACAATAGGAAGAAAAAGTTTAAGTTTAAATTCTTCAGCAGCAGATAATGGGCTCTCGGATGATTCTCAAACTTTTTTAGACAACATAAAAAAGTCAAACTGGATGATGTTTGTTTAAAAAATAAATTGGTTTTCCAAATCACCTTTTTAGAGATTCTAATTCTTTAAACCCGAGATGAAGCCAAGGCTCATGTATTATTAGCTTCTGCATCTTGGATGATTTTTGGTCAGAAAATCTATATCAGACCGACTGTGTCCAATGTCACAAGATCTCAGCTCACCTCATTCTACCAGCTGTGGTGGGCAAGTCTGTGCACACTGTCAAAATCCCACCCAAATGCAAAGTCTAGTTCCTTCTACTCAACTGCCTCAGGGCTTTCTGCAAAGCTATGACAGCTGCTGGCCCTGCACCAGACACACCAAAAGGATATGGGAGAAATTAACACACCTGGAGTGACCCTTAACCAGTGAGGAAGGGGAGTCAGTGGATAAATGTCATTGTCTCTGGTCATTTGAAGGGAAAATTCTGATGAACATTCTATAGATTTCTTCTGAGGGCCCTGCAGGATTGAGCCACAGTTACCTACCATGAAAACCAGCTTCCTCATTGCTTTCTACACTATTTTTTCAATAATTCACTAATTCTCTCTTCAGCTATGTCTAATCTGTCCTTTCAACCACCCACTGGTCTTATTTTAGTTTGACAAACCATATTTTTAATCTCTGAAAGTTCTAGTTGGTTGTATAAACAACTAAAATCTGCCTCTTGGCTTATACACTCTTTTGTTGGCTGCTAAATTTTTGTGATTTCATCATTTTTAAATATAATTCTGACATAGTAATTATATATTATGTATCTGATCATTATAATTATCTGAAATTCTTGGAGTCCTAAATCGGTTACTCTTGTTTCTATGGATTCTCAATCCTGCGTTTTGTGTTTTTTTTTTTTGTATGTTCGACGATCCTTGTTAGTGAGCTCTTATTTGGATTCCTTTAAAATGGGGAAAACCTGTGGCCATAAAATATGGATTCTGTCCTCCAGAGAAGTCATGCATTTACTATGGCTAAAGTTCAAGGCATGTTAGCAAACTGGGCCCACGTTAGCCTCTTTCTCAGATCCAAACAATAATCTTGCAGTTTGGGGTTCATTTTTCCTACCTGGCTACTGGCTGCAGCTCTATTTCCTATTTGCAGGAAGGGTGCTGGAACGTGCCCATAAGACAGACTTATCTTTATCTTGTGCTTATGGCTCATTTCTTATATTAGATTTCAGAACATTACTTTTGTGGGGGATAAGGATATTCTCTGAAGATGTATTTTACTTCATGTGGCCCATGAGGGCCATTTAGAAAATGTAGTCCCATACTACTGAAAATAGAATTCTCCAAGAATTTTTTCAAAGAGAATCTTTTTGTGTCAAACCTACTATACTTTGTGTGCTTAAAAATACTTTTATATTAACTTAGACACTGAAAAATATACTGAGCTATAAAATTCTAGGCTCAGATCTTTTTCTTCAACACTGAAATTATTACTCAATTGGCAAATCTGGTTCCTTTTGCCTGGTGGGTGATTTGTGTGACCTTTTTAGACATTTTAATAATGTTCTCATTGTCTCTAATGTTCTTAAATTTTATTCTAATGTGTCTATCTGTGCTTTTTCTTTATCCATCCCTCACATATAGCCCTTTATGAATCCTTTCAATCTGAGGTTTTATCTATATTTCTTGGACATTATCAATCATTATTTCTTTATCTATTTCTTCTCTCTGTTTATTTTTTTCCTATTCTTCTTGAGACAAGAAGAATATTCCATGAATGGTTGCAGTTTTATTTCTTTCCTCTATATATCTTACATTTGCTATCTTTATTTTTTCCCCAATGCCTTTCAGATATGTCCACTAATTTGTACTTAGCAATTTAGTCTACTCTTCAAGGTCTTTATTCAGCTGGTATATTTTTCAAACCAAGCGTATGCACTTTCTTCTGCATAACTGCTCCTGCTTCATGTTAATCTTTGAGAGGATTTAATCTGCTTATTCAAAATTTTTTATTTGTTTCATGGATTCTGACTCATGTATTTGTGATATTTAAGTGTGTGCCATTTTATCACAGGGAGGGGGATGGACCATGAAGGAAGCTCGGCAGGTCCTAGGGCAGTGAGGCCAGGCTCTGTGCTCTTCACTGGACTTTAAGCCTCACTACATGACCCCCCTCAGGGTCACAGGCACTGCCTTCCTTTGGGAGCTTCTGTCCCTTGATTTTATTTGCCTTGTGTTGGGTGTGAGGGCTCAGAGGAAACTGTGGGTCATTAAGTTGTCTTACCTTCTTACCCCATTGGTTCTGCCTTGGCTGAGCGGGGGCTGCTGGGGTTTGTTTGATTATTTGTTTGTGGACTGAGAACACTAAGGAAGAGAGAAAGGAGCACTGGGGCTGCCATTTTCCTTCTATCTATCTGTCTATCCAGCTATCTAGCTCTGTCTCTCTCTCTCTCTGTCTTTCTCTCCAGCCTCAGGAGTTTCCCACAGATTTTACTTTGGTGTCTCAGCATATACACGTTTTTTAAAAACTGCCTGAGAATATGACTCCCGGGGATGAATGTGGACCCGGCATCGTGGGACTGAGAGTATCTTCTTGACCAAAAGGGGGATGCAAAATGAGACGAAATAGTTTCAGTGGCTGAGAGATTTCAAATGGAGTCGAGAGGTCACTCTGGTGGACATTCTTATGCACTATATAGATAACACCTCTTAGGCTTTAATGTATTGGAATAGCTAGAAGTAAATACCTGAAACTACCAAACTCCAACCCAGCAGTCTGGACTCCTGAAGACAATTATATAATAATGTAGATTACAAGGGGTGACAGTGTGATTGTGAAGACCTTAAGACCTTATGGATCACACCCCCTTTATCTAGTGTATGGATGAGTAGAAAAATGGGGATAAAAACTAAAGGACAAATGGGGTGGGATGGGGGGATGATTTGGGTGTTCTTTTTTCACTTTTATTTTTTATTCTTGTTCTGGTTCTTTCTGATGTAAGGAAAATGTTCAGAGATAGATTGTGGTGATGAACGCATAACCATGTTATCATACTGTGGACAGTTGATTGTATACCATGGATGATTGTATGGTGTGTGAATGTATCTCAATAAAACTGAATTTAATAAAAAAAACCAACAACAACAAAAAAACTGCCTGGTGTTTCAAAGGATGTATTTGGGGAAAACTCCATCGTCATGTGGAGGTTCTTGCACCCTCTTTCCAGGGTGTTAGCCCAGGTCACCCACTGGCTCCAGAAGCTGCATTCTTTCTCATATGCCACTCAGCCCCTCCTGAAAGTACAGCTCTTCATGCCTACTACACACCCTGAACTTTTCACTAGAAAGAAAATCTCCAAAGGCATTTAAGGTAAAATAGAGTTTGCTCGTATTACACATGAAGAAGGAAACTAAAAAATTAAAGATGTGTTCAAGCTTTCAGTATATAAATCATTGGACCAACCATCACCCCATTCCCAACCTTGTGCCAACTCCTCTACCTAGCAAAATTCATATGCAGTCTAATATCAAATGCTAAGAATGATGAACGGAATAATCAGTTATATTAACAGTAATGGTATGCAGAAAATAATGTTTCACCTTTAATTCTAGGTACAACATTTATCCCAACATTTCATTCTTCTGCAAAGTCAGAGATAATAAATGAGAGGCCTTGATTTCCACACACAAAAAAATATTTTTTGAGGTTTGAATAATGGCGTTTTTGATTGCTCTTTGTGGTAAATGGATTCAGAGTTTTGGCATTTCATTGTGTGTCCCATCAAGCAGAAAAGGGAAGGGATATGTTTGTGTTCTCAATCAGAAAAGTATGGAATTATGTAGGATGTCACAAAATCAACCACCCCATTTCTGTTGCCTTCAATTTGGACTAAGAAACAGAAACACAGATTGTAAACTAATTATATTAACCAAAAACTTAAAAATAATCAGGTAACTTTTTTATAATCTGCAAAACAAAAGTAAAGTAACTATATCATGAATTAAAATAACTGATTAATTTTGTGACATTCCATATAGGTTTCCAGCCTGAAACTTCATTCTGCAGTATGATTTTCATTTGAAAAAATTAAAAAATATTATGTCCAGTATCTCAAGCCTTTGCATTGTGCCTAGGATTGGACACCTATGTAGAAAGTTCACGCCAAAGTGTTGTGTTCATCCAACTGGCCAGCAAGAGAGTGACAGGAAGAAAAGTGTACTGAGCCTAACCATTAGGTTCACTACTAACTTTTTAGGAAATGGGTTTTGTTTTATTTTTTTTTAACAGATTCAAAAATTCCCCAAGATGTAGCCATATGAAAGAACAGAACACTAGTAAAAATTACATGGTGCTTTTGTTAATCAAAATATTCCCAAATGCTTAGAGCTCTGACTCTCCTGCAGGGTGGGGACCAGGAAGGGCTTAATTATATTCAGTCCTGGACCTGCAGGAGATAAAGGCCCCTCTTCTGTCCTTCCCTCTTCTTCCGTTTTGTCCCCATAGAGCTCTGCACCATTCTAGATAAGAGAAGGTGGAAGGGATCTCCTCATGGCAGGATAATGGAGATCACGGCTGTCAAGTCGTCCTGCTTTTAAATGGATTTACCAAAGTGCCTTTAGCAGGATCAGGAAAAGTACTCTGTGAGCTGCTCCAAGCTGCCATCCCCATTACCCTCCGAACACCCTGGCTGTGCCTGCTTTCAATGCACGTTACCTACACCATGCACTGAGTGCTCCAGACAAGGAACGGAGCACAGAGGGTCCATCATCCACACGACAGGCGCTTCTGTCCTGTCCATGAAAACATTCAGACGCTGCCCCTCCTGTCTGACAATATTTACTATGTCAGGAGAAGCCAAAGAACAGTAGGCTAGAGAGAAAGAGACCTGATTTTCAAGTCGTAGCAACCAATTAGCAATGTGATCTGGAGAAGGTTTAACTTCTCTGAACTTTTGGTTTCTTATCTGCTGAACAGAGATAATCACTATTCTCTTCCTGCCTTACAAGGTACTTTTAAATAACTCCTGACTTGAAATGTATTGTAACTATAAAGTGTGCTACAAATAAGCTTCAGTTATTGCTTTTTCTGAAAAAAATACAGTAATTACAATATAATATAAATATTATAGAATCATGTTCTTCAGTAAAGTAAAAAAAAATAATATCTGTTCCACCAACCTCATAAGGATGGTTATGAAAATCAAAGTAAAATCTGTCTTTTGGTTCATTTATTTATTCAACCATGAGTGTGCCAGCAATTGGGATAAATTTGGAAAATCAAAGCTGAAGGCTAATCTGAAACTCATTTGTTTTAGTTTCCCAGCTACTAAAACAAATACCATAAAATGGGTTGGCTTAAAAACAGGACTTTATTGGCTCCCAGTTTCAGAGGCTAGAAGGCTTGCTTCTTCCTGGGGTGGGTATCTCCTGGCTGGCTGGCAGACTTTGGGGTTCCTTGGCTTTTCCATCACATGGCAATGCACAAGGTTGGATCTTTTCCTTTCTCTTCTGTGTTCCACTGACTTCCAGCTCCTGTCTGCAACTTGTGGCTGGTCTTCCCAGGTCCAATTTCCTTTTCTCATAAGGATTTCAGCTATGTTGGATCAAGTCTCACCCTCAGTCAGTTTTAGCATAATAACATCTCCAAAGATCCCATTTACTAATGAGTTCACACTCATAGAACCAGGGGTTAGGACCTGAGCGTGAGTCAATCTCCAACATCCTTCATAAACAGCAAAATGCCATGTAAATGTAAGATATTACAGGTGTCCTGGGGCCTTACCCTATAATCAAGAAGCAAGTCCACATGTAAAATTTAGCTGAAATTGTACAAATTAAACTCTGTTTAACTTAGCGAAAGAAAAAATAATGCAAGACTAAAGAATTTATCCTGTTCATGCACTATGAAGATAGGGGTGAAAATGATTATAAATAGGTAAAAATATAGTTTATTTAAAAATAAATATAATTGATGGATGATGGTTAACCTAACTATTTATTACGGCACGGGGAAACATTCTACCTGAAATATAGTGGGTGAAAACTGTAGGTATAACCACATATTTTAAATTTTATTTCAACATTTAGACCTCAAATAAAAGTAGCGTAAGCATGGATTAACCTGATATTCTACATACAAATCCCAGAGTGTGTTAGAAAACAGCTCTACAAAGGTGCCAGGACATGTGTGTGATGCAAATTCATAGATTCTGGCCAATGGACCAGATATTTTGCTGTTAACTTCATGGAAGAATGGAATTTAAAGACATTTCTGTGCCATGAGTAGAAAGATCCTTAGAACATATGCAGAACACAGAAATGTGGCTGGAATAAATGTGACAACTCGGAGATGTGTAAGTCAACAGAAATATCCCTTCAGCTAAGGATATTTTATCCCAGCTTTTAAAATAACTTGAACTATGCATTTACTATGCCCTGAGAAAAATTTAGAAATCAGTGCTCCTGTCCCTATGAGGGAAGATACAATGTTAATGAGAGGGACATGCAGCATTAAGTAGCTCAGGTACTACTGTTAATCAGACAGTTATGAGAGGAACAGAAAATCAAGGGGTCGACATAATACCCCTGCATTGGCTTTGGCTAATCTTGGAAAACACGTGTTGGTTTCATCAGCCATCTGAGGATGGAATTGAAAGCTGAGCTAGAGGACGAGTGCCTCAATTTTCTACCCTTTTTTTAGTGCTGCACCTGAGCAGAGTCTTGGTTCACACTTCAGACACATCTCCTTCACAAATTGTTCTCAATGCATCCACTTCCATGTCAAAGTGGCTTCTGGGATCTTGATAATTCATACAGAAAGAATGTTATTATCCATATATTCAGTCCTTCATTTATTCCAGAGTGACCACTAGGGCTTTCTATACCCCATCCTTCCCCCACTCTCTGCCACATGCCTTGTCACATTTTTGACACACTGTGTTCAGCCACTTGAACTTACTATGGGTTGGCCACTCTCCACTTCTATGAACACCCATTGAAATGACTGAAGCAAAACTGAAGATTGTTGAAGCTGTTTACTTGTTAGTGGACCTAGAGAGTGAAGGCTATGTCATCGTCTCATAATGCATTACACATCATGCAATCAAACATTTAAACTATTTTGCAAAAATACATGGTGTAATAATTTCCAGATAAAATCCTATAAATAACTTGCTGTTAATATCTGGCCTGTCTCTCCTACATTTTTCATCTAACTTGCTATTAATATCTGGCCTGTCTCTCCTACATTTTTCATCTTTCACTTTTAAATTTAGTAATACCAAGCTACCTGTAGAATCTGTTTTATACCTGTGTTTTTCCCAGGCTCTTTCTTCTTCCTGGATTGCCTTTCTCAACTTTTTTTTACCTGGTTAACTCATACTGTAAAACTCAGCTGAGCATCACCTCCTCCACAAAACCTATTCTGAACCTCCTGGTTGGGCTACATGGATCAACTCTGAGCTTACTTATTACTCTGAGCAGGCCTCTCTGCCTTTCCCATGGGACTGAAACCACATGTCTGTGAGATAGACTCTGCCACCATACCACGAGCTCCTCCAGGGGAAGAGCATGGATTCTTATCTTTGTATATCTAACACACCACTCAGTGAATGCCACATAAGTTGTGTTCAATTAATACTTGTTGACCTGAACTAAAAGTAAAAACAAGGGGCAGGGTGACAATCTATAATGGTTAGGTTCATGTGTCAACTTGGCCAGGTGATGGTGCCCAGGTGTCTGGACAAGCAAGCACTGGACTAACCATTACTGCAAGGACATTTGTGGCTGGTTTATTAAATCATCAGTCAATTGGCTGCAGCTGTGACTGATTAATCAACAAAGGGCATGTCTTCCACAATGAGAGAATTCAATTAGCTGGATTTAATCCAATCAGTAGAAGACTTTTAAGTGAGAAAGATAGAAAACCTGCATTCTTCTTCGGCTGACCAGCAAATCATTTCCTGAGGAGTTCATCAAACACCTTCATTGGAGTTGCCAGTTTGCTGCCTGCCCTAAGGATCTTGGACTCCTGCATACCCACAGTTGTGTGAGACACTTTTATAAATCTTATATTTATAGATATCTCTTGTTGATTCTGTTTCCCTAGAGAACCCTAACTAATACACAATCCATCAACAGCCCTTATCCCCACATCTTTAGCATTAAAGCTGCTGCATTCGCAGCTGCTTTGCTTGCATCAGGCCATTCCAAGTCACACAGTTGTGCACCTTTCTTCTCTTTAAAGCAATAAGTTTTAAACACAATTCATGGGAGAAAGGAGATATTTTAAAATATATCCAATCAAGTCCAGGAATCATTCCTGCAGTCAGGAAAGGGGATCGTGGGAAAATTGGGCATCATTGACTTTTGGGAACCATCCTCTGAGTATAAGCTGGAGGTTTACTAGAATGTAATCTTCCTCTGAACCTACACTTCTGCCTCCTCATTCCAACACTCCAACCTATCCTTCAGTACAAATATTTTAAATCCCTTCTTATTTGTATCCTAAAATATTCCTCAGGTTTCTTTCAGGCGCAAACCAGTTAGTATTTAAAAAAACCCATTCAAAGAACCTAGTACAGAATGGATAGACATGTAGCATTGAGAACTCTCCTGTGGTCTTGACCATGCCACCAAGGAGAATAACTAGTTTTCCAGTGAGCTGGGGCCCATGGCCAGCTTTCGCACTTTAACTCCCCTTCTTCCTGGCTCAGTTTCTCAATTATGCAGTAGAAATTATGGTGCTGCATCCACACTCCTATCATGGTGAATCTTATTATTTTAGCCACTTGCTGGCCAATACTGGTTCCTGTGGCCACCTCCATCATATGGTATTTGACATAAATCTCAAAGTAGAGATAAAGATTATCTGCTGTGCTTAATGTAAGATCACTTCACACAAGGATAGAGTGATTCTAAAATGGGGGCTCTTCAGTAGTTATGATATATGATTTTACTTTAATTATTAACAGTGCATAAAACACAAGCAATGTCAGCAGGCTTTTATAGAGAAAAAAGTTACAAATTCTAACCTAGCATTGTGTAGTTCACAGAACACAATAGAGAAGGCTTATGATGAAGAATTTTCCATTGGCTGAGAGCAGAAATATGGATTCCGTTGGAAAATGCAAAAGACATGAAGACTCTTGACTTCTCACCCTTTCTACTTATTTTTGCCCTGAATTTATAGATTTTACACAAATGTTAGGCTGACACAAAATATAAGCCTTTTCTTCAGCTTGACGTGGTCATTTCCTTCCTGCACAAACCTTTCTTAATTATTTTTGAGGCATTTTTAAATAGCATTATAGCTTCACAGAATGGTTAAATGAAATTGCACACACGTATGAGGAAACCGTTTGATTATTTTTCATGCCAAACAGCTATTATCTGAAAAGTACTGCAGAGTTCCTTTACTACATTTTAGAATCACCTGAAACAAAATTTTCTTGCCTTTATTTCTATTTTACAACTAATGCTCAGAATGTGCTTGGTCTCATTATGCTACTGCAATGATAATGTTCCCTGTTCTTAGCAAGGCTCCTGACCAAGGGGTTCAAGAATATTTTCTCCAAATGGTGTGTTCTGTTTGGATAGTATTCATACCCCCTTCCTGCTTGTAACACTCTCTTATGCTATATGGGGGGTTTTCTGTTTTCTTGAGATTGAGCTGAATTGTTGTAATGAAGGAAATAATTCAGACTACATAAATTAAAAGTTACTTGAATAAATGTTAAAACTATGATGATAATGAAGAAAGACAGTTAGATAGTGGTGTATGTAACATTCCCTGAAATAAAAAAAAATCAAGTAATGCCCAATAATAGCTTTCAAACATGTTGGCTGTGTCTACTCAGGAACTTCATGGCACATAGCCAGGGTTCTCCAGAGAAACAGAACATAAAGGATATATGTTCAGAGATTTATTATAGGAACTGGCTCATGCAACCAAGGGGATTGACAAGTCCAAATTCCATTGGGCAGGCCACAAGCTGGAAACCTGATGAAGGTGACACTGAGTTCCCCAGGAGAAATCTGACTGGCCAGAAAATTTTCTTTCTTACTGCTGAAATCCTCTGTTCTCTCTTTAAGGCCTTCAACTTTTTGGATGAGGAGACTTTCTCATTGCTGAAGGTGATCTCCTTTGTTGATTGTGAATGTAACAAGCCACAGATGTAATCAACTGACTAATGATGTAAATCCTTCTACAAACTACCTTTGCAGTAACAATCAGGCCAGTACTTACTTGACCAAACACTGGTCACCATAATTTAGCCAAGTTGATACATGGAATTAACCATCACACATGGTTTTAAATGAAGTCAGTAATAATAATTCAGGTCAGAATTCTTATATGAAAATGTGCTGGTTGTGAAATCTCTGGATAAATGAATCAGAGAAATAATTCTGGCTCAATGTATAGTGATTGATTGCTCTAGGGAAATTATGCAAATAGATTAGAGTATGCTTGGAACATCTCACTTATAAGGATGAATTAAGTGCAGTTAAGAAACAACCCATGAGCTGGTTCTGTAAACAGACTTTAGAGTAGCCCATTGAACATATAAATAACACATAAATGGTGTACATGGTGGATAGTAACTCTTGGCCATTGCAGATATTCCTCTGTGCTCTCAGTATAGAAGACGGTTGCAAACTATACTTTCCAGAATTCCATGAAGCTTGATGTGCTGGTTTGGATCTGTTATGTACCCCAGAAAAGACTATGTTCCTTTAATCCAATTTCATGGGGGCAGACCTATTGTGGGTGGGATCTTCCCATTAGGTTGTTTCCATGGAGATGTGACCCCACCCATTCAAGGTGGGTCTTAATCCCTTTGTTGGAGTCCTCTATGAGAGGAAAAAAGGCAGAGACAGTTTGGAGAGAGCTCAGAGAAGCTAAGAGAGATGCTTAGAGAGAAATGTCCAGATACATTTGGAGAAAGCCATTTTTAAACCAGAACCCAGGAGAAGGCCCAGCAGACTCCAGCCATGTGCATTGTCATGTAACAGAGGAACCCCAGATGCTACTGGCCTTTCCTCAGATAAGGTATCTACCTCCTGATGCCTTAATTTGGACATTTTTATGGCCTTAGAACTGTAAATTTGCAACTTAATACATCCCCATTGAAAAAGCCAACCCATTTCTGGTATATTGCATTCCAGAAGCTTTAGCACACCAAAACACTTGGTCTGCTAAACAGATGCCTTCATTCATGATTTGAGAGGTGGAAGCTAGGCAAAAATTAGCTTCCTATTTTGGGGGGTAATGGTTGCTGGCAAGAATGGTCTTGTAGATGCTGGGGTCTCCTAAGCAGTGTCCCAGTGTCCCTTATTCTCTTCTGAGATGTCAAGAGGGCAATTGTGATAAGAGGCCTTCCTGATCCCGCAGTGCAGTGATGACAGTGTTCTCAAAGTCACAAGTTCCAGTGGTAATCCTAGTTGTTCAACCTCTTGTCACAGTGGTCACTTATTCTCAGTCAAGTCAGTGTTAAGATGGAGTTCCGGGACTCATTCCTGGAGGCCTAGACTGGAGGGCACTCCTCTAGCTCATTTGGTTAGCACTCAGTTTATACTGGAACCATGCTGCTTTACATCAAGTGGTTTCTATTTCCTGGAAATGAGCATGCACTGATATATGAAAGTAACAGAATCCTAAATATAAAACATGAAAGTTTTTAAAAGAAGCACATACGCACACACCATCCAAAGAAGTTCAAGAAAACAAATGATAGAAAACAAAGGAGTTAGGGGCCAAGTAAGATGGCGGCTCCCAAGAACGCTCTAAGAGATGACTTGGTGATGGCACAGATCCTGAAAGATATGGCAATTACAGAGTACGAACCAAGGGTTATAAATCAAGTGTCGGAATTTGCTTTCCGATATGTGACTACAGTTCTGGATGATGCAAAAATTTATTCAAGCCATGCTAAGAAACCTAATGTTGATGCAGATGATGTGAGACTGGCAATCCAGTGTCATGCTGACCAATCTTTTACCTCTCCTCCCCCAAGAGATTTTTTACTGGATATTGCAAGGCAGAAAAATCAAACACCTTTACCACTGATTAAGCCACATGCAGGACCTAGACTTCCACCTGACAGATACTGCTTAACAGCTCCAAACCATAGGCTGAAGTCCTTGATTAAAAAGGGACCTAATCAAGGAAAACTAGTTCTACGGTTAAGTGTTGGTGCTGTTAAGTGCAGACCTACCACTTCTACTATAGCGGCCCCACAAACAGTATCTGTTCCAAATAAGGTGGCAACTCCAGTGTCAGTGACAAGCCAAAGATTTATGGTGCAGATTCCACCTCTTCAGTCCACACCTGCCAAACCAGTTCCTGCAACAACTACGGTTCAAAATGTTCTAACTAATCCTTCAATGATTGGACCCAAAAATATTCTTATTACCACCAACATGGTTTCATGACAGAATACTGCCAATGAATCAAATCCATTGAAGAGAAAGCATGAAGAAGATGGTGACAATGATACTATAAGGAATGTAGTCTAGCCAAGATGCATTTCAAAAGTTTAGTTGGTTTTGAGCCCAGTACACTGAACTAGAGCATTCTAGATATTCTCAAGTTGTATCTTAGAAAACTTAAACATAGCTGTGATATTTTTCACATTAGTTAAAACCGTTAGATTTCATTAGTAGGAGTAGAAATGTTATGCTTTAAATATAAAAAGTTAAGTAATTGTTTCTAAAGACTTTCATTAATGCCAAGTCCTACTATGGCAAATTCTATTTTTGGAAGCAGTTTTCTGCCATGTATCACTGACAGCAGCACTTAAGTTTTCAATTTCTAAAGTAGGGTCAGTGACTAATCTTTAACAGCGTAATTTCTAATTTACATTTAAATTCTACTTTCTTTGTAACATAAATAGTCACCTTTATTGTCACTAAATTCTTTGGCCAAAACTCTCAATTTAGGAAACATTTCTGAAATTGATTTAGAGGAATTCTAAATCCATTTTGAATGTACTTGTTTTTTGGTCTTTCCTAACTTCCCACTTCTTCTCATACCCTTTCGAGATCCCATTCGTTTTCTGTATACCCTATAGGCTTAAGTTTCTCCCCATTTCTCTTAAATTAAAAAAGCCAAAACTGGAAATTTTAAAGTATCACTCCTGATAGTATAGTTGAGTATCATTTTCATATTTGTAAAACATGCTCTACATGCCTGATGTTGTTTCACTTAAATCACAGGTTAGATTTGCTATTTTTCTCTATATACAAGAGCAGTTTGGTTTTTCAGTTGCCTTTTGTGCCTGTTGATTTTTACTCTGCTTTTGACATGTAGTCAGTTACACTCAGTTTCAGTCTTTTATTCCAAGTTGATAACTATACCCATTCCAGAGTTCTGAATTTAACATAGAAGATGCGATAGCTTATTAAATTCTGCCTTGATAAGTATATTTACCCTGGACTGAGGCAAAACCACTGCAGCGCAACTGTTTTCTTCCTTTGTAGCACATGCATTGTGCTTTGATCACTACTGCTTGAACCCTCCTATTGGTATAATTCAGATCCTTTTTTCTCGCTCGTTGCTGAGAGTTTCATACATAAGATGGGATCAAACCTCAAAGATTTTGATGGTTCTCCTTCCTCAATAAGGCCGAAAAGAAAAACAAGTTTGTGATATGACTTGTATTTAGGTGAACTCTGCCTGCGTTTCCCAGTATGGCTATGTTGCTGAACACTTTTCCCTATTTTCCATTTATACACATCTAAAAATTTTATTGGGAAAGATTGTGAAACTTTCACAAATATAACCAGACCTTTTCTCTATTTCTGAGTTTAAGCAAATTTAACTTAGGATTACTGTTGCAGAATTTTCTAAAATAAATTGTTTAAAAACGTCAAGTTTCATCTTAGCATGGTTCTTGAGAAGTCTGAGAGAAATCATTCTGTAACAGGGTAGAAATGTCCATCACAGTTTATTTCTGGATATTAGGGAAAGGAGGTACAAAACTTATTAAAAACAGATCTGATCAACATCATAGATGAGAAATGTTGATTTTATAGCATATGATATCATAATTTGAATGTTGTCAGGGAGGCAGCGTGTCAAAAGGCCAAGACTCTAATCCCGGCTCCATCATTTATGAACTGTGTGATGTTATTTCACCTCTGAGCCTTGTTCTCCCCTCCAGTAATAGGAAAATAACACCAACTCTGCCTACCTCACAGGGATGTTGTGAGGGTTTAATTGCTATATGTGTAAGGTCTTTCAAAATTGTAAAATGCTATACAACTATAAGGATTTATTATTGTATTTGTTCCAAGGTTATTAATAAAAATCTGAACATTAAAAAGAAAAAAAGAAAACAAAGGAGTTAGAGTAGAAAACATAAAGAAAAAATAAAAAGAAGAGATTTCAGAACTAAGACCAAATATCTATTCTATTAATAAAATTAAATGAGATAAAGCATCTCTTTAATGAAAAAGTCACATATTGGGTCAAAAATATTGTGCATAAAAGATATAAATAAAAGAAATTGACTTGGGCTTCAATGAAAGAAGAATGAATAAAGCCATAATAGTAAAATGATGACAAAATGAAGTTTTTATCAAGCAAAGTTGATTTTAAGAGAGAAATCATTTAACAAGCCAAAAAGAAGCAACATTTAATGATAAAGGTTATAAACTTTCAATAAAAGTCTTATCAATCTTTATTATCAATATTGTAATTGTAAGTTTTTTTGTTCATGTTCTTTATCCAGTTGAGGACATTTCATTCAAATTCTAGTTTGCTGAAAGGGTTTATGATAATTGGGTGTTGAACTCCATCATAGGCTACTTCTGCTCCTTCTGAGATGATTGCATGAGATTTTTCCTTAATACCATTAATGTAATCAACTATATTGATCGGGTTTTGAATGTTGACCCAATTCCTGAGATAAACCACAGTTGATTGTGATGCATTATCCATTTTATGCATGGTCAAATTTAATTTCTAATATTGTATTGAGGATAGTTGTGTCAATGTTCATGAGGGATATTTTACTGCATTTCTTTTTTGAGATGTTTAGTTTCTTCCAGCTTCAAAAAATGAGTTAGGAAGCATTTTTCCCCACTCAAAATTCTTTAAAAGCTTGCATAAGATTGATACTATTTTTTTCTTAAATACTGGGTTGAATTCAGCATTGAAACAAACTGCTCCTGGAATTTTCCTTTTAGGGAAGGTTACCGATTAAGATTTCAATTTCTCTTACTGATAAAGGGATAGTCAGATATTTTTCTTGGGTCAGTTTGGTAAAATGAATGTTTCCAGGACTTTGGCCTAAGGACATTTTTCCTAAGTTTAAAAATTTATTGGCATAAAGTTGTTTATAATATTCCTTTATTATTTTAAATCTATAGCAATATTGCCTTTTTAACTCCTGATAATTATAATTTGTGTTTTGGTTTTATTGTTTTATTGGTCTATCTTGCTAGGGATTAATGTCATTAATCCTTTCAAAGAGAACCCTTAGTTAATTATATCTGTTTGATATTTCAGTGGTTTCTGTTCTTTCCTTTATGTCCTTTGTTTACTTATTTTGTATTTAAATTGCTCTTCTGTTTATAACTTCTTAGAGTAAAAACACAGAATCATTGATTTTAAGAAGAAACTTTTTTACATTAAGAAGAAATCTTTACTAATGTAGGCATATAAATGATAATTTTCCCACTACACAATGCTTTACTAACAGCCAACAAATTTTGATGTGATACATTTGATTATCGTTTCTAATTTCCTGGGTGATTTCTTTTTTGACCTACAGGTTAGTTAGAAATGCCTGGTTTAATTTACAAATATTTGGAGGTTGGCTTTCTTTTTTCTAATTTAATTCCTTTGTGATCAAAGAAAATATTCCAAATAATTTCAGTGATTTGAAATTTTTTACATTTATTTTATGGCCCCATGTGTTTTCCCTCACGATGCATATAGGAAGTATACTTGAAAAGAATGTGCACTCTGCAGTTGTTGGTTATAGTTTTTCTGCAATAAAAACTGAATAGGTCAAAGTTTGTTGCTAGTGTTGTTCTGATCCATTACCTTAGATTTTTTTTTAATCTAATTGTTCTACATATTATAAAAAGATATCAACCTCTTATTGTGGATTCATCTATTTTTCCCTCTGTCAGTTTTTGCTTTGTATATTTTGAAAATCTGTTATTAGGTGTAGGCAAAGTTATGACTGTAAGTTTTCCTATTGAACTGATTCTTTAGTCATTATTAAATGTCCTCCTTTATCTTTGGTAAAACTCCTTGTCTTAAAGTCTCTATTGTCTGGTGTGAATATAGCCATACATGCTTATATAAATTATAAGCATGATTTATTATTTCTTGGCCTTTTATTTTCATTTATCTGTCTTCATACTTATAATACATTTTTTAAAAATATAGTCTACAGTTAACTCTTGTTTATTTTTTTATCCAGTCAGATAATATCTACCTTTTAAATCTACCTTTTAAATGGAATGATTAGTCCATTTGCAGTTCAGGGAATGATTACATGGTTAGGTTTAAGTCTATCATCTTGCTATTTGTTTTCTTTTGGAACTATCTAATTCTATGCTCTTTCCAGTCTTTTAGTTAATCAAATGGTTTTTTGTTTCCCATTTTATTTCTTCTATTGGCTTTCTGGTTATACTGGTTTAATTAAATTTTAGAGGCTCTCCTATGGGTTAAAATATGTATTCTTAAATTATCACCATCTAGTTAGAATTAATATTAATTAATTCTTCACAAAGTATAATTCCAAACTTCATAAATTATGACATTCACCAATCATATGTGCTCATGTTGTTACATATTTTACTTTTGTATAAATTATAAATCCCATCTTACTATGATAATATTTTAATTTAATTTTTATTCTTTATGAAATTAACTAAATTTGTATCCAAGGTTGATGGTACCTAAGGAAACTTGGTTTATGTTCCAATATTCCTAGGCAAGGTGGCACATGGTATCATATATAGAGTGAGCCACAAAAGGACCAGATTTTGTATTGAAAATAATCTTCATAAAGGGAGTTCCTAGAAGCAGGCAGGAGTGACAGACATCCATGGAGGAGAAAGGGGCAAGTTCCCTTTATGTAGTTACTTGCAACAACCTTGCAATTTTGATCAGGAGAGAACCTACATTTGCATTTACTCCCTTTGTTTTGTGTGTCCATCTTTAGTATTTTAATATAATATTTTTAAAACCATATAAGTAAAGCAATCAGACCCTTTTGTGGAACATATGTATTATAAGAAGACTGGTTGCTCTGAAAATGGAGTTAACACTGATGAGCAATATTGCAATTTTCTGAAATGGAAATAAACATATCAGAAGGCAAACACTTCATTTTATTCTTACTGAGCTCCTTTGGTTTACCCAACTAGTGATGCAACCCATCTTCATTTCTTGAGAAATCTATAAGGTGGAAGAGCTTTAAAACTAAGCACTAATTATTACATATTGTTGCAATGTACAAATCCAGACATTAGCTTATATTATGATTATTTAGCATTAACAAGGCCTCTGGGTGTGCAGGCATCAGTACTCTGTATATTTTTGTCTTTTATCTAAAGAGCTTTCTGGAATAAGAGTATCAGACCATTTTCCTGCTAAACTAGGCTGAACTGTATGGAATTTGGGGAATCCCTGAATACCAAGACGGAATCTCTTTATTCCTTACTACAAACACTTTATTTAGATAATGTTTTGTTACTGTGCAAAATTAATGGAAAAGAAATATTGCCTTTAGAATTCTTAATGGGCTGGAGACAGGGAAAGTAGAAGCTTTCATAAGATTTTATGATCAGGGAGTTTCAAATTTTAGGGCTATCATTATCAGCTGGGGAATTTATTTAAATGCATAGAAGTAGAGAGTCTATTCAGGAAATCTTGGATGAGGGCCAGGAATCTAAATGGTTTAAGAAGCATCCAAGGAAACTCTGTTATATGTTGTTCTAGGGCCACATTTTCGGAAACAGTTTCAAAGATCTCTGAGTAAATGTGGTGGAATGAAGGCAGATCACAGAATCCCCTCCCCAGTCCTTAATGAAATCCACGACAATAACATTTTAAAACAGATGCCAGCAGGATGCAAATAAGGAGCACAACTTCATGTTGCAGACTTCCAAAGTGTCAGCTAAGAAAAGAAACACCTAAAATTTGAGAGTGATGGCTAATATCTCTATATCTAGTGCAATCATCTAAATAAACTTAAGGAACTTAGGGAATATCCCTTTCTCGTTTTTTATTTTCTTATTGTGGTGTAATGAACATGCTGCCAATGAGAGGTGAGTGAGACAATGGAAGGGGGAAGGGTCCAATGCTAATGGGTGCCCTGCTTGGTAATAAAATACCCATCCTGCTTGGTAGAACACACTTGGTAGAACAAATGGGATATTCTTAAGATCTCAGAAGAGAGTGTTGAGCACAGTCTTCTAGCAAGGACTATACATAGTCTTATCTGGGCCCCCCACAACCCTAAACCTTCTCAGCCTCACAGCTGAGGCCCCAGAAAAAATGGATAAAAGAAGAGACAACTAGCCTGAAAAACCACAGCTATGAGAAGAAAGATGAATTCAACCACATTAAATCGGGGCAAATGGAAAGCCTAAACAGGGAAGCCTGTATTAAACATGATTGAGATGAAGTGTCATGGCAAATTTGCTCATATGATGGAAAGAAAGGGAAGGAAAGGGAAGAGAAGATAAAAGAAGGAAAAAGAAGGAAAACTACATATGGAATACAGTTCAAGAATCTGGTCTGGAAAAAAATTAAAAAAAAAAAAAACAGAAGAAAATATCCTCTTGAAGTTTTCATGTTTGAGAAGAAGGACTTAATAAGGACAAAATATCATGAAAACTGGAACTCAAAGGTGATATGGTTAAACAACAGAATGAAATTGAAGGGATATTCTATAAAGTTGTAAAGGACTTATACAAACATTAATATACCATGATTAAATAACTTTTAAAGCAAGTAGAAACTAAATAGAGATATTAAAAAATCAAATCTATTGATGAGATATTCATGATAATTTCAGAAGAAAAAGGTGAGCATATAGATGTGTGATAGTTTGGAGACTTTATGGACCCCATAAAAGTGTGTTCTTCAGTTTATCCATTCCAATGGGTGCAGATCTGTTGTGGGTGGTACCTTTTCATTAGGTTACTTCAATTGAGATGTGACCCACCTCATTCAAGGTGGGGCTTAATCCTATTACTGGAGTCCTTTATAAGGGGATAAAACACAAAGAAGCTAAAAGATAAAATTGAGAGAAGCTCACAGAAAAATCCCCAGAAAAGCTGAGAGGAAGCCACTGAAGCCAGAAGATGGAAGCAATGAAACCCCGGAGAGAAGGACGAGCAGACATTGCCATGTGCTTTGCTATCTTTCAGAGGAGCCCAAGCTTATCGGTATTCGGTCTTCAGAGAAGGTGTCATCCTGTCGATGCTTTAATTTGGACATTTTTCACACCTTAAGAACTGTAAGCTTGTAAGTTAATATATCCCCATTGTAAAAGCCAAACCATTTCTGGTTTATTGCATTTTGACAGCTTTAGCAGACCAGAAAAAAAGGGAAACAGAAAAATAAAAATGGAGATAAAATGTAACACTCTGAAAAAGGATAATTTGTGTCTCTCATGTAGAAAACAATATGAAAAAGAAAAAAAAATCATGTATAAAAATCTGTTGAAATAAAGGGAAAAAAATTGTTTTGGTTCAAAAGGAAACTCTGTTATAGGGGAAAAAAATTGAGTTACTTACATAGTACTTACCTAGTTAGGATCTGAATTTCAAGAATAGAGAAAAACAGGCATCTGGGAAATCTAAAAAAACAAAACAAAACTATTCCATGGCAGGGAGAAATTTGTTTTCAGATTTCTTCATGTCATATAGTTAGGGGGTATAAATACATTTACAATGACCCACAGGGATGGAGTTATAAGGTTCAATGGTGCTATCCAACACCTATCCAGTCTCCCTTGTGGTTAGGTTGAGGCTCTGTGACAAGTCCTGGCTGAAAGGCAAGAAAAGAAGTAAATGCATGTCACTTGAGCGTTCAGGCAGTTCAGAGTGACTGTGATGCTCCACATTCTGTCTTCCCCTGCCTTGGCAAACGTGGCGACCACATATTACAGATGGAACAGATCCAAGATGGTGGCGCTTCTGTCCTCCTGGGTCCCTGAGTGACCGTGCAGAGCAGAAAGGGAAAGAAACCTTGGCTGTGTTAAGCCACTAAGATATCAGATTTTTATATAATATGATTTTATACAATTTGATTATATAATTTATATATCAAAATTTTTCTAATTTCTACAATATAGCCCAACATCTATTAATGTGACCCAATTTCATGATAAGCAATCAATGCATCCAAGTATAAAAGTAACCACCAGATATTCTCAAATACGAAGGACCCTAGCTATTAAAGTCACAATGAGTCATTTTTGATAAAATTACTACATCATGAAATCTGTTTAAGAGATGAATCAAAATAAAGAATTAGAACTGGAAAAGGTGTGATACAATAACTGGATGGAGAACTTTGAAATCAACTTAAATATAGAATTAGAACCAAACGACTGCAGGCAATATAGTTCCAGAACAGACTGAAAATGTTATAAACCTTGACACATTAAAAAGTCTAATATATCTAATAAACAAATAAATAAACAAAAAAAAAAACCAGGAAGCAGGGGAAGGTGAGTCAGGAAGCAATATAAGAATGTTAATTTCTTTATCATTATTAATAAGTATACAAGTGATAATCTTTTCTTAAAAATGACTTCCGCATCTACATATTTTTAAATGTTTTCCCTAACTTTAAGTATTAGTATCTCTTCTGATGAAGAAATATTCCCAAGGCCCTTCATTTTTTCAGTTTCATGCCAGTTTCTTTTTTCCTCCATTAAAATTAAGAAAAAAGTGAATGTGACTTTTAAAATTTAATATGCAGGACAAATAGAAAGATTCCATTTTTATAAAATTGTTTCTGTAGCTATTGATAATTCTTCAGAGTACTGAATATTCACATATGTATATATGTGGTGTTCAATGAATATCAGTTTCAGTCATTCTTAGATGCTGAGATTTGAATGATAATTTTACTTTTTCTGCATTGACTGAATTCTTTTATTTTAAAGATGTGCCAACTTTCATGCAAGTTTATAAAATCATTGAAGAAGTAGAAGGAGGAGAAAGCAATAAAGGAAAAGACCCTAAGTTAATTTGTAAATTTATGCAAGCTGTGCTGGTTTAAATCTATTATGTCCCCCACAAAGACATGTTTTTTTAAACCAATCTGGTGGGTGCAGCCTTATCATGGGTGGGATCTTTTGATTAGATTGTTTCCAAGGAGATGTGACCCACTCAACTGTGGGTGAGATCTTTTGTTTAGATTATTTCCATGGAGGTGTGACTCAGCCCATTCAAGGTGAGTTTTGATTGGTTTAATAGAGTCCTTAAGAGAGCTCAGGGGCCAACACAGATCCAGACACTTGGAGATTCAGATGGAAAGATGTTTGGAGATGCTGAGTTAAGAGATGAAACCCAGAGTTGTGCCAGAGAAGCTAAGAGAGACCCCTCAGACACTTAGAGAGAAATGCCCTGGGAAAACAAACAAGGATGACAGAGAGAAGCTAGAGGAACAGAAGTCCAGAGACATTTTGGAGAAAGTGATTTTGAAACCAGAATCTGGGAGCAAAGGACCAGCAGACACCAGCCACACGCCTTCCCAGTTGGCAGAGGTGTTCCAGACGCCATCGGCCTTTCTTCAGTGAAGGTATCCTATTGTTGGTGCCTTAGTTTGGATACTTTTATGGCCTTAGAACTGTAAGATTTATAGATTTGTAATCTTATAAATCCCCTTTATAAAAGTCAACCCATTTCTGGTATTTTTGCATAATGGCAGCTTTAGCAAACCATCACACAAGCTCAGAAAAAAATACTATAGGATTTTTTATCTTCTGAAGCCAGATAAGTTTTTATCATAAAATCCATTTTGAAGAGCAAGCAAACAAAAATATCCAGGATATTTTTATATGAGAAATAAAATATCTCATATAAATATAAGGAATATTGATATGACAATATACAGGAAATTTCTAGATGAGAAGGCAAGTCCTACCAGATATAAAAACATAATAGAAAAACATCACAACTAATATGTGCTAATAAACATAGAGACCAATGGAACAAAATGGAAGACACTTCTGCACATGGAAACTTCTATACATGATATGGTTTGAAAAGGCTGCATCTCCAGTTGGTGAATAAAAGATGGACTCTAACAAGAGTTGCTTGGAGAACTGGAAAATACATGTGGAAAAAGCAAAAACTGGCCCCACTCCTCCCTTACAGTAAACAACATGATAAATCATATAGGTCATAGAATTAAATGTAAAATGAATGCATGAATGAATGACACTATTACTAGACGAATCATGGGTGAATCTCTTAACCTAGGAGAGGGAACTCTTTCCTATCTATAATTCAAAAATCAGAAACAATAAGAGGAAAAATGACAAATTTTACTACTAAAATTTATAAAAACATTTCTGCCAGAAAAAAAGAAATAAACAAGCTAATAAAAATGATATAAGGAAAAAAAAATCTATTTGTAGTCCATACCACAAAGTCTTAGTAGTCCTAAAAAGTTTTTTCTGACAGTAGAGCAGGAAATTTATAAAAGTAGAAGAAAACAACTTATGGAGAAATGGGCAAGAGATCAGAAGAGATGATTCACAGAAAAAGAAATGCAAATGACTGTAAAACAACTTGAAAGTGTTCATCACTAATATTAAGAGAAATGAAAATTAAAATGACACTGACTGGCTGCTGTGGAGAAGCGAATGCTAACGAGCATTTCCTTGGCAGAATTCTGTTATTAAGAAGTCCAAAGTGTTAACAATCCTCCAGACAGGGTTTCTTCACCATTTTTTTAACCTTGGCTCCCTATGGCAGTCTGGTGAAGTCTATGGACCCTGTTTCAGAAAGTTTTCAAACAGATGAAATAAAAAACATAAACTTACAAAGGAAAATATTTTCTCATAAAAATCACATTGTGATATAATTTCTCATCTATCAGAATAACCAAAATCTAAAAGCTTGTCATATTCTGAGGTAAAGCTGCGGGAAAACGGCATTCTCATATTTTGTGATGAAGATGTAAATTAGCTCACCATGGAGAGGAGGATAATATCTAGCAAAATTATCTTGAAGGATATATTCCAAAGACAGAAAGAACTGGCAAAAACATCTTAAATAGCATCCAACAATGAATTTCTTAATAATAAAATTATGATGCTATTTTGAAACTATTACATAGGTATTAGGACAAAGTAAAGAAAATATGTGTATGTTATTAGGAGCCAGTATTTTCAGCATAAAATCAAAGATTATATGTAAATACATATAATCTTACACCTTAATTGGAAATATCAATATGATATCATTCTGTAATTTTCTATTAAAGATGTGCATTCTTTACGTCTGTCTACTGAAAAGGCCCAGGAGCAATGACTATTTCAGCAAGAGTAATCACACACCTATTTTCAGATTGTGGCCTCTAAATAGTATTTCCCACCAAAGGGAACCAAGGCTCCTTAGCCAATGGCTAAAACCAGGTTTGGGGTGGGAAATGTACAAAATGAGACTGGAAGATCTTGCAACTGAAAGCAAAGAAACTATTAAAGAATTCAAGAACCAACCTGAAGGTGCTTCAACTGGCCAAAGCCAGGACAACTGGAGCATTAAAAAAATAGCGACTATGATGAATTCAAATGCATCAAATATGTTAAAACCATGAGATCATAATGAAAGTAAACCAACACAAACTAACTGCTTAACTCTGGAGGTTGTTAGGCCATCATATTCTGAAAACTGACAAGTGAAGAGAAAGAATCAAGGATTTCTCCTGCCTTTCCTGTAAAACTGTGCCACAGGTAAGAGAATATACAATAAGAGGAATTCTTTATAGAAGAATTCCAGGTAGTAAACGCAGAAGGAAGGGCAGAACCACATCATTTTGCAAACCCAAGTAAAAATAATAGACCTACAGCAACAGACACGAGTGGCAGACAATTCCGTTAGGTGAATGACTCCTGGGAACTTTAGAAAAAGGATCAGGCTTTTAATACTTGAACCTATTGATCAACCTTAACACAAAAAAAGAAAAGACACTGGACATTGTGTGCTTCCTGAGGGTGTGAAATAAGAAATGCAAAGGGCCAACTCTTGGAAAAAAAGAAAAATAAATAAATTGAACCTGAATCGGATAAAGCCTATCGAATCTGCTAGTTTAAAGGGAATAAATAGGTTAATAAAATATACTAAATGACATCACAGGGGTGCAATTAGCAAATCCAGTTGTGAGAAAGTCCACAAGGCAAATGACCTGTTTATTTTAACAAATAAAAAGAGGAATAGAGGAGGAGGCTGCTAAGAACCTGCAAGTTGTTTAGTGTTATGAGTTCCCTGTATAGGGTTACCAATCCTCCTGTTTGTCTAGGATAGTCCCAGTTTATCTCCATTTGTTCAGAGTAATTATTATAGCATCTGTGTTCACTCTTAAGTGTTCTCTTGGACTCTGCCACCTAACAAGGTACAGAGCTGAAGTATCGCACATGCACCCATATGAGACCCAGGAGCAAACAGGGAACACATAGCCTTTGGGGGAAGCATCCTACATAGCCAAGAACCTCATCCTGAGTCAACTGAGATTGACGCTCCACTTTGAGACATCGACTGATCATGGGTAACCATTTCTTTATGAGCTAGCACAACCAAAAGACGCCAAGATGGAGTCCACGCTTTGAAGAGCCTAAAAGGAGGTGCAGGCAGTGGTTGGGAAGAAGGCTGTTTCCTGCCTCTCTGAAAACAGCTTCAATCACTACAGGACACGAAGCTCGGCCTGGACACAGGCAGCCACCAGTCACATTTGCAGTGGAGGAGCAGGAAGGGCAATTGCACCAGGTTATGAGCAATCACTGAGTGGAGGAGCAAGGAATGGAAGAGGTGGACTAGAACCAAGAAAAACAGGTAACCCACCAGGATTCCTGCTAAGGATTAGAAGATCTGAATCCCAGTAATTCTGCTGTGTGTGGATTTAGAGTTCAATATTTATTTTTAAATTTCTGTTGTAATTATTGCTTATGTTTGATTGTTCTCCTGCAATATGGTTTGGCTCAGGGAATTAAGGATTTCACAAAGAAAAATAAACTCTAACAGAGAAGGAAATTAGTTTTTTTCCTTAATGCTTAAGATTTTTACTGTTTGTGCCTTTCTTGACACATTTTTTTTTTAAATCACTGGAAGCTTATGATCATAATCTTCTAATTTGATTGAAGTTCTATGGCTCTGAGCTAGGGGCCTATTTAAATTCATTGGCAGACCTTTAGTAACTTACACTGGTGTATTATTATTTACAACATCTATCAATACTGTCAATTTAGACCAGTGGAATTTGTCAGAAAGAAAAAATGCCCCATCATATTTTTAATATATTGTTTGAAAATCTCAAATCTTCTACCTCCAATCATGCTTTATGATACCCGATTGTTAGAATCATACTGGTTGCTTGGAGTGGATGGATGGGCTCCTGGAATACTGGTTTTAAAAATGTCTCCCCTTTTATGAACAGGTCTTCTTTGACAGCTTCACACATCCACATCTGAAACAATGTTGACGTTAAATCTATATCTTCATAAATAGAGTTGGAGTTAGACTAATAAGTATTCCTAGCAAGTTGGTAATAGTCTCTCACATAAATTGTTCTTTCAAAATTACCTCTTTTCTTGGGCAGTCCCCAATGTCCTATGCATGTCTAAAGCTGTGCCCTCACCCCCAGGGAAATGAAAACACACCTTTCTTTGCTCATCCGACAAGGAGCACAATTCCAGAGAGAGCACGACTTGAGCCCTTAGAGTGGCATCAGTCTCTGTGGACTTAATGCTAAGCTTTGGAATCAGGTAGGGAACAAAAAATAAATACATAACATGTTTTAAAATTGCAAAATGAATGGGTGAATGCTAGCAAACAAATTCCCTCTCTGAAGAGTCTAGTCAGAACCAGAAAGTGGAACTCAGACTCAGCAGTGGGTTATTTTATCTAAAGCAGTCAGGAGGCAGAAGGGCACTAAGGAACATTTCCATTCACTTATCTGCAAACAAGGGAAATTGGGAGCAATTATGCTCTATTTCATTATTTAAACTTGAAGAGAGGCTTCTGAAAGCAGGAGACAGGTCAATGCACAAGGTGAGCCCCCTTCAAAAAAAGATAGAAACATAGAAAATGATGGCAAGAAAATGTTCACCCAAACTTTTAACATTGCTATATCTGCCTGTAGACATTTTGAGCAGTTCTTCCTTCATAGCACTATCAACAAATGATGGTAAAGTTTCACTCTGTCTATGAAATGGAGATTATATTATCTGTCAGCTGCCTACCAAACAGGGACATCGAGAGGATTAATGAGGATCTAGGTGCGACACTGATGGTTGCCATAGAAATGCACAGATAAGTAGCATCCCATAAAAGATGTGTCATCTGCAATACTTTTCGGCCCATGGCTGACAATAATGGGAAGACGAAATGTCTCCTTGCATTAAGGAACCCAGTGGATGAGCATGTCTGTGGTTCTGTATTGCTCTCCCTCTGTGTGTGTGTGTGTGCATGCATGTGTCACTTTTAAGACAACCATCAGCCTGAATCTAAAAGGGATCCCACAAAATTGATCCAGCCTAATAATTCAGTGGATTTCAATGATCTCAAGCAATTTAATGGCTCTGCAGATGATGCTGAGTATTTAAGATTTGCAAGTGTCAGTGTTTTCGTAAACATAATGGTTTTTACCTTGCTTTTATTTTTCTTTTTCACAGGAATGTATGGGGCTTTTCTCTTACCTTTTCTGTTGTTTTCTCATCTGGAAAATAAACTTAGCCTACTTTGCATCAAATATCCATGTAAGTGTATTCGATATACCTAGCCCCAATCTTATACCTCTACTTACGGGTTTTAAAAGGGCAAAGTTTCAAACCAAGCCAGAAACAGAAAACTAGGTGCAAGAAGTAGGGAAACAGTCACTACTCTGTCTCAGGACTTTGTGGCTCGAACTGTTCTCTGCAAGCCAGAACACACATGTATTTTAGAAATGAGGATCATTGTGGTGGTCCAGGGTTGCCCAGAAGAAAGAAGAGATGAACCAAGGATAATTATGTTGCTCTCTTTGCAAAGGAAAAGCTAAGCAGAGACTTGTAACTCTAAGGCAAGTGCAATTCTATCAGAACCACACCCAGAAATCACAGTTAAGCTTCTATGAAATTGCATTATCTGCATGGAACACAAAATGGCCATAGCAGCATTTTCCAAGTGTGTGGATGCATGCAGAAATCAGGACAAGAGAATGTAGGTGTCAGGGCCAACCCACCCACAACAGAAGCAAAAACCTGGCCATGAGAAGAGAGAGCAAGATTGGGAATGGAGGATTACCCATTTGGGGGTCGGAGGTGAGCAGGTCTGTGGGCTGTAAGACCACTGTGGAGCTGGAGCAGTGGACAAGGGTAAGCTCTTGGAATTTCCCCTGCTTGGTCAAAGAAAGCAACCCCACTGACAGTGCATCTGGTGATAATGTGCAAATTAAAAGGAGCATGGCTTCCTCTGGACATTTCATTCTCCATCAGCTGAATATTTCCTGTAATAAATACACAAGTCTCTGATGACTCTGAGGTGCCTGGCACTCCCTGTTATTGTGCAATGCACAATCCTCATAGTCCTAAGTGACAACCAGGAGTGGTAGTTGTTGCTGCCCATGCCACTTTTAGGATGCTGATTTCTGTGATGTGACAGAGCCCATGCCAAGAACTGGACACTCAGTCCCACTGTGCAGCAGTAGTGAGCTGAATGGGTGAGTCTGTGTTTTCCAACATCTTCATGGACCTAAAACAGCAGGGCCGGAGCAAATCCTACAGGTCCCATAAGGCCCACGCTTGTGAACATTTGGGGATGACTGGTCAAGACTAAGGATCTAGAGGCCATGGCCATAGAGAATGCCATAGAGGCCATAGAGACCCACTGGGATGCCTAGATTCTCTAATCTAGGAGGAGTTTGAAAGATGAGCTAAGCATTTATTTCAAGGATTTAAATAAAGTAATAGCCAAATAAACCCAAGATAAGGTGAGAGAAGAAATAATAAAGAAAAAACCGACCCAATCAAGAAAAGTGTGTTTGAGTCAATCAAGGATCCAACAGAAAGATTTATTTCTTCATCTCTCTCTTGCTTTCCCTGTTATGGGTTGAATTGTGTCCCCCACCCCACCCCAAAGATATGTTCGAGTTCTAACCCCCAGTCTCATGAATGTGATCCTATTTGGAAATAGGATTTTTGGTTGTATTATTAGTTAACACGAAGCCAAACTCTTCTTATAAGGATGCTGGTGTTCTTACAAAGAGAGGGAATTTGGACACAGTCAGACAGAGAGAGAGAGAAGACTGCCACGTGATGGAGGCAGAGACTGCATTATGTCAGAAACCAAGCCAGCACCAGAATGCTACAACATCAGAAGGTGGCCCTGCAGACACCTTGATTCACAGTAGCCTCCAGAACTGTGGGACAACACATTTTTGGTGTTTTAAGCCACTCCTTGGTGGTACTTTTTTATGGTAATACCTGAGAAACTATGCCATCCCCTCCATTCCTTCTTCTTCCCTCCTTCCCGCCCTTTCTTTCTTGTTTTCTCTTTTTCCCTCTCTCCCCTCTTCCTCTCCCTCTCCCTCTTTTTCACTGGAGCACATGCTCTCCCTCTCAGAAACACACACACACACACACACACACACACACTCACATTCTAGAAACTCACTGTCCATAGTAAAATGGGTGGAAATTTGCAATCTCCAATCTACATCTCAAGATTTTAATGCAGAAACTAGATATATCGATAAATTGTTTAAATTCAAATTTGTTTGTTCCAGCAGGCTAAGCTTCATCATGGCTTTTGATCTGTTGCACATGGCAAGGAGGAGAAAACAGCTCATGCCAAGTCCAGCCAGGATGCCCACATGTCTCAATAGCACTTTAAACCCCTCACCGAAGGCGGAAGCATCTTACCATCTGGGTAGTGTGGGCGATATACTTTAAGTTTAGGGCTTATGTATCTGGAAACAGAAATATTATCATCATCAAGCTGGTTTAGCTTTCCTCATGTTTTGTATTAGAATGGGAGAGAACAGATTACAGGAGACAACAAGAATTATGAGGCAACTTCTATGGGTTACGACAATTCAGCACCTACTAATAACAAATTAATTTCAATGATTCCCCTCCACAAAGAACTTCTTATATATTGCCCAGGTTAAATATTGCCCCACTATCTATTCAATCCAGGCAACAAAACAAAAAGACATTTAGGTGGAAGAAAATCACTCAAACTGAATTGGCTTCATGTAGAAGTGGCCCAAAAGTCAAGAGAAGAAGCATGTATTAAAATAAGGATTATAGGGAAACTGCTTTCATTTAATCAGTGTCCAGAACACTGCTCTCTCATTTTCATGGCTTCTTTTTCTCTGAGCCACTTGGAGAGCTGGAAGGTCTCTGAATTCAAACAAACCATTCTTGTGACCCAATCCCTCAGCCTTGCACAGATGTCCCCTTTATGTGTGTAGAAGGAATAATCATATCACTCAAGCTCAGATGTTCACCAGGGGAATTAACTAATGTTTAAAAAGTTCTTTTAAGAGTGATGCCATGCAAAAGGAGAACAGCTTATACATATACTACAGCAGTTTGTGAAGGAAGGCTCTGTAGTGTGGCGGAAAGAGCGCTTCTCTAAGAGGCAGGCAATCTGGTTTCCAGTCTTGAGTCTGCCACTATTTAGCAACTTGACCTAGAATAAGTCAGAAAAGTTCTCTGGGCTTCAATTTTGTAATCTTTAAGCAAAATATCTATATCTATGGAACTTGTCTCTGTTAGCATATTACATTTCCATGATCATTGCAAATGCATATATCCACACATGATGATAGAGGATGGATGGATAGATAGATAGATAGATAGATAGATAGATAGATAGATAGATAGACTTGTTATCCTCAAATTTGGTGAAATAAAGAAATGTTTTACATAAAGATTTAACATATTAAGAAATATAATACAAGTTAATACTAAGCAGAAGTTTTAGCAGCTAATATAAGACCATTTTCAAATCAAGGAGGCCATACTGTGCATTAAAAAATAGATTCTTTGAAATATAGGATTGAATAAATGAGTCATAAAAAGTCACACCTGATCTTCAAATGAGTTATTTGTAAATTAAAAATAAATAACATGCTGGTATTTATGGACACAGTATTCGGTATTTGCAATGGATGGAGGTGTCCTAAGGGTACGTTGACTGATGAACAGAAGGGAGAACTGTGGTGTCTCTGTATAATGGAATACTGAGTGTCCATAAGAAGGAATGAAGTAGTGAGACATGCAACTAGGTGAATGAACCATGAGGACAGTATGTTGAGTGAAATAAACCAGAAATGAAAACACAAATATTATAATGCCTCACTAGTATGGACTAACTATAATGTGCAAACTCTGAGAATTGAATTCGAGAGCATGGGTTATCAGGGGAAGGCTTATTGTAAAGGTTCCTAGATTGTAAGCTCTTACAGCAGTCACATCTATTCCTGAGTTGTTACACTTATTTCTAAATTCTAAGATTTATTTCTAAATTCAGGCTCTTTGTGTATAACCTGGTCGTTCCCTGGAACTTTGGGTATTTGTGTGACACCTGAGACTCAGAGCTAGAGTTATGAAGCTTGAAAGTCAGCATTATCCTATAGAGCAACTGTTAAAAAAGCTGAAAAGGAGATCAGACTTCAATTAGAGATATGAATGAAGTTGATCTGGTTAGGATAAGGCAAGTCAGACTACAGAGTAAAGGATGATATTGACTGTGTTTTAAAACTTCAGCTTCTGTGTGAGACCAAAGGAAGAGGTGTGTATTTCATGCAAAATTTATATCTTCTGTAGCACACTAAGTTAACTTGTATGGTCAGTTTATTCAAACACCATAATTACATGGAAGCTTGAATAGGTAGTGAAATCTTGTTGGTTTGGACATGTTAGTGTGATGCCCCAATATATCTCAGAATAATCTGGGGAGAGAATAAAAAAGTATTTGCAAAGCCCCATTGAGGAACTATGGAAAATGTGGAAATATCAAACTTCCCCACCTGGGGAATTACTGCTATTCTTGCAAGCATTGGGGTCTATGAATTTAACAGGTCAAGCCCTTGATCTTGGGGCTGTCCTTATGAAACTTATGCCTGCAAAGGAGAAGCTAAGCCTACTTAAAATTATGCCTAAGAGTCATCCCCAGAAAAATCTCTTTTGTTGCTCAGATATGGCCTCTCCTCTCTCTCTCTAAAACAACTCTGCAGGTAAACTCATGGGCCCTCCCTTTCCCCCACTATGTGGGACATGACTCCCAGGGGTGTAAATTTTCCTGGCAACATGGGATATGACTTCCGGGGATGAGCTTGGACCTGGCATCATGGGATTGAAAACACCTTTTTCACCAAAAAAGGGAAGATAAATGAAAAAAAATAAACTTTCAGTGATGGAGTTTTCGAATGGTGTCAAGAGGCCATTCTGGAGGTTATTCTTATGCATTATATAAATATCCCTTTTTAGTCTTTAGTGTAGTAGAATAGCTAGAAGGAAATACCAGAAACTGCTGAACTGTAATCCAGTAGTCTTGATTCTTGAAGATGACTGTATAACTATAGAGCTTTTATGGTGTGACTGTAATTGTGAAAACCTTGAGACTGATACTCCCTTTATCCAGTGTACGGACAGATGAGTAGGAAAATGAAGCCCAAAAAATGGGGAGTGGAATAGGGGTATGGGAAGTTTGGGGTGTTCTTTTTAATTTTAATTTTTATTTTTTATTTTTATTTTATTTTTATTTTTTTTTTGGAGTAATGAAAATGTTCAAAGATTGATTGTGGTGATGAATGTACAACTATATGATGATACTGTGAACAATTGATTGTCCATTTTGGATGATTATTTGGTATGTGAATATATCAAAAATTGTATTTAAAATAAATAACATGAAGTAGCCAATTAATTTTTAAATTTAGTACATCTTTATAAATTCTTTCATTTAACAAGTATTTATTCAGCATCTGCTATGTGACAGACGCTACTGGAGACAGCACAGGGAATAAAACAGTATAAAAGCCCTCCTGTGATGGAGCCTGAGCTCCAGCAGGTTATAGTTATGGAGCAAAAGACAGCCAGGGATTAATGTATTGGAATAGCTAGAAGTAAATACCTGAAACTACCAAACTCCAACCCAGCAGTCTGGACTCCTGAAGACAATTATATAATAATTATATAATAATGTAGATTACAAGGGGTGACAGTGTGATTGTGAAGACCTTGTGGATCACACCCCCTTTATCTAGTGTATGGATGAGTGGAGGAATGGGGATAAAAACTAAAGGACAAATGGGGTGGGATGGGGGGATGATTTGGGTGTTCTTTTTCACTTTTATTTTTTTTTCTTGTTCTGGTTCTTTCTGTTGTAAGGAAAATGTTCAGAGATAGATTGTGGTGATGAACGCATAACTATGTTATCATACTGTGAACAGTTGATTGCATATCATGGATGACTGTATGATGTGTGAGTGTATTTCAATAAAACTGAATTTAAAAAAAAAAAAAAAAAAAAAAAAGACAGCCAGGGAAGGGCGTAAACCGCGCAGCGTGGGAGATTTTTCCGAGAGTGTGACTGAGCCAAGGCTGCTGCTGCCCCTCCTCAGCCCCTCTGCACTTTGCCCTCCTTCCAGAGGCTGACCGTGTGGACACCAGCTACTCCCTCAGGGCTTCATCTCGCTGCCGGAGACTCCTAGGCCTGCCGAGAGGGCGAATCTTCGGCCTTGTTTACACGTAGGGCAGGACAACTCTGCGGTGGCTTCCCCTTCCCCCAGACATCCCCAGTGGGCCCGAGCTCCAGCTGCCCACTTACGGATAGCACACCTGCGTTGCCTGCCTTCACTTCCGTCTCACTTCCCACTCCCCTGCAGGGGTTTGGGAACACACCTCCAACAAAACTACACTCTAATCCTTGCCCTAGTATCTGCTTCTGCGGAACCCAGAGAGGAAGGTCCCTTTGATGAGAGACTTGAATCCAGTGAGGGAGTGAGCCAGACAACAGCCAGGCTCTTCCCAGGCAGAGCGAGAGTGTGGGAGAAGACCCGAATCCGGCTTTAAAAAATCACAATCTAGAGGAGGAGGCAAAGCAAAAAGGAGACTGAGGTAATCAACATTTAGGAATTGGGAGAACAAAAGAGGGACTGATTAATTGGCCTGTGAGGACCAGAGAAAGTTGCCCAAATGATGCAACAATCTACTTTCTGCTAATCTTTGGTAAGAGGCACAACACACACACACACACACACACACACACACACATGCACATACACACACACACCTTCATTGAACATTCTAAAATGCATGTGGACCCAAGAAAATTAATAATGATATTTTTCTTCTGAAAAATGTGGATAATACTAAGCTCTATCTCAGAGGACTGTTGTGAGGATTAATTGAATTAATATACATAATGCACTTAAAATATGCCTGGCCCATACTAAGTGTTAGCTTTCATTATTAGCTTTCCTATTCACTCATTTGAAGCTTGAAACAATAATTTTATCCCATAAGTTGCTGTTAATACTGATCTCTAAGGCCAAGATTATGAAATGGGTCTACATACTTAAAATTTGCTACTATAATTGAAGAGGGAAATAGCAACTAAAACACCCAAGTATAATATTAAATCCACAGAATCTAGATTGACAGAACAATTATCTTGTCCCCAAATGAACATTTTCTACTATTTATAAAACCATCTCATCCAAGTCCAAATTTTTTCAATTCAATAACTTTCGTATTTCATCAATCTTTTTTGTGTTTCATGTGTCACTGGAGCATATGTCTTTGTCAGTTAAAATAGACAACTAAATAACACCAACATTTTCATTGTCACTAGTTAGTTGAGAAATTCAATTGAAAACATTTTTTCCAGGAGATTGCTCATTTTTAATATTTTCAATGCTTTAACATTTATGCCTGTTGTAATTAGCAATATTTAACAACCCAAAGATGATTCAAAAGTACAAAAATTGGCATCAGGTTTACTCTAAAAACCGAAGCATATAATTGGAGAAATAGGTCCGAAGCTTTTATAATCTTGGGAGAACCTCTTGACATTTCTTTCTAATCCACAGTGAGGAAAAGGTTGCTATTCATTCAGTTAGAAAGTATATTATCAAGAACCAAAGATAAAATGGTGATGTGTAGGAAACTCTGCGTTATCTATGGAAATTTTTAACCCAGGAAAACTTCTCCCCACGGCCTAGAGGATTTCAGCAAATCCCTCCTGGAGCTGTACTAAGTTTAACTCAGCAAACATATTCCCAATTTACTATTCAAACTAACAACTATATTCAGGAAGGCTGATCTTCTATGAAAAGATAATAAATAAAATAAAAACAACAATCTGCTCAATTAGAAACCTCCAGAGAAATTATTTTGACATTATGTGTTCTGTCAGGTAATTCAGTTCACTCTTCTTTCCTTTGGGTTCAAATTAGAATCTAACTGAAAGTGAAATATCTGTTGAGTAGGCAGATACCTAGAATAGGTTACTAATTAAAAAAAATATATATTTATAGAACAAACTCAGTGGAGATTTCTTTTCATCTTTGTGTGTGTGTGTCTGTGTGTGTATGTGTGTATAAAAATCACAAATGGAATATATGGACATTTTTAAGATCAGAAACCGTAGAAAAATATTGAGGAAAATAAGTCCGCTTGTAGTATAAATGGCTAAATGATCTGCTGAGTCCCTTCTCTTTCCTTCTTTTAGAAATAGAACCCCAGTGCATTTTAGTAGGACACAGTGAAGCCCAGCTAGAGGCAATCTTCCCTACTCTCTTGTAGCTAGTTGAAGATATCCAACTAAGCTCTGGCCAAAAGGATGTGACGCAAAGTGATATATAATAACTCAAGATCACGTTTTTATAAGGAAGCTACTTGGCCTCCACCCTCTCTCTCCCTTCCCACAGGCTGGAACACAAATTGGTGCCAGTGGCTCAGCTTGAACAAGAGGACAAGGACCAGACCCTATGGAATGGTAGAGAAACAAGGATCCCTAAATAAACTTAAGAGGCATAGCCTCCTACCAGCTGTGAAACACCTGCCTACCTGTTATATGAGAAATACCCTTCAGTTTTGTTTGAGCCACCATTTTTTGTTTCTCTGTTATAGCAGTTTAACCTACTCCCTAAGTTATACATCAGTCCCACCTCCCTAAAATGATCATACCTATGCTTTTGGCATATTACCATGCAGTTGATTTTTTTAAGCATTTAAAAGTAAATACAGTTGCAATCTGACTCTCTCTACCTAGTTTTGTATCCTTTTTTATTAAGTTGACATTGTATTTAATGTACTTTCCATGTCATTAACAAATCATCCTGTTCATCCAGTATTACAGCTTGTGATTATAATGACATAATTCATTTTTGTTATAAGGATATTACTCATAGTTATTTGAAGGATATACCCCTCATACTGTACAATAATACTAATAAAGCATAAATTGATAATGTTTTCTAATGGTAAATTCCCGAAAGCAGAAAAGAAGCATCAATCCTTTAATACCACAATTTCCCTATTCTTGAGTTGTTAAGTTTTATTCATCTCTTTCTCGGCCAGAATACATGTTCAATAAATTTTTCAAAAAAGATAGATGGATAATATCTGAAACTACATCTAGCTGAGAAAGATGTTTCATTGCTTTCACAGATAAAAAGACTAAATTGCCTAGTACTAATTTATTGCATTACCACTTTATTGCCTCAAAATTCTTTAGTATTTTCTTCACTATCTGCTATAATTTAGTATAGCAAAGGGAAAGTCTCAGGCCATGCAGATTTCTTATAAATAATCTGTTTCTTTTTGTTTTTGTTCTGTTTTGTTCTTGACAGGATACTTGCATGACTCTTACACTGTCAATTAAACTTGGGGATCTCATCATATTTTTTTGTTTCAAATATAGTCAACTCTGAATCAGCACACTGAAATAGGTTTAAAGATCAAGAGAGTTTCTACTTTTATATATTTGAGTATTACTTCTCTCATCATTTTAAGACTGGAGCTCCATTCTCTGTTCTTCGTATCTACCATCTTGTCCCTCAATATCCTCTCCCCACCCCATACCCTCTCTCTGTCCCCAACCCCCATTCCCTCTTAGCAGCTTAAAACATTTATTATTCTCAAAATTGTCTGTGAATCAGGAATATGAGAGCAGCTTGGCTGGGTACTTCTGCATAATGGTCTCTCAGGAAGTTGGCTGTAGGCGATTAGCCAGGGCTGGACAATCCAATTCCAAAACAACTATTGACAGAGTCCTCAGTTCTTTGCTGCTGGCAGGAACACCTCAGTGTCTCATCGTGTGGACTTTCTCACAGCCCTCCTTGAGTGTCCTCATGACATACATGTTGGTTTTCCTCAGAGCAAGGAAGCTAAGAGAGCCAGCACGTAGGAAACAGCAATGCCTTTCAAGTCCTATTACAGATATCACAAACCATCATCTCTGCCAGATTTTTTTCATTAAAAGCTACTCACTCTCTCAGGGGTGTAAATCTCCCTGGCAATGCAGGATATGGCTCCTGGGGATGAATCTGGACCCGGCATCATGGGATTGAGAACATCTTCTTGACCAAAAGGGGGATGTGAAATGAGATAAAATAAAGCTTCAGTGGCTGAGAGATTCCAAATGGAGTCAAGAGGTCACTCTGGTGGACATTCTTATGTACTATATCGATAACACTTTTTAGGTTTTAATGTATTGGAATAGCTAGAAGTAAATATCTGAATCTATCAAACTCCAACCCAATAGCCTTGACTCCCAAAGACGATTGTATAACAATGTAGATTACAAGGGGTGACAGTGTGATTGTGAAAACCTTGTGGATCACACTCCCTTTACCCAGTGTATGGATGGATGAGTATTAAATGGGGACAAAAACTAAATGAAAAATAGGGTGGGATGGGGGGAATGGTTTGGGTGTTCTTTTTTATTTTTATTTTTTATCCTTATTCTGAATCTTTCTTGTATAAGGAAAATGTTCAAAAATAGATTGAGGTGATGAAGGCACAACTATATGACGGTACTGTGAACAGTTGATTGTACACCATGGATGACTGTATGGTATGTGAATATATCTCAATAAAACTGAATTAAAAAAAAAAAAGCTAGTCATTAATTCTAACCCACACCCAGGGGGAGGGAAATTAAGCTACACCTCTGGAAATGAGGAGTATCAAAGAGCTTGTGGACATATTTTAAAACCACTGAATTGAGTTACAGCTACATAATTTTTTTTAATCTTTGTCATACTGATATGGGAAAAAAGGTATCTATTGTGATTTTAATATACATTTCCTTATTGTGAGTGAGGCTGAGTATCTTTCCTTTAAAAAAATCTGTGTGTGTGTTTCCTTTCTATAAACTTTCTGTTCATGCTTTTGCTATCGGTTTTTTGATCTTTGTGGGTATGCATTAAAATATTTTTAAGTAGACTTTAGTTTTTTAGGACAGTTTTAGATTTACAGAAAAATTGAGAAGATAGTAGGGTTTCCATATGTCCCCTCAATGAATTTCTCCTGTTATTAATATCTTACAATACACTGATATATTTGTTATAATTAATGAGACAATATTGAGACATTATTATTAACTCAAGTCCATAATTTATTCAGATTTCCTTAGTTTTTACTTAAAGACTTTTTCTGCTCCAGGATCCCATCCAGGACATCACATTACATGTATTTGTCATGTTTCCTTAGTTGCCACCAGGCTATGAATGTTTCTCAGACTCTCCTGGTTTTTTATGACCTTGACAGTTTCGTGGAGTGCTGGTCGGGTATTTTGTTGCATAAACCTCCTAATGGAATTTGTCTGATATTTTTCTCATGATTAGACTGGGGTTGTCGGTTTGGGGGAGGATGACCACAGAGATACACTATAATTTTAATCACATCTGAAAGGAACATAAGATACTCATGATTTATCACTGATGTTGACAATAGTAACCTGGCTAAGGTAGTGTCTGTCAGGTTTTTCTACTGTAAAGTTACATTATTTCCCCTTTTCCATACTTAAGAGGTGGAGATTTATACTTTTATTCCCTGAGGACAGAATATCTTCATAACTTATTTGGAATTCTTCTGCAAAGGAGATTTGTCCTTTCTCTTCCACTTGTTTGTTTATTCAATCATCTACATTTTATCAAAATAGACTCATGGATATTATCTTATACTTTGTGTTATAATCCAATAGTATGTTTTTCTTTTGTTGCTCAAATGGGTTTGGTCATTGGGAGCTGTTCTAGTTTGCTAATGCTGCTGGGATGCAAAACACCAGAAATGTATTGGCTTTTATAAAAGGGGGTTCATTTGGTTACACAATTACAGTCTTAAGGACATAAAGTGTCCAAGGCAATACCTCAACAATTGGGTACCTTCACTGGAGGATGACCAATTGTGTCCAGAAAACCTCTGTTAGCTGTGAAGGCACGTGGCTGGCGTCTGCTCTGGAGTTCTGGTTTCAAAATGGCTTTCTCCCAGGACTTTCCTCTCTAGGCTTCAGCTTCTCAAAAATGTCACTCTCAGTTGCTCTTGGAGTGTTTGTAATCTTTTAGCTTCTCCAGAGCAAAAGTCTGCTTTCAAAAGCCATCTCCCAAATGTCTCTGTGAACTGCAGTTCCTCTCTCAGCTCTTGTGCATTCTTCAAAGTGTCCCTCTTGGCTGTAGCAAGCTTGCTCGTTCTGTCTGAGCTTATATAGTGTTCTAGTAAACTAATCAAGACCCATGTTGAATAGGCGGGGACACACCTCCATGGAAATTATCCAATCAGAGTTATCACCTATGGTTGGGTGGGGCGCATCTCCACGGAAACACTCAAAGAACTACAATCTAATCAACACTGATACATCTGTCCACACAAGATTACATCAAAGGTAATGGTGTTTTGGAGGACATAATACATTCAAATTGGCATAGGAGCTTTAAGTTGGCATCTTTGACATAGCGCCATTGATGTAGGGTTTTTATGGGAGTTTTGGTTTTGGTTTCAGTTTTGAGTGCTCACACTTCTGATAGTACAAGTTGATAGGCTCATCTTGTATATTTCTTTCCCTATCATAGAATCAGTCATTCCTTCAAGGAGCCTTTGTTCCTTTTACTGGACAGTCATATTAGAAACAAAGATCTGACTGCTAAGTGTGCTCCATTGCTATTGAGATGCCATTGCTTCTAGGCCCTCTCAGCTGACAGAGCAAATAAATATACATGTATATACTAATCCATGTATATACACATATTTAGACACAGTTCTATTTGTAGCCATCTGTTCTAGTTTGCTAATGCTGCCAGAATGCGAAACACCAGAGATGGATTGGCTTTTATAAAAGGGGGTTTATTTGGTTACACAGTTACAGTCTTAAGGCCATGAAGAGTTCAAGGTAACACATCAGCAATCAGGTACCTTCACTGGAGGATGGCCAATGGTGTCCAGGAAACCTCTGTTAGCTAGTAAGGCACGTGGCTGGCATCTGCTCCAAAGTTCTGGTCTCAAAATGGCTTTCTCCCAGGATGTTCCTCTCTAGGCTGCAGTTCCTCAAAAATGTCACTCTTAGTTGCACTTGGGATATTTGTCCTCTCTCAGCTTCTCTGGAGGAAGAGTCTGCTTTCAACGGCCATCTTCAAACTGTCTCTCATCTGCAGCTCCTGTGCTTTCTTCAAAGTGTCCCTCTTGGCTGTAGCTCCTCTTCAAAATGTCACTCACAGCTGCACTGAGTTCCCTCTTCCCATCAGCTCATTTATATGGCTCCACTGATCAAGGCCCACACTGAATGGGTGGGACCACGACTCCATGGAAATATCTAATCAGAGTTATCATCTACAGTTGGGTGGGGCACATCTCCATGGAAACACTCAAAGAAATTCCAATGTAATCAGCACTAAAATGTCTGCCCCACAAGATTGCATCAAAGATAGTGGCGTTTGGGGGACATAATACATTCAAATCAGCACACCATCTGTATCTATTTTATGATAAAATGAGTTCATAGTGTTGTCTCTGTTTTAGTTTTCTTGGCTGTTCAAGCAAATGCTGTGCAATAGTTTGGGTTTAACAACTGGAATTTATTAGCTTACAGTTTTGAGGCTGGGAAAAAGTCCAAATCACGGCATCATCAAGGTGATGCTTTCTTCCCAAAGACTAGTGTTCTGGGGCTGGCTGCTGGTGAACCTTGGTCCTGGGCTCCTCTGTCACAGGGCAATGCACATGGCGGCTTCTCTTGATCACTCCCTTCTCTTCCACATTCCACTGACTTTTAGCTTCTTGCTTCCATGTTCTCTCTCTCTCTCTCTCTCTCTCTCTCTCTCTCTTTCTCTCTCTCTCTCTGTCTTCCATTTATAAAGGACTTGGGTAATAGGATTAAGAACCATCCTGATTGAGTTGGGCTGCACCTTAACTGAAGTAACCTGAGCAAAAGTTCCTACCTACAATGGGTTCACACTCACAGGGAAGGATTAAATTTAAGAACATGTTCTGGGGTGCATAGCTCCAAACCATCACAGTCCCAACTCTAATCCATTACCACATGAATGATCCTAGGCTTATCCTCTTGCTTATCTGTAATAAAGTACTTACATGTGGTTGATTTTGCTTTTACTCTTACAGAGTCCACTAATCTCCAGAGTTACTTAGCTCAACACCTTTTACCCCCACCCTCTTCAGTGAAGTTATTTCAAACATTTGTAACACAGTTAGATTCTCTTGCCACAATCTGCATTCATTCCTAGGATCTCTGGACTTTCCAAAACATTTTTTTTTTGTTTACTTTGTATACATAAAAGTTTTTCTTTGTGCTAAAAAGTTTAAAGGGTTTTGACAAATATATAATGTCTTGTATCCACCATTACAGTATCATACATAATAGTTTCATTGCTATATAAATCTCCTATGCTTAACTATTCAACATTCACCCCTTACCCCAAACCCTTCATCCACTGATATTTTCACTATCTATAGTTTTGCCTTTACCAGAATGCCATATAATTGGAATCATATAGTATATAGCTTTTTTAGACTAGCTTCTTTTTCTTAGAAATATGCATTTAAGGATCACCCATGTCCCTTCATGTCTTTGTAGCTCATTTCCTTTTGCATTGCCAGATAATCTTCCATTGCATAGGTGGGGCATCACTTGTTTGGCCATTCACCTATTGAAGAACATCCTGGTTTCTTCCGGTTTCTGGTGATTATGATTAAAACTGCTATAAACATTTGCATTTGGCTTTTTGTGTGTGTGGACATAAGTTTCCCAATCAGTTGGTTAGATACCTAGGAGTGCAATTGCTGGATTATGTGGTAAGACCATGTTTTACTTTGCAAGAAACTGCCAAACTGTCTTCCATAATAGCTGCACCATCATCTCCCTTTTTTATCTGTACATTGAGAGATTTAACAATTATCTTCCATGTTGATGATTCAATTTACCATGGCATCATTTGTGCTCTCCCTGTAGCCATATAAGATTTAATCTATTATTGCATTGTCAGTTTACCTTCATTCCTTTTCCTTCACAAGTTTCTTATTTTTATTTCTTTTCCTAATCTCTTCTGTCCATTACATTCTGATCCTATTCCATTAAGGTCATTTCCTCTTGCTTTCCACTGAAGACGCTAAATAGCTTTCCAAAGTCTTATTCTATTTACTGTGGTAAACGATTTTCAGATGTCTGTTCTTCATTTGAGTGTTCAAGATAATAATTTCCCTGTCTATTTTTTTCCTAGAAAATGAGCAGAGGTCTGTGCAGAATCAGTGTTTGCTAACACACAGATTGCTTTCATTGCCCTAGGCCCCACCCAGATCCATAACTGGATGGCGGTTGATATGTCCAGTTTCTAGGACAATCTCTAGGGTTAGGTAAATTTCAAATATATACCATTTGTGATGAGAGGATCTTCTCCTAAGCTCACTGCTGGTTCTCTCACACCTTGCACAGAAATAGTTGTCCAAAATCTACAGCTCTCTATAGGTATTGCTACCATGGTTGTTTTTTGTCTTTACTTCCTCCCACCATGCTTTACATGTCAAAATTATACCTCCACAAGATCAGTAATCTACCACTGGCTCACATAGTTCCAACCCAGTAATTTTCCTGAATTTGTGTCCTCTGAATATGTAAAGTAGATTAGTAATGGGGATCTGTGACAGTGGGAGCCACAAAGGTTAGCACTGAGCTAGGAGGACAAGGAAAACATTCTGATATAACTGTCCTCTTACAGACAGCTGCCTACCGCATGACTAGTACAAAATCTGACATTTCTGAACCAAAGGGCATGTGTCTCAAAAGACCTTCCACAAACACCACCATCTGTGTAATTCATAGAAATATGTTATATGCAGTGCTCTATTATATATGGGGTAAGTTTGTCATTTTCACTATATTCTCAAGCATTTCCTTGGGAATTAAGAAAGACGGCATCTAAGACTTCTGGTCAAGTGGCATTTGAAAGCAGAAGTCTACAGGAATTCTTTCTTTTTCCCATTCTATTTGTAAACAGTATAATGTCTTAGTTAAAAAAGAAATTAAAAAAAAAATTCTGTAAGTATTTTACGTAAGTGAATGTTGTAAATTCTGCTTTTCTAAATATTGTTTGAGTTTTCTCATAACTATTAGTTGGTATATATACTTTTCGTAGCATTTGAAAGTGTCTTTGTTGATATTACAACTTCAGAATGCATAAATTGATCATCTCTTTTCTTTTACTTTACTATTCTTCCACATTTTGGAACCAGGAGAATCAAGTGGTAATAAAATATGAATCTTCAAGAACTAAGACATAGAAAGTTCAAAATCTAGGCAGATAAGAAGAAAAAAAAGGGGGGGTGGGGAATCAGTGGTCAGCATAAACAGCAGTAAGATACCTAGGTAGGCATGATTTAAGTTAAATAGCATGTAGGGAAAGTAACTATGACAGGAGTTGAAAATACGTGGTAGATCATTAGCGACAAAGGAAAGCAATAATTGGATAAGGGTAAGATGAATCCAATATTAGAGGTTCTCTCCTTGCTTTCCTACAACACCAACTTGCTATAAGCACAGGAACTAAGCCCTTAACTAAATGCAGGTCAAGAACATCAGGTCAATTCAGATATTTCCTGCATGAGTATTGTGCCTGCACAGGAAGGAATATTAATATTTGTTCCTGTTTGCTAACGCTGCCATTATGCAAAATACCAGAAATGGATTGACTTTTATAAAGGGGATTTATTATATTACAAATTTACAGTTCTAAGGTCATAAAAGTGTCCAAACTAAGGCATCAACAAGAGGATAACCTCACTGAAGAAAGGCCAATGGTGTCTGGAACACCTCTGACAGCTGGGGAAGGCATGTGCCTGGCATCTGCTGGTCCTTTGCTCCCAGGTTGGGTTGCTTTCAGCTTCTGATTCCAGTGGACTTCTCTTGAAGCATCTGTGGGTTCTCACTTAGCTTCTCCAGGGCAAACTCCAGCTTCATCTCTTAGCTTAGCATCTACAAACATCTAGTGTCAATGGCCATCTCCAAAATGTCTCTGGCCTTCTGTCTCTCCTAGCTTCTCTCTCTCAGCTCCTGTGCATCCTCGCTTGTTCTCCCAAGGCATTTCTCTCTAAGCATCTGGGGGTCCTCTTTTAGCTTCTCCAGGGCAAACTCTGGGCTTCATCTCTTAGCTTAGCATTTCCAGACATCTTTCTGTCTGCATCTCCAAGCATCTGGGTCTGTGTCGGCTTGTAGCTTCTCCCAGGAGCAAACTCTGGCTTCCATATCTTAGCTTCTCTCCAAAATGTCTCTCTCAGCTTCTCTGAACCCCTTCTCTCCATAAGCTCTCTTAAAGGACTCCAGCAAACAAATCAAGACCCACCCTGAATGGGGGCGGGGGTGTCACACCTCCATGTAAATAACCTAATTAAAAGGTCTCACCCACAGTTGGGTGGGTTATATCTCCATGGAAACAATCTAATTAACAGATGCCACCCATAATAAGTCTGCCCCCACAAGACTGCATTAAAAAACATGGCTTTTGCAGGGGTCAAGTAGATTCAAACCAGCTCAACATTAAACCCAGACTCTGGTCTCAAAGAACAGACATGCGAAGAACTATCCACAACACACGAGGAAATAGATGTTCATGCTGAGTAAAGGTATGAAGTAGAAGAAAAGGCATTTAATTCCACTTGGGTTCAGGAAAATCTCCACAGATGAGGTAGCATCTGAATGATGTCTTAGAGAATAAGGAGTCTTTTTGAATTGAGGAAAGCATGAAATATCAGGGAAAGCTATCCAGGCTTCTGAGTGGCAAATCACAGCAAAGGCTCAGGATCGTAAAAGTCTATTAAGGAGTGATGGTTGGGCCACAAAAGCCAGAATATGGAATTACGGAGAGATACCTCAGAAAGGAGGGCAGGAAAGGTAGTTGAATAGTAAACTTTGCTTAGGAATGTAGATTTGTTTTTAAAGTAGACAATGTGGGTAGTTTTCCAAAGTTATTGATATGCTCAAATCCATTTTAGGAGAAAACACCAAAAATAACCCTCTGAACACATGGTTCAGATAAGAATAGTGTTTGCAGTGTTGTTTATAATAGTAAAGATTTTAAACAAAATATATGTTAATCAAAAGGAGAATAGTTAAATATATTTTGGGTTATGTCACACCCACACACATATGCAACCAGGAGAAAAAAAGATCTAGGAAGTTCTCTGTGAACTGATAGGAAATTATCTCCAAGACTTATTAAGGGAAAAAAAGCCAGGTGCATTGTATAGAGCATGCTACCATTTATGTAAAAGAAAACGGGGAATAATATTTTCCATGCATATGCACATCTTCTGGAAGGACACAAAAGAAACTGGTGACATTGTTTGCCTCCAGGAAGGTGAATGGAGTGGATGGGAAGCATGGAAACTTCACTATGAAACCTCATGGATCTTTTAAATTTTGAACCATGTGAATATATTGAATATTGTAAATTATTTAAAATTAAAATAATAAAACTGGGATCCATATGAGAGAGAGATTAGAGAAATGAGGCCTCCCTAACCCCTTTTGCTTTCTCCAAAGCACCATGCAAGACTCTCTTAGTCCTCCAGGCTGCTATGACAAATACCACAAATTTGTCAGATCTGGCTTAATAAGAGGAGTTTTTTAGCACACAATTTTGGGGTCTAGCCCCAAAGTCTGTAGCATTCTGGTGCTGGCTTGCTGCAACCCACAACCCTAGGGGCTCCTTGGCTTGCATCTCTGCCTCCCATAGCATATCCATCTCTCCCCTTGCTTCCATCATGTTCTGGCCCCTGCCTGTGGCTGCCTCTGACCTCTCCTTTTAAGGCCTCCAGTAATACCTGATTCAGGTGGGCCACACCTTAATAGAATCTTAGAAGATCCCATTCACAAATGAGTCTATAATTTAGCTTGATAATGCATCTTCAAAGGGTCCTATTTACAATGAGTTCACACCTGCAGGAACCCTGATTAAGAATAAGGACATGTCCTTTGTTGGGGTACATAATTCATTCTACCACAAAGACCACCCTCTAAGGAGTTTTCCCAGATAGATCTGGCCCTACACTCCCCACTCATATAATTCCAAGTGGAGGGGGACATTTTATTGCTGCAATTTTTTTTTCTTTCCTGTATCACCAAAAATTGTGCAATCTCTTTAAGGGCAGGAACCATTTTCTCAACATCTTTTGACCCCCAGCACTAACCACAGGGACATAGGCCTGACAGGATCTCTAAAAACATTCTTTGGTGATGATAAAGCATTTGTAATTTAATGTAATTGTAATTTAATTATAAACAATGACCATAAACTGCTCCAAAATGCCATTGTCATATTTTATACTCAACCTCTAGCTGTATAAGATGTTGAAGACTCATAAAATCAAAATATACATTGTAGTTTTAAAATGTAGGTTATAAAAAGAATGGAGATGTAAATAGATATGAATTTAAAATAGCAAATATTGTAGCAGAGCACAAATCTGAATAAACAATGCATTCTAGTTATCTAAAAAAGTTTAGAGAGGGAAGGCAAAAACTTACCCAATGCAATTTAAAGTTTTTTACATGTACCATAAACTTCAAATGTCAATCAAAACTTTCTCTGAAAGCTTATTACTAGTATTGTAAGCCATTTTCAGAAATGGCTTCCTGTTCAAATATTAACTGCATTTCTTCTCCATTTCTCCTTTCTCAGCAAGCCAAATTCTCAGTTGAAATATCATTTCATTTTTTCCAGCTAATTTACATAAATATGATTCAGGGACATCCATCTCTAGATTTTGCAAAAAGGTTAATAGGAATACCCAGAAACAAGGAAAAATAAATTCTTTTTTTATATAAGCATTGGGAAATTATATCTTCCTAACTTTACAAACACTTCAGCCCAACTGGAGAATGTCATGGCTCATACTTCTATAACATGTGAATATCATTGGCTATAATTATGAATCCATAGACATTTAAACTTTTCATTTCTGAAAAAAAGGAATTCAAGTTGTAGCCCTTTCTCAGGAAACGGTGAAGAAAGAGTGTGAGAGCCTTTATTGTGGTTTACAAACAAGCAGACAAGCCTAGTGATGCCAGGATTTAAGTCATTGATTCCCAAAATTTAAGTGATTAAGAATCACTTAGGAAGCTTGGTGAAAACTCCAAATCCTGGCCCCTTCCTCCCGAGGATCCAATGGCCTGTTCTTTGAGAGACAGGCTTACGTACTTGAACTTCCACAACCACAGTGGAAAGGGTGGGGCATCACCATGATGCCGTAAGATATTTGGTGCTTCCTGGGGGTGAAAATAAAGATTTGGCTCTTTTCATTTTTTCAAGTGGAAAATTTAAAGGCAGAAAGTCAAGAGATAAAAGAATAGGGATCCTTGTTTGAAACAAACATGCTTTCTATTAAATCCTTGAATAGAGTATCCTGACAAGATTTGTGGAACCAATACACTTGCCCCTTACCTGAAGTAGGCTCAGTAATAGGAAGTATTACTTTTTGTTACCAGGCAGCTTTTAGCCAAGGAAAGAGAACATGTGTCCATGGTACGGTTTACAGACACCGAACAGTCTGCAGTGTAGGCTGTAGGTCACCACAGCTTAGGAAGTAGACCACTGTGCAGTACAGGGTGTGTATCCCTGTGTAGTGTCAGGAGTAGATCACTCTGCAGTATAGGGAGCAGATCCCTGTTCAGTGAAGGAAGATCTCTGTGCAGCATAGGCTGTAGATCATTCTGTAGTGTCAAGAGTAGATCATTGTGCAGTGCAGGGTATAGATCACTGTGCAGAGTAAGGATTAGAACTTTGCACAGTGTAGGGATAGACCGCTGTGCAATGTAGGGTATAGACCACTGTGTGCTGTTGGGAGGAGAACACTGTGCAGTGTAGGGATTTGATCATTACACAGTGCAAGTTGAAGCTCACTGAGAGGCTTATCTGATTTAAAAGTTGCCATCTTGTGCATGGTGGTCGGTGCTTCCTTTATATTAAAGTAATACTTTTCTCAGCATTTGTTTGTCCTTAGTGTCCTTCCTGTGCCTTCACTGTGTGGCCATTTAAGAGGACAGAGTTGGCTGAGCACCCTGCAGTGTGCAGACGGCTTAGAGGGTAAAAGCCACAGAGAACTTGATCCTATGTGGACTGTTTTAGAAAATAGTGGGGGGCGGGGGTTAAAGGTGTTTGCACCCCAGAAAAAAAAAAAACCATGTTGTGGGAGTCCCAGGCCCAGGGCCTTCCCCAAGGGCCTTGAAGACTGCACACAGCAGCTTGCATGACCTAGGTCAGTTAAGGTTTGACCTACCCTCCTTGTAAAATCAGCCTCCGGTGCTAAATGTAATCTACAGCTCACCTCCCTCCAGAAACTACTGCCCTGCCAGAAACTCCCTGAGATACTGTTATCTACAAGATAACCTACAATCCTCCCCTCTTCCCTGTTGACTACAATCGATCCTTCCCTGTGTCACAAGACTCCCGTTTCAGTGTATGCTCTCATACCCATTTACCCATTGGAATGTCTTTGTCTCAAGCCCCTATAACCAGCTTGATCAGCCCCTCCTCCCCTCAAAAGTGTGGAGAATGTACACACTGAGCTCTGAACTCGCTGCCATTCAGAGCAGCTCCTGATTCATTCAGAGCACGTAACTGACTTCCATTTCCTTGTAAGTAAGCCCCGAATAAAAGCTCACGTCTCAAATCTTGTCTGGTGCCTTTTTTAGTCCTTCAGCTGCAAAAGCCCCCTTGGGCCCTGACACATGTTCTTAAAATTTAATTCATTCCTGTGGGTGTGAACCCATCATAAGTAGGATCTTTGATGAGGCTAGTTCAGTTAAGGTGTGACCCACCATTCAGGATGGGTCTTAATTCTATTACAGGGATCCGTTATAAATGGAGTGAATATATATGGGGGGGGGGAGCGAGCGCTGTGTAAGAAGCTGAATGCAAGGAAACCTGGAAGATAAGGGAGAGAGCAGCACAAACCCTCAGCCTGCTCTACTCCTCTGCCAGCCTCTATTTCTGTATTTTAAAACCCTACTTGATCCTTCAAGCCCCATCTCAACTTCCAGCTCATTCATTAAGCCTTTCTGATCCCAGCTGATTGCTCTTCTGTCCAAACCCTGTGGCCGTTAATGAGGAGGAATCACCTCCTACCCCACGTTCTGGTTATCTGCACACTAATCTATCCCTCTGACTTGGACTGCAGCTCCCTGATTATGACATCTACACTCATCATCACTGAATTCCCTCCTCGCATCACATAGAGCAGTTTGCATATAGTAGCGGCTCAATAAATATTCATTGAACTAAACTGGGCTTAGTAAATCCTTGAAAGCTCAGTGTGATATACATAATGAAATACAGCTATTGAGTTCAGAGTTGTCCTGCTTAGTTAAAGCATAAACAAGGCATCAAAAACCTTACTGAAATATTGGGAACTTGCACCTTTCACTTACCTTCACTATCAGAGCATGATTTCATTTCCTGGGATTTCCCCCATATTTGCATAGCAGACACAGCCCTCTCCCATCCATTCCAATCTGCCCCTTTCATCCATCAGGCACTGACAGCACCAATCTGTGAATACTTAGGGAGGCAGAAACCCAAGTCAGCTAGTCTCTTTGTCTGGACATAGGGCTATTCATGGAAACTGTATAGTCAAGGTACCAGTAATTATCAGCTGCGAGAGTGAACAAAAATGATTGATTGCCCATTTCTCCATGAGAGCACTATGTAGAACAAAAAACCTGATTATCAAACCATTGACACAAAAATAGAATGCAGCTGATGGCGTCTCCTGATTCTGAACAGAGGGCTCTTAACTTCATCCTGCGTGCTTCTTTCCCCTGCCCCCAGACACCATATGCTTATATGCCTTAGAACCAGCCGTTGTGAATTCACAAATTAGGCATCTAGCGCCTTATGAATGGGTTGTTGGCCTCCCCTAGATAAAGCCTTTGGTAGCTCAAGGACTCTGGTCTACCCGGTTTGGAGAGAAATTATTCTATCAACTCAGCACTCTCTTGGGAATCTTGTATAGTCTCTGGCGAACTCCAAATGCCTCTGATTGGCCTGTCTTTTGATTGAATTTTCAGAAATCATCTCTTGCTTCCAGCTGACCGTTTCTAAAGCTTCTAACTGATGTAGCTTATTGAAGCCACGAGCTGGAGTCAGTGTGTGAAGAACCCAGTCAAAATGTATAAATCTTCATTCCTCTCGTGAAGAACTGTAGCACATTTTCTTGGCAGGCAAATACATGAAAGATTGCAAGGAGGATACGCCAGTGAGACAAAAATATGCATATATAGGTTTCTTTTTTTCTTTTTCTTATTTTTTTATATATCCCTATGGCCACAAACACTCAGAATGATGTAAATAATTTGTGCAAACAACAAAGAAGGTCAACAGCTCTTTACATTACCATTTTACTGATGGTAACATGGAGAAACAAGGAGTTTCATCTGACTTTGAGCTCTCTCCCAAGGCACTGGTCAAAATAGAAAGTTGAGATAGAAGGGAAAGAAAATGCCTAGAGTCAGAAAGTGGCATGGAGTAATGAACTTTCTTCCTTCAGGTAAGGAAAGAAATGGTGTTGTCTGTTCAATCCCCATCATTTCATAAGCCTACTATTGTGTGGGGCTCCTAGAGCAGGCAGGGGCTGGTGGTGACCCCACCTTTTTCACCTTGAGCTGGGTCCACCTGCTCAGTCATTCACCCCTGCACAGCCTCTGTGAGTTTGGTAATAGACTGTGGGCACAGATTGTTACATAGAGTTCAGGGAGAATGCAGAAAGAAAGGACTCTCTGGTTGGAGTACTAATCAGAGAAAATGTTTTAGAAACTGGCTTTTGAAATGGTCCTGATTTTTGACTAGTACGTCTGCTTCTGAGGATCCAGCCGAAGGAAGAAACCACAGGTGCAATAAAAAACATGTTCACTGAAGCATCTGAGATGCTACTGCCCTCTTGCAAATTTGGAACTTTGCAATGGTGGTAGCCAGGTCATCCAGTGTCAATCGAGGAGGAAATTAATGAGCTGATAGGTCAGTGTACTGGAATGATTTTGTAGCTGTGGACATCACCACATATATATGTGTCAGGCATTTTGGACAGCATTAGCTCTTAATTTATACAATCATTCTGTGAAGTGCTTATAATTACTACCCCCATTTTCCCAATGACAAACACATGCACAGCAAGCTGGTAATCGGCAGAGAAGAGTTGTGCACCCCAGGCATATCAAGTCCTGATCTTAAAGTCTGACCACTTTCTTTTGCTGCAAGAGATGCTCGAATCAAAAAACATCCTCCCACCACATATGCCAACACGATCCCTTCCTCACTGTGACCCATTACACAGTGAACCACAAGTGCCAACTGCAGTGTGCTGTAGCCCTGGGAGATGAGGAAGGAAATGTTCCAGAGCTGTTGCTCTCAGTAGGGCAGATCCCAGAGAAAATCAGGTCCCCACTCCCCAGGAACTCCCACCCTAATATAGTGATGCTTTCTTATAATTTTCCTTAATGTTTCCATCTGCCTAAATAAGCAGACACTTACAAGAAGTTGGTTCTTTTTTTTTAGATTAATGAGAATTTTAGATTAATGATCTTTGGGTCATCATTTTTGCAGAAATTCATTCATGAAACCTACTCTGTGCCCAGCACTATGCTATGAGCTGGGCTTTGGGGATCAAGTACACATCCTATTCTTTAAGGAGCTCCGAGTCCAGTCTCAGAAAAAGAGAAGGAAGTAGATGATTCTAGTGGTCACCAGTGATCTTGGGATGGGCAGGAGGACCCACATACTCAAGGGCTGTAACTGTCATTAGACTATATCATATCCTGAATTTCATTTTCTTAATGCCTTGCTCTCAGTTTTTCATACAATATGTATCTTTCTTAAAAAGGCAGACTATATATTAACGTCTCATTAATGGAAAACTCTGGTTAGTCAATCTTGAGATAATTGACTATTTTAGTACATGCTCATTGAATGCTAACATTTAAATCAATTGTTTATCTATCAAGGATTCATCAATTAAGCCTTTGAAAAAGAGAAGGAAGAAAGGAAAACCAAGCTGGATTTGTTTATAATGTCACAGAAAATGCACAAAATGAAATTCAGGGTAGAAAACACATTTAAAAGGCACATTAAATAGACACATTTATTTGAAAATTTATTTATATTACATATAAACATAATATACAATAGACTTTAAAATTCCCAGATTCCTCATAGGGTATACAAAGTTAAAATATTTAGTTTAATAAGGAAAGTTATGTGTATATCTGAACACATAATTCACAAAGCATTATTTTATCACTCCCCAAGCAATATCCTCATAATAGCAATTTTAAAATTAAGCACCCAATAAAACAAAGGTCATCAACATTTTGTCCTCTGGCTTTCTCTCAAAGGTGGCAGCAGCTTGAAGAAGATTCTGTGAATGAAGGGCCCTTCACCACCCACAAGTCTACTTGGGCTCATCCTCCCTATTCAGAATATAGGAAATAGGAATAAATTTTCCAGTCAGCCCAGGTAGAAAAACACTGGGATACAACTTAATAAGTCAAGCCCTCGATCTTGGGGCTTCCCTTATGAAACTTATTCCTGCAAAGGAGATGCTAAGCCTACTTATAATTAAACCTAAGAGTCATCCTCAGAGAGCCTCTTTTGTTGTTCCGATGTGGCTTCTCTCTCTAAGCCAACTCTGCAAATAAACTCACTACCCTTCCCCCTACGTGGTACATGACTCCCAGGGGTATGCCTCTTCCTGGCAATGAGGGACAGGACTCCCAGGGATGAATCATGGCATCATGGGATTGATGATGTCTTCTTGACCAAAAGGGGGACAAGTACTGAAATAAAATGAAGTTTCAGTGGCTGAGAGATTTCAAATAGAGTCAACAGGTCACTCTGGGGGTTATATTCTTATGCATTATATAGATATCTCTTTTTAGTTTCTAGTGTATTAGAATAGCCAGAAGGAAGTACCTGAAACTGTTGAACTGTAATCCAGTACACTTGATTCTTCACGATGATGATTGTATAACTATATAGCTTTTATCGTGTGACCGGTTTTATCATGAAAACCTTGTGACTGACACTCCCTTTATCTACTGTATGGGCAGATGAGTAAGAAAATACAAAGAAAAATAAATAATAAGGGGGGAAGGGGCATGGGATATTTAAGGTGTTCCTTTATATTTTTATATTTTTCCCTTTTTTGGAGTAAAGAAAATGTTCTAAAATTGATTGTAGTGATGAATGCACAACTATATGATGATACTGTGAGCCATTGATTGAATACTTCGGATGGATTATATGGTGTGTGACTATATCTCAATAAAACTGCATTAAAAATAAAAAATAAAAAAAACAGGAAAACATTGGGATAAAGGTGGTGAGAGAAAAGGCAAAGGGAAGTTATCAAGTTGCCTCCCCTTGGACAAACACCCAAACACCTCGATATCATGGGATCACAGAAGTAACGTTGTGGGTGTTTTTAGAAAATCATTGTCCAGAATAAAAATGGGAACTACAGAGGAATCATCACTCCTCTCTCATGCCCTGCCACCTTCTGACTCTGTGTGCTCAGATTTTCTATATCAAGCCTTAGCATCCTCATCAGTAAAAACAAGTAATAATATTCACAACCTGAGACTGTGATGAAGATTGAATGGGAGAAATGCATGCAGAGCTCAGTGTGAGCCCCCTATTTTCTCCTCTTCCCAGCTATTTGGTTACTTGGTGTCTTAGTTCCCTAGGGCTGCTGCAACAAAGTGCCACAAACTGGGTGACTTTAAACAACAGAAATGCACTGTCACAATTCCGGAGACCAGAGGTCCAGAACTCAGGTGTCGGCATGGCCACGCTCCCTCTGGAACCCGAAGGGGAGAGCCCTTCTCTCCTCCTCCAGCTTTGGTGTTTTGCCAGCCATCCTTGGCATCCCTTGGCTTGTCGCTGCGGCACTTCAATCTCTGCCTCCATCGTCACGTGACCTTCTGCCTCTGCATCCAAATTTCCCTTGTCTTATACAGACACCAGCCTTATGGGATTAGGGCCCATCCTAACCCAGTTTGGCCACATCTTATCTAATCACATGTTCAATGACCCTACTTCCAAATGAGGTCACTGAGGTAATGAGGGTTAGGTCTTCAATTTATCCCTCCGGGGGACACAATTTAATCCATAACTGGTGGGAATCCCAAAGGTGAGTGAGATGAGGATCCCTTATTGTGATCTGATTCCAGGCATAATGCATTGGCTCTGACAATTATAAATAACAATACAAAGACAACATTCCTGTGTGGACTGTTTGTTACTTTTCAAAGCACACCTATTACATGCTATTACATCATCTGATCCTCAGAGCAGTCCTGCTAAATGATTCTAAAGAATTCCTTAGATGAACATGTGGATTTAAAGATAAAACGTGAAAATGTGACTAGGAAGGAGGATGATGATAAAGCATTTAAACCATAGAAAGGGAGGGGAAAAGCCTTTTAAATGGTTGATTTCCAGGGAGATGATTGTGCTTTCACAGCCTCTGTGTAAGTGTCTGTGCGTGCATTTCTGAGACGCATACAGAATGAATGAGCATAGGGGAGATGAGAGCAAGAGGCAGCACGGGCTTCAAGCGATTTCCTGAAGGAAAAGAGAATAATTAGGTAGTACAGTCACCACTTTCTCATGTATTACCCGGGGTGAGAAATTCATCACAGATGCTGCTTTCCCTCCACCCTCTGCACCTCCCTACCAACTGCGAAAGCTAGTGTGAAGGTCTTTCTGTGGACGGGGAATGCAAAGGCAGGCAAGACAGCATGATGGGAGATAGAGGGTGAGGGAAAATGAGGTGGCCAAGGGTATCCCAAGGCTGCTTGTGTCTGATGGCAAACAAAGGAACTTTAATTTTTCAAACTTGACAGCTGCAGAAATGTGAGACTGAACAGACTGTGTCAAAAATGAGAATTACTGTTTTACTTCTAAAGCATAGGAAGTACTGGAGTGGGGTGAGGACAATGGAGACCCTTTCGTCTCCTCCCTCATTCAATCACAATGGAATCGAACACTTCACCCATGCTGTGCCCGTCATTAAGATCCTTCCAGAAATCTGTTTAAGAAGACACGGGCTTTGAGAGAACATGACAAAATATATTTTAATAGCTGACATAGCAAATACCTGGATTTGGACTCAAGATTGCTTTTCATGAAAGCAGATTATCTATGAACCTGTCGATTTTTAACAGAATAAAATGTAAGCCGGGATGGGAGGTGGATTGACAGGCACTGTGACCTCCCCTTCCCACATCCTGAGGCCACACCGCACAGCCCGATGGGTTTATAACTGCTCAGACTTTCTTGCAGAAAGAGGCATTTGCGTGTTCTTAATTGGGTCCCCTAAGCATAGCGCCTACTCAGGCACTCTTTCAAGTACAGATCTTTTTCCTTCATCGATAGGTAGGAGTTACTTCTTTTGCTTTGAGACAATTTTCAGAAAAGTTGTAAAAGGCAGGTGCACATCTGGAAAAGGTATTCCTTGTCAAGGAGACACGCTTCTGGCTTTTCTAAAAGAAGTAATTACTGACTGTGTTGCTGGGAGCTGTAGCTGCAGTGAGGAGGAAAGCACACCTCCTCTCTCAGCAGAAGAGAAGGAAACAAAACGAGTAAACATTGGTAACAGTAACTTGTCAGAGCAAGCACTACTCTTGGAGATTGCTGGTGTCTCCCCTCAGCTTTCTCTTTCTTTTTAACAACTGTTTATTTTTACTGATAACACATGTAAAGCCTGCTCGCTATAGAAAAAAATCTTAACGCATAAAAACAAGAAAATTAACCCAGGGACCATGATGACTACTATTTTGATGTATTTTCTGTCAATCCTTTATCATGTATTTTTAAATATTAGTATCAAGGTAGAATTTCTTATTATTATTTATTAGTATATAAAGTCTGATATTGACTAATTTACTATACTGCTCTATATTCTTCTACAATATCAATGTTACTGAATATATAATATTCCATTGTATCTACTGCACTGTATGGAAAGCTAAGCATGAATTTGACCATGCACTATTCTTAGAAATTTAAATTGTTTCCCCCTTTTTTTGTTTGTTAATATAAATAATTTTTTTTCAGTAAGCATTTAGATACATGAACACTTGCCTCATTTTAAAACTATTTCCTTATAAGTGGTTTTTAGAATTGGAACTGCAGGATTAAACATGTTTGGAGTTTTTAAATTATATTGTTTTCTGGCTCAGGCTGTTCATCACATCCACAGTCCAGATTCCCCTGACCAGGAGAAGAGGAGGGTGAGGATGTCACGCAAAGGCAGTGCCAAAGCACCTCCAAGAGCTGATCAAAATTCTGCCATACGCTTTTCTGCCATCTATCTCTTGATGCTAGAAATTCCTTTAAGAAGAAATCAAGTCTTTTATTACAAAATAGACGTGTTCTTTGTAAAGGGTTACGAGGAAGAAACACTTCAACTGAAATTCATCAGGTATGTATGATCTATAATAAAACATATGTTCCTTTCAAATCCCCATATATCAGTAAAATTTTATAAAATACAGTTCCTAAAAAGGAAGGAGTAGAAAATTAAAGGGGAAAAAATTTGGTATTTGCAGGTCAAAATTCATGGCTGTCACAATATTCCCACACAAAATTTGTTAGGAACAGAAGAGACATTCAACCCTGACCTCACACCAAAAAATGGAAAGAAAAAAAAAATGTTCCTAAGAATAAAAATGCACTTCTTATCTGGTTGTAAACCAGCATAATTTCATTGAAGGACTTTTGCTTCTAACTAAGCTGGATTAACAGGGGCTGGATTTACCCTCCTGCCTGAAACAACCCAAATATATGAGATGACATCTTTGTAGCAATGGTTTTCAAGGCACCAGACATCAGATGACAAGTGAGAGTGATCCCTGACCACATGTAGGAACTCAGTCCTAGCTGCATGATTTTACTGTAAACCTACAATTTCTCTAACAGAAAAAAGTCAAAAAAATAAAAAACAAAAAATGAAGGTGATCCTCAAAGTAGATAATCAAATGGCCAATAAGGACATTAAGAGATATTTAAACTGTCAGTAAGGACATGAATATCATTAGGCATTAGGGAAATGAAAATCTAAACTACAATGAGATACCACTTCACATCTATACAATGACTATAATCACAAAGACAAACAATTACAAGTGTTGGTGAGGATGTAGAAAAATCAGAATGTAAACTGGTGCCACCACTTTGGGAAATGGTTTTGCAGTTACTAAAAAACTTAAACGTAGAATAACCATATGACAAAACAATTTCACTCCCAATTATATAACCAAGAAGACTAAAAACATATGCCCATGCCAAAACTTGTGCATGAAAGTTCATAGCAGTATTATGATAGTAGAAAAAAGTAGGAAAAACCAAAATGACCGTTAGTTGATAAAAAGAGAAACAAAATGTGGTATAACCATACAATGAAATACTACCTGGCCATAAAAATGGAATAAAGTCCTGATACACGCTACAGCATGGATGAGCCTTGAAAACATTACCCTAAGTAAAAGAAGCCAGACACAAAAAGCCAAATATTTTATAGTTCCATTTATATGAAATGTCCACAATGGGACTGTAAGTGGATTCATGGTTGCCAGGTACTGGGGATAAAGGGAAAATGGTAAGTGACTGTTATAGGAAGGGGGTTTCCTTGGGGGTGATGAAATGTTCTACAAGTAGGTAGTGGTGACAGCTGCACAACTCTGAATATATTAAAAACTACTGAATTATACTCTTTAAAATGAGAAATTTGTAGAATCTGAATTATATTTCAATAAAGCTATTATTTAAAAAAGAATGTGAAATACTTAAGAGTTCTGGAGGTGGCAACTTACATAAGTAAATATATGGAGTTTTTTTCTTATTATTTAAATCTCTTTAAAATGTAATTTACTCATTAAATAAAAATAATAACTACAGGGGCTTTTAACATATGTTTAAGTAAAATATTAACTGAAATAGCATAAAGGCTTAGAGGGGAGGAATGAAAGAATACTATGTTAAGGTTCTGATACCATATGTGAAGTGCTAAAATAGCACTTGAAGGTCGATAAGTTAAAAATACATACTGTAAACATCATTATATTATTATTATAAAATAAGCAAAAAAAAGAAAACAACAACAGAGGAATAAATATTCTATTCAAGTGCACATGAAACAGACTAAGAAACACTATATTCTGGGCCTTGAAACAAATCTCAATAAACTTGAATACTTAAAGTTATAAAAAAGTATGGTCTTTGCCCACAATGGATTTAAGTTAGAAATCAGTAACAGAAAGCCATCTTGAAAATAAAACCAAATTTGAAAATGAAACATCATACTTCTAAGTAATATGTGTCAAAAAGAAATCAAAAGGGATATTAGAATGCATTTTGAACAAACTAAAAATAAAATCACTGCCCATCAATATTTTTGGGACGCCACTAAAGCATATTTAGTGGAAATTTTATAGCACTGAACACCAAAATCAGATAAGAAAATCAAATTAATGACTATAGGCTACACCTCAAAAAGAGCATAATAAACCCCAAGTCAGCAGAAGAGCAGAATGATGATGATCAGAATAGAAACAATAAATAAGTCAACAGAGAAAATCAATGAAATCAAATGCTAGTTCTTTGAGAAAATCAGTAAAACTTATAAACCACAATCCTGAAAGACCAGGAAAAAAGCGCGCAAAAAAAAAAAAAAACAAAAAAAAACAATATTAGGAATGAGGGGAGGAATCACTAGAGATCTAAAGATATTTTTTTAAATGGTAAAAGTATAAATAATTTTATGCTAATAAATTTGACAACTCATGAAGAAATAGTCAAGCTGAATAGTCCTATGCCTATTAAAGAAATGGAACTTGTATTTAAAAACCTTCCAAACAATAACAACAACAACAATAACAAAATAACCCCATACTTAGATAACTGGTGAATTCTACCAAGCACTCGAAGAAATCCTACCAACTCTACACCATCTCTGAAAAATCAAAAGAGGAAGGGATACTCTCAATTCATTTTGCAAGACCAGCAATACCCTAATATCAAAACAAGATGAATGAATATGGTACAAGAAAAGAAAACTCCAGACCAATATCCCTTATGAACATATGAGCCAGAATTCTGAACAAAATTTTAACAAAGTGAATCTAGCGGTATATAAGGAGGATAATTCATTGTGACAATGTGGGATTTATCCCAGCAAAGTGAGATGATTTAACATTCGAAATCAATGAAATACACTATATTAACAAACTAGAAAAGAAAAAAAAAGCATGTGTTTATCTAGGTAGTCACAGAAACAAAGAATTTGATAGGAAATAGAAGAAAACTTCCTGAGCCTTGTAAAGGGCAATAATTTAAAAATCTATCACCAATATCATAGTTAAAGATGAAAGAATACTTTTCCCCTAAGATGGAGAAAAAGACAAGGAGGTCTGCTCTTACCTCTGCTACTTGACACTGTCCTGGAGGTTCCAAAAAGGCAAGAAAAAGAAATAAAACACACCACACTGTAAAAGAAGTAAGGCTATGTAGAAAATCTGACAGAAGCTATGAAAAAGCTCATAGTACCAAAAGTGATTTTAGCAAAGTTCCAGGATACACAATGAATATACAACTCAATTGTATTTCTAAACACAAGCAACAAACAATAAAAAAAAATTCTAAAGAAATATTCTCAGGAAAAATTAAAGAATCCCTAAATAAATGGAAAGGTTCATCTAACTCATAGGTCAGATTATTGGTCAGATGTCAATCCTCCCCAGTAGATTTACAGAAATGAAGTAATCCCAGTCAAAATTCTAGTAGGTATTTTGTAGAAATTGAAAGCTGATTACAAAATTCATACAGCAGTGAACAACCTTGAAAAAGAAGAACGAAGTACAAAGACTAACACCACCTAATTTTAAGAGTTGTTGTAAAACTCAAGTAGTAAATACTGTGGTACTGATATAAAGTAAACTAATAGATACTTTTTAAGAAAACTAATAGGACATAATACAGAGTCTATAAACATACTCACACATATTTGGACAACCAATTTTTGATGAGACTTGTATGGAGAAAGAGTTGTCTTTTCAACAAACGGAGCTAGTAAAATTGGATATCAATATCTAAAAATGCAGACTTTAATTCCTATCTCACATCACATACACAAGTTAACTCAAAATGGATTTTAGATATAAATATCAAAACAAAAGATATAAGAATTCTAGAAGAAAATCTGTGTGACATTGAGCTGAGACCTTTCTTAAATACAACACCAAAAGCACAATCCATAAAAAAAGAAATTGATAAACTGGACTTCATCAAAATTAGGAATTTGGGTTTTTTTCAAAGACATCGTTAAGAAAATAAAAGACAAGCCACACACTGGTAGAAAATATTTGCAGAGCAATATCTGATAAAGTAATCATAAGAATTTTCAAAACTATAATGAGAATAATAAAACTCAAGGAAAAACTTGAACAGACACATCATGAAAGAAGTATAGATGGCAAATAGACAAATGAAAAGTTGCTCAATATTATTAGTCCATTAGGGAAATGCAAATTTAAATCACAATGCAGTATCACTACACAAGTACTAAAATGGCTAATACTAAAAAGACTGGTTATTTCAAGTGTTTGTGAGGATGTGGAAGAGTTGAAACTCTCATACATTGTTGGTGAGAATATAAAATGGGACAATCACTTTGGAAAACATTTTGGCAGTTTCTTAAAAATGTAGCCATCCTCCTACTATATGATCCAGCCATCCCACTCTTAGCTATTTACCCAAGAGAAAAATAGCATGTGTCAATACAAAAACTTGTACCTGAAAGCTTATAGCAGCTTCATTTGTAATAGCTCAAACAATCAAAATATCCATCACAGGAGAACTGATAAACAAATTGTGATATATCCATACAATGAAAAACTACTCAGCAATAAAGAAAGAATGAAGTACTGATCCATACAGCATCACAGATGAATCTTAAGATGAAAGAAGCTAGGCCATAAAAAGAGCATAGGCTCTTAGATTCCATTAAATAACATTCTAGAAAATGCAAACTAATCTAGTTTAATGCAATGCAAACCAGTGGTTTCCTGGGGATGAGGTGTGGGAAAGTGGTAGAGAAATGGGGAAAGGATTACCAAGGGGCATGAGGAAACTTTTGGAGTGATAGATATGTATGTTTTAGTTTCTTGGCTGCTGAAACAAATACTGTGCAATGGGTTTAAAATGGGAATGGCTTAAACAACTAGAATTTATTGGCTCATGGTTTTGAGGCTAGGAAATGTCCAAAAAATCAAGGCATGACCAAGGCAATACTTTCTTCCAGAAGGCTGTGGCATTCTGGTGCTGGCTGCTGGTGATCCTTGGCCCTTGGCTTTTCCAGCAGACAGCAATACACATGGCAATGCCTTCTCATTTCTCCCATGGGTTCTGTTGACTTCTAGTTTCTGGCTGCTCTCCTTGGTTTCCCACTCATCCACCTTTCACCCTGCTTAGAAAGGACTCCAGTAATCCAGATTAAAGTCCAACCTGATCTAGATGGGCCACACCCTAAGTGAAGTAACACCTTGAAGAGATCTTACTTACAATGAGTCCACATCCATCAGAATGCAGACCAAGACCAAGAACATGTCCAAACCAGGGGACACAATTCAACCCACATCAATGTGTTCATTACTTTGATCATGGTGATGGTTTCACAGGGATATAGTATATAAATATGTCAAAACTTATCAATTGTATACTTGAAATATGTGCAAGTTATTGTATACCAATTATACAAAAGAACCTCATTTTGGCTCCTCATTGCTCAATAAATGTAAAATAACGCTTTAAATAAATGTATTGCTCAACCTGATAGTCAACATTTTCAAAAATCAAAATTAAATTTACTCTTTATTTTTGTTTGTCATTGTTTTCTAAAAAAAAACTTCAATTCAAACTACACAGTTCTCTTACTGTCTCCGTGTGTTCCCCAGTCCCACTATTACACCCAAATAAGAGGGGCTGCTAACCTGGGCTGCTAACCTGGGCTGCCTGCTTTTGGGGGACCCACATATCACATACACACACAAATACATTTATGAATGATTTCATGATTGTTTCTGTCATTTGGAATCCAGCACACAGCACTGCTATATACAGTCCGTATCCCTAAACATACACTCTCAAGATCAACACCATTCAGTCTCCAGGAAAACCTTCTGCTCATTTCTTGTGCTATATCCTCAATATAAAGTACAGCTTGTCCACATGTCTTGAAGGTTTGTGGGATCTACCAATATGGAGGACCAACACTCATCTTAGTCATGCACCCCCCAAAATTAAAAAAAATAGGCATTCAAAGTAAATTTTTAAAATTATGCATTTATGTAAAAATTTAAATTCATTTAATTTTTTTAAATTTAAAAATTATTAAAGATCTGTTTTAAGATTTATGCCTAAAGTGTACACATTTTAAAGTACAGGCCATTTATGAATATATTATGTATAACATAAATCATAATCACAAATTGAAATAAAAAATTAATTATAAACTAATATAAAATAATATTTACATTTCTCATTCCAAGGGATCATCTTGTGCTTTCCCAGGAATGCATATACCCCACTGCAGAGAGCACTTGACTCTGCTGGAAACAAAAGAATGGTCAGAGAAAAAAAGGAAAAGATAATATTGACAAATGACTATGGTGACAGCAAAAAAAAATTATGGGGAAATTAATAGACCTGAGAGAATACAGCAAGTTAAAGAACTTTCATCTCCACTTTACTGAATTTTAGAAAACAAGGTGCATGTATGTCAGATGTTCTATAGTCATATCTAGGATATGTTGCAGGAAGTTAATAGGGGACTAGTAGTTTCCCCTTCATTTTCATAATATAATCTATTTGTCTTTGTTGAATTTCACTAAGTAACTATCCACAAACTAAATTTTCATGGACTTTAAAGTTTTGGCTAACATATTTACTCATGAATCTAAAAGAGGGATGTTATTTTTAGACAAATAATTCCTTATCTAAAGAGCTTAAATCTTTAAACTCTGGTTAAGCTTCTAATTTGAAGAGTTAAGCTTTAGACAGGCTTTTTGGTATGGTTAGGAGATCAAAATCCTTAAGAAAGTTAGTTATTTTATTCTTTGGGACTCTAAGAAATATTTATCAATACTGGACTTACATCTGATATCCAAAATCTTCAGAAGAAAATCTCACTTATACCTGCATCAGAGGTGATAGTGTTAGGCCTAGACAGACGTGGACCCTATGAACCTTACTATATGCCTTATTGAAATCAAACCCTTGTGTCTACATTAGTTCAGTGATCCACCAGCCCAGTGACCAGCTAGCCATATCAGATTAGTTGAATCAGAGGTCATAAAGATAATTGGGGTGATTGAAGATTGTTGATCGCTTTGTGGATTTTGAATATATTAAATACCTAATATTGCATTTTATTAATAAGTATGTTGCAATTTATATAGATGGATCAATTCATACAGTGCCTAAGACACCGTTCACTTTCATAGATGTGCTTACTTTGTTCATATGCTTAGTCTTTAGTTCCCAAGAAACTTGAAGCATAAACAATCATTGCATTTTATTAATTAGTATGTGGCAATTTATATAGATGGATCAATTCATACAGTGCCTAAGACACCGTTCACTTTCATAGATGTGCTTACTTTGTTCATATGCTTAGTCTTTAGTTCCCAAGAAACTTGAAGCATAAACAATCAAGCTGGAATAAATAGAGGGTCCTCATTTCTATATTACATTTCCTGAAATTGCCCTTTTCCTTCTCCGTGTAAGTGGTCGAGGTTTAGTCCTAGCTGAAGACAGTGTCGCCAGAGCAAATGCAGTCTCCATGGCCAACTTCCCTCCAGCTCATCTCAAGGGCTTTCCACTCCAGCCACTCAAGCTGCAGCTCTGCCCATTCATTTCCCTAGGATCCACGTTCCACACTGAATTTCAAAGCCCCCAGGAACGAGGCCAAGCTTCCTTCTCCGTTCTCCCTCCTCCTCCTACCTCCTGTTTCTTCAGCTCACAGTTGCACAGACTAATACCCACACCAGTCATGTTCGTGGGTGATGTGAAAACTTGATACTGCCCTCACCATCTTTGTTCTACAACCAAGAAGAAAAATAGTTTACTTCCTACAAACCCTGCCCTTGGGATTCATGGATGTCCCTGCTTTTTCTTCTTCAGTAGCTCCAATATCACTCAATCCAGGTTGCAGTAACTTCAAAGATAGTCTGTTCACCCACACAACATAGGAAACACATCTTAGCTTTCTTCTCTCCTCTTTCCTATCTTTGTTTCTAAGAACGATTCTTAGTTCTTAGAAACAGTTTCTCTAAAAGCTCCCACTCTTCAAACTGTCCCCCTGTGTCTCATGATCATCCTTCCATCAGAATTCCCAACACAGCCCACTCTCAGGAGACCATCTGTCTGGGCTTCATGCATACATTTAGTTTCATCCTGAAAATTCACTATTATTTCCTCAGCGAAGGGCCATTTAGTACCTCTGAGTCAGTCAGATGCACAGGCCTCTGGGGAGGGGATTTGACTTGCTGTGCCTTCTTAACTGATGAGTCTCCTCTACTGCCAGGACTTGTCCAGGCTTGTTTCATGCTTTGAACATTACTTTGGCCATGACTCACCCTCATGAAATCTTAATTAATCCTTGAATGTTAAGCTGAGAAATAAATATCATATTGCCCAGTCAACGACTCCAACCTAAATATGGATTCTCCCCACCCCGCATAATTCTTCCTACACTCCTTGTCTCAGTAAAAATTCCATGGCTATTGGCTTGTTCACAGTATCGAGACACTACGTATTTTATTTAAACACTTATCCAGTTGTCTTTTGTCTCATCTATTAAATATTATTATCCCTTATCATTTTTTCCTAGAGCAGGAGGTTTTACTGTTTGGCTGCTTGCATACACCTGGGGATAAGGCAACTTGGATGTTCAGGAGAGTTCTCATGCTGTGCAATATTGATCTTTGCAGTACAGGCAATTTTTTTACACCAATATAAGTTATTTCACATTGAAGCTATGCTAAAGTTTGGACATTACTAAACAGATTAGAAAAAAATTGGGGGGGGGCATTATTACATTTGAGTCTAGAGAAATATAGTCACTAAAGGAAAGGAAAGAGTGTCTAGTATGAGGTTCTGGACAGTGGCTGTGATGATACAGTAGATGTGTCCTCATTCTCTTTTGGATGAATGACAAACCCAGTTTTTCATCTTTTTTTTTCTAAAAACATAAAAATATTTGAATTCTAGCTGTAATTTGGCAAAAAAAGTTTAATTTTAAGTAGGAGAAACACTAGAACAGTTCAAAGTGTTATTAATAGAAGCTAAATAACAAATAGGAATGTCAAAATCAAGGATAACTATAGGAAATTTTCAAATTGAGGCAATCTGTGGGGGAAAAAAGGACAGAGTGAAAGAAAAGAACAACATGAGGTAGATATGAAAATCACTAAAAATAAACCATCAGTTGCTGTAGATTTGAAGACAGATCTCCAAGGGCTGACAACAGCTCCCCATTAGGATGAAAAGTATTTTTGAATGCTTATTTATTTTTGTTAGATGTGTTATCCCATAGGAGTAAAGGAATCTTGTTCCTAAAACACAATCCTGTACCATATGCATATTGTGCACAAACAACCGAGAGAAACCATCCAAGAGCAAAATATCTTGTTCAGGATCTCTAAAAAATCTGCAGATTTTACATTTCTAAGGATATTTAAGAGTATGTCTTTCTTTTCTATTATTTTATACAACCTGATTGATTTTCAAAATACAAATTGTCTATTTAAATGCTTCCAATCTATCAGAATGGGAATGTAGTTTCCAGAAAGAAAATGGTGATAGTCATTCAACTATATATATTCTTTCTACTCTGCATGCTGTGCTATAGCCTTTGGGAGAAAACAAAGAAATAGAAATTAAGATTTCTGCAACTGTAGTTTACAAAATGTAAAAAAGTTAAATAATATAATTTAGATAAGCAGGGAAGAGGGTTTGTTAATGCTCACACAAAGCATGAGTAAGGATCTGGTGGTGTCAACAAAGGGGAAGAGTTGGAGGAAAATTGACTGTTCTATTTGGAAGAAGAACTATAAAGCTAGATAAGAGGCAGAGATGAATTCAAGTGTGGAAAATAATTAGGTTCATAAGCTGAATCAATTCTCTATAAGCCCTTTCTCTTCTCTAATCACAAAAGCCCAAGAAGCAGCAGAGACATTTCTGAGGAAATTTTATCTTATCCACAGGCTCCTGAATGAGGACATCCCTGGGATGCCAAAGAAGAAGTCAATTATAAGACCTCAGATGGTGCTGCGTGGGATTTTTAGATCTTCTAATATCTTACTCATCATGTGTACAAACAAAGCAACTGACAATAAAAAGAAAAGAAAAAATTGCTAGACTGAAACGACATTCATAAATGTTTCACAGATAACATATAATTAAGAGATTCCATAACAACTGCAGGTGCTGCTTTGCTGTCTGTGTAGCTCTGCAGTGTTCTCTTCTTTATGGAGCCAAAATCAACACAATGAATATGAAGTCAACAATTCAAGACAGTTGTCCTGAATGTCAACATTGTACAAGTTGCTTTTCCTTTGATGGAAGAAAGCGAGCATTCCAGAGAAGGACAACAGTTCTTAAATTCAGTGCACATCAGAGAGCCAAGAGATCTGTGGTATACACTTTTGAACAAGCATATCAGAAGCCATTGGCCTTCTACATAACAGTAGTAAAAGAGGAAATGATGTGTATATTACCACTTATTTTGGCAACTGCTAAATCAGCAACATTGAAATAGGTGTATTAATAGTGAATAGCTGTTTGAACATTAGTTACTACTACACTTAGGGACATCTCAGCACCTGCTAAAGGTTATTACCGTGTCATTGAAAGAAATCAATAGATAAAGAATCTAAAATAATTTATATGTTATGAATACCACAGTCGATCAATGATTGCAATTTCAAATATTCTACTTACAGACTCAGGTTCTTTTACACCTTGTGTCAACCAGCTTTGGAAATCAGGTGATAAGTGGAAATGGACCTTTCTAACCATATTTTTACAGAAGGAAGCTGAACATCATGTTGATTTTTGACTCATTATTCCAAGGAAACTACCGTTATTCATTTACCCCAAATCCTGTGTCATTGAGCGTAAGCTTCTCTCAAACTAAGGTCTTTCTCTCCTTTGTCATTTTTCATTCTATCAACCTCAACTGTCTATACAAGGCTTATTTTTGTAACTGTTGAGAAAGTGGTAAGGGATTGGGCTTTAGAGACAAATCACCTGGCTATAATGAGGGGAGAAGATATAGACTTCTCATCTATTCAAGCAGGACTCAGCATCTGGAAAGATGAATGAGGACCTTGGCCCACGAAAGAACCAGAAAATAACCCATATGATAAAGGACACTAAAGCTGAGGGAAGATAAAACTTGCCCTAGGCACTACACTGTCTTGGGTGTCCCCTTCCCTTCCCTCTCCCTTCCTCACGCTGCCCAGCCTGGCCCACAGCCTCCTGGAACGGGCAGGTGGCTCACCACTCCAAAGGGACAGTAAGTAATGGAGGCAAAAGAGTCCTTTGTACAAGGTCACCCAGAAAATTGAGGACAGTGGCTGAGTTATAACTGAACCCTGACTCCTTCCTGTTTTAGCTGGGTGGTAATTAACAGCTGAGCAGGGTTTTTGTGTTCTGATGCCCTAGCTAGAGGATGTCCTTGGTCTTTACCTCTCGCCCTTTCTGCAAAGCTCCCTAGTTAATATACATTCCCTATTTATAACTTTTCTCTTAATTTTTATAATACTTGACTATTGAAGGCACTTAGGGAATATATTCCTGGGAATATTGCCCTGCACTTGCTGTATCTTAAAAGCACTGTATGGAATACTCTTGTCTCTTTTACAAAGTGTAATCTTAGACCTTGGTTTAGCAAGCTCAGTTGACCTTGCTTTGGAGTTGGGTGCCGTCATGAGGGTGAAGATTCCTCAAGGGTTTTCTTCAAAAAAACCCTTCTCTCATTGCATCACCAGCCCGGCTCAGGCCCTTCTGTCCTTCCTGCCGCTGCCGCCAGGGGCTGCTTTGCAGGCGATGATAATGCTTGGCTGGGAAATGGGCTTTGGTCTTGGTGGCATTTTGTTCCCAGCTCCAAGCAGCAACTTCTGGAAAGTAGGGAGGGGCCCAACAATTGCTGCTGCCAGGGATGCTGCTAAAAGTTATGACAAGGCAAGAAAGTCTAGGATGTGGAATCTTTTTGTTTCTTTTTTCCAGCTCTTTTGGGCTCAGTGGGTGTACATTCACATGCATATGTGTGCATGCTTCAAAAAATGGCCTCACATAAATAGTGGTTTACTCCAGAATTGAACCCATAGACTAAGAGAAAAATACGCTTTCATAGTTTGATAAAATCTCTTTAATGATTTCCCAAAGATGAAATAAAATTGCTCCTGTTGGGAAAGAAGTGCGAGAGAAGTTCTTACTTAATTCAAGATTTTTTTTTTATAGTCCCATTCCATATTTTGAAAAATTCATAATCCCTAGCTTTAGAGTTTAAGCTCACAGATAAATTTTGTGAGGGAAAATGTCCACAACAAAAAATAAGTTGTTCTTGCACTTCGAATTGGGTTGGAATTTAGACATGATTCAGTATTTACAAAAAAAAACAGAAAACAAAAACCAAAAAACAAATATGCACTAAGCACCCAGTAGGTGATTGCTATTTAAAGATAAGACATAATTTCTGATTTCAAAAAGATTACTCCCTAATGAAGGAAGCGATAAATTAGAGAATAAATGTGTTTACCTTTGAACAATAGCCTGAACATAAGTCACTCCCCAGGACTGATAACCTTTGCTACACCTCCAAATCTGAACTTAACATTTAAGTTCCAGAACGTGGGCTTCCTCGGGTATCTCAGGGCCCCCGATCCCTCATGCTTGCTCTCAACCTTGGTGGCCTCGATAATGGGACTTAACAATACATGAGCGAGACCACCCCTATGCCTGTGCCACGGACATGAAATAAAACCAGGCACTATGACAGAGACTCTGACATTTACTATTTGACTCCTTAATGCTGAAAGTCTGCCTGGGCTTCTTACCATTCTCTGCTTTTAGATTTCTCTTTGCAGGACTCCACTATTGACGGGATCTCCTGCTTGCCTCCTGCCTGCCAGTCTTTTCCTTGTTAGCCTTATTAACCCTATGGATACCATGTTTTCCTTTCCTGACTGAGGCTGCAGGTGAGGACAGCTGGGGATGACCTCCAGCATTTTCCCTTACCTACGGGGCAGGGCAACTTACAGGTTCTAATCTTTTTCAGTCTCAGCAATCCAAGCTGCCTAGCCCTAGTAGACAGGCCCTGCTTACTTCCTTACAGCAGGCTAGGAATGTTAGCTCAAAGTCTGCTGCCACCAAACTCAAGTTCGTACTTTTCCAAATGTTTTTTAAAAAATAGCCCAAATAAGCAGAATTTTAGCTATTTGGAGCCCACCTGCTTTACATACCCTGTGAATCTGCACCTAAAATCTGCTAGTCATAAATAAGACAAATTCTGGGGTTACAAAGACCTGAAGCCACTCTGCCCTTCAGAGCTCTTTGACCCACATACACCCCACCATGCTGCAGCAACATCAACTACACAACCATAACCTATGTAACCATAACCTACATAACATGTAAACCCTTTCTCTGATTCTCCTCTCCCTTGGGAGTTCTCTTGCCTTGCATTCCCTTTTGGGTTGTCCATCATGCCTCAGCCTCCGGAAGGTCTCCTGCTGAAAAGAATCACCCCTCCCATGCAACCTGCCCAAGCACCACCTAAATAACGCTAATTGTGCTACTGCTGGCTCATGGTCAACTCTTTTTTCTTGATCAGCCCACAAATCCTCACTCACAACAGTGCTGCAGGGTCTAGCCATGACTGTCAAGGTCGTCAGATACAGGAACAATTGTGAAGTAGACTGGTCAGGGAAGGCAGTTTTATTTAGGCCCTAAAAGATGGGTAGGATTTGGAGAGAGAGATAAATATCAGGAGCAGGTATATAGCTCTCTAGATGTTTAGTAGATATTCATAGACATCATCAATTACAGAGAAAAATATGGCATGCAACTGAAAGGCTATCCAGAGACCTAACAAAAAAAAAAACAAAAGAATGAAAATAGCAGAAACTTGCTTTTATCATAGTTACAGATGGTTTGGCTGTAATTATCTCCCTTGCGAGTACACGATATTAATAATTTGGATACATATATATTTGTTTATAAATATGCAAAATGAAACAAAAATGTATTAGATAAGTTTATGTATATAGCATTACTATTAAAGTTATACATGATATAATATTATCCATACTTTTAAAATAAGGAAATTGAGACTCAAAGAAAAATTATGCGTAGATGTAGGAGATGACAAAGTGAGGTTTCAAATTGAGGTACGTCTAAATTCAAAGCCCATAGGACAGCATAATAATGCCCTAATGCTACCTCACTAATTACCACTTAGTGATGGATTCTCAAAAGCCTTTAGGAACATCAGTAATCTAACATTCTTAGTTGTTAGGTCACCACATAATAATTTCCTTGGTAGACATGTCTCAATGAGAACCAACAGAGCACTCATTGCAAAAGGAAACCCAAAACAGGTGCTTTCCTTTGGGGATTTTTTTTTCTTCTAGCTCTGCTGAACCTCAAAAACATTCAGCTCTCCAAATCTAAAGTCCCAAAACTAAGAAGTTGTGATGGTATTTTGTAAACTCTAGGCAAACTAACTTTGTAGGGAGAGATGCAAGAACAAAGCAAACTGGGATTTGAAGCAGCCCATTCCAAACCCAGGTTATCCTGGAATGAGAGAGTTCAGTTAGAGACCTTGGAGACTTTCCAGCCAGGCTTCAAAATCAAACTAGACCCTTTGGGCTAAACCAAGACCAAGAATACGGGTAGACTCTAGATCCAACCTACTTCAGACAGGTTGTAGGATTGCCAATGCACTAGACAGGCAGCCCTATTAAATTTTCCTTATGGCAGCAAACATTATTCACTAAAAAAGGACAGTGAGCCTCCCTCAGACACGGACATACTCTTAGATGTTGCACCTGGTCCTTTTTTTAATGTAGAAGGGGACAAAGTTCTTTCCTGTGACCCTAAATACAAGTTCTAAACAAATTCTTAATATTCATTGGTAGAGAGCTTTGTCTAAACATTTAATGGACTGTCACTTTTGTTTTTAATGTTTTCATCATTAATATATGTTTATTTTTGTTGAAGGCTTTTTCAGAATCTGTGGGAAAAAAGACATTAGTAATAGGATGAATTATGTTGAAGACCTTCTTGATAATGAACAATTCTTGTATTCTTAAAATAAATCCTACTTGGCCTTGTTCTATTATTTCCTTAAACTGGTGTTGGATTCTGTGTCTAGTATTTTCTTAAATATTCTGTAAATAAATATCTTACTCTGGGCTTCCTTCATTGCAGAGCCTGTGTCAGACTGGGGAGGAGGTGACATATTTGTGAAATAATTCCAGGAAACAGGAATGATAGAATGGGGATAACAAGATAGGAAAGTAGGAAAGCCCTGTCAAAGGGTGCATTATAAAGATTGTTGCTGTAGGGAAAGGGAGCTTGACTCTTCCAGACCTCTGAGAAGAGAACAGAATGCCTCCCAGCATTGTCCTTACTCTTAGGATCTTAGGAGATACATGCTAGAGAATATTCAAGGGTGAAATGTCAGAATGGCCTCAATTAACTCTCAAATAGTGTGTGTGTGTGCGCTTGTGTGTGGCAGGAGGGGGGAGTATAAATGTGGTAAATTATTTTTAAGTTAGAAAAAACTTAGGTATACTTTTAGAAATTGGGATAGTAGTTACATCTGGACTAGAGGGAAAACGTGGCAATAAACAAAAGATCCAATTCTGAGGACATTTCTCAGGATATTTTGTTCAAGCACTCATGAGGCCCAGGATGAAGCAAGAACTCTTCTTAGAGAAGCTGCAAGATTACAGAAAGATCATGCCTAAAATATAGTGTTCCCTTATACCACCCTAATACCACACATTAGTGCAGTACATTTGTTACAATTCATGAAAGAATATCTTTATAATAGTACTCTTAACTACAGTTCATCATTTACAATGTGGTTCACTGTTTGAGTTGGTCAGTACTGTGTTTTTTAAAAATTTTTTATCCTAAAGTAATATATATAAAATCTAAAATTTCCCCTTTAAACCACATTCAAATATATAATTCAGAGCTGTTAATTAAATTCATAATATTGTCCTCCCATAATGAATATACAGTACCAAAATTTTATAATCTCCCCAAACAGAAATTCTGTACAATTAAATCATTAACTCCTCATTCCCTACCTCCACCTGAGTCACTGGTCAGATGGTAATGCTAGACTTAGCTTTCTAAGGAACTGCCAAACTGTCTTCCACAGCAGCTGCACCATTTTACATTCCCACTAACAATAAATGGAGTGTTACTAGTTCAACACATCCTCTCCAACACTAGTAATTTACTGTTATTAATACTAGCCATTCTAGTGGTTGTAGGGGTAAAACGGTATCTCACTGTGATTTTGATTTGCGTTTCCCTAGTAGCTAATGATGTTGAACATCTTTTCATGTGCTTTTTGGCATATTTATATCTTCTTTGGAGAAACACCTACTCAAGTCTTTCGCCCATTTTTAAAATGGATTGTCTTTTTATTGTTGAGTTGTAGGATTTCTTTATATATTCTGGGTTTAAAACCCTTATTGGATAAGTGGTTTCTAAATATTTTCTCCCGTTGAGTAGACTGTCATCATTTTCATGAGAAAGTTCTTTGATACACAAAAGTTTTTAATTTTGAGGAAGTCCCATTTATTTTTTCATTTGTTGCTTTTGCTTTGGGTATAAAATCTAAGAAACCATTGCCTAACACAAGGTCCTGAAGATGATTTCCTATGTTTTCTTTTAAGGAGATTCATAGTTCTGGTTCTTACATTTAGGTCTATGATGCATTTTGAGTTAATTTTTTTTATATGGTGTAAGGTATGGGTCCTCCTTAATTCTTTTGCAAATGGAGACCCAGTTTTCCCAGCACCATTTGTTGAAGAGCCTTTTCTTTCCCAACTGAATAGATTTGGCACCCATGTTAAAAATCAATTGGGATCAACATGGTGATATAAACAGCAACTGAAAACTTCTCTCCAGAGATTCAATAAGAAAATGGACAATTCTGAATTGTTTGAAACTCTGGAAGAGGATATAGACTGGAGAAGGACCCTGCAAATGCTTAATTGAAGAAAGAGAAGAAATATCAGGTAGGAATCTTCCATCCCTGACCAGTCAGTCCTCTCCCTCTCCCTCACTCATTCTCAGTGTGGGAAATGCACAAAATGAGCAGACAGGACACCTCCCACCAGGGACACAAACTACAAAATCTCTCACAGCAGTGAGATATACCCCCACCGTTTGAAGACCTGGGAGACAGAGGAGGTTATTTCAAGGCCAAGGTCAGTAAGGACAAAGAGACTGAGAAAACATGGACAGAGATTGTGTTTCCAGCCTTGGGTCCAAAAGCCAATCCCCCACACTTGAGGGAAGCAGCAGTGGGTGGCTGTTTCCTTGCCTTGGGGATGGCTGGAGTACTAGGTCAGCTGAGGGAGCCCTCGGCCACATAGGTAGAGCTCCACATCAAACCAGATTTTGGCCAGCCAACTGAGGGCATAGGAATCCCACAGTTTCAGCTCACCTGTATAAATGCAGCCTGTTCTTGGAGGCAAAGTAGCTCCTAAGGTTGATTAAGTTACCAAACAGTGTCATCTGCTGTACAGTCCAGAAGGTGCAAAAGAATTAAAACACTTATAAAAAGATGCTCTAGACCCTTTCCTAGTACCACAGGAGCTGGTCTACACACCCTGCACAGAAACCTGGCACTGCTTTGCCTGAGAAATATGGACAACCCAACTGTTAAAGCAGGTTTCTAAAATCCAGCTCTGTTTGGCCACAAAAACAGCACCACTGGAAGCCAGCAGATTTATTTTACCACACACAGTGAACTTGCTGGTGTGCCCAGTGCCTACTTCCCATCCCTGTGGCAGGCCACTGTGGGTACATGATTTCTGAGGGAAGACTGGGGGTCAGAGCCAATCTGACAACTGGTCAGTGAGAGAAACAAAGAACAGATAGAGATCAAAGACAATCAACAAGAAAACCCTAGGCAAAAGAGAAAAAATGACTTCCAGAATAAACTAATCAAGAAAATCAGATGCCTAGACAGGAAAAAATCACAAGTCACACCAGGCAACATGAAAATATGGCCCAGTCAAAGGAACAAATTAACACCTCAACTGAGATTCAGGAGTTGAAACAACCTAGTAAAGATATTCAAACAAACATGCTAAATCAATTCAAAAATCAAATCAATGAGTTGATGGAAGATATAGCAAAAGAGAGGAAGGATATAAAGAAGACATTGGGTAAACATAAGGAAGAACTTGAAATCTGGAAAAACAAATGGCAGAACTTATGAGACTGACAGTCACAACAGAAGAGTTGAAAAACACAATGGAGACATACAACAGCAGACTTGAAGAGGCAGAAGAAAAGATTAATGAACTAGAGGACAGGTCATCTGAACTCCTACACACCCACATACAAAAAACAGATATGGAAAACAATGGAAAAATGTGAGCAGTGTCTCAGGGAACTTAATAACAACATGAAACACACAAATATGCATGCTATAGGTGTCCCAGAAGGAAAAGAAAAGGGAAAGGGGGCAGAAAGAATAATAGTGGAAATAATCAATTTCCCAACTCTAACGAAAGACCTAAAATTACAGGTCCAAGCAGCAGAGCATACCCCAAAGAGAACTGATCCAAATAGAACTACTCCAAGACACTTACCAATCAGATGTCAAATGTCAAAGATGAAGAGAGAATTCTGAAAGCAACAAGAGAAAAGCTATCCATCACATAGAAAGGAAGCTTGATAAGATTAAGTGCAGATTTCTCAGCAGAAAACATGGAAGTGAGAAGACAGTGGTATGATATAATCAAGATGCTGAAAGAGAAAACTGCCAAGCAAGAATTCAATACCCAGAAAACTGTCCTTCAAAAATGAGGGAGAGGAGGAGGACCTAAGATGGTGGCATAGAGAGGAGTGGAAGCTAAGTAGTCCCCCTGGAACAACTTAAAAGAAAAACAGAAACAACTAGTAAATAATCTGGAATAATTGTGGAGGGACAAACGTGACCATCCACTCATCATACACCAACCTGAATTGGGAGGAATGCCCGAGATCACAGCATAAAATCTGTAAGTAAAAACTGCAGATCAAGCCAAGAGACCCCTTCTGCCACAGCCTGAGCTGCAAAGCCTCATGGTGCAAAAGAGAAGCTCTCTCCCAGCAAGTGAATATAGGTCAGCTGAGCTCCAACTGGGGTTTTAATTAGCGAGCGTGAACTGCTCACTACCAGCTACAAATCCCCAACAAGCAGACAAAGGCTTTGGGTGACGACTGACCTTGGAGAGCTGGAGGATCACTGTGGACTAGCCCTGAAGGGGACTTTCTGTTCCTTTTTTGGCTCAGTGGAGAAAGCCTCAGTCTTTTCATTTCCCAGTGCTCTGACCCAGACAAGTGTGGAGATAGCACAGGCAGAGAGAGACCATTGAAATGCTAATGACCTCCCCCTAGGGGGTCTATCTTCTCTAAGAGGAAAGGGGTGGGGCCCAGCTCTACTACCCACCTTCCATTCAGAACCAGACCCCAGAGCCTGGGGGAAAAGAGCCATGGGCCACACCTCCTTATACCAGTCTAGAATTACAGGCTGACAGTCACCACCTGCTGGGCAGAAAAGCACAGTGACCTAAGGCATCACAGGGTGTACCAATTTTCCAAGGCACACCCTCAGGGAAACCAGATACTGAATATTTCTTCCTTCTGGGACCTGAGCCCATTCTGGTCTGGGAAAACCTGACTGGGGTAACCAAGGAAACCATGCCTAGACAACAGAAAACTACAACCTACACTAAGAAAAAATGAAGCTATGGCCCAGTCAAAGGAACAAACTTACACTTCAACTGAGATACAGGAATTGAAACAACTAATAATAAGTCAATTCAAAAAGTTGAGGGAAGATATGGCAAAAGAAGTGAACCAGGAGAGGCGGGGCAAGATGGCAGAGTGGTGAGAAGCAGAATTTCATCTCTCCCCTAGAGCAGCTGGCAATTACCCAAGAACTATATGAAACAGTGCTTTCGGGGTCTCCAGTAACCAGTCACACATCGGACGCAAGTTTGGAATTGGAGGAAAAGCTGAGATTGCAGCGAACATTGTAAGCTCCCCGGACCAGGGGTCTGGCGCCCCTCCCCACCCAGACCTCACAGACTGTCTTGCTGACGGCTCCCTGAAAGGGGGGGGGGGACAAAAAACAGCAATCTGCTGAGGGCAAGAAGGGCTCAACCCAGCCTCAACTGCAAAATTAATTAACAAATTAATTAACTAATTTTGGGAGCTGGGGTGCTAAAGAAGGGCTGGGCTCTGAGAAGTGGGGGCATGTAAAAGCGGGCACCCATTCCCAGACTCCAAAAAAGCCATTTTTTTTTTCCCTACATTTTGTCCCTTCTGGCTTCTCACTGATCCCTTATCTTTTTGCATTTCAATAGCCCCCGGCAGGGGTGGAACTGAAGCTGTTGGAGAGTAATTATCAGACAATAGCCCAAAGCATATCTTTAAATGCTCTATTCTGACACTGACAAAACTTCCAGGCTGGGGAAAGACTTTTAAAAGAAACTCTTTTTTTTCTTTTTTCTTTTCCCTGTTTTTCTTTTCTATTTTTTTTAAATCTAAAAGTAATATATGTGGTTATTTTCTATCGGAAAGCCCAGGTTGAGGGACTAGGCTGGGCTTGGGGGGAGACAGAATACCCACAGTGTCTTTGAGTTCTGTATTCACTACTGAAGGTCTCCACCCCCATCTTTAATTGGCAACTCAGGCTGACCAAGGAATCTACCTGGAGAGGCCCCAAAGAGGAGAGGGGAGAAGGGAATAGTGCCCCTGAGAGATAACTGGAGTTCTGAGGATTGGGAGAGTGGAGGGAGGTCCAGCTCAACTGGCAGTCTTCCTTTTGGGAACTCAGACCCCAGGGGCTGGAATTCAGATTCCGGTTTCAGTCAGCCACACCCCCGACAGGATCAGAGTCACCTAAAGTCTGAATACCTCCCTACACTGGTTGGGGAGCTGTGGGCTGGCCAGCGCCACCTGCTGGACAGGAGAGGAAAAGCACCAATTCTAAAGGCATCATAGGAGGGTCTCATTCTCAGGAAAACTCCATACCCTCCCAATGAGACCTGGGCCTCACTAGACTGGGAAAATCTGATTAGGGTCGACCATATCTGAGGAGACCCACTCACAAAAAGGTTACATAGAGGCAGAGCAAGAAACAGAAAAAACAAGAGAGGAAAAATTCTGATCAACTAAATAGAACCTAAGTTAGAGGTCTAGAATAAGTTGAACTGAGTAACAGGCCAGAGAACAAAGACAACCAACAAGAAAACCACTTGGTAAAAGATAGAAAACAAGCTCCAAAATAAACTAATCAAGAAAATCAGATGCCTAGACAACTAAAGATAACAAGCCATACCAGGAAACACAAAAACATGGACCAGCCAAAGGAACAAACTAATAGCTCAGCTGAGATACAGGATTGGAGGCAACTAATGCTAAATAAGTTTGATGAAATGAAGGACGATATAGCAAAAGAGCTGAAGGATATAAAGAAGACACTGGCTGACCATAAAGAAGAATTCATAAACTTAAAAAAACAAATGGCAGAACTCATGGGAATGAAGACCACAATGGAGGAGATGAAAAACACAATGGAGGGACACAACAGTAGATTTGAACAGGCAGAAGAAAGGATCAGTGAACTGGAAGACAGGTCATTCGAATTCATACACACAAAAGAACAGATGGTGAAAAAAATGGAAAATATGAGCAGGGTCTTAGGGAGCTGAGTGACAACATGAAACACACAAATATACGTGTTATGGGTATCCCAGAAGGAGAAGAGAGGGGAAAGGGGGCAGAAAGAGTAATAGAAGACATATTCACTGAAAATTTCCCAACTCTTATAAAAGACAGAAAATTAGAGATTCAAGAAGTAAAACGTACCCCAAATAGAATAGATCCCAATAGACCTACTCCAAGACACTTACTGGTCAGATTGTCCAATGTCAAAGACAAAGAGAGGATTCTGAAAGCAGGAAGAGAAAAGCAATCCATCACCTACAAGGGAAGGCCAATAAGACTATGCACAGATTTCTCTGCAGAAACCATGGAGGCAAGAAGACAGTGGCATGATATATTTAAGATACTGAAAGAGAAAAACTGCCAACCAAGAATTCTATATCCAGCAAAACTTTCCTTCAAAAATGAGGGAGAGATTAAAACATTTTCAGACAAACAGACACTGAGAGAGTTTGTGAATAAGAGACTGGCACTACAAGAAATACTAAAGGGAGTGCTACAGGCTGATAGGAAAATACAGGAGAGAGAGAGTTGGAGAAGAGTGCAGAAACGAAGATTATCAGGAAAGGTAAAAGGAGAGGAAAAAATAAGATATGACATATAAATTCCAAAAAAAAAAAAAATGGTAGTAGAAAGTACTGCCCTTACAGTAATAACACTAAATGTAAATGGATTAAACTCCCCAATAAAAAGACACAGACTGGCAGAATGGATTAAAAAACAGGACCCATCTATATGCTGTCTACAAGAAACTCACTTTAGACACAAGGACAAAAATAGACTGAAAGTGAAAGGTTGGAAAAAGATATTTCATGCAAACAACAACCAGAAAAAAGCGGGAGTAGCTATATTAATATCAGACAAGTTAGACTTCAAAAGTGAAACAATTAAAAGAGACAAAGAAGGACACTATATATTAATAGAAGGGTCAATTCATCAAGAAAACATAACAATCATAAATATTTATGCACCAAGCCAGAATGCCCCAAAATTCATGAGGCAAATACTGCGATCACTGAAAGGAGAAATAGATACCTCTACAATAATAGTTGGAGACTTCAATACACCACTCTCATCAATGGATAGAACATTTAGACAGAGGATCACTAAAGAAACAGAGATGTTGAATTGTATGATAAATGAACTAGACTTGACAGACATCTATAGAACACTACATCCAACAACAGCAGGATACACTTTTTTCTCAAGTGCTCATGGAACATTCTCTAGGATAGAACACATGTTGGGTCACAAAGCAAGTCTCAACAAATTTAAAAATATTGATATTATACAAAACACTTTCTCAGACCACAATGGAATGAAGTTGGAAATAAATAAAAGGCAGAAGGTCATAAAATTCACAAACATATGGAGGCTAAACAACACCTTCTTAGAAAACCAGTGGGTAAAGGAAGAAATTACAAGAGAAATTAGTAAATACCTCGAGGCAAATGACAATGAAAACACAACTTAACAAAACTTATGGGATGCAGCAAAGGCGGTGCTGAGAGGGAAATTTATTGCCCTAAATGCCTATATTAAAAGAGAAGAGAGAGCAAAAATTGAAGAGTTAACTGCTCACCTGGAGGAATTAGAGAAAGAACAGCAAACTAACCCCAAAGCAAGGAGAAGGGAAGAAATAACAAAAATTAGAGCAGAAATAAATGCAATTGAGAACAGGAAAACAATAGAGAGAATCAACAAAACCAGAAGTTGGTTCTTTGAGAAAATCAATAAAATCGATGGACCACTGGCTAGGCTAACAAAAAAAAGAGAGAGCAGATGCAAGTAAACACAATCAGAAATGGGAAAGGAAATATAACTACCGACCCTGCAGAAATTAAGGAGATAATGAGAAGATACTATGAGCAACTATATGCTAACAAACTAGACAACTTAGATGAAATGGACAACTTCCTAGAAAAGCATAAACAACCAACATTAACTCAAGAAGAAATAGATGACCTCAACAAACCAATCACAAGTAAAGAGATTGAGTCAGTCATCAAAAAGCTCCCAAAAAGGAAAAGCCCAGGACCAGATGGTTTCACATGTGAATTCTACCAAGCATTCAACAATCAATTAGTACCAATCCTGCTCAAACTCTTCAAAAAAATTGAAGAAGAGGGAAAGCTACCTAACTCTTTCTATGAAGCCAACATCACCCTAATACCAAAACCAGACAAAGATACTACAAAAAAAGAAAATTATAGACCAATTTCTTTATTGAATATAGACGCAAAAATCCTCAACAAAATACTCGCAAATCGAATCCAGCAGCACATTAAAAGAATTATACACCATGATCAGGTGGGATTTATTCCAGGTATGCAAGGCTGGTTCAACACAAGAAAATCAATTAATGTAATACACCACATCAATAAATCAAAGCAGAAGAACCACATGATCATCTTGATTGATGCAGAAAAGGCATTTGACAAAATTCAACATCCTTTCCTGATGAAAACACTTCAAAGGATAGGAATAGAAGGGAACTTTTTCAATATGATAAAGGCAATATATGAAAAACCCTCAGCTAACATCACACTCAATGGGGAGAGACTGAAAGCTTTTCCTCTAAGATCAGGAACAAGACAGGGATGCCCACTATCACCATTGTTATTCAACATTGTGCTGGAAGTTCTAGCTAGAGCAATTAGACAAGAAAAAGAAATAAAAGTCATCTAAATTGGAGAGGAAGAACTAAAACTTTCACTATTTGCAGATGACATGATTCTGTATGTAGGAAATCCAGAAAAATCTACAGCAAATCTACTAGAACTAGTCAATGAATACAGCAAATACAGCAGGCTACAAGATTAACACGCAAAAATCTGTAGTGTTCCTATACACAAGTAATGTGCAACAAGAGGAGGAAATCAAGAAAAAAATCCCATTTACAATAGCAACCAAAAGAATCAAGTATTTAGGAATAAACTTAACCAAGGACATAAAAGATTCTTACATAGCAAACTATAAGAAACTGCTAAAAGAAATTGTACAAGACCTAAAAAAATGGAAGAATATACCATGTTCATGGATTGGAAGACTAAATATAGTTAAGATGGCAATTTTACCTAAACTGATTTACAGATTCAATGCAATACCAATTCAAATCCCAACAACTTACTTTACAGAAATAGGAAAACCAATAACTAAATTTATTTGGAAGGGTAAGGTGCTCCGAATAGCCAAAAATATCTTGAGAAAGAGGAATGAAGCGGGAGGTCTCACACTACCTGACTTTGAAGTATATTACAAAGCTACAGTGCTCAAAACAGCATGGTACTGGCATAAGGACAGATATACTGATCAATGGAATCAAACTGAGTGTTCAGAAGTAGACCCTCGCATCTACGGACAACTGATCTTTGATAAGGCAGTGAAGCCGAAGCAACTGGGAAAGAGCAGCTTGTTCAATAAATGGTGTTTGGAGAACTGGATATCCATTTCCAAAAGAATGAAAGAGGATGTCCATCTCACACCTTATACCAAAATTAACTCAAAGTGGATCAAAGACCTAAATATTAGCACCAAGACCATAAAACTCTTAGAAGAAAATGTAGGGCAATATCTTAAAGATCTTGTGATAGGAGGTGGTTTCTTAGACCTCACACCCAAGGCACGAGCAACCAAAGAACAAATAGACAAATGGGATCTCCTCAAAATTAAACACTTTTGTACATCAAAGGACTTTGTCAGAAAAGTCAAAAGGCAACCTACACAATGGGAGATGATATTTGGAAACCATATATCAGATAAGGGTTTAATATCCCGAATATATAAAGGAATCCTGCATCTCAATAACAGAAAGACAAACAATCCAATTAAAAAAATGGGCAAAGGACATGAACAGACATTTTTCTGAAGAGGAAATACAAATGGCTCAAAAACATATGAAAAAATGCTCAACTTCACTGGCTATTAAGGAAATGCAAATCAAAACCACAATGAGATATCATCTCACACCTACCAGAATGGCCATTATCCAAAAAACAGAAAATGACAAGTGCTGGAGAGGACGTGGAGAAAGAGGCACACTTATTCATTGTTGGTGGGAATGTAGAATGGTGCAACCACTCTGGAAGACAGTGTGGAGGTTCCTCAGGAAGCTAAATATAGATTTGCCATATGACCCAGCTATTCCATTGCTAGGTATATACTCAGAGGAACTGAAACTTAAGACACAAACAGACATTTGTAAACTGATGTTTGTTGCAGCATTATTCACAATTGCCAAGAGGTAGAAACAGCCCAAATGTCCATCAAAGGACGAGTGGATAAACAAACTGCGGTATATACACATGATGGAATATTATGCAGCTGTAAGACAGAACAAAGACATGGATCATGTAATAATGTGGATGAACCTTGAGGACATTATGTTGAGTGAAGTTAGCCAGAAACAAAAGGACAGATTCTGTATGGTCTCACTAACATGAACAGACATTAATGAACAAACTTTGGGAGTTAAAAGCTGACAACACAGGTGACCAGGAGATAGAAAGAGGGCAGAGACCAGCGATTTGATGCTGAAGGACTACAGAATGTTTAGGATTGATTGCATAGATCCAGAAATAGATAGCATAATATTGTGTGCTGGTAGCACAGTATTATAAGTACACTGAAAGAAGATGTCTGTGAGTAAAGCTGAAAGAGGTGGGATAGGAGAATGTATGACATCAGAGGTAAAGATAGATGATAAAGACTGGGACTGTATAACTTGGCAAAAACTGGAGTGGCCAATGACTGTTACTAAATATACAAATATAAAAATGTTTTTGCATGTGGGAAAACAAATGAATGTCAACCATGTAGAGAGTTGAAAAGGGGATGGTATTCAGGAAAAACATAATCGAAGCAAACTGGAGTCTATGGTCAACAGTAACATTGTAATATACCTCCATTAAATGTAACAAAGGCAATATGCCAATGCTAAATGTATATGAGGGGGACATAGGCGAGGAATATGGGATTCTTTGTAGTGGTGTTATTTGCTGTCCTTACTAGTATATTGTATTGCATGACATGTTATTTTTCTTTTTATCATTTTTTTCTTATTGCTAAAAAAAAAAAATTTTTTTCTTGTAGTAATCAATATGTTCAAGTGCTGATTGTGGTGATAAATATACAACTTTATGATGATACCATGAACAACTGATTGTACACTGTGGATAAATGTATGGTATGTGAATATAACTCTATAAAATTGTAGGAAAATGTATATATAGGAGTAAAAGTGTTCGAGAAAACGTGGTGAGAGGGATGATGCCTCACCAATATGGACTAACTACAATGTGTAAACTCAGAATTGAATCTTACAACATAGCCTAACGTGGACATAATAATTGTAATAGTCCCTAGATTATAAGCTCTTACAGCAGTTAACTCTATCCCTGAGTTGTAATGCCTATCTCTAAACTTTGAGATGCTGATCCCCTAGTGTATAACCTGATTGGTCTCTGGAACAATGCATGTCTCTGAGACACCTGAAACTCAGAGCTAGAGTTCGGCAGATATGAATGTCAGTATTAGTGCATACAGCCACTGTCAAAAAAAAAAAAAAAAAAAAAGCTGAAAAAGAGCCCAGACTTCAATTAGTGATATGAATGAAGCAGGTCTCGTTAAGACCAGGGCAAGCCAAGCCGAAGGGTAAAGGTTGAAACTGATTGTGTTTTAAAACTTCAACTTCCGTGTGAGACCAAGGGAAGAGATATCTATTTGGTACAGGATCTAAATTTTCTAAATGGTACAACTCTACAGTCGATTTTTTCAAACACCACAATTGCATGGAACTTTGAATAGGAAGTGAGATATGGTAGGTTAGTATAGGCTGGAGTGAAATAGTGACACATCCCAGAGTAATTTGGGCAGATAATAAAAAATATATTTACAGCCTCCCCCTCCCCAGCCCCGAGGATCTGGAGGAAGGTGCGTATGTGTTGGACATCCTTACTTGGACTGGTGTCGATGTTGTCACAAACATTGGGACTGGCGGTTTGATGTGCTGAGCCCTTGATCATGGGACTTGCCCTCATGAAGCTCGTTACCGCAAAGGAGAGTCTACACTTGCATGTAGTTGTGCCTAAGAGTCTCCCCCTGAGTACCTCTTTGTCGCTCAGATGTGGCCCTCTCTCTAACTGAGCCATCTTGACAGGTGAACTCACTGCCCTCCCCCCTACATGGGACCCAACTCCCAGGGTTGTAGATCTCCCTGGCAATGCAGAATATGACTCCCGGGGATGAATGTGGACCCAGCATCGTGGGACTGAGAGTATCTTCTTGACCAAAAGGGGGATGAGAAATGAGATGAAATAGTTTCAGTGGCTGAGAGATTTCAAATGGAGTCGAGAGGTCACTCCGGTGGACATTCTTATGCACTATATAGATAACACCTGTTAGGTTTTAATGTATTGGAATAGCTAGAAGTAAATACCTGAAACTACCAAACTCCAACCCAGCAGTCTGGACTCCTGAAAACAATTATATAATAATGTAGATTATGAGTGGTGACAATGTGATTGTGAAGACCTTGTGGATCACACCCCCTTTATCTAGTGTATGGATGAGTAGAAAAATGGGGATAAAAACTAAAGGACAAATGGGGTGGGATGGGGGGATGATTTGGGTGTTCTTTTTTCACTTTTATTTTTTATTCTTGTTCTCAGTCTTTCTGACGTAAGGAAAATGTTCAGCGATAGATTGTGGTGATAAACGCATAACTATGTTATCTTACTGTGGACAGTGGATTGTATACCATGGATGATTGTATGGTGTGCGAATGTATTTCAATAAAACTGAATTTAATAATAATAAAAAAAAGAGATGAACCATATAATGAAAATACTGGATGTACATAAGACAGAAACTGAAAGTTCGAAAAACCAACTGGCAGAATCTATGGAAATGAAAGGCACAATACAAGAGATGAAAGACACAGTGGAAACATATAACAGCAGATCTCAAGAGGCAGAAGAAAACACTCAGGAACTGAAGAATAAGACACATGAAATACTACACACAAAAGAACAGATAGAGAAAAGAATGGAAAAATATGAGCAATGTCTCTGGGAACTTAAGGACAAAATGAAAAGCAAAAATTTGCATGTCATTGGTGTCCCAGAAGGAGAAGAGAAGGGAAAAGGGGCAGAAACAATAACAGAGGAAATAATCAATGAACATTTCCCATCTCTTATGAAAGACATAAAATTAGGGATCCAAGAAGCACAGCGTACTCCAAACAGAATAGATCTGAATAGGCCTATGCCAAGACACTTAATAATCAGATTATCACACATCAAAGATAAAGAGAGACTCCTGAAAGCAGAAAGAGAAAGGCAATCCATCACATACAAATGAAGCTTGATAAGACTATGTGCGGATTTCTCAATAGAAACCATGGAGGCCAGAAGGAAGTGGGGTGATATATTCAAGATACTGAAAGAGAAAAATTGCCAACCAAGAATCCTATATCCGGCAAAAATGTCCTTCAAATATGAGGGAGAGTTTAAAATATTCTCTGACAAACAGACAATGACAGAGTTTGTGAACAAGATACCTGCTCTACAGGAAACATTCAAGGAAGCACTGCAGACAGAAAGGAAAAGAGAGGAGTGAGAGGTTTGGAAAACAATTTGGGGAGATAGCAGCACAGCAATGTAAGTACACTGAACAAAGATGACTGTGAATATGGTTGAAAAAGGAAGGCTGGGACCATGTGGGACACCAGAACAAAAGACGAACAATAAAGACTGGGACTGTGACGTGTCTGCCCCGGGGCCAGCATTCTCTGCACAGAAGGATCTTAAACGTTAGTCTTTACAGTTTGGAGCTTCAGGTTCTGGACTGGGAATGCCTCTCTATAGTGAAACTTTAATCACCCCAGCTCATCTAGTTAGATAAAAGGGAAAGAAGCACATGGTTTTACTGTTCCTGGGAGAATGGTTATACTGAGTTAGATCTAGAGATGATGAAAAAGCTTCAGGGCTGTGGTGTGTTTGTAGCTGTAGCTGATTCGAAAGCCAGTAACGAGACAAGTATTTTTGTAATATTTCTCTATCACATCCCACCAACGAGCAGTAGGAGAGAGTAAAAGGAACACAGTGTGGTCCTTTGCTCCTTTTCATCCATGAAATTTTTACATCAGGAAGCCCCTACCCAAACCTAATGAAAGAGTTAAAGGTTTTATAAATAGATTCTTGTGTGTATGTGTCCCCATATACAGAAACAGTAAATGCAATAAATCAGCCGGTCATAACCTTGAACAAGAAATAAACCATTGAAATTCTTAGTTTCAAAAAAAAAAAAAAAAGACTGGGACTGTGTAACTCAGGGAAACCTAGGGTGCTTAACAATTGTAATAAAAGGTACAAATATGTTTTTACATGAGGTAGAACAAATGAATGTCAACACTGCAAGGTGTTAAAAATAGGGTGGGACTGGGGGGAAATACAATCAATGCAAACTAGAGACTATAATTAACAGAAACATTGTATTATGCTTCCTTTAGTATAACAAAGGCAATATACCAAAGCTAAATGCATATGAGGGGGTGGGAAATAGGGGAAGGGTATGGGACTCCAGGCATTGGTGATGTTGTCTCTTTATTCTACTTTAGGTTAGTGCTATCTTTCCTTTTGTAGCTTTCTAGCTATCAAGTTTTGTTTTTTGTTGTTGTTTTGTATGTTTTCTCTCTTTCTCTTTTCTTTTTCTTTTGCCTCTCTGCCTTCTTTGACTCTTCCTCCATCTTTGTGGAAGAAATGGAGATGTCCTTATATAGAGTGGCAATGTTGCTCAATACATAAATATGTGACTATACGGGGAACCAACAATTGTTACTTAGGACGGAATGTATGATGTGTGAACAAAACCATCTTAAAAGAAATGGGTTGATGAAGAAACCTTGAGGGCACTATATTGAGAGAAGTAAGACAGACACATAAAGGCAAATATTGCAGGGTCTCACTGATACAAACTAATTAAAGTATGTAAACTCATAGACATGAAATATAAGTTACCAGGATATAGAAATGAGGCTAAAGAATGGGGAGCGGTTGCTTATCATGAGCAGAATGTTCTATTAGGGTGAACTTAAATATTTGCAAATGGACAGGGGTGATGGTAGCATGTTGTGAGAACAACTAACAGTGCTGAAAGGTAGGTGAAGGTGGTGGAAAGGGGAAGCTCAGAGTCACGCATGTCACCAGAAGGAAAGTTGGAGGTTAAAAGATGGGAATGTATAAAACAGTGAATCTTGTGGTGGACAATGTCCATGATTAACTATACAAATATTAGAAACCTCTCTCACAAATTAGAACAAACATATGTCACTATAACTAGAAGTTAATAATAGAGAGGCATATAGGGAAAAAACATATACTTATTGCAAACTATATACTGCAGTTAGTAGTATTTTAACATTCTTTCATCAACAGTAACAAATGTACTATATCAAAACTATGAATCAATAATGGAGGGGGGCGTGGCTAGGGGTATGGGAGGACCTGAGTTTCCCTTTTCTTTATCTTTATTTCTTTTCTGGAGTAGAGAAAATGTTCTAAAAATTGAAAAAAAAAATAATTGTGTTGATGGATGCACAGCTGTTTGGTGGTGCCGTGGTCAATTGATTGCACACTTTGGATCTTTGGATAGTTGTATGGTATCTGAACAATCTCAATAAAAATACATACTTAAAAAAATGAGAGAGAGTTTAAAATATTTACAGATAACCAAACACTGAGAGAGTTTATGAACAAGAGACCTCCTCTACAAGAAACACTAAAGGAAGTGCTATAGACAGATAGGAAAAGATGGGAGAAAGGGGTTCAGAGAAGAGTGTAGAAATTAAGATTAGCAGTAAGGGTAACAAAAAGGGTACTCAGGTTATCAGGGCATAGAAAGAGGGAAGAGATCAGGCATTTGATGCTGAAAAAGTATAGAATGTTCAACAGGATTGATTGTATAGATCAAGACATGGATAGCAAAATACTGTGTGATGGTAGCACAATATTGTAAGTACACTCAACAAAGATGACTGTGAGTACGGTTGAAACAGGGAGGTTAGGGGTATGTATAACACCAGAAGGAAAGACAGAAGAAAAAGACTGGGACTGTATAACTTCGTGAATCCTAGAGTGGTCAATGATGGTGATTAAATGTACAACTATAAGAATGTTTTTACATAAGGGAGAACAAATGAATAACAACTTTGTAAGGTGTTGAAAATGGGATGCTTTTGGGGAAAAAATACAATCAATGCAAACTAGAGTCTATAGTTAACAGTAACATTGTAATAGGCTTCCATTAATTTTACCAAAGGCAATATACCAAAACTAAATGTCTATAAGATGGCAATATAATGCAAAGGCATGGGATTCTTGGTGGTGGTGTTATTATATTTTATTTTATTCTTAATTTTTTATTCACCATTTTTTTCCTTTCTTCTTTCTCCTCTTCCTCATTCTTCATGGGATAAACGGAAATGTTCTCATATAGATTGTGGTGTTGAATGCAAAACTATGTGATTATACTGGAAACCACTGATATTTACTTAGGAGGGAATACATGGTATGGGAATAAAACTGTTCAAAAAATAAAGAGAGTGATACAAGTGATGGAAAAGAATGTGGAGAGGATGTACCTATTCACTGTTGGTGGGGAACTAATGGAAGCCCATCTGGAGGGCAGTGTGGTGATTCCACAGGAAGCTAAGTATGGGGTTGCCATATGGTCCTGCAACCCTGTTATTGGGTATATACTTGGAAGAACTGAAAGCAGGGACATGAATGGACATATTTGCACATTGGTGTTTATGGTGGCATTATACACAATTCACAATGGAAGGTGGCCTAAACGTACATTGATGAATGGATTGGTGAACAGTGGTGTATACACATAATGGAATATTAAGTGGCTACAAGAAGGAATGAAGTTGTGAGGTATGCAACTAGGTGAATGGACCTTGAGGACAGTATGTTCAGTGAAATAAACCAGAATGAAAAGACAAATATTATAACACTTAACTAACATGGACTAACTATAATGTGCAAATTCTGAGAATTGAATCTGAGAGCATAGGTTATCAGAGAAAGGCTTATGGTAAAGGTCCCTAGATTGTAAGCTCTTACAGCAGTTGCACCTATTCCTGAGTTGTAATGATTATTTCTAAATTCTGAGATGCTGAGCTCTTTGTATATAACCTGGTCAGTCCCTGGGACTTCAGGTATATGTGTGACACCTGGGACTCAGACTAGACTTTGGCAGCTATGAATGTCAGCATTACCCCATACAGCAAACATTAAAGAAGCTGAAAAAGAGGTCAGACTTCAATTAGAGATATGAATGAAATGGACTTGATTAGGACTAAGGTAAACCAGGCTAAAGGTTAAAGTATGATATTGACTGTGTTTTAAAACTTCAATTTCTATGGGATACCAAAGGAAGAGATGTTTATTTGGTACAAAATCTATATTTTCTGTAGCACATTATCTAATTTAAATTATATGGTCAGTTTGTTCAAACACCATAATTACATGGAACTTTGAATAGGGAGTGAAATCTGGTTAGTTTGTACAGGTTAGTGTGAATCCCTGATATACCCTAGAGTAGTGTGGGCAAAGAATAAAAATGCATTTGCAAAGCCCCCTTGAGGGACTGGGGAAAAATGTGGACATATTAAATTTTCCTACCTGGGAAATTCCTGATATTCTCACAAGCATTGGGGACTACCAATTTAGAAGGTCAAGCCTTTGATCTTCGGCCTTGCCCTTATGAAGCTTGTTACTGCAAAAAGGAGGCTAAACCTACTTATAATTGTGTCTAAGTGTCACCCCCAGAGAATCTCTTTTGTTGCTCAGATGTGGCCTCTCTAAGCCAATTCTGCAGGGAATTCACTGCCCTCCCCCTTCTATGTTTGTCATGACTCCCAGGGGAGTAAATCTCCCTTACAATGTGGGACATGATTCCCAGGCATGAGCCTGGTCCTGGCATCATGGGATTAAGAAAGCCTTCAGGACCAAAAAGGGGAAGAGAAATGAAACAAAATAAAGTTTCAGTGGCTGAGAGATTTCAAATGAAGTTGAGAGGTCATGTTGGAGGTTATTCTTATGCATTATATAGATATCCCTTTGTAGTTTTTAGTGTATTGGGATAGAAGGAAATATCTGAAACTGTTGAGCCGCAACCCAGTAGCCTTGATTCTTGAAGATGATTGTATAACTTTATAGCCTATACAGTGTGACTGTGTGATTGTGAAAACCTTGTGGCTTACATTGACTTTATCCAGTGTATGGACAGATGAGTAGAAAAATGGGGACCAAAATTAAATGAATAATAGGGGGGATGGAGGAGATGGGATGTTTTGGATGTTCTATTTACTTTAATTTTTATTGTTATTGTTATTATTTTTTTGGAGTAATTAAAATGTTCCAACATTGATTGTGGTGATGAATACACAACTATATGATGGTAGTATGAATCGTGATTGTACACTTTGGATGACTGTATGGTATGTGAATATATCTCAATAAAAAGTGGAAAAAAAGCAATTGACCATGACACATGGGTCACCCCTCCCCCACATGATACCCTGACCACTCAGGCCTCCCTGCCCCTCCACAGAGACCTGATGATTGGCTTCTCCACCTCTGCCAAGAAGGCTGCTTGAAATTTACAAACTGCCCTGGGTAAAACTGACATCCCCACAACATTTATGGACTGTCACTTTTGAAGCCAACTATTAACCACCATTCTGATTAGAGATCCAGCAGAGCCTGCAAGAAAAGCAAGTAGACTTGTTACTCTTGAGACTCAAGTTCTTAGTTAGCCACTCAAGTTCTCCTATAAATCTCCCCATCTTGAGATGGGACTTCATTGGATAGTAAGTCCTGTCTGACTGCCCACACCCATGCCAGGTCTAATAGGAACTTACCAGAAGAGTTGCATGGCTGATTCTCCAAATAAACAGCCATTTCCCATCCACCTCATGTCCTAGAAGCTAAAATTCAACCTCAAAGCAACAGGAAGAATTGAAAGCTCCCAGAGGCTTACTGGTCAAGGTCAAATGAAAAGTCAAATGAAAAGTCAAATCTGCAGACCCCTGAATTTGTTTATCTTACTATTCTTGGTAATGCCTTTTTGCTATTTACTGACATTGGTCTCCATGTCACACACCCAGGGCAATTGTTCAGGAACTCAGCTGGATGCCTGGTATCTGCTGATGAGCTTGGCACAATAATTGCTGGTCTAGTGCTTCTATATACCAAGCGGGGGATACTAAGAAGGAAATTGTCTACTGTCACCAGGAGTCATCAGTTAAACATCTTATTTATTTGGCATAAGCTTAAGTCATCCTTCTTTCTGATCAATATTTCTCTTATTTAACGGGAAAGGAAAATGTAAGGGCTTTCATTGCATAAATCAATAAGGATATTCCAGATTGGAATTATTTACATATATTATTATCTTTACAATGGCAAAAATCAAATAAGTCACTTTAATTTATTGTCACCAAAAGTCACTTTAATTTATTGTCATTAAAAGTTTAATTTATCATCACCAAAATTTATTGGAGGGGAAGTAAAAACACATTCCCATGTTTGCTGAGGGAACCAGGCCTCCTGTGGTAAAATTTCAGTTTAATTCTCGTTTGGGGCCATTTACTAGTTCTGCTTTTTCCTCCAGTGGTTCTGACCTACTTGCTTCTCTTTCCTAAATACCATCACCTATTCTCTCACCTGGGCTCTTTAAATCCTAAGGTTGTGCCTACAGATTAGAAACAGAGATTCCAGTTTTCCTCCAATTAGCTTCTCTGTTATAGGCAAGTTTCTTGAATTTAAATACAAGATAATATTCTCAGGTAAGCACAACTAAGAGTGTGAAACTCAGATAATTGTGGAAAATCTTACTCAGTACCAGAGAGCCTTTGCTATGGTTTTTATTGAAATGGCAGTGTGGTTGGATCTGCATTCTGAAGACTTCCTTTTTAGAAATCTTTCTATGGTGTGTGTAATTTATAAAATATTTGTGATCAACCTGACTAACCCTGTTTCCCTTGGTTCTGGTTGTCACATTTGCAAGGTGGAGAGACACTAATTGGCTTACCTCTGAGAAAGGATCTTCAGATAATCCTATCTGTCTCCAGCAGCACCACCCTCCATGGAGTGGACGTGTTTTACCCTTGGATTCATTTACAAACCAGCATTGAGTTCCTACTAAGTGTTAGACACCATACCAAGTGCTGGAGATTCAAAAGGACTAAGACATGGTAGATCCTCCTTGGGTGAGAATGGAGACACCGTCCTGGTTCCCATATATAACTCCTTTTGTCTTTAGAACTGCCTAAACTGATTTTTAAATTATTTTCTGGAAGTCCTCACTTTTCTTTAACTTGGTTTCCTCTCTCCTGTGAAGCTTTTTTTGTAAGTGGAACTTGGCTTTTCTCCCTTATTCCTAAGGTCCTACTTGGGTTTTATTTCACTGCATTCCATATGGTATTCTGGGATTTTGACTGTTCTAATCAACTTTCACCAACAGCGTCAGTAACCATCTCTTCTTAATTTGAAGCTCAAGCTCTATCCCCTTGTTTAGGGCTTCCACCAATTCCTATTCCAGGTCTGAGGAGCACTCCAGCTCTCAGTTCATGACGGGAGCACAAACAGCAGACGTCTTCTGCATTCAATGATAAAGTATGCACTTCTTGGTCCAGGCGGCCAATTCCATATCTTTCTCTGTGTGCCCATGGATTCACCTCAAGAAGTCATCACTCAACCTTGTCTCCTTTATTCAAACAGTCATCTAGTTATTTATCCTCAAAGTTATGTAAAGACAGCATATCATAAACCAACAGTAAAAAAAATAGACACACTATCAATAAAAAGGAAGAAAGGATTAATTCCCAAAAATATTTTCTACTTGTCCTGAAGGATGCATTGTCATCCCTAAAACCTAAACCAAACAGGGATGGCTGTAAGTTTCCACCCCACTGACTAGTGGTTGAAGGATAAAAATAACAGCGCAACTTCATTTAGAGATGAAGTTTGGCTTCAAATCTAATAGCTAGCCATTCTTCACTTCCCCTGCTTAAGACGTAGTATAAAAGATTTGAAATCCTTAATACACAACTTTCTGGACACTAGAGTGATGTGAAATCTGGTTCAACATAATTTACAGTCTGAATTTTTTAGACATTGGTTAAGTACAGTTCTATCTAGAAATAATTTGGTTCATTACTCAAAATTCCATATAATATATGCTAACCAGTTTGCAGCCATTGGTTCTACTTGCTTGATGCCTTGATTTTACATTGTTGAAGTTTTAAGAATGGATTTTTAATTGCTTGATATAACTCTATATCTTTCTCCATTCAGAAAGGTTACCTTACCAGAGGGTCATTTTCTACTCATGCTAGAGAGTAATCTGATTTATGAAAATTAATCTTTTACTATTTGGGGGCTCTGGGCCAGACTAGAGTATAAACCGTAAAGAAATCTGAGATTGAAATATCTTAGCCACACCCAGGTACCTCTGGGGAAAAAGGTGGGGATACTGTTTCCTTAACATTCTGTTGGTATAGTTTCTAATAAGAAGAAATGTTTACATGTGTGGTTGCTTCTGGACTGGTGAGTCTGGGAGTGGTCCTGAAAATGGATGGTTATCTATGTAGAATATGGACCAATAAAATGGCTCTTGCTTTATTTTTTTTCTCTCTTCCAAACAGTTTATTCTTAGCTTACTTTACTTGGTGATTTGGAATGTACACATTTATCTTTTTTACTTGTTATAATATATACCTGCATGAAATTCTATCTATTTTCTCTAATTGGCAATATCAAGGACTGATTGGCAAGCCAATTAAAGACCATATGTGTGAAAAGAAATTTAGCATGCCATTTTCTCCCATTCCTCTACATCTCCTGCCAATTCTCATTTCATTATCATCATATTGCATTTTGGACCAAAATTGTTACATAAAATTGTGTGATTAAAGTTTAGCCCATATAAACTTTTTTTTAAAATGGCATTAATATTGATACTATATTAGGTATATTTCCTTTCAAATTTTTTTATATTTGCACAATTTCATAACAGCATATATTTATTATTTACTTTTTATTTATCTGACTTTGTTAGCTTCTGTTAATTTTTTCATATTGAAATTCCCCATGACTGAGTCAGTTGATTCTTATTTCAGTTGCCTGGAATATACCTTTAACCAGGAAGGGTTCACTGATGGTTTGCTTTAAGAACCCCTGCATGGAACGGCTATCTTCTATTGCATTAGCCTATGAAAAACAACTTGGAAATCTTACATTAAAAGAGATCAATTTGGACTGGTGTGGATACTGGTTAGGACTGAAGAAGAGAGGTTGAAGGCCAGCTGTTTAATCACAGTTGAATATGTGTGTATTACTTGGTGAGCCCTTGCAATCTGCAGACTTTACTAGAAAATGATTTCTTCTATTAATTTGAGAATTATCTCTGCTCCATCTCCTCTCAATCTTTTGATAATCCTATAAAATATTAAACTGTATTGCCAGGATCTTTCTGTACCTCTCTCACCTTTTCTCCCGTTTTTTTTTTTTTTTTTTTTTTTTTTTTTTTTTTTTTTTTTTTTTTCTCTCCCCTTTTCCTTTCAATTCCTTTAAATCCTTTAAATTCTCAAATTTGTCCTAGGAGAAATAATTTCATAATATTTGTAATCCACAGTTCATTCTTTATTTTCATCCAAGCTTCTCTATCAGATTTTCTTTCCTTCAAAATAAACACTTTTTCAGCTTTGTTGTTTTCTAAATCTATTTCCATGAGCCCAAACTTCCCTCTTACTCCCTCACTCACATCCCACTCTGTGTTTCAATGTCAGGAATGTATAATTTGAAATTAATATAAATTGTTCTTACAGGCTTTTTTTCCCGCCTTTGGCTATTTCCTTTTAAAATAAAAGGCATAACTGGATTCCTTGCTGATTAAAATCTTATGATAGAAGGTCAAAGGCAAAGATTTCATGAATTAGACCTCAAGAGAGTGAGGTTGACCAATACAAGATTTAGCAATTCTGTCTTTTGGAACAGAAGTAGCCAAGCCATCAGGTTCCAGAGAAGTGGCTGAGAAAAGGGAACCCTGATGTGAAACAAAATAGGGAGCACATAGATAACTTCTTCAGTTCTCTGAAGACTAGGTATTACCTGTGATAAAACCATAGTCCTTGACAATAGAGACCTAATAGAAACAAGGGAGATGCTCTATGGTGTTTTTCTGGAGCTCCTAAGGGACTTGAACATTAGCCTCTGATCACCTCTTATGCTCCTTTAAAAAAAATTGACACTTAAAAAATCTTCAGGCTATACAGTTCTTCACTTCCCTGCCTATTTTAGGCTAGTGCAGTGCGGTAGGCAGCCTCTAAGCTCTAAGAAGCCCCTGCCCTGTGATTTGCATAGCCTTGTGGAATTCTCTCCTCTTGAGTATGGCTGGACTAATAGACACACTTATAATAAATAGGATATGGCAGAAGGGATGAGATGTCTCTTTCAAATCTAAGATACAGAAAGAATGTAGCCTCTGTCCTAAACTCAACCTTGTTCTCTGTTGGATCACTGCATAAAGTTTCACAAGGTGAGGGACTGAGACCTGTCAAAGCCACTTGAATGAGCTCGTGAGCAGATTCCCCCATCAGAGCCTTCAGATGAGACCACAGCCAGGCCAACAGCCTGACTGCATCCTCAGGACAAACTCTGAGCCAGAGGAATCCAGCTAAGCTACACTTGAATTCCTGGTCCTTAGAAGCAGTGAGATAATAAATGTTTATTGTTGAAAGTCATTAAGTTTTAGGGTAATTTTTTTCTGTGGCAAAATACATACCTAGGCACATCACTGTGATGCCTTTGTCAGCCATCTGTGACATAGCCTTAGAATAAAAGTAGCAAAAAAGAACTTAGAAAAAAAGTATTCATTCATTCATTTATCCCACTTTGTCCTGACCATGGTTCTCTTCTCTGCATCTACAGAAATAAAGAAGTCTTAAACCTTCTGATGCTCAGAGTCAAGTTGTTCCATTTGCTATAAAGCTTAGTGGGTACCTCTACTGAGAATAAGGGAAGAGACAAATAAGAAATGGAAGAGAAGGGGAAGGAACGTAATATTTGAGTGTCAACTGTGCCAAGTGCTGTTCTAGGCATTTTATAAAGTTCATTCAATGAATACAACCACCCTTTGAGATTAATAAGAAAATGATCAGCCCTTTTTATATATAAGGAAGGTGAGGTTCGTAAAGCTGTAATAACTTGCACAAGTTTCCATAGCTAATAAATAATGGACCTACAAACCAAATCAGGACTATCTGATTTGTTTCTTATTTGGACATCATACATTTACGTGAGTGCTGGTAAATCAAAATCTTACATTTTTTTTTTTAAAGTTGAATACTGACTAGAATTTTCTGAACACGTAATATGCAATAGACGTTGAATTAAAAATGTTGGCCACATTATTTCACTAATAGACTATAAATAAACTCTAGCATGGCAAGGCAGAGATAAGGAAAATAATTCTAGTGCAAAGGGCTTGTTCCCAGTTAGTGAATGTTTTCAGAAGGGACAACGTAGTCAAATCCCATTCATTCATGTATAGTATAAATGTTATAAACTTAGCTATTCATTAAAATAAAAATAATTTGAACAACCTACATTACACAGCGCCAAAGGAGCCAAGAGAAATTTATTAAGCATATTTGAGCGTGACAATAATTTTTACTTCATATAAAACTTTTTTAAATCACTTTCTCTGATAGTAGAGAAGCCAGTTTGACTAGAATTGCATGGATTTCTCCCTGGTGCCCATGGGCCCATATGTACAGTTTTGATTGCTTTCTTGTACTTTTCTGCATTTTCTACAATAAGCCATTACAGTCATAATTTTAAAAATAGGATTTAAAAGAAAATCAAAATGGAATCATATACTTTTTTGTTTTATTCAATTTTCCCATTGCCAAAAACTCTGCGTAAAGCATGCCCATAAGGATGAATCAAGTAACTGAGTCATTCTACACTAATTTCTGAGTTACCATAGTTCATTGATTCTAAGACAAGCACTTTTTCACATTTGAACATCTCTCTATTTGGAATGCTTATTACAATCAATGTCATATTGTTAAATTGGTAGCGTTACTTTTTTTCTTTCTCAGTGGTGCAGAAAGTAATAGTGTGTCTTAAAATCAATGGAATCGATGGATAAAAGATGGAATATTTGTGAGAAACTTGCACCAGAATGACTACCATCTAGGGGAATTTCTCATAATATAGTCCCAGGTAAGCATGTACTACCTACTCTGGCTAGAGTAGAATTGGACAAGGTAGACATGTGACCAGGGTGGACACATGACCAGGGTGGAGGCCCATCAACAAGCTGATTCAAAAGTTGCATGGTCTTATCCAAAATAAATGAACTGGGAAAAGCGTCTCTTTTCCACTAAATTTAAATTAGTTGTTTCAGAACTAACATTTAGCTGGTATGCACCATTATGAGCAGGATGTCTGTTTAGGACAGGTGTCCATTTTGACTTGTGGTGTCCATAGCTACTAGTCATTGAATACTTAGGATATCATGCCTCCCGTGGTGTTGTATGTTGTCTATTGCATTCTCCATCTGTTTTCTCCTACTTCCATGTCTCTTGAATCATTAAGTCCCCTTTAATTGTCTCTCTCACTGCAGCGATAATGGTTGATGTTTGTGGCAGTCCGACTGTATGTTCCACCAGCTCGTCACTGGCTCTGCAATTATGGGGTCACTGTGACTTAGGCCACAGTCCCTTGCAGAACTCTGCATGGCCTAATGGCCGTCCTATACCATCTGCCCCCACAAGTCTGTCAGTGTTGTTGTAAGCACTTAGTGCTCTGGATAAAATAAAATTTCTGCTTAAAATAGCTGGAGGAAGGTATATATTTTCTGTGGCGGTGTCAGCAGGGCCACACTCCCTCTGGAAGCTCTCTGAGGATCTGCTCCTTGCCTCTTCCAGCTTCTGGTGGCTGCCAACATTCCTTGTCTTGTGGCTCCATCCCTCCAATGTCTACCTCCCTCTTCTCATCACCTTCTCCTATGTATCAAACCTCCTTCTGCCTCTCTCTTATTAGGACAATTGTGATGGCATTTAGGACTCACTCATAAACTCCAGGACAGTCTCTGCATCTCAAGGTCCTTAATGTAACTAACGCAAAGACCCTTTTTAAAAATAATGCAACATTCACAGGTTTCCTGGATTAGGACATGGTCATGTATTTGGGAGTCATTATCAGTCAAGCAGAAGTAGTTTTTGTTTACTCAACTAAATTCTGAGTGATAGAGTTGCAAAAACTCATGTGGTCTTGGGTGTTGGGACAAATGATATATGCCATGGCTAAAGAATAATTAGTGAACTCCATCCAGAAATAAGAAAAGCAAACCCTTGGTGCTTTTCAGTTGTCAGGAAGCTTGGCTATACTTTATTTCGCATGTTTAATCCCCGTGAGATTCTGGGATCCTCAGTTAGACTGGATTCAAAGGCTGGCTCTGCCACCTACCATCTGTGTGACCTTGGGCAAGTTCCTCATGTGATTTGTGCCTCAGTGTCTCATTTCTAAAATGTGGGACATAATAGTACTTGCCTCATGAGGTTGTTGTGAGGATGAAATGAATCAATATAGTAGGGCACTGGCATATAATTGGTACCCAGTAAGTGCTAGCAACTATCCTTGTCTGTTGTTATAATCCCCTTGCCTTAGCATTACTTAATTTGGTCTCTCTTTCTGGCACCCAGAAACAAAACCCTGACTAGATGACTAATCGTGGTTGCCAACTCCTGTAGTCATTTCAGAGGCACACAATTCAACATGCTTTGAATTGTAAAATACGCTCACTTGTTGGTGTATAATTATCTGAAAGCTCTATGCGGTAAGTAGCAAAGAGTGTTGTGTGTGTGTTTGTGTGTGTATGTGAAATGTGTGTCTGTGTATCTGTTTATTTTAGGAAAAGGATCAGTGTGAGCCATGGCGGTGGCTCTGGAAGTTATAGGAAGGCATGTGGGTCAGTTAAGATATTTAAGTCATGAAAAGAGCTCGGGAGATTGGGCACACAGGGCTGAACATCCCCATGCTGCCAAAGAGCTCATCAGTATCTGTTTATATAACTGCTTCCTTCAGAAAGAAAACATCTTCACCCCTCTCCACTTGAGACATCACTTAGACAACATAATTTCAGCACTATTACACTGAATTCAGCAACATCCTGGTAAAAAAGGAAAGCTGAACTTGCAATGAATTTCATCATTTAAATCAGGAGAGGAAGGAGGCACATTTCCTGCAGATTTTGTTCAAGAATTTGGCAGAAACAAATAGGATTTCCTGAGGTTAAGCTCTTTTTCCCTCTTTGCTTTTGGCAGCTAGCAGTGGTGATCTCCTTCCTTAAACCCACTGTTCAGGTTGGAAAAACACAATTGTGTAAGGCGCTTACCTAAGACTCCCTGGGACCTTTGGGAACTACCTGGTCACTTTTTACTCAGCTGAAAGAAAACAAAAAGTATCTTTTGAGAGCTGGTGTTTTGTAAGATTACAGACTAGTTTGACTGGCTGAAGTAAGGAAGATTTATTGAGAGTAGCACTATTCTCCACCCCTGTTCCAGTCCAATAATGCTGCCTTTTTGCAAAACACCAGAAATTGATTGGCTTTTATAAAGAGGGTTTATTTGGTTGCAATGTTACAGTCTGGAGGTCATAAAGTGTTCAAGGTAGGGCATCAACCGTAGGGTACCTTCACTGGAGGATGGCCAATGGTGTCCGGAAAACCTCTGTTAGCTTGGAAGGCACGTGGCTGGTGTCCACTTGCTCCCAGGTGTTTCAAAATGGGGTTCTCCAAAATGTCAGTGTCTGCTTTCAACAGCCATCTTCAAAATGTGTTTCTCAGCTGCAGCTACTCTCTCAGCTTCTGTGCAGTCTTCAAAGCATCCCTCTTGGCTGTAGCGAGCTCATTCCTTCTATCTGAGCTTATACAGTGCTCTAGTAAACTAATCAAGGCCGTCACTGAATGGGCAGGGCCACACCTCCATGGAAATTATCCAATCAGAGTTATCACCTACAGTTGGGTGTGTCACATCTCCATGGAAACACCCAATCAAAGAATTACAATCTAATCAACGCTAATACATCTGCCCACACAAGATTGCATCAAAGATAATGGCATTTGGGGGGACATAATACATCCAAACTGGCACAGCCCCTAACACAGTTGTACTGCTTCCCTAGTTGACATTTGGAAATGTCTACAGGATAATGTATTACTATTTTAAGAATTTCAGAATCTTTTCAACATTCCTTCCCATCTCTGAAAAGTAGCTTTCCAAAGCCCTTTGGAATCGAACAATTTTTTCTACCAAATAAGATTTTTTTTTAAAAACTAAGCTATTTTAGTTAAAAATGTAAAAGGAAAATACATTTCATTTTTATTATACATGCTATAAAAAACAGCAAAGAAAAGTCTTATTGAAGTCATTTTAAAATCCACTTTCCTGCCCGCATATAAATGTGACACTCCATGGGAGATGACAGTGTCAATTCTTCTTTACTGGCCACACCAGGCAGAGGCGAGAACTGTGGGTCTGGGATAAAATCAAAGATACCTTTGTTTTGCTTTCCTATCCTTTGAATTCTAAGCTTTATAACTCTTTCAGGGATGCTCATCTATGGGGAATCACCAACACAACTGAGACTACAACTCACTCCAGGAAAACAGGGACCTCCTGATTAACCTTCAATTAACAGAGCTTGAACCCTCTTCAAGGTTAGTTTTCTTTAGCCACAACTAACTCCAGAGAGGTCTGAGTTGCTAGGGGCTAGTGATTATTGTTCTTATAAACTTTGAGAACACATACCTATTTTTTTGTTCTTTGCCCCAAGATGGAAGGTCCTGTCATATGCTTTTTTTTTTTTTATCTCCCACTGCTTTCCTCCCTTCATGTTTATGTAAAATGTTTATTCTACCATGCCCTGTGCCCTGTAGAAGACCTGTGATGATGATCACACTCCCTTACAAACTCAAATTCTTCATTAAACCTTCCTTTTGCCTTCTGATCTCAACAGAAATCTGCCTGTCTCTAGAGAAAACCACATCCCTTCCGTTCTTTCAAGTAGAAAGTGCTTTTACCTTTTCTGCTTCATGGCAGTTTCCAGTACAGTTCTTGACACACGGTTTCTTCATGTAACAAGTCTCCATCACATAAAAACTGGTTACGTGAAGAAACATTGGCAGCCCCATCTCAGGAGCTCCTCTGAGACCCATGCTACTCTATATTACTCTTCACCCCTTTTTGTCATGAAACTTTCATTCACCCCGTTCACTGAAGACTTGGGCCCAAAGTCCAAAATCTTTCTCTACACCCCAAGTCCTTCCATTAGCAGGCTGATGTCTGTGACCACAAGGAAATGCCATACAATACACTGACCTCCAAGGTCCTTGAATTCTTCAGCTCTAAAATCCTTCTCAACTCCAGGTTAACCTCAACCTCCCTTCTGCCCACCCAAGGTTGAGAAGACATAGTATAAAAGGGAAGAGGGATAAAAATCTCATTCTCTTGGGACTCAGAAGTGGGAAACTACCTTGGTCAGCATGTCTCTGTATTTTACATTGATCATGTGCCATTATGCAAATTAACCCCAGTTGTTCTGTGAAAATTCTGTGAACTCCCAGAATTCCTGAAGCAAGCATGCAAAACAGGCTCTAGTCTGCTGCTGAACAATACCCATACATTCAGTTTATTCCAAATTTTTCAAGAGAGGAGGAATAGGAAGCAAATTGGGAGAGAAGCAGTGGTGAAGCCACTTATAAATATAAGACAGCACAATCTACTGGCGAAAATCATAGGATTTAAAGGCAAACATACCAAGTGGTAAATTCCAGTGGTAAAAATCCCATCCAGGTACAAATCTGTAGGATTTTGACAAAGCCACTTGAAATTTCTGAGACTCAGTATCCGTCTTGTAAAATGGACATAGTGAGACCTACCTCAGGGAGTTTGGGCATGGCATGGAATAAAAAGGAGATGTACATAACCCCACCTAGCACTGTATCTGGGACACAGTAAGGTAAGGCAGATGGTGACAGCAATGATGGTGATGAAGGTGATGATGATGGTGATGACGGTTTCCAGACCTTGGAAAGGTGTGTGGTTTTCTCAGCTTTGCCAACAGACCAGGACCGAATTTTGTCTTTACCACCAACTACTGAGTAAGTTATCTTCTTGGAGCTTTATATTCATCACGTTTCCAACGGGGATAGTAATGCCCCTGCATGGAGTTCTGTGCGATTTGAAAAATAATACAGCATAGTGCATGGCACAGTAGGGGCTCAATAAATATTTCCCCTTTACATACCCCCACATACAGTTCAGACTGACAGGTAATGTATAGTAGTTGATATGCCAAAATAAATACATAAATTCATTCCATGGCTAAAGTGGCAGAATACCAAGTGAACTGCTGTAGTTTCATTGACTATATTTGATTTATATTGTCCTCTGGCCATTACACATACCTTGTATACCAGTCCCCACTTTCAAGTCATTAAATGAAGGGATTGTAAAATTCTTTTGTTCTCACATCAAGAATCACAGTGCTAGATAGATTATGGATTTTTAATAATTGCTCTTTGATGGATGGAATCTTAAGCGCAGATATCTATCTTCTGCATAATAAATGTGTTCCTGATAAGTTATATGTAATTTTTGTATCAAATCAAACCATGTTTTATATGTATTGTAGGATCTCCTACATACATAAATATTATCAAATTATTTTAGAAAACAAGAAATCATCCATTTCCTTATGTTTTTTAAACTATTGGATTTGTACATTTGGATTTTCCTTCAAGTTAGGTTTGACTATGTTGCAGTTATTTTGTAGGTGAGGTACAATGTTTATGTAGGAACTGGAAATGGTTTTCCAAGGGAGTAAGGTGGCTTCCTAAGGTCATAAAGAAGGCTAAGCTCAAAATCCACCTTAGTATTTATTGACTTAGGATTTATCTGTCTAGTGAAGCATTTGCTGATCTATTCCATCTTCATGATTATTAATGTTATGCAGATATGCAAATATCCACCCATGCTGTTTGTTTACTCAAGCAGTCAAAATAAGTATAATGGGAAAACCACAATGTTTAAATTTTGTTCATTTTATTTACTGGAACTCATTTTACATTTTAAACATCACCAAGAGTAAAAGGGTAAAAATGACACCAGGCCTTGGATTTGAGTAATTTCATTTTATGGCTTAAATTAAGAGTTAATCCATTTCTCTCTTTATAAATATGCAGAGAAGATTGTGAAATGACACTAGATTGTCTCATGTTTTTAAATCAACCTATTTTCCTATTATTTTGAATGAGGTGCTGAAGGGGCTTAGATCTGCAATCAATCTTCATTCCCTTTGTTAACTTCCTTGGCAAAAAGAAATGTATAAAACATGAGTTTCTTATTTATATGGTGTTCATCTCTATGCTGTCAGCTGCTTAATATTGGTTATTTGTGCCCCTTTCAGGTACTTACATAACCATAATGGTTTTAAGTATTCCCATCTAAAACTAGTTGTCATTAATCAGTTGTCACCTCTCACCTATTATCGCATCTTACCCTAGCAAAATTACACAATAGATTGTCTTCATTTTCTTTCTATCCAAAATTCTGTCTTAGTTTTCAGGTTCATCTTTCATTTATCCTGTGTATTAAATAATCTAATAGGAATTAAGAAATGATGGACTACATAATCAATTATTTCATACAATCTGTGGTGATGGTGTACAATGTACTTTACCAGCCCAAATTGATTCATGAGAAGTTTTTCCTTCCTTTTTACCTTCAACAAGTATTATTTAAGTGCCAGACACCAAGTGCCAGACACTGAGCATGCAGAAGAAAGGAATCCAGCTTTCAAGTTGCTCCCAAGTGAGCATGGTATAGAAAAATTACAGTACAACATGATAAATCCTAAAGCCAATGTAAGTGCAAAATACAAAGGCATCAGTGAAAAAACAATTCCTTGAAATGTTAACATTTGGTGTGGATCTTAAGGATACATAGAGATTCACCAAATGGGAAGGTCAAGGAAAAGGTATCAAGATGCTTATGATATTAAACTGAACAAAAAAAACAAAAAAAAAATCTCCTGGAAAAATATATTTATCACATGGAAACAGTAGCCACCTAAGAATCAGGATTTGGAACCATGTTAAGAGTGGGAACATAAATATTATTGAATCTCATTTTCCTTTGGGTTTGCAACACGATCTGCACAGCAACAAGGGCTACGAAGTAAGCTTTATGATGGTAAGAAGCCAAGTGAAGTACAAATCGTAGATTCCTGGGTTCTTGAAGAGTAACATTTTATGCAAAATTGTTAAACCATTAAGAACCAGATTGCTTATGCTCAAGAAATGAATGACCAAGCTTTTCACCTGCATTTTCTTATCCTTTTAGCCACAGATCAATGTTTAAATAGCCACACCCATGATGCTACTGTAGCAACCTACACTCAAGACAGAAAAGTTGTAGTGAAAAATCCAAAGGATTGTCCTTCACCAGTGTGATTTATACTATGTTGGCCAGGATAGCCAATATGTTGCTTGGATGAATGTACAGAAGCATCTCTATGTGCTTAAATGGTGAGCCGCATACTATACTGTGAACCAAAAGACTAGTTTGAGAAGAAAGTAATAGCGATACTGTCATTCATAGAGCCCTTGTCATGGGTAAGGCCCCGTGCTAAGTGCTTTACTTGGACAGTTTATCCTCCCAACCTTTATGGAAAGTACTATTATTTTCCTTCTTCAGTTTGCAATTGAAGAAACCAAAACCAGCAGGAAAACTGGAATTCAAACTAAGTACTCTGGATCCAGGGTCTGAGCTCTCAACCTCTGACATAACTCAACTGTTGCATCTCAGATAAACATGTAGAAATTTTAGTACAGCATGTATTCACATATGACATAAATTAACAAAATGACATAGCCACTGAAAAGATCTAATGTAACCTAAGGTCATATTAATGAGAGTATGAAACTAGGGGATGGTAGTAGCTAATCCCAGCCTTCTCTGTATGAGTACGATCAAACCTGATCAGTTCTTAGGGTCTCATTTTAAGACAAAACAAACAGGAGTCCCTAAAAGGCACTTATATATGTCAACACAGCTCCCTAGATGACACTGCCAGTTATAGCATCCCCTTGCCCAAACACCACACCACAGATACCAATTTGATACCAAGCCAGCTGTGAATGTCCCCAACTTGACACCAGTGCTCCATTTAGAATCATCCGGTCACCCAGTGTCATCATTCTTCACATACCTACACTTATAGGTCATTGCAGGAGACAGGAGCTGCTGCCTTTCCCCTTCCCAGCCATCTTCTTTGAATTCTCATGACTGCCTGGCTTGACATTTCCTCTTCCTTACCCTGTCCTCCCACAATTGGGACCTCCACCCCAGTAACAACAGACACATCAGATTCTCTCCTCCACCACTTAAACAAATTTCTATCTGGTGGGATTTCAGGTGGGGTTCTCTAAAGCAGTTATTCCTGCTTTAATAGCTTTTCCTCTTTTTCCACATTTGAAAGCATAAAGTCTCTAGAACATCTCTGATGTTTCTACAACTATTAATGGACAGCATCCCCATTAATACTACTTGGGAAAAGAAGCCACATTTCTATTTTTGAGGCTTGACTATTCAACAATGGAGCATCAGGAGCTAGCAGGATGAGGAGGACATAAGAAGTCAGATGGGAAGACACAGGCTAGGAAGAAGGTTGCGCCTCTTACTGGGGCTGAGAGAGGCCACTGAAGGGGTCTTCACTGCCAGGGCAACAGCTCAGAACCTCAGGTTTTTGTAACTTTGGTGGTTTAAAACTAGGAAAAAAGTTAAACAAGGAACTCTTCAGTCAAAGCTAAAAGATGTTTGTTAAAATTATTTTTAGTGTTTTTATATTAGCAAATCATTAATGCATTCTTTTGACAAATTAAAAAATTCAGCAAGTATACATAGTAAAAAAGCATAAGACTCTCTTCACAACCCCATCACCAAGACCATCACCTCCACAGAGGCTGCTCTGTGTAAAACTGTCCACCCTTCTAGATGTATTTTCTTAGTCATTCATTTGCATATATATGTATATCTACAATATACTGAATTGTTTTAAACAATGGGATTTATTATTCTGCAACACAGAAAGAATCTCTGACCAAAAAAATGAATAATCTTTTGTTGTTGAATACCACCAATGCAAATACCAAACAAAGACCATTCCTAAAATGGATATGAAGTTTCAGACATTTAAAAATGGCTTGAACGTGGGTCTCATTTTTAATATAATGGGCATGAATTAATAGGTACTGAAAAATAAAGGAGGGCATAAACAGAAGGATTTATTGAACCAATAGCAGTGCGAAGCTTTATCACATCACTTTGAATCTGATAGCTCAAGATGACAAATAAGCAAGGACACAGAGACTCTAATTACTATCCTCAATAATGATTCTTAAATAAATATATTTTGACACTTGTATCCCACTAATGAAAACGCCCATTCATTTCAAAGTTTTATGGAATATTTACATATTATTCATTTACTAGACTACAAAGATAATTTCAATAAATTATACAAGTTAGGAAGTTATAGGCTGTTATTTAATTTGAATGCAAGAAAACTAGAAATTTAAAATGCACATTTAAACCTCCTAAATTTCAATCACATAGAGACTTGAAAGCACACATAACTCTTCTAAGTAACAAGGCTAAAAAGGAAATGTCCAATCACAACCTCTTTGGATATTAATATGGAATGTAGACAAATGTATATTAAGAAGAAATTCATAGTAATACTCATAGGCTTTGTGTTCCCTTATGGGCCACCAACCAGGATTTCCCAGAATAAGACCACTGCATAGATGGATGGAAATATTTTGAGATATTTGCAGATATAGTTTTCAGATAAGAGTTGAAATATAATATTTCGGATATGGGATATAACAGCATGTTGCCTCCATATATTGTAGTAAACATCTATTTATCTAGAAATTGTGGGGGAGATGAAAGTTCTGATCAGAAAATCAGCTATGTTCATCAGGAATATATTTGCTGATAGTAAAAGCTCAGCTCAGCATGTTATTGTTCTTACCTCCTTTCTCTTTCCCTGATGAACAGTCAAATCCCTTAGAAACCCTGGGAAAGTCTTCAGCTCACTTGAGCCCGTGTTACACTTGACCAAGTGGGGGTGAAGAGACCCAGCTGGAATCAATAGCTCAGAAACAGAAATAGGGAGAGGTGGGCTCAGAGACCAAAGGAAGAGGTGGTAAGGAGGTCTCAGCTCATCCACACTAGGAGGAGAAACTAGACTTTTTCAGAAAAATGAGGAGAGGGTTCACTCTGGTACTTGGCCTCTACCACACCACTCTTTCTCCAACACTTCCTTCAGCCTCTTGATTTGCAATCCAGATCAGCTGGAGAGCAGAAGCATGTTTTGAGAAAGGAGCTTGCATCCATTTGAGTAGAGATTGAGATAAAGAAAGAAGGAATACGTGGGGAAGCGAGGCACACAGCAAATCCTGGGTGAAGCCCGTTTGAGACAAATAAGGTGGAAAAATAGTTTCAGATGATTTTCTCCTTGACCCCTAGGGAATCCAGTGTCCATATGAAAAAGTTACCAAATACAATCCAGGTCGAGTTTGATCAGGGCTGACATTCTTGCTTGATCCTGGGCAGGAGGATTGTCACATTTTCAAATGTCTGACATGGGAAAAGTCTAGTCAAAGGGAGTTTCAAAGGTTTGGTGTGGGGAAGAATAGCTCTTCTCATGAGAAATGCAAAGATGTTCTATGGTGAAGGGTAGAGATTTGGAAGGAGAATAGAAGAGCTTCAGAATTATAAGAGCGAAGAAGTTGGCATCTGGTCTCCCAGAGCCATTTTTCCTTTGCTTTTTCCCTTTTCTTTGGGTCTGGTCCCAGCAAGTATCCTTGCCAGATAAAGCACTGGAGTAGAGAAAGCATCATTTCGGCAGCATTATTGAAAAATGTTCTTTCCCACAGCCAAGACTGAGAGAGAAATGCCAAGATTTTACACCCAAAGAAGAACTGACTGAGAGCCAGGCATGTGCTGGGTTTGCTTGATCAGAGGGGGTGGTGATGGGAAGAGAAAGAAAATTCACACAATACAGAATGACATTAGACAAAAGTTCTTGCAAAGTAGAATTTGCAATATTAAGCATCCTTCTTATGAAAAGATAAGCTGCTTGGATTTTAAGCAAAAGATGAATGTATTCTAACTGGCACTTCCCCTGAGGCCCAAGATGTCCTGTGTTTCTTCTCGGCAGCAGCTTTCCCCTCCACAAAGGCCCAATGACTAAGAGAAGTGAGAACACAGGCGCTTCTTGTCAGAGTTCACTGTGTCTTCAGCCTCTTCTAATTTCTCTGGCCTTTGATGTATTTAGAACCAATTTGTAATCAGCCAGGCGAAGGGGATAAAAAAGGATAGTTTTAGAAACGAAACCACACTGATTAGCAATTCCCGACCCAGGTTTTGCATGACCCCAGAGCATTCCAGTTCACTTAAGGGATGTTATAAATATTGAAAGCAAAACCTATGAAAATCCACTTTAATTTTTAAAGAAAATATGTTCCCAGTATCACTTCAATACTTGGGGAAAAGGAAGAATATCTGGTATAGTAAACAATTAACAACACATATCATAAGTGATAAATGCTGGAACAATCTGAACCTCATTTAGTTTGGGGTAATTTATTGAGAAGTACAGAAATAACTATAAGGGAATGTGGGAGTAGAGAGAACAAGTATATGTGCTGCTGAGCCATGAACTAAATCAACTTGCTTAAAAAAAAAAAAGACTGAGGATAATATTCTGCAAATTTTTAAGAATGTTTTCTCCTTTGCACAACTCCCTTATGACCGCTTTGCCCTCTTGTTTTATAGATATATTCATTCTGTTAAGGGTTAAAGTACTTTTAATGTAGAGGCACAGCGAAGGGGGCAGATTTTTGACAAATCAAAGCAAGAAAGATAAAGCCTTGGCGGTAACATGAGAACTACACTGAGTTTTCCAAATGAAAGCCCACTAACATAGAATGAGATGACAAACCCCCCATCTGAGACACACAAGACTGTCCCCCGCCTTCAAGCCAGCAGTTAGTGGGTATTCGGTTTGCTAATGCTGCCCTTTTACAAAACACCAGAAATGGATTGGCTTTTATAAAGGGGGTTTATTTGGTTACAAAGTTACAGTCTTAAGGTCATAAAGTGTCCATGGTAAGGCATCAACAAAGGGCACCTTCACTGGAGAAAGGCCATTGGTATCTGGAAAACCTCTGTTAGCTGGGCAGGCACGTGGCTGGCGTCTGCTTGCTCCCAGGTTGCATTTCAAAATGGCTTTCTCCAAAATGTTGCTCTTGGGGGGTTTTGTCCTCTCTTAGCTGCAGCTGCTCTTCAAAATGACACTCTCGGTTGCTCTCCAAAATGTCACTCACAGCTGCTCTGCTTCTGGGCCTGTGTGGCTCTTTTTAAAGTACTCCAGTGAGCCAATAAAGACCCACCCTGAATGGGTGGGGCAACACCTCCATGGAAATAATCCAATGAAAGGTATCGCCCACAGTTGATTGAGTTACATCTTCATGGAAACACTGAACCAATAAGTTTCAACCTAAGCAACACTAATAACCCTGCCCCCACAAGATTGCATCAAAGATAATGGTGTTTTGGGGGACACAGTACCTATAAACTGGCACAGTGGGTATATGGGTTCTCCAGCTCCCACCAGTCAGAGGAATTAACATGCCCCCAACAGTTTCGCCCTAGAAAAAGCACAGCAAAGATAAGACACTGCAAAAGTCATCCACTAGGAATTTACCAAGTACATGCTTGAAAAGTGCCTCCAGTCACCTCCTCTCTTTTTCTCTGTAGCTTTCACCCTTTCTTAACTCATCCTCTCTCTTCCATCTGGCATCACCTTTATCCCAAAATCATCCATGAATATACCACAGCAACTGGAAGTATACTCTGATCTCTGAAGAGAGGACCAGATTAGATGGAAGGAAAGAATTGTTTGCGCAAACTGAAATTCTAGAGCTATTTGCATAAGAGGCTCATAGAGAATGAAGCCATTCTTACAGATTTGCAAATACAGACTACCTCACAAGGCAGGCTAATTGCTTTTGAATTGCTCCCTTATACCCACCACCAGTCTGATGCACACAGAATGGCCTTAATTTAAAGCAAAATATTTTTCATCACATTAGTGTTGACAAAACAATGACAGTATATGGAATTGAAGTATTAGGATCATTTAATATATAATCTCATTGGAGGGCAGGTACAATGAGAATTGAAACAAGGAGTGCGGCCAGGGAGATAGGGAAAAGAACATAAATGAATTTTGATTTGAAGGGATAATGATATGACCAAGTGCCATCCTTCACCAAAGGAAGTAAGGAGGTGCACAGGTTGCATCTCCCAGCAGTGGTAGTGATGACTTTTGTGTGGAGGCTGCTGCACTAACTGCCCTCGCAAATTCAGACTCTGTACCTCAATCACTAATGAGAGTGGCCACAGATAACAGCTCTGCAGAACTCTGCATGGGAAATTGCAAAACTGCATTGGATCCTCAGACGGGTACCCCTGCCCCAATACTGCCCTCTGGAGGCTTCTTACCATCTCCCTTACTAATTTTGGTTTTATCTCCATCCCTGCCCCTTCCTCCCTGACAATTTCCAATTTGACTCATTGTAAGCACATGTTTGCCAAATTGATTCAGATGAGCTTGCCAGGCTGGTAAAGCTTCAAGATTTTATTTGAACAATATGTTCATCCTGATTTTTCTCCACTCTCATTGCTCAGAATACAGTCAGATAGACAAAAAGACATAGCCTTTTGGAACTAGAGGCAGACACAGACAAGCATGAGAAGGCTACAAACAATGGTTCTTAAAGTGTGTTCTTGGGCCAGCAGTGTCAGCATCACAAGGAAACTTGTATGCAAATTCTCAGGCGCCTACCAGACCTATTGGATCAAAAACTCAGGTAGTGGAGCCCAGCAATCTGTGTTTTAACAAGGCATCCAGCTCAAGTTTGAGAATCACTTAACTAGAAGACTTTTTACCTGCAGCCACAATATCCCTGTCCTATTTCTCTCCTTGAGATGTACTTTCCCGATGTGCTATCTGGAAAATCTCCTCCCGGTGTTTTAAAATGCAGCTCAAGTTTCAACTCTGAATTCTTTTACAATTCTCCACCTTTGATGCTGTCATGGTGACTTCCATCCTAGTTCTTAAGACCTGTTTTGGAGTCTTTGTTCTCCTACCTGAATATTCTCAGCATCCCAATCACCTACAATCTAGACTGTGCATTTCTAGAAACTTGAATATATTTGAAGGTAAAACAGAACCTATACAATACTCGCAGTTGGATTATACTTTTTTTCTACCATCACTAGAGTTGGCACCTTCAGGCTAAAGGATAAATAGAAGTTAAACAGAGTAGATAAGAAAAGGTAGATAAAGGGATAAGAGACAGAAATTTTAGAATGTCAACTACTAGGTTATACTGTTGAAAAGTATTGAGAAAGAACTGCTCTCACAATTAGAGCTAATAATGGAATGAGCGGTCTTGAGCGGTAATAAGCTCACCTCCATTAAGGCATTCCAAGCATGAATAGTGGAGGATAATTATGAGTTGGCACTGGAGATAAAAAAAAGAAAGTAGCAATTGACTGGAGGCCATTGCTTGGAGTACTGCATTAAGAGAAATCATAAGGGTTCTGGGGTCATCAGGACACTTCCCACGTGGGTTAGTGATGTCTGCATTCAGTGTAAGAAGCAGGGCATGAATGCCATAAATTTGGCTTTTCTAGGCCAGTGATGTTAGAGACATACTTTATGGGCATGTGGTAGGAGTCTATTAAATGAACTCTTAAAAATTTAAATTCCATGCATCTATGAGAACAAGAGTGTTTAGATGAAAGTCACCATATAAATACGAGATATTTTTATTCCATATTTAGCACTGTTGTTAATGATGAGCCACCATAGACAAAGATTTATGTTGGGGATGAATGGCTTAAGCCAGGGGTTGACGAAGGCAGGCCACCACTGGTCCACAATAGCCAGATTTGTAAATCAATACTTACTACCTCATAAGGCGTCTAACTAATGAACAATCACAAAACACTTGGTTAATATAAATAATTAATAGGAAAGTAATTAGAGGTCTTTAAAAAAAAATCTATCTTGATTAGTGTAAAAGAGCTTAGATGACTGGCTTTCTATAAGACCAAATAATCATTGTTTCCATTAAAGCCACTGTTAGCTCTGTTTACTCTAATTATTTATAAGCCACAGGAGGGAAGGAGGGTTGATGATGGTTACTTTGAGCTAACGATACCTTGGGCAGATATTTTAATCAAAAATTCCCCTTCAACTGAGGTTTTCCTTTTTCTGCAGGGGAAAGTAAAGACCTAAAGGTACCTGATAGAAAAAAAAAATCATCATTTTGTTTTAGAGGCAATTGTAAAATGTAAACTTTCTAAAATGTGATGTGGAGACCTTAAGAATGAAAAAGATTGATTTGGAAAGTTGTTTTCTGAGCTAACTTGAAAACCACTCACACGATGACTCCCAGGGTTTCAGTTAGAAAAGCCACCATTCAATATTTATCAACACGAGGCTCCCATGTGTCAGGCCCATGACCCATTCCAAACACACAAGTCTGCCTCCTTGGCAATAGCCACTGTATTAATATTATCTCTTTAATTCTACACAGGTAAAACATTCTTTGCCACAGATCACTTATCATCAGTGGCAGGAAATCTTTTAAGCTACACCTTTGATTTCACATCCACTTTTCTTCTGCCATCATTGAATACATACAGGAGAAGTCTTCATTATCCAGGCTGATGTCATAAGAAAACAAATAGCTTCATTTTAGCAGAACCAACAATGCATACAAGGAAGTACCAGAAGAAAATTATCTTTAGAATCCTAGATTCTTCTTCCCTTAGAAAGAAACATCAGGAGAGCCACTCAACTGACTTTGTGCAAGTCTCTGAACTTGGATCTCACTTTCCTCATGTATAAAATTGGAAAAGAATATTTCTCTCACAGAGGGGTTATAAAGATTTAATGATGGAAGTTATAAAAAAGTTCAGGGTCGTATCTATCTCAATGGAAGCTTAATAAATATTCGTGACCTGCCTTACTCATTTTCTTTACGTTCCATTTCTAAGGGGCCACCCATCCCACCTGGAGGCTGAGCCCACATCTCATCCTTAGGGGAGAGTGAAACATGATAAAGGTCAACATTGAGGCTCAGCATGAAGTCACCCTCACTGCAGGTCACTCCTGACCTCAAATTTCACCTCCAATAACCTATTTTCTACCTGGATATTAAGACTCTATCTCTATGTTGCAGCTGAGCTCTAATCACTGGATTCCTGATCAAAGTGCCAAAGCACCTGTCCCAGCAGTGAGAACTCCTGTCTATTTGGGACATCAGTCTTCCTTTATCTTACCCATGTCACCCTCATACCTCCATCCTAGAGTCCTACTTCTGGAAATTTCCCAGGAGCTGGGGTAGTGCTATACACGGTCATACCTCCTCAGGACTGGGCACTTGCCAGGATTTTAAATATGACCATTCCTGCCTGCTGCTTGGCAACATTCTCCACTTCTGTGAAGACAACGCCATCACTTTAACTTGATGTCAACTCTCTGCCTGTACTAGTACCTGCTATCTGTGATCTTATCCTTTAGTTACCAGGTTCTGACGGCCGGACTGGACATATTCTTAGAAACAAATACTGCTTCTGTCCTTTAAGTGATTGCCTCGCTCCAATGCAGACCAGACAGGAAGCAGCGTTTTTTATCCTGGCTTATTTCATGAAATTCAACCACATCTTAGCTGAACATGCCAGGCAAACATATTCACTTCTTCACCAAATGTCAATAAGCTGCTACTATATGGCACTGTTCTAGGTGCTATGGCTAGAGCAGTGACAAAATAAAACTGCTGCCACCATGGAGCTTACATTCTAGTGGGGAGAACAAGGGCCAAATGTGCTGGGTATTTTCCAATAGCCCCTCAAAATCTATTCTCCACCCTGTCCACCTCACTCTGTGCCCTGGATACCAATCTCTATGAACTGCTTCAGGGTTTCTTTTCCCCCAGGCTTCCAGCTGGATTCAGCCAGTGGGAAGCACAGGCAGGAGAATGGGAGGAAAAAGGGAAAGAGAAATGAAGTATCACCCCCCAGTTCCCTCCCTACCAAGCAACCATTTGGCAGTAACTACATTCTTCTTACTCCAACCACAGCTCCTGTCAGGCAGCCCCCTTCTACAGCCACGGCTCTATCTGGGTTCTGCCACTGCTCCCCCACTGCCTGCTTACCCCTATGGTCCCAGCTGTAGTAACGGTGCCTCAGTCTTGCTGGCCTCAGGTTGCGTCATCATTTCTTGTTGGTTTCCCTAACGCTGCCCATGCCCTGTAAGTAGACGCTTATTAAACTCTCTTAAATGAACCCACATGAATGTGCTACCTACTTACTGCTAGGATCTGACTGCTATGCCAAATGAATAAATATACAATCTTACGGCTGGCAGTGGTAAGAACTGTGAATTCAAAAATTAAGCAGGGAAAGGTAGACATGGCACATGGAAGCATTCTTTTAGATGAAGAGTAGTCAGCAAAGACTTACCACAGCAGGTGATACGGGAGCAAAGACATGGATGCCTTTAAGAAGGGTTGCCACATAAAGTACAGGGCACCCAGTTAAATTTGAATTTAAGATTAACAGTGAGTAATATTTTAGCGTAGGTATGTCCTAAGTATTGCATGGGATATACTTATACTAAAACTTACTTCTTGTTTATCTGAAATTCAATTCTAACTGAGTACCCAGTATTTTTATTTGCCAAATCTGACAGCCCTGTTTAGAAGACTTAAGCCATATGAATAAGAGAGAGAATAGCATCACAGGCAGAGCAAATACCAGATACAGAGGCCTGAGGAGTTGGGTCTATACACGTTAAATTCAAGGCTATCAAGAAAGATGTCCCCTGTGTCTTAGTGATTGGGTATTGTTAGTGGTCCACAGAGTGTCACCTGGGGGAGAGGGAGCAAGGTTTACAGTCACGGTTCCTCTTCCTGTGACTTACGTGCTCTCTCTTGCTGTCTGTCTGTCTGTCTGTCTGTCTGTCTGTCTCTCTCTCTCTCTCTCTCTCTCTCTCTCTTATCTAATTCTGTTCCTTATGTTAATTATAGTATTAGGGGAAGATGAAGACAGAGGAGGAAATCAGATGCCACAGCCTCAGTGAAATAATAAGAAATGAACCTGAAAATTACGTGAAAGTAGCCAATATGATTTAAAGAACTCTTACACTTCTTAAATAACATAACTCATACAACCGGGTATGATTTCTGGAAAATCCTTAGGAGAGGGGTGCTATTTACTGTGCTCCTGCTGGGGGAGAACTGCCAGCTGAAGGCCTCCTGCCCACAGAAGAGGAAACTCGCTGCTAAGAAGGCACTCATGCCACCCCCCACTGACCCAGAGCTTTGCCTCCGTGGGGCCCTTAAGTAAGCCCACTCATTTCATTCTTCTAAAGCCACAGCCAGGGAGATGTCAACATCCACATTAAATAGAAAGACCAAGGCTTTGCCACATGGCAGGAAGGCAAAGGACTGATTCAGTGCACGAAACAAACTGGTTGTTTGATTCAATGAACTCAGTGGATCTGGAAATTTAGTATGAATGCTCTGTCTGGAGTCTTATGTAGACACTTCAAAGAAGATGTGTTCAAACTCAGACATTTGCTATAAGACATTCTTAATCATGTGTGTGTATTTGAATGCATAAAAGAAAATATAGGATAAGAAGGTAAACAAATTACATTAAAAATGTTATCAATATATTTTTCAACACAGATCGACATGTGCTTCATCATTAATGCGTTAAATAGATTTAAAAGAGAATCAAACAACCACTATAATTTTGAAGTAGTGAAGAGTGTAAAAACCCTTTCAAGATACCTCCAGCAACTGCAAATATAATACAAAATTATCTCTGATTTCTAGTGGTGACAGTCTGTGGCTTGTTGCCCACATTTGTAATTGTAGAAATTGCTACATTTTATAAAGAATACAGTGAAAATAAAGATGCAATTTTTCCCCACTCATTTTCATGGATGTCCTGAATTCTCTCACAGACCAGAGATAATGCAAGGTTGAATGAGTTTCTTCTAATTCTGAGCTTGAAAATAAACATTTTTCTTTCTTTCTATTCGTGAGCAGGATTCACTGAGGAAAAGCTCTCTCTAACTCATGCAGCTGGGTATAATTCCTAGAAAATCCCTAGGAGAGCTGAGATATAAGATCTGAGATACTTCAGAAATTAAATGAGACTTCCTAATTCAAGTACCTGATCTAGAACTTGCTTGCAATTTTTTTTCAAGGCAAGATACTGGCAAGATAAAAGCCTTCTCATTTCTAATTTGTTTCCTGATGCTCTAATATAACTCATTTTATAGTTATCCATACGAAATAATTTCTCTTTACAAACTTTATATTCAAATATCGATGTTTGCAAGTATTGTTAGAGTTTCTTTTATATTAACTAAAAAAATGAAAGCTAAAAATGCAGTTCAAGCAAACCATATCTGTAGAAAAAACTGAAACATAAGACACAATCATTTATCATCAGTCGTCTCCCAGGTACTGAACATGTTTCTTCCATTGAGTTTGTTTTTTTTTTCATAAGCAGTATTTTTACAAAGCATTCCTTAACGACCCAACATATTTTGCAGGCAACACCTCTAGCAATACTTAAGCTCTGAATGATAATTAGTTTCCCCTTCAACTTTTGTGTACACTAATGAAGCATGCAATATGGAGCAATGCATGCTCAATGGGGCCCCACAAGAAGATGTCTTTGCACATTAAAACAAGATTCGCTACTCCCAGATGATTATTAGCATTTTCCAAGTTATATAGTAATAACTTTGGAAAGAGTTATCTTCCTCTTGCCCATTTTCTTAAGTGATACACAACTGGTTCTTAAAACAAATAAGCAACACAGAAGAGCAGCATGAGCTGATTTTTCACTGACATGCTGTCCCAGGCCAGGTGAGCAGGAGCAGACCCTGAGACAGGGGTTGGCATATAAGTTTATGGGTGAGTGCTCTCAGGATCAAAACTTGTGGAGTCACAACAAGCAGTGAAAAAAGTGGGCTGCAAGGAATCCCATTGAAAGGCTCAGGTAAACCCATGGGGGCTCTGGAGCTGCACTGGCCCTGCAAAGGTGCCTCAAACTGGGGAAAAGAGGTCAAGCCTTAAACCCTCATACCAAGCAAATGTTGCATGTAGGCTGCCCTGAAAAGGCGGTACAACCTGCAAGGTCCAGAGCAATTGCAGGGAGATGGGCTCAGCTGCCAGCTGCCCACCACAAAGCTCCCCAGTAGCTGGGGAAGTGAGTGCTTCCATTCCAGAAGGGGAAAGGATCTGGATGGGACATAATGGATCCACTACATTTGGTTATAAAGCACACATCCGACTGCCATTTGAACAATCAGTAACAGGAAAACTAATGTCTGGAAAATGTCCCAAATCACAGGCTTAGGAGGCAGAACAGGGGTAAGAGCCCTTACCTGGATGGAGAGTTTAAATTTAATATGCTTTCTTAAATATTGGAATCTAAGTTATCTTTTAGGTTGTTCCTAAACTTATGGTGGGTAATAAATGCCTTGGTCTTGCTATGTCATAAAACATGTTTTTATATTTTGCCTTTGATGACTGATCATGCCCTGTTTGCTTTCTGTTCTTGTATTATAACTTTAAAGGTCAGCATTTTAATTTTAGTTTTACAGAGACTATCTGGAAACCTTTCATAATTATTCCTAAAAACTGTATTTATCTACTTATACCAATGTATACTAAAATAGTCTTTTTTTAAAGAAAGATCATGGTGCTTTGGGTAATAGTGGAATAGCTTTTATTGATTATATTTTCACAATTCCAATTATATTTTTACATTAGTACCTAAATACCCTACCTCTTGAGAAACAAAGTAAATAAAAGCTTATTTGCATCTTTCATCACTGCTACAATAATAGGCCTTTCTATTGCGCTCCTAATCAAGACTAATCCTACTGCTGACAATTCTGGTCAAAAACAAAAACAAAATAAAACCAACAAAGACAATGTTGAATTAAATGATCTAAGATCTACTCTTAAAACCTAGGAAAAAAGTATAAATTAAGCAAAATATAAATAGATGACAGGAAATAAAATAGGTAAAAGTGGAAATGAATGAAACAGAAGAAACAAACAATAGCAAAAATAAAATTCAGCCTAAAGTTGTTTCTTTGAAAAGATTAGTAAAACTGACCAATCCCTAGAAAGAGTGATCAAGACACAAACAGAGAAGCACACACATTACTAGTATCAGGAATAAAAAATGGAATGTCGATATAGATTATATAGACATTACAAGTAATCATACGGCAATATTAAGAAAAATGATAATTTCAATAAAATATATAAATGTGACAAATTCTTTGAATGATACATCTTGTCAAAACTGATATAAAACCAAATAGGAAAGCTCAATAATTCTATGTCTATTGAAGGAATTTAAATAATATTAAAACTATATCCATAAAGAAACATATGGAGGGTAATAAATAACTTGTTATTGCTATGTCATAAAGTATGTTTTATTACATATGTCTAAATGTCTTGATTACATATGTCTAATATGTTGCATTAGACACAGAGAAGCCTCAACAGTCTTCAAAAAGAAGAATGTTAAAGGATTTATAATTGAGTTTAAGGTTTATTATAATACATAACTATTCAAGACAATGTGGTATTTTTGTACGGACAATTCAGTGGAATAAAAGAATACAGAAATATACTTGCATACAACATAGTCAGTTGACTTTTGACAAAGGTACCAGTGCAATTCAACATGGAAAGGAATGGCACTGGAACCACTGGATATCCGTATAAAAGTATGAATGTTGACCCCTGCCTCATACAAAAGTTAATTTGAAACAAATCATAGCTGTCAAAGTAAAAGCCATGCAATCTTGGCATTGCAACCTTGGGGTAGGCAAAGATGGCTTAGACTGAGCAAAAGTACTAACCGTAGAAGAAGAAGAAAAAGGCAAGTTGCACTTCACCAACATTAAAAATATCTGTTCATCAAAATTCACTGCTAAGAGATGCAAAGGTAAGTTCAATACAAGGGGAAAATATTTGATACATATATCTGACAAAGGGGTTATATCCAGAATATATTAAATATGTTTTCAAATCAATAATAGAAAAGGAAACATTTCTATTTAAAAGTGGGTAAAATAGTTGAACAGACATTTTACAGAAGAAGATATTCAAAGGATTATAAGTACAAGAAAATACACTCAACATTATTAGGCATTAGGAAATGCTAATTAAAAACCAATATGATATACAACTCCATACTCACTAGAATAACCAAATTTTAAAAAACTGAGTGTATCAAATGTTGGAAAGAGCATATCAAACATTGAAATTCTCTACTATTGCTGGTGGAAGTGTAAAAATGGAATTTCCAACAAATTTGGAAAACTATTTGGCAGTTTCTTATAAAGTAAAGTGAATAGATACCCCATGACCTAGCAATTCTACTCCTAAGTCTTTCCTTACCCAAGAGAAATTTTTTTAATGTGTCCTCAAAAAGACAGCTCAAGAATGTCTACCTTCATTTTATTCATATGTTAAAACTGGGAACAACCCAAATGCCTATCAAAAGAAAAGTAAATCAATATTAGTGGTCTATTCCTACAATGGAATACTACTCAACATTAAAAGAAAGCAAACTAGAGGCACACGTAATGGAAATTATGTTGAACCAGATCAGAAACCAAACAGAAAACATTATGTATTATCTGTTTTGATTTATATGAAGTTACAGAACAGGCAAAACAACATTGGTGACAGAAATCCTGGAAAAGGGCACAAGGAAACTCCATGTGTTGATGAAAATGTTCTATGTGTTGATGGGGGTAGTGGTTTCATGGATTAATACATTTGCCAAAACTTATCAAGCAGTTCATACAAAATTTTTGGTATTTTAAATTAATTACCTAAATTTAAAAAAAGAACTCAGTGCTCAGGTTGCAACCCTGCTTATTATTCTTTCCCTGGTCTACATTAAATCAATACACTATCTTTAAAATCTCTTTTTTTAAGGTTTCTGAAAATAACTTCTCACAATAAAGGTATGTGAACCCTCATGTTGCATAATCTGATAGAAAAATAGGAGTTGGTTTCAGAGAATAAAATTTTCAATTTGTTACTATCTTCACCTTATTATATATACTTCCTGATAGCTTTAAGCTCAATTTATACTCTTCCTCCTAAATATTAAAGCATTCAACAATGGGCCCATAAAGCACAGACGTTTTGTTTAAGCATTTCCCTTTGTTCAGAGACTAGTGTTATGTTTTGTATAAAGTATTGATAAATGTCTAAATTCTATAATGACAATGGATAAATATTTTTTCTTGAATACCTACTCTGTGCCTTGTACTATGATCAACTTTTGGAAGTCATTACATTTTGCTTGGCATGACAGCCTCATTGTTACATTAAGTCTCCTCTGTTCTTTTCTCAATCAGGTTGAATTGCTTGATGTTAATGAATCCATAAGCCCAAACAAATGCTGAATTAGAATCATGTGAATGTTCATTTAAAGTGAACGCCCAGATGCTCATATGTGTGTAAAATGTGTTGCTTAATTTTTTTTTAATTGAGATATAATTTACAGACAATAAAATTTACTGTTTAAGCACAGCTCAAAGAATTTTAACAAATGTAAATCAACAAGTAACCATCACTATAATTAATATTCAGATTTTAATCATCCCAAAGTTTCCTTGTCCCCCTTTGAAGTCAATCCCCTCTCCTTATTTCCATCCCTTTGTAACCATTGATCTATTTTCTGTCCCTATGGTCTTGCTTTTTATAGGAACGAATATGAACAGAAATATCAAGTACATAGTCTTTTATACCTAGGTTAACTCAGCTTAATGCTTTTGAGATTAGTCCACATTGTTTCATATACCTGTGTCTGTTCCCTTTTTCGTATGGATGTACCACAATTTGTGCCTATTCACCAGTTAAGGGACATTTGGATTATTTCCAATTTTTGCTTATTTTGCATAAAACTGCTATGAATATTTACATACAAGTCTTTGTGGGGACATATGTTTTCATTTACCCAACTACTGTAATTGTTACAAGTATGTACGTTTTTTTACTCTATTACTAATCCTGATCACTGCTCTAGGAAAGTAGCAAAAAGTAGAGAAGGGATCAAAATGTAGGGAAGGGAGCACACTAGGGCCTAGTTCTTGGTTTCTGAGAACCATTCTTCAATAAAAGGAACCAGAACTTCTTTCAGAATTGGCTGATTCTAGGACTGGGCAGGAAGCATACAAGGTGGCCCTAAGGCATTCTGTAGTGTCAAAAACTAAGGAAGTGTTCAAAATATTAAAAAGGCCTACAATGATGGGGGTATGTCAAAGAGATATAACAGCTAACTCCTAGAACGGAAATATACGGGAGTATCTTCAGGACCTTGTTTTAAACAATAGTTTATTAGACTTTACACCAAAAGCACAAGCACCAAAAAATAAAAAAAATAAAAAAAAAAAATAAAAAGAACCTTGTCAAAATTTAAAACTTTTGAGTAACAAAGGACATCATGAAAGTAATAATTCAACCTACAGTATCAGAGAAAATATTAGGAAACTACATATCCTTATTGGGTTTAATATGCAGAATATATAAAGAAATTCCACAGTTCAACAACAAAAAGACAATCAACCCAATAAAAGTGGAAGTGGACAACAGTCATTTCTCCAAAAAAATATACAAATAGCCCAAAAGCTCATGAAAAGATGCTCAACATCATCAACTATTAGGAAAATGCAAATCACATCCACAATGAGATACAATTTCACACACATAGAATGGCTACTAGTAATAAAATGGAAAATAGCAAGTGTTGGAGAAGATGTGGAGAAATAGGAATATTTGTTCATTTTTGGTGGGAATGTAAAATGGTGCAGCCACTGTGGAAGACAATTTAGCAGTTCCCAAGAAAGTTAAGTATACAATTAGCACATGATCCGGCAATCTCACTGCTAGATAAATACCCATAAGAATTGAAGCAGGGACTTGAACAGATTTGCACAGCAATATTTATAGCAGCATTATTCACAATTGCCAAAAGATGGAAGTACGCCAAGTGTCCAACTGATGAACTGATAAACAAATTGTGGTATATGCATACAATGGAATATTTTTCATTCATAAAAAGGAATGAAATTCTGATATAAGTGACAACACAAATGAACCTTGAAGACATCATATTGAGTGAAATAAGCCAGATACAAAAGGACAATATTGTGTGATTTCACTGATATAAAATAATTAGAATAAGGAAATTAATAGAGTCAGAAACTAGAATTCCAGATAGGGAATGGGGAGTTAATGCTTAATTGGTACAGAATTTCTTTTTGGGGTGATGAAAATGTTTTGGTCATGGAAATTTTAGATTTTATATGTTACTAGCACAATTTTTTCTAAGAAAAATTAAACTGTACAACATAAACAATGAACCCTAATATAAATTATGAGCTATAATTATTAGTATAATAATAATATTCTTTTATCATTGGTAACAAAAGTACCACAATAATGGAAGGTGTTAGTAATGGGGGGGGGTGACAAGATGGCGGCACAGAGAGGAGTGGAAGCCAAGTAGTCCCCCTGGAACAACTACAAAAAACCAGAAACAACTAGTAAATAACCCAGAATAACTGCGGGGGGACAAACGAGACCATCCATTCATCATACACCAACCTGAATTGGGAGGAATGCCCGAGAACACAGCATAAAATCTGTAAGTAAAACCTGCGGAACCAGGTCGGGAGACCCCCTCCCCCATAGCCCGAGCTGCAAAGCCTCGTGGTGCCACAGAGAAGCTCTTTCCCAGCAAGTGAATACAGCTCAGCTGAGCTCCAACTGGGGTTTTAAGTAGCGAGTGTGAACTGCTCACTACAGGTACGCAGCCCCAAAAAACAGACAGTGGCTTTGGGTGACAACTGACCTGGGAGAGCCAGAGGGTCGCCTTGGACTCTGTCTGAAGGGAACTATCTGTTTCTTTTTCGGCTCAGTGGAGAAAGCCCCAGTCATTTTCAGTTTCTAGGGCTGTGACTCTGGGAAGGGTGGAGACACCACAAGCAGAGAGGGAGACCATTGAAATGCTAATAACCTCCACCTGAGGGGTCTTTCTTCTCTAGGAGGAAAGGGGTGGGGCCCTTTCCATTCAGAACCAGACCCCAGAGCCTGGGGGAACACGGCCATACCTCCTCACACCAGTCAATGATTATAGGCTAACAGGCGTCACCTGCTGGGCAGAAAAGCACAGTGACCCGAGGCATCAAAGGGTGGAGCAATTTTCTAAGACACACCCTCAGGGAAACCAGATACTGAATATTTCTTCCCTCTGGGACCTGAGCCTGTTCTGGTCTGGGAAAACCTGATTTGGATAACCAAGGAAACCATGCCTAGACAACACAAAATTACAACCTACACTAAGAAAAACAAAGTTATGGCCCAGTCAAAGGAACAAATGTACACTTCAACTGAGATACAGGAATTTAAACAACTAATGCTAAATCAATTCAAAAAGTTTAGAGAAGATATTGCAAAAGAGATAGAGGCTGTAAAGGAAGCACTGGACATGTATACGGCAGAAATCAAAAGTTCAAAAAACCTACTAGTAGAATCTATGGAAATGAAAGGCACAACACAAGAGATGAAAGACACAATGGAAACATACAACAGCAGATCTCAAGAGGCAGAAGAAAACACTCAGGAACTGGAGAACAAAACACCTGAAAGCCTACACGCAAAGGAGCAGATGGAGAAAAGAATGAAAAAATATGAGCAACGTCTCTGGGAACTCAAGGATGAAACAAAGTACAATAATGTACGTATTATTGGTGTCCCAGAAGGAGAAGAGAAGGGAAAGGGGCAGAAGCAATAATAGAGGAAATAATTAATGAAAATTTCCCATCTCTTATGAAAGACATAAAATTACAGATCCAAGAAGCGCAGCGTACTCCAAACAGAAGAGACATGAATAGGCCTACGCCAAGACACTTAATAATCAGATTATCAAATGTCAAAGACAAAGAGAGAATCCTGAAAGCAGCAAGAGAAAAGCGATCCATTACATACAAAGGAAGCTTAATAAGACTATGTGCGGATCTCTCAGCAGAAACCATGGAGGCAAGAAGGAAGTGGTGTGATATATTTAAGATACTGAAAGAGAAAAACCACCAACCAAGAATCCTGTATCCAGCAAAGCTGTCCTTCAAATATGAGGGAGAGCTCAAAATATTCTCTGACAAACAGACAATGAGAGACTATGTGAACAAGACACCTGCCCTACAGGAAATACTAAAGGGAGCACTACAGGGTGATAGAAGACAGGAGTGCATGGTTGGAACACAATTTTGGGAGATGGTAGCACAACAATGGAAGTACACTGAACAAAGGTAACTATGAATACAGTTGAGAGAGGAAGGTGGGGAGCATGTGAGACACCACAAGAAAGGAGGAAAGATAAAGACTGGGACTGTGTAACTTGGTGAAATGTAGAGTATTCAACAATTGTGATAAAATGTACAAATATGTTGTTTTATGAGGGAGAACAAGCAAATGTCAACCTTGCAAGGTGTTAAAAATGGGCAGGCATTGGGGGAGGGATGCAATCAGCATAAACTAGAGGCTGTAACTAATAGAAACATTGTATTATGCTTCCTTTAATGTAACAAAGGTGATATACCAAGGTGAATGCAGATAAGAGGGGGAATAGGGGAGGCATGTTAGACACTTGACATTGGTGGTATTGTCTAATTCTTTATTCTACTTTGATTTAAGGTTATTTTTCCTTTTGCTGCTTCCTAGCTGTCATTTTTTTGCTTCCTCTTTCTTTTGCCTCTCTACCTTCTTTGACTCTCCCTCCTGCCTTGTGGAAGAAATGTAGATGCTCTTGCTTAGTATGAGCAGAATGTTCAATTAGGATGAACTTAAATGTTTGGAAATGAACAGGGGTGTTGGTAGCAAGATGTGAGAATAACTAACAGCGCCGAATGGTGTGTGAATGAGGTGGAAAGGGGAAGCTCAGAGTCATATATATCACCAGAAGGAAAGTTGGAGGTCAAAAGATGGAAATGTATAAAACTGAATCCTATGGTGGGCAATGTCCATGATCAACTGTACGAATACTAGAAATCACTTCATGAACCAGAACAAATGTATGACAATACAATTAGAAGTTAATAATAGAGGGGCATATAGGGAAGAACTATATACCTATTACAAACTACATACTACAGTTAGTAGTATTTCAACATTTTTTCATAAACAGTAACAAGTGTACTATATCAATACTAGGAGTCAACAATTGAGGGGGGTTGGTTAGGGATAGGGGAGGTTTAGAGTTTCCTTTTCTTTTTTTCGTTTTTCATCTTTCACTTTATGTCTTGTCTGGAGTAATGAAAAGTTTCTAAAAATTGAACAAAAATTAAGTGTGATGGATGTACAGCTGTATGAGGGTACCCAGGGGCAAGTGATTGTACACTTTGGATCTTTGGATAATTGTATGGTATCTGAACAATCTCAATAAAAATGAAAAAAAAAAAAATAATGGGGGGGTGTATATGGGAACTCTGTATTTTCTGCATGATTTTTCTGTGAACTTACAAATTCTCTAATAAAAATATATATTTTAAAAAATTAATAAATAATAGAACCCAAAGCTGATTAGACATGAGAACCAAACCTCAGTTTAAAGAAATCTGGAGATAAAGGAACATGATAAAAGCACCACAGCAATGCCATCAGCAAATTCTATGGGGCATATTACCCAATTTCTTCAATAAATAAATGACATAAAAAAAGACGGTGGAGAGCTGTGTGTAAATCTTGTGTAAGCATGTATAAACCTTGTTTGGATCCTAATTTAAACAAACTAACTGTAAAAGGAGTTTATAAAACAGTTGGGGAAATTGGAACACTGACTGGATATTGAAGATGATAAATTAGTGGTCATTTTTTTAGGTATGATATTGTTATTATGGTTATATTTTAAATATACATACCGAAGAATTTATGATGAATTAAATACCAGATATTTATTTTGAAATAATCCAATGGAGCATTTGGGTATATTCAATATAAAAAGTCCTTTTCAAATGACACATATTGAAGTATTTATGGATGAATGATATTTCTAGGATTTATGTTAAAATAGTCCAGTGGAGGTAAGGGCATGGAGGGGCACAGAAGAAACAAGGTCGGTCATGTATAATAATTGAAGCTGGGCAATGGGTACATGATATTCTTACCACCTTTGTGTATGTTTAAAATTTTCCATCATAAAACATGAAAAATAAAAGTAAGACATATTCATAGTTGAAATTTTATAAAATATAGAAAGTGTAAAGAAGGAACTGGAAGTCATCTATAATCCTCCATCCAGAGATAATGACTATCAACATTTTGATAAAAAATCCTCCCATACTTTTTTTTACACATTTACAAAACATGTGCATATATATACATTTTTAAATAAAGCAACTGCACTAAATACTACTTTGGATTTGGAAGGCAAAATATCTATTCAGTGATGCTGTCTTTACTTAAAAACATTTTAATAATCCCCCATTAGGGTCTTTAACAGGCTTTCCAATTTCAGCTAGTTTCTCTTCAGAATTGCTTTCAGAGCTTTGGAATATTCTTTGGAATGTCCTCAATGATGGCATATAGTTTTTTGGCGGAAGGTGGAGATGCAGTATTTTTTAAAATAACAAGTTACTTAGAATCAAAGATTATTGATACAAGAAGATTACTTCAGGATATGTGGGACAGATTATCTTGAAAACCAGGCAATTTCTAATATGTAAGTTTTTACGTGTTTTGGGCACGGGCAGCAGACTTGAATGGTGTCACATAGTCATTATTCACGAGGAAAACCCACGTGGACTTAAAGACATGGGAAAGTCATTCTTTCCTTCATCCATGCATTCGTTAAGCAAACATATAATGAAACCCCACTACTGCCAGACCCTTGGCCAGGCGCAAGAGGTAGAGAGAGAAATAAAACATGGTCTGTCACCGATGTGCTCACAACTTCAAAACTCAAATTGCAATTTTTTTAACCGTTGGGGGAGGTTTTGAACCCTTCCACAGTCAAATGAAAGCTATAAACTCTCTTCTCAAAAGCATATGCATACACGTAAAATTTTCCACATTATTTCAAGAGGGATGACCTCACAATTAGTTGCCCTTAGTTACATCTATGGCCATTTCAAAGGATGTTTTATTTAACTTGCAAACCCCTGCAAGTATTCATGCTGTGGTATTTGTGTATGGGGTGTTTATACTCAGAGAGAGAAAAGGTTAGTTTCCTAGCCAGCTATTGAAAATGTATTGCCCTAAACATTCAAACATTTTTTTAGACATAGGCTGAATATTTTCAATTATATTTAATAAGGAGATTTTTAAAGGCCGACGCGTGAAAAATTCTTTAATAAACAAAGGATCTCTCTAACGGATTTAATATTGTTAAACCCCCAAATATCTGTCAAATAAAAAGATGTTGTGACACTTTCCAGTACTCTTTCATTTACATTGAAACAAATCTCAGATCTCATGGTTTGTCTGGTACTTCACCCTGTAGCCTATGAGTCTATAAAGGCACTTTTAATTTTTATTTATTGTAGTTACATGGTGACAGTCTAGTTTTTCACAAAAATCTACAATAAGCCTTTCATCTCCTATACCATATCTTCAAAAACTATTTATGTGTTTAGTAAATCATTATCCTAATTGGTAAAAATGTACTTTTTGTTGTAAATAACAAGAATATGTGCATATCACTACCAACCTAAGCTTCTCAGCCCTTCCACTTAAAAGATAAATGATTCTCATTTGATTGTCAGCTCTGAGGTTGAATCAGAGCTCTAGTCATAAAACCCTGTGGAATTTGGAAGGATGGAAATGTTTAAGTAATGGATGGTTGTGATGGTGGCACAACATCGTGAACACAATTATCAGCAGTGAAATATATATCTGAATATGATTAAAAGGGGAAATATTAGATTGTATATATGATAACAGAATAAAAACTTTTAAAAATTCATGGGACTACATTCCACATAAATCCTAAGTTACACCACGGACTTTAATTAATAGTGCAATTTTTTAAATGTGCTGTCATCAATTGTAACAAATGTTCCACAACAATGCACGGTGTTGGTGGTGGGGTGGTGTATGGAAATCCTGTATTTTAGGCATGATTTATTCTGCAAACTCAGAAATTCTCTAATAAAAAGAAATAAAATAGAATTTTAAAAACCCTGTACACACATCAATGACTTCATTCCCAGAGGAGAATGTTCTTGTTTGTTCTTTTCTCTTACGAAAAAAGTGCAATGCTATCTTTTATGTATTTTGTTTTGTTCTCTTAAAAGAGTAGAGTTTTGTTTGCAATTAGATTGCTCTCTAAAAATATAGCCTCAGCCAGCTGGTACATGGATTATCACAGAAAAAAGTCTCAATTGAGGAAACAATCTTTTATTTATGCTCCATGAGCTGTTGCACTCTGCAGTGTGTGCTCTGTGAACCTCTGTGTGTCTAGGAGGCATGTGCTGTTTCTGGGAGTCCAGGAGCGCGTTCCTGGGCCTGTGGAGAGCAGGAGAAGCAAAGAGCTACGACCCAGCAGCCTGGAGGGTGGCCGCACAGCTCTCCACTCCTGCCCGGTGACACAGGGGCTTGTAACTGCGTTCTCCCACCCAGAGCTCATGCTTTGCTGCCACAGCTCTTGGTTAACCGCCCCCCTCCCCACCCAAAGGAGAGAAAGGAGGCAAGATGCTGCTTTTTTAATCAACTAGGTTTCAAATACTGAGGAGCTAAAGGCATTAGCTGTTTTCTGACTTGCTGCAATGAAAAGATCATTTGACTTGTTTTGTATTTTCTGGAGCAAAACTAAAGAAATCCCTCTGAAACACAGTCAAAATGATTGTTTGAAGGTCTATGGGCTTTTCAAAACGGTAACCATCTTTGTTTTCTCACATGCACCACTCTTTCATTCAGTTTCTATGTTGGTTGTACTAAATACAACAGATACTGAAAAAGAAGACATGCTATTCCCTCATTAGTTGGTAGCTTTTGAAAACTGAAAGTTCTTTTTCCAAAAGAAAAGAATTGAAGGCTGGGTAGTGTAATTCATGTGCATACTTTTAAATGTTTCTGATTTTATAAAAAGTGAGGGGAAAATACTTCAGATTTAGAGCAGGGACTATGACCATTTGGTTCGAAGGCTGCTGGGCTCCTAAGGCTGCTCTACAGAAGAAGACTTTGGTTGAGAAGTTCTGCACTGCTAGTAGAAAAACAGCCCGATTCCTCCGACACCCATGAAACAGGAGGGTGACTGTACAGAGGGTAGCCCAGCAGATACACTTGTGTGCCTTGATGCACTGGGACATCTGCTAAATGGGGCTAATCTGGGGGCTCACGGCGTGGGACTGGCTGCTCTAACAATTGTCCTCAGTCCAAGGGTCGGGTCATGGCTAGAAGTTCGTTTTCAGAACTTAGCTGGACAGTGTTCTTTATTAAGTTGTTCTGTATCTAGCACTTTGTAAATTTGGAGCCCTGTGCTAATGAGGGCCCAGAAAAGCCTGCTGGACATAAATGCCATGTGAAAAATTAATGATTGGAGTCCCTCAGCCTCTCCGAAGAGTGTGCCTACCTTCCAGGAGCCCGCGGAGCTGACTCATCATTTGCCGTCAGACTGTGAAGCTCCAGACCACTGTTAGGTCTCAGTGCCCAAGACTGACAAGGTCATTTATAATGGTCAGGGGGACTGTTCCTTATACTTAGAGAATGTCTACTGATGATGCACGGAACATTTGTTGTTCTACACATCATCATCCTGCCAAAGAAACTAAACATGACGGATCTGCAGGTTACCTTTTAGGTCTGCCATGTTGGCTGTCAATTTAGTTCAGTCAGAATTTGCATCAAGTAGAGTAGTTTGGAAAATATTTGTTCTTCTGTATTATTTTTAGAATTTGGGGGGTTCATAGCAAGATATCTCTCCTTTATTAATACAACAATATTTTCTAACATAGCTTGATGTAAACACAATTTTGTTGTTAATTTTTTTTTTTAATACAAAGTTCTGTGACTTGTTGTTGGGAGGCAAACAAGTCAAAAAGAACTTCATTGTTAGCCAGTGAAATCATGAATTACAGCATTCCTTTTTCAAACTTCAAAGAGAGAGAAAGAGAGAGAGAGAGAGAAAGAAATGGTTCACATTAGTCTCTGGAGTATTTGGAGGGTAGAAGATAGAATTTACTGGGTCAGGGGCAGGTACTACCACAGAATATTTTTCCAATCATTTATACTTGTTGACAGCAAACTGTTGGACAAATGCAGGCCTTTTTTGGTCACGAAATTCTGAGAGCTTTAGAGATGTTCATGCATGGAAGAGTAACGCTGTGTTTGGCTGAGCAATTTGGAACAAAAGAATGAGAGCGATAGAAGAGAATCAGGCAACTATGGTGACAAAACGTACACTGAGTTTTTTTGCTATTCCTTGCTGTCAAAGCCACTTAACCACCACGTGTCCTCATACACTGAACCTTATGATTTGTGAGCTCCTTTCATGAAAACCTGGGGGCTGTAGGTCTCTCCACCCAGGAGACAACAAATTGTAATCACCTCCTTCATCAGTCTGAGCCCAAGTCAGTGACAAGCAGACTCCCCAGGGCAAGGCATCTTTCAAACAAGCCACACAATCCAGTAAGCAACAGATAATTCCTCTGTTGGCTCATGTGGTGTTCATTTAGAATTCGAGAATTTCCTGGGCTTTCCTCCCTTGAGGGGTGCAAAGCAAATCCTTCCAAGGCACAACCTACCTAAAGCCTAACTAAAACTCCTGTCAAAATTCATATCAATTAGGTAGAAAATAATCTACCAAAGAATTTAAAATTATATTTCTAATTTTTCAACCCTTTGTAAAATGCCCATCACAGTGTTAGTCCCATAATAATAGGAATTCAGTGTGTTTTAATTCTCCACCCTCACATCTTACAATGACAGCTCTTGTTATTACCTATATTTTGAAAGTATTTTACTGTTTGGAGTTTTCTGGCTGTGCTGTCATTCTTGAAACACACTATTTGTTAGAGTTAGGCAAGTGTGAGATAAACTATTAAGCAGTTTCCAAAATGTTTGCTTCTACCACATATTGGCTTTACATATTCTGAACTAAATGAATCTATCAACCAAGTCTCAAGTCACAAGATGGGCACAGTCCATACATTCACGTAGTTTACTCAGAACAGACACACAGCATTAGTGCACAGAAGGCACCAAATACATCTCAGCCGCAAATTTTCTCAAATCCACAAATGCCAAACCTGCCAGCATAACCAAAACACCACGGCTGTGCTCAGAGACTTACACATTTCCTGAACTAGCTCTGGAATGAGCTATACCTCCCTACCTGTGCAGCTGACCTGGCTTTAGCAAGTACACTGACAACACAAGAGGACAAAGCAAGGGTTTTGTTGCTCTTTTTCTTTTCATCACATCACCACAATTTTGGGTGAAATCAGGAATAAATCAAAGATCAAATAATTCCATATCCAGGTATAAGTCCATCAGCTACCACAAGGAATGGTAACCTGTGCAGCAAAAAGTTTTAAGAGGTTCCCAGTTTTGCAAAATTGCTGAGTAAATATTCCAAACTTTATCACTCTCCCTCTCACTTGTCATGGAATAAACAATTAATACATATAAAACACATATACTATATCTAAATCATATAGAAACACACATATATACACATATAAATATATATGCATACACAAATATATATATGTTGAAACACACATATACACACAAACACACACACACACAACTTCTCCAGCATTTGGCCAGAATTGCTAATACAGAATCTATTTTCCAGGACTTTGCTTGATCACCCCATCTCCTACCAAGACAGCGTCCTTCTAGATAGTGAAGGCAGATTTCATGGAGGATGTGGAGTATGAGCCAGGCTTTTAAGAACGTGCTCAGTTATATTTATGAAGAAGAGAGGGGAGACAAGTGCAAACTGGGAGATTTTTGCAAGACAAGGAAGTCACAAAGGATTCCTATCAGAATTATAATAAATGCTTATAGCAAACAAAACTAGACAGATTCTATCTATATAAAGCTTATGTAAAGTTCAAAAATGAACTATGTATTATAAAGGATACAAAGATACAAAGAAAAGGAATAAAAAATTAAAGTTTCAATGCATGGGCATTTTTGAGGAAAGAGATCAGAAAAGGAAAGGTACAAGGCACATGCAGTTATCCTCATCTAACAGATTTGGCAACTGAGGATTAGATGGGGCTATTCACTTGCCCCAGGTCAAAGGGGCTGAGTCAACACCCACGCTTAAAATAAGAGTATTATCAATACAAAGGTAATGAGACTGAGCAAAGCATTTGGGATATAAAAAGGATGACAGGCCTGAAGGGGCAAGGGCACACAAAACACACAAAATACGAAGAGACATATTCCTGGTTGTATGGGGATCTCAACTTAAAGGTGTTTCCACGATAAAATGTGCTGGCTTTGTCTTTCCTTGTTTATTAAAAGCAGTCAAAGTGATTCAAACATTCTAGGAGTCAAACAAGCTTCAAGATCAGTCGCTCACACTTTGCTGTTCACTCAAATACAAACTCTCACATGTGTGAGATATTCTAAAAAGATCTACTTACTTGGTGTGCATCACCCCTTTCCACCTCCAATAGGTTGTGAGATAAAGTCTGCGTCACAATAAGATTAGGATGCAGGCTGTGATAGTGTGCTTCCTTGTTCAAAAATTAAAAGTTAAATTAAAATTTTATGCATGGGAAGCATCACCCTTATTCTTTCTGAAAAGGTTTGCATATTGCCTCCTTAGCTACAACCCTGGAAAATAATTCTTCAGGTGTCATACTTCCAAGTTTTTATTTTCTGGGAAGACCAAAATTTTCCTGTGTGGGTTTTGGGGGGAATTGGTTAAAGCAGCTTCAAAGCTCCCTGCTCCCATCTTTGTCTCCAGCAGTTTACAAATACTGTTTTATTTTATTGCTTCATTAAATTTTTTGCTTGATTCCACAAAACTTATCTTATTTATGGTCCATATTATTTATCCACCCATTTGTATTTTGATGCTACAAAGGACAGTAAAAGTAATTGCAAGCTTTATGCGACCACAGATTCAAATCTTATCCTTGTGCAGACTGTGTCACTGGCAGTGCATATCAACTGCTTTAAAACTGGTCAGAGATTTTGACACAACCATTCTACTTTTAGGAATTTACCATGGGGAAATAAATAGAAATGTGATTAAAGATTTGTGAGCCAACATATTTATCATGTGTATTTATATTATAGCAAAAATATAAACAGCTAAAATATATAGCAATGGGTGAATAATAAAATAAGTTATGGCAGATTCATACAAGGAAGCATTTTACAGTCATTAAAAGTAACCTTAAAAGGACTATTTAATGACAGAGAAAATGCTCTTATGTAATATTAGTGAAGCAAAACTCTTTGAACCCAATGATCTCAATTATGAGATCAGTACACCTGTACAGAAAAAAAAACAATACACTAAAGAACATAAAATAAACTAGCAACAATCTCTAAGTAATGCAATTATAGTGATTTTTATTTTCTATTTTTGCTATCATTATTTTCTGAATTTATATGGAAAGCATTGCTACTTTTCTAGCAAAAATCATTTTTCATTAGTTTAAAATACAGTTCCACCAATAGTTCATGAAGCAAACTTCTAGCATATATTAAATTATAAGTATTAAATATAAAGTAAAACCTGACTTCTTTTCCACAGAAAGCCCACATTAGGTTAATAAAATTGGGTATTCCATAGTCTGCTGCAGCAAGACACTGGAGAGAGAATCTGCTGTGTGTGTGTGTGTGTGTGTGTGTGTGTGTGTGTGTGTGCAAGTTTAAGAGAGGAACAAGACACAGCAGAACACAGGCTTTGAAATCAGCCTGGCCTAGTTGCTGACCCCTGTTCTACTGCACACTAACCCTATAATCCCTGACAAGTCTTCATCTGCAAAACTGTGATGATTGCAGTGGTCAAGAAGATATTTTAGAATGCATGTGAGGTGTTAAGTGTAACACCAGGTATGTGGCAGGTTTGTAGCCGATGGTGTATGTCATTCTGATTAGGAGAGACCAAAACCAGCAGGTGTGACCAGCGTGTCTGCTGCCTCTCCTTCTCCTCCTCGTAGAACCAACACCTTGACATGTTCTCATTTGAATGTCTTTCTTCTTCCTTTGACTTCCTCCAGGGACCACGAGGGGGCAGCTTTGCAGGGGGGTGGTTGGGTGGAAGAAGACAGAGTGGCCCTGGACATGCCAAATGGGCAGCCTAGAAAGCAAGGCAACTCTGAAGGAAAGGACCCCCCAGTCCTGGTGCTTGCCGCAGGGGGCAGGGAGCGTCGCATGCTGCTGCAGAAACAACAAGACTAAACTAACGGATGAGACATCAAGGCACTTAGGACTTTGTGGGATCGCAGGAGAGCTTTAAGAATAATAAAATTAAGAATATTTACTGTGAATGAAGGAAGCATTCGCATTAATCAGCACTTTTAACCATGTGAGCTAAAATACAAATTGAACGTGGAATACAAATACATAAATATTCAGAATATTATCTCATTTATGTACGTGATGACATTCACAGCAACATATTTTCCAGAATACATGGTGAAAGACCCAGGGTACACACAAGGACAACTCCCAGCAGAACAAAAATGCATCCAAAACATTCAAAATCCACATACAGCTGTGAGTCCTGATGAGGTGGATGCCCAGCGTGTGGTCAGACCCCTCCAAGCTTGAAGCACCCACTCCTCCAGATGCAGGGAGTGGGGCCATCAAAGCCGAACTGAGCCATTGGCCCACAGCTGAGGCACCCTACCCACAGCCTCGTCTCCTTCTCAGTATCATTCTGCACCCAGGGATAACCCTGAAAACCTGTCCATCTCCAAAGCTCCCAGTAGCACGCATTGACGATCTTGCTGTGACTGCAGTCACAGCCAGCTTCTCTCACTGCACAATCCTACTGACTCTCCCACCCCACCCCAGGTGTTTTTCCCAACAGCATGCCTCCAAAAACTCCCTGCATGCAAATCTCTCTCCTAGAGCCTGCTTTTCGGATAACCTGAGGTGGCACATCTGATTCCCAGTCTGCATGAAATTAGAAACAGTATATTAGAGTGGCTAAGTTGGTACCACTAGAAGCAGGAAACCTGGTCAATTAAAAGCCTTGAAGAATAGGGCAGTGACTAGGAAGCAAAAAACTATACAGTGTAGTGCAGTGGGGAAAGGAAGGTGATTTCTAGAAGATGCTGGGTTAGTTAGATATTTATTTGGAAACGCTAATAGTCTTGACTTCTACCTAAAGGTACTCAATTTCATTAGTCACCAGAGAAATGGGAATTGAAACCACCATGTGATACCACTAAAATGAAAAAGACAAAAAATACTATGTGTTGTTAGGATGTAACTATAATTCTTGTATAGTGCCATTACATGTGTAAATTGGTACATATTTTGGAAACCTGTTTGTCAGTATCTACTAGAGCTGAACATTTTCATATACCATGACCCAGCGATTCCACCTTTAGGGTTAATAACTGCCCAAATTGTGTACATGTTTTCATCAAGAGATACAGACAAGAATGTTCATTGTATAACTACTTGTAATAACCTAAAACTAGAAGCAATCCAAATATCCATTAACAGTAGATTGGATAAACAGACTGTGATCTATTCATACTATGGGATACTATAATGCAATGTCCTTATAGACATTATGGATGAATCTCACAAAGAATAGTAAGTGAAAGAAGTCAGGAACTAGAGACTACATACCAGATCATTCCATTCATAAAAATTACAAAAATAGGTAAATCTAATCCAAGCCTTTAGAAGTCTGAATAGCGGTCCCCCTTGGTGGGGGGTACTGAGGAAAAGGAGGCAAGGGGGGTTTCTGGAGTTGCCGATAATATTCTGTTTCTTGACCCAAGTTCTGCTTTCATGGGGACATTGTGTTTGTGAACATTTCTGAATAATACGTGCACTTTTTTTCTACATACAGTACACTTCAATAAAAGGTTAAAAATGCACTGGCCCTTAAATGATTAAAATTTGATTCTTGCAAAACTCATTTAGAATGAGATGTTACTGTAATTTAGTGGGATTAGCTCAAGAAGGAGAAAGGACTGGCTCAGGCAGGGAGTGAGGTCGAGCATAAGAGTCCTGCCTGCTCTCCACTCTTCCCCAAGCTTTCCCAACAAAGGCTTTTTGTTACAGTCTGGAAGGTCATTGAAGGACAACTTTTGGAAGTGCAGTTTCACAAAGAAAGCCTGGAGCCAAGTCAGGCAGGCTTATCTGTGTAGCAGACTAACAGCCTTTATTTAATTTGGACAAGAAGCTAGGAAATTATGATACAGAAAAAATTTTAAAAAGGAAATTAGCATATGCAAGAATCAAGGAACATTATTCTAGTAACTATGAATTGACCCAAGTATGCTCAATTCTTTATGACTGTTAACAGCCCATCTCGTTCGTTTTAGCAAAGCTAAGTGTGAGGTTTAGGAATCTGTGTTTAAAGGGTAAATGTGTATAAGAAATTTCTTTCTTTGCATACACTGGGATCAAAGGGACTTCACTTTCTCCTTTTTATTGTTGTTTGGATGACCCACCAGCGATTGCCGGGCTCTCCTTTTGTAGGTACTGTGGAGAAATTTTTAGAGTGGATATTTCTTTATAGACTTCTTTCTGGCTAGGATATTCTCGCTCTCATGACACACAGTTGGCCAGGTTTAAAGCATTTAAAGAGTTATTTAGTAGTGAACATGTTCAGCAGGAGGAGTGGAAACAGAATGTATTTATTGCCTGAATTCCCATGGCCATTACCTGCAGTTGTTGAAGTGAAGTTTATTGGAATAGTCATCCACATCAGCACTCCATAAAGCTTAGCTTTGGAGCAAGAAAACTGGCAAGGTATTATGTTTAAAAATGAAAAATGGAAAAATCGATTTTCCCCCAAGTCCTGGGCAGTGTTATGTTGATGGAGAGCGTCCATGGTTAGCTTGTTAGAAGCTGTCCTCATGGAACACTTCCCAGCAGAAACAGACAATGGCCTGTCTGGAAATAGCTTATCCCCTCCATTGCCTCCCCGCGCTGTGTGTGTGAGCAGAAGGAGGAGCAGCTCACTTTTGCTTTACACTCTGGAAACTGACATTATGCAGCCCCTCCAAACACACAGCAAACCCCGGCTCAGCTCAAAGAAGCTGCTCTGTCCTCTTAAACAGCCCACTGAACTGGTTGAATATTTTTCAACCTAAGTATCTCTGTCAGAAAGCATCCAGCACCTGGGAGGGTGTGCATCTTTTTTTTTTCCAGCAAATGGCTTTATTTTTCCCCTGACAGTCCTCTGAGACAGGGAGTAAATAAAAATCCATGCAGGATGAATACGAAGGCAATTATGCCTCACTCTTCCAAGATCTCCTTCTGAGGTAAGTTCGCTGGAACTAAATCTTAGAGAGAGAAACCCCCAAAAGTGGCTTCAGGTACTGGCTAGTGGTTCCCACTCATTCCTGTTTTGTGAGAGGGTCTCAGTTCTGATCTCCGCTGTGTACACCCAAGCGCTGTACACCTCTGTAGACTGTACACCTGCCCACCATTGCAAAGGAAGAAAGTGAGTGTCTTGAGAATGTCCACTTTCCTTGGGACTGCCGCGACCCTTTCATTTGTCCAATTCACAAGGATGGGGGTGGAGGGACTTTTCATTGCATCGATATTTTACACACAGTGCAACATCTTAATTTTATGGAGAGACAGGGAGTTCCTGAGAGTCAAGAATTTATTTCAGTGGCTATTGAGGTTGTTTATATAAGCCCCTGAGGACTTTCCAAATGGTCTTGTGTCACTGAAATTGCACTTGCAAGGGTAACCTACCTAGTCATTTAGAAGAAAATGCAAAAGAATGCAATATTTCTCCAGACACATAAAGGCCAATTTCATTTTTTCCCAGTGATATTCATCTAGAAGATGTATTTCAAACTATTTATAACACCTTATAATTTAAGAGCACTTTACTGCTTACAAAGAATTTTCAGGTACTTCCTCTCATCAGCTTCTGATGTAGGGAATGGAGCTGTTATTCTCACGTTACAGATGTTGAAACTGAGGTTTATGGAGAATATGCCCTTTGTTGAAGGTCACATGGAAAAACTGATACCCCAACTCAGAATTAGGCCTGTAAGTTGGGTTTTTTGTTTCCTGTACACCAGTTTGCCTCATGCCAGTAGACACACGTGCTATAAGTAAAGTTTTGCCTATTTAGCCTTAACTCATTTGCTATTAGTAGGTACCTGCTCTCTATCATCTGTCCTTAACACCAATATTGCATATATTCACGGAAAGGCCAGTGGTGCCAGCTGGCTCACCCCTTCTCCTCCTCACTATAGGAGCTCTACTCTGAACCAAGAGTCACCAAACTGTTCCTCTGTGCACTGTGCAATTTAAGCCAATGAAAACTAGCTTCTCCTCATGTACTGGAGATTGAGGAGGTAGAGCAACCCAATCATACTACTTAGCATTGTACCCACAAAAACACCACAAACCCTCAACCTTCTAAAACCACTCAGGTCCTGGGAAATGGGATGTCCACTGTGAGAGGACTGGCAAGTTAGCATCCCTTCAGGGTTGGACTCTTCCAAACAGCCCATTTTATTTGAGTGCCTTTTTCTGTCCTCTGAGTCAACTGCCTATCTGACTCTCTTTCTTAAAGTTTAAGAAATAATCTTTTTTGTTAGATATATATAAAATGCATCCCTCAGAACTTTGCTTAAAGGACAATTCTATGGACTGTAGCACCTTTGATTATTTCAGCAGTAAATTGTTCAACAGGAGACAAAATGAATAGATATTATGGTGGAAAGAGAAGTGTAGATAGAAAAATAGAACCACTTTACTAAAATTTCCTTCCTTGCTCCGCTATGAAGAAATGCATTTGATCCATGTAGTTCTTTTTAATTAAGAAGTTCAAGGCTTGTTAAGCATATGCATCATTGAAAAAAGGATCCTATCTTCACTTCACAGAAAAGCCAGATATATTAATCATACCTCTCTCACATGTTTTCTTTTTTAACACTAAGCAATGTTCATAAAATTCCCATACAGTTTATCGCCCCAAATTGGGTTACATCACACTTCAGTAAGAAGATTTAAGAAGGAAAGAATTATCGCGGAAGACAGCAAATAGGGTGAAAAAAATCCAATTAGGAGAAAAAAGAATAAATGACTGAAAACGACTACAGGCAACAGCAACTTCAATTTCTGTCAACTTAAAGAAAGAAGAGAGGCCTTCTTTTTCTGTTTTCACACTGATTTTCATGCTGTGGACGATAACTTCAGATTCAAAGGCAGCACTTTACAGTATACAAAGTGGTTCACAACTGTCTTTAGCCCAAGTAATGCCACACAAAACTGTCAAGAGAATTATAACAAACAATCTTCTAGTGGACCATCGCTTTTCTTAAAGCCCTATCTGCTTTGCTGCTCAATGTCTAAAACTTCAGAGAAAAGCTTTTTTAAAAAAGAGAGCAAAGAAGACAGAGAATGAAGAAAAGAAAGGGAGAATAAACCCAGGTACATAAGATAGTCCAATGATACGATGTATAGCTTTGTTATTGCTTTGTCTTGATTCTATACTAAATCACCAAATGCTGTATTTAAGCATTTTTCTCTAAAAAATATTTAAAATGGTGATTCAACTGTTAGGAAAATGCCCTTTATTTTATCCATTTTGTACCCTAAAAGAAAAGGATAAAGGAACTGTTTTTCTCAACTCCAGAGAACCTGAAATCGCAAATGAAAGATTATTTTCCAGATTGTACAATAATGATTGAATTCATTATCATGACCTTGCAGTGTTGCAAGATACTACACTGACTTCCAAATCAGTACAAAAAGATCATGATACTCAGTACCTCTTTAGCTCTAAAATGCATTTTTCTAAATTTTTATATACTCTTTGAATATTACCAAGCTATGTGTGGGATAGTGTGTAATGTTTAATCAGAAGACTTGAAAATGAGAGTACTCAACCCTGATGAAGGAGAACTGATTTCAGAATAAGTCAGCAGGGTGTTATTAAGTACTTAACAACTGGCTCTCAGGGTGGGTGTAGGAGATCCCGGATTTGTAGTTTTGCCAATTTCCTTGGGGTGAATACTCCCACCATGGTTGAATTCAAACTACAAGCGTGACATCGTTGAATGCAGAGTTAGAAAGAGATGTACAAATCCCACCATACAGATGCAATAGACATAAATAATCCCAAGAGTGTAGATAATAGTAATATGTAAAATAATTAGGAAGTGATGGCTTTCAATACATATTACCTTTGTTTTTAATAAAATTTATATAATTGTAATTAATGAGTTTTAATTTTTAATAATGGCTATGTTGAACACCTAGCTCAGAAAATTCCTGAAAACTTAATGAGCATTCTCACTAGTCAATAGGAGCCAGCTCCAGCACACCACTGGTTATAGACTGCATGTGAAAAACAAACAAAAAAATTTATTTTAACTTACTATACAGTAGCTGTCATGGCAAGGATCTGAAAATATGTTGCTCTTGATATTCAATTCAGCTGACTTTTATCACCTCCTCCCTGCACCAGCAACAGTGTTTAGTTATTGAGAGATACAAAAATGAATCAGAAAAGACATCTGCCCTTAAGAAGCTCACAATCTAGAAGAGAGGTCAGACCCAAACCCAGGACATACAACAAAGGTGAACACACAAGGTGCAATGAGGACTGAGACCTAACAGTTGGGATCCAGGGGGATGTTAGAGTTAGTTTTTAAAGTGTCAGCAGGAGACCCTGGATATGCAAACTCAAAATTAGTATTAGTTAACATGTACTTTTCTCATTTTTTTTTAAGCGAGAAGGCTGTGATTAAGGCCATACCTTGGATACAGATTTTAGTTCCATTATTTACTAGCTAGGTTGGACATTTACTGAACTTCTCTTTCTGCTGTAAAAGTATGCCTAATGAAGTAATGTACCTAAAACTAAGCATACGATCTGGCATACACTATTTGTACTCAATAACCGAAAAAGGAAGAGGAGAGAAAAGTGGGGACAGGAAAATGGGGAGGAAGATGTAATTATTTGTAAGGAGATGCTTGCCTAAGCTCTGATTTCTCCCTCAAAAAAATGTCTGGGGTTGTTTCATTATTATTTGGCAAGGGGTAAAAAGGCACAGTAGAGCTACTCTTAGGTCTCAAGCTGGTCAGAAATTTGAAGACTTCAAAATGTTAACCTCTAGCTGTCTATATTTCATATTTTTCATCTTGCTAAGATTCCCAACCTGGTTTGAATTCTGCCCACCTCCCCAATTTTCTATTGGAATAAATCAAAATTTGGGGCAACTGTCTTCTGGAAACAGTTGTTTAACATTCACATGTGTTTTCCTAGACAGCCCGAAAGACATCTGGGGTTCCTCTGCGCTCTTTTCCAATGAGACATTAAATGATTTCCAGGTACTCAGATTTGAACCAGAGAATGGAGTATCATTAGCATGTTACAGTGTAGCTCTTGGGCAAATATTTTCATGCACTCTTTCAGCCAATACTATGTGCTTTGCCAATGTGTCATTTGGGTGTAATTATGTGAGTTTTGCTTGTACATCAATGCAGTTGCTTGTTTTCAACAGCACAAACAGCCAACCGCACAGACTCAAATTCCTAATAAGACTGCCTTTTTAACATGAGGGGCATGTGTTGATTTTAACAAGGACCGGCCAAATTAAATCAAGATTTTTTAATCAAATTTACTTCTGAGATTCCTTGGGAAACAAACATGATGATCTGTTTCAGGATGTGTGTTATGTTCATTTTGTGGAAGGGCTCCCCTTTTCATGTGGTCAGTGAGGCTGGAGCACTGAGTGGGGGTAAAAGCCCTCACCTACTGATGAGGGCTTTGTGTTCAGCTAACCTGGAACATTTCTCTCATTTGAAACAGTACGTGAAATCCATATACTGTCTTCCTAGGAATAAGAATACTTTTCAGGCATAATTCTTTTTATGGGAAGATCAGTGCCTTTGGCATGACTTTCATTTCCTTTAAAAGAAATATTTCTCCTTTTGATATTTTTCAGTATAAGATATATAGCTTTTGTTTAAATTGGCTGGATATTCTGTCTTAATTTATGTGTCAAAATCTGATACGGAAAAAATGATTCATGGCATGGACAGTTCGGAGTTAATGATCAGGGCACGAGCTATCCTAAGTCAAACAGAAGTGAACTTTGTATCCTATTAAACATACATTTCTTTTGCAAGCTATCTATAAATAAGTAATTGATTTTAAAAAGCTTCACTGTGTAATATAAAATATAGTATGTGAGTAGAGTGCCAAAATATTTTTTGCCACTAACAAGTATATTTTTCTAACTGGTTGATAAATTTTGGTCTTGGGTCCAGTATTTTTGGTGAAACTATCTGGCAACCATAGATATTAACAATCTATTTTTAGACAGAGAGAGAGAGTGGGGAGACATATACTTAGACAGCTGAAACCAGTACACACAAATTAATTTAACAAAAAATTCCAATTCCCAAAATGGAAAAATCTGGTACCCTGTTTCCTTATAGGTTTCTGTATGCTTCATGTGATAAAGGGCACTAGGCCAGGAAGGAGAAGGATGCTCTGGTTCCTTTGTTCAAAAAGCTTTTGAGAAGGGAGGAAGATGTTGGATTAGGAAAGACAGGGTAAAAAAACATCTCCATGAAAAACACTAGATAAAAGACAGAAAGTGCTCCAGAATACCAGTTCCAGCAATGCACTGACTGGACAAGGTCTGCTAAATCCACAGGGACTAGGCACTTGGTGAAACTGAGAGTCTGCGTTCTGAAATGAGTGAGTAAACCTGATGGAGAATCGGCAGCCACGCCGCGGTTGGGAGAAACTGGGTGTTGGCGTTTAGAGATGGATTAGTTTAAAAACCCAAAAGCAGCTGTGGATCTGGCAGCGAGAGCTACGCAGTCCAGTGTGGCAGGAAGTGCTTCCCACAACCCATGCACACACCTTAGGATCTGGCATGGACGATAGCCTTTCTCATACCTGCAGCTAACTATCCCGGAGCTAGGAAGGCGGAGGTGCACGGAAAGGGGGAAACTACCATGCTCCACACAGCCATCTTCTCAGCGGGCAGGGAATGCCCCTGTCTGGCACTGTGGCCCAGAGCTACACACATAGCCCAGCGTGGCAGGAAGCACTTCCTGCAACCCATGCACATGCCTCAGTATTGGGCATGGATGATAGTCTTTTGCACACCTGCAGCTAACTGCCCTGGAGCTAGGAAGGCAGAAGCCTGCGAAAAGGGGGAAATCACCACTCCCCATACAGCCACCCTTTCAGTGGGATGGGAACACCCCGCACAGCCCCATGGCCCAGAGCGTCCCTTGGGGACTGCAATCACCTGTGACACAGCACAGTCTTTCCTCAGCGGAGGCCCTAGGAGGGCACAGCTTGAAAGAGGGACCCACATGGAAGCCCCAGGGACCATATGCCAATACCAGGGACTTGTGGGTCCGTGGCAGAGACAAACTGTGGCGAGACAGAACCGAAGGTTTGGACTCCTGCAACAGCTTTAAGTCTCCAGAAACACCTGGGAGGTTTGATTATTAAAGCTGCCCTCCCTTCCTAACCACTCACATGACCTATATTCAGGGCGGGCAGCACCAACTACACATGGAAATTTGGTGAACTAATTGGACACCCACAAGATTCAGACCCCTACTCACCACAAAGACAAAGCTGGGAAGAACTGGCTTGAGGGGAATAGGTGGCTCACGGATGCCACCTGCTAGTTAGTCAGAGAAAGTGCACTCCACCAAGCTGTAGCTCTGACAAATTAGAGATAATTGTTCAAATAAGCCTGCATAATCTAAAAGAACCCTATCAAGATAAGCAAATGCCAAGAAGCCAAAAACAACAGAAAATTTTGAGGTATATGAAGAAACTAGAAGATACAGATAACCTAAACCCAAACACCCAAATCAAAAGATCAGAGGAGAGACAGTACTGGGAGCAATTAATCAAAGAACTAATGACAAACAACAAGATCATGGCACAAGATATAAAGCACATGAAGAAAAGAGCATAAAGAAGAATTTGCAAGAGTAAATTAAAAAAAATAGATGGTCTTATGGAAATAAAAGAAACTGTTGATCAAATTTAAATGATTCTGGATCCTCACAGTATTAGATTAGAGGAAGGTGAACAGCAAATCAGCAAGCTCAAAGAGGACAGAATGGAAAATGAAAGAATAGAATAAAGAATGGGGGAAAAATAGAAAAAATCAAAATGGAGCTCAGGGATATGATGGACAACATAAAGCACACAAATGTAAGAGTCACTCGTATTCCAGTAGGGGGAGAGAAGGGTAAAGGTCTAGGAAGAATACTCAAAGAAATTGTTTGGGAAAACTTCCAAACCTTCTAAACAACATAAATACACAAATCATAGATGCCCAACGAACTCCAAACAGAATAAATCCAAATAAACTCTCTCCAAGAGAATGTGATCAATTCTGATCACATTGTCAAATGCTGAGGAGAAGGAGCAAGTTCTGAAAGCATCAAGAAAGAAGCCATTCACCACTTACAAAGGAAATATCATAAGACTAAGCAGTAATTACTCAGCAGCCACCATGGAGGTGAGCAGGCAGTGGCATGACATATTTAAAATTCTGAAAGAGAAAAATTGCCAACCAAGAATTTTTTATCCAGCAAAGCTCTCCTTCAAATTTGAGGGAGAGCTTAAATTTTTCACAGACAAACAAATGCTGAGAGAATATGCTAACAAGAGACCTGCCCTACTTGAGAAACTAAAGAGAGGCCTACTGACAGAGAAACAAAGAAGAAGGAAAGAGATATGGAGAAAGGTTCAGAACTAAAGAGATTCAATAAGGGTACATTAAAGGACATTAAGAGAGAGAGGAGAAAAATATATCTGACAAACATAAACCAAAGGATAGGATGGCTGATTCAAGAAATGCCTTCATAATAATAACATTGAATGTAAATGGATTAAACTCCCCAATTAAAAGATATAGATTGGCAGAATGGATTAAAAAACATGAACCATCAATACGCTGCATAAAAGAGACTCATCTTAGACACAAGGACACAAAGAAATTGAAAGTGAAAGGATGGGAAAAAATATTTCATGCAAGCTATAGCCAAAAGACAGCAGGAGTAGCAATATTAATCTCAGATAAAATAGACTTTAAATGCAAAGATGTTATGAGAGACAAAGAATGCCACTACATACTAATAAAAGGGACAATTCAACAGGAAGAAATAACAATCATAAATGTTTATGCACCCAATCAATGTGCCCCAAAATACATGAGACATGCATTGGCAAAACTAAAGGAAGCAACAGATGTTTCCACAATAATTGTGGGAGACTTCAATACATCACTCTCTCCTATAGATACATCAATCAGACAGAAGACCAATAAGAAAACTGAAAACCTAAACAATCTGATAAATGAATTTGAATTAACAGATATATGTATAACATTACATCCCAAATCACCAGGTTACACATTCTTCTTTAGTGCTCACATAACTTTCTCCAGAATAGATCATATACTGGGGCATAAAACAAGCCTCAATAAATTTAAAAAAAAATTGAAATTATTCAAAGCACATGCTATGATCACAATGGAGTACAATTAGAAGTCAATAACCATCAGAGACGTAGAAAATTAAAAAATACCTGGAGGTTAAACAACACACTCCTAAACAATCAGTGGGTTAAAGAAGAAATAGCAAGAGAAATTGCTAAATATAGAGAGACAAATGAAAATGAGAGCACAACATATCAAAACCTATGGGAAGCAGCAAAAGCGGTACTGAGGGGGAAATGTATAGCTTTAAATGCATACATTAAAAAGGAAGAAAGAGCTAAAATCAAAGAACAAATGGAGCAACTGAAGAAGTTACAAAATGAACAGCAAACTAATCCTAAACCAAGTAGAAGAAAAGAAATAAGGATTAAAGCAGAAATAAATGACAGAGACAAAAAAAAAAAAAAACAGAGAGAATAAATAACACCAAAAGTTGTTTCCTTGAGAAGATCAACAAGATTGACAAGCCCCTAGCTAGACCGACAAAATCAAAAAGAGAGAAGACTCAAATAAACAAAATAATGAATGAGAGAGGTGACATTAAGCGGATCCTGGAAGAAATTTAAAAAATTATGAGAGGATACTGTGAACAACTGTATGCCAACAAACTAGATAATGTAGAGGAAATGAACAATTTCCTGGAAACACATTGTGCTGGTTTGTATATTTATGTCCCCCATAAAAGGCCATATTCTTTAATGCATTCTTATGAGGGTAGATGTATTAGTGTGGATTGGGTTGGAACCTATTGGTTCAGTGTCCATGGAGATGTGATCCACCCAATTGTTGGTGATAACTCTGATTGGATAATTTCCATGCAGGCATGGTCCCACCCATTCAGAGTGGACCTTGTTTAGTTTACTGGGGTACTATATAAGCTCAGACAAAAGGAGCCCATAGTGAGCTGGAGCTGAGGCAGACATTTTGTAGATGGCCATTGGAAACTGATGAAGATATTTTGGAGAATGCCATTTTGAAATGCAACCTGAGATCAAGCAGATGCCAGCCACATGCTTTCCCAGCTAACAGAGGTTTTCTGGATGTCAATGGCCTTTCTCCTGTGAAGGTACCCTTTGTTGATGAACACTTTATGGCCTTAAGACTGTAACTTTGTAACCAAATAACCCCCCTTTTATAAAAGCCAATCCATTTCTGGTGTTTTGCTTTCTGGCAGCATTAGCAAACTAGAAAACACAAGAACAACTTTCACTGACCAGAGAAGAAATAGAAGACCTCAAACAACCAATCCCAAGCAAAGAGATCCAATCAGTCATCAAAAAGCTTCCCACAAATAAATGCCCAGGGCCAGATGGCTTCACAGGGGAATTCTATCAAACTTTCCGAAAAGAACTGTCACCAATCTTACTTAAACTCTTTCAAAACATTGAAGAAAATGGAGCACTACTTAACACATTTTATGAAGCTAACATCACTCTAATATCAAAACCAGATGCTACAAGAAAGGAAAACTACAGGCCAATCTCCCTATTGAATATAGATGCAAAAATTCTCAACAAAATACTTGCAAATTGAATCCAAAGACATATTAAAAAAATCATACACCATGACCAAGTGGGGTTCATTCCAGTCATGCAAGGATGGTCCAACATATGAAAATCAATCAATGTATTACAACACATTAACAAATCAAAAGGGAAAAATCAAATGACCATCTCAATGAATGTTGAAAAAGCATTCAACAAAATCCAACATCCCTTCTTGATGAACACACTTCAAAAGGTAGGAATTGAAGGAAACTTCCTCAATATGATAAAGAGCATATATGAAAAACCCACAGCCAGCATAGTACTCAATGGTGAGAGACTGAAAGCCTTCCCCCTAAGATCAGTAAAAAGACAAGGATGCCTGCTGTCACCACTGTTATTCAACATTGTGCTAGAAGTGCTAGCCATGGCAATCTGGCAAGACAAAGAAATAAAAGGCATCCATATTGGAAAGGAAGAAGTAAAACTGTCATTATTTGCAGATGATATGATCTTATATCTGGAAAACCCTGAGAAATTGATGACACAGCTACTAGAGCTAATAAATTTAGCAAAGTAGAGGGATAAAAGATTAATGCATGTAAGTCAGTAATGTTTCTATACACTAGAAATAACTGAAGAGACACTCAAGAAAAAGATACCATTTTCAAAGCAACTAAAAAATCAAGTACCTAGGAATAAACTTAACCAAAGATGTAAAAGACGTATACAAAGAAAACTACATAACTTTACTAAAAGATATAGAAAGGCACCTAAAAAGATGGAAAAATATTCCCCATGTTCATGGTAGGAAGGCTAAATGTCATTAAGATGTCAATTCTACCCAAGCTCATCTACAGATTCAATGCAATCCCAATCAAAATTTTGCAGACTTGGAAAAGCTAGCTATCAAATTTATTGGAAAGGAAAGATGCCTCAAATTGCTATAACATTCTAAAAAAAGAAAAACAACAAGGGAGGACTTACATTCCCTGACTTTGAAGCTTATTATAAAGCCACAGTAGACAAACAGCATGTTACCGGCACAAAGATATACATATTGATCAATGGAATTGAATTGAGAATTCTGAGATAGACCCCCAGATCTATGGTCAACTGATCTTTGATAAGGCTTCCAAAGCCACTGAACTGGGACATAACAGTCTTTTCAACAAATGGGGCTGGGAGAGGTAGATATCCATACCCAAAAGAATGAAAGAGAACCCCTATCTCACACCCTACACAAAAGTTAACTCAAAATGGGTTAAAGACCTCAATGTGAGAGACAGTACCATAAAACTCCTAGAGGATAATCTAGGGAAACATATTCAAGATCTTGTATTAGGCGGTCACCTCCTAGACCTTACACCCAAAGCATAAGCAACAAAAGAAAAAAATAGATAAATGAGAACTCCTCAAACTTAGAAGTTTCTGTACCTCAAAGGATTTTGTCAAAAAGGTGAAGAGGCAGCCAACTCAATGGGAAAAAAATTTTTGAAACCAAGTATCTGACAAAAAACTGATATCTTGCATATATAAAGAAATCCTAGAACTCAATGACAATAGTACAGACAGCCCAATTATAAAATGGGCAAAAGATATGAAAGGACAGTTCTTTGAAGAGGAAATACAAATGGCCAAAAAACACATGAAAAAATGTTCAGCTTCACTAGCTATTAGGGAGATGCAAATTAAGACCACAATAAGATACCATCTCACACCAATTAGAATGGATGCCATTAAACAAACAAGAAACTACAAATGCTGGGGAGGATATGGAGAAATTGGAACTCTTATTCATTGTTGGTGGGACTGTATAATGGTTCTGCCACTCTGGAAGACAGTCTGGCAGTTCCTTAGAAAATTAGATATAGAGTTACCCTTCGATCCAGCAATTGCACTTCTTGGTATATACCCAGAAGATCTGAAAGCAGTGACATGAACAGATATCTGCACACCAATGGTCATAGCAGCAATATTCACAATTGCCAAGAAATGGAAACAACCCAAATGTCCTTCAACAGATGAGTGGATAAATAAAATGTAGTATATACACATGATGGAATACTACATGGCAGTTAGAAGGAATGATGTTGTGAAACATATGACAACATGAATGAACCTTGAAGACATAATGCTGAGTGAAATAAGCCAGGCAGAAAAAGAGAAATATTATATGTCACCACTAATGAAAACATTGAAAAATGTAAAATAAATGGTTTATAATGTAGAATGTAGGAGACTTAGCGATAGATAGCAATTTGTGAGGGAGGAATGATAACCTAATAAGAACAGATAAGTTATCATGGGTAAATTTAACATTCGGGAATGCTCAGGAAAGTCTATGGTTTGTTAATTTCTGGTGGGTATGGTAGGAACAAGTTCACAGAAATGTAGTTATCTTGGGTTATCTGGTTTTTTTTTATTCCTTTCCTGGGTTATAGTCGTATATATTCTTGGTGTAGAGTAGGAACATGTTGGAAGTAATGTAGTTATTTTAGGTTTTTTTCTTCTTACCCATTTGTTTTGTTTTGTTTTGTTTTTAAATGTTTTTTTATTGTCTGTTTTTTTTAATTTTTTGATAAAGTTAATTAAAAAAAATGAAAAAAATATGCAGTGCCCCCTTGAGGAGCTCAGGGAAAATGCAAAGGTATTAGGCTTCCTCACCTGGGTGGTTGCTGATGTCCTCACAAACACTGAGGAATGGAGGATTGATGTGCCAAACCCTCTATCATGGGACTTGTCCTTAAGAAGCCTGTTACTGCAAAGGAAAGGGTAGGCCTGCTTATAATTGTGCATAAGACTCTCCCCCTGAATCCCTCTTTGTTGCTCAGATGTGGCCCTCTCTCTCTAGCTAAGCAAACTTGGTGGGTGAAATCACTGATCTTCCCACTAACTGGGATCTGACACCCAGGGGTGTAAATCTCCCTGGCAACGCAGGATATGACTCCCAGGGAGGAATCTGGACCCAGCAGTGTGGGATGGAGAACATCATCTTGACCAAAAGAGGGATGTGAAATGAAATGAAATAAAGTTTCAGTGGCTGAGAGATTCCAATCAGAGTCGAGAGGTCACTCTGGTGGGCACTCTTATGCACTATATCCATAACTCTTTTTAGGTTTTAATGAATTGGAATAGCTAGTAGTAAATACCTGAAACCATCAAACTACAACTCAGTAGTCTTGAATCTTGAAGACAACTGTAACAATGTAGCTTACAAGGGGTGACTGTGTGACTGTGAAAGCCTTATGGATCACACTCCCCTTTATCCAGTGTATGGATGGATGAGTAGAAAAATGGGGGCAAAAAAACTACAGGAAAAATAGGGTGGGAGGGGGGCACCATTTGGGTGTTCTTTTTTTACTCTTATCTTTTTATTCTTATTTTCACTTTTTCTCATAGAAGGAAAATGTTAAAAAAATAGATCGAAGTGATGAATGAACAACCATATGATGGTAATGTGATCAACTGATTGTATACTTTGGATGATTGTATGGTATGTGAATAAATATTAATTTAAAAAAAACTTATGAGTTGAAGAAAAAAGACTGAAAAGTTGCATGACAACATATATATACATAAATATGTATATCAATGGTTTTCAATCTTGAATATACATAAACATCTAAAAATGCAGATTCCCAGGTCCCACAACAAAGATTATTATTTAGCAGATCTATTGTAGGACACAAGAATCTGCATTATGAACAGGCATTATCTTTTTTTTTTTTCTCCCAAAAGAAATGTTAGAGACTAAGAAAATAATTTATCATCTTTGGGAGAGAAAAGGCCTTTCTAAGGAAGACCAAAACCAACCAAACAAGCCAAAAAAGAAAAATGAAAAACAAATCTGGAAGCCACACAGAAAAAACATGTGAATATGTATAAACTTAAAGTTTCTCTACGGAGAAACATATCACTATTATAATTGTAAATAAATGCTTCAAAAATAAAGATATTTACAACTTTCAGAATAGAAAATAGTTAATAGAATATCCAGAATTTTTTTAAAAGTCCTAAGAGACAGTAATAAACCACAAGCATGCAATACAAAAGTGGGCAAAAGATATGAAGGTAATTTATAGAAAAGGAAATAATATTAAAAGCCAATAAAATGTTAGTACATAATCATTCTAATAGAGGAAAGAAAATGAAAATTGTACACTTTTATTTCAAAGATTGTGAAAAAATTAAAGAATTGATAATGTCAAATATGTGGAAATATAGGCACTCTCCTCAACTTGTGGTGAGATTATAAATAGCTAATGTTTTTTAGAGTAATCTGACAGTATTAAGCAAAAATTTTAATAGATACTCCTTTTGACTCTTCAGTTCCACTTCCAGACATCTACTCCTTAGAGTATTTATGCATGTTCACAAAGATGTTTGTACAAATACGTGTATAGAACCATTGTGTTAAAAAGAAACCATCTAAATATCCATCAATAAGGGAGGGGTTAGAAAAACTGGGTGGTAAACCTGGTGACGTAAACAGCTACTGAAAACCTCTCTCCAGAGATTCAACAACAAAAAAATGGATAATTCTGAATTGTTCAGAATTCTGGGGGAAGATAGAGACTGGAGAAGGACCCTACAAATTCCTAATTGAAGAGAGAGAAAAACATCACATAGAAAACTTCAGTCCCAGACCAGCTGGTCCTCTCTCCTCTCCCTCACTCAGTCTCAAATTGTGCAGGAAAGGCACAGAAACTGCAGCTGGGATCTTACCCACTGTGGACACAAACTCTAAAATCTCTCACAGCAGTGAGACAGACCCCCCACTGTTTGGAGACCCGAGGGACAGAGGAGGACATTTCAAGGCCCAGGTCAGTGAGGGATGAAGAGTCTAAGAAAACATGGACAGAGACTGTATTTCCATCCCTTGGTCCAAAAGCCGTCCCCAACTCCTGAGGGAAACAGCAGTGGGCAGCCTGATCCTTGCCTCAGGGATGGCTGAAAACTGGGACAGCTGAGGGAGTTCTCAGTCACAAGTAAATTGGGGGACACAGCCCCACACTGTGCCAAATTGAGGGCACAGGAACCCTGCAGTTTCAGCCCTGTCCAGTCAGAAGCAGCCTGGGCTCAGAGGTAAGCAGCTTCTGAGGATGATTAAGTCAACCAACAGTGCCATCTGCTGAGCAGACTGGAAAGTGCAAGGGAATTGAAGAGGTTTTCAGAGACTCTCCAGACCCTATACCAGGCCCACTGGAGCTGGTCTACACCCCCTTCATGGGAACACGGCCCTGTTTTGGCTGAGAAATACGAACGACCCAACTGTTAAGGCAGTGCCCTAAAACAAACTCAGGTCCTGCTGCCTGGAGAAAAACAGAACACCACTGGGAGCCAGAAGACTTGTTTTACCCACAGAGAGACCTTGCTGTGGTGCCCAGTGCTACCCCCATCCCTGAGGCAGGCCACTGTGGGCAGCTGGTTGTTGGGAGAGACTGGAAGGCAGAGCCAATCTGACAACTGGCCAGCAAGAGAGATGAACAGATAGAGAGAAAGCCAACCAAAAAGAAAACTCTAGGCAAAAGAGAGGAAACAACCTCCAAAATAAACTAATCTAGAAAATCAGATGCCTAGACACCAGCAAAAGATCACAACTCATACCAGGAAGCATGAAGATATGGCCCAGTCAAACAAACTAACACTACAACTGATATACAGAAGTTGAAACAACTAATTAAAGATGTTCAAACAAATCTTCTAAATAAAATCAACGAGTTAAAAGAAAATGTGGCAAAAGTGATGAGGATATAAAGAGAACACAGGGTTTCCACATAGAAGAACTTGAAAGCTTGAAAAAACAAATGTCAGAACTTATAGGAATGAAAGCCCTTATATAAAAATGCAAATCATGGAACAATAGGTATTGTGTGATTCTCTTTACCTAAAACCTTATATGCATTCATATATGAATACATGTAAAGAAATACTTTCAGCACAAACACTGGACTTTTCCTTAGGGAAATTGGTGAAGAGGAATTAGAGATACACTTATCAGAAAAATCTAAAATCCAAGTCAACAGTTAGCACCTAATTCTGTAAGTGGAAGCCATTAATAACAGGAAGATTTTAAACATGATAGTCATGTGTTCAAAAAGACATTTTAGGAAACTCATTCTCACAGTAAAAACCATGTGGAGGGGAGTTTCAAGAGATATTTAGAGGAGTCTAAAAGTATAGGATTTGGTAGCTGATTAGCTATGGGGAATGGGAGAGAATAATGAGAGAGAAGGAATAGAATGGGATGAAGGCAGGTTTCAGGCTCAATGCCTGTAACTGAGTGAACCCCAGCCCATTCACAGAGATGGTGCTTCCTGGAGCAGATGCTGTATGCTGGGAAAGCTGGGGGCTTCACACAGGGCAGGGTGATTAATTGCCCAATGAACCTCAAAGACAATAAACAGATCAGACTTGAAGGGTGGCAATAACACTTCCAACTATAATGTGCAATTAAGGCTTTTGAAGAAGGAAGGGGTTCACCTTCATTCTGAATCCTATTTTATCCTACCACCCAAACCCCTTTCCAAATGAGAAAACAGTGGTCTGGAGGGTGTTTTTTATCAAAGATGAGCAGGTAAGATAGAGTCAGGTCTCTGGAGCCCCTCTCCAGTGCTCCCCCACCCCACCCCATTTTCTGACAGCAGTGTGAGAAGTACAAAGAGGGACACCTCACACAGTTGGGAAGGAGAGAGGAGAGCAGAGGAGGAGAGGGAAGCAGAGGGGACAGGTATGGGGATGGGATGCATATTTCAGGAGGAGGACTTTGAGGCAAAAGGAGCTACGGGATGGGGAATGGATGTGTAGGATGGGTGTGTGGGATGAGGGTTCAGATTTCTCCAGAGGTCATGAGAAACCACTGGAGATGTTCTTTTCTTTGGAAATTACACCCAAAAGAGCACCTCAAACATCACAATGACAACTTATTCCATCATTTAGATGGATTTATTCAGGAGCTAAAGACTAGAGTCAATGTTCGTTAGCAAGAGAGCTTTCCCACTGACTCCTTTACTGGATGGACCACATCTCTTTTCACAAACAAAACTCTAGGCTGTCTTTGCTGCTAGTTTTGTATTTGCTTCAGGGAAAATGTGAAATAGGCACTGCACATTTTATAATGGCAACTGCCTCACATATGTCACTTAAACTCCAGCCCCTATTTCAGGGAGCTTCTCACCTATAAACTTCCAATGAGTAAGTCTCAGCCTCTCTCTCTCTCTCTTTCTCTCTCTCTCTCTCTCTCTCTTTTTCATCTCATGTCCAAAGGCAAAAAATAATCACCAACTCTGTCCACCGCAATAGATGATGATATTGATTACTTGTGCAGTATCATTTTGAACTATTGATTACTTGTGCAGTATCATTTTGAACTAAGTCTTTTGTTCCCAAGTAGAAAATTTCTATATTAAATATTCAATATATATTTACATAGAGAACTAGAGACCTAGGTTTTCCTGGTTTTCAATTTCTAACTTCTAATCTATCAAAATCTGTTTTATTTAAATTTTTTCAGTGATTAACTGTTTTTACTTGTTAATGTTTATTTGAAGGTAGCTTCTAAGACTTGGTCTAGAATAAATACATAAGTACAATTACCTTGGCCTTACCTTTGCACTCTTTATACCTGCTTCAGGGCCCAGCACTGGCTCTCCCCTATAAGTTAGCTCTTCCTCCCAGATCTTTGCATAATTGTTGCTACATTCCTTTATTTATCAACTCAAAGGAAACAAACATAGATTTTCTCATTCAAACCAGTATAACTCCTCATAACTTGTCATTCTTTGTGATGATGAATTTCAGGTGTCAACTTGGCTAGGTTATAGTGTGTCCAGCAGTTTAGTCAAACAAGCACTGGACTGATTTTTACTATAAGTATATTTTGTAGATGGATTTATGTCATTAGCTGGTTGACTGCATCTGCAATCAACAAAGGAGATTACCCTCAGCAACGAGAGGAGTCTCCTCATCCAATCAGTTGGAGGATTTAAAGGGAGAGCTGAAGATTTCAGAAGTCAGGAAGAATTTCTGCCTTTTCTTCAGCCAGCCAGCCTCTCCTGGGGAATATATCTTCACCTTCAGAGGATTTCCAACTTGTGGACTGCCCTACAGAATTCAGATTCACCCATCCCCATGGTCATGTGAGCCAATAAATATCTGGAGAACTCTAAGACATTTTCTAAACTTTTCCCCTGCTTTATTTTTCTTCAAAGTACTTTTCAGGTACTATTACTTGAAAATGCAATCCATATGTATTTATTTGATCATTTTTGTTTTCTCCTGCTAGAATATAAACTACAAGAGAACACAGCCTTTATCAACTTTGTCTACCACTGTATTTCCATAGCCTAGAACACCTAGCACATGAAAAATACTCAATAAATATTTAACTAAAGAATGCCCAGTGGAATCCCTTTATTAATCAAATAATTATTTTAGTATATAAATAAACAACCACTAATTTGTCTTGCTCATTAGGACTTTAGTTAGTTCAAGTTGAGGTGTCTTTCTTTGGGAAAGCCACTAATTGGTTAACTGGTCACAAAAAAGACAGGAAGCTGCTGCTGTTGAAGACTTCACCTACTTCTGGTTGAGCCTGGGAGTTAATGAAACAGTTCCCAAGGGGATAAACAGAGGTGACCTGCAACTGATGCTCACGTTAGACATGAAGGAAGGTAACACATGGATGGGCTCGAGGAAAAGGAAAACCCTTACCCGTCACACTCCAATTTGGCCAGGCTGATTACTATGTGCCAGGTGATTTTCCTCCTGGAAGAATGAAGTGATCAAAATAAACGGACTTATTCTGATTATTCAGGGTCATTGTGTTGTAGCCATAAAAGAGAGGAGAAAAAAAAGAAAGAAAGGCGTTTGGTCTGAACTCCTGAAGACAATTATATAATAATTATATAATAATGTAGATTACAAGGGGTGACAGTGTGATTGTGAAGACCTTGTGGATCACACCCCCTTTATCTAGTGTACGGATGAGTAGAAAATGGGGGTAAAAACTAAAGGACAAATGCGGTGGGATGGGGGGATGATTTGGGTGTTCTTTTTTCACTTTTATTTTTTATTCTTGTTCTGGTTCTTTCTGATGTAAGGAAAATGTTCAGAGATAGATTGTGGTGATGAACGCATAACTATGTTATCATACTGTGGACAGTGGATTGTATACCATGTGTCCTAGTTTGCTAATGCTGCAGAATGCAAAACACCAGAGATGGATAGGCTTTTATAAAACGGGGGTTTATTTCACTACACAATTACAGTCTTAAGGCCACAAAGCGTCCAAGGTAACACATCAGCAATCGGGTACCCTCACCAGAGGACGGCCAGTGGTGTCCGGAAAACCTCTGTTAGCTAGGAAGGCAGCTGGCGTCTGCTCCAAAGCTCCGGCCTCAAAACAGCTTTCTCCCAGGACGTTCCTTTCTAGCAAGCTTGCTTCTCTTCAAAACATCACTCCCAGCTGCACTCTCTTTCTTCCCCCCGAGTCAGCTCATTTATATAGCTCCACCAATAAGGGCCCACCCTGAATGGGCGGGGCCATGCCTCCATGAGAACATCTCATCAGAATCATTGCCCACAGCTGGGTGGGGCACATTCCAAGCAAATCCAACCATCACCAAAACGTCTGCCCCACACAAGACCAAAAAGATAATGGCATTTGGGGGACACAATACACTCAAACCGGCACACCATGGATGATTGTATGGTGTGCGAATGTATTTCAATAAAAATGAATTTAATAAAAAAAAACAAAAAAACAAAAAAAAACTCAATGAGGGTGTTTAATTTGCATAATGTTTCCCAATGTCTCAAGAGACTAAACTGAAGAACAGTTTGGATGGTTGTACAGTCAGGGTGTGATCCCTTAAAGAAGAGCGCCCAATTCTATTTCTAGAGTGTGAATGAAAGGACAGCAGAGTTGGATAATCTATAGCCAGCCTGGAGTACATATTCCATGACAGTGACCCTCACCATAGTTCATCAGAAAGAGGCCATCCTCTTACGAAGCTCGTTACCACAAAGGAGAGGCTAAGCCTATTCATAATTGTGCCTAAGGGTCTCTCCCGGAGAACTTCTCTTGTTGCTTAGATGTGGACTGTCTCTCTCTAAGCCCACTCAGCAGGTAAACTCACTGTCCTCCCCACTATGTGGGACATTATTCCCAGGGCTGTAAATCTCCCTGGCAATGCAGGGACTCCCAGGGATAAACCTGGACCAGGCATCCTGGGATTGAGAAAGTCTTCCTGACCAGAAAGGGGAAGAGAAAGGAAACAAAACAAAGTTTCAGTGGCTGAGAGATTTCAAATGGAGTCAAGAGATCATTCTGGAGATTATTCTTATCCCTTTTCAGTTTTTAAGGTATTAGAATAGCTAGAAGGAGATACCTGGAACTGTTGAACTGCAATCCAGTATCCTTGATTCTTAAAGATGATCATATATCTTTATAGCTTATACAGTGTGACTGTGTGATTGTGAAAACCTTGTGGCTAACACTCCCTTTATCCAGTATATGGACAGATGAATAGAAAAGAGGGGGACAAAAAGTAAATGAAAAATAGGGGGGAAAAAGGAGTATGACATGTTTTGGGTGCTCCTTTTTACTTTTATTTTTATTCTTATTTTATTTTATTTTTTGGAGTAATGAAAACGTTCAAAAAATTGATTGTGGTGATGAATGCACAATTATATGATGATACTGTGAACAACTGATTGTATACTTTGGATGACTGTACGGTATGTGAATATATATCAATAAAATTGCATTAAAAATTTTTAAAAAGCATATGGACTGCATTTTTTAGAAAAATAATAACCCTGAGTCATGTAAGCACACATGTATAAAACACACCTACAAGAATAAACATCGAACAATTATATCAGTGCTATTGTTGGGGATTTTTAGGGTGGGAGGAGGAATGGATAATGGGGCATACTTCACTTGAGAATAAATTTCCATATTATTTGAATGATTTAGAACAAGACTAATCTATTCTGTAATTAGAAAAATTCAACAAAGATAACTTTAAAATTCAAAGAAAAAAAAAAAGATGCCATCCCAGTGGGCAAGAAACTGGCGAGTGACGAGGTAGCAATCACATCTTGCAGCTTTGTGTAGAAGGAGAGTGGACCGCTAGGCTGGGAAGCAACAGGAGGCTGGGGGAAGACCCAGGCAAGGAAAACTAAAGAGCCCAAGCTTTGGTACAAAAGAGACCTGGCTTCCCATCTCAGCCGAGCTTCTTATTAACTGGCATTGAACAAATTACTCAACCTTTTTAATCATGCTTCTTCCAGAAAGCAGGCATAATACAACATAGAGGCGGCACATGCAAAGTACCTAGAATAATAACTTAATAAGCTCAATCAATGATTGCTATCATCATCATCATCATCATCACCATCATCATCATCAAAATCTTCAGTGAAAAGGAAGCAATTCATAAGGATAAAGTAACTCTTAAAGTTACTGTAAAATTTGTAAGGTTCAGGTGAAAAGCAGACCCATTCAAACCTAGAGTAAGACACAGTGGGTACAAGTCTTTGATTTGATTTTTCTCAGAAACATCCCTCACAATTTCCACACTGTGCTTATATCACAAAGGGGCTGGACCAAGCTACATCTCCCAGAATCATTGTTTCACTAGCTTCTAGCTGGCTTTGGCCAAAGAAAGATATTAGAGGAAACTGGAGGAGAGAGGGAAGGGAGAAGTCGAGATATTTTTCCCTTTTTCACTTTGCCTCCAATGGAATCTTCGGCAGCAGCTGGATTTCCTCTGTGGTTCCAAGTTTCCACAGGAGACCCACCATGGTTTTAGTTTCTGCTGGGCAGCCTTAGCTCTTTGCCTCCAATTATACCCTTATCCCCTAGCATTAGGGATCATAGCAGCATCCTGCTGCTGCTAACCTCTGGGTTGCATCACCATCCTCTTTTTGGCATCTCAGCTCTTCCAACACCTGTTTAACCAATTGCTTTCATTGACCAGATTCCATACATTTAAAATACACAGAGAAGTTTCTCTTTTTTCTTCTGTTTTCCCTGAGTGATGCACACTGTAAGGTTATTGATTCTAGGGAACTATAAATTTTAATTCTAATGACCTAGCATGATATCTGAAACAAACAGAAAATCTATAAAATAACTATTACAATAGAATATGAAATTATTGAGTTTTATTCTCTACAAAGTATGTTTACATATATTATGAATTTGTCCTCCTAATCAGTATTTAAGGTATAGGAAAGGAGAAATTATTTTCCCATTTTACAGTTAAGGAAAAAGATTTAGAGAGGTAGGATGTTTTAATGGGTGGACAAAACATAATTTTAATATTTATTTTCCAATAGTAAATATCAGATTTGTACTCCAGTTTATATTATAATTTGGTAAGCATGATGGTGGACTGAAAGTTGTGCTTGGAAGAAATAGTAGTAGTGAAAGAGAACAAAGAAGAAAAATGGATCCCTGGCCTTTACATCCAGGTGTGCCTTTCCTGGGGCTTTATCTTTGAACATGTGTGATGAGAGGTATGCTAATACTTCACTAAGAGATATGATGTCAGCTACGCAAATAAGACCTATGGCAACCACACCTCTTCCCTGTGTGGATATGTATCCTGACTGACTGTGTTTATCATGAAACTCCCCAATGATTGTGTGACTTAAGCAAGTTACATATAACTTCTCCGAGTCTCACATTATTAGTCCATTATATCTACTCTACCAAAGCAGACTCGACCTCCTCTGCAAACCTAAGTTGGAAATAATTCAGCCAATTATCAGACGCATTAATAGAATCAGTGTTTATAACATAATTTTAGCTGATTTGATAATCCCACAACCCAGTGAGATGAGTGGAGATATTATTATCCTTATTTAATGCATGAAACAAAGGCTTAAAGTGGCAAAGCGACTTACGCGGTCGCAGTGTGAGTGCCAAGTCAAGGACTTGAACCCAGACCATCTGACTCCACGACCAGTGCTCTCTCTCGTGATGGAAGTGTCCCTAAAGAGGATTCATACTGGATAATACGAAACCTCTTCTTTGGCTTTGTAATCAAACCACTGGCATATCTGTAGCTTTAAAATTTCCAGATCTAAAGGAGAAAATCCAACAAATAGACCAGATTTTGAAACCCTATGAATTTTTTTACATTGTACAAGCAAAATATTTCAGTTCATAGAATTTTAGAGCACAAAAGCAGTGAAAGGGCTGAAATTAATGCTCCTTTTCTTATCTGAATCTTTTTATGGGTGTGAATATATGTACACCTGCAGCCACACATGCTCAGAAATTCCTCCATTCTACATCCTCCACTTTATTTCCTCATGTCCAGTCCCAGCAACCTCTAGTCTTGTCCTAATGTGGGCAGATTAGGGGGTGGGTGAAAACAGGCTTCCTGTTGATTCATATAATCCATTCATAAACCATCATGACTTGATCCTATGTGGCAGCTGGGAATTCCCTACCTGCAGGGTCATTATCTCAGGTGTGGACATCCATTAGGGCACTGTCAGAACATTTTGATCCAAAACTACCTTCACTATCTGTTCCACAAATCTGCAATATCTTTAACAAGAACAAATCACTGTATTTCATAATCGTAGTTTTAACTTCAAATCCTAATTCTTCTGGCAAAGTTTTAAAATCTGACCTTCTCACGATGGTATTAAAATCCTTCAGAGCCTGCCCAGCCCATTCTTCAATGCCAGCTTCTGCTGCACGCTCCCTTCAATCTCTGTCTCATTCTTGGCTGCTCCAGCTCTACCAGCAAGTCCTCATTCCGTGAATTTTATTCACTGAGTATAACAGGCCCTTTCAAAGTCCCCTTCAGCTGTGCTCTGTGCTTTGACTAGGTGCCTCCCACCAGAATTCACCAAAATTCTCAGGTATTTCATAAAACTCTATTCACACTTCAAGTTCTACCTTTAAATATCACCTTCCCTACGAAGCCTTCTGAGACAACTTCATCTACATTTAGGGTTTTTCGTAATCAACCATCAACCTTCCCTATTCATTTAACTTTCTCTCTTTGGACATTAGTTTCTTATCTGTTAAATGGGGAGATTGGACTAAGTCAATCCTATTTGCAAATCAGTAACATGTAAGGAGTTCACTGACACTACAGATTCCCTAATCTTCGTCCCTAATCCAAATGAATCTGAATTTTCCAGAGGAAAAAAAAGAAAAAAGGTAAGGTATGTCTGAGAAGCCTTTTATCTAACAAGTGACTGATTCTTGTGCAGCCAGCCCTCAAACAGTATGAAAAATAAGTAGAGCAACTCAAACCTAAAGATGCTATTTTTTTATTACTTTAATTTGAATTGCTAACAGAACTAGATCCTATGCTATAACTAATTGCTTAGTTGTATGGAATTGATTTAAGTTGGATATTTAGTTTTAATATTCCATTAACTGTACTAAATGTCTTAAGGACATGAAAATAAAACATAAGACAAGGTACATACATGGCAAAGAATTCACTCTTTCTAACTCAGAATCTTGTCCAGGCCAGCCGTAAAAGATCATGAGCTTTTTTGACATGCCAAGACTTCTATCTGATGGGGAAGCTATACCCTCATCATTCCAGACTGTAACCCACAAATTATATTGCTGTACCAGGCATACAGGGCAACAGTTAAAGCCATTTAGCAAATGAAAGACATTTACACCAAACTGGTAAAATGCAAATATCATTTTTTTTTTTTTGCATTGTAGGGAAGTGTAGACACTTGCACCTTCTCAAATGATACTTTATTTCTTTTCTGAAGGACTGAAAAACCATAAAAGTGAAAATTGTGAATGATTTTTCTCCAGATTCCAAAATCAAGAGGAAAGAGCAGAGAATAATAGGTTAATCTGCTGCTCTGATGAAAGACCGTTTCCCAAACCTGTTTTGTTGAAGCATTGCTGTGAGTGCAGAGAGTCTGGTAATCAACTCATTTAATGATTTGATTTACCTTGATTAGCATACCAATTTGCTATACCTTTCTCAAAAAGTGCTAATCAATTTTAGCAACTGGTAAAGACACCACGCAAATTGCTCTCATGGCCCCAAACTGCTCATCAATTTTGAAAACCTAAATCAATCTGCATTTTACGCTGTCATTTCTCGCTTCACATTTTTAATTCTCCCATGGCTCTGTAGTCTGAGGAATGAGTCTTCATGTCAAATAACAAACTAAAATCATATTGCATTTTGGCTTAAGGATTGTCATTTTATCATCCTGCACCCCCTCCTCCAACCTGTAAAAACAATGGGGTGTGTGTGGGGGGGAGGTATGTGTGTGCAAGAAACAGCAACTTATTTTAATCATCAAGATCATTGAATGATAGCTGCCTTTCTATTGTTCCCTTCAGAAGGGAAATTGCTACACTTATAAAAATTTTGGTGTAAAAATATGAGGAGACGGTGGTGCATTATTAATTAAATGCTAAGAATATTAAAGCCACAGAATTTTAGGATGTAAAAGGATTGTAGGAATCATCTTTCCCAATACCTATCCTAGCTAGAGAAGTCAAGTCTCACAGGTGGACACAGAATCAGCACCTGCACCCAGGTCTCCTCAATTCAGACCCAGGCTCACAGCCCACACCATGCACAGAAATTCTTCCCATGCCGGGCTTCGGTAAATATGACATGATTGCCAAAGGGAATTGAGATGCCTCTAATGCTCCACATAAGCCATGTGTCCTACAAAACTAGCCCTCTGAGGTAATTTCAAGATGCCACTGATCTCATCAAACTCATTAAAGTGTTTGTGGTATACCAGGCAGAATAAGCCAGCTTCCCAAATTAAGATTTCATTGTCTCAGATGTGAGTAGACGAGACCTTTTTTTTTTCATGTCTTAGCAATTGAATTAAATCAGCAACCATCTGGATCCTCCAGAAATAACACATTTATTAGAGGAAGACTGGGACAGCTTTTTGGAAATGAGGTCTGAGGACCAAAGTTCTGCACGTGATTGTTAATACATTAAGACTCTGGAGAGAAAGGCACTCTGAAATTCTCCACTTGATTATCAAGAGCCGTATGTCAAATTTCAAATTATGTCTTAGCGTAACAGCTGTGGATGACTGAGTCAGGGCAAGGCCAGGGCAAGCCTAGGGGCGAAAAATAAGGGATAGCACTTACCATTACGTCAGGGATTTCAAGAGGAGGGTGAAGCCAAAAGCCAAGACGTTTGCCTGGAGTTAGGCAATATGGAAGCAAGCAAGCTCAGGGTGAGGCAAAAGGTCAGATATTGAGCAAGGATGTAAGTCAGCAGGAACAAAATTAGAGCAGCAAAGACATGGCGATCCTTGTGATGTTCTGAACATGGAAACAGGAGTTAAATGAAGGTAGTTTTTCCTTCAGTGAGAGTATCCAGGTGAACAAGTCTCTCAGATTTGGTTTTTCATTAAAGGACCTTGTTTCACTTCACTCTTGAAGGATAGCTTCACTTGAAGGAATTCGAGGCTGGCAGTTATTTCTTTCAGCACTAAGGATGTCTTATCCTGTCTCCTGGCTTTCATTATTTCTGTCAAGAAGACGGCTACCTGTCTAATTTGAAGAGGTAACCAGATATTAACATAGTCTGAGAGATCTTACCCTGATAGTTATTTATCACAAAGGGAAAAATAGTAACTTTACAGTGGAGAAACCCCACAGCCACCATCACAATCAAGCGACTAGAATGACCATCTCCAGTAACAGGACATGTTGTCATCATGCATCTCCTTATATGCTGGATAGCTGGTGACACAGCATCTTTTCTGGGACACACCTGTCTACAGTGCATAACCTGAACTGAATCCTGAGGAAACATCTGACAGATCCACAATGAAGGATATTTTACAGAGTAATTGGCATCTGTTCTAGTTTGCTAATGCTGCAGAATGCAAAACACCAGAGATGGATTGGCTTTTATAAAAAGGGGGTTTATTTGGCTATACAGTTACAGTCTTAAGGCCATAAAGTGTCCAAGGTAACACATCAGTAATCAGGTACCTTCACTGGAGGATGGCAAATGGCATCCGGAACACCTGCATTAGCTGGGAAGGCACATGGCTGGCGTCTGCTCCAAAGTTCTGGTTTCAAAATGGCTTCTCCCAGGACATTCCTCTCTAGCAAGCTTGCTCTTCTTCAAATAACATCACTCACAGCTGCACTCCATTCTGTCTCTTTGAGTCAGCATGTTTTATATGGCTCCACTGATCAAGGCCCACCCCGAATGGGTGGGGCCACGCCTCCATGGGAGTATCCCACCAGAGTCACCACCCACAGCTGGGTGGGGCACATTCCAAGCAAATCTAATGAGCACCAAAAGTCTGCCCCACAAGACTACATCAAAGATAATGGCGTTTGGGGTACAAAATGCATTCAAACCAGCACAGCATCTTTTCTTCAAAATGGCCAGTATCATGAAATGTGAAGAAAGACTGAAGAATCGTCCAGCTCAAATGAGACTAAGGAGACATGACAGCCAAATGGAACAAATAATCAGGATTTTCTTGATGTAAAGAACATTATTGGATATATGGTGAAATAGGAATAAGGTCTATAGATTAGATAATAGTATTGCATCAATAGTCCTTTCATGATTTTTAGAAATTGTACTGTTGTTGTGAAAGACGGGGTCTTTGTATTAAGAATACACTGAAAATATTTAAAGGTAAATGGGCAACATGTCAGTAGCTAACTGACTCTCAATTTAAAAAAAATAATTGAGTATATGTTTCTCTGTGTGTGGAGAGGGGGGCAGAATAAAGCAAATGTGATGACATGTAAATGTTTGAAGAATCTGGGTGAAAAATATATGGGAATTATTTGTACTTTTCATGCATCTGGTCTGTAGGTCTAGAATTATATCAAAATAAAAAGCTTACAAAAGAAAACAAAGCAAAAAAGAAAAAAAGTAATAACAAATCAGAAACACTGGAAGATGTTGCCCTTTTTAAGCTGTAGTGACAATTGCTGCTTTATTAATGAGACAAGTAATAAAAGATGCTATTAGTTATTTATAAAAATTACTTTTATAATATGATAATATATTGAGGATTTATGATAGCTATAGAACGAAAATGCACTACAACCATAGTATAAAGCTTTGTAGCTTTAAGAGTTATAAGTTGCTCACTTTTTCAGGAAAAGGGTAAAGTACAAAGTAGTATTAGATTTGAAAACTTAAGGTTGATTTTGAGTAATAAGTAAAAGAATAATAAAAGGGAATATAACTACCAAAGAGAAGAAATTGATTAAAAATAAACAAAACAAAACCACTCAGTGCATAAGTTAGCAAGAAAGAGGAAAAATAGAGCACAGGATCAGCAGGACAAATAAAAAACAATATGTAAATGGTGGCTTTACATATAATTTATTAGTAATTACATTACTTGAAAATAGATTATATGCTTCAATTTAAAGAAAAAATGATCAGATCTAATTTTCTAAAAATCACTAAATATTAATTAGAATTGACATATTTGAACCATAAAGTTACACAAACGTTGAATATAAAAGGATGGAAAAGGATATACTACAAAGAAACTAAAAGAAGGTAGGTATAGATAGAGGAATATCAGGCTTTAGGGCAAAATGTGTAAGAGAAAAAAGGTATATTTTATAATGATAAAAGTTCTATTAAACAGGAAAATAAAATAATCCTAAATTTGTATGCATCTAATAATATAGCTTCAAAAATATAAAGCAAAAATGAGAAAATTTAAAAGATAATAGATAAATATATAATCACTCAGAATCTCTCAGTAAAATAACACAAGTTGACAAAATAATCACTAAGATTTTGCACATTCCTATAGAGAATTTAAATTACATGATCAGCAAACTTGACCTCATTGACATATATAGGTCACTATATTCATTTTTTGCAAAATACATTATATTTTCAAGCATAAAAGAAAATCTATACAAATCTATTTATAGGGCCATAAAGAATATCTCAGAAATATGAAGGATTGCAATCATAAACTATACAGCTAATTTCAGTGCAATAAAGTTAGAAAGAAATTGAAAAAAAAATCCCATATATCTGGAAATAAATATACTTCTAAGTAACCCCTGAATCAAAGAACAAATCAAAATGAAATATAGAAAATAGTAACTAAATAATAATTAAAATGTGATATATAAAATAATCTTGTGAGATGCAGCAAATGCCCATGCTTAGAAGGAAATTATAACTTTAAAGCATTAGAAAAGAAAAACTGAAACTGAGTGAGCTAAATAGCCATCTTAAAAAAGTTAAAAAAAATAATTAAACTTGAAGAAAGTAGAGGGAAGAAAATAAGAGATATGAAGAAAAATAAAGTAGAAAACAAACATATAATAAAAACTAACAAAACCTACAGTTAGTTCTCTGAAAACTAATAAATTGATAAATCCCAAAGGAGACCAATCAAGACAGCAAAGATCAAAAACCACTAGCAGTAAGGGAAAAGGAGCCATTACTACACATCTCAGGGATATAATACACAATTTTATGCCAATAAATTTTAAATGAAATCATCAAATTCCTAGAAAAATAAAATATATCAGAACTGACATAAGAAGAATTAGAAAATATGAATTGTTTTATATCTATTGAAGATACACTTTTAAGTCTCCCATAAAAGAATCTTGAGGTCTTGGTAGCTTTCATCACTGGTAAATTATATTAAACATTTGAGGAAAAAATAACACAAATAATACATAAACTCTTCTAGGAAAAAAGAAGAAATAGAAAATAAATAAATTTTTAGTTCAGACTCTTTTTGTTATGCTATCAAAGATAGTGCCAATATTAGTAGGTGAGAAAAGTGGACAGGTGTGGTGGTGATGTTTTCATTTATGATTCTCTTTGATTGTGCTTTGAAACAGTTTTGAATAGCATTTTAGAGTAACGCTTTTATCCTTAAATTTGAAATGATAATTTTATGCAAAACCAGAAGACTAACACAAAGGTCTTAAATCAAAATATCAATATTTCAAAAGGGGCCCTGTCCTTTTCTTGTGCTTGGTACTTTATATAGGAAAGGTGCTACTACTAAGTGTCCAATACATCTGTAAATCTAGTACAATTCTAAACAATTAACATACCTTCATTTATTTAATCCCAATCATAATCTTATAACTAGGTACAGACAGCCTAAACATATGGGTAGAGAGGCAATAATGAAAGAACAATTTACAACTATGTCATCAGGATTAAGGGAACCAAAAGGATGTAGATAAAACACTTGGGAACTGGGTCTAAACGGTCAAGCAAAAGAGACAGTGCCACCAGAACTTGAAAGTGTTGGCCTTAGAAAGGGCTCTGACCCCTGGATAGATGAGCTCAGTCATGGCCCAACAGGCAGAGAATGAGGGAGGAATAAACACTCCACCACTGTCCAATCCCCACGGGCTGAATCCAACCAAAGTCAGAGAGCAGGGGAGTCTCGTGGATTCAGTCCCTAGAGGTCAGCCTTCAAGCCCAGAGCAGAGAAGGGCAAAAAATGGATCCAAAGGGCAAGTGGAGAACAACCAGTAAAGCAGAGCAATAACTATCTCTGCTTTACAGATGAAGAAACTGAGGCTAGCCAGAGTTTTTAACCAGGAGTTTCAGATTCCAAAGCCCAGATATCTTTTGCACACAGGATATATAAATTATATTTTTGCAAGTAATTCTTTTTTTTTTTTTTTTTTTTTTGCTTTCTCATTAGATAATATCTTGGTAAAGCAAGTTGAGCTTCTTTTGATTCCATTCTTAATAGAACAGAAATGTTTGATGCCCAAATAGTACAAAAGTGCTGCTAAACACTGTTAAATCCCATTGGTGTGTAGGGGGGAAGGAGATGTGTGTGCAACTGACCCTGCAGTGAACTCACATCAATGAAAACAAGCATTTCCTCTTGCAGTTGCTACAAGGATCCCATCAAATTAGATTTTCATTTTCTCTGAATTACAACAAAGCAAGAACACCATTTTTTTCACACTATAAAACTTCTGTCAATTAAAAGAAGGCAAAAAAACAAAAAACAAAAAACCACAGGTGAGCTCTGGTTCCTCAAGTTCACAGCTTTCAGTTTTACTACACGGGGGGAACAGGATCAAGAAACCTTCCATCAAAGCTCTGACCACACATACATGAACACAAAGATGAAAACCTGTCTTAAGCCATCAGGTCTAATATTTTAGTTGTTTCATTTAGGACATGTTAGCAGGAGCATTCTTTTTTATTTCTGGTCTTTTAAACAAATAAAGTAAATATGAAAAGTTAAAACAAGTAATGCAAATGTCACATGTCATTGTTTAACATAAACTTACAATTTTGTTCATCCTCCAATTAGAATGCTTTCCCCTAATGATGACTTTGCAATTACAAAAGACAGATGACTCCTTGGCTGGGAATTTATTTGCCAAGTTTCCAATCATGGCACCATGGTAGGAATCTGGATTTCTAATGGAAATGCCAATGAGCGCTGTGTCTCTAATAACTGAAGCCATCACATGTGCAGCATTTTGTGTACAGACCACTATATGGATCATCAAGACAGCAACATCTGGGGAGTTGAAATCAATTTTATATTAACATGTGGATGCTCCCAAAGAACATAAAACCACTAAGAGGAAGTGGAACAGGGTTGGGGATCGGGGGATTCAGGGACTTTACATAAGACCCCAGACTCTTCATCCCCTTCAACCCTTCTGATGATACACCCACCCCCACTGATCTACCAGAATCCTGATCGAGCCTTGGGAAGAAAGTCAGTACATATGCATTGAACGAATGAATGAGAACTGCAGGTGGAGATGATGGGGTTGGCACACGGCTGAAGTTGAGTCATTTACTTCAGAGCTCATTCCTTACCCTCCCGCCTCCCGGAAGGCAGTCAGCACATCTACATTTCATCATGCAGGGGACACTTAGGTGAGATGAGGCCCAATTCCAGTTATTCACAAAGACACATGTGACCAATATACTAACCTACATTCGGGTCATCACTCTCTGTGCACTGGAAAAGAAAAAACGAGGCTTCAAAAGTCTTGGTGTAACTTTTGGTTGTTGCTTAATGGGTACAGAGTTTCTGTTTAAGGTGATGAAGAAGTTGGGGTAATACATGTTTGTGATGGTAACACAATATTTTGAATGTAATTAATATATAATATGTACTATGTATATGTATTAATATGTAATATGTACATGTGTAATATGTACACTTGAAAGTGGTTAAAATGGGAAATTTTTAGCTGTATACTTGTCACTACAACACAAAGTTTTAAAAACAAAGCCTTAGTGTCATATTTGGCCCCTCTTGTCTCCCACCTGCTGCTTCTCCTGCTTCTCTCCCTAGCCCAAGTCAGGGTCTCTGCTAGACTAGATTCTGCAATTGCATCCTAACTGGACTGTCAGCTAACATCCTCACCTTCCTGCAGTCTGTTTCCTACAAAAAAGCCAGAGTAATCTTATTTAAACATAAGCAGGTTCAGGTCACGCTGTTGCTCAAACCATCCACTGAGTCCCCACTCTTCTCAGAGAAAAAGCCAAAGTTCTTCCAGTGACTACAAAGTTGCACAGGACCTGGTCACTCACCACCTCTCTGCCTTGGCTTCCTACACTCTCCCCCTTGCTTACGCTGCTCTGGCCACGCTGGCCGGCCTGCCGTCCCTGGACCCCCACAATGAGCTCCCACCCCAGGTCCTTTGCACTAGCTGTTGTCCCTACCAGGAAAGCCTTCCCCCAACACCAGCATGACTCACTCCCTCACCTGCTTAAATTCTTTGCTCACATTCTACTTCTTATTGAAGTCAACTCTGACCACCCCATTTAAATTGCAACATCAGCCCATACAGAATTTCTAATTCCTCTTAAATAGTCTCTTTTCTCTTTTTCCATATTACTTATCACTTTCCAATTTCTTACATAATTTCCTTATTTTTTTTTTTTCCTGTTTCTTCTCCCCCCTTTCTCCTAACAACCCACTGTCCCCTTCAGCCTCCAGAATGTTTGCTCTGCAAGGCAAAGTCTTCTGCCTCTGATCACGGAGCTATCTTCTGCCTGTCATCTCCAGAACCTAGCACAGTGTTTAGCACATGAGAGGTGTTCTGCATATGTTGATTAAATGAATGAACAACTAAGCAAAAGGATAATTATTAATACCCTTCAGTATGTAAATAATAAGTAAGATGACTGTCACTTCTTAAAATCTGAATCACAGTCTGAATCTGCAGGCCTGGTGACATGAACAGGCCCAACACCTGGAAAAAGGCATCCTAGCAGATACAGCTTAGTAACTGTCGGGAAGACCAGTTTCTGATATAATTCATGCAACAGAACAAACATAACAATTAACAGTGAGTCATTAATTAATTACATGTTTCAAGAGAAAATAATTCACATTTTCAGAATGAGAAGTGGATTACCCCTAGTGGTTATGAACTAGGTATAAGTTTGCACCCCAGGGGACAGGTGGCAATTTCTGGAGATATTTTTGTTTATCACAATTGGTAGGTAGAAGGCGGAGGCTGGGAGTGCTGCTAAACATCCTCTAATGCACAAGACAGCACCCCCCAAGAAGAAGGCATCCATCCCAAAATGTCAATAGTGCCAAGGTTGAGAACCCAGTATTCCAATATCCAGGTAGTATTTTCAAATCCATTAAATATTTTTATTCACTTATGTGGAATTTTATATGTGATGTGCCAATACTTCATTAAATCTAAAATGTAAATGAATCACAGAAACTTTTGTTTTTAACCAGTCTGCTCTCTCTAAAAAAAGGTTCAGAGGCAGTAACATCCTTTAAACCAGAATGCATTACATTTGTCCTAGAATAAATTATTCCTCTCCCTCAAGGAAGGTGCTAGAGATCACTTCGAGGCTATGTATTTTTATATAACTGTGAAATATCATATAAATTAGAAAATATAAAATCAAATAATCAGGATCATAGTTTCTTGTGGATACATTTATTATATTTGTGTTCATTTATTCATATCATGTTTTTAACACCAAAGTCCTTATTCATGTCTGGAGGTCTGATTTTAAATTATTTTTACTTATTGAAAAATATATTTAATAGTAAATTTCCTACAGAAATGGTACAACAGTCATCAATTTGATGATAGTTGAGCTCTGATACTATTTATTTTTAGGAAGCTTCCAGCTAAAAAAGGGAAAGAGTTCATAATAATGGAGGAAGAGGGTAGGAGGAGGAACTCAGCATTTTACAGTCTGTATAGAATTGTCATAAAGCTACAGCCCTGTGTACGATTAAATTACTGCATGTCTCTTTACAACAGAAACCTCAAATGATGTATGTGCACACCTCAATGAGTTCTTAAATCTTGAAAATCTGCAGTTATTTAAAATTCCCTTCTAAATCTACTTTTTATATCCCCCATTTCCCAGCTTCAGGTTTTGCTTGTTTTTGTTTTTTTGTTTTGTTTTTTTTTTTAGAAATTAAAATTTCCCCAAATAAAAGAAGCACATTGAGAGTAGGGTCATGTTGCACTTATCTAATTATGCATGGAAAAGAGTTCCCATTTCAAATAGCCTCATTTATATTGAACTGACAACTTGTCTCAAAGGAAAAAAGGGAAGATTTATGCCAATTGATTGACATCACCACTACCCCCAAAAAAGTGTATTTAAGACCACAAATATTTGTGTGTGCAAGTGTGTGCCTTTATATCAAGTAGCAGGAAGACAGGTCCATAGAAAGGCCAGTGGTATAAAGCGTAAAACGATGACTGAAACACTACTGGTATTTGAATTTAGAGTAAATGACATACTAAAATAGATTCATTTTTAACCATCAGAAAGACCTCTTTTTGGTATAAATTATGTGACTGAACTTTTGCATTTTCTCTGTTGAATGCATGGAAACAAATATTCAGTAAGTTTGCCATAAATGGAGATAGAGATTTCACATAGCAGGATTGGAGAGTCAATCTGCAACTTGAGTAATGGAGTTGTTCCAAAAAAGGTACACGTAGTTTCTGTTCCAACTATTTCTATGTGAAGTAAGTGAGCTCAAGTCTGCTGAATGTTCATATGTAAACAGAGCAAGAACCAAGATAAACACCTCAGAAATAACAGAAAGCCACAGACCTTCAAGAACTCAAGCACAGGAAACAGACTTCTCTCCAATGGACAATGTATTATGCAGAGTGGAAAACCTCCAACAATTTGTGTGTCGGAGATTCAAATTAGAAAGACTCTGCAATCCCAAACCCAGCTTTAAAGGATTAGTTCCTCACCCTTCCATCCACTTTAGATGGTGTCACCCTCAGATAACTAGTCTTCCTTAATGTGGACTTGGGCTGAAAGCACGATTTTTACACAGGGAAGGGGGTGGAGAGGTCACTAACACAGGCTCTTCACTTGATTATCTCATGTTACTGCTATAATTCTGAGGGTAGCTTGTTACTAAGTTCTACAGATGAGAAAGCAGAACCTCAAAAATCTTCACTGACTCACCCAAGCAGGCAAATGCCAAGTGGTGGAGCTAGGATTTTAACCCAGATCCTTTTGTATTTCACATTCTGCATCTCTGTTTCACATGACATTCAGACCATAGCAGATGGTTCATGTTCCAGGACCTAAAGAAAAACAAAAATGAACAAATTTATCTCCTTAAACACCAAGTCTCAACCCTCCCCCTCCTCCTCCGCCCCTTACACAGCCAAAGATAAATAGAGAAGATGTGACAAGACTGTGATTTGAATTTAGCTCTATCAGAATGGTGCTGCGTCTGGGCATATGGAGAAGCTTTAAAATTCTTTTACAGATTTATATCTGCTGACAGGGTTAAAATGGGGTTTTGGTCTTTGTTGGGCTAAAAAGTAAAACCTCTATTATTAGATTCCATGATATTTTATTGTTTCTTCTTAGAAACTGTAGGACATTGCAGCTGGGGGAAAGTGTGCCCCTTGGATGTCATTAAAGAGTGGGTGCATCTGCATTAATGTGCAAGTAATAGATTAGTCCTGTTTCTCAAAACAGCCTTGGTATTATACAACAAAGTTGTAACTTGAGAACTGAGTGTGGAAAAAGTCATTAGCTGAGTTTTTTTGTTTTGTTTTGTTAATCAATTTTTCCAACTTCTAAAACTATCTCTCCAGAAAAAGTTAGCACTAAAATAGGGCAAGGTAATAAAGAATCCATCTTTGTATCAGCTCCCACAGTCATTTCCCAAACCCCATTTAATAATATGCTGATTTGAGTGGAACATTGAGAGGGAAATTTTTTCCTAGTTTGAAAGCAAAAAAAGAGAATTGTAAACTCAGTGATTCAGTCAGGATTAGATTTGCTGCAATGTAATGTACATACACACAGCTATTCAAGTGGCTTAAATAAGACGTGTATTACCCTCACACATAAAGGAGATCTGAAGATCTGAAGAGAAACAGCCTGAGCCGGTTTCTGCTTTGCTGCCCGCCTTCGAGAGCAGGCCCCTTGGAGTCCAAGATGGCTGCCGGGGGAGTAGGGACACCTGGCGGCCACCACCCCACCCTTTTGTGTGCAGATGTTTCAATATGTCTCCATTCCGAAGCCGGGGAGATGTTTGGTGTAATGAAAAGGCCTCACCATGACCTGAACTTGGAAACCGGAAGGAGGAGCCCCAGCTGCTTATCAGGGCTGAATGCTCAGGGGCAGGGCCCCTTCCTCCTGGGGTGTATAAATACCCTGCCCTCAGGCAGTGCAGGTTTGTCTCTCCTCTCTGATGGGAAGTGGGGCTTGGGGCACTGCTGTCCACTTACCCTTCCCTGGGACCAACCACAATGGGAGCTCTTCCCTGCTTAGTCTAAGTAATAAAGCAGTCATTTGCTGAAAGTTTCTGTTGTGCTTGAGTCTGTGCTACCACCACGCACCGTGCTGCAACTTGCTGCACAGCTGCTTGAGTTCCAGCCATCAATCCTGCCCAAACGCCAGCCTGCAGGGAGTAGAAGGAGACAAAAAAGAGCATGCTCATTCTCTTTAAAGTATGCTTCTCAGAGAACACCCATTCCACCCCCAGTTAGGCTGGCATATCCAACTGCAAAGGAGGCTTGGAAGTTTAAGATGTATTCAGATACACCAGGTGCTGAACTAAAAGCCAGGGATTCTAATACAAAATAAGAAGGGGATAACATATTCAGGTGGGCAATGAGCAGCCTCTGCTACACTCAGCAATTATTCCCATGTCTTTTCTAGCCTTCTGGGACTAACCCCTCACCTATATGCTCATCCTGGCAGGAATCTAAAGGCATGGAGCAGATCTAGCAAAGCATCTGGGACTTTGGTTATGATGACTGGACCCTGGAATTTTGCCCCTTGATTCCCTTAGCTGAATCTCTGTACTCCTCCCTATATATACATCACTGTCTTAGAACGTGCCTTATCACATACGTGTCTCCTGGTCTGAGGTCTTGCTTTGTCTCCATGATTCCCTCTCTGTCACTCTCAGGCACCCATCTCTAGGAACTAGAACCCAGTCTGGTATCTAGGCCAGGCCCATCATCTGTGGAGGTACAATTTCCCCTTGAAAGTCCTCTGCAATCACCTGTCTGCCTTCCTGTACTGCCGTGTCACTCAAGCCTGGATTCCCAACCTCCGTGCTCTGCCCGACTATTAGGAAACACAGATTCTGGGTGAAGTAGCAAGAGCACAGGCTTTGGACTGGGCTAGACCCGGTTACAATCCTATCTCTACTATTTACCACCCACATGGCTTTATGCAAATTATTCAACCTCTATATATTACAGTTTTCTCCTGCAAAAAACTGGGACAGTAATATAACCTTCTCCCTATAGGTTACAATGGAGAATACATTTTATAACATGTTCAATAAATGTTAACCACTATTGTTATTAGCCTCTGTAAATGTGGTTAACAAGGCTTTTTTCTCAGTCCCGTATAATGAGATAATGAAGAAAAACATGCCCAGCACCTATATAGCTTAGTGAGATCTCCTTCCTTTATCCCCTACGTTATCAGGTGATGGCTCCCCAAACATACCCCAGTGGTAATCTAGACCTCCACTTTGTCACTTCAATTCTATGTTTTGGAAGTAGGACAGACTGAACCATTTATACACAGTGAATGCAATTTAAATTCTTGTCTCTTTGACAGAAGCCAGTTTTCATTTTGACTTTAACGTAAACCCTACAGAGCCAGCGAAGGCTGTATCTTTAAAACCTTAGCCTTGAAAGTCATTCTGCCACCACCCAGTGAGAGAAGCATCAAGCAAACCAACCACACTTGCAAGTTTCACTAGCATTTGAAGGGTTGAGGTAGACATTTGTCTCAGCAAATCCATGGAGCATAAAGCTTGAGAACTGCCAAAGTAATGTGACAGCCACCACTTAGTGATGCAGATAACAGCCAAGAGAAGCCAGCCAGAGAGATTTCACTCTTGCAGATTAGTGTTAGTTCTGCAGCTAATTGAAATATGCCTGCCCCTGAGAGGAAATCTTCTAGAGATAAGAGGAGTCTGAAGTTGTGGTAATATTTGCATCAACAATAATGAAATTTATTATTTTTAAAAGGGTATAGTTTTCAAGTTAATTTTACCCCCTAAGTTTATCCATCACCACTGGCACTGCCTTTTATCAGGCATCCAGCAGTGCTTGTCTTAATTAAAACAATAACTTCCTCATCAGTCTTACAGGTAGCAGAAACACCACTTCCAATTGAGCCTCTGCAGAAAAGATAGTGCAAAATGTAAACTGAACCCTGTCACTCCTTTGCTTAAAAGCTTCAGTGATTTCCCACAGACTTCCGAATAAAGTTCAAACTCCCAAGCATAACACAAGTGACAAGACAGCCTGACTGAGCCTTGCTTATTTGCTTAAACTCTGGCTTCCCCCCAACACCCCCCGACACATACACATACCACATAAGATTCCAGTCATCCTGAAGTTCTTGTAACTCCTCAATTTTCTTTCACTCACCCCTAAACCTATGTGCACATTCCCTCTACCAGGCATTGCTCTCCACCCCATGCCCTTTCATTGTTTCCTCAGTTCCAGACCTCAGTTCCTCCAGAAAGCTCTCCTAACCATTCAGTCGAGGTTAGAAACCCCTTCTATCTGATCCCACAGAGCCCTCACTTTCCAGTATGGTCTGAATATATCCATCTCCTCTATTCATTTAGGAAACATATGAGGGTTGATCATCTGTCTTTCATCTATATATGTAGTGTCAGTTATCTATTGCCCCAAAAATTCTGCATATGAAACAACTGTAAAAACTCAGTGGCATACAATAGTAAACATTAATCTTTGTTTGTGAATCTAGTTGGGTTGGGTAGTTCTGCTCATCCCGGCTGGGCTTGGCCATGCATCTGCAATCACCTGGCAGGGGTATGGGAGCTGCTAGCTCAGAAGGACTCAGCTGGGGCAACTCATCTCCATTACACATGATCCCTCATCCTCCAGCAGGCCAGCTTGAGCTTCCTATAGTGCAGGTAAAGTTCTAGGAGAAAGAGCAGAGGCACATAAGGCCTCTTGAAATCTAGGCTCAGAACTGGAACAAGACTTCTGCTTTTGGCCAAAGCAAGGCACAAAGCCAACCCCGAGTCACAGACTCCACCTCATGAGGAGAGGTAATTTTATTGAAATCAATTAGAATTTCTCAAAAGTAACATTATTAAGGAACCAGGAAATATATATAAAAAAAAAAAATAGGTATGGATAAAGTGGCAATACTTTCTTAACCGAAAGAACTAAGGTGTAGCCACAGTTCAGTTTGGCAAGCCACGCTGAAGGCTCACAGACACAGGTTCATTTCTGTAGGCACTGTGGCTTAATTGCTAGCCAATTTCCTTGACTCCTGTCCTGACCAGTTCTGGAATGGCTTTGCTGCTAGAGCTGGCAGAATTCTCAGGAACTGGCTTCCTGATCTTCTCATCAGGTATTTTTACCTAACTCCATACCTGCCCCCCTTGCCATTTGCTTTGGCTCAGTTGTGAGCAGCGTTAGCACCTGTGAATCCTGCCCTGATCCCCAGCACCCTGGAGAGGAAGACACATCCACAAAGTTCCCCAAGACTCTACCTTGGGCCTCCTTCACCCTCCTGCAAATCCTCCATTCATCTCCATTTCTATTACCCAGCCTGACTTGTCCATAAGATGATAACTAGGGGGCTGTTCACATTAAAATTTTCCTTCGGCGAATGTCAACATCTTTGCTTGTTATTCTAGGCCCATATAGGAGAGAGAAGAATCCTTGTGTTTATAACCATAACTGTGTCTGTCTTCTAGGGGCAGAGCATCCTTATACTGTGGAGCACATGGCTACTGGTTTAACAAGTACGTAGATGAGTTAGAAAGCAGAGGAATGAAAATGGTTTGATCAATATAATAAAAAAGAATAAACTGAGGTTTCTGAGAGGGCAGGAGAAAATTGGAAAAGCTCATCAATAAAATGGAAGCAAAGGTCTTACCAGAGAGTTAGGGCAGCAAAAATGGCCAAGGTGCATTTTAGGAATGTGGGCTTCCAAAATCTTATTTGAAGATATTTTTTTTCTCTGTTTTGTTTTGTTTGTTCATTTTTGGTGCAGTGTAGCAATGTTTGGCAACACGATCTCCCAATTCCACACATACATGTATGCCTTGCCCACAAAACTTGAATAAAAATCTGTTATAGACATAGTCTCATGCTGGAGGTACTTTGGGGAATAAAAGCTGTGGATAGAAAACGGACAGCATGCATACATAGCATGGCATCCTAATGACAGGTGAAAACAGGTAATGGTTCAGAGACTGGCTTTGGGGTCAGATTGCTCAGGTTTAAATCCAGGCTCTCATACTTCTTAATTTTGTGACTCTAGGCAAGTTATTACTTATATCTCTCAGTGCCTTGGTTTCCTCATCTGTAAAATCAGATGCAATAATGCTTAATTCATAAGGCTGTTATTAGTGTTAAATGAGTTAATATTGATAAAGCCTGTTATAAATTTCATTAAATAAATATAAAAGGTAAATAAATACTCTAAACTAGATAGAAGGTGGCACACAGAGCCAAAAGTAACTGGAAAAAAATAGAACCCAAGATAGATTGGAATACTAGGTATCTTGCATTACATGTTAAGAGCACAGCCAATTTCATATGAAACTAAGCAGACCAGGGCTCCCCAACTGACTTCTGGGTAAGACCCTGCCACGTTGTTCCCGTTTTCACAGCTGGGGCTGCCTCTACTGTCTACTGAGTTACTGGTTCCAGTCTGAGAAATTCCTTGATTGACATCCTTCCTAGAGCAGAGATAACTGCCACATTCTGAGCCGAATGCATATCCAGATTCTTTTTAGCTTGACCCTAGTGTATATTCATGGAGTTAATAATAGCCAAATTTCTTAGCTGTGAGCAACAGAAACAGACTTGTGCTTATAAAAGCAGAAAAGAAAATTAGTTTTAAATGTTGGACAATTCCCAGAATCACAGATCAACCAGGAAGATCAGGCTTACAAAACAAGCAGGAACAAGGAAGGCTGGGCAGGACAAAAAGCAGTGTGGTGGAGACACTGCAGGGCACTGAACTCCATGACTTTTGGCTTGCAGCTGCTGGGACGGGACCCTGGGCACGGCAGCTAAAGCCAATGCTGGGGCTGGCCTTGAAAACTGGATGTTCCTCCAGCCATGGCTGTCACCACCCACCACAACGGCCACTCTGCTGACCCAGTTTAGTCTCTGGCTCCCTGTTCAAACTCCATGATCAACGACTCTGACTGGCCAAAACTAGGTCACATGCTTTGGCCACAACTGCCAAGGAGACAGGAGACTGAGCTCCTGACGTTTTCACCTGTGAGAGTGGGAGGCGGGCTGTGCCTGCACCAAGACTCAGAAGGTGGGGCTTTCCTCATAGATAGGTAGGGGCTTTAGATGCTGGGCAGCATAATCAGAAATGTCTAATGCATGCAGCAGCCCAAGCCAGCCTCTTGTGCTACTTGTATAAGTACCCAGAAATTCGTGGGGGCTGCCGACCATCAGGAGCTGGGGTGGCCGCATAATTTATTGTCCTAACTGTGAGATGGTAAAATTACTCAAGTTAAATATTTTTGATGCATTTATTTATTAACTGATAATTTGGTTTTAACATAGGATTATATTGACCATAGAATAGTTCTGTTCTAAAACTACTTTTAAAATAAAATTATTTCTATATTTGTTCTAGTTTGCTAATGCTGCCAGAATGCAAAACACCAGAAATGAACTGGCTTTTTTAAAGGGGGTTTATTTTCTTACACAGTTACAGTGTTAAGGCCATAAAGTGTCCATCAACAAAGGGTACCTTCACTGGAGAAAGGCCATTGGCATCCAGAAAACCTCTGTTAGCTGGGAAGGCACATGGCTGGCATCTGCTTGTTTCCAGGTTGCGTTTCAAAATGGTGTTCTCCAAAATGTCTGCATCAGCTTCCAATGGCAGTCTTCAAAATGTCTCTCAGTTCCAGCTTGCTATGAGCTCCTTCTGTATGAGCTTTTATAGAGCTCTAGTAAACTAATGAAGGCCCAAACTGAATGGGCAGGGCCACACCTCCATGGAAATTATACAATCAGAGTTATCACCCACAGTTGGGTGGGTCACATCTCCATGGACACTGAACCAATAGGTTCCAACTAATCCACATTAATACGTCTGCCCCCACAAGAATGCATTAAAGAATATGGCTTTTTCTGGGGGACATAAATATACAAACCAGCATAACATTATATATATGTTTACATATATGTGGATGTATATATGTGTGTGTATATATATATATGTGGGTATATATATCTATATATATATACACATTTACATTAAGTTTAAAAACCTTTACCATAATTGTCTGAATTAAAAATATATATACACATATGTCAGCAAGCTATCATACTTGAAACACATTCATATATTTTACTCAGTTTCTAAGTCACATGCCTTTTTTGTGCCACTAGCATTTTTCTGGAAACAGTAATTTCAATCTAATCTTATTTTTTTTAAATGTTTTTCACAAAATTACCTGCAGTATTCTTCTGTATAGCTTTCTAGTTAATACATTGGAAATTGTTGGCACCTTAGTTGACTCTTCTTTGGAGACCATAATATTTTTAAAGAAGAAAATATTCTTTCTATCAGTGCTGAGGTACCTAACAAGTTCAGGGAAAATTCTGCTAAACAGAGAATATTCTCAATTCAAATTATTTTTATATGAAAAAAGGATACTCCACTCAAAGTATCTTTCTTCAATAAATGTTTTTACAAGACAAAACTCGTAAAAAATTATCTCTATTATATTTTGAAATGCTGATCCAAATTTAAATGATACAAAATTGTAGGTCTTCTTACTTTTATTGTATGCATTTCATAATATAAAATTTTTCATTAAAAATAGGATCACCAACAAAATATTCTTCCATAAATTGAGATATTCCAAAGTGTATAAAACGTTGAAATCATTTCTCATTTACTATCTGATCTCCCACCATTTAATTTGTTCTCTTTTTCTTTGCTGTTATAGGGATAAATTGCACTATCTTCCTGTTTGCCAATTTTGTTCTTAGTAATGTTAATTTACTAAAAGCTGCAAAGCTGAAAATTTTGTGCTTCATTTTGGAATTATTTAATGCAAAATTTCCAACTAATTTTGAATAAAGTGCAACTAAGTTTGAGAGAACTTGTTCACAAAAAATATTATCTAGGGCATGATTTAAAAAGTAATTATTTGCAAGGCTCAAACATTTCTGAAATATGATTCATAATGAGCAGGAAAGAAAGAAAAACTCATAATGCAAGGATGGCATTCTCTTTGCCTATTTATTTTGATTCAAATCAGCTTCATCAGAAAAATGTTGCAGTTCTGGTATAAGTATAAAAGATCTGTAAATTTTAATAACGACATCTTTGGTTTCAATTGGTAGAATAATGCAACCCATTTGGATGCAATTATGGACTATATTTGTGCTATAGCTAATTTCATGTACGTTTCTGCTCTACAGGTTTCTTAAAAGAACATTTCTTTCTTTTTTTTCCATGAGACTGTGCTTCCGTAAATTTTATATTAAATTATCATCACAAAAACAACAAAATTTGTTTTCAGTGTTGAATTGTAACTGAATTTACAATAGCACTTTCAAAAATTATGCTAGATATTTCATCTTCAACAGAAAAAAAAAAATACTGTCCAAAAGTTTTACTCTCATTTCATGAATTGGTTAAAAAAACAAATTATTTTTTATGTTACTTTAACTGGTTTTATATTTGAAACATCTGGTGTCTGATTAAAAGTAGAATTATTTATCTTATTTCCAAGCTATTCTCCTGCTAATGAAGCTAATATATTAATAACTAACAGCTCAGTTTTCATACATGCACAAAAAACTTGTAATTAAAAAATGTGCACATTTGATCTAACTGAAAAGCCATGTTTCATGGAGTGATATGTAATGTGCCTTCTACAACCACACTCATAAACTATCGTCTTTGGGCATAGACTTCTTAAGATAACTACTAACTAATGAAATTATGTCATCTGTTTTTCAAGTATTCCTCCAAATTATGACACTCCTTCATTTTTCATTAAACTTGCATTTTCACTCTTAAGCCTATTAATGCCAGAAGGTTGGAATGAAAAATAAAAAAGCAAACAACAAAAGAAATATACTTGTAGTTCTACACTGTACATAGATGACAAAACCCTTTTAGGAAGAGAGCAAAAATATTCCCTAAAGTCCTTACAAGAGGACTTCTCAGTGTCTATCTCCCTCACGTATTTCATAGACTTTAATAAGTAATTTTCTCAGGTTCTCATGGATCTCACCCAGGGACAACTGGCTTGCACACCACATGCTCAGCACAGGAGCAGGGCTGAATACTTCTCCAACCAGCTGCCAAGACAAGAAAGAACAAACCTTGCCAAGCCACACGTGTCTCGGCATGTTTAGTTCTATCAGGGAGCACCTGCAAAATGGCACTGAAAGGGAGGTGTTAATTATTATGCAAGCAGAAAGCCCAGGAAAAGAAATAAAAATTATTAATGGCCATCTGTCATATTTAATCACATGCTAAGAGAGCATTCTTTTCTGCACAAGTTTCTCACACACTTCTACTCAAGACCACAGCAGAGGTTTGAAAGGGCAAAGTGAAGGTCTTCAAAACCTACCCTGGATTATTTCAATGCCACCAATTGATACTAATATTCAACTTAAAAATTAACTAATCAGGAAAAACACAAGAGCAGATGGGATGCCAAAACATAGTTCATAGCTTCAGCAGGAGTTCGCACGTTGTAACATCTTGGCACTCTCTAGATAATTTATGTTATCAGGGTTCAATCCAAGGGCCTAGAAAGCCACATCAACATTATCACTTCCCAAAATAAACTCCAGAGCCTGGGCCTTCCATAGATTATGAGTTAGGATTCTTTCTGACAGACTGCATGTGCCCTTAGCTCCAAAACACAGATTAACATATACATCCATATATATCCAATGACCTAATCATCATGCTACTGCTAAAATGACGTTTTTTTCTAAAGCCATGTGATTTTTAAACTTAAAAAAAATTCTGCTGACACCACTAGTGTTATTCTTTGATTATAGAACTGACTATTCATGAGTATGTTTCAGATGCAGCAAGTAAAATGTGATAATTAAAGTGACCCTGATGAAGCTAAATATAACATTTGAGCTTCTTGGTAATACAGATACTTTCACATTATATTTCAGTATTACATTTCCCATCTCTGGTAGGATTTCTTTCAGAAAAACTGATATGGAATAAGACTTATAAAGATAAGATTTTTTTCTCAAACTCCTTCTTTATGGCTCATAACTAATTTTTAAATCTCCAGCAGCCTGAGAGACCCCCAAGTATGCTGGTTGCATTTCAGAGTAATGTCTACTAATTGTAGATAATTTAATATTTCTTCCTCAGGCAGATTATAGTCCTAGTATGTTAGAAAGATTTTAGACTTCAGTAAGATTTACAAGAAAGCACAACATTTTGAGCACCAAGATGAGGCTTTTAAAAATTATTTTCAAATAAGAATAAAAAAGATCTTAACCAGGGAAAGTCTCCACAGAACAGAGAATCAGATATAACTTTGTAATTAACACTTGGAATTAGAATCCATCCATAGATATAAATAAATTAGATACATGTTAGAAGATTGGTAAATAGATCCATACAGATATAGCAATACAAATATGTATTTTAATTAATAGGCTTTATTTTAGAGCAGTTTTAGGTTTACAGAAAATTGAGTTCAGAGTTCCTACCCGCCCTCTCCCTCCCCCACTATGTATATACATATTTTCCCATTGTTTCTGTTCTAGATTCTAAGTGTGTCTGATGATGATACAACATGACATCAGAGTAAATACAACTGTAAAAATACCCAGGATTGTCATTTAACTCCTAACTCTAGTTTAAAGCACAAACATCTATGTCATCAATGTGCAGAAATTGTGGGCTATATGGCTTGTTTTGATCCAGCGGGAGTGTTTTTAAAGTACAATACTTCCCAAAAGCATGCTTACAAAGTGATGGGTTACAGAAAAATATATAACTACTATGGTGTTTACCGTAATAAGTAGCCACCAATCAGGTTTTGAAGACTGGATATTCTTTGAAAGGGAATTATCATAAGGAAAGAAAGAACCTGGAATATCCTGAGAATTGTTTGCAAGCACTGGGGGCGCTATGAAAGTCTGCTGAATTGATTGCATCAAGAAAAGCCCATATAGTAGTATAATGTAATATCTACAGTTGTGGGAAGGGGATCTGCTTAATTTGGAATAAGAGACACAAACCCAGAAAAACTCATCGTAAACAGAATGGAAGTGGTCCTGAGGAAGCCTGGTAAAAGACTCTTGAAAGAAGAGCACAGATATGGGGATTAAAAATGGGATATTTAAGGAAAGAATAATATGTTTGGAAAGAGAATAGTAGAAATGACTGAAATGGTGCCCAAAATGATTTTAAATTTGGGAAAGGCAATGTAAATGGCCAAAGATGCTGAAATGAAAGGGTAAGATTGAGTCATAGAGAACTCAGCCATTTTCCAGAAAATAATGTGCATTAGATGTCAATAACCCGATGTACCCATATCTCAGTAACTGCCCTCATCCTTTAAGTCAAGGCTTCTGCTTTACTTTAACAGACAGAATTAAGCCTTTCAACTTCCATTTCACTTCCTTCAGGGATAAGAAAAATCTTCAAAAAATAAAATAAAAAAATCTCAAAGTTCTATAATCAAAGGAGAAAGAGAACAAACTTTGTTATATCAATCATCAAAATGATATCTAAGAGCTGAAAATGACCAGACAACAATTATCACCGTTTAGAGTGCTCTATTATGAAGTTAAGAATATGTCAACAACCCTGTTACACATCTTGTTATTCACTGGTTCAGAACATGGTCTAAAAAACGCACTCCGAGCTGAGCTCTTCTGCAGTTCCAAGTAAATTACATTTGGTGTATTTTCAACCAAATTGGAAACTAATTTCAAAGTTACTAGAATATGAGAGGGTAATAATTGCAGTTTGCAGAAGACACAGTTTTGAATTTTGTTGTATTTGCTGTCTCTGTATTTATTGCTTCTTAAAGTTATAGATGTCCCTTTACTTTTAAACAAATGCCTGTAAGCAGCCTAAGGAAATATAGCCCATAGCACTTCAAAGAAACACAATCATGGTCCAAGGCAAGGCAAGCTCTTCCCTATTTAAGTTCTTTGTTATTGACGTTTTGTTTTGTAAGAATTTTATAAACCACAGTCACAAATGTCTTAGTTTCCCAGCTACAGGAACAAACACCATAGAATGGGTTGCCTTAACCACAGGAATTTATTGGCTCATGGTTTCAGAGGCTTCGTTCCTCCTGGGGTAACTTCCGGTTGGCCAGCAATCCTTGGGGTTCCTTGGCTTTTCCATCACATGGCAATAGCCTCCCCTTTCTAGGTCCCCTTGATCTCCAACTTCTGCTCCTCCATGGGGCTTTCTCTTCATAAAGCCTCCAGTAATGGATTTAAGGCCCAGTCATTGGCTGGTGCAGGGATAGTCATGGAAACACCTAGCAGCCATCCTTTTCTTTGTATGCAGATGTTTCATCATGTTTCCATTTTGCATTCCGGGAGAGCTCTGTAAGTCTATCGAAAAGGCCTGAGCCTACCTTGGACCTGGAAAATGGGAACAAGCAGCCCCAACAGCTTATCAGGGCAGGAACAATCAGTGGCAGGGCCCCCGCCCCCGGGTTGTATAAATACCCCACCCTCAGGCAGAGATTTTGTCTCTCTCTCTGATGCGATGAAGTGGGGTGTTCAGAGCTGCCATCCCCTCCCCCAAGCAGTTGGCCTCCCCAGGAGAACTGAAAATTTCCCTTGTGCCTGAGTCTGTGTTCCCACAGAGCAATTGCCTCCACTTAACTAAAATTAACATCTTCAAAAGGTCCTATTTACAATGAGTTCACCCCATAGGAATGGATTAAGATTAGGAATATGTGTTTTGTTTTTTTCTGGGGTAGGTAAATCAACCTACCACAACAAAGTGAGTTCTCTACAGCCTTGGTAACAGCCAACATCTAGTCCTTAATCAAAGAAAACATCTAACTCAGAGTTCAAACTATGAATGTGATGATTCCAAACTGTGGCCTTCTCTAGAATCAGTTGTTCAATTGATTGGCATATGAACTTTTTTCTTGCATTTATGATCAACACAAACCAGGTAATAATTTTCCAGCCCATTGCTTTTCTAAACCCATGAATTGTATTTATTGTGATCAAAGCCTTAATAAGTATCATCAATCTGTAAGGTTAGTACTTTGGGTAATTATGTTTAATCAGTTTTAAGGCTAATTTTTTTTTCCCCATAAAAAACTAAAAGCTGTTTTGGGCAATTAGTTTTAAAATCTCCACTGCGGATTTTGGTTAGAAAAACCCACAACCTTATGAAACTCATGAGTCGTTTTCACCCATATTCTGTCCATGAGCAAAGAATATAAGGATATGTATATATACAGTGGGTATAGATAACAAGTTTAGTTTCTACAATTTCTTTCTCATACCTAGGACTTGGTCTACACTGTTACTTTCAGTTAAGCAGTTGAGACTCAGAAAATCTGGAAATAATTAAACAAGTCTCACTTTCATGTTACCCTTAACTTATATTAATATAGCTGTGGCAAACGCAGCTACCATCTCCAAATGGCTCAACTCATAAAAAAAAATCACCAATATTCCATTGCCTTCTTCTGCTAGAGAGATTTCTTTATTGAAAGATTTTTAGAAATAAAAAAGTTCACCTTCTGCATCAATATTTCAGTTGTTGTAGAATTTTATCAACTGTCCCAAAAAACCCTAAAGAAGTTATGACATCAAGATTTAGAAGTAATTTTTATTCTCAAGTAGTAGCTATTTTTCAAAAAATGCTGCTTCCTATCTAGTTACATCAGGCAATTTATTTTATGCAGCACTTACCATATGACGCATCAAACAATTTCCCAAAGACATGAAGATAAATGAAACAGGACTTATCAGCTGAGATTCTCCTTCTGTTGTCATAAAAAGTAGAGAGTAAAAGCACAGGCAGTAGGAAAGGAGCAATAGGGAGAGAAAACATCATTGTAAGAGAGAATTACAAATTTAGATTTATGTATCTTAGAAACTAAGAGACATCTGGGGTTTGAATTCCTGCAGAAGGCAAATATTATCTCTACTTGACTCCTGACTTTGCTTGGAACTTCTTAGTATCCCTCCTGCCAGGCCTAACCCTGTCTTCTCCCTCAGTCCCAACAGAGCAGCTGTGTCTCTGGGTGAAACACAAAGGCACCAGGAGAAGTGTCCGTGGTGGAGGTTAGCATTGCTGTACCACTTGAAAGGTGGCATGCTCTGTAGCTTGCCTCACCAGGTAAGGGCCTATGCCAGCAAAGCTGCTCTACTATCCTGAATTTAACCTAAATTACTGATGCTTGCAAGATGTTCTCAAACAGTTCTTGCAAAGCTCAAGGTCTTTATCGTTTGCTAATGGACCAGTTATTCATGGTTAATAAGGCATTATTTATATGTTGCCCTTCATTAAAGTAGATTGTTCATCTGACCAGAAAAAATAAGGCCTATTTTCCTAAGATGATTGAGCAAATTCACAGAGTAGCAGTAAGAAACGGTTGGCATAAACCAAGAGACTAGTTAGACTTGCAAGTAATAAGGATAGATGTCAAGGTTGTAGGCAAAAATGAAACAGCCAGAAGGTCGATTAGCACAGAGCTGGGTTAATGAGTCATGTATGTCAGTCCAACCCAAGGACCCAGAGCCCAGCCTACCAGCACAGCAGAGAGGAAGAGTCCAACAGAGGAATTCTGTGCCTGCCCAGGGAACCCAGCGTTCTGGCTTTGCATCTGGGTAACCCCGGGACAGTGGTGCTGCTGTAGAGAAGTGGACAAGAGGAACTAAGAGGTCTAGAACTTAAGCCCAGAGACAAACTCATAGGAATCGGGGACATCCTGTATCTGTTTTGTACCCAGGGACCAAAAGGTCTCATCCTCTGCAACGGTCATAGGTGCCTTGGGAAGAGTGGGCAGGGACCGGAAGAAGACGGACGGCAAGGAGAGGTTGATGGCCTGCTATGCAGCATGCTCTGCGCAATAAGTTTTTACTTTTATTTATTTACATTCATTATGAATTTCATTTATATGACTTCATGGAATCTCTCCAATATGGCTATAATATATTATCAATATTTCAGATATGAGTATATTGAGATTCAGAGAAACCCAAAATCTGATGCAGGTTTGCATATGAGCTGCACAGACCGTGTTCCAGCTCAGGGTGTGACAGCTGTTGTGTCTCAACCTTGAGCAAGGGTCTCCCTTGAAGGGGAAAAATTCTCACCAAACACCAGTGTTAACTTGTATGATGATGTTACTTAAATATGTGAAAATGTAAAAGCTGGATATAAACCCCGAATGCGTCTAGCTCTATATAGCATTAAATCTAAAACTAATTTACAAATTCCATGTAGATAAAATGATACAACCAATACAACAAAAATCACCATTTTTAAAAATCTTATATTATTTTATTTTTTAAAAGCCAACAGTTTTGATTTCAATAGAAGATAAAGACATCGTGTGTTTTCCATTTCATATGCTATCAACTTGTTTGTTTTGCTTTTGATTATAAAATGGATTATCATTCAAGTCAATGAAATTGTTTTTCTTATTTAATAAACTCATTTTTAATCTCTGATTTTTCACCTCTCTACCAACTTTATAGAGAAAGCTAATTCAATACTGAAATTTTTTAAAATGAAACACAAGTTTAAAAACCACCATTTACATAAATATCATTTGCTTATCTATTATAAAATTGCTGTCTATGTCCTGTCGCAGGTTGGTGCTATGGAATCACATGTTTCATAGGAGTTAAGTCCTAAAGAGAGTGCACAGGGCAAAAATTGCTTTTAGTCAGAATTACTCTTTAAACACAGTACAACCAGATGCTAACCCAAAAGAGGCTCGTAGACCCTGGGACTGAATGAGGGCACATTAGACTCATATCTTCATCTCACACTCCCTCAGATAGAAGATCATTATGTGGAATGACAGGATGGACATCCTCTGTCACTTAAATGTTATGTTTTCCTCCCTTCCCTCCTTCCCTCCTTCCTTCCTTTCTTTTTACAAGCATTTACATGTAAGAGAATGTCTCTTTTAAAAAAGAAAATATTTAGTAATGAGGGGTCATTATCTCTGCAACTTACTTACACGTGGTTGTGACCAAATAAAAACTGAAATGTGTTTATACATATAAAAGAGACACAGAGAGAAAATAACTGTGGAAAAATGTTACTAGCATGTGAATCTAAGCTATATGGGAGTTCATTGTAATATTCTTCCAACCTTCCAATAAGCTTGAAGTTTTCAAAATAAAAAGGTTAATTAAATTTTAAAAACTACCCGAACTCTTTTGCATAATGCTCGAGTGATATTACTCAGAAATACAAGGACTTTCTCCATTTGCTCCACATTCTTTCCATTCCAATCACTTGTTTCATATAATGCAATAAACTAAGTTACACTATTTTTTTACAAACACATTATTTTGAATTTATTTCAGTGGCAAAAGAAATTATTAAGAGGATATTTTTTAAAGTGGTGTCTATGATCAAACAATTGTTAGCAACCATAAGAGAAAGAAATTGACAAAAGGTAGTCTTTTATCAGATAAAAAGCACTATTCTTACCATATAATTAGAAATCTACATTAATAATTAATACTATATAATGTATGTGCCTCATGGTAAAGTATTACCATTAGATGTTTGTCATTATTGTTTTGCAATATTTATAGCTAGAACATTGTCTTAAATAGACGTGCACACCTAGACTCACACATCTTGTCTTCCTGACCTCCCTGGTTCTATTAATACACCTCCATTCTCACTGACTCCCTGACATGAATTCTCCAAGGCCTCTTTGATTCATCTTTCTCTCTACTACCGTGTCTCTGGGTTTTGAGCATAGTTTACAAGGCCTCACTAGTGCCAGCATGGCCACTGCCATCTCATAGTTTACCACTGTGCAAATGAGGAAACTTCCCCTTTCCCAGGGGCCCCGCTAGGAGAGCAGAGAGCTGGTTGCCTTTCAGGCCCCACTTGCCCCTCAGGAGCAGCCTCATAGCCGGCACAGCATGCACAGCCTTCCTGATTGATAACTCATTCAGTCTATTCTTGCTGCGTGCTTGACAGGCTGTATCAGTCTCATAATTAGCCTCTCTGCGTCATTCTCTCCTCACAGCCATTCGTCCTATCCACTGCTGTTAACTCATCCTCCTAAAGCACAGCTCTGTCCCCATAAACATATGCCCCAAATCTTTACTAATTCGACTTGGCTTCCACCAAATACAGATGATGCTCATCCCTCTTGTCTTCAAGGCTTCAGATTCAGCAGACATTTCTAGTTTCAATTCTTGCTCCACCTCCACATAAGCCCAATGCTTGGGTAAGCTGTTCTCTGTACATGATTTTTTTTTTCCCATCTACATCACTGGTGAAAATCTTAGGCAGGCTGCAAGGCCCTTTTGAATGTCCTCTAGTTTCTTGTGCCTTTGTTCCCCTCTGGCCTGTTTCATCTTTGACCACGGCACCTAGATTGTACTTCTCTTGTGGCATTTGATTCATAATATCTATTTTTGTAACCATTCTGTTTTCCTTCTGAAAGATTTATCAACCCAAACTCAGCACTAGGATAATTATACTGAAACCTCAGGGACTGCATGAACTGTAACTTATTAATAGTTTTTATTCCTTATGGTACTGATCTAGTTTCTGCCCTGCGTAGATAAGTTATCAGAATCATTTGGGATTCTACCAAATGGAGTTCTACCTCCAGGCAAATGGGCCAGGTTGTTTTGAACCCCAATCAGCTAAGAGAACAACTAGATTAATTCAACAACAACAACAGCAACAAAAATATCTGTGCAAGGGAAAAAAATTTTGAAACTAACAAGGGAGGACAGGATTTGCACCGCTGTTTCCCACTGGGGCATTTGTTAATTCTTACAGGAGTCTTTAAGAGGCCAAGAAGCTAAGCAGAGTTTCCAACCAGAGAGACGAATTTGAGCTCATTCAGGACATGTCAAAGGGACACCATCCAAAAATTCCCAACTTTCCGTGGAGACTCTGAAAGGCTACACTCAAGGAATGAGAGAGAACCAGCCCTCCCAGGAAGGGAGACCCAGCTTCCAGCAACCTAAGACCCTGGCTGGAATAAGATGATGTAGGACTTCTAGACCTAAGGTCTGAATGCCCACTAGAAGCAAAAGTAAAAGCTCTCTAAAGGAAATACAATTATGCCGAAGCTTAAATTGCCTCTATACTTTTCAAATACCCGGTCTGGTGGTCAATCAGAAATAACAGGGTTTAGAAATAGCATGAAAATGAGATGACAGAAACTAACAGAAAAAGCAGAGACTAGAAACAGATACAAAAAAATTTGAATTATGTGAGTATCAGAGAACATAAAGTGACTCTACTTAATATGTTCTAGGAATTAAAAGACAAGATGGAGTATTTGAGCAAGAAATTGAAAACTACTTAAAAACAAAAGAAGCAAATTAAATTCTAAATCTAAGGAAATACAATAATTAAAATCTTAAATTAAGAATTCATTAGATGGTTTAACAGCAGTTATACATAATTCAATAGAGAATAAGTAAAATAAAAATTATTTAAGGAGAAAATAATCCATATTGAAGCACTGAGAGAAAAGAATGTAGTTAAATGTTCTACAGTATGCATTGGGGTCCCAGAAGAAATGGAAAGAGTTAATGGACCAAAGCAATATTTGAAGAGTTAATGATTGAGAATTTTCCCAAACTAATAAAAGATTCAAAAGTTCCACCAACCCAAAGTAAGATAAATACACACACACGCAACAACAAATAAACAAAATGTACACCTCCACATATCGTAAGAAAATTGCTGAAAACCAACAACAATGAGAAAAAATGTAAAAGCATCCAAGGAAAAAGATATTATCCTTTTAAAAGAGCAACAATAAAACCTGACTTCTCAGTTGAAAACCAGTAAACCAGAAGACAGTATCTTCAAATTCCTCAAAAAAAAAAAAAAAAAAAAAGCTGCCAACCTAAAATTCTACATTCAGTGAAATTATCTTTTAAAATTGTAAATGGAATAAGAACATTTCAGACAAGCAAAAAGTAAGATAATTTGTCACCAACAGACCTGCACTAATGGATGTATTAATGATGAAATTTATACAGAAGGAAAGTATGTCCAGATGGTAGCTCAGAGATGCAATTAAAAGCAAAAGAAAGGTTAAATATACGTAAAATTCTTCATGCCCATTAGGAGATGAAACATTAACAAAGTTGTGCATCCAAATTATAAATGAATTAAAAGGCACAAAAATAACACATTAGTTGATGGGAGGAGGTAAATGTGGCTAAGTTTATAAGGGCCTTCACATTGTTCAGAATGTAGTAAAGTACAGGTGGTCATCCTTAGGATAACCATGAAAAGAATAGTGTAAGTACATACAGTGAAAAAGACAATAGAGCTAGAAAAAATAAAAGAAAAAAAAAAGAAAGATTAAAGAAAATATTTGAATAGTCCAAGAGAGGGCAAAGGATGAGAGTAGAATATAGAACAGATGAGACAAATAAAATCCTAAAGAAAAATGGAAGATTTAAAACCAAATATATGTCACTTGATTAGATTTAAACAGAATAAACATTCCAATTAAACAAAAATTAGAAATGTACTCTTGCTTCTGCTTCCAAGTAAGCAGTTCATGACAGTCTACAGCTTCAATGAGAACAGCTTGTTGCAATACGAAATTATTTTTTTGAAAGTTGCTTCCACAAGGACTAGAGGAACAAATGTTCCAGAGAGAAAGGAAGTTTTCAGAGGTGAATTGAGGATCTTCAGCCACCCTTTGTCTGGGAGAATTTGCCGATTCTGAGCAGGGCTGCAAGCTGAGACCCTGGCAGAAAAGACGCTACTGCCAAAGGCAGACAAACCAGCAGAGAACTTTTAGCATTTACAAGACGTTGGGTTGACGAAAGAGCTGAGGGACTTGAGAGCCCCCTCAAGACAATCGATGAAGTTGTGTGAGCTGGTGGGCTAGAGAGAAAAGCTAAAAACTAGAATGGAATTATTTTCTGCAGTTTCCCAGTGCTGAGGAGACAAGAGGCAGGGCTCTGAGAAAAACTAAGCGAGATTTGAAAACCCTGAAGAGAATGATGAATTGATACTGACTTTTTTCTGTCTGGAACTCTGCAAGGGTACAAAAGGACCGCTGATAATGTGTTGTTTCTTCATCCAGGTGGTGGTAAAAGGATGTATTCCATTTATTAAAATCCATCAAGCTGTGCACTGGTAATGTGAACATTTTTCTGAATGTAATTACACTTCAGTAATACATTTTTTAAAAAGGCAAAGATTGTCAGACCAGGTCTAAAATTTTTAAAAACACAACTACATGCTACTTAAAAAAAAAACAAAAAACCCTAATATAAGGATAAAGAGAGGTTGACAATAAAGGGAAGGAAAAAGAAAGTTGGCGTCACCATTATTAATTCAAAAGAAAACAATAAGCATTACCAGAGATAAAGAAGGAAATTTCATAATGATTTAGTGAACAAATCACTAGAAACATATAAAAATTCTCAACTGGTATGCACCTAATTATATAGCCTCAAAATATATTCAGCAAATACTCACAGAATTAAAAGAAATAGGCAAATCCACAATCACAATGGGACATTTTAGCACACATCTCCTAATAGAAGAAGCACAGGAAAAAAATCAATAAGTACATAAAAAACTTGAAGTACACCATTAACCAACTCGACCTGATTGACATACATAGCAGGCTACTCAACTACCACAAAACACACATTTTTTTTCAGCTGCACATAAAACATTTACCAAAATTGACCATTTGAGCTATAAAGCAAGCTTCATCAAAGTTTAAAGATTTCAATCATAGAGTAAATTCTCTGACCATAGTGAAAACAACACAATTAGTAACAAGAAATTTATAACAAAAAGTTAATAAGAAAATCTTCATGTTTTGAAAAATAAAGCACAGCAGTTTTAACTAATCCATAGGTAAAACAACATCACAATGGAAATTAAAAACTATTTTGAAGTGAATTATAAAGAAAACAGAACATAGTAATAGCTTGATAAATGTGGCTCAAGTCATGCTTAGAGGGAAATGTATGATCTTAAATGCTTTTATTAGAAAAGAAGAGAGGCCATGAATGACCTAATTTACATGTCAAGAAATTGGAAACAAAAAACTCACAAATTAAACCCAAAGACAGTAGAAGAAAGGAAATAATAAAGGTAAGAGGAGAGTATAACAAAAAGAACACAAATGTATATAGTAAAGGGCAAACATCCAATATCTATAGAGTCCAATAAATTGATAAACCACTCTTAAGACTGATCAAGAATAAATGAGAGAATGAAAACTACCAATATCAGGAATGAAAAGGATAGCCTACCAACCCTCCAGACCTTAAAATACAATAAGATGGCATTATGAATTACATCATGCCACTGATTTAGTGGAATTTCAAACAGAAGAGACGAATTCTTAAAATAACCCAATTTATCAAAATCTGAAAGGTATTATATCAATTAAATGAATTGAATTTGTAATCTAAAGCACTCCATAAATAAAATTACAAGCCCAGTTGACTTTATTAGTAAAAAAATGTAAATACCAAATGCTTTAGGGAAATATGAGGTGTTCTAGTTTGCTAATGCTGCAGAATGCAAAACACCAGAGATGGATTAGCCCTTATAAAAAGGGGGTTTATTTGACTACACAGTTACAGTCTTAAGGCCATAAAGTGTCCAAAGTAACACATCAGTAATCGGGTACCTTCACTGGAGGATGGCCAATGGCGTCTGGAAAACCTCTGTTAGCTGGGAAGGCATGTGGCTGGCGTCTGCTCCAAAGTTCTGGTTTCAAAATGCCTCTCTCCCAGGACGTTCCTCTCTAGCAAGCTGGCTCCTCTTCAAAACATCACTCACAGCTGCACTGAATTTCCTCTCCTTGAGCCAGCTCATTTATATGGCTCCACTGATCAAGGCCCACCACGAATGGGTGGGGCCACGCCTCCACGGAAATATCCCATCAGAATCATCACCCACAGCTGGGTGGGGCACATTCCAAGCAAATCTAACCAGCACCAAAATGTCTGCCCCACAAGACTACAAAGACAATGGCATTTGGGGGACACAATACATTCAAACCGGCACATGAGGGTTACCCAAACTTATTTAGAAAATAAACAAGGGAGCTCATTTCTCAACTTGTATGAGTTCAACATAAGCTTGTTACAACTTGCCAGAAAAGGATATCACAAAAATACCAAGAATGTCTAAATCCAGAGAACTCTTTCAAAAACTACATGGAAAAGTCCTAAACAAAATATTAACAAACTGAATACATTGTAAAATAAAAAGGATGACACATCTCAACCAAGTTAGACGTATTCCTGGAGAGCAAAACTGGAAATCAATGAATGGTGAATTCACTGTTTGCTAACAGAATAAAGGAGAAAATAACCTAATCATTGCAATAGATGCAGAAAAACAATCTTGATAAAGGTAATCTTGTTAATTTAATAATGGACATCTACAAAAACCATAAAGCAAACATTATATTTGATGACATATTGAAACCTTTCCCATTAAAATAAGGGATGACTATGTTGCCTGCCACCATCACATCTATCCAACATTGTACTGATGGTCCTCACCATTACAACAAAACAAGGAAAAGAAACAACACCTATAAGGAAAAATACAAAACTACCATTTTTCACAGACTAAATGTTTGTATACATAAATTCCAAAATAATTCATCAGTCAACTGTTAGAATTAACACATGAATTTACTAAGAGCACTGGATACAGGATCAATATACAAATAGCAACTGTATTTTAATAAATCAGAAAGAATCAATTAGACACAGAAAGTTTCTAAAAGATACAATATACAATAGCATGAAAAATCATTAAATTCCTAGGAATAAATCCAATGAGTGGCATGTAAGATCTCTATTGAAAATACTCTAAAACATTACTTTAAAAAGAAATAAAAGAGAGAAGGAGAGAGAGAGATAGAGGGAGAGAGAGAGAGAGAAAGGGAGGGAGGGAGGGAGAGAGGAAGAAAAAGAAAGAATGAAGGAACTAAACAGATGGAGAGAGAATTTGTGTTCATGGATTGGAAAACTAAATACTATAAAAGTGTCGGTTGTCCAAAAATTAATCTATAGATTCATACCATTCTAATAAAAATAACATCAGGGACATTTTTTTCATAGGCAGATTCAAAAATTTATATGAAAATGAAAAACCAAGAATTATCCCAGTTTGATTGTGTCATCTTTTCTTCTTACTGGGACCTTAACTTATCTGTCTTGTCATCCTGCAATTAGATTCCTAAATAAAAAGTCAACAGAAATGTGTATATTTATTCCCCAAAAGTAATGTAGAAGAATGCTTATGGCCAGAGAATAAAAACTAAAATCTGGAAACAGTGTAACAAATTTACTAAAGGTAGTATATTCCCACAATAGACTGCCACACAGCAATTAAAATGAACAAACTACTGCTAAATGCAGCAACATGGAGGCATCTTACAAGTACAATGTTGAGTAAAGGAAGATATTCACCAAGAATATACTGTGTATGATTCCATTTATGGTGTTTTGGAGCTATGTACCCCAGAAACATGTTCTTAAACTTAATCCATTCCTATTGTAAGTAGGATGCTTTGATGAGCTTACTTCAGAGATGTGACCCAACTCAATCAGAATGAGTCTTAATCCTATTACTGGAGTCCTTCATAAGCAGAAGGACATTCAGACAGAGAGAGAAAAAGCCACAGGAAGCAAGAAGCTGAATGTCAGTGGAACCCCGAAGAGAATGGAGAAGCCAGGAGAGGCCGCCATGTGCACTGCTATATGACAGAGGAGCCAAAGACCAAGGTTCAGTGGCAGACAGCCCAGAATGCCAGTGTTTGGGAAGAAAACAACATCTTGATGATGCCTGGATCTGGATTTCTCCCAGCCTCAAAACCAGGAGCCAATATATTCTTGTTTAAGTCAACCCATTGCATGGTGTCTGCTTTAGCAATGAGGAAACCAAAACACCATTTATATAAAAAGTTAAAAACCAGAAATAACTAATCAATGGAGTTAAACATGAGGACACTGGTTGCCTTTGGAGAAGCTGGATGGGTAGGAATTGGGAGGGCATATGAGGGGGCTTCTGTTGTGCTGGTTATTTAATTTCTAGATGTGGATAAAGTTATATGAATGTGTTCATTTACAGATAATTCACCAAGCACCTTATTCTATAACAAAAATTATTTAAGATAAAAAGTAAATTCCATCCATTAGGTTTTATTGCTGCTGCTGTTACAGTTATTGTTGTTTTAACAGAGGTAGAAATTCAGGGCTTTATTTACTGGAGATAAGCAGTGTGAGCTCAGGCTGACCACTTGGCCCCAGATTCCTTTTCCGTAAGATTGCCGTGAGATTTTCATCTCTAAAGTAAACTTAAAGACTAATTTGAAGTAATTAAGTAATTTGAAGATACAGAGAAACGTGGAAAATGTAAGCCCAAGATGTGTGAAGGGATAATTCTAAAGGGAAAGAAGCAGAAAATATAACCCATTACTACCACCATTAGTAAGACAAAACCAGCTGCTGTCCTAGCCTAGGAAATGTTCTGGGAAGCAGCATGGTTAAAAGTGTGAGTTCTAGAGTGAGCAGACCTGGATTCAAATCCAAGTATTGTCAATTTACATTCTGTGGATTGTTAGGAATTTAAAATGAACTAGTATACATGAAACCATCTTGCAAATAGCATACTTTTAAAACTAAACATTAAAAAGTTAGTGAAAATGGTCTTATCTCATTTCTATTTACCCTGAGGATGATTAACTGGAACTATTATTTTAAATCATGCTGAAATTTCTATGCTCCATATTTCATTCAAATGGATTTTTAAGTTGAAAGAAAAAGTGTGTTATCTATTCTGAAACTCAGCAGGAGAAATAAAGCTCCTGTAATTAATGTTGGTAAAATGGTTATTAATATATGCAGAACTCAGTATGCAATCAAAAATGATAAAACGATATTTGCTTCAACTGTCTTTTAGCTTTGTCATTTAATGCTTGAATAATATTAGGAAAGAATCTTTTTAGTTACCTGCCATGTCAAGATTAACACATAATAAGACAGCAAATTCCTGCTCATGAAAGTTTTCAAAATTTACCCATCATTCTCAACACTTAACATCAAATAATTAAACTTTGTCAGTCTAGGAAATTGAAGTCAGAGATTTTTAAAATAAAAATATTTTTGTGACTATTGACCACTTATAGTACTGCATAAGGTAATTCCTAAGAGGTAGCTCAGAGTCCTATGTGGAGAGTTGCCAGATGATATACAAGACACCAAGTTAAATTTGAATTTCCTATAAACAACAATTAATTTTTTAGTAAAAATATATCCCTAATATTGCATGGAACATACTTACGCTAAAAAAAATCATTGTTTATCTGAAATTCAAATTTATCTGGGTGTCCTGTATTTTTATTTGCAATATCTGGAACTATTATAAGCAAACCTCAGATTGTAGTAATAAAATTCAGAATCTTATGTTATCTGGCCAAAGGAAGAAAAAGAGTCATGCCATAATTTGTTATATAATTTTATAAGAAACTAATTATTGTCCCCCACCAACACATATTTTACTCATTGGTTGAATTATTTAAGAAGCAAATTTTTAATTAGCTGCAGACCAATGCCAGTTCTTGAACTATTTGTTACTGGTTAATATTGAGATAAGTCACTTGGGCAAGAAAATAAATCAGCTGCATCATGAGGCACACTGTTTATTTAGCAGATAAATGTTTTAGTAGCAAGACTTTCTTGATGAAGGAAGCAATGTGTTGATTGCAGTTCTGGTCCAAGCTCTTTGGCTCCATCTGAACCAGTATCAAATTTCAAGGACCAGCTGCTGCCCTGGAAGACGGTTACCTACAGGAACCCAAAGGCAAATTTTCTTTGTGTTGTGAGCTATATAGTTTCTATTTTTGGATTCAGTATACAGGGCTTTCATATACAGGATGCATTTTTGACAATTGAGATTTTACATTATAATCAACTCTAGTGTAGATAATGAAAACGTTATATTAAGGGATCAAAAGTAGCATAAAATAGAATAAGAGAATGTCAATCAGGAAATTCATTGTGTAGATTCCCATTCTATTTTTGTTAATATAACCATATACATCATTAAATAAAACCCTGTAACTACTTTTTGTAACTTGAAAATACTAATGAAGTCAAGAATAATTATTATAAAGAACTTGCATTGATTGGGTGCTTACCATGTGTCAGGGATTGTTGTGCTTTATTCAGTTAATTCAATTAACCTTCTGTCAGAAATGCAAGTTTCTTGCATTCATGCACAGTTAAAAATTCAGGAATATTATTCCTTAGTAAGAAACTCCAAGAATCACATTGAACTTAGGAGACTTCAGTTCAAATAAAATTGACAATAATAATATAAATGCAACACTAATTAATTAATTTCCCCATAGTTATTCCCCATTTTGTTCTCCAACTCTCTTTTAGTTCTGACACTGAGATGAAAGAATGTTCTAAATATAACAAATACAATGGAAGAAAAAGGGTTACTCGGTTCCCTAAATGTTTACTTCATTATTAATTTGTATTTCTGAAGAATAGTATAACCTAAATTGTGGAAAGATTATGCTATGTCACTTTAGAAGATAAAGTGACTGGGAAAATCAGGTACAGCGAGAATTTCAAAAAAGAAGGATTATTTGCGACAGTAGGAAAACCTGATGCATTTTGCGTGGCAACCGTTTGGAAGTGAGAGGCGACTGGAGTCTCAGGTTACAGTTCCCCAGGTGTGTGCACACGGGCAAGGACTGCTGACCCACGGAAGACAGCTGGAAAGGGGAGCAACGCTGCAAAGAAAGCCTTGGACTGAAAGGGAACAAGGGCTTTAAAATTGCCCAAAAAAGAACGTATACTGTGGAAAGCAGGGAAAAGAAAAGGGAAATGTCCTGATACTGAAGGATTTAGGAAGAGAAAGACTATCTGAGATGAAAGAATTATAAGTGACTAGGAGAAATCCATCAAAACCAATGATTCAAAAATACTTAATCAAGTTTGCATTTGAAGAAAAGATAGCAGAGACAGAATTGTCCCATTGTTGGTGACAATCTAATGGATGACAAGAGAAAGATGCACCCTACTGTTTTGTGGCTGGCTTCAGTGTTAAAAAAAATGACTTTTAAACTGAAGAAAATGAAACACTAAGAGTGAATTGAAGTACAAGCTAAATGGAATGTGCATATGCACATGTATGTATATATATGTATATATAAACATATCTAGTGCCCTTGAGTGAACTCATGTCTTATGCCAGTAATGAATTATGTGTCACTCACTGAGGATATTGTGAATGAAATCTCCAGTCTCCATCAGTGATCACTAGGATGAAGAATGGAAGAGAGAGAGAATATCTGTAGAGAGATAGAGGTGATTATTCTTTGAAGGTGGGTTGTGTGATGGGCAGCTTTGGTCCAGGACATTTTACGAGTATGTAGAAAAGGAAAGAGTATCACTGAGATCTAGAGCAAGTCATGTTGCACTAACCTGATTTTATTTGATAGAATTTCCAGACAATAGGTTATAGAAATATTGTGGGCATTATAAATTTTTAGTTCGGTATTCAATGTGAAATGGGCTTTTACTTCATCTTAAAGGGCAAATCAAATTCCATGGCCTGAATGACAGTGTTGGGTGAATTGTAGTTGGCCTTGTAACCATTAAGATGGCGATTAAGGAATGGATGTCAAACTGAAAAGGACTTTCTAGAGATAAACTGAATGGCTTAAATTAAAATCTAGAGGCAGAGTCACCAAATTTATAGGTTTTTCAAAGTTCAGCCAGATGGTGGATACGTTTGTTGATTGAATCAGGATACCCCCAAAATCCCTACTGGACAAAACACAGGCTAAATCTGAGAAGTTGCAATTTCACAGGGAAAGATGACATGAACTGCATTTGGGTCCAAAAAAATAATAACTTTGGAAATTGAAAATGAAATAAATATTGCTTTGCCACAGCACACAGGAACAAAATTGGTGTTCTTAATACAAGTCACTGGTTAGGTATGATTGCCAAAAAGATAATGAGTTTATGGGCTGCATTAATTAAAATACAGCACCTCATCAACAGACATCATAATTCTTCACATGAGTAGACAGATTGCACATCAAGTTCAGGAGAGAGGTTTGTCTTGGCAGTAAGGAGAGGTAAAGCCAGCTCAGAGGCAAACAAACAGGAAGATAGGCGGATTCAAAATCAATTGTATGAAGATAGATGAAAGAAATGAGGCATTTTGTAACAAATGCTCTTGATTCCTCGCCCAGTCCCCTTACCTAGAAGCTCACCTAGCCCCTATGGGTGCTCTCTGCTAAACGATCACATATGCCTGCTGACCCCTTTTCTCCAAAGAATTGCAAGAGACCAAACTGGAGCCCCTCACCCACCACTCCCCTCTCCCTCACTAACCCTGTACCCTAACCCAGGGGCAAGTCTGGAGCTCATGACTGACTGGCCCAGAGGTACAAAGTCTGGACCCCTTACCTCAAAGTGAGACCGATTATGTGGTGTAATTGATTTGTGCACTAGAGCTGCCGAGGCATCTAGAGGTGACTTGTGTTTAAGAACTGGACGTGTTGTGTGCTATCAGCCAGTTGAAGTATGAGAGATAATGCAAATAATATAAAGAATGCAAAGAAATGAAGAAACTGCAGAGAAAAAGGTGGTACCAAAAATATCTTGCCCTTCACTAACCACAATTAAAGTTAATACTTTCTGGTATTTCAAAGAAGCAGGGCAATGGATTCAGGAGCAGTCTCATAGCTGACAATGTTCAGCAGTTATTGCTCAGGCCCTATAAGGCTCAACTTTTAAAATATGATGCTAATATGCTTGTAATAAATTGAAAATAACATATTTTAAATTTTTGGATTTATTCTTCTATACCAGAAATTTGTTTGTTTTTTTTTTATAATGCCCTTCAAATTTATCTCCTTCATCCAAATATTGATTTTTTGCCATTTTGCAAAAATCTGTGCTTTTTTTTCTGGTCATGCATACATGCACACACACATGCACATATACAAAGAAACAAAAATTACTGAAAATTTCTTTAAACAATATTTACCATTACCATGTGTGAAACACTCCAACATTTCCTCTTACTCTATTCTTGTTTAAATGATCCATTAAGCTCATTTCACAGCCAGTAATAATGTTGAAACCATGATGTTCAGCCCCACTGGACTAAAGGATGCTGAATTAGTTTCCTAGGATGGCTGTAACAAATCACCACAAACTGGGTGGCTTAAAATGGCATTAATTTATTCTCTCAAGGTGCTGGAGGTCAAGAGTCTGAAATCGAGGCATTGGCAGGGCTTTTCCTCCTGGGGTCTTTGAGGAAATCTGCCCCATGCCTCTCTTCTAGCTTCTAGTGGATGCTGGCAATCCTTGGTGTTCCCTGGCTTGGGGCAACAAAACTCCAGTCTCTGCTTCCCTTCCTTCACCATGTGGCCTTCTTTCCTGTGTGTCTGTGTATCTTTATGTAGTCTTATTATGAGGGTGCCAATCAATGAATTTTGGGCCCACCCTAATCTGTTATGACCTCATCTTGACTCAACTAATTATATCTGCATAGACCCTATTTCCAACAAAGTCACTACATTTCCAGAAGGGCAGGAATTTTGGAAGAATACTATTCAACTCAATATAGACTCTGTTATTCCTTCAAGCACCAAATTCTAGTGTCTATTTGAACAGAAAGAAAAATGCACTTAAAACTCTACTTCATGTTAACAGTTTCCTGGATGTAAGAGAATGCAAATATTCCCAAGCACCATTAAAATAAAATGTTTGTTTGATACAGCACTCATCTGAATCCCCATTATTCTTGGAAATTTGAATTTTTCTATTGACAAATTCACAATTCTTTCAGCCTCTATCCATTATTCAATCCCAAAGCTGTTTCCATATTTTTGGGTATTTTTAATATCAACACCCCACTTTCCAGTACCAAATCTGATTTTGTTTCCTAGCTGCTAAAACAAATACCATACAAACAGTTTGCTTAAACAATGGGAATTTTTTGACTCATGGTTTTTGAAGCTAGGAGAAGTTCAAAATCAAGGCATTAGCAAAGTGATGCTTTCTCCCTGAAGACTGTGATATTGTGGGGCTGGTTGTTGGTGATAAATGGTCCTTGGCTTTTCTGTCACATAGCAATGCACATGGCGTGTCTTTTCCTTTCTCTTTGGGTCCCATTAACTTCCAGCTTCTGGCTGCTCTCTCCATCTGACTCTCATTCTCCTTAAAAAGAACTCCAGTAATCTGATCCAGGCCCTCTCTGATTCTGTTGGGACACAACTTAACTCAGGCAACATCTTAGGAGATCTTATTTACCATGAGTCCACACCCATCAGAATGTGGACCAAGACCAAGAACATGAACATGTACAAACTGGGGTCCACAATTCAATCCATCACACTCGCCTACTCCCAACCACCTGCTCCAGGCCTTAAAGACTTTGAATCCTCATGCTTAGTTTTCACAAACTCCTGTCTTGTAAGAACCTAAGGTTTTATTGGTAGTCTTTCCCTGAAATAATCCATTTCTAAGGCATATAGAGTGTAATTAGTAGTTTTGGAGGATTCCTGAAAAGGGGTTATTTCACAGAAATGAAAAGTATCCTCCCAGGATGTATCTCATCACTTGAGATGTTATTGCCATTCTACTGGTGGAGACTTTCAATAGTCCCCCTGCCCCATTCCAAACCTCTCACCATGTTCCTGGCTTCCTGGCCTCTGTCTTCCCCTCTCTAGTCCTAGTGCCTCCCTCCCTCCAATTTATCCTCTCTCCAGCTTCTCCTGCTAAATTTGCACACTCATAGAATAGGTCACAAGGAGACTCCAGCTCCATCCACCTACAAGGTGGCTCTTCTGGGGTAGGTGAGATTTCAGGTAGCCAACACTGCTGGTTGTTTACATTTGTTTGGTTCTACTACACTTTTATTTTGTAGGGAATTTCAAGGACTGACAAGAGGATATTTGTTTAGGAGGTAAAGAAACTCGCTAAGCTATAGTGCCCAAAAATGGACTGAGAATGCATTTAGCAGACAGGAGTGAGGAAAGAAATAAGAGATGTACCAAAACTGGGATAAGGAAAGCTGAGCAAGGAATTTTGCAGCCGGAGCAGGTAGAGTTGAGGCTGCACAATTGATTTGAGCTGGAGAGGACAAAGCAGAAGCCAGGCATTGCCTATCCAAAGTAGGCTCCACCAGAGATGTAGGAAATGGATGAGGATGGCAGGTGAACAGTGTGAAGGGTTTGCACGGACAGAAGTGTGAAGCAGAGTAGAACTGCACAAAACAGCACCAACATGCTCCCAAGACTGACAGTGGGTCTTCCCCCGGAGCCAGCACTGAGTGAGCACTGGCTGGAGGACAAGACACTAGGGAAATGTCTGGCATCCCTTTGGTAGGACTTTTTTGATCTGTGATTTACCAAATGATCTCACTCAGCGTGGAGATTTATGACACTACCTTTTTTGTCGATCGTAATAAAGTAAAAAAATGGGGTTTTCTACAGTATCTAATTAAATGTACTGGGCTTTACAAAGTATATTTAAACAAATCACTTTCTCTCTCTCACCTTCATCATTCTTTTCTCTGTTCCTCTATTCTTGAATTGCTCCTCCCCAGAATCTCTCCCTCCTGTGCCCATTTGTCACTTTCCTTTCATATGATTTCCATTTTTTAATGCCCTTCATCAGAGAATTATATTAATACATGTTTTTATGTAAAAAATTCACCATTTATTGAACATCTTCTGTGCTAGACTTGATTGTAACCATAGTTGGATAAACAAATGCTTAAAACACATTGTTCCATTTTGTTAATGCTGCCTTTAGGCCAAATATCAGAAATGGATTGGCTTTTATAAAGGGGACTTATTAAGTTACAAATGTACAGTACTGAGGCCATAGAAGTGTCCAAACTAAGGCATCGACTAAATGATATCTTCACTGAAGAATGGCCAATGGCATCCAGAACACCTCTGTCAGCTGGAAAGGCACGTGGCTGGTGTCTGCTGTTCCTTTGCTCCCAGGTTGCATTTCAAAATGACTTTCTTCAAAATGTCTTTGGGCTTGTCACTCTTATCCTCTTCAGTTCCTGTGCATCTAACCATCTGGGGGTCCTCTATTAGGTTCTCTGGAGCAAACTCTGGCCTAGCATCTCCAAATGTCTCCAAGCATCTCCAAATGTCAGCATCAGTGTCAGTCCTTGGCTTCTCTCTAAAGTGTCCCTCTCAGCTGCTCTGAGCTCCTTCTGTTTGTGAGCTCTTTTATAGGACTCCAGTGATTACATCAAGACCGACCCTGAATGGGTAAGGTCCATATCTCCATGAAAATAATTTAATCAAAACTTTCACCCACAGTTGATTGAGTCACATCTCCGTGGAAGCACTCAATCAAAAGATTCCAACCTAATCAACACTAATACATCTGCCCCTACAAGACTGCATTAAAGAATATGGCTTTGGGGGTGGGATATAATATATCCAAACTGGCACAGACATGGTCCACCCCTCACAGAGAATCTCTAAGGCAGAAGGAGAAATAAGAGACATAAGCACCAAAAACCCTCTCATAGATGAAATTTGCCCTTATATTAAGAAGAAATAGCCTTTTATTGCTAATTTCTAGTTCTTATCTTAGCTATTTATCTTATCTCTTTGAAGATGAAAGAAAAACACAGTAAGTTTCCTCCCACCCATTCCTCTGACTCCCCTCTTACATTCTATTCCCAAATGAACTGCACCAACTAACTCAAACTCTCACCAATTTCCTGATGTCCTGCAGACAAGGATTAACCATGAATCAGGGCATAGAAATGGACCAACAACACTGGGATATTAGACTGAGACAACACTGGTGATAGATCAATAAATACCACTAGATTGAGTTTCATAAATTATTTTTAAAGTGGCACATTTTTCACAAATGCTAGGCAAACAGTGACCTAAGAAGCAAGACAAAAGCAATCCAGAAGCTTAAAACCTCCCCTGGGTCTGAGGGGCAGCTTTATACCAGCAAATGGTGAAACACATATTCTCCTTTACTGAAACAATAACCAAGTAATTTCAACATAGAAAATTATTTTTTTCACACAGAAGTTATTTTTCACAAACAAAGGAGGAATGATGAGGGAAATAACTATAATGAGGTCTCTGAGAATGTACCAAATAATGCTCTCAGACTGAGGAGCCTGAATTTCAAAGTTATTGAGTCTTTCATTGTTGAAAATTTGGGGAAAATGCAATATTCTAATTCTTTTTCATTGTGACAAGTAGAGTGAGAAAATGTGATTTAACATCAATATGCTTAGAATATCTTTTTAAAACCTCCTGAGAATATTCTTATGGGGAAAATCTTAAAAACATAAATGCAAGAATGGAAATTGACTAGGGGTTCACTAAGCAGAGATACCCATTGGCAGCTGTTGAAGATGGGAAATGACAAAAAGACATAAAGGTTATTTATGGCATAAAAACACAACAGCTCAGGTGATAAAGTTTAAAAAGAGGAAATTCTGTAAAGTATTTAGTCTAAAGCAGCATTTTTCAAACTTCTGAGCATGACACCAAATTGTGACACTGATGAATTTGGTTTATGGATGACTAATATAGTTTAAAATATTTTAAGCCTGTATAATTTGCTAATGGATTGGATATAGATTTGGAGGGAAAGGTAGGAATAAAGGATAACTCCAAAGGTATAGGTCTAAGCATCCTTTAAATTAATAATACCTTGAACATGGTATTATTGAACAGGAACAATTATCAAATTCTTCATCAAAAATGTCATCCTATTTAGTCTCATTCTCTCCTTTGCATAGATGAAGGTGCTTGCATATTTCCTCTGGAGAGAGATTGAGAAAAGTCTCTGGTATTCACTACGCACAATCTCTGAACCTTTACTTTCTTTCCTAGAATCCTCTCAGGAAATACATTAAATTTTAAAAATCTTAAACCACATTTTCAGAAAATACATTGGAGCCCATTCTGCCTCTATTTCCAACCTCAGAAATCCACACACACACCCCATTCAGGATTCTGATGCTGAGACATTCATTCGTTCATTCAGCGAAAATTCCTTTCGAAGAACATTCCATAGTTTACCAGTCATAACAGAAAAACAACATAATTATTTTTAGCTAAGCTTCATTTGTGAGTAAACTAATATTTATTAAATCTTATTTGCTAATATCCATTCATTCAACATACAATTCTATACCTACTGTGTGCCAGGCACTGTCAGAAACATTAGGAATATGGCAGTAAAAGATTCCTGCTCCAAATATCATTGATCTGCTTCCAAAATGTAAACCAAACCTCAAAGAACGTTTAGAATAATGTGTTATAGAATTGGAACCAGTTGTCCCAAGGTACTCAAAACTATGTGGAGTCATCACAGCATCCCTGGAATAAATAGCCTTTCTAGACAATTAACTTGGACAATTAACTAATGTGGAGCCATGCCTACAAATAAGAAGTATGAGTCAGTGAAGAGTTAGGGCCTCTGTATCTGTCCTCCACTGTTCTCCTTTTCTGGCAGGCTGCCCCCACTTGCATTTGAGACTTAGCTCAGTTCTCACCTATCTGTCTTTCCTTCCATCCAGCCATCCGGCCAGCCAGCAAATGTTTATTGTGCCAAGCATTGTGCTTGGCTCCAGGAATAAAAATCTGAAAAGGACAATTGTCTCCTCACATTGTTCTTCATTTAAATTGGAAATACAGTAAGACAGGTGCTGAGATAGGGCAACTTACAGGTGTGATGGAAGAATATCTGCATTTAAAAAAAAATCTTAGTCCAAGCAGAGAGAACTAGCAAGTATCCTGTGGGTTTGCCAAATGGTGAATACCTGGAAGTACGTTATATAATATGAGCCAAAAAAAACCTCCACTTTTGTCATGTTAAGCCACTGAGTTTTGGACAATGTTTGCTACCACAACATTAGCTAGCTTATCATGACTCCTACACTTCAATACATTTTTCACCAACCAGACTGACATAAAAGCAGAAGTCTGATAATACAAAGTGTTGGTAAGGCTGTGGAGAAACAGACACATTAATATATTGCTGGTGAAAGTATAAACTGGTGCAAACCCCAAAAAGGACAGTTGGGCAATAACTGAACAAAATTGTAATACGTTTACCCATCACTGCTCAGAAGTGCCACTTTTAGATACTCTTCTGACAAACACACAGATACACAAGACTGAAATGAGGTTATTTATAGCAACATTGTTTTTAATAACAAAAAGGTAACATCTTAAGTATCCTTCATCAAAGACTGGTTATTTAAATTATAATTTACCAACAAAATGGAATATTATACAGTTGTAAGAAATAAGGAAACTTTTTGCATTGCTTTGGGAAGCTATTTAAGATATATCAGTAGGTAGAAATAAGCAAAATGGAGAAATGTGTTTAGGAGTGTACTAGATATAGATATAGAGATAGATATAGATATATAAAGGAAGAAGAAAACACTTGTACATAGATATATTTGTGTTTGTCAGTATAAACACATACACACACAGAGAAATTATTTGAGTGATACAAGCAAGTAAATACACACACATATATCCAGCAGAATTCTACGACAGCCCTCAACATCCCCACCTCCTGGTATACACGCCTTGCATTGTCCCCTCCCCAATAGAATATGGCAATATAAAATGAAGGTCCCCAATCACATGATTGCGAGTGCATCATCTGTGGGCCTGACTTGGTCAGGTGAAGCCCTTAAAAGAGGGCTGGGTGTTCCCTAGCTGTCAGGAAGACGCCCTTGCTGGCTTTGGGATGTGAACTGCTGGTGGACAGGGCCCCAGAGAGGGAGCTGCGGCAGCCTCTGGGAGCTCAGGGCCTCGGTCCTACAATCACAAGGAAGCAAATTTCGCCAGCAACATGTGAGCCCCAGAGGACCCTGAGCTCCAGAAAGGATCACAGCCTGGCCACCCCTTGACTCCGAGAAGAGAACCCAGCTAAGCCGATTCCCACAGAACCATCCCACAGAAACAGAGAAAATAAATGTGTTTCTTAAGCTACTTAATTTGTTAAAAATAATCATGTTTATGTATTTTTGTGGATGGGTGTGTGTGTGTGCGCGTGCATGCATATATCTGTAAATGGTATGTGTACACTTGTTTCTCCAGAAGGATAAATAAGAAAATAAAAACAGTTACCTGATGTGGGTGGTGGAGGCTGAACAGATAGGGAATGGGAAGAGGGAGAAGGTGGCTTTTCGTTGTGTTCATCTTTACAATTTTTTGATGCTTAGATCATGTAAATGCATTACCTATTCAAAAAATTAAAAACATGGCCAACTGATACTGCTTCAGGACACATCCTTGGTGGCTGTCGGGTGTGTGTTCCAGTTTCTGTCTGACATCAGTTACCCTGGAGGAGGTGAGGCACTGCTTGAAAGGAGGAATGAGAAGGGACGGAAAGCAAAATAGGACTGGGAATGAATTACACTGAAAGCACTTCAATTTCCAAGGATTTTTCTTTTTTTTTTAAATAAAAACAAAGAATTGCTAGGGGAACAGAGAAAAAAGGATGGCAGAAATGAAAATCCCTGATCAGGCTACAAATGAATGTGCATTTCACAAATAAAAGTTTCATTCTAAACATGAGGCTAATTGTGAGCACTTTGTCCCACTTTATGGTTTGAAAGGAAAATTTAACTCTATTTTTTTGCTCCAAATTTGATAACTGGATTTATGTCAAACACTGGACAGCATAATCTCCTCTTTCATCCAATGTATATTTAAAGAAAGTTATTTTTTCTAGTGGAAAACTGGGTTGAGCTAAACATTTGGTATTTAAATGTAAAACATTTTTGGAGAGCTTGCAAAGAAACATTTATCTGTTGGTATAAGTGAGGCTTGAAATGTAAAATGTATGAGGCACCAATATAATATAAAGTAACAAATGGATTTTTTTTTATTTTTAACAAATGGTCCTAAGCCTGCTCAACTGAAAGAATTCTGCTCCCTTCCAGAGGTCACCTTGAGCCGATGTGTGCTTCATTCTAATGGAGCTGCTATAACCCAGACTTCTGAAACGCCTAATTGAAAGATGCCCTTAGAAACTTGTAACGTTTGTTTTTTTTCCCAATTTCCTTGGTGAACTCTATCCTTTGAAAATGTACTTAATATTTATTCATAACCAAAATATATTTGGACTGCTATCTTGGTATGACGAGATGATGAAGGGGGAGAAGGACAGTAACATTTAATGAACTTCTAAACAAAGAAAACAAGGCATTCCCATTCCCATTTGCTATTTCATTTATTCCTTACAATCATCCCACAAGTAAAGTATCATTCCCTCCATTTAACAGGAAAAGTTCCTGAAGCCTACACAGCTGGAACAAAAAAGACTCAACCAGGATTCAAACCAGGCCTGTTACATTCCAGGATTTAAGATCACACCACCACCCTGTGCTACCCTCAACAATACTGACGAAATGTTTAAAGTCAAAAAAGAAAAGGTGGCCACAAATGGATTAGAAGGGCCCGAATGGTGGGCAGCTGGATAGCTGCCTTCACGGGGAAAACTGCCATGACCAGACACACAGGAATACACCAAGACGGGGTCAGGGGCAGTGGGCAGCCACTCCACGGGCCATGGAGGAGTTGCCACGTGCAATTGAGCCCCGGAGCCCCAGAGAGAGTGGCCACTTCAGTGGAGGAGCTCCGTCACTCCATGAAGGCCCTCTGCATGGTGCTGCAAACTGGGAACAGAGAGGCTTGTCCTCTGACCCCAAGTCCCCAATAGATTCTTGTCTTGGTCTGCCAGGGCTGCTCCAAAAAAGCACTAGACTAGTTGGCTTAAACAACAGGAATGCATTGCCTCATAGTTTTGGAGGCTAGAAGTCCAGGATCAAGATATCAAGATGCCAACTGGACCCCTGCTTTCTTGAGGGCTGTAGCGTTCTGGTGGTGGCTTGCTGGCAATCTAACTCTGTCTCTGGCTTCATCACATGGCCACTGACTCCTGCTTTCTTCTCTCCATCTGTGCCTAAATTCCCTCTTCTATAAAAATTCCCATCATATTGGATTCAGGTCCACCTGATAGGGTTTGGTCTCACCTTAGCTAATACCATCTTCAAAGAGCCTATTTACAAATGGGTTCCCACCCACAGGACTGGAGGTTAGGAGTTGAACATGTCTTTTGGGGAGATATAATGCAATCCATAGCTACACTGGAGAAGAAGACAAGTAAATAAGCCTACATACTCCAGGGTCTTATATAGCATCAGTGGTGAGCAGAGGGTATTACAGGAACTAGGGAGGGTCTATAAAAATATGGGCCATTGGTCATAGTCTGTTCAGGATAAAGGCCTGTGCCAACAAAGGCAGATGTGTTGCCTACATCAGTCCCATGATAAGGCCCAGCCTTCTTCACTCAGCCAACCTCCATCTGTGGCAGTTTCTGAGGGAACACCCATGTCTTCCTCTTTGGGATGTCTTGTTTTGTTTTTCTCCTTTGATCTGTTTGTTGTGTGTTGTTTGTTAATTCTAATGACTAGCATGCTTCAGCCATAGTGTTTATTTGTCCCATCAAGGTCTTGGACATTTTTCCTTTGCCTGGCTATCAGGTTACCAGGCCTCCTGCTCAGAGGGACTCCTCTTCCAATCTCTTGTCACTCTCTTTGGTCCAGGTTAGACATCCTTCCAGAATCTACCCTTGGCACTTCTTTTCAGACTCTGCCAACCTCAGGAAGTCTGTCCTGGCCTGTTCTGTCCCACTGGACCAGCCCACTCAGGTCGTGCAATGGCATTGATCTGTCGGTGCAAAATCTAATAAACAGGGAAGGTTTTCTGAAAACCACATGCCCCATAAAAAGACTCACAAACTGCGCCCACTCGGTGTCTGCAATCAGTGGTTTGCTTTTCTGCAGAGTATCATATCATATCAAGTTTTGACCTTTCCCTGCCTTAGAGCAGCTGATTTCTGATGATGCTACTTCAAGAACCCCCAACATCATCACTTCCCAAGGTACATTGTGATGAAATGCCATTAGCCTGAAATGCCTGGGGTTCATGGAAAGTCTCAGTGCTTCAGAGAGACAGCATCTGCAGGAGCCCCAGAAGCAGAGCTATATTTTGACATAGCCTGGAGTAACCCAGAATAAACTGTAAAAATCACTTCCAAAAGTTCTTCAACATTTTCAGACATTAATATCTGAGGCAATTAGTCAATAACTAATTATCAATCATCACAATTTGTGAGGCATTGTTTTAGATGCCAGAAATATAGTATCCTCAAGAAGGTAACATTCTAGTGGAAAGAAACACATTAACTGATAGATAAATAAGTATAATAATTTTACATGCTGATGAGTGTCATGATGAAGATAAAAGAGGGCAATATGGTAGAAAGTGTTTGGGGAACTGCTTTAGTCAGGGCTTTAGAAGGATTCTCTAGAGGAAACTCAAGTTGAAATATAAATTTGAGAACAAGGCATTCAGGTTAAGATAAGGGGAAAAACATTCCAGGATGAGAGGACAACTGAATTTTAAGAAGAGTAAAATGTCCAACAGCTATAGAGAAGTGAAGTACAGGGGAGAGAAGAGGGAGGTGAGAAGTGGATAAGGACCAAATCATGTAGGATGCAGAAAGCCTTGGTGAGGAGCTGGGATTTTATTTTGAGTATAATATGAAACCATTAGAGACTTTTAACCAAGAGAGAAACAGGATTTTTATGTGGTTTAGAAAAATTCCTCAAGCTACTTGGGAGAAAATAAACTGTTGGCAGGGCGGGGTCAAAACTAGAGATTATAATGGCTTGAAGGATGGTTGTAACATTAGAAATTCTATAAAGTGACAGCATTTGGGATTTGTTTTTGAGATATGGCTAAAAGATTGGATAAGGGGAATGAGGTTAAAAAAAAAAGAGTCTAAATTGACTCTTAGGTTTGGCCTGGGCCAAATGGTTGAGTTGCCATTTGAGATGCTATTAAACTCCTGTCTTAGTTTCCTAGCTGCTAAAAAACAAGTACTATACAATGGGTAGGCTTAAACAATGGGAATTTATTGGCTCATGGTTTTGAAGCTAGGAGAAGTCCAAAATTAAGCTGTGAGCAAGGTGATGCTTTCTCCTTAAAGACTATGGCATTCTGGGGCTGGCTGCCAGCTATCCTTGATCCTTGGCTTTTCTGTCACATGGCAATCCACTCAGCAATGTCTTCTTTCTCCCCCAGGTTCTCTTGACTTCTTCCCATGGCTTTCTCCCTCTATGTCTACATTTCATTCTATTTATAAAGGACACCAGTAATCCAGATTAAAGCCCAATCTGATTCAGTTGGGCTTTTCCTTAACTGAAGTAATGTCTTCAAGAGATCTTATTTACCATGAGTCCACACCCACCAAAATCCAGACCAAGACCAAAGACATGTCCAAACAGGGTACACAATTCAATCCACCACAACTCCAAAGAGGCAACATCAATCAGGCTTCTTTCCTTTACTTGGATCTTCCAGTTAGAGCTCAGAGAGAGATCTAAACTGCACACTTAAAGAAGAGAGGTCATCTGAAAATCATGGACTTTGGAAGTCATGGGCATGGATCAAATAACCTAGGGAGACAGTCTAGAGAGGGAACAGCTATAGGTACTGGAACAGTTATAGGACTAACAGACAAGGAATATCAGAAAAGGAGCCTGAGAAGGGGAGGAGAGTGAGATGGAGGACAAGCCAGGTAAGGATGGTGCCTTGAAAGCAGGAAAGTGATCAACCATGTTAAATAATGCTGATAGGTCAGGAGAGATGAGGTCAGAAGAGTAAGGTTTCAGAAATGTGCTGGGAATTAAAGAGCAATTGGAGTGGGATGAGGAGAGAATAAAAAGTAAAAAAGAAGAAATAGTAAATATAAAACATCCATTAGTAGGAGTTGGATCGAAGGGGTGTTGAGAAATGGAGTAATAACAAGGGGGGATAAAAGGAGACCGATGGCAATGATTCATTAGAAAAATATGAATGATGTATTACTGATGGTGTAAGAGACAGAAGAAATATCTGCATAAATAAAATCCTTGAAAAGGGAAACAATGGTACAGAGGCCATCAGTGGGGGAATTGGCTTTAGGTAAGAACAGGGATACTCAACTCATTGCAACGAGAGGTATGACCAAGTGTGTGGGTAGAGTTGCAAAAAGGTAAGCAGATGCCTCGCCTTTATTTCTTGATAAATAAAATGAACTGGCCAATGGGAACCTGTCTGTCACTCTCTTAGGAAACCTCCGCAAAGCTCTTGGTCCTAGGTCACTCATTTAAAGCGTGCCTAAACAAAAATAAGCACTTCAAGACTTCCAGTCTTCTTGGATCTTCTTGACTTCCTTTTTTTTTTTGTAAAAGACTATTCTTACTGAATTACTTCTTGTTGAATTTTTTATTTTGAAATAATTATAGAGCCACAAGAAATTACAAAGATAATACAGAGAGGCCCTGTGTATCCTTCACCCAATGTCCCCACATTGCTACATATCACAATACTATGGCACAATAGTACAAAAAAAAAAAAAAAAAAAAAAGCAGGAAGTTAATTGGCACAATGTGCATGTACAGTTCTAAGTCATCTTATCTCAAGTGTAGGTTCATGTATCCACCACAGCAATCAAGATACAGAACTATTTATTCCTTCACCACTAAGATCTCCCTTGTGCTGCCCCTTCATATTCACAACCACATCCCTAACCTCCACCAACCTTAACCCAGGGCAACCACAAGTCTGCTCCCTGTCCTATTATTTTGTTATATCAAGAACATTATATAAATGAGAGTATACAATGCATGGAGTTATTGGTCCCTTTTTACTGTTAATTAATATTCCACAATAGGTATATATCACAGTTAATGTAACTATTCACCTATTGAAGGATATTTTGGTTATTTACAGTTTTCAACATTATGCATAAAGCTGCAAAGAACAACTTGTTTACTAGTTTTTGCTTGAACATAAATTTTCATTTCTCTGGGATAAATGCACAGCAGTGAAATTGCTGGGTCCTATATGATTAACACATATTTAGTTTTTTGATTAACTGCCAAAATTTTTTCCAAAGTTGCTGTATCATTTTACATTCCCACCAGCAATGTATGAGAGATCAAATTTGTCTTCATCCTCACCAGCATTTGGTACGGTCACTATTTTTTATTCTAGCTGTCTTAATAGGTGTATAGTGACATCTTGTCATGTGCTCATTGTCTTGGTCTGCCACATCCCCTGTGAACTTGGCTGATCATTGTATGTCTCTGACCTTCAGTTTCCTCATCTGCAATTTCCTTCATCATAGGATTATTAAGATGACAAATAAGATGAAGACCATAAAGCTCTTTGTCCAGCACCTGGTACATCATAAGGACTCATTGAATGGAGGATATTACTCTTGCCTGATCCAGTTCAGTCTAAGAGATACACTAATCCATGCACATAATTTATTACACAGGATCTCGATTGTCTTAGATAAGGCATAGAAGGCCTTCACATTTAGAAAAAAGCAGGAAATTAGGGGCAATCTGTCCCCTAAATTGGTCATGTTATTTTGGTCACAAACTATGTTCTTATGGAAGTCTTTTTGAGAAGCTGTAAGTGGTACATTCACCACAGTCCACCCCTCCCAAAGAACCCTGAGAGAATGCCTAGTAATGAAAATATAACCAAAGGAGACACTTAACAGCAACCAAATCAATGATCAACATGTGCAAAGGAAGAAAATATTGACCAAATGCAGTTGGTCAGCTTGGAAATATAGAAATATGGGATCAGAAAAGCTAATTGGCATTTTTCTACCCAACCCAATCCAGAGGTGGTGATCCCCAGACCACAGAGCTTGACTTTGAGGCATCCAACCCACTCCTCTGGTTCTGATTCCACGCTTATTCTCAAAGCAAGCATCCACTTACTTTCTGGCTTCCTGAAAGTTTTCCTATAGGAGAAGAGTGCCATGGTCAGAGATTTCTGTGACAATTGACTACTCTGTGAAAGAGCCTGCCTTATACATCAACTTCCTGTGATTTAGAATAGTCCACACCCTTCACCAAGAATGCACGCATCTCTCTGTCTCAACACTGGGTTCTGCCTCGTAGGGGAAATCATACTTGGGGCAGAGGGGCCATCACAAGAGAGAGCTTCCTGGGCCCAGGTCACCCCCTTGATGTCACTGAACATCTAACTACAAAAGAAGCTGACCCTGATTTTACTTTTAAAAATTTACTATCCACAAAGGAGTGTAACTGGTTATGTAGGAGGAAGTTATCCCAAAACTGAGGAGAAAGAGTAGATTCAAATTTCAAATGGCCTAGTTGCTGAACTAAATATCTATAGGCTGTATGACATAATGCACCCATATGGAGGTATCGCTGTTCATTCTCTGAGAGCACAAGAGAAGGGGTCCCAGGCACAGAGCAGGAAAGTGGCCTGGCTGACTTCCCCATCAGGCATACTACACAGTACTTTGACCTACAGCACTTTTAGGGGCCCATGAAAACATTTTAATTTTATTTTCTTTTAAAATTAGAAGGCAGAAAATGAATATAATAATAATGAATATATAATAATGTCTCCACCCTGGATTATATTCTTCTTTAGATTAGTATAGTCATACAATAAATTTTTTAATGTTTTCTTACGGTAGAAAGAGCCCACAGTCAAAGGGCCTCTAAAGTCTCTCTGCTGTGCTGATTGTGTTGCTGGTGGTGTCAGCTCAATAAGCATCTGCTAAATGAATGCATGAATCAGGTCTTTAGAGCAATGAGCACATTAGGGCTAAAAGGCAGTGTTGTGTGCAATGTTGCCCAAATTTGATAACTAGAGATCCCTTTAAAGAAAAAAAAAAATCTCTCTGAATGCCAGGAACATACTCACTAACGAGGAAGGTTTGGCCTCTCTGAGCCTCACCATCCTCTCCTAAAGCCCCTGAGCTTTTGTTTGTACTAGAGGCAATGCATGCAATGTATTTTCATGGCACCCAGTCCAGGTTCTGATGCACATTTAAGTGCAATCATTGTTTTGCTGTGGTACTTCCAAATGATCTACTCCTCACTTCACAATTTTCTGGCTTACAATCAGTCATAACGGCATGTACTTAAAAGGCCTGTACCACAAAACAGCAAGATGCTCACCATTTACCTTCAAAAACCCCTCAATTTCTTTGGGAGCCACCAAAAAGCCTTGGTCAAAAAAACCTACATTGATTTTTTTATACGCCTCAAAGAGAAACACTTGATTGAGCAGGCTTCCCTGTTGAAATCGCTCACCGGGACCCCGGTTGCATCTCAAAGATGACTATAATGATCACAGTGTTTCCGTTTCCATGCACAGTAAGTATTGACAGATGCTGTGGGTCGCGACTACAGTTCTGCAATTATCCCAAATGATACACCATCAGCTTCCACCAGACAGGTTTACTCACATTTTGCTTTAATGTCATTCAACTGCCCACAACAGAGCCTTTGTTCCCACTATTCCCTATTGTGAAAAACTCTCCTGCGTTCTGTCCACCTTCTGGATGACATCTAACTTTTGGAGCCATCTCAGTGGTCACCTTTGTTGGGGAGAATATTAGACTGGATTTTGTTGGGCATATATACAAAAGCAAGCAAGTGGGGGCCCTGCCTTTGCAATGTCTGTTGTCTAATAATGGAAATGCCTGCCATTCATGCACATCATGACCGTTCCAGATAGAATACTGTACATAAAAATAATAAAGATACAATTAAGAACTGTTCTATAGGCCCCAGAGAATTTTCTTACTGGAAAATATAATCATTTGTCAACTTGCTGAAAATTCTCTGCTTTGATTGCTGGTAGCAGTACAGTTTGTGTGTGTAACAAATAATTGTCTTGATTATAGGTATCAGTAGAATATTGTATATGTAACACAATAATTGGCTTATCCTGGGCCTTTCTTAAGAAAATGGAAACATTTGAAATTTAAATAGATTTGTGGAGCATGCATGCTCTATCATTTACTCGTGGATGCTATTAACCTTAAGGAAAGCAGACATTTTTCTCTTTAAAAAAATTGACTTACCTCCACAATAGAAATGCAAATAGCAGATTAGAGACTGCTAATTGTGTTTACTTCATCACCAGCAGTTTAATGTAGTGTGAAGAGTAAGAACTCGACAATCCTGGGTTCTACTGCTTAATAGAAGGGGAAATTGAACTAGCCAGTGAAATTCTCTGAGCCTCAGGGTTGAGGACAATACTATTTACTTCATAGGTTCATCTTGAGGATTAAATGAGATCATGGATATTAAGGGTTTGGCATGGAGCATATGGTCAGTAAAAGGTAGCTAATACCAATCTGTTCATTTTTTATCTGAGACAAATTTTCCCCAGATTGGATGGCTATGTTCTCCAGTTTTAGGATGTCAGATTACTACCACAATGTTTTTAAAACACCTTGAGAGGCATCATTTTGCTTTATTTGGTATGATCTAAAGGTAACTAACAGTGAAATAAGTATGTGTGTGTGTTCTTAGAATTGATGGACTTAATATCCTTTGCATCTAACCTTTAAATTAAAACAGAATGAGACATACTTCAAAATGTATCTTAAATACTGTATACTTATATTTATGATAAATACAATGCTTTGCCTTGAAAATATATCTTTTCAAGTAATCTTATTCATGGCTTTGTCATTGAAATTCACTATTCTTAATCATGTGAAAAATATGTTTGAAGTTCTTTCCAGCCTTAGGACAGGTAAGTAAACAGGTTACTCCAGAGGATGTGAGCTCCTTGCAAAGACAACACAGGCAATAAGAAATACCACGATGCCATATTAACAAGACGGATGAAAAACTGACTCATTTTCAATTTAGAACATAATGCTAGTGAAGAGGCACAAAAAGTAATTTTATACCAATCATTAGAATTTAGTTTTTAAAGGTGACAATAGGAGACAAGGCTCTTTTAGATCCATGCACACTGTTTTAAAAATACTTAGTTTTTCTTTTTATACTGCAGAAGTAATACTTGATTATTAGATTGAGAAAATACAGATAAACCAAACAGAGGAAATATTCCACCCTGGAGCATACCCTGGAGTTTGCTTCTAATGACATGGTGTTTACTCTTTCAGCCTTTTTAATATTCTTGATGGGACCATTTATTAAAAAATGGTTTGTGCTGCAGAGATATATTGTAACTTATTTTTTTTTCCTGGTAAAATATACAATCAACATATTTTCATGTCAATAAATAGGTTTCCATAAGTTCATTTTAATAGCTACCTATTAACCTCTTTTATTAACTATACCATAATTTATCTAACCAATTGACTATCCAGTGGAGATTTAAGTGGTTTCTTTTTATTTCCCCCCTTTGGAAAATCCCTATGGTAAATAATATTTTATAGGCACTTTGTGTGCTTGTTAATTTTAGTTGGTGGATCAAGGGAACATTCACTAATTTAGAGCTTTAAATACATTTTGACAAATCGCTCTCCGAAAGGACTTCCCCATTGAGTGCCATCAGCAGTGTTGGAGGATGTGTGTATTCTGACTTGCCTCCCAAGAGCCTTTTCATTCATTTTCATATTGAGGATCTTACAAGAAAGCAATGATTCTCATTGTTTAATTAGCCTTTTCCTGGTTTCTAAAAGGGCTAAAACCATTTTTGGTATGTTTATTGCCTATCTGCATTTATTTTATAAACTACTTGTTCATGTTTTTGCTCAGCTTCTAATTATGGTATATATATATACTCTTTATATATTAGAGAAGCTAGCACATTATTTTATATGTTACAATTTGATGGTACAATTTGACTTTCATTTTCATAGAATTGTGTTAACAGTAAATAGTTTAATTTTATGCCGTTAAATATTCTGCAATCTGTGAAAGAAGCATAAATACAGCCACTCTGCATATATATGAGCAATTTAAATTCAGGAAGAAAAAATATATTTCAGAAGAACTCTCAGAGTGAAGTGTCAAGGTGGCATCTATTATCAAACAATCTGGAGAACTGCCAAAATACACTAACTGTGCTATTTTTTATAAAGATTTGCTGAAAGGCTCAGTCTTTTTCAGGGCAAGCAAATGAATATATAATAATAATACCTCTATAGATCCTTGATAATCCTTTGGGTACATATTGAAATTTCTGCAAAGCAGCTAAATGTGTTTCTTGTACTTAAAAATGTCTAATACATTAATCTGGAGAAACAGATGTCTTTCTGACCAAGCAAGGAATGCTTAATAAAGTTTGCAGTGGAGAAATTAGGGTTCAATACCCTCAGCGAACCTTAAAATGCCACCGACTACAAGTAGTAAATAGGTCAGCTGCACAGCACATGTGGCTCTAGGAGGCTAAATAACTAAATGCCAGGAAGTTATTTGGTGTGAGCCATTTTGTTTTATTTGAATGACCTTATTATAATACGAGAAATGCATTCAACTGGCTTAATACTCAGCATTGTTTTGATTTAAAAGGCAACTAATTTACAAGACTTTGCTTTAATGCTTTTCCATAATAGATGTGTAGCAAAATGCTATTGTTATGTTATAGGGTCACACCTGGCTGGACACAATCAGATACTCACTGTTTGTCCTGGACATTCTCAAATGACAAAGTTCACGTGGCCACTCTACTTTTATTCAGAAGCTGACCTCTGCAAGTTCAAGTTCCCCAACCCAATGAACATGCTAGGAATGGTGAGGGTAAAGAGAAAAAAATTATCTGAGTTGTAAATTTAAGCAAGGTGAATGTCACTTATAAACCTACAAAACTGGAATAAATTATACCCAAAGGAATAATTCTCCTCCTGATATGCCTATCTGGACAATCTAAGATCATATGCTAGAGGCAATTATTTATAAAGCGGGCATTGATTTAATTTTTTTCCAACATAAAACAAGGTTGCTTAAGAAATGAGGGTTCACTACTTTGTTTATATTAATTATATTCAGACACTGGAAGCTGATAGCATAAGATTGATAGTAATTGAGCCATAAATTTAACACAGAGAAACACCATCCATTTAACTGGACAGCCCTTTACTGAAATATATTTCTAGAGCAGGGATAGGAAGGAGAGGGTGTAATGATAACAAATGATAGATGTGTCCTACCTAAGACCAAATGAAGCCATTCTTAGTGTATACTGGTAAATACTCAGCTAGCAAAGTTATTCTCCTGTGGTATGAATCAAGTAAAGTTTGAACATTTAAAGAAATATTTATCATTCACATTCAGGATTCCTGTGTTGGCAAATATGCCTAAGAGAGTCTAAATTTTTGGAAATAAAAAGACTTGTCTAGCAATCTCTGTACACTCTCCGGCCACTTGACTGTCCCCCATCCCTTTTCACCATGTAAGTTGTGAGGCTAATTCAGACACCCAGGGGTATCTACCAACAGTAACACTGAAACAAGATGCCCTTTGGCCTCTGTGAAATGCAATAGCCAGAGAAGAATCTGATAGGGTATCTTAGCTAGGTATGCATGACAATGTGGACGTCAACAGGCCACTGAGAGAACCATCTTTAGTGCCGGGGACTCAGTTGAAATTTGTAATATTTCTGTTTGGGGCAGCAAAACAGAGAGCCTTCAGCTTTTACACAGAAAGATGAGGGGGAAACAAGCAAGAAAGGGAAAGGTGAAAGCTTGTTCTCACATAAATGCCCCAGCTTCAAGCCAGCAAATCTCCACCAGCAGAGTAAGGAAAATGAGGGGACCGAAGGGCAGTGTCAATCATGTTTAAACTTGGCCTGGAGCAACTGGATAGAAAGGGTTAGATCAGGGATAGACTGAGGGGCTTTGGGTTAAGATCTCTGGAATACAAGCCTATGAGGATATATCAATGTTGGAGTAGGGATTGTGTAAGTGACTTAAGTTCAAGTTGTTTAGGTACTGGGAGAAGAGAGCATTTGAGAAGATGTTGGAGTGTTGGCAGACTCCAAGGCAGGCAATGGGTTAAATTTACAATACTGCATGAAACTTTGAGGTTTCCATCTGATCTGGATTTGGAAGTGAACATGTGATCAACCTCAGTATCCAACCTGGAGCGCCACATGTAGTGGGTTTACACCTGGGCTGTGTAAGAGCAGCATAAGGGAGCAGTCAGTCTCTCCTGAGCCCACTCGCTCTCCAACCTCACCACAGGTATCTTTGAGTGGAATCAGGAAGTGAAGCATGTACCTTTCTTGGAGGGGATCTGGGGAACACACACCCAGCCTGCCACTGACAAGCAGGCACCTCCCCTTAGAGAAATATGTGCCTGGTAACAGACAAAGATTGCCTGGAAAATACGTGTGCTTTCCCCCTAACCCACTGCAATTAGAAATTTAAATGACATTAAAATTTGAAAATTAAATGTAACGAAGGACCCTAACTGCATATCAAGTTAGTGGTATAACCATAAAGGGAAAAAAAACATTTTCAGTGACTCTTAAATATAGTAATTTCCCACTAAGAAGTCTTCGAAGGACAAACCACACATACATGCCCAGAAATTTTAAACTACACTTAGTAATTACAGTTATTAATAATATTGATGTTGTTATTTTGAAATTCATATATGCATATGCATATGAGGGCAAATCCATAAGTATGCAAGTGAGTTTTAACAATGTTAAAGAAACAAGCAATTATGTTAATAGGGGTAAGAACAGATCTTTTTTAGAGTAAGAGAAAAGAGGAATAAATACAAAATTGATGACAAAATCCAATTCAAATTTTAAATTTGACTTTGAAATAATACTGTGGTCTCATGATTTATTTTTCTTGTTCTTAAAATACAAAAACGTGTTTCCTACTCTCTCCTCTGTAAAGGCCTAGTGGAGATAAAGACTATAATCTAGTAACATTTAGCAAACATTTTAATGGTGGCTTCCAAAAACCATTTGCCACTAAAAGTGACCCCACTTTAAGTCTGGGGAAGAAGATATCTAAGGCAAGCTCAGAACATCTTGTGAGGCCAGCAGACAAGAGGGCTAACAACATACCATATACACCAACACACCATATAACCAACACACCATCACAAGTTACACCCCAGAAGTGCTTCAGCCGATGCAAATGTGGTAAATGCTATTCTATTTTAAATCATCGGGTTTTCCATCAGCTACTATGTGACATGGAAAAAGGGGATGGAGGAGGAACTATTATAGGAATAAAAAAGAGACTTGAGAGACATAAAAACCAATGCTATATAGGGACCTTTTGGGACCTTCAAACCAACTCTAAAAAAAACATTTTTGAGAATTTGGAAGTTTACATACAGATGGGATATACAATAATGCTAACAGGATTTTTTCGGTGTTTTCATGAGTGAAAATGTTACTATGGTTATGTATTTGAAGATCATTCATTAAAGAAACACTGCAGTATTTATAAATAAAGCAAAATTGTGTCTGAAATTGGCTTTCCAGCACTTTAGAGGTCAGTGGGCAGCACAGAGGGAGCCATGGCGACCAGATTAGCAAAATGAATGGTGGAAGGTGGGTTATGGGCATATGGGGATTCTTTAAATTATCCTTTTTACTTTTGTGATGTTTGAAATTTTTATTACTATAAAGTAAAATGATAAATAAAAGCAATAGTCCATTCTAAGCCATACTGTTGCTGACTGCCACCCACAAACACTCTCCTGGTAGCTGAGAAAGGCTTGGGGGATTATGGATGGCAAGGCTGATACTTTCAGCTCAGCCTGCTTCTGGCTCCATGCAGGAAATATATTTGGTTATAGCCACTCTCTCTGATAACAACATTCATTCAGAAACTGTGACTTTAAACTGCTGGTGTCCACAAAGCCTCTGAGACAAACCAGGTTGTCAGCCTCATCCCAAATCATGAGAAAATTTTAATATATTCACCAACCCCCCAAAATGAGTAAGTCATAATCAGATTGTATCTGCCAAGGTCTTCTAGGGGATTTTAATTACCAATGGCAGGAGAAAGCACACGGCAGCTGGTGAAATGAAAGCACCAACCCTTGTCCCTAGGAAATTCATTTCAGGGTGAGGGGGAAAAAAGGCAATCACATTGTCATTGTAATAATGCCTCACAATGTGAAGCATGGATACCTCATTGCTTGGATATATTTCTGTTTAGTAAATTATCCCCTTGTTTAATATTTCTGCTAAGAATAGAAACCACAGCTGCTTAGGTACAACAGAAAAGTTGCTCATTTCTTTAAAAAGTTATTTCTTCCTTTAGAAACAACTCTGGTAGATGTTGGCCAAAACCTTTGCAGGGTCCTCCAATTATCTGTGATTACATTTGTACTAATGAGGTGGGGCAAGATGGCAGTGTAGGAAGGTGTGGAATTTAGTTAGTCCTCTAGAGCAGCTAGTAAACAGTCAGGAACAACTAGTAAATAGTCTAGAACTGTTTGGAGGACATCCGTGACTGGACACACATCGTACACCAATCTGGAATGGGTGAAATAGCCGAGACCACAGGGTAGAAATGTAAGGAAAGCCCCACAAACTGCAGAGGCAGTGCCCCTCCCCCACCAACATGGGAGGCTGGGCTGGAACACTCCCTTGTGGGAAAAAGAAGTGGTCTCTGCTGGAAGCAAGGGAAGGTAGTTTAAACACGCTCCAATCATGGTTTTAACTAACAAATCTGGACTACTGAATACAAGCTATGAGCACAGATAAACCCAGAGCAAGCAGGAAAGGAGCCCTGAGTTCTCTCTTGGCAGATAGGAGGCAGGGCTGATGGAAAAAAATAATAAATAAATAAAAACAGAGGCTTTTGGAATCAATCAAGCTCAGAATAATGGAAAAGGGCTGTGCCCCAAGAAAAGGGACACATAGAGCTGGGTATGAACTCTGGCTCTTGACTGGCACAACTAGGGGGCTGGGGACTGGCTCTGAAAAGGGGACTTTTTTCTCTTTTTTTAAGCTATTCTAAGTAGCTCATTAGAGAAGGTCTAAGGCATTTTCAATTGTCAGCACTGATTCAGGCAAGGGTGGAGTTAAGATAGGTGTGAGAGACAAAGTAAGAAGTCAAGTGAAGGAGATAAGTCCCTAAAGGGCATATCCTCCCCAAGAAAAGGGGGGGTGGGGCCCAGCTCAAGTGGCAGCCCTCCTTCAGAGAATTCAGAACCTGGGGTCTGGGAAAACAAAACAGAAAGAGCTTAAGCTTGACCTCTGACTCATCCTCGGGTCCTGACAGGGAAATGGTCTGCTGAGATTAAAGGTACTGCGCCTCTTTACACTGGAGGGGAGCTGTGGGCTAACAAGTGCCACTTACTGGGCAGGATAGGAAAAAGCACAGAGTCTAGAGGCCTCACAGGAAAGTCTGAAAACCTGCTGGGTCTCATCCTCAGGGAAACTTGATACTGATTACACCCTCCTCCTGAAATCTGGGCCTTTCTGGTCTGAGAAAATGTATTTGGGGTTGGTCATATCTGGCTAGACTCTACTCAAAAAAAAAAAAAAAGTTTTCCATATAGGCAAGGCAAGAACCAGAATAACAATAGCTGAAAAATTCTGATCAGTTAAACAGAAGCTATGTTAGAGGTCTAGAATAAGTTTAACTGAATGCCAAAGAACACACAGAGAACAAAGCCAACCAAAAAGAAAACCCTGAGTAAAAGGGTGAAAATGGCTAATAGAGTAAACAATTCAAGGAAACCAGATGCCTGGACACTAACAAAAAATTATGAGTCATACTAGGTGTATTGGTTTGAATCTATTATGTCCCTCACAAAAGCCATGTTCTTTTAATCCAACCTTATGAGTGCAGACTTATTATGGGTGGGCTGTTTTGATTAGGTTATTTCCTTGGAGGTGTGTCCATGCCCATTCAAAGTGGGTCTTAATTAGTTCACTGGAGTCCTTAACAGAGTTGACAATAGATGCAGACACTTGGAGATGCTAAGCTAAGAGATGAAGCCCAGAGCTTTCTCTGGAGAAGCTAAGTGGGAACTCAGAGACACTTAGAGAGAAAATGACCAGAGATATCTTGGAGACAGCCATTGAAACCAGACATTTGGAGTTGCTAAGCTAAGAGATGAAGCCCAGAGATTGCCCTGGAGAAGCTAAGTGAGAATGCAGAGATGCTTAAAGAGAAGGACATTGGAATTAGAAGCTGAAAGCAATGCAACCCATGAGCAAAGGACCAGCAGATGCCAGCCATGTGCCTTCACAGCCAACAGAGGTATTCTAGACACCATCAGCCTTTCCTCAGTGAAGGTATCTTTTATAGGTGCCTTAATTTGGAAACTTTTGTAGCCTTAGAACTGTAAATTTGTAACCTAATAAATCCCCTTTATAAAATCCAATCCATTTCTGGTATTTTGCATTCCAGTGGCTTTAGCAAACTGGAACAACAGGAAAAATGAAGATATGGCTCAGTCAAAGGAACAAACTGCCACTTCAAATGAGATACAGGAGTTGAAACAACTAATTAAAGATGTTCAAACAAACATACTAAATCAATTCAAAAATCAAATCTAGGAGTTCAGGGAAGATATGGCAAAAGTAATAAACGACATAAAGAAGATATTGGGCAAACATAAGGAAGAACTCAAAACTTTGAAAAGCCAATTTGCAGAACTTATGGGAAAGAAAGGCACAAACAGAAGAGATGAAAAACACAATGGAGACTTACAAAAGCAGAGGAAGAGGCAGAAGAAAGGATTAGTTAACTAGAGGACAAGACATTGGAAATCCTACACATAAAAGAACAGATAGGGAAAAGAATGGAAAAATATGAACAAGTTCTCAGGGAATTGAACAACAAGATGAAGTGCACAAATATATATGTCATGGGTATCCCAGAAGGACAAGAGAAGGGAAAAGGGACAGAAAGAATAATGGAGGAAATAATCACTAAAAATTTCCCATCTCTTATGAAAGACATTAAATTACAGATCCAAGAAGAACAGCATACCCCAAACAGAATAGACCTGAACAGACCTACTCCAAAACACTTACTAACCAGAATTTCAAATGTCAAAGACAAAGAGAGTTCTGAAAGCAGCAAGAGAAAAGCAATCCATTACATAAAAGGGAAGCTTGATAAGATTATATGCAGATTTCTTAGCAGAAACCATGGAGGCAAGAAGGCAGTGGTATGATATGTTAAGATACAGAAAAAGAAAAACTGCCAACCAAGAATTCTATATCTCTCAAAACTGTCCTTCAAAAATGAGGGAAAGTATAAAATATTTTCAGACAAACAGAAACTGAGAGAGTTTGTTAACAAGTGATCTGCTCCGCAAGAAATACTAAAGGGAGCACTACAGGCAGAAAGGAAAAGATAGGAGAGAGAGGTTTGGAGAAGAGTATAGAAATAAAGAGTATCAGTAAGTGTAAAAAGAGAGACAGAGGGGAAAAAATAAAAATACAATAAGATAGGACATATAAAATCCAAAAGACAAAATGTTAGATGGTCACATAATATTGTAAGTGCAATGAATAAAGCTGAGTGTGAGTAGGGTTGGAAGAGAAAGGCTAGGGGCATGTATGACACCAGAAGGAAAGACAGAAGATAAGTACAGGGATTGTAAAATTTAGTAAAACCTAGAGTAGACAATGATGAGGATTAAATGTACAAGTATAAGAATGTTTTTCCATGAAGGAGAACAAATGAATGTCAACATTGCAAGGTGTTGAAAATGGGATGGTATATGGTAAAATACAATCAATGCAAATTAGAGTGTATAGTTAACAGTAACATTGTAATATACTTCCCTGAAATGTAACAAAGGCAATATACAAAGTTAAATGTCAATAAGGAGGAGATAAAAGGGAGGGGTATGGGATTCTTGGTGTTATTGTTGTTTCTCCTTTTGATTTGATTTTATTTATTTTATTTTTTCTTCTTCATTTTTTTTCTTCTCCTTCTTTCTTTGCAGAAGAAATGGAAATGTCCTCATACAGATTGTGGTGGTGAGTGCATAGCTGTGTTATTATGCCAGAAACCATTGATTGTTTACTTAGGATGGATTCTATGGTGCGTAAACAAAACTGTTTAAAACATAAACAGAAAGATACAAGTGCTGGAGAAAAGCTGGAGAGAGAGATGTACCAATTCACTATTGGTAGGGAAGTAGAATGGTGCAGCCCATCTAGAGGGCAGTGTGGTGATTCCACAGGAGGAACCAACTGTAGGGTTGCCATATGATCCTGCAACCCCATTATTAGGTATATACTTGAAAGAACTGAAAATAAGGACATGAATGGACACTTGAACATGGATATTTATGGTGGTAGTATTCACAACTTGCAATGGATGGAGGTCACATAAGGGCATATCGACTTATGAATGTAAGGGTGAACTGTGGTGTATGCATACAATGGAATATTGAGTAGCGGCAAGAAGGAATGAAGTTGTGAGGCATGCAACCAGATGAATGAACCTTGAGGACAGAATGTTGAGTGAAATAAGCCAGATATGAAAATATTATAATACCTCACTAATATGGACTAACTGTAATGTGCAAACTCTAAGAATTGAATTTGAGAGCATGGGTTGTCAGGGATGGCTTACTGTAAAGGTTCCTAGATTGTAAGCTCTTACAGCAGTCACATCTATTCCTGAGTTATTATGGTTACTTCTAAATTCTGAGATGCTAGGTACAACCTGGTCAGTTCCTGGAACATTAGGTATCTGTGTGGCACCTGAGACTCACAGCTAGAGTTCTGCAGCTATGAAAGTCAATCTTGCCCCATACAGCAACTGTTAAAAAAGCTGAAAAGGAGATTGGATTTCAATTAAAGATATGATTGAAGCTGATCTGTTTAGGACTAAGGCAAATCAGACTAAAGGGTAAAAGACAATATTGACAGTGTTTAAAAACTTCAACTTCTGTGTGAGGTCAAAGGAAGAGATGTTTATTTGGTGAAAAATGTATATCTTCTGTAGCACACTATCTAATTTAACTTGTATGGTCAGTTTATTCAAGCACCATAATTGCATAGGTAGTGAGATCTTGTTGGTTAGTGTGATGCCCTAATTCATCCCACAGTAATTTGGGCAGGCAATAAAAAAGTATTTGCAAAGCCCCCTTGAGGGACTTGGGGGAAATGTGGAAATTTAACTTCCCCACCCAGGGAACTCCTGATATTCTCACAAGCATCAGGGACTACAAATTTAATAGACCAAGCCCTTGATCTTGGGGCTTGCCCTAATGAAATACATTCCTGCAAAGTAGAAGCTAGGCCTACTTATAAATTATTCCTAAGAGTCACACGCAGAGAACCTCTTTTGTTGCTCAGATGTGGCCTCTCTCTAAGCTAACTTTGCAGATAAACTCACTGCCCTCTCCCCATGTGGGACATGACTCTCAAGGGTGAAATTCTCCCTGGAAACCAATACATGACTCCCAGTGATGAGCCTGGCCCTGCCATAGTGGCCTTCTTTGACCAAAAGAAGAGAAATGAAACAAAATAGAGTTTCAGTGACTAAATGATTTCAAATAGAGTCCAGAGGTCATTCTGGAGGTTATTCTTATGCATTATATATAGATATCCCTTTTTAGTTTTTAGTGTAGTAGAATAGCTAGAAGGAACTATCTGAAACTGTTGAACTGTAATCCAGTAGCCTTGATTCCTGAAGAGGATTATATAACTACATAGCTTTTAGGATGTGACTGTGTAATTGTGAAAATCTTGCAACTGATACTCCCTTTAGCCAGTGAATGGACAGATGAGTAAGAAAACAAAGACAAAAAGTAAATTAATAATCGGGGGATTAGGGGGTTGGGACATTTTGGGGGTTCTTTTTTATTTTTATTTTTTTTAAGTAACGAAAGTGTTCAAAAATTTATTGTGGTGATGAATACACAACTATATGATGATACTGTGAACCATTTATTGTACACTTTGGATTAAATGGTATGTGACTATATCAATAAAATTTTATTTAAAAAATGTATACTGATGCTATAAAATGGAATCTATTTGTTCACAGTTGACAAGGAGCATCATTTTTCCTACTATTTTCCTTTCATTCACAGGAGAGAATGCTATCTCCTTGCCACAACAGCCATTTCATAGGAAAGCAAATGATTTATTTGCCTTTTAAAACTCGTAAAGAGAGGAAGTAGATGAGAGGTTATGGGGCAGGGGATGGGGGTGGGGAGTGGGTGAGGAGAGGGATGATGAGGAGTTGTAGTTTAACGAGTGCAGAGTTTCTATTTGGGTGATGAAAAGTTTTGGTGACAGATGGTGTTTATGGGAGCATATCCTTGTAATTAATGCCACTGAACTGTGGAATTTGATTTTATATATATATATATATATATATACAAACCACAATGGTGTATATATACAACCACAATTTTTAAAATGAAAAAAAAAAAAAAAGCTCCTTTTCCCTACTTCAATCCCCCTCATGCTCTCATTTGGCATGGAAAAATTTGGAAACCATGCTCTTTCCCTGAGACGACTTCTTCCAGAATTCAGTTTTGTGTGACACAGAGCTCTGAGACATGATACAAGTGTGGCATTACCAGTGTGTGCTTGGAGCACATGTTTTGCTCTCCAGCCAAGACTGCCTCCCCTCAGAAGGAGTGCGCATTTTTGGTTTATTAAAAACAAATGTAATAAAGTTTTACCTTTTAAGGAGAATCTCAAACTTCAAACCAAGAAATACAAACCTGACCTCAAATTTAACTTCCACTAATTACTAGCTGTGAATCGTGGGGCAAGTTAATCTCTCTGTGCCTCATCTGCAGAAAGAGGATAATTAAAACTCTTACTTCAGACTTTTACTTTGAGAATAAAAATGAAATCATAGGAACCCAGTATGGAATGCACGATGGGACAAAACAATCTTACTGTATTAATAATGGATGACAACCTTACTGAAAGGGGTGGAATAAAAAAGATGGCAACCTAAGTCGTTTTGGAAATGGGTAGAATCTGTAACACAAAAGGCGAAAGAAATTGGAAATAAGAATTGTACTCTAGATGACAAGGTTTTTCCCCACAAGGATATGGGTTAACAATTATGAAATCACTATGCATGTATACTTTTATTAAACAATGAAGTAAATGAATGGTGGATGGTGGGGGTCGGGTTTCTCACCTGGACTGGGAATTTACTGATGAACAAGGGGAGGGCAGAATGACGCATGTGGTCATGGATTAGAGTTGGAGACATCAGTATGAAACTCACGTTCAGCTTGATCGAGATACAGAAGGTTACATATAGAAATATTTATAGATGTGTGTACGTACTGAGGTGAGTATATACACATATTTCCTTGCTCTGTCATAGGGTCTAGAAGCAATGAGACTGCAGGAGAAATGAGCACATTCAGGAAGCAAATATTGGCTTAATGCCATTCTCCAATGGAGGGAACTGGGGATCGTAGGAGAAATGGTTGATTCAAGGAGTGAACGAAGAAGATGAGACTGGAGCATTTTGTGGTGCCAGAAAGTATGGATGTATACAGAACAAACCTCACAACATGGGGATGCATCAAAGAGACGCAGGAGCCAACTGAAAAAGCAACCAAAGGCCAAAGCTGGAGTAATTTGAACAACAAACATATTATCACTTTATAACCCAAAGCATACAATACATACATAAATAAAATAAATAAGATAAAATAAAAACATATAAAGTAAGTGCCATTGGTCCATACTGGTGTAAAGATTAAATAAATAAATAAATAAATACATGGGGGAGAAGAGACACATCTCCCATGTAGAAGAATTCCAAATAATTCCTGTAGAGCATAACTGCTCATTCCTTCAGTGTGGGCTGCTCATAGTGACTTCCTCTAAAAGAGTACAGCATGCAAAGGGGGGACAGTAACTGTACAGTGGAGAAACCTGACAAATGTCACCCTGTCCAGGTGGCCAAGGTCACCATCCACAGCGATGTCACGTGGATAGTACACATCATGTACTCGTGATGTGACCTGATGAGAAAGGCACCTCACCCCTGAGGTCTTCCTCCAAAAAACTCATAACCACGTTATCATCATGGTGAAAACACTGGACAATCCCAACTCAGGGACATTCCATGAAGTTCCTGACCAGTACACACCTCAAAACCATTAAGGTCATTAAAAACAAGGTAAGTCTGAGAAACTGTCACAGCCAAGAGGAGGTAAAGAAGACCTGACAATTCCATGGAATGGGGTGTCCTGGATGTAATCCTGGAAGATAAAAAGTATATTTGGTAAAAACTAAAGAAATCCAAATAAAATGTGGACTTTAGTTAATAAAAATGTATCAATATTGGTTCGTGACCTGTGACAGATGTCCATGACAACGTGAGATATCAATAGCAGGGGAAACTGGGTGAGTATATGGAACCTCTCTGTACCATCTTTGCAATTTTCAACTATTCTAAAAAAAATAAATTGTATTTAAGAAGTAAATGATATCTTTTAAGTTCTTATCCAGTGAATGACATGTAGTAAAGTATCCAATAATATTCATTTCTGTAACTATCATTACTACTATTGTTCAATTTTTACTAGAAGAAATTTAAGAGAATACTTGTGTCTTAAACTTAAGCCTATTTTTTATGAAAATGATTAGAGAAGGACTAAGAAGAATATGCTGTGAAGCATGTCTATTAATTTCAAAGTTAGAGGATTAAAATAAAAGAAAATAAATATTAACAATAAAAACCAGGCTAGTTCATAAGGCATGCATAAAATAATGGAGTGAGAAAAACTAGTTTGTTTTAGCTGTAAAGACTAAATAGGAGCATCTATTCAAATTTGACAGTAAAATGCAGCATTTTTCTGATACTTACACGTACTGCTAGAGAGGTACTAAAAAGACAATGGCAAGTAGCTCATTCCTCTTCCCCAGAACTGAGCTACATTTTCTGCTATACGTGGTGTTAGAAGAAAGACCATGGGTTATTGTGAAGATCAAATTGAGTTGATGCATGTTAAGCAACCAACAGAGAAAATGGCACAGTGTAAGTGTTCAATAAACTGGCTGAATATTTATTTCTCCATGACCTTGCAGGCAGGGCTGCAGTAATCCTACCCACTTGTTTTTGCTCTGCCTCACTTCCACACACCTGAGGTTGGCCCCAGGCCTAATGTCAAGCTAAACAGATGTTATTTCCATTCTCTCCTCTGAGTCCTTTCTCCTTCTTCCCCTTCATATCCGGGGCTCCAGCCTGTCTCTCCTGGGGACCCAGCACCCTCAGACTCTTTCCATTGTTCTCCAGGAAAGAATGTAGGGCCTGTTCACGTGATGTGATTAAATGATTTAAAGCCACTTAAAAAATATCCTTCCCAAGTGTGCTTGTCCCCAGAGAATTAGTGATCTAAGGATGCAATTTTAGATTTAAGTCCTAGGTGAGGGCAAGTGGTGTGTGTGTGTGTGTGTGTGTGTGTGTGTGTGTGTGTGTGTGTGTGTGTGTGTGTGTGTGTGTGTATGTTTGGAGGGGGATGTTAGGGGCACAGTGGGTAGAGAAAAGCACCATGGGTGGGTAAAGCCAACATATTCCAGGCTACTCTGAAATCCGAATGAATTTATGGCCGCCTACACTGAGTTAAGACTAGGCTCCAGGAATCTTATTTTGCTTTGCACCCACCCCAGTTTGCTTTTTCTAAAAAGCTGTTTCCTGAGTCAGATGCCCAGGCGTGAGTTTGTCTAAATCTCTCTATTTATATATTTCTTATCTCTCAAACCTTTTCAAAATGAATAATAACACGTATTTAAAGATGCATTTAACTTTTCATAGTTATTATATATATATATATATATATATATATATATATATATATAAACACACACATGATCTAATTTTATTCTCTAAATAGTAACATGAAAAGAGTGATATAAATAAATCTGGCCCATTTTATGAAGGAGCAAACAGACCTAGGAAAAAATCCTACTTGCTTAGGTCCAAATAACAAGGACAGAAATTTGGGTCTTTGAAATTTAACTCAGGAAATCAGATTTTGCTTCCTTTAAGGTAAGATAATGAGCTAAGCCTTAGAAATAAGTAATTAAACTTTTGTCTCATTTGACTGATGAATCTTAAAACTGAAATCCCAATTATAATATCCATACCACAACTTTTTACTATTTGATTTTCTTTCTAATGCTATTTATATGCTGATATGAATGTATGTGTTCTTGCTGTAAAATTTTGCAAGGCATGACTATGGTTTTGACTGTGTGATACACTATATGCATATATAAACAGAATTTCAGTAGGCTTATTTGCCTGGCTTCTCTCTGTGACTTCTGGGAAATTCAGAATAGTGTGCAAACACAAAAAACTTCTAGATTAATATAAAATGTAATACAGCATAAAGAACTACATAGTTATGACCATTTGACTAGTTTCTTAGCAGTCACCTATTACAGATTTATGAAATAAAGAGCATCAGTCTATAAAGCCAAGTAGTAGACTTTCTCAAAAGTAACTTACAGAATATAGTATATTCTGATTTGAAATATTAGAGCTTAAAAGAATAATTTCAGATTCCATTTCAGGCTATGATGAAGTACTTGTAGGAGACCAATACTCCCACCAAGAACAACTAGAAAAGCGGAATAAAATGTTGAAAAGAAGGAAGGAAGCAAAGAAGCAAGCAAGCAATGAAGGAACGAAGGAAGAAGAAAAATCTGTTTGAAGATATTGGTGAACAGCCAACACAGCCAGGGCTTACGTGGCCAATCAAGGTTCCTGAGACTAAGAACATGAGAGAGGTGAGCCTACATTGTACAGCTGTCTTTTTGTTTTTGTGTCATTTTTTTCCCCGCTGGAAGCTTTGTCAATTCTTGGTAGTAAGTGGGTGACTAAGAATGAGGCAGAGGGCCTGGGCACAAGGCCACCACTGGAAGGAAAGAGGCAATCTCATGGTATTGGAAAGACAAGTTGGAATGTGAGGTTGCCAAGTCAAGCAAGACTTAGGGAGCCAAATCTGGGTGATAAAGGAAGTATAAGGAAGTGATCCTACACTTAGGCTGTTTCTCTCAAAGCATTTGCTAACATCTTGACTTGGAAAGGTGATTAAAAAAACACAAGGCAGAGGCTGCTGATGGGCAGGGTGCAGTGTTTTGCAGTTTCAGTGTACTGAGAAGAGCCTACCAAGGAGAAAAGGCCCTAGTAAACGCCTCAGGATCTCAGTTGGAGCCCCTGGAGAGGTAAATGTGGCCTTACAAAACTGTAAGCCAGTCTCAATTAGCTCAGTTTAATTAGGAGTAGATTAAGGTAATCTACCTAATTAATAATCTACCCCTAATTTATCTGCCTTCCTGATGATAGAAGGGTACCTTCTATGTACCCTGTCTGGAAAAAGATAACATCATCCAGAGCCTCTATAACTTATACAAAATGCTCAGCAATTAATAAAAAATTTCTAAGCATTTCAAGAAATAAAAGAAACAGACTCTCAGATAGTTCCAATAAAATGAGTAATAAAAATGTTTAAAAAAAAAAGACTACTGGAAGCAGTAGAAAGAATACTTAATGTTTATGTAGAGAAGTTGAAGAAAGCTTCACTGAGGATATGACATTTGAGCTGAAACTGGAAGGGGGAAAGGAGAAGAAAGGGCAAGGAGATGTCAAAGAACCAAGCATGTGACATTCCACAGGTCTGGGGCAGCCCTAGACTAGGGCCCCCGTTTTCTGGTTGTAGAATTTCAAGCTGGTAAATTATATTGGGACCTGTTTTGAGAAATCCTAAAGGCAAGGTCAGTGCCTTGAACTCCATCCCCTAGGAAACTAGTATGTAGCATGGTCAGAGCTGTGTTTCATGGACGTTGATCAAGAAAGCAAGTTAGGTGACTTGCAGTGTTTTAGAGACAGGAGCACTAGTTAGGTGACTTGCAGTGGGTCTACAGGAGATGAAGACAGCCCGAATTTATCTGTGGTCGTGGAGATGCAGTGGCAGGAGCAATATTTAGAACGGCACATAAATAGGATGGTGGTAAACATGGGGAAGTATAAAAAGAGCCTATACAATAAGTTTAACAGGGGACAAGTTGAGTTTGTAATACGTACAGGTCATTCAAATAAGAGCTATCTACTAGTTGCCTCCTACACACTTAGAAATAAAAGTCTGCACCTTAAAGGGGAGACCCGGGGACAAGGATTTGGAAGTCATTAGCGTGTAGAAGAGAGTTGAAGCTGGGCAGTGGATGAGGTCATGCAGGGAGAGCTTGAAGGGTGAGAAAATTAAAAGACTGAAACACCAAAGTTTACTGACCCGAGTAGTAAATGGAATGTTGGGGGTCCATTGTTGCTATCTCTATTGCTATGTCAGAGCTACTAGCAGATTGAGCTCCAGCATTAGACTTTATATTCTTCTCCAGGAAGCTGTTCTTACCTTGCTTGGGTTTCAGTTGTGTCCCTGATCCAGCTACCTCCCAGCCCTGAACTTCCCCTACCCTCCCTCAACTTCCTCATCTTTCAAGAGAGCTAAACACATCTGATCCAAAGGGTGTGAATATCAAAAGACAGAGTACATGAAAGTCCCTAGGGAATTAAAGCTGCAGAAGTAAAAGGTGGGGTCATTATTGTTCTCCTTTTCTTACTAACAAGGGAATATTGCCCACAGATTTTGGACTTTAATCTGGATTTGGATTTAGTTCCATCATTTAATACTTCTTTGACTTTCAGCAAGTTATTTAAACACTCTAAAACTTGCTTTCATTGGGATGATTCATTTATTATTCAACAAAAATGTGTCTGCTGCCTGCAAGAGTCAGGCAGTCTACTAGGCATAAGGACATACAAAACAAAACAAAACAAAAACAGCCCTCACTCAGGGGGGCTTACACTAATAGTACTTAGTTCATAAGGTTATGGAAAGGATAAAGTGAAGTAAGATATGGAAACAGTTAAAGTACATTATCTGGGACAAAGTAAACTCTCAGTAAATGTTAAATAATTGTATGATATTCAAGGCATTGGCCAAAGCTATGATCTCACTCTCTGCTTCCTAAGGATGTTTCTCAGTTGAGAAAAAAACTCGAGTAATGCATTTAAAAAATTAGAAATATGATCACCAGCTGCATTGTTTTCACTCATAAACTAACTACATGAACAACTGTTATCAGTTATAAATTGCCAATATTAAAGATGAAATATAACCATTCAAATATTTTTCATTAGCTTTGTTCATCTTGAGAAAAGAGAGTGAATCATAATTTAAACTGATCAAGTAAATTATTGAAGTTTTAATATGCCAGTGATTTTTCTTATTGACTATTTACCAGAGATAAATAATACCTTGCCAAAGTGTACTGAAAGACCTGAGATTAGCCAGGGGTTCACAGATGAGCTTTAGGCATCGTGAATTTCCTGGAAGCATGTGCCAACACGGGTGGACAGAAACATCTGGGGTGATAGCTTTCATCAGACTCCAAGAGGCCCACGAAACAAAAACTTAAGAACTCCCAGACCAAAGTGAATTTCCAATTTCCATCAAAGAAATTAAATGTGACAGAGAAGATAGGTTGTAACACAGCTAAATGAACTTCTCTTAAATAATTTTGAACTATAGAAGGGAGTGACCTGTTAGAAACCTAGAAATGGAAAAAGCAAGGGGTGACAACTTTTCAGTGTGTTGTCAAAATTGTCTGAAGCCCCTGACCTAGCACCCCAAGTATTTTGGTATTCCTGGTTTGTCCCTGGATTGAGACTGGGCCAACAGGCAGGAAAGAGTATTTTTGACTACCTGGCAATGACTTGGCTCATTATGTAACTTAATATTGATATCCTAGTTTACCTATCAATTTCCTGGGCATTTGGTTAAGTGATTAATTTCTCCAGGGCCTGATAGGTCATAAGTGAGTTGTAAAATTGAATCCCTATACATGCAGAGTGACACAGACCCTGAACACTTGATTCCCCAAAGGAATATAAACAGATTGTGGTACTGAATCTTGTTATTACTTGTTAAGTGATGGAGGCTGGACATGGTCTTAGGAAAATTCAGGGATATTTGCATTACTATGGTAAAGTTATATCGAATGGCCTATGATAAAGAAAATTTCCTAACTTTCTTTGGAAACTTCTAACTAACAAACAAACAAATAAGTGTACTTTTTGGATCTGGTTATTGCATATGAAAAGCATCAAACCAGTGGTTACTATAATACAGAACACATGGCTTGGACCTATTCCTTTAGTTTATAAATCATTAATTCATTCATCAAACTCTATTGGATAAAGAGATATGAGTCTTTTAGATTAGGAAAAGCAAAGGTTTTTAACCATATGGTGGAGGGAGAAAGTTAAAAAAAAAAAGCAAAAAGACATCTTAGAAGTTAAGGGATCAAAGAAGGGTACCACATATTCTTCAACATCTAGGGAGGAAAGGAAACAGAAAGAGACACTGGCATTTATTGATTCATGGAAGGGAAATTACTTTGTGTTGGTTAGGCAACTTCAGGCTGCAAGAAACAGAGAGAGGGGGCTTGATTTATGCAAGGATACAAAAAGAAGCAAGGAATCCAGGAAAATCATCTCAGCTACCTCCAAATCAGGGCCTCCCACCCCATTCCCATCCCCACTGGAACATCATACAGGAATGGAGGGTCACCGGGAAGCAAATTACCCTGACACACTTTCAGCAGCAGGAGTTATTGTCCCTAATCCAGTGTTTCATCAACATGGTGACTCTGCTTCTATGGGACCCAAATAATGGAATTCGCTGTCTCTATGCCTTTAGTTCAAATTCCCCACCACCACTACCATGATGAAATAGTATCTGATGGCTCAACCAGCAACCACCTACTGCAAACATTGACAAGCTAGAGCTTGCAGGCCAAATCTAGCAACCATCTGTTTTTGCACAACCCACAACACTGCTCCGGTGGGCTAGCATCACGAGCTGTGGAGACAGAACCCAGGCATCACCTCCACCACCCCCTAGCTCCCAGCACCTGCCTTCCCCACTGGTGGCCACGCCTCACTGCTGCCCATGGCCTGCACTGGTGTCCACCTACACATTGGGAAAACAGCTGTTGACAGCAGCTAATCACCAAAGGGTAGAATTTCAGTCAGAAGTCAGTGACTCAGGGAGTCACCCAGCCTCTGCCCAGCTTCCTAAGTTGAGAAAGCTGAGATCCCTGGGGAGTCCTGCCAGAATCTGAGTGTCACAAGGGTGGAGAGTGAAGCCGAGCTCATCAGAGCTGCCACACTCCCCCTCTCTACCCCACTCCAAGCCTGCCAAGCTGTTGCCCCTTGGACACTAACTCTTCTTCCCAAGACTGTCTCCACTGGAAGGCAACTGGGTGCAAAGTCGGCTCACCACCTTGGATGGCCCCCTCCAGGAAACAGGGGAAACAAGGCAGGGCAGAGCAGGAGTTCTCACTCTTGTACCTACATAATATCCTGGATTTTCTCTTGACCCACAAACTCTAAAATATCTACAAGCTGGGCCTTTACAGAAAAAGTTTTCTGACCCCTGGTCTAGCAGATAGAACATCAATTGGGCAGAAATAAAGAACTTGAACAATTCATAAGCCACTGAGTGTCTCATAAGTGGGACAGGCACCCATTCCTTTTCTCATTAGCTGTTGCCCAAGGTAAAGGGGTCATTCTACAGAGCATGGCACCCTGGAACTAAGCAGCCCCCTCCTCACAGAAGGGATCTGTGATTGTGATGACCACTATTAGGCTTTCCAAAAACGTCTGAGATCCACTGCTCAGCCAGTACATCCTTTGAAGGCAGGGGCTGTTTCTAGCATGACATGGAACCTTCTGCATGTAACATGGTTGATAGCATGTGGTAAGGGCACAATAAATATTTATTGAGCATCTGCTGTGTACTGAGCACTGCTCTAGGTGCCAAGATTACAGTGGTAACACAAAGTCTCCGCCCTCAGAGTGCTTCTACTCCAAAAAGCTAACATTCATAAATTATTTCACTTAATCCTCACGACTACCCAACATAAAATACTCAGCCAATAAGTGGCAGAGCAGAGGAGCAAAAGAATATCTAACTCCAAAGTCCATGCCCCTTCTTCTATGACTTGTTATTTTGCAGCATAGGTGCCTAAAAATTATGATGCAAAATTGAATGTGAATTAAGCAGCATTGTCAGGATAAGTGACCTTGGGAGGATGGCTGAGTGAGCTCTCCAGTCCTGTCCTCCCACAAGCTATACCAAAAAACAAGCAGAAACTGGCAGAAGCAACTTTGGTAGGAAATCTCTGTGGCGCCTTTACTGGCCCTTCTACCATCTCCTCCCCAACTCGGTGGGGAGCCTGCCTGTGCTCCCAGTGCCAGAGGGAGCACTTCTGTGCATATTGGGGTGCATGAATGTCTGTACCCATCCATTGGGTGGCAGCCTGAAGTGCTGATCCAGGACGCTCTTCCCTGTCTCCCTGGTTTCAGGACTTGCTCTGGATGTTGGAAGCAGCTGACAGGGCTGCAAAAGCACCATAACAAAACAGTCAACCTACAGCTGCCTGGAACAAAGGATCGTCAGCTGAAATATACACTAGAGCCTGGGACTGGAAGGAAAGACTGAATTTCCTAGGGGAAGTTGGGCCCATACCAAATATCTATGTATATGGACCATGGGTCATGCCCACAACAAGACTGTTTCGTTTCTGCCTCGATCAATTCTGATCGTGAGCAAGGATAATCTAAGCTTACAGACACATCCTAGCACCACATTGTGTTAGGGAGATTACTGGAGAGAAAGTAGGAGAAGTTTTCTTTCTGGATTTAGACCTGGCAATGGTAGCAGAGTACATTATATTGTTAATATATAAAAGCTATCATTTTGCCAGTAGGTTCCTATGGTCTCGTAAAACTTAACAGCAAAATCAAAGCTTATCATCACAGAATTAGAGACTTCAAATGACAGACCACTGTTGGCCCCGTCTGCCACTGCAATTATTACCTTTTGAAATTTACAGACATCTCAGCATTCCCTAAAAAAGAATTTGACCTAAACCAGAACAGAACTGTGGCTGTATTTCTAAATCTGCACAGATGCAGAAGAATAAGAATGACTCTGTATTAATAACCTATAGAAAACTGGAGATAACAATTTATTAGTTTTTCTGGTGGGATTTGACATGTCATTACATAACAAATGGAAGTACATAGACATTTTTCTTGTAATCAAACTGAATCACGTAGTTCAAAGACTCTTAAAACCAGGGATTCAGAGCTATACATTGGGTTTGAAACTCCCACAGTGTGAAGGATAAGTGGGGAAGTACTGGGAAAGTGTCTGTGGGATATTGTGACACAAACAGATATTATAGTGCCTTAGGACAGGACAGAATGAGCAGGGCCAGTGAATAAATACCATCAAGAATGGAAAGTGATGTTTCAGTGAAAGTGGTTTCATTATCTGACTCACCTAAAGAGAGCCAGCTCCTATCCTGTTGGGATGCCAAGGATTTGTCTTGAGATACTCATTTGATTTTATATCCTACACCTTCCATACATAGTCTTGCATAATTGCTGCACATATAATATTAGTAATGATTACCTTTGGGCATTAAAGATCCTAACCTATCACACAATAAATTCATGGTCGCTATATCATATTTACCCCAAGCACACTGTTTTTCACAATGATTGCCACACTATAAAGAGAAATAAAAATACTTTACCAAAGTATTCTGTAATGAGACCAACCTATATCCTGAGAACTCCACTTCATTATAATTTTAATGCATGTTTCAGTACAGATAAGGGCAATTTAGAGTTTGCTCACTAAATGCTTTTTAAAACATTCATGTAAAGTTGAGATTACATGAAAATATATGTGGGTGTTCATTTAGTTCTTTAGTCATACTTCTTAGTCCTATAACTTTTCCTAAATATTGCTCCATGCCATTAAAAAATTGTTAATTAGCACTGAAAAAAACTGCCAATTTTTCTTTTTATCCCTGCTCTTAAAATTTGCACTTGTGTAGAGAGAAAAAGAGAATTCTTAATAATCCTCACTTTGTTTGGTTACTCCCTGAGTTATTTTGGGGCTCTCATTTTAAAACGATGCATAATGCATTTGTCTGGCTCTAGGAGTTTGTTCTTTGAATTACAGAGACTGAAGAAAGGAGCAAATTACCATCACTTTAAATTCACCCAGATAATCCTCCTTCAGTCCAGAATTTTGAGGGAAATGTATCACACCTGGGAAAAGGTATCTTCCCAGGTTTTAGACAAAGAAGTATTAGTATTACCTCTTAATTGAACGTACAAAATTGAACCATTACAAAATGTCGCTTGTAATCGCCTTGAATCCTGTTTTCCAGCATCATCAGCTTAGAAGGGTTGACTCGAGGAGGGTGCAGGTCCAGTAACGATGGTGAGCGGTAAATCCTGAAATCTTTAACCTCTCAAGCCTCCCTTACCTTGGCTGAGTCCCAGAGTGGATTCACCATCTTCCTAACGGCCCATGAGGGAATCTCTGTAGCCAGTGGCTTTGAGGCTTCCGCGCTGGCACTGCTGCCCCACCTCTGGGGATTGGCCCTGATGAGGAGTTGCCATGCAGGTGACCCTGAGGTTTGCAGCTGGCATTTCACCACAAGAACAGGGTTCATCTTGCGCTAGCAAGAGGTGACTAGCTGGGGTACGAGGAAGGGCTCTTCTTTAGTAAGAGCTAGAATTTTATCAGAGCGCCCTCACTTGGCAAACACTTTCTGTTTTTCAGCTTTTTCCCCCCCTTTTACCCTACTGTGATTATTTTAATTAATTTATTTTAGCAACAATTTATTGTGAAAAAGCTCATATTATAGAAAAGTTGAAAGAATAGTATAATAAATACCCATATGCCTACCAAGATTCAATTATTAACATTTTTAGCATATTTGCTTCATTTATCTATATATATATCTATATTTTTATTTTGTTGAAACATTTTAAAAATAAGTTGCACACAACATGACATTTCACCCCCAAAAATGTTAGCATGAATCTCCTAAAAATAAGGACAATCTCCTATATAACCAAAATATCATTAAAACCCTTGAACATTAATAATAATTTCTTAATATTAAACGTCTCTATTCAAATTTTTCCAGTTGTCTTCCAAATGTCTTCTTTATCTATTTTTTTTTTGGTATGAGGATCTAATCAATTTTCATGCTGTTCTAGTTTGTTAATGCTGCCGGATACAAAACACCAGAAATGGATTGGCTTTTATAAAGGGGGTTTATTTGGTTACACAGTTACAGTCTTAAGGCCATAAAGTGTCCAGCGTAACATATCAACAATCGGGTACCTTCACTGGAGGATGGCCAATGGTGTCCGGAAAAGTTGTGTTAGCTGGGAAGGCACATGGCTGGCATCTGCTCCAAGTTCTGGTTTCAAAATGGCTTTCTCCCAGGACGTTCCTCTCTAGGCCACAGCTCCTCTTCAGAATGTCACTCTTGGTTGCTCTTGGGGCATTTGTCCTCTCTTAGCTTCTCTGGAGCAAGAGTCTGCTTTCAATGGCCGTCTTCAAACTGTCTCTCATCTGCAGCTCCTGTGCTTTCTTCAAAGTGTCCCTCTTGGCTGTAGCAAGCTGGCTTCTTCTGTCTGAGCTTATCTAGTACTCCAGTAAACTAATCAAGGCCCATGCTGAATGGACAGGGCCGAACCTCCACGGAAATTATCCAATGAAAGATCTCACCCACAGCTGAGTGATCACATCTCCGCGGAAACATCCAATCAAAAGTCTCCAACCCAATCAACACCAATACATTTGCTGCCCACACAAGACTGCATCAAAGATAATGGCGTTTTGAGGGACATAATACATCCAAACCAGCACACATGCGTTATATTCTATGTTTCCTTTTTTATTTATTTTTTCTTCTGCAGCAATCCCCATACCCTATTTTTTTCATGATATTGTCTTTTAAAAGAGATCAGAGCAGCTGACATAGAATGCCTGTGTGCCAGTTTGAATGTATTATGTCCCCCAAATGCCATTATCTTTGATGCAGTCTTGTGTGGGCAGACGTTATCAGTGTTGATTAGATTGTAATTCTTTGAGTGTTTCTTTGGACTGCGCCCCACACAGCTGTGGGTGATGACTCTGATTGGCTAATTTCCATGGAGGTGTTGCCCCACCCATTTGGGGTGGTCTAAGTTGAGTCACTGGAGCCATATAAATGAGCTGACAAACAGAACAAACTCAATGCAGCTGTGAGTGACATTTTGAACAGGCACTACAGCCAAGAGGGACACCTGGAAGAAAGCACAGGAGCTGCAGATGAGAGACATTTTGAAGACGGCCATTGAAAGCAGACTCTTGCTCTGGAGAAGCTAAGAGAGGACAAATACCCCAAGTGCAACTAAAAATGACATTTTTGAGAAACTGCAGCCTAGAGAGGAACATCCTGGGAGAAAGCCATTTTGAAACCAGAATTTTGGAGCAGATGCCAGCCACGTGCCTTCCCAGCTAACAAAGGTTTTCTGGACACCATTGGCCATCCTCCAGTGAAGGTACCCGATTGCTGATGCCTTACCTTGGTCACTTTATGGCCTTAAGACTGTAACTGTGTAACCAAATAAAACCCCTTTTATAAAAGCCAACCCATCTCTGGTGTTTTGCATTCCGGCAGCATTAGCAAACCAGAACACCTTGAATCTGGATTTATCTGGAAGTAAATTTTAATTTGTTTCTCTGTACACTCTATAGTATCTGAAAATTAGATCTAAAATTTTAAATAGATTCAGGATAAATATTTGTTTTTGTTTGAAGTACGTCATAAGTAATGGATGTATACTTCATACTGAGATCAAATTAGATCACACATACTTTTAAATTGCCATACTATTAGTGGTATGCATTTAATCATTTGGTTGAAGTGGAGAGGCTATATCTCATCGTTAAAAAGATATATTTTCTTTTCACAATTAATGAGTAATATGTGGGTAACCCTTCAAATCTGTATGAATATACTCTTTTCCCCCAAACTTTAATGTCACAATGATTTTAGCATCCATTGGTAATAATTCTTTAAAATCAATTATTTCATGGGGTTTTCAAAGCAGTGGTTTCCTAATACCATAACTCCTTTTATAATCATTACCTGGCATTCTTCTGTATGAATTTTCTCTCTTGAATTAGCAAGGTACTGCTATTTCTCCAAAAAGAAAGGAAAAATGTATAAGCTTTCCCTTTTATTAATAATCTCCTTATGGTGGATTGAATTTTGGACTACAGTTGAACATGTTCCCTTTGTAAATAGGATCTCTTGAGGATGTCACTTCAATTAAGCTGTGGCCCAAATGAACCACATTGGGCTTTAATACAGATTACTACAGTCTTTTATAAGAAGAATAAAATTCAGACAGAGAGAGAACTGGAAAAGATAACTGGAAAATTGACAAATATGTGGAAATTAAACAACACACTCTGAAACAATAGGTCAAAGATGAAATCAAAGGGGAAAAATTAGAAAATATTCTGAGGAAAATAAAAATGAGAACATAACAAACCAAAACTTATGGGATGCAATAAAGACAGTGCTGAGAGAGAAATTTATAACTCTAACTGCTTACATTATAAAAGAAAAAAGATTTCCAATCAGGACCTAATCCCACAACTGGAGGATCTGGAAAAAGAAGATCAAGCTAAACCCAAGGAGAGTAGATGAAAGGAAATAACAAAGATTAGAGCAGAGAATAATTAAACAGAGAATAAAAGAAAAACAACAGAGAAAATCAACAAAACCAGAAGTTGGTTCTTTGAAAAAATGAATAAAATTGACAAACTTTTTGCTAGACTGACAGAGCAAACAGAGAGATAGAGTAAGCAAATAACTAAATCAGAAATGAAAAAGGAGACATTACTACTGACCCTGAAAAATAAAAAAACATTGTAAGAGGATACTATGAACTACTATGCACCAAAAATTAGATAACCGGGATGAAATGGACAAGTTCCTAGATATACAAAACTTCCTCAACTCAAGAAAAATAGAAGATCTCAACAGACTGATAACAAGTAAAAAGATTAATTCAGTGCTCAAAAACCTCCAATGAAGAAAAGCCCAGAACCAGATAGCTTCACGGGTGAATTATAGCACACATTCCAAGAAGAATTAAAAACAGTCCTACTCAAAATCTTCCCAAAAATTGAAGAGGAGAGACCACTTTCTAACTCATTCTATGAGGCAAGCACCACCCTAATATCAGAGAAAGACACCACAAGAAAAGAAAATTACAGACAAATATCCCTCATGAAAAAAAGATGCAAAAAATCCTCAACAAAATGCTAGCAAACCAAGTCCAGCAGCACATTAAAAGAAGTATACATCATTATCAAGTGAGATTTATGCAAGGGTGGTTCAACATAAGAAAATCAATTAAAGTAATACATCACATTAACAGAATGATGGGGATAAAAAACACATGATCCTCTCAATTGTTGCAGTAAAGGTGCTTGACAAAAACAAACACCCACTCTTGATTGAAACACTCAGAAAAAGTAGAAATAGAAGGAAATTTCCTCAACACAATAAAGGGCATATATCAGAAACCCACAGCTAACATACTCAATGGTGAAATACTGAAACCTCTCCACCTAAGATTAGGAATAAGACAAGGATGCCCAGTGTCACCATTGTTTTTCAACATTGTACTGGAAGTTCTAACCAGAGCAATTAAGCAAGAAAAAGAAATAAAAGGCATCCAGATTGGAAAGGAAGAAATAAAACTTTCCACCTTTGTAGATGACATGATCCTATATAGAGAAAATCCTGAAAAATTCAAACAAAGCTACCAGAGCTAATACACTAATTCAGCAAAGTTATGGGGTACAAAATCACCACACATAAATCAGCAGTTTTTCTATACACCAGTAAAGAACAATCAAAAGAGGAAATGAAGAAAAACATTCTATTTACAATAGCAACTGAAAGAATCATATATCTAGGAATGAATTTTTTTTTATTTATGAACTTTTATTGAGGTATATTGGCATACCAGATAATCATCCAAAGAGTACAATCAGTGCTTCATAGTATCATCATATAGTTGTGTATTCCATCACCACAATCAATTTTTTAACATTTGCATTACTCCAAAAAAGATTAAAATAAAAATAAAAAAAAAAAATAACACCTTACCCTCTTTCCCCCGTATTATTTATATATTTTTTTGTCTTTGTTTTCTTACTTATCTCTCCATATACTGGATAAAGGGAGTGCCAGTCACAAGGCTTTCACAATTACACCTCACACCATAAAAGCTATATAGTTACACAATCATCTTCAAGAATCAAGGCTATTGGATTGCAGTTCAAAAGTTTCAGGTATTTCCTTCTACCTAATCTAATACACTGAAAACTAAAAAGTGTTATCTATATAATGCATAAGAACAACCTCCAGAATGACCTCTGGACTCTATTTGAAATCCCTTAGCCACTGAAACTCTATTTGTCCAAGAAGGCTTTCTCAATCCCACAATGCCAGGGCTAGGCTCATTCCGAGGAGTCATGTCCCATGTTGCCAGGGAGACTTACACCCCTGGGAGTCATGTCCAACATAGGGGGAAAGGCAGTGAGTTCACCTGCTGACTTGGCTGAGATAGAGAGAGGCCACATCTGAGCAACAAAAGAGGTTTTCTTGGGCTAACTCTTAGGCATAATTATAAGTAGGCTTAGTTTCTTCTTTGCAGGAATAAGTTTCATAAGGGCAAGCCCCAAGATCGAGGGCTTGGCCTATTAAATTGGCAGTCCCCAGTGCTTGTGAGAATATCAGGAGTTTCCCAGGTGGGGAAGTTTAATATTTCCACATATTTCCCCAGTCCCTCAAGGGAGTTTGCAAATACTTTTTTATTCTCTGCCCAAATTACTCTGGGATGAATCTGGGCATCACATTACCCGGTACAAACCAATAAGATCTCACACCCTATTCATGGTTCCATGTAATTATGGTGCTCAAATAAACTGACCATACAAATTAAATTAGATAGTGTGCTACAGAAGATATAAATTTTTCACCAAATAAACATCTCTTCCTTTGGCCTCACACAGAAGTTGTAGTTTTAAAACTCCATCAATATCATCCTTTACCCTTTAGTCTGATTGCCTTAGTTATAGGAATAAATTTAACCAAAGATGTAAAAGACTTGTACATGGAAAACCATAAAACAATGCTGAAAAAATGAGAGAAGACCTAAAGAAATGGAAGGACATTTATTCTCTTGGATTGGAAGACTAAATATTGTTAAGATGTCAATTTACCCAAAGTCATTTTTAAATCAATGCAATCCCCAAGTTCCAACAACCTTCTTTTCAGAAATGGAAAGGAGTCAACATGTTTATATAGAATGATATGGTGTCACAAACAGCCAAAAACATCTTGAAAAGAAGTATGACATTGGAGGACTCATATTTTACAATACTGAGACTTATTACAAAGCTACTCTAATCAAAACAGTGTGGTACCAGCACAAGGACAAACATATAGACTTGTGTAATCGAACTGAGAGTTCAGAAATAAACCCTCACATCTATGGCCAACTGATTTTTGACAAGGCTTCCAATTCCACTCAATGGGGAAAGACTATTCTCTTCAACAAAATGTGCTGGGAAAAATGGACATCTGTATGTAAAAGAATGAAGGTGTACCCTTACCTCCCACCTTATACAAAAACAAACTCAAAATGGATCAAAGACCTAAATATGCAAACCCAAACTATAAAACTCCTAGAAGAAAACAAGGAAACATATTCAAGACCTTGTATTAGGCAATAGTTTATTAGACTTTATACCAAAAGCTTGAGCCGTAAAAGAAAAATTTATATAAATGGAATTTAATCAACATGAAAAACTTTGCACATCAAAAGGCTTCATCATGAAAGTAAAAAGACAACTTAGAAAATGACAGAAAATATTTGGAGAGCACATATCTGATAAGGATTTAATATCCAAAATATATAAAGAAATCCTACAACTCCACAATAAAAAGACAAAAATCCAATTTTTAAAATGGGCAAAAGTCTTTCAATAGATATTTCTCCAAAGAAGATATACTAATAACCAATAAACACATGAAAAGATGCTCAGCATCATTAGCCATTAGGGAAATGCAGTTCAAAACCACAATGTGATACCATTTCATACCCATTAGAATGGCTACTATTTAAAAAACAGAAAATAACAAGTTTTGGAGAGGATGTGGAGAAAAAGGAATGCTTGTTCATTGTTGGCGGGAAGGTAAAATGGTGCATCCACTGTTTAAGACAGTTTGGCAATTCCTCAGAAAGTTAAGTATAGAAGTACCATATGACACAGCAATCTCACTTCTACTTATATACCCAAAAGAATTGAAAGCAGGGACTTGAACATTTATTTGCATTATTCACAATTGCTCAAAGAGGGAAACAACCCAAGTATCTATCAAAAAATGAATGGATAAAACAAAATGTGGTATACAGATGCAATGGAATATTTTTCAGCCCTGAAAAAAGAATGAAAGTCTGTTACATGAAACAACATAGATGAACCTTGAGTGAAATAAGCCAGACACAAAAGGATAAATGTTGTGTGAGCTCACTGATATGAAATGATTAGAATATGCAAGTTCATAGAATCAGAAAGTAGAATACAGGCTATCAAGGGCCAGGTCGAGGATAGGGAATGGGGAGTTAGTGCTTAGTACAAAGTTTCTCTGTTGGGGTGATGAAAAAGTTTTAGTAACAGATAGCGGTGATGGTAGCACATTATGAATATAATTAATACCACTGAATTATATATATTTGAAAGTAATTAAAATAGGAAATTTTAGGTTGTATATATTTTACCGGAAGAAAACTTTATGGAAACCATACACAGTGAACCCTAAAGTAAACTATGGAGTATGGTTAACAGTATAATTATGATATTGTTTCATCAGTTGTAACAAAGGTACCACACTAATGCAAAGTGTTAACAGTAGGGAAACTGGGAGGGAAGGGGTATGTGGGAGCTCTGTTCTTTTTGCATGATTTTTCTGTAACCCTACAATTTCTGTAATAAAAAGTAAGCCATTCACGGTTTTCAGTATGAAAATGGCCTTAGTGATAATTTGGTTTTTTAAATTTCTTGTCCCGCTCTTCATTAATCTATACTTTCTCTAGCTCTCTCATCTTTTCCCTGTTTCTTCAGTTTTGAGTAAATAAAAGAAGCCAGAACCACAAAGCCAGGCTACATGAAAAAAGCCATTTCTTTAACCTTCATAAATTTCCCTTACATGGATCCCTTTCTTTCTCTTTCCCATTTTTGTTTTCCATCAACACATTCTTCCAACCACTCAGTTGTTTTACTTCTTCTTATCATTTGTTCTCTTTTTTTTTTCCAGCTTTGCCTACTTTTTTTTTTTATTTTGAGATAAATTCAAAGTTATGGGAACAGTTGCAAAAACAATACTAACCCCATACACAGAATTCCATCATACCCTGACCCCCCTCCCCCAATAGCTCAATCCACCAACTTTAACATGCTGTCACATCGCTATTTCTTTCCCTCCCTCCCTCCCTCCTTCCCTATCCATCATCCATCATCTATTGCTCTATTGTCTGAACATACAAGAGCTAGGTGCACACATCCTTGAACATACTCTATAATTCACATATACATGTCCCATGAACAAGAACATTCTTTTATGCAATGCCATTAAGCGCAGCTAAGAAGTACAAGAGACTCAACAATGATACAAAGCTTACATTCTATATTTCCTTTTCCTTATGTCTCAACTGTGTCCCTTTGAGCCACCTGTCCTCCATCCTCCAATTCCATCCAAGTTCATACTTGGCATTCAATTGTCATCTATTTAGACTGTCTTTTTTTTTTTTCAGTTGTGGAAACATATATACAGCCTAAATCTTCCCATTCCACCCCCTCCCTAGCCTTCCATTAGTGGGATTAATCACATTTAGAATGTTGTAATGCTCTTTCCCACCATCCATTACTAGAAATTTCCCTTCACCTCAAACAGCAACCCTACACTCATTTCTTAACTCCCCATTGCCCCTTCCCCCACTTCTCATAACCCATACTCTACTTTTCATCTCTATAGTTATATTCTCTGATAATTTCTTTTTGTTTACTGTGGGGCTTAAAATTAACCTCTTAAATCCATATCAATCTTGTTTTTCTTTGATACCACCTTCACTTCAATAGGACACATAAACTATGTTCCTATACTCCTCCATTCCCCCACTTTTATATAGTTGTCTAAAATTACGTATTTTATGTTGAGTTCAAAACCACTGATTTGTCATTAGAGTTTGTGTATTTTATATCATGTAGGAAGTAAATAGTGGAGTTACAGTTCAAAAATTATTGACTTCTATTTGTATTCCATTGTGGTTGGAGAATGTGCTTTGAGTATATTCAATTTTTTTTTTTTAATTTATTGAGGCTTGTTTTATGTCCCAGTTTATGGTCCCTTCTGGAGAAAGATCCTTGATCACTAGAGAAAAATGAGTGTCCTGGTGATTTGGGATGTAAGGTACTATATATGTCTGTTAAAATTCTCTACATCTCTTTCTCCTTTCTTTGTTTCTCTGTTGGAAGGGCTCCCTTTAGTATCTGAAGTAGGGCAGGTCTTTTATTGGCAAAGTTTCTCAGCATTTGTTTGTCTGTGAAAAATTTAAGTTCTCCCTCAAATTTGAAGGGGAGTTTTGCTGGATAAAGTATTCATTTTTGGAAATTTTTCTCTCTCCGAATTTTTAATATGTCATGCCACTGCCTTCTTGCCTCCGTGGTGGCCTCTGAGTAGTCACTACTTAGTCTTATGTTGTTCTCTCTGTATGTGGTGAATTGCTTTTCTCTTGCTGCTTTCAGAACTTGCTCCTTCTCTTCAGTATTTGAGAGTCTGATCAGAATATGTCTCAGAGTGGGTTTATTTGGATTTATTCTATTTGGAGTTCACTGGACATTTATACTTTGTGTATTTATATTGTGTAGAAGGTTGGGGAAGTTTTCCCCAACAATTTCTTTGAATACTCTTTCTAGACCTTTACCCTTCTCTTCCCCTTCTGGGACACCAATGAGTCTTAAGTTTGGAAGTTTTATTTTATCTATTGTATCCCTGAGATCCATTTCAATTTTGTCGATTTTTGTCTCCATTCTTTCTTTTGTTCTTTCATTTTCTGTTCCGTGGACTTCTAGGACATTGAGACATTGTTCAGCTTCCTCTAGTCTTGTATTGTGAATATCCAGAGTCTTTTTAATTTGGCTAACAGTTTCTTTTATTTCCATAAGAACTTCTATTTTTTTATTTACTCTTGCAATGTCTTCTTTATGCTCTTCTAGGGTCTTCTTTATGTCACTTATATCCTGGGCCATGGTCTTCTTGATGTCCTTTAAATCCTTTGCCATGTCTTCGCTCCTCGATTGTAGTTCTTTGATTAATTTTGCCAGGTACTGTGTCTCTTCTGATATCTTGATTTGTGTGTTTGGAGTTGGATTCTCCATATTGTCTAGTTTTATCATATGCATTAAGATTTTCTGTTGTTTTTGGCCTCTTAGCATTTGCTTTGCTTGATAGGGTTCTTTCAAGTTGGAAAAAAAAATACCAACCTAATTTTTCAGAAACACAGTTTGGTGGTGTACACTTTCTCTAACTAACCAGTAGATGGTGTCTGTGAGTCACCTATACCCCTCAAGTCAGTTCTCCACCTTGTCCCCACGGTGTGTGGGGAAATTATTCTTGTGGGGTTCAGTTGGAGAACTCAGTTTGGGTGTGTTGCTGGAGCCATCCACCCTGAATGTGGGGCGTATGTACGGATGGCCAGGGAGGAAGGACAGTTTTAATATTCAAATCCCCCAGGTTCCTGGAGATTCAAGGCCACCTCAAGAATCTAAGCCTTCATTTCATTTCAGCCCCAGACCCTCTCTCTCGCTCTCCCACAAACCACCGGACTTGGTGTAGTGTCCCTGGGTTCTCCGAGCGGGTGCCCCTTCCCAGCTGCGATCCTCCAGGAGCTCAGCCGAGGGAATGCCGTGGTACATCACCAGTGTGTGCCGCCCCTCAAGGGAAGCCCCGGGCCGCCGGGCCATGCAGCGGCACTCTCAGCCTGATGCAAAAATGGCCGAACAGGGCCTCTCCACACCCCCCTCCTCGCACAGTTCCTCCTTCCCAGCTCCAGAACAACTGGCGGGGCTCTGGGCTGTGGGCACGGCCCCGGGCAGAAGTTTATCCAGCCCTCCGGGGAGCCAACTGTTAGCTGCAGGGTTTCTTTCTGCTTCCGGCTCTCCCCTCTATTTCCCCAGACCCAAGGGTATCTGTAGCGGGCTATCTTCCAGGCCAGTCACCAAGAGGCCAGCCCAGCCCCCTCTTGCTGTGTTTTACTGCATGGCTCCCACTATCGCAACTGCAGCCGCTCCTGGGTTTTTCCTTTTTTTTTTTTTTTTTTTAAAGAGGCCATTGGTCTCCAAACGCCAAACCCTGGCTTCCCCAGACTGCTGTGAGGCTGCAGGTCTTCCAGCCAGCTTACTCACTCGTTTCAAATGCAGACTCCCGGTTTCACCAAGTATATGGCCCCTGTGGAACTAGGAGACCTCGTCCAGCTGGCGCATCGCCGTAACTGGTATTCTGGGTCACTTTCTGGTTTTTATCTAGTGTTTTTCACAGAGGTGTTTTTTGTCCTGTCTCACCTAGCTGCCATCCTAGTTTCTCCCATTTGTTCTCTTACTCATCATGGTTTTCATCTTTCTTTTTATAAAACTTTCCTATTTGACATTCCTTCTCATTGATTCCACCTTTTACTTTTAGTTAACCCTTCACCTTCTTTCCAGCTCATTACTCACTATCTCTGAATTGCTCTTTCGTCCTATTTGAGAATATGGGTTACAGAATCCAAATGCCAGGAATCTAATCTAGGTCTTTCTACCCACCAGCTATGTAAACTCTCTCGAGCTCAGTATCTTCGTGTGTAAAATGAGGAGGGTAATAGTACATACTTCAGAGGATTTGGGTGAGGTTTTAGCACAGTGACTAACATGTGTTGCTTAAATGTTAGTTGTTATTTTTATTATGTTTCCTTTTTTTTATGTCATAATTATAAAAGAACTCATTGAGTAGAGTTACATTTTTAAGCAGTCAAGTTTTCATAGAGAACAATTCCAGTATTGAGTATTGTCTGGGTCCCAGCAAATTCGATAACTTGAGGCAAAATTTAGAATTTAGAGAAATGGGCAGCATATACTGAAATGAGGGGTAGAGCAGTTCCTGGTGTTAGCAATATCAGGGAACCATCAGCAAATGAGGCCAGAAGGAGCAAGGAGAGGGCAAGGTGGAACAGGACACGGCCTTGGGTAGAGGGTCACATCATCGAACTCAAAGGTTCCAAAGGAAGACATTCTCCAATCTCGGCATCCTCCCTGCCATTGATCCCCGGGTAGAGCTCCCTATTAGCCTACCCAACACAGAAGGCAGCTTCCTGGGACACTTGGCAGTTGGGAAAGGATGGAGAAAGCATCTAGAGGGACAGGAACACTGGTTTTGTAGTGGTTCTTCTAGAGGAAGCTGGAGCTCTTGGTTAGTCTAAGTCCCATAGTGGTCATGTTATACAAGCTCAGTTAAGATTCACACCATTTCTATGTGCAATGAATTGGATGAATAAAAGTCTATATAAAACAGATTCCTGGTGATTTTAGTGATTATCTTCATCTTTAAATCTGAACTAGATACCTTACCATGAATTATTCCAGTCACTCCCTATATATTCATAAACACATTATGACCTAAGATTACAGCTGCAATTGCCATTTGATTTACATATTTATTATAATGACTACACATTAAGTGTTCCTTAATTAGATGATGATATTGTAACTAACAATCTATACCACTTAATTCATAAGGAAGTTCAGAAGCAAGTATTATATGTTAACTCTCAGATTCACACCTACAAACTCTGCCAACTTATTTTAATTAGCTCCTTCTGAAACACCTTGAGCTCTCTCCCACTCCTTCGAGTGAGGCAAAAATAAGTGTCTGTTATTTGAAGTATAAATCTGTGAATTAAATGTATATATATTTATCAAGATATAAATTCCTGGTGACTGCATGGAACCACTTGAGAAAGATTTAACTCTCTCAAGGAAAACCAAGTTTCCTCTTTTCTGATCATTAGAGCTAGATAATTTGCTGCATTTCCTACTTTTCTTGACTGAGGGAAGCTTAATGTCCAGCCTTTTATGCTACTATTTAATAATTACAATAGCAACGCTTCATTGTCATCCTCATTTTACTCTATTTCCCCCCATTATGTTTCAATTTTGATTTTCTTATTTTATGGCCTTTTAAACAAACTCAAAGTTTCAAAGGGTTTTTTTTGTGTGTGAGTATGAAATATACAAAAAAATGCTTTAATTTTTGGAAATTCTATATCAGGTGTGTTTTTATAAGCCATGTGAATGATTTTCTGAGTAGACACTGGTCCTAAAATTACAGAGCTCATTTCTTCACAGAAGATTGATTTTCTTATCAAATTATATCAAAATTGGTACCTTTAGCATCTATTGCTTTTCATTGAACTGAATTCAACCATAAGCTCATTTTCATGGTTGAACAATAATAATAGCAATAAACTATATACAAACAAACTTCCAAATAAGAAAGCATTTAAAGGGAACCCTCAAATAGTTCAGTGCAGAATTTGGTAATTCCACCCCAGATGTTCATGAGGAAGAAAATGGTTGTTGGCAAGTTCATCAAAAGGGGAGAGAAAGCTCTCTGGAGAAGAGCATTTCTCACTCACGCAATGTTAGATACATTAACAAAAATTTCATTTCTCACAGCTTCTTCATGTTGGCACTGATCAATATGAAACCTGTCCATCATATTAATAATCAAAAGAAATGCTCATACATCCAGAGCGATGTAGGCTAGAAAGTTATTTGAAGCTGCAAAGCTTTGATGAACCGGCCAGATGTTCCGTGATGAATTATTCCAAAGAAGGCAAAACCATTTCAAGTTAGTGCTGTGAAATCAGCTCTCCTTACAGATGGGAAGTGAAAAGGTGCTGAGTTAGAGAGTCTCTATAGATACTTCCATCTAGCTTTTGATACAGAGCATGCATGTCCATGACCCTCTCCTAACAATTTGCTTTAATCTGGAAGGATGACGTGTTAGACACTGAAATGTTATCAACTGCTACATTAATTCTCAGAAGGCAAAGCTTTTTGAAACAAGTGCAAGTAAGCCTCCAGGGAAAGTAAAAACCTGTCTCCTACTCAGCTGCCCAATCAAATGTGGTCTGCATCACAAATATCTCACTTATTGAGTACTTAATGCAACCCAATTCTTTCATGGTGCAAAGAGCTGAATGCTTTGAGAGCATGAACTGCTTGTAGCATTAGCCTATAATCCCGGTTTTGAAGACTTCCTATAACCACTCCCTAAACAAGAAGGGGATTGAGGATTAAAGTTTTATACCAGTAGATGGATTAAACTAAGATATAAAATATGCATTGGACAGTGCTCTGCTGATTTTGCTCCAAAAGAAGTTGATTATTTCAGGCTTCTCATGTCAAGATAGATTTTTCAGTCTCTCAGGATTGTGGATTAGTGGCTTTGATGCAGAAAATACCTTATAGGAAGAAAACAGCAGCTATTCCTTGCCTGATAAAATGCAAGATAGGAAAAGATCCATGTTTCCATTTTCTAAATGCTTAACTGTTTTCTTCATTATATTTATCAATAGGGAGGCTGGTTGTGAATTAGTGAGATAATTTCTAGCAGATAATAGAAGTTTATGCCATGTCAGAATCTGCCTATCAGGATCTGCCTGGCTGATGAATGTCAAGCCTTTGACTAATAACAAGAGAGTGACTTGCTGACTTGCTGCCTTCTTTCCCGACTGTTGATTAATTACCCCCATAGACAGGAGAAGATAAAAGAGGATTGTAGAGTTGACAGCAGCCTGCCTGGGCTGCCCTGTTAATTTGGGGGTGGGGGGCAGACTCCTTTAAGATTTGTGGATCTGGTAATCCAACCTCATTATGGTTTGTTTAAATGTAATTTCCTGGCTTTGAACTTGGCTATTGTTTGGGGCTAACTTTTTATGTATATATATGTGACTACAGGAAAGAGTTTCAAATAGATTTATAGGGATGGCTGGAAAGAATATTTGAAATCAGGAATATCTTGGAAAAACTTACTTTATCTCATGTTTTAGTTTCTGATCATGGCACAAATTTATGATCCTGATACTGGTTTCTGATTCTTAATTTGCTTTCCAGTTGTCTGTTTTAATTGTCTAATGCTTCATTTTGGGTTTTGCTTTCTGGAGGAGTGTTCAGCTCTAATTAGTTAACAAAAAGAGCAGGCATCCTAATGATCAGTATTATGGTGGGACAAATAATAACCCAAGAACTAACATATATTGAGTTCTCATACTAAGCAGGCAATGCTCTAAATGCTATGCAAGTTTTAATTTAATTCCTTTACTCCTGACAATCACTCTATAATACAGATACTCTTATTATCCCCATTTCACAGGTGGGAAAACTGAGACACAAAGAGGTACTGTAACTTTCTCAAGATCATGCAGTTAATAAATGCAGTTAATCTTGGTTCTAAGATTCAAACCTAGGATGTTTGGCTCTAATCCATGCCCTTTAACAATGCTATATAAGCAATAATGGAATTCTCTTTATCTTGAGACAGTATCTTGGCAAATTGCTAAAGGATTAATTTAAAATGTTTTTATACAATGTCTCTAGTGCTAACACTGTGCTGGGTGCTGTCAGGGGAAAAAAATAGTGTTAAATATAGTATCCATCGTAAGAATTTAGACATCTGCTGGATAGCTAAACATTAAACCAAAGGTGAAAGGTAAGACTGTTGTACTTTGACAAATATAGTGTGTCTTGTTTACACATATGCACATAAAAACATAAACACTCAGACACACTTGGGTCAATTTTTGAAAGATTATTGATCCCCCAACTTCTAATTATTTTAGATATCCTCATGACATAAAAGTAAATTTGACAAATAAAGATAGAGGGGATGAAAATAATCTCATTCCAATATGTTTAAACAAATTAAAGAGAGTAACTGTCATAAAGATAATATTTACATTAAAGCTAGCCTTCAAATGTTTGAATGAAGACCAAATAGCAAATATTGACATGCAAATCATTACCAAAATTTTCCAGGTTCGCATGGAAAATGAGTTAAGTAGAAGGAGAGCGTGAATATTCATAAAATGGAGCCATCAGATTTTGAAGTAGTAAAGTAGAAACTTCCAAATATGGCACACACAGCATCTGGGAATACTGATTAATGGACCTCATGGTTATGGAGGAAAATGTTTTTTAGTGAAAATTTATTGGCTAGGGTATAAAAAATGGGCCTAAGATTTCTTTCTCGGACCTATCTATTGAGAGCCATTAGAAAGGGTTCTTCACAATTCTTATAATTCAGGAGGATCGAAGCATGAAGAGCAGTATCCAAAAGTTAACTATTATAGAGGAGGAATACTGCCTATTGCTATTTTGTGTGAACTTCCAAGTCCAGCTTCATGGCTATGCTTTTAGATTCTTGGGAGAGAGGTGGCTACAAGTTAAAGCAGAAAGAGCAATGCAAATACTGACTCATTATAGAGATGTTTCTTTTTACTGTCCAGTGTTTTAGAATAGCCAGAAGGAAATACCTGAAGTTGTTGAACTGTAATGCCCTTGATCTTTGATAATGATTGTATAACTATATAGCAAAAAAGAAAAAAAAAAGGCAGATACCCATGTTTGTATGGATCTACTTCTGGAAGTTTAGTTCTGTTCCACCGATCTATATATCTATCTCTGACAATACTACACTGTCTTAGTTAACCTACCTCTATTGTAAGTCTTAAAATTGGGTAGAGTGCAATACTAGTGATCAATAGGAGGGAGGGGGGTAAGGGGTATAGGATGTTTGGCGTCTTCCTTTTTCTTTTTATTTCTTTTTCTGGAGTAACGCAGGATTCTAAAAATGATCATTGTGATGAATACACAAATATGTTATGATACTGTAAACCATTTATTGTATACTCGGGATGGATTTTATGGTGTGTGACTATATTAAAACTATGGTTAAAAAAATAAACAGAAAAAGCTAGAACTTTAAAATTAGGTCACAAGAAACACTGCTTTGGTGTCATGTAACCAAGTATAATCCAAAGGCAGAAATTCCTTTTCCATTTGAACAGAAACCACCAACCGCACAGCTTCAGCCCTGTGGGATGTCCCAGCCATGAGCAGTGGCACCTGGCAAGGCAATGGCAGTCCCTACTGCCATTAGGGGACTGTGCTACTCAATAACTCCAACCGTGTGCATGAAGTCATATGACACTAATCTTCAGGTTCCCAAAATACTTTGGGGTATGGTGTTCACCCTAGGCCGTTGGCGAGTTGGTAAGTAGCTGGTAAGAATGAGTGAAATCTGAACTGTTTCAAAATGGAATGAGCCAACAGTATTGGAAATGCCCTGTGTTGTCAGCTTTGGGCACCTATATATATAAGCTGTATAAGCTATGTTTGAAGACCAGTGTGATGGGAATGTTATTACAAAATCCAAAGATTCAAAACAAACAAAATAAAACTCCACTCAATTTTTTAAAAGATGATTTCCTGTTAATTTTTGTATTCTGGTTCTATGTTATTCAGGAATATTGTAAACACTTAAAGATGAACTTGGAGCTGAAATTGTAAAGTCAAAAATAGCTATTATGCAGCCAAAGTTCATTTACACATGTAGTCCTTGGAAAGGACATTAGACAGGCACAGAGTCTAGACAGCACCACCAACAGGGACAAACGTAAGTGCCCCGTTCATTCTTGCCCCCAAGTTGTAAATCTTTCAAGCTTGCAAAGCTCTCATAAAACTTGCAAATGAGAAACCAACCCCACAGAGAGAAAGAAATCCTTGGCTGTTCCAAGGAAAGAAACGCTGAAATTTTCAAAGGCTCCCTCGGCCCTGGGAGTTAAACGCCTCTGGCTGAACCTTCAGATCACTTATAAAAACGAGATGTGAAGACATCTCTTTTTATTTTGAATAACAGATAGGAATAAAACCACTCCACAGTTTGCAACATTTTCAACATCTTACTCTCAACAGTGATCGTGACCTTTTCTTGTTACCATATTCATTGATCATTTTTCTTCCTAAGGTTGAATTCATTATTTAAAGCTGATATAGATTCATAGCTGTTAGTCATAATTAGTTGCTTAAAAGAGTGTGTGGGGGCATGATTAGTGCCTCATTAGCACCTTTCTGTTTCTTTCAAAATGCTAGCAAGTTATTAATACAGCAACAAGAGACCACTTATGTTCTGGAAAGACTGACCCATATTAATAAATTAATTGTAAAAATTTATTTTGACCTTATGAGCACAAATTATTAAGCTAGAGATTGAGACGATGTGTTTTCTCTATGTGTAAAATTAAAGGAATACAGAAAAGTGTGTCATATCCTTAATTCCAATCAATAGACTTTTATTATATCCCTGCATCACACCTACCACTGTGATTTTTGCATTCAGGAAATAGTTACAAAACAGTGTAAGCCTTCCATGAGATGCATTATTATTAAGCTCGAAAGTTCAACAGTTCTGGGGAGGGGGCAGGAGGGGGGACTGGCTCCTCAGGTGGGGGGCATCAGGCTTCTAACCTGGGTCTGCAACTTAATACCTCACCTTGGGCTGTGTCCTTAATCTTCCTGAGTCTTCTTCTTCCTTTTTAAAATGCAAGAATTGAGGAAATTCGTGGAAAGCACACTTTTCGTTTCCTGGCTGCTAAAACAAATACCATGCAATGGGTTGGCTTAAACAATGGGAATTTATTGACTCATGATTTTGGGACTAGGAGAAGTCCAAGGCCGAGACATCAGCGAGGCAATGCTTTTTCCCTGAGGACTAGCTCTCTGGGGCTGGCTGCGGTAATCATTCATTGGTCCTTGGCTTTTCCTTCACGTGGCAGTGCAGCTGGTGGCATCTTCTCCTTTCTCCTCTGGATCCTGCTGACTTTCAGCTTCCGGCTGCCCCCCGCTCCCCGTGGCCTCTCTCCATGTGGTCTTCTCTAAACCACCCCAGTAATAAAGACCCAACCTGATTCAGCTGGGCCACACCTTAACTGAAGTAACCTCCTCAAAAGGTTCTATTTATACAATTTCTCATCCACAGGGATGAATTAAATTTAAGAACATGTTTTTTCTGGGGTAACATAGCTCCAAACCACCACACACACCTAGCACAGGGCCTGACAATAAATAGCTTTGGCAAGAGAGCAGTGTGGGGCCGAGTTTTACTAGGAAATATGAGATGTGCCCCTTTTGTAAGATTAATGAAATATCGAGTCCAGATCTAGTGGAGTTTGGACCCTGATCTCTACCGATTGTCTCCTCCCTTCTGGGTATTGTGTTCATTTTCAGGCTCACCGACAAGTGAGAGACATTGATGACAAAGGATGCCTGGCAGCCAGGACCTCAGCAAAGGTTTGCTGAGGATTCAATAAACTAATACATGAAAAGCAAGTAGCAGATGGCCTGGCACATGGTACACACTCAATAAATGTTAGCTATTATCTTTGTGGTGGTTGTTATCATGAGAGTCTGATTCAAAATAGGCATACATAATATGAGCATATTTAATGAGGGAACTTATGATCGCCTTCAGCTATCTGAAAAGCTGAGCTATAGCAAAGGGTAGTGGAAAGGATTCATTAGGAGGACAGATCTAGGGCCTTTTAACCAAGAAAGATCTGTATTCTACAGGGTAAACTCCTCTATGATTTTAGTTACCATTAATTCAATGGACCACCTTGAAACACTGTGAACACTCTCTCTCTTACATCAGAAAGGCTGTCACAACACAAAGGAGTCTGTTCCTGATGACTTCTGAGACCCCTTCCACCTGGCACAGGATAGCTGCTTAGCAACTGTGGATATATAAAAAATAAATGAGGTAGCATTCAGGAAAATCTGCAGGGGCAATAAAAGGCAATGGTTCTTCAATAAAAGGCAGAGTAAATTCTTAATTTAAGGCATTAATGAACACCACTTAAGATGGCTAACAATTAACAACATCATTATGAGTTCTATGTAGGGAATAGGACTTTCCAAAGAGAAAAAAAGTATAACTAAAGACTAATTTGGCACCTAGTAGGCATTTAATAGATTGTGTTTTGTGTTTTTTTTTTTTTTTTTATTTGAGTGAAATGGAACAATAAGTTGAGTAGATGTATTGGAGCTGCAAGGTTAACTAAGGGTCTACAGTAAGAGAAGTAGGGGTCAGATTATTGAAGGTTTTGAGGGCTAAGATAAAGATTGTAGACTGGGGGAAAGAAAGGAGGGAAGGAAGGAAGGAAGGAAGGAAGGAAGGAAGGAAGGAAGGAAGGAAGGAAGGAAGGGGGAAGAAAGGAAAGGAAGGGAAGGAAAGAAGGGAGGGAGGGAGGGAAGGAAGGAAGAAAAAGAAAGAAGAGAAGGGAAGGGAGGGAGGAGGAGGGAAGGGAAGGGAAGAGGGGAAGAGAGGTGAATAAAAGAAAAGAAAAAATAAAAGACAAGGAAAGAAAGAAAGACAAAAAGAAAGAAAGAAGAAAAAGAAAGTCGTAGAATGTTTCTGATTAGGATTTAGCAAGTTAAAAGCATGATTTTAGGAAACATTTGTAGCAGTGCTTGGAAGTTTACAAAGCATATTCACATATGTGATCATCTAATCTTCACAACCCTGTGATCAGTAGAGTCCTTGTTATTATCCTCACTTTTGAGAAGAAAAATGGAGGTTCAGAGAAATGAAGTGCCCCACTGTTATAGAAATACTATTACATGACCTAAACCCATTGTTGTAGTTTCTTTAGCTGCTTAAGAAAATACCAGGCAATGGATAGGCTGAAACAAAGGGAATTTATTAGCTTGTGGTTTTGAAGCTGTGAGAAAAGTTCGAATCGAGGCCTCATCAAGTTGATGTCTTCTCCTCGAAGACTGGCATTCTGGGGCTGGTTGCTGGTGATCCACGGTCCTGGGCTCCTCCGACACATGCCTCTCCTTCCTCATCTGGTTACCACTGATGTTTAGTTCTGGCTGCTCCCTCTGTGACTTTCTGTCCGACTTTCACTCATCTTATAAAGGACTCCAATAACAGGACTGAGACCCATTCTGATTGAGGTGTGACACACCTTAACTGAAGTAACCTTATCAAAAGGTCCCTACCTAAAATGGATTCACAGCTACAGGAGTGGACTAAGTTTAAGAACATGTTTTTCTGGGGTACATACAGCTCCAAGCACCATACCCATGTCTTGTGATGTCCCACGTTGTATGATTCATCACATTGCACCACAGAACACAGAAAGGCTTGCAGAAGGGAAGATGAATTTCTCACAGTATTTGACGGTTCAGTAGCAATATTCTTATTTTGCTGAAATAAAATAATCACATTGTGGTAATATCTGTCCTATTTCTATAGTATTTGCTGCCATACTTTTGGTATTTTTTGCTGAACAAATTAGATGTTACTCTTCCCTTCCTCAGTTTCTATCAGTATGCTTCTGTATATTCATCTAGCTTTTTGCCAAATCCCTCCCAACCAAATTCTCCAGGATTACTATTGTATACCCAAGTTTTGTTATGATGATTTTATAACACAAATTGGTTAATTTTAGAATTCTAGGAGAAAATGGATGTGTGAATAACAATAATGGCTAATGTTTGTTGTGTGTTACCATATGAATCAGGCACAGTTCTAACTACAGGCACACCTCGGAGATAGATATTGCAGGTTCGGTTCCAGACCAACACAAAAAAGTAAATATCACAATGAAACAAGCCACACGAACTTTTTGGTTTCCCAGTGCATATAAAAGTTATGTTTACACTATACCATTGTCTATTAAATGTGCAATAGCATTATGTCTAAAAAAAAATGTACAAACCTTAATTAAAATGTGACTCAGAGACACAAAGTAAGCACATGCTCTAGGAAATACGTTACCAATAAACTTGCTCGACAGAGGGTTGCCACAAACTTTCCATTTGATAAAACACAATATCTGTGAAGTGCAATAAAATGAAGTGCAATAAAATGATGTATGCCTGTACTTTTTATATGTGATAAGCAACTTAACACTTGCAACACCCTTGTAAGATAAGTACTGTTAATATTCATGTTTTACAGATGAGGAACCCAGGACCCAGAAAGGCTAAGGAATCCCCCCAAGGCTGTGTGAAGAGGCAGATCCAGGGTTGGACATAGGTGCAGTGCTCCAGTTCTCATGTGGATAAACACAACACGGCCCCTGGGAGGGAGAAAGGACTTGTAATAGAAGTAGCAGGTATGTGTGTGTGTTTGAGGGTGGAAAATTCGGAGAACAACATGGAGTCTGCCAGAAAGCCTGGCCTGTGGGCCAATCTCTATAGACTTGCATCTGAGCTTTGTGAAAAGAAGAGCCACAATGCAAAACTGAAAATGCAGTGCTTATACAAAAATTGCTGTGAGACCTTGGGATTACACACAGCCTTCTGTTGGGATCCTGGTGACTGTTCAGCACAGTGTGTGTTTGTGTGTTGGAAGGGAAGTATTACCCCCTGCAGGAGAGGTGTCAGCGGAGCCCAGTGTCAGAGGCCCCCAATAGAAGTGGCAACGAGCAGGTGGGAGACAGCACAAGCTGCAGTGCTAGGAAGAGAACGTCTTTGGAATCCACTGGATGGCATCACCAAACGGAAAGGGCAAGAAACAGTGAATTTTCATGTTGCCCAAGGGTATTGTTTGGCATCATCCAAGGGGCACTTCTTGGGAACTTCCAAATATATTTGGTAAGTCTCTGGAGGATGATGAATCATGAAGTCACGTAATACTTGCCAGAATGCAAAAAGTGAAAAACAGCTGTTATACACATTTCAATCAATATTCTTATACAATCACAGAGAACATGTTTCCATTGTTCATGATCACTTTTTGTGCTGTGGAACACCGCCCTATCCAGTCTCCAGTTTAGTGTTAAAGGCTGACAAACACAACAATAAATCTTTAGTACTAAGGTAAGAAGTAGTTGATAAAGTATTCATTTTCCAAATTAACAAAAAATAAGAAAAATGATTCTATCCAAAGACCTTTTTCAATGTGAAGAAATCACCTTTTTAAGAAACAGGTATTGTTTGTTGACATTGACAGGAAAGCTGAATTTTGAATGGGAACACAAAGATTTAATAAACTGCTATGGAATTATTTCTTGACCTTTGGCAAATCTAGATAAATCAGGAAGTTTGAGTAATCAGTTTTTAGAAATAATTTGTCAGGTACCTACAGGAGACATGAGCACTACTGCTGTCATCCCTGGGCCCAGCAAACCATGTAAAACTTCAGGGACTCAGCAGCTGGGCCTCTCCAGTAACCAACTGTTCTTGCTTTCCCCGGGAAGTGCCAAGTGTAAGCAGAGCCTGTGTTCCCTGAGGGTTGTTAAATGAAAACTTCAAGCTGGAGGACATGCCAAGGGAAGAAGGTGGCGGGGACACATGAAAATAAGACAAGGGAGTTGGCAGGTGCCCTGTGATAGGAGGGGAGGGTGCCGCCATGTCTGCCTAAAATATCCCTCCCTCACTTCTGTCGAAGCACCTGAAATTTCCCCTTCATGTATTTTGCTAGGAAAGGCACTGCCAGCCAAGTTATTAAAACTTAAATACATAAACCCTTGGCTGAAATCAACCTTAGAAGCAGAGACATCCTCATTTGCTGAGAACAGTCACGGATTTTGTCTATTGCCTGGCTTCATTATTAATTAATTAAGTCTCCCGGTTTGGAAGATACTTTTTGTGGCCACATTAGCTAGTTTCTCATCACCTAGGCTAGACCCAGTAAATTAGGTAAGACAACAGCATGATAAGGATGGGAGGAGGGTCAGCTAGGCATCTGAAGTGTGGCAGAAGGGGTAGTCCAGGGACAGACATTAGACTCCGCCACGTTAGACCAAAATAGATGAAGAAACTGGAACCTATGGAAACTAACTCTTTTGAGTGAGGATCAGGGTGAGACTGGTTGGGATCAAGACAAATTTGAGGACTGATAAATTCATTGTTAGGACCTAAAGTGATATTAAGCAATATTCAGGGATGTGTTTTATATATTTTGATTTAGTTGTTTTCACCAATCTTTAAAATTCTGGTGTTCTACTTACTATTTTTATGTGGAGGCCTATAAAATCTTAAGTGAGCTAAAATTAACTTTTCTTTGAGAATTTTTTGGAGAGTTTTACAAAAGTTTGCAAGAAAAATAGGAGGTGAGATATTCTAGGGTGTTATAAAACCAGAATTTGGATGTGCAAGGATATCCACAGTGACTGCTGGACAGGTGGACGCAGGCTTTGTGCCCACGTATGAGAAGGGGAACAGGTAAAACGTGCAGCACCTAAAAGCAACAGATGGGCTGTGTACATCTCAGTATAACTGATCTTAAAAACACAGTGCTCAAGGAAAATTGAGACTCAGATTAATCTATTTAACGTCAATTTGCCACTCACATAAATTTAAAGTTTATTCATTAAAACAACTGCATGTTTTGCAAGAATGATGGAAAATTATAAGACTCACATTAAATAAAATAGAATAATTTGCTGGTGGTGGATGGGTAGGGAATGGACTATAGGAATAAAAATAATAAATAAATGACTAAAACATGAGCCTGGAATGTGGTGGGGAGGGTGATAAAACATTAAGATAGACAGTCACAGTTTTAGTGGAATCTACACGTTATTTTTAAAGCTCGCAATCTTCAACAGAGAAGTCACGTTAGATCGAAGGTATTATATAGGAATGTAGGAATTATTAACAGAAAGGAAGGTGAATTTAGGAAGGGAGAGGAGAGATGTAGTATGAGACATAGAGGAGAGCCTTTGCTGCAATTTTGGGGTGCTATGTTACGAATTCTAGCCCTAGATTTGCACTGGGAAGACGGTGGACCCAAGAAAGGAAATGTCAAAAGCTTATAGACAGAAGTCAGAAAGACCTCGAAGAAGCGTCAAACAATGAAACATTCCTCTTAGTGCATTAAGTAAAATAAATCCAAACAATCATCATCTCAATGAAGTTTTGAGGCAGAAGATTTTGTGAACAACAGCTGATAAAAATACATTTGATTTTACATATTCTGTGTTACAATTTTCAGTATGCAAAATGCTAGGGATAGTACCTTTATTTAGTGTGTTATTATTATGTTTTAATAAACATCAAAATATTTTAAATGTTTGTGCTGGTTTAGATGTATTATGTTCCCCAAAACACCATTATCTTTGGTGCAGTATTGTGTGGGCCAGAAATGTATTGGTGTTGATTGGGTTGGAGACTTTTGATTGGATGTTTCCATGAAGATGTGATCACTCAACTCTGGGCAAGATCTTTCACTGGATAATTTCCATGAAGGTGTGGCCTGTCCATTCAGCGTGGGCCTTGATTAGTTTACTGGAGTACTATATAGGCTCAGACAGGAGAGAGCTTGCTACAGCCAAGAGGGACACTTTGAAGAATGCACAGGAGCTGGGAAGAGAGGAGCTGCAGATGAGAGACAGTTTGAAGATGGCCATTGAAAGCAGACTCTTACTCCAGAGAAGCTGAGAGAGGACAAAAGCCTCAAGAACAACTGAGAGTGACATTTTGAAGAGGAGCTGCAGCCTAGAGAGGAATGTCCTGGGAGAAAGCCATTTTGAAACCAGAACTTTGGAGCAGATGCCAACCATGTGCCTTCCCAGCTAACAGAGGTTTTCCGGACACCATTGGCCATCCTCCGGTGAAGGTACCTGATTGCTGATGTGTTGCCTTGGACACTATGTCCTTAAGACTAACTGTGTAACCAAATCAACCCCCTTTTTAAAAAGCAGATCCATCTCTGGCATTTTGCATTCCGGCAGCATTAGCAAACCAGAACAATGTTCTTGTAATTTTTCTCATAATTAGAATCCCCAAATCCCGTTTTCCCCAAGAAATCTATAAGCTCCTCAACCTTAAATTCTTCTATCAAAGGATTTGCAGGAATGTAGCCCCTTTTTAGTTTGAAAAGTAATGCTAACCTATGATTCCTGTTCACAATAATGTCAAGGATTTTGAGACACCACACACACACACACACACACACACACACACACACACACACACACACACACAATTATGTTTGGTGTATATTGTGAAAGATAGAAATTATATACTAAATTATGGAATAGTTTCATACACTTTGATGATATTTTTAGGATCATAAAGGGATAATTGTAGATTTTGTAGAAAATTCACCTATCCAGAATGACACATTCCATTGCCTTCCAGATAAGTCAGGCTTTACAGTTTTTTTGGTTCCTGGTTTTATAACTACCTTTCTATTGCAAAGAAAATAGCATCCTACAAGTCTTAGACATTTTACTAGGCATTTTCATGAATGTCCCTTATTTAATCTTCACAGAAAATCTTTTAATATAGAGATTTTGAATCTCAGATGTATAGAAAAGTAGCCTGAAATTCAGATTAGCTAGTTTTAAGCCTATAGTACTGATGGCTCCAGATGTCCACATAGCAGGGGTCTGGTTGAAGGTTAGACTAAGACTGAGCATTAGATGTTTATGTAGAATACCATTTCCTTGTTGGTGAATGGGGCTTTATGGCTAAACCAAATATCATATGATGGCTTAGCTTAATGGGAATTTATTGGCTTGTGGTTTTGAGGTCAAGAGAAATTCAAATCAAGGCATCTGCAAGGTAATCCTTTCTTCTAGAAGACTGGGATTCTGGGGCTGGCTACCGATGATCCTCGGTCCTGGGCTTCTCTGTCACATGGCGACGCACGTGGTAGGCTCTCTGTTCTCTTCCAGGTTTCATTGACTTTCAGCTTCTGAGTGTTCCCTCTGGGGTTTTTTCTCTGTGAACTTCCTTTTAAGGCCTTCTGTAACAGGATTAAGACTCATCCTGGATCACACCTTAACGGAAGTAACCACATCAAAAGACCTATTTACAAGGGTTTATACCCACAGGAATGGATTAAGTTTAAGAGCTTGTTTTTCTGGGGTACATAGCTCCAAACTATCACAGGGGCTGAAGTAGAAAGGTGAAGCCCTCCAAATCACCCTGTGGACACTGCCACTGGCTGAAATTTGCTCAGCCTAGCCAGGATTAAAATCTGAATCTTCCTGACTCCAAAGGCAATGCATTTTCTAAAGAAGAGATCTTCTATTACGAAGGAAGAAATGGAGAATCATTTCACATGTTTTATGTAAAATCTCGACTACAGATATTATAATAGCTCTTTCTATAAAATGAGAAAATAAAGGGCACTTCCAGCTAACATTCATTTTCTATCATTTGAGGACAGTGTCATATCGAGATTCTGTGACAGATGTAAGAAGTTATCATTCCTTCAGCATTTCTACTCAAACAGATATTGTCAAGAAATGGTGTACAGCCTCCTGTTTCTGGGAGCTGTACATCTGCAGATTTCCATTCCATTTACCCACCAAATTTAGACCTTCATAGTCAAGGTCACTATCTTGATTAATGACTCAAAGGTTAGAAAGGAAGTTGCCGGCAAGAGAAAGAAGAAGCAGCAGGCTGCATGGGAAGGCAGGTGTCCACAGCCAGCTCACAAGTACCTCACCAAGAATAATACACTTCCCTGATGAAGATCAATGATGCGAATCGCAAGGCCATTAGTATTCGCTGGCAGTTCATCTTGAACGTAGAGATAGATAGCGCTGGCTATTTATTTGAGGAAAGTTACATGGCTTGACACATTCTCTGCTTCTCTTTTCCTCCAGAGGTTCTCTAACACCACAATTAGGTTAAATTACTGTGTTAAAGGCCAGCAGTCCAAAAATCTGGGTTTCTTTGTCCCTTGTGGCAATCCCCTTTGCTTTCTCATCATTTATCTTACCTAGGTTCTATAAACAAAGGGGTTAATTTTCTAACAAAACAATCTTGATAGTTAATTTAATAGCAAATACGATCTCTAGGCAGCCTTAGGATACTGATACTGGATAAGCTATTACACTTAATATTTTGAAAAGACTGAAAATAATACATGCTCTCAAAAAATGAGCATAATTCAACCAAAATGCAACCAAACAGGAGGCATAGTCTTGTAGTTCAGAAACTTATCTTGGCTTTTATTTTACAAATATTGAAATTTTTATTATCCATATTGTCATTCTCACATGTTTAACTATTATGATTGCCACATGGGCTCAAAATTAATTCGAACCAGTTTAACATTTTAACTGATTTCATTATAGTGCTCAAATTGGTTGTGCCTACCATACAGCCTTGTCTGAATGTGAAATAAAAAGAAAATCTACGGTTAGCAGGTGATAAAGAGGAGAGTGGAGTTCAAAAATGGAACTACAAAGGGCAGCAGAGAACAGTGAGAAGTGTGGAGGCAAAATGGAACAGAAGCAGGACTTGCTACATAATTTGTACAAAATAAAGATGCAAGACCTCTTGTTCAAGAATGATCAAGAATTAACAGTAGCACATTAAACCAAGCACAGGGTCCGTTTAAGCACAGGGCCCTGTGGAATTGTACAAGTTGCATGTCCATGAAGTCCACTCTGTAAAGAAGGGAAAAGGAATGTCAGAACAGCCAAATTCCCCCATGCTCTCAAGACTGTATCAGCTCTCAGACCACTATAGTACAGTTCACCTTTATGAAAGAGCCATCTTGTTTGGGTGTTATGAGCTGAAGCATGTTTTTTCTAAGAAATCCATTTTGCTTCCTTGGTTGAAAGAAAAGAATGCTCTTAGAAACCAGTACTCCTCTGGGCCAACCTTTCTGCTGAGTTTCAGCCTGCCCTCTATGTAGTTCATCTCCTGGAATCCCAAAGAACTCCTGAATTCAAGGGTTGATCATCTTTTTGTCATGACTTGCAAGAGCCCTTCTCAGTCTCTAAGGTCTACCATCACAAGATGAGTATATCCTATTGGTTTACATTACACATACAAATACCATTCACTTTACATCGCAATTGTCTTATATCTACACATATACCTTTATACAGTTTCTGGAGAAATCTTTACTGAGGAAAGGAGTGTATTCAGCTTCTATTCTGATCATTTGGAGCAAACAGAATCAGTTCAGCAGTCATAAATGCAATATCCATCCTTCTGGGGATGATCCCAGGGTTTTCTTGGCTCCTCAAGCTGCAGCATCCTCTCATCCCACTGTGCTTTCTCAGCTTTTATGCTTGTATTACATTTTAGCTTCCAGTTAACAATCCCATTTTCCCAACCTCCCGTGATCCTTAGCCCGCTGGTCTAGGGCAGATTTTTCAAAATGATCCATTGAAGCATAGGAAGAAAACCCAGCTTCTATTTATCCTGATTTTTAAAATCTTATCCTTTTAAAAAATATTCAGCCTTTGTGTTTGTTTTATGATGAACATATATAATGTTTTGTTTTATAATGTATGGTGAGCATTTATATAATTTACATAAAAATAAATGCACATATATAGAGGAATGTGCTCATTTATTTTTCAAGATAGGGGTGCATGGTTAAAATATATTGGAATAACATAGGTGCCAAGTCTTTGGAACACCTTTTTCTCTGAAGACCTGCTTCATATCTAATCCACCGCCTAGAATCATGACTATTTAATGTCAAAGGATTCCAATGTTCTCTTCCAATCCTCAGAAAGGCCCAGTTGGATGTTAAAATCAGCCCAGATTGAAACCAAAGTTTCTATGTCACCTGGCAACTTATTCTCCACTCCCAGTTCCCAGAAGAAAAGCAGTTCTACAGCTGAGTTAGATCTCTTAGTTAGCTCCTCTTCTCTGCTAATCCAGGCTGCTGACAAGCTCCTCTAAATTGTGACAGTACCACACCTTACAGGCTACTGGATGTCTGTGTGTGTGTTTGTGTGTGTGTGTGTGTCTGTAAAGGGAGATGGGGGGTATAAAATGAAGTGAAGTAAAAAGTAATAAAATGGATTTGGGGTTGGGGGAAGGTATAGTCACATCTTACCTACTTTTTGCTACTTTACAATTTGCTGAGAGGCCTCCATATACTTTCCATTAGTTCCCTGTATCTGTGACCCTCAAACACATCCCTCAATCTCCTTCACTTGGGTGCCACACCTGACATCTATGAAGGAGGACAATGACTGAGGTACCAGAAGCTCTACTAGTGAAGCTACATGACAATTATCCCTAGCCTCACTTCAAGCCCTTAAAGAGAAGAGAAATTAATCCAATCACCAACCATTTCTTATTAACTTCATATTGACCTCTTAAACCGGTTCGGAAGTATATTTTATTCATGTACATGTCCCCATATGAAATGTGCTAGAAATGAATACTAAACAAATATCATGTGTATATCTATTATCTGAGTCAATCAATTCTGCCAGATTATGTAACATCCTACTATTCATTTCCAACATCTGAGATCTATAAGAAGCAGTAGTAAGTGGCAACAAGTTAATCACTCCCAAATCTGCACCAAAATTTGGGAAATTTCTGCTTAAAATTTTGGTCAAGGACTTGAAATAGTTTTGTTTCTTGTCTAATTTTCAGGTTTAATCAGCTATTTAAGCCAGATTCAAACAAATGAAAGACTTTCCTGGATTCAAAGATAGGTAATTATGAAACATAGACGAAAAGGAAAAGTTGTGATATCCTTGACCTGCATATGCAATCCTAGAAACTTAATAGCTTTAACATCTAGAAGGGATCTGATATTAGATAATAAAGCAGACATCACTCTATGACATAGATTTTTCATTATTGCTAGCTGTACCAAATATACACCTTTGAGGATTCTTTCCAACATGGCACCAGCTTTTGATTACATTTGGAAAAAAAATGACAGGGGAATATAAAAATTACAAATAATTTGAAAACATCATTTTTCCATTAGTATTTAAACTTCCTCAGCAAAATGCTAGTAAAAAAAATCATTATTAAAATTACACTGTCTCCATGACAGGACCCAAAGTGTTAATACAGAGAAAGAGAAACATAGCTGCAGTGGATGCCAAGAAGTGAAGTTAAGTTGTACACTCAGTCTGGGCTCAGGGCACTGTATGCAACATGGGCAAACACATTATCTTAAATAATACCCCCATTAACCTTATGAGTAAAGTAATACTCTTCTTATTCTTATGTGAGGATACTGAGGCACAAAGATTTAAGTATCTTGCCCAAGGTCATATAGTTAGTTAATTGTGGGGATTTAAGCATATCTGCCTAAAACCCAAACACTTTTTGCTACAGTTGGATTCCAGTTGTCAAACACAACTAGAGCTGGGACGAGTCCCGAGGCAATCTCGGGTTGGCACACTGAACCACAGAATGTGTTGGGAAGGTCCATCTCCTTTCAAAGAAAGAACCAAAGGAATAGGTTAAAAAAGCCCAAAAAGTGCCCTGATATTACTGGCCCCTGATTAAGATACAATGAACAGAGTCAATGCTAGATAAAGGGTCATTTATTAGTCACGGTTCTCTAGGCAAACAGAACCAACAGGAGAAATCTGTAAATATGAAATTTATGGAAGTGTCTCGCACAACTGTGGAGATGCATGAGTCCAAATTCCGTAGGGCAGGCAGTGAACTGGCAACTCCAATGAAGGTCTTCAGTGAACTTCCCAGGAGAGGCTGGCTGGCTGAAGAGAAATTCCATAGGGTAGGCTGTGAGCTGGCACTCTAATGAGGGTCTTCAGTGAATTCCCCAGGAGAGCCTGACTGGCTGAATATGAAGTGAAAGTTCTCTCTCTTCTCCCTTAAAAGTCTTTACCTGATTAGATTAAATCCAACTGATTGAATTCTCTCATTGCAGAGGACACACCCTTCATTGATGTAATCAGCCGCAGATGCAATCAATTGACTGAAGATTTAATAAACCAGCCTTCTGGTTTATTAACCAGCCACAAATGTCTTTGCAGTAACAGTTAGGCCAGAGCTTGCTTGACTGAGCACTATCATGTGGCCAAGTTGACACATGACCCTAACCATCACATTGTCAAGTAAACTTGACAATAAAAATTCATCCCTATAAAGTTTAGAATTAATTATTTTATGTTCTTACCTATAAAAATAGAAGTAGAACATTCCTCAAAAGAGGAAAACAATTTCAGGTCAAACTATTTGAAATTTGAAAATTCCCTTGCAAAAATAGTGTTTTTATACTATCACATACTCATTTGAAATGCATTCATATGCTGCTGGTGGAACATGAAAACACATTAGTACAAAAATAGTGCTGACTTCTGTGCTGCCGAAACTCGCTAGAGTGTTCATGATTGGTATAGAAATACCTGCCATAAACTGTTGGAGGACACTCAAATTATGCCATTTCAAGAATGGTGCAAACCACAAATATTCAGTAATAGGCCCTAACATTTAATAACTCTAGCCTGAGCTTGCCAAGTGCCCTATGTTTTTTGGCAAGTATGTGCCCTAGATTTAACATCTACTTGTGAACATAACTATTTCTCACCATTTTTATTGGTTTCGAGAAAATTAAGAGGTTTCTGCCTTCTGTGCATTCAGACAGAACAGACTGAGCGAGTTTGTTCCTAAGGATTGTGCTAAAAATATAAAGCTCCTTTTCAAATACATAAAGCCAAGTCATTGCACAGAGAACTGAAGATGATACCCCTGCCAAACGCTTAGCCTGGCCACAGCTTACTTACCTGCCTTATCTTGTACTATTCTACTCTTGCATCCTTTGCTTCAACACAGTCAGCAACTGAAGGTCCTACACAGAGCCCATGCATTGCTTTCTCCATGCCAGTGATCCCACCACACTGCCCTCCTTGAATACTTTTCCTACATATCTCCTTGTGTTTCTAAATCTCCTTACCCATCTTTTCAAATGCCACTTTTCTTCACACAAAGCCTTTCCAAATACTGATCATTACAGTTAGAAGTGCTTTTTCCAGAATTCCTCTTTTTTCCTCTTTATAAGTGAAAGAAGAACATAAAAGAGAAGGAGGTGATGTAAGAAGAGGAAGAGTAGAATAAAAACACAAGGACACAGATATCACAGAAAACCTTTCTGTGGTGTTTCATTATGTTTTCCCAATTCTGTTCATCCTGTAGTAAAAATGAAGTGCACTTTTAAACAGAATAGTTTTTCAGAAAAAAAAAAAACACTTAAGGACAAGAAGAAGAAGAGGGATATAGAAAAAGGAGAAGAAAAAATGCCATCATAAAGTATATTTTGAAGATCTCCGTTTTCACTTGCTCAATTTATATTTGAATATAGCTCTACTTGTATTAAGTATATAATTTTTAATACTGCTAACCTCTATACACATACACACACACACACACACACACACACATACACACATACAGAAACATGACAGCATGAGAATTATCTCAGAGGCTCACTCTTTGTAACATAATATTTAATGGCCAATTTTCCACCACTGAACAATATCATGATTCACATACTTATTTCTCATTTTTTGGAGCATGCAGATAATTTCCAACTTCTTGTTTTCATAAATTACTTTGTTTGAAGTTCTCTTGTGACAATGCGAACTGGTGTAAAGAGTTTGGAATTTGTAATTAGAAAATCTGGGTTCAATTTGTGGGTCTGCCACAGAGTAGCTGTATGACTTCTGATACATCAATTATCTCTCTCAGCCTGAATTTCTTTATCTGTTAAGTGAGAACAGCAATTAATATTTTCTCCAGATGCGTATGAGCAAATCTGTGAGCCTCAGTTTTCTGAATCATACTCTCACCGCAGAAACCAATTTGTCAGTCAACAAATATCTGCCACGTAGCTATGATGTGCTTTCTCAATCTCACAGAATTGTAAGGAAAAATGAGTTAATATCTGTGAAAAGAGCTTCATAAACTGCAACTACTGCATAAGTATTAGGTATTTTTATTGCCTTGCATAAAAGTTACTTATGCTTATGGCTTACTTTTTCCTGATCATCTGCTAGATCCATGTATCAGTCTTCATCACAGCCTTACCTGCTGGCTATTTACTAAACACTCAGTGAATACATTAATAGAGATTTACAAAGAGAAATAGTTTGTTGTAAGTTAAAAAAAAAGTATTTGTGGAGTAACTACTGAATGCCATAATCTGTGCTATGCAAAATAAGTGTAGTTGTTGCTTTCCTATCTACATTTCAACACCTTTCTTAGTTGCCTGAGTATTGTGGTTTAATATAGAAAATCAGTATTTCCCAAACCAATCCCAACTCGCTAACTCAGGATGATAATAATATTTAAATAGCAGTTTCTATTACATATCCTTCTACTGAAAAAACTTTCTGGTGACTTTCTCCTGGCTCTCTACCATTAGGTTTTTGCTACTGAATTTTTAGAAGGTTTGAAAAAACCTAGGACCTTCCAAAAATGTTCTAGTCCAGAAGTTATCTATGGCCCTTGCCTTACCACTGTAGCAGGCTCTCCCACCTATACTCCTGTTTTACCTTTTGACCTACCAACCTCTATCTCCATTCTCCTGCTCATTCCCCACAACCATTTGACAAACCTCAGCATCATCCTTTCCCAACAGTGGGCAAGTCAGGCCTTCTCTTCAAAGATACTTCATCCTTTCAAACTCTGACATGGGGGAGAGGTACACTCCTACTGCCCGTGACTAATGCATGCTACTCAGAGCTTCCTGCTGGTGATGCCAAAAATGTGAAGCCACAGATGAAACAGTCTATTTAAAATGGAGTGACTGGAACTGACAGTAGCAGCAGATTAAAATTCATGGAGCTGCAGAAAGCCAGAGCAGAAATCATATCTAGATTATTCATCTTTAAAATTCAAATGACTGCTAATGCTTGCTTGCAACAGGATAGCAGAAAGCTTTACAGAACCCCAAGTGAAATACACCCTAGCAGATACTCCCTCTTCACCTGGAGTCAACCTGGTCACCTAGGCAGGTCATAAAGAAGGGGCCAAGCTGGCGGGATGTTTATCATAATCCCCAGTGATCTGAGAGGCCAGACACATTTGTCTCTTGGTTAACAACAGATATAATGTGGATTGCCAGGTGGAGGCTATGAAAAAATTATGTTAAGACATACACTTTCATCTGTGAAATCCTATCCTAAAGGCCAGAACAATGCAAAACAGAAAAAAAAGAAATCTACCCAAAATATAGATTATAAATTCATGAATTACCCCTATGTTGATTATTTACTTCCAGTTGATAGAACAACCCAGTCTTAGTTGCATAGTTGCACAGTCTTTGAGGAACTAACTCTCAATGTATCTCTAAACTGGTCTGTGTGCTTCAATACTTTCTTCACCATCCTTAATGCTACAAACCCTTGGAGTCATGGTGGGACTCTGATCCTGTCCTCAAATCCATAAAAGTATTACCTCATCCAGCACTTTCTCATTTTTGGTTGCAAACACTTACTCATTTTATGTTTGGTTCTTAAGTTAAACTATCATAGTGTAATAATAAATGAGACAATCAACAATTACCCATTTATTATCCATATAATGTATTCTGCTTGTGCTTCTCAGTGAGATATTTTAAAAATTTATAGAGGTGATTTTTTTGGCAGTCACAGTAATTGAGAGATACTACCAGCATTCAATGATTGCGATTGGGATCCATGTGTGCTAGACTTCCTGCAAAACACAACAAAACATTTCCATAAAATGAAGAATTATCCTGCATACTGCAAAACTTTCAAACATCCCAAGAGAAATTTGTGTAGGTGAAAAACCTATATAAAATTATCTGAACTAGAATTTACCCCCTTGTTATAAAAAGCATAAAATTATTTGCATACTTTCTTTCTACACCAAATTTTCCAGGAATGCAATGCAGCATAAATTGAAGAAATTTGTAGTTTGCTTTCTTCAGAACTTTCCCAAAGGTGTGCATCATTTTGCAAAACCATATCATACCAACAGCACTACTTTCTGCATTTGGGTAGTCTATTGCAACTGTCTTAATCACTTGATTATATTTATAGATGTAAGACTCACTGCCTTACTATGTCTTTCAGTATAATTTTACCTAATCATTTGCTTAAATATATTATTATATTATCAATTATATATTATATTTATATTGAACATTATATGATATATAACAAATAAATAACACATTCTATTTCATGAATATATTTTAATTGGTGTATTTTATTGATTTTTTTTTAATTATGGATGTGATTCAATCTGTTTTCTATAATTTTTCATTTCAGCATAGTAAAGAGACCATTAAAAAATGTAGACATCTCCCACTTTTTGTCATTAATCTATTCCTGATAATCATACATTCCTTGTAAAACGCTGATGAGGACCCTTTTTTCATTATCTTCAATGGGAAAAAAATATATTGTATTACATGTTAAGACAAAACCCCTAACCAATTTCCTAAAATGAGATGAAAGCACAGTAAAACAATTTTTATAAATAGCAAACTTTCATGTTAGGATGAAACGCCAACATCTTACAGTTTCATTATTTGCGGTAACATGTAAAGTTTACAGCTAAACCATAAACGCTACCTTTATGATATAGCAAGTCAGACAACAGATAATGAATAAATTAGCTAGAAAATTGCAGACAAAAATCTTCAATAAAAAAGCAATTTCATGTAATGAACTACTCTTCAGCAAATGAGGTGAAGGCTTGAAATATGAAGAGTTGAGAGGAGACAACATGGGGAATTGAGAAATCATTTTGTCACTGGTTAAGGAAGATGATAGGGTGGAGAAGTTGAGTAATGAAGGGACAATGCCAAGCAAACTAACAGAATCACATTATTCTAGAAGTTCTAGCCAGTTCAATAAGGACCAAAAAAAAAAAAAAAAAAAAAAAAAAACCCAAACCTATAGATAAACCATTAACATTAATATGTAAATTTAGCAAATTTTCGATATACAAGGACAACTGCATAAATTTCAAAGTATTTATATATATATATAACAAGTATAAAATGATATTTTTAAAAGTATATCATTTATAATAGTATAAAGAAGCAACAAATATATAGGAATACATATCATAATATACCACTCCACAGAAAACTAAAGTAAACACTTTTGTAAGAATTTTTTAAAGCCTGTACGAACAGGAGATATACCATGTTCATAGATTCAACATGCCAAAGATGTTAATTCTCCTCAAAAGAAGTCAATTTCTCCCATTAGGAATTTGCATTGGGAAACTGACAAGATGATTCTAACTTTCATATGGGGGACTTACATTAACAGATATACAGACTTACTAAAGCCACAGAAGTCAAGAAGTATGGAATTAAGACAAGGCCAGACAAATTTAAAGATTGAAATGGAAACAAAATAGAAAGTCCAGAGATAGACATACATTTAAGTGGTCACTTAATATGACAAAGGTTTTACTATAGTGCAGTGGGGGAAAAGGTAGTCTTTTAATAAATGACACTGAATCAATTAGGTATTTACATTATATGGAATAAATAAATAATGATATATTTATATAATGAAGTGAAGAAGAACAAATTACTGCTACATCCATCAAATATAAATATCATAAATATAATGTTGGATGGAAGAAGCCTGACAGAAAAGAATATATGACATATATTTTTCATTTTACAAAATATACAAACCTGACCCATGTGTGAAGGAACATGAGTAGGGAGCAAATGGATGGAAAACAAGGACAATTTCTGGAGTGCTACTAATGTTCAATTTTTTTTACTTCAGTAGGCTTAAATGGGTGTCTTCATTTTATAAAAATTTATAGAATTCAACCTTTAAGAGTTTCTGTATGTATTATACCTCAAAAAAAGTTTACTAAATAAAAATATAGATAAATGATAGATTAGATAGATAGAAGGATAGGTAGATAATAGATAGATATAGAAAGAAAGAAATAGCTATACATAGATGATGGATGGGTGGATGGATGTATGGATGGATGGATGGATGGATGGATGGATGATGATAGATGGATGATAGATAAATAGCAAGAACCTGGCTATTGGGTTGACACTACATGCTAGTTAGATTTGGCTTAAACCAATAAGATATATAAAGATTGCTGGATAGACAAGGGCATCATCTTATTTCACAATATTCAGTGCTTTATGAAAATAGGCACCTTCTCCCCTTGGTCACTGATATTAATACTACTGCTGGAGTCAAGTAACTAAGAGCATTTTAAAAAGACATTTTTCTTCTTGAGAGGGTCCTTCCTCGTGCCCTTGGACCACTTCTCAAGGCCATGCTTACACACCAGCCTATCCAAAGGGACTCTGATGGACACCCTACCTAGCATGGGCTTGTTGCCATGGCTACTGAGAAGCTGGCATTCTACTGGGAAGACTTTGAAGTACACCTGGGCATGAGATGAGAGGACATGGAGATTAACGTATTTCTCTAAAGGATCCTATCTTTAATAGACTTGCCTTTTACTTTACATAGGGATTTAATTTCCATGTGAATTTTCATAGGAATTAATCTATCCACTCATTCACCTAACATCATTTGGGTACCTTCTCTGCTCAGGCTACTGGGTTTAGTTTTGCATTTAGTATTGCAAGGATGGATCAACTGAAAGCTCCATGGGGTAGGAGGTGGGTCTGTATCTCCAGCATCTTGCATCAGGCCTACTGGGTATGTTTATCATAGATACTATACATGAAGTATTCTACAATAGGTTTTCTTAACTGGGTCTATGAAAATGGATATCCCAAAATTGGTTTTAGAGAATCTGTTAATTAATAGAAATCAAATGTCAATTTGTGTGTATGTGTGCATGCCCAACTTCCTGAAACATGATTTATAGCTTTCTTTTGAGCATCAAAAGGATCCTCAACTTTTAAGAAGTTAAAAAAATAACACTGGGAAATCTACTTATTTTGAATGCAGAAATTATCAAGAGAGTCAGAAGAAGCAAAACAGGTTTGGATAATTTGATTAATAGAATGATAAAGCTTTGGGACATTTACCTGCACCTTGAGTCAGTTTGAAGTCAAATAACAGCTGCTGTAGCTGTATAAATTTTCAGCAATTTGCATTTATTGTGAGCTTGACAACTGGAGGATGATTTACACATATTGGCTTTTTCAGTCATGACTTCCGGGATGCCAGAGGTGTGGACCTCAACTGGGTTCTGCGTTCACATACTTGCTCTCTCCCTTCCCTCCACCTGAGTCAGAACTCAGATGGTTTCCTAACACAGGGATAGGAGAGTCAAGAGACACAATATCTCTGAAGCTATTTGCTTTTCTGGGACAGTGTTAGCTCCAGTCCAAGCAGGGGATCCCACTGTGAGGATACAAAGTGTCCAATCTGTGCCCAGCCCAGGGCCGGATGCCATGGACCTAGAGATAAACCCAATGAACTTGGTTATTTCCCTTGTGGTGCTTATAATCTACTGAGGGATAAAACATGAATTGAACAGCTTTTTTGAGCAACTGATCGTACTATGTCAGGCATTGTGGATGATACAAAGATGAGCAAGATAAGAGACACACTACTCAAGGCACATATCTAGGGAGCTAAGGCCCAAATGAGGGTCTTTATGCCACGTGAAAGCCGCATGTCTTCATGTACTGGCCTAGGTGCTTTAAATGTGCTCTCTACCTGAATCCTCATAATAGCTCTGTGATATAATAACTACCTGCATTCCACAGATGATGAAACAGATGCTCAGGGCAATTATGAAACCTGCCTGAGAATGCAAATAAACATTGTAAAGGAAGATATTACCCACCAGGAACCTAGCTCAGCAGTTCACCAGTTTACAAGTTACTGAACTTCACAGAGAAGTGAAATTAGAAACTTGCAAAATTAGAATGGGATCAATACAGCTCAGACTCTTACAGAAGGGTGTCTGATATTTACACTACTTTACTGACTATTCCCACTTTGAGGATGGAAATGGAGGAGAAAAACAGGAACAACAAAAAATGATTCATGTCAGGTTCTCTTGAGCCTTCTTAGCCTGACATGCCAAATGTTTGGGGTTAGAAATTAGAGTTGGCAGTTTAGCCAGAGGCAGGACACCAGAACCTAAATATTGAATCTGAAACTTGGATAATTTAATTAACAGAATGATAAAACAGCTTTGGGACATTTACCTGCACCTTGAGTCACTTTGAGTGCCAAGAGCAGATGACCACACCAATTGTTAGGAGCTGTGCTACCCATCAGTAGCCACCTACGTTGCCTGTGAGGGCTCACCAGCCTCTCAGATTTCATTAGGCAAAATGAGAACTTAAGGAACAGAAATTCAACCTCTATACTGTGAGGCAGCTTAATATTACTCCCAGTTGTGTATTTATGAAACTGTTTTCAGCTGTTAAACGGTGTCATGATAATCAAAAGTGTTTTAAGGAAAATAAAGATTTAATTTCAGTGGAACTCTCAGGAAAGGACTAACAGGACATGGCAGAGGTAAAGGGCTAAGATTATCAAGGTGGATCTTCCTTTAAGCAAAACCTCTGAAACGAGAGAGGAAGGATAATTAACTCCAGAGGTGAGGTGCGCCCCATGAGTGATGGAGTGAGCATTTAGCAAACAAATGGGAAATGAAGGATTAGATTAAATCAGCAAGCCAATTCAGAGAAATTTCCATTTGATCCCCTTCATCCGTGAAGGATTGAATGGGAGCAGGATGTCTTCAAAGGAGCCAATTATGGAGACTTTTATAGTTAAGAAAGTACCCTCAAAACACAAACGCCTAGACCTTGACTTCATAATAGAAGAGTTGATTTTAAAATACTTTCTCTAATGGCTCTGAATTTCTCTTTAACATGTTCATTTTTGTACAGTTGAAAGTCACTTCATTAAAAAAATATTTAAGTTAAAATGTAAAACCCTGCAGGGCATTAGGGTCTATCTATACTAATCCAAATACCTGGCTTATTCAAATAATTTTGTCATCCTTACGAATGCTAGGCCCACCTGGTTCAGTTTTGATATAAAGTTGTTCTCAAAAAAGCCCAGTCAAAGCATCCAAAAGTTAAGGAGAAAAAAAAAAAAGGAATTCCCTCTTTAACATAGATCTTTTTAAAAGTGCTAAATGAATCTTTTCCCCACTCCTCTACTAATTAATGCCTTTCATATCCTCTTTTCTCTTCAACCCAACCCTCTTGCTTTCCACATTGATCTAGCGTCTATCAGACAAAATCACATTCCCCCCAAAAAGTTTCCTTTTGCTACTTTCCCCTCTTCTCTTTCTTTCCCAGAAAATTTCCATGTGTATGGCCTGATCTCCAAGGCTGTATCCTCTCTACTGTCTCCTCTTGGCAATATGTTCTAGTGCTTCTCTGCTCATTCCCTGTTTCTGCGGTTTCCAGTTTGCTAATGCTGCCAGAATGCAAAACACCAGAAATGGATTGGCTTTTATAAAAAGGGGTTTATTTGGTTACACAGTTACAGTCTTAAGGCCGTAGTGTCCAAGGTAATGCATTGACAATTGGTACCTTCACTAGACGATGGCCAATGGCGTCTGGAAAACCTGTTAGCTGGGAAGGCATGTGGCTGGCATCTGCTTGCTCCCAGGTTGCATTTCAAAATGGCAAACTCCAAAATGTCAGCGTCAGCTTCTAATGGCTATCTTCAAAATGTGTCTCTCAGTTGCAGCCAACTCCTTCTGTCTGAGCTCTTACATAGGGCTCTAGTAGACTAATCAAGGCCCATGCTGAATGGGTGGGGCCTCACCTCCATGGAAATTATCCAAGAGTTATCATCTACAGTTAGTTGGGTCACATCTCCATGGAAACAACCTAATCCATTGGTTCCAACTTAATCAACAGTAATACATCTGCCCCCACAAGACTGCATCAAAGAATATGGCTTTTTGGGGAGGACATAATATATACAAACCGGCATACTCAGCAAAGTCTCTAGGGATCCAACTGTCAATGGCAAGATTTTCGTGGGGGTATTAAGTCAGAGGTGGACAGGAACCTGGAGAGGAAACAGAGGTAAGAGGGCAAAGAGTAATCTAAACCTTGGAGGAAGGAGAAAGAGGCAAAGCTAGGAACATTATTTGTTCAATATCCTATGTTAAGGACATTAGTGAAAAAGCTAGGGAAATTCAAATAAGGTCTGCAGTTTAGTCAATAGTAGTGTATCAGTATTAATTTCTCAGTTTCCAGAAAGGTTCCATGATTATGCAAGATGTTAACATTAAAGGAAACTGCATAAAGGGTATACCAGAACTATCTTACTATCTTCACAACCTTCCCGTAAGTTGAAAATAATTGAGTATTAAACTACTGAAGAAAAAGTTCACTACAGACATGCATGGTATTTTGTTCCTCTAAATTATCCTAGATAAACATTTTCATGTAGTAGCATAATCCATGTCCCTGTTATTTAACTTATGTAGAATTTTCCAAGGATTTTTTTAACTCTCAATGCAGAGTTATCATTTGAATTGTTACGTTGCCATCCAAATTATAGATTTTTAACATGCAACAATTTTTTAAAGTATAACTAAATTCAAAACTCAAGAAGTTTCTTTGTAAAGATGATTAAAATATTCTTAACAGTTTTCCTAATATACTTAGAAAAACAATTTAAATTTAATTCGTAGAATGATCTCTAGTTTTCAGAATAGAAACTCAATCTCCTTAAAACTTGCCTGTAAATAAAATTTGATTAAGATAATTCTTAACCTTTTTATACTATGTAGAACCATATTTTCTTATTTTCCTTCCTATAGCTTTTTCTTTCCCTTCCCCAACTCATCACCCCACTCAGCTGGGCATGGAGTACACTAAACAACATCCCTATATGGTCAGGTAAATGTACTACAGCACAGTATGATTTTTAGTGACCCTCCAAGAGTCTGATTAGATCTCTTTACAAAGTCACTGTGAAAGAATTGTAATAGTCTCATGAACTCAAAACTATTTGGCAATGGATCCATGCAATTCAGAGAAATGAGCCTTTGACTTCAGATTTAACCATTTAGTTCACAATCCTTATGGTGTATAGGAAACAACATGAGTCAGGAATTAGGAGATGCCAGTGTAGACCTGACTATTTTAATTAGCTTCTTGCTTTGGAGTGTTAATTATAACTGTGAGGCAGAGCCTTCCATCTCCCTGGCTCCATATGTCCACTTGGAAGGATTTCAGCTGAAATAATATTCCAGGTCTGTTGCCATTCCTCTCCCACTCCTCCCCATGAGAAGGGGTGTGACATATTTGATAAGTGAGTTTGGGAAAAGTAAGTAGGTGTGTGTGGCTTAGCCTCTTACGGACTTTTCTTTTCCTGTGTGCCTGCCTGCAGACAAATTTCATTCTGGGCTGATTTCTACCAGGCCACGAGGGGTCATCAGTTAGATCTATAACTGGATAGGTTAGTTTAGTTCTGGGGTGAGGTATTAGGAAATCCACTGTGATCACACACAAAGCCACGTTATCCAATCCAGAGTCTATTGGTAATAAAGAATTTTATCCCCGTTTGTTTGATAGTTGTGTCTAGCTTCAATTCATTCTGAACTAGGGAAATGAAGAAAGAGGTTTCAGGTGTTTAACCCTTTTCTCAAAATCTCAACTGTAAATAATATTTGGTACTTACAAAAATTATAAACACATGTAATTTATTCCACATGACAATATCATAAGTTGAGTATAGATTTTTAATAAACTTTTTGCTTTAGAATAGTTTTATATTTACAGAAAAGTTGCAAGCACAGCATAGATCTCCCCTCATTTAGTTTCCCCAAGTATTAATACTTACATTAATATGGAGCATCTGTTACAAGGGATGAACCAATTGATACATTATTATTAACTGAAGTTCATACTTTATTTGGATTTCCTTAATCTGGCCCTAATGCTCTTTTTCTGTTCCAGAATGCTGTCTCGGGCAGCCACATTTTATTCAGGCTTCGTGTCTCCTTCGGCTTCTCACGACTGTGAGAGTTTCTCACACTTTCCTTGCTCCTGAGAACCTCCGCTGTTGAAGAGAATTTTGTAGACTGTACTTTGTTTATTTATTTATTTATTTCTGATGTTTTTCTCATGATTAGACTCAGTTATGGCTCTTGGGGAGAAAGATTGGAGATAAAATGTCATTTTCATCACATCAGATCCAGGGTATGTGCTATCAACATGACTTATGACTAACGATGCTAAACTTCATCACAGCAGCATTTCTCCACTGAAAAGTAACTCTTCTTTTCTCTCCACTTCTATAATGCACTCTTTGAAGGAAGTCTCCAGGTACGTTGAGGGAGGGCTACCTATGTAAATTATTTGGTGTTCTTCTGTATGGGAGATTTATTTATAAGTTCTTGAAGAATGTGAAAAACAACAAGACACAAACTGTCAGTGTGTGAGTGCTCTCAGCCAGACCCCAACTCTAACCCACTCTGTGAGTTTTCTCCATTAGCTTCTTAACCCCTTCCCAGATGTTGCACCCTGTAAGTGGTTCTTCCAGAATAGTTACTTTTTCCTTTTGTGATGAAGAATGCATAAAATGTGCAAGGAATCAAAAGGGAAAAAGAAACTCATATTGATGGCTTTCTGAAAGAAAAGCAGTAGGAGCAGAAGAGCTCAGAAGGCAGCAGGTGGGTGGGGAATGTGAGATGCTGAGAGAAGGGTGGGAAGTGATAATGGGAATCAAGGGGACCATTTCTCAGGGAGGAAAGTGAGAGGCTCTTCCTGGGGCAGAAGGTTAGTAACAGGATAGGAAATCTTTTAATACAGTAATAGTTGCTGAAAGCTCTGTGGGATCTGTTTAGACTAAGCCTCTTTGAATGTGACTGAGTCAGGGACTGGCCCACTAGAGTCCACTCTGCAGTAGGGGGTGTGGCCTAAGAGAGAGAGGGAGAAAGAGAGAGGGAGAGTGTGTATGTGTGTGTGTGTGTGTGTGTATGTGTGTGGCCCCAGGAAGAATGGCACAAGGAGCGACAGGAGCTGATCAGAAAGGAGCTAGGTGGTATATGGCAATCCAGTATTTTATGTATGAGTGTTCTGTAAACACACAGCTTCTCTGATAAATACAATACAATGCAATGCAATGTAATACAATACAATAATAAAGTTAAAAAGGAACCAGAGAGATGCCGGGTTAGCCAGAATGGGTCACTTGATATACAAAGAAGGGTTCTGTACTGTCCTTGTATCTTACAAACCTACTAAGGGACATTTATTAGTTCCAGGAGTTTGGGGAGGGTAGGTTCTTCAGATTTGCTACATAAACAATCATGTCTATTTCTTCCTTCCCAATCGATATACTTTTTATTTCTTTTACGTCTCTTACCATACTAAATTGGACTTCCAGCATGACGTTGAGTAAGCGTGAAAGGTCATGCTTGCCTTGTTCTCAGTCCTAGGGGAAGAGTGTTCATTCTTTGGCCATTGAGTATGGAATTTGTCTTCACAAATGTTCCTGTCTCTCCTCCAGGAATATAGCTCTCTCCTCTTTCTCCTACTCCCTTCATTGGTTGGAGCATTGCTAATCTATTTCTTAGAAACTGTGCCCCACATTGACTACATGGGTTTTTTGTTCCTTTGTTTTGTTTTCCTTGGGTGAGATAAGAAAGCTTGAGCTGGCTGGAATGGGTGGAATTTCCTTCATTTAGCTAGGATAAAGTTTCAAAATGGTCCTCTGGAGAATTCCTTCCCCTGGAGTCTGTGCCTCTGTTAGGGAGAACAGTCTGGGGGGATTTCATAAGGGCTATTCTTTACCCTTCCCCTTCAGGGTCACAACGGGATCATACTCATAACCTCACCAAGAGAACCTGGTAGTGTTTCTAGAGGGAAAGTCCACAAAAATGTGGGGGCTCCCAAGACAAAGTCCTTGCTCTCAAATAATCACACTCTGGAACCAAATTTTCTTAAGGCAATTCCAAGCCTCAATTCATTTAGTATTTCAAATCATGTCCACAGACCCTATGGGACCTGTCAACATATTGTCAGGAGCCCACAAGTTATTGATAAGAATTTTTTATTAAGTACATTTATTTTGTGATAATATTCTTAGTTAATGTATTGCCATGCAATTTTAGTCTCAGTTTGATTTCCATTTGATTTATGTTTACAAATGTGTTGGAGCCAAGTGATAACCTAGAGTGATATTATACAATTTTTAACATGTTGACGAGCATGCTTGGCTGCCCTTGAGTTGTCATGGCCTAATGTCAAAATGATACAATCATACTTCATTTGCCATTGAATTCATGAACTGGTTTTACCAGATATAAAGATAGCAGAGGTAATGGAGATAATTCACAATTCAAGGACACTTTCAAATAGTAAGACCTAAATTCTTAAGTTTAATGAATTGAAATGTTGATTTGACACCCTGAAAGTCATATAGTATGTCAGAATAATGTATTACTTTAATAGCTTAGGGCTAATGAGAAAAAGGCAAAAAGGCAGAAGAACTTAATAAGTAAATAATACATAACCTCAAACTGAAAGCCAAATGGCATAACAGTGCACTATACAAATGAAAATTGTGTGCTCAATTGAATAGAAAAATGTAGCGGGAATACTGAGTCCTTGCATAGTATTCATTAGGTGGTATAGATACCCTAAGGTAATAAAACCCTGCACCCCAGCAATCAGTACTCTATTCACATTGTGCACCAACATACTGTTTTGTTCATACTTACTTGCAATCGTGACAGCAATAACATAGTAGTAAATACACAACAAATAGTTTTTTGTTATATGCTTATATTTCTCAGTTTTTTCTTTAGGGGTGTGTAGCAGACAAGGCACGCTGCTGTTTCCCTCAGATCCCTCTCAATGTCTGTGTACCCCCTCCCTTGGCTTCCGTGTACGCTTTCTTTTAAGAGCTGACACTTGCATCTCTCTTAGGAGAACTGTTCTTGGGCTGTTTGAGACACTTTGTCTACACCTGCAGAGAACATAAAAGCCTGGGAGGAAACGACTGAGTGGTTCAGTGAGTTGAAAAGTCCAGCTCCCTGATCTCGAGTCTGGAGAAACATTGAGGTGTACCCACACTTCAGAGCTCACATGAGATCAGCCTAAGGCTAGAATTTCACCTGAAATCACACTTTTTCTTGACTTCTTCCCATTCTCCATCCTGCTTCCACATTCCCTTCTGCTTCTCCTGTGAACAGTTTCTAAATAAATCACTTTCACAGGAATCCTCATCTCAGAACCTGCTTCTGGAGACCCCAAACTAAGGAAACATACATGATTGAAATGATTTGGTCTTTCAACATAAAGGACCCTTGTAAGCCCATTTAACAAGCTCATCATTAAAAAGGAAAAGTGGAAATGGTAATAATCATGATTCAAAGAAATAGTCTATAATTTTTCACAATCAAAAATAAAATAAAACCAAGCCAGTAAGAACTAAAAGGAGGCAAATATTTTCTCCACTTAAAGCCAGCATCACCAAGTTTGTCTCATTAAAAGAACTTCATATTAAATCAAGGTTGTTAATTTTAATTGCATTCATTTTGTAGTTTTGTTTCTTTCCTTTTTAAATTTACTTTTTAAAATACACTTACGAATGCTATGAGTTTTAGGAGTTTATATACAGTAGTATTTATACATATTTAAGTAGCACTAAATGAAAATTTAACAAAACACCCTGCCCATCACATCAGCTTTGTTCTTTATTTTTTTAATTGATCTTTTATTTTAACAACCTCAGAGGCTTGCTGAAACAAGGCAGCTTTGTTCTTTAAAACCAGGGTCTGAAAACTTTTTCTGTAAAGATCCACATGGTAAATATTTTAGGTGTTGTAAGCCCTACAGTCTCCGTTGCAACAACCCAACTCTGCTGTGGTAGTATGAAAACAGCCATTGATAATACATAAATGCTGAGCATGGCTATTCCAATAAAACTTTATTTATAAAAGCAGGTGGTGGGCTGATATGTTTTGTCAACCCCCCCTGTTTTAAAAGTAAACCATTACTCAAGTTTTAAGCTATTGCATACCATGCTGAATATGGCTAATTTTGAAATTTACTCATCTTTATATTTCTGACCTGGACTCTTAACAGTTAACCACTCAAATCCATGGTGTCTAGTCTGGTAAATAATATTCTACTGTTGATAATAAAATCACTTGTTCCCTTTGGGGAGAGACATACATTCTTCAGGCCATCTAGAATTTAGCCTTAGATTGGATCATATCTAGTTTCATGTTATACATTAATCCACAGGGTAAAATAGAATTCTTTTTATGTTTTTTTTTTCCCCCAGTAGAAAGTAACTTGGAAAATTACTTTTACATATAGAGTATTTGTTCTCTATGTCCAACTTTTCCTTCTGATTCAACCTGTCCTGCCCATAGGCTGGAGTACGAGCCATATACATCAAGTGATCACAACTCACCCTCTTCCCAGCCCCAGTGGATTTATGCTGGGAGTAGCCATCTGATCCAATAGGTGTAATCATTCCAAGGCTAAGGAGCTGTAGGCATATTTAATACTGAAGGCTGTAACTAAAAGATCGAGTAGACTCAAAGGCTGAGGTCTCCGTTTTGAACCGTATGTAAGTATAAGTTGGAGCAGAGCACTGACGTATAGATGGAAGTTGAGGGGAGACACCAGGAGCCCTGAGATGGAGAGTGCCACCTCACTCCTAACAGCTCTCCAATGCCCACAAAGCCCAGCTACTCTGCTTAACTCTTCGTGGATTCTATGAGATGGGGAAACTTAAAATAAGCTACCATTTCAACCCTAACCTGGTTCAGCAAGTTTCTGCTCCTTGCACCAGAGGAACCTGAATAGAACACATTGAAATAAACACAAATATATTTTGGGTTAAATTGTAAATTGTGCATGTTTTTTTTACAACTTCAAAGCCATTTTATGTTTGTGGAGGACAATTTCATACTACCTGACTCAATCACTTAAGGATGAATGTGTTATTTCCTCAGCCATTCTGGGTACTTTTGTGAACTCTTATGAGAAACACTCAAAGTCTCAGCATCCACATGGTGCTTACACACCCTCTACAATATTCTCAGCAAACAGTCATACAGCTTCCACATGAATTTCCCCGGTGACACATGGAATCAAACATGCTGAAAGTGGCGATGCGCTCTCTTCTCCCAAGGAAGCAATATCTTCCAACTCAATGGCAAGATCAGATCAAGTGGAAAAATAAACAGTCAGACTTTCACTTGACAAGCAAGATCTGCATCTCTGGGGGGTGGGGGGGGCGGGCTCGGTTTTATAGCATACACTCCAACCGAAGCACAACATATGCCTGACAGCTTGAAACCTCCAAATAGACAAATAAACAGACTCCAGCTCTAATGCACCTTTTGAAAATTGCATGGGGTTTAGACAGTGTGGTGTCAGCACAAGCATAAAAAATTCCCACCAGATGAACTGGGCTTGTCACCTTGTCCCTATTGCTGTCAACCTAGAAGGATATTTAGCAAAGCTTAAAAAATTGTATCCCACCAGACTGAAGCAAGAAAATTTGTCACAGCTGCCCTGACAGCGGCAGTGGCAGGAAGAGTAAATCATTAACTTAATGCTCTAAATATGAGAACGTAGCTGGGTTGCACCACTGCACGGTGAGTGCTGTAAAGGGTGCACTCAGAACAAGTAACGATATGCAATTAGCCTGGAGGTTTCTTTTTCTTTGGAAATTGGATCATATATTTCTAAATATCAAGGATGCTACCACCCAACCCACACAACTGGTGTACACAGCTTTTTTTATTTTTTTCCACACTTTGCTTTTGTAGTTATGACATTTCAAAAGGGAGGACTTTCATATAGAGTCATGCTCGTGGAGCACCATGTTCTTCCTGGTAATCGTCATGGCAAAGGGAGCCAAAAGCCCATCGATGGATGCCATGGGCAAGAGTGGCAGAGCAGGCATCCCCCCGCAGCCCCAGACTGCTGGGCTTGCTGGCATTAATTCCTCTTAAAAGCAAAGTGCCGAGGCACTAGTTTGCTTCTAATGTGGCAGCAAATAAACTTTCCCTTAAGACACAATATTTCTCCTTGTTCTTCTCATATAATTACACTCAACAAAGAAAAGCTTCCAGGGTTTGCAAGGGAAAATGAGTCTTTATGAACTCTCTTCTCATTTCTCCTGGGGGATCATGAGACAGAAAGCCCCAATGCTGGCCAGTTGCTGGCTCCTCCTTATGGTGTTTGGGGTGACAGCAGAATAGAGCCCCCCAGGGCTGCTTCTGCTTACACAGTTCTGCTCTTCAGTTTCTCTCTCTACGGCTCCACCTCTCTTTCTAAGTTCTACTGATGGAAAAGATATGCCAAGCTGGAGAAATCCAAATGGTCTCATATTTGTATTATTAGTCAAGAAGCAGAGGAAACACTTTAGTTTCCTGCTAAAAATTTTCAAGGAAAATATAGGCTACCTCAAGAATAAATACCTATACGTAATTTTCTGTTCAACCAGGGTAGGGGTACAAGGTAGCAATGGGGAGGGGTAAAGTTGTGAGAGAAGGAATGGAAATAAGAAAATCATTAAATGAGAAGGAGAAAAAAATCTATAGGAGTTAAACAAATAGAAAAATTTCTTTTAGCACAGCCCTCACTCAATGGTGACTTCTAGGAGGTAGCTCTAACATCCATGGGTCCTGTCTCACTACCACAGAAATAATTATAGTCCCTCTCACAAAACAGGACACTTACAGTTAAGTATTCAAGGATACAGCATTTAGAGAATGTGGATGGGAAGGAAATTCATGAATAAACTGCTCTCTTAAAAATCATAGAAAGCATCTGATTTCTAAATTATAAATGTAGGGCTGACAAGGCACCTGAAGTTCAACCTACTTTATAAATCAAACTCTCACATCACTTTTGTATAGGTCATGGGAAAAAATTATTCTTATACTCATAAGAGGAAATATATAAAGAAAGGGCTTTGTCTATGCCCCAGGCAAAGTGTGGAAAATCTCAGCTCCTCACTCAGCTATTTGAACATCTCTGAACATGTGACACCACTCGGGTGCACATTTGAATGCCCACCTTCCACCCAGATCATTTGCTCCTGTGTAGACACAGCCTTAGTGACTTTTACAAGGCTTTGCTGCCTGTTTCCTCTTCAGAGAGAGTGCTGGAATTATTAAACCACAATAATACTAGCAGCTGCATACTCATCTCCTGGTGTTTAACACATGCATTTTCAAAGAATCTGCTTGTCCTCCATGATAGATATTCCCTTTTTTCAAAGGAGAAAACTGAGAGTCACCGAGTTTAAATAAATTATCCTAACTCACAAATCTAGGGAATGGTAGAGCTAAGACGGCCTGACACTGAGTTTCTTTTCAGTTCTCTCACCACCCTGCTACAACCCCAGAGAATTTGCTCAGACAAAAGTACTTACTAAGAAGCTATTCAATCTCTAGGGGTGGGAATTAATATCACTTCAGAGACGTACTTTGTTTTCCTGTTAAATCAAAGTTTCTTAAGAAGTAATCAGTTTAATATTCCCACAATACTGTTGTTTTAGATGCAGTGCAGTATAGAGTTTGGAGACAGACATATTTGTGTTGGAGTTTGACCTCAGCAACTATCACCCTACAACCTGGGCTAGTGACTAAACTTTTACAATCTCCAGTTTTCTCATGAGTAAAATGAGTATACTAATCATCCGCCTCATCAAGTTGTAGGGGTGAATAAATGAATGCATGCATGTAAAATTGTTCTGTGCATAATAAGCACTCATTACATCTTACTCTTTTTGTGTGATTGTTAAATATTATTCTTTTTGTGTGAGTGGTTGCTTTTGTCAAATGCCATCAAATGTCTATGAAAGCTTGGAAGAGGTCGCATTCTTCCAATTCTATATTGATAAAGATTGGTAAGCCTTTTCATGGAGACATGCTCCCCCAGAACTTTTGTTTGATCACCATGCCACCTCAATATGTGCATTTTCCTGCTAAAAAAAACTACTCTTATACAGGTTTACATTTTTTAAATATTCCATTGAGTCGGTGCCCTGTTGGATTTTGAACATGCATGTAGGTTATTCATTCTGCATATAGTGGGGAAGTACTTGGCTGGACTTAATCCCTGCCTTCTCTGGAAACACTTGATTCTAAGGGGAATTGACTCAGGCCCTGCTGCCCAAATAACTACATTTACGTATATTATGACCCAAGATCTTCAGTCAAAGATAACTGCACCAAGGGATGTCTCTTAATGAAAGGACACGCTACACATAATATGGCCAGTCACCTAAATAGGGGCAACTAAAAGAGGTGAGCTGGTACAGTTATAAATGCTTGAAGGATGTGAAAAGTAACAAGACACAAACTGTATCAGTATATGAGTGTTCCCAGCCAGACCCCAACCCTAACCCACCCCATTAGTTTTCTCCATTTGCCCCTTAGTCTCTTCCCAGATGCTGCTTTCTGTAAGTGGCTCTTCCAGAATAGTTCCTTTTTCCTTTAATGATGAAGAAGTCATAAAATGCATGAGTAATCAAAAGGGGAAAAAATCATGGATTTCTGAAAGAAAAGCTGTAGGAGCAGAAGAGGTCAGAAAACAGCAGGTGGTGGTTGATGTTCTGGTTTGCTAAAGCTTCCAAAATGCTATATACCAGAAATAAACTGGCTTTCATGATGGGGGGTGATTAGTTCACAAATTCATGGTTTTAAGGCCATGAAAATGACCAAATTAAGCTATCAAGAGGTAGATACCTTCTCTGAGAAAAGGCTGATGGCATCTGGGGTTCCTCTGTCACATGGGAAGGCACATAGCAGTGTCTGCTAGTCCTTCCTCTCCTGGGTTCTGGTCTCAAAATGGCTTTCTCCAAAATGTCTCTGGGCTTCTGTCTCAGCTTCTCTCAGCTTCTGTGCATCCTTGCTTGTGTCTCCTGGGGCATTTCTCTCCAAGCTTCTTGGCATCCTCTCTTAGCTTCTCAAGGGCAAACTCTGGGCTACACCTGATAGCTTCTCTCGGCTCCTGTGAGTCCTCCTTGCTTCTCCTGGGATGAAACTCTGGATTATATCTCTTAGCTTGGGTCTTAATGTCTTTCTGTCTGCATCTCCAAGCATCTGCATCTGTGTCAGTTCTGGGCATTCTCTCTCCCTGAGCCTCTTAAGGACTCCAGTAAACTAATTAAGATCCATCATGAATGAGTAGGGTCACATCTCCATGGAAACAACCTAATCAAAGGATTCCACCCACAATAGGTCTGCCCTCACAAGAGTGGATTAAAAGAACATAGTCTTTTATGGGGTGCATAACAGATTCAAAGCAGCACAACTGGGGAATGTGACATGTTGGGAGAATGGTAGGAAGTAATAATGGGAATCAACGGGACTGTTTTTCATGGAGGAAAGTGAAAGTTTCTTCCTGGGGCAGAGGGTGAATAATAGGATTGGAAATCTTTTAATTATCATTGCTGAAAGCTCAGTGGGATGTGTTTAGACTGAGCCTCTTTGAATGTGACTGAGCCTGGGACTGGCCCACTGGGGTCACAGTGCAGTAGAGGGTGTGGCCTAAAGGACAGTGTGTGTGTGAGGCCCCAGGAAGAATGTCACAAATAGCAATGGGAGCTTATTAGAAGGGACCAGAGAGATGCTGTGGTGGCCAGAATGGGCCACGTACAATCTGAAGACGTGAAGAGACAGACAGCTCAGAATACATTAACCAATGAAGTAGGCTGGTAGGGAAAAGAAAATCAAGCAGAAACAAGGATTTTCACTAGCAGTGCTGGATTGGGAATTCCTTAAATTAAACTCATCTTGTTGAGGTTTGGCAGAGAAGTCTTTGTTTTTTGGTCCCCACAATAACTCATAAAAAGAGTGCCAAGAATTGCAGGATTCTGTGGGTCTACTAGTGCCTGCCTTCAGAGAGCTTCTCTCCTGGGTGGGTGGTTTTGTTCTAAGTCACAAGCTAGTGTGGTAGGCGGCTTCTAAGGCAGCCCACAAGGATCTTTGCCTCCTGATACTTTTGCTTTTGCCTAATCCCCTCCCCTTGATGATGGGCTGGACCTGGAAACTCACTTCTGATGAATAGAGTATGGCAAAGGGGACCAAAAATCACTTATGAGATGAAGTTAAAGAAGGACTGTGACACCCATCTTGGGTGCTTTCTCTTATTCCCTCACTCACTTTGAGGGAAGCCAGCTGCCATGTCAGGAGCTGCCTTACAGATAGGACCATGTGGCCAGGAACTGATGCTTCCCCCAACCAGCAGTGATGCCCCACAGTCTGCCACAGCCGCGGGAGTGCTTGGGAACCCATCCTTGCCCAGTTGAGCCTTGAAATGACTGCAGCCCCAAGGGACACCTCAGTTGAACCTTTGTAAGAGGCACCAAGTTAAACACCTGGCTTCCTGACCCACAGGAACTGTAAGATAATTAAAAATTGTTTTTTTTAAGCCACTGAGTTATGGGGTAATTTTTATGCAGCAGTGTTAACTAACATGGCAAGAGTCATCTCTTAAGAATATAAATCTGGTGGAAGAAGAAAAGATAGCTGAACAGAGACAGCTAACTGAAAGTGCAGTTAAATTCTCTGAGGACAAGTGCTGCCTTAAATTCGAGGCTGGATGAGTTTGCTGAATAAGACAGGAAGGAGGCATCAGTGTGACTTTGATCTTATGTTTTGTATTGATGCAGCTGGTGTCTATGGTAACAGTTATGGCAATCTAGAGGACCCTCTAGAATCTTTTAGATCCCACACTGGTCCTTCAAAAGTTTGTTTTTAGCTTTATAGCAACCCTTATAAAGAACAAGTCAAAGGAGAGTTGGGAAAAATAAGGCAGAAAATATCATTTATCCTTATTGCCTGCCATGGAAATACCCAGAATACATTTTCCCAGACACATTCACCCTTGTGTGGTTCCTGCCTAACATGGTAACATTCTTCCTTTCTCTTACACGCAAATTTTCATTTTATCAGTCTCATCTGATGAGACCCTCTATAACGATGCAGAATTAAATTTGAAATCTCATTGGCATCCTACCTGGTTAACCCAGATCTTACCTTAAAAGCTTTACTTGTAACAAGAGAAGAAAAGGATACCTATGTGTATATTGAGAGACAAAAGTCGGGAAGAGGTGAGCACTAAGACACAGAGAGATAGAAATCAAAAGATAATGCATATGCTGTAAACCTACAGAAACCTATAGAAAACACTGAATACAGAAGGGATGTTGTGTTATCAACATCCTGGACATTTAGGGCCTTTTGTCAGGTTTTTCTCCATCAGCCAGAATGCAAAGTTTTATTTCTTAAAATAAATCAGCGTACTTTACCCCAGCATCAGTCAGCCTGAGAAAGAGTGAAACTGACTCAAAGAAAACCAACAGTAATCAACTCCTGACATGATTTCTATTTATTCTTTCTCCTCCCCCTCCTTTTGATTAAGCACTTTTTGAATTTTGAAGAGAGCTTCATGAATCATTCTGTGGCTGCTTAATATTAATAGTAATGGAATTTATTCTATTGAAATGGGTTCATTATCATGCCAACTGCCAAGTTTGTGTCTCCAACAGGCTTCTGTAAATAGACTCTCCTAAACCTTCTTGAAAGAGGACTGGAAACTAAAATAGGAAAATATACAAGTATTACCCAAGTTCACAAGAAGGTCAACATGAAGTGACAGAGTCAGTTTTCCCAAAACACTCACCAATGTTCATTAGGCTCTATCTATGGATTCTTCCTGACCTCAGAATACCCCCCAAACTTTCTTACTACCATAGCTGACTCACTACCCTCGGCTTTCTTAAATGTTCCTTGAACCTATCCAAATCATGCCTCTTCAAAATTCTTGCTCAAACTCTCTTGTCAGGAATAGTTTCTTCCCATTTTTGTTCTCATTTATTTTTGCTTCTTTTTTGTCGCCCTGGCCATGCTCTCCCTTGTGTCTGTGTCTGTCTTCTTTAGAAGACTCTGCACTCCACGAAGACAGGGTCTGCGTCTGTGTTGGAGCAGCTGGAGCAGAGCCACCGTTCAAGGAGCTGGTGTCAAGTTCCGCTGCCACCCATGGGGTTCCGTGGCCATCGTACCCTGTGGGAGGCACAGCCTGCAACGTAGAATCTAGACGGTGGCTTTCTAAGTCATTCCACATTAAAATTAGGAAAATTAGAACTAAATTTCACAAACCAAAGAAAACACAGTTCAAAGACACTCTTGAGTCTGCCAAGGGGAGGTCCAAAGAGGATGTCACAAGAGAAACAATGAGCTGATTTGCAGATCAGCTGATCTGCAGATTCACTTGAACTCTAAAGGATTTTCTGCCTAACCATGTGCATGTGACTTCCAGGCTGATATGGCCACAGGGTGAGGACTGTGTTTCATATTTCACTGTAATTTAAACAGCATCTAGCACAGTGCTGATTCCATAGCAGGTTCCCAACAATTATACTTTTCAAAAGTTAAAAATGGCCAGATAAGGAAAAGTGAACACAGAAGACAAAAGCAGAAGGAAATGCACAGGAACTGATGATTTTAGGTTTAAACATGGACATATTTCTTTACAGACATTTTTTTCTCTAAACAACTGGTTTATTGATAAATGAAAGACTATTTGTGTGTGAGTATGTGTGTAAATTCAGTCATATTTAAAATATATAAGAAGAATGAATATTTAGAGGAACTTTATTCTTTGTGCAAACCTGAATTTTCATGTACTGGTCTGCCTTCATGCAACACATTCCCATATCCTTTTCCATTTTCAGTTGCCTTTCCAAGGGAGTGGGGAAACTGTTCTTTAGGGAAAAGCTTTTGTCTGGCTCAGCCTGACCCCTGTTTAGACACACTACACAACAGGGAGAATGCCAGATGTCAGCTATGATGAGAAATCTAGATTTCAAAAGGGCAAATATGAGGAAAACTCCAAATTCCTGCTACTGAAAAAGTAGAACAGAACTCAGCAGATGGCCTGGCCCTAGGCAAGTAGTTAAGAAGGCCAGGTAGACATGCGGTACCCTCCTTCTCTAAGGAAACAAATCAGGTGTCTACTCCTATCATAATCCTATCCTGTTTCTCTTGTTTTCTAGTAAGAAAAATCTTCTAATCGTCTACTAAAAACAACAACCACTTTTATGTGTGGCATTTTCTGTACACTGTAATATGCTACCAAGTTATAGCTAAGCACCAGTATCTGTGCACATCCCTTCTATGTATCTCTTCCTTTCCTCCTTTTTTCCCCTACTTTTGTGGTTAAGAGAGTTATCTTTTGTCAAATCTTATCCCATTCCTTTGATTTCCTCTCTCACTTTCTCTGTATATTCCTTTCTATAATAGAAATGAAAAACAAGGGAGAGAAAAAAGAAGGAAAGAAAAAGAAGTAAAAGGAAGGGAAGTAAAGGAAAGAAAACAGAGGGATAGGAAGGTATGAAAAGGGAAATGAGAAGGAGTTGGTGAAAAACTTCCAGAAATGTGCTTAGAGTTTTCTTTATCCTATAAATCTTCTAGCACTCATTTTATTGGAAGTAGTGTTTCTTAGATTTTTTTAATGTTCTCATTAAATAACTCTTTTCAGGGCTAAAGTGATTATTTATATTGCGTTCACTTTTTAAATTATTTACTTATTGTCCAGAGAAATTGGTCTTGAATAGCTACACAAAATATAACATCTGCAATATTGCAGGAAAAGCAAAGGAGAAGAGAGAAGAATTGTTTCTTGAACACTTACTCTGTGCTCAGTACATTATCTGGTCCACCACTCCCACCCTGGAGATCAACACAATCATCATCACACTCACAGGGAGGAAACAAGAGCTCAGAGGATATGGGGAACGCACTCAAGTCACCAGCTGAGAAGTGGTGGAATTAGAATTCATATTGGAGTCTACCTGATCCTAGAATTTATTCATTTTTTTGTTTGTTTATTTCCTCAACAAATTCATCGTACTTGGCACCTACCTACCTACAATATGCCAGGAATTGTGGTAGAGGCTGAGGATGCCATAAAATTCAAGACAGATAAGCTTCCTCACGGAGCTGACCCTGGCACCTGACAGCAAGTCAATGGATGTAGAGATGAAATGGTTTCCTTTCTCCCTTCACTGTTTTCAACTACACTCATTCCTTTCCTACATCTTCTACATGCAGACCCCCATTCTTTTTTCTTTTAAATATATCTGGTTTTAAATCCTAATCTCATATCCAATTTAAAACACATCTCCTCTCTTCCCCCATAACACCAGACTTTTGGCACAGGAGATTTGGAGATGGAGTCCCCTTTCTCCCCGTCTCCTGTTTCGCTCTAAGCTGGTGGTGACATGGGTGTTTACAGTTGAGGAGTGAGATTTGTGGGAATGTGGAACCAGGATAGGGAACTCCTGAAGGCTCTCTGCACAGCTGGGAAACCCTGTTGACAGATACCTACTCTGCCTACCCAAGGCAGTTCTGTACAAGAAAGCAGTGGGAGCGCTGCCCAAAGAATGGCCTGACCAAATCAAAGCAACAAGCTTGATGGACAATTACAATGACTGAATTCTATCATTTGGCTAAAGCTAGGTCCTGTTTAGGCATGGGAAAAATAAATTGAGAAAAATAAAAGATCAAGAGCAAAAATGGAAAATTGAAATAAAATGTAAACTTTATCAGCAAGTACTTTGCATGCATAATTTTAAGTGTTTCAAATAGATCCCATTTATTTCTGCAAAATCTAAAATGAATTTTGAAGTTAGGATTATTATATACTAAATTGTTACATGTTCATATCTACATATTTTTAAGCAATAAAGCATTTTTGTGGCTGGTTAGAGAACAGAAGCAGAGGCATAAAAATTCTCAAAGGAACTTAATGAGGTGCTAACTTAAAAACTAATGATAATGATGAGAATTTCAGTAGTGATGAACAAGGACATACAAAGTCCTGAGCACATCAGGCTCAAAATTGCTAAGTGGGGACTTGATGTAGATTCTAAGGCATGGGAATAAGCAGGACTCCATCTCAGCTGGAGAGAAAAAGCTAGACGGGAGACACAGGTCAGAAGGCAGCAGCATAACAAAAAGATCTCCAAAGATACAGTAACTGCACAGGAATTATACTTCAGCTAAAAGGAGCTGATTCCCATGACTTCCAACCACAAGTCTTGGAGCATCTTCTCACTCTGTGGTCAAATGATTCCAAAAACATTTTAGGAAGTGGAGGAAGGGTCCTTTTTAAATAACAATTACTTGTGATTATTCTTAATTTTCTGAAGCACTTTTATTTCACTCTCTTGCACTTGGTCTTCTTGAATTCTACCAGGAAAAAAAATTTAGATCACTTTTCTCTTTTCCTCAGTTGCCTAGGATGTTTTAGTGCCATGTAAATAAGCACCATCTCATAGTCCTTTCTCACTTAATTTTCACCTCATAGTACTACATAATCACAGAAAGGACAACTGGTAGAGAAAGATGACACCATCCCAGGTCCTCAGTGTGCTCTGGGCAGACTTGACTCCAAAACTGGCAAGAAAGATGGAGGACAAAGTGTGTCCAGACCTCCCTGGGACCCAAACACCCCATGGGTAAGAACTTGTACTCTCTGTGTAACTGGGATTTGGGCAAAAGCTGACATGTTCAATGACTGAGGAAGAAGGGCGGGCAATAAAAACCATCCACTACAGAAGGCCATGGGGTCTCTGAGTAAAAATCACACAGAATGAATACAAAGTCCTATATTCTCAGCAGCAGGAAGGTCAGGAGGGTTGGCAGCTCCAGGAACAGCGGGAGGCTGTCTCTAAACATATCCTGAAGTGGTGTGTGTGGTGGGTAGAGGAAGCGTGGAGGAAAAGATTGAGGTAAAATGGAAGAGTTGAATCATGAGGGACTCAAGCAGCTCTGCTGAAGGATTCCCTCACCCAGAATCTGCCAAGGAAAGCAAGGTGAATGCAGAAAGTAAATTGGTGGGAGAGAGGGACAGATCAAGAGGCAAGTGGATACTGGACCCTGGGCATCAGGAGTGGTGGTCAGGGTCCCAGCAGGTGACAGACAACACAGTGGAGCTGGGTAACTTGAGGAGACTTTATAAAAGACTATTTACAAAAAGATGGCACTATGAAAACTGCGAGATGCAGAGCATCACCCTGGGACTTAGCAACAGGACATCTTCACCCTGTGCCTGAGGACAGAGAGTGATTTCCAGAACTCACAAGAGCTGTGTCCTGCAGTGGGTGGACCCAGCAGCTTCACCGGAACTTACAGGAAGGGAGCAAGAAGGAGGACCATCCAGCTCTCGTTCTCTTCCCTCTCTCCAACCTCTGCTGATGTTCCCCATTTGCTGACCCCAACTGAAGCCTGGGAGGAGAACTTGATGCAATCCATACTCCATCAGCCTCCTGGAACACAGAGCAGCAGAATGTAGAGGCTGGAGGATAAATCTGAGCAGCCTTCACAGCAAACTCAGCACAGTGACTCAGCAACTAACTTACAGTGACCTGACCTGAGTCCTCAGGTCGGTGCGTCTGGTGGACAGTTGGATTATACAAGTGAACCACCCTTTGGTTTTACCAGAAATAGCAGGCAGTTAAGGAGGGGATGATGGCACTCCATTAAGTACTAGACTTTCTGCATGAGCAAGTTCAGCTTCCAAGATAACTCAGACTTAGCAAGGTGCAGAAATTAAGATGACTGCACTCATCCACAAGTTTGTAAAGCCTGGGATATTTTGTTTACCTTAATATATTGATTTCTAGTGGTTCAGGCCTGTTTTTGTAAGGAAAGCCTATGGGTCTGTCTAAGTTGCATGTTGGATATGAAGCATTCAACATACATCTGCAAGATGACCCCAAGTGAGATTTACTTTCCCTGAGGAACAACGAAACTCAAACTGGGTGCCCAGAAGGAAGTGCAGGCCTCAGCTCCAAGAGACAGAACTATCATTTGCTTCCAACCTTAAGTACTAAAGAGGGAATCACTTATAAGGACAAGAAGAGCTGAAAAAACAACTTCTTAGTGAGCAAGAAGAGTGCTTTGAACATCTAGCAAAGAGAGAAAGCAAAATGAGCTGAAGAAGGAGAAGACTGTTGTGTGTATGTAAGTGTATATATTTTCTTAAGTCATCTTCCATGTAAATGTCTGCTTGAAAGGATGGGTTATCATCGTTTTTCCTCCTCCTGTGATGAGAAGGAAAAGAAAGAAAACAAGAGTCACAGTCACAGCCAGGTCTTCAAAGACAGCAGCCTACCAGGGGATTCCAACTCATTGTTCGATAGATCTGTCTGGTAGAAACAATTTATTTAAGACATGTATGGAAAATAAAGTTTAAATGTAGCTTTTAAAGGAACCTAAAATAGAATCATATCATAACTACAGGTTCAGGAGGCTTCTTTCTCTTTATTTACTGGTCTCAATATAGCCATCTTGATCTCATTCTACACATCATTAAGTCAATATTTTGCAGCACTTTTAACCAAGTAGTTTTGGGGAAGAATGGTAGGAAAATGTTCACTTCTCACCAAATGTATTATCAACTTGGCTGATATTTCTCCTTTATGAAATAAGCAGCTGAAATGTTTAATACCTTGGAGACCTTCGCAGCTCCATCTGTTGCTTGTCCTAACCCAGGGTTTTCAGTGAATAACTGATTGATTCTTTTAATTCAATATTTGTACCAATTCAGGAATGTTAGCACCTTGGTATTTGAATAAATCTCCTATATAACTAAGTAGTCATGCAGAGAGGAAATATGGATAAATGGAAGGAGAATTGACTCTATCAATATGCAATGATTTATATGAAATATGAAAATCAAAACCCCTGCTAGGATGCTATGTTGGCCTTCTGGTTGTCAAAGCATGTCTGAGAATTTGGGGGAACATAGCTTTTGAACTGACCCCATAATAGAGTAATGAATTTCATTGCCCTGGGGTATGTCCCCAAACAGAAGTCTCTCCTGATAATGACCACACCTTAACTTGAGCAGCTTTCTGCAGCACCCCAACACACAACCCATGATATCAGAAATGTAACATAGCCATAAAGTCTCATATTAACCAAACAGCATGATACTGCTCTGAAGTTCGAAAGCATCAGCTCACTTGGTTCTGCTCTTCCTTTCGCCCATATCCCGAAAGAAGGCACTGGCCTTTCCTAATCACTCACTCTAACATTTTTTTTTTTTTCTTCTGGATCCTTTGTTCCTGGATAATCATGGCCTTTCTCCATCTGAGAAATCAGTTCAAGTCAAAGCTGTCTTAGACTTTCCTCGGCATCTTTCAACATTCCCTAGAATTGAGATTTTTATCTCCAGCAATACATTTTGGTCAATCTATAGCTTAAACTCTTTGCTTTTCTTTCTCATTTCTGTTTTAATACTTTAAAAAGTTTTGACATGGCAGGTATCTCATCCACTCCACACTTCTCAGCTAACTCTTGGTGCTCTCCACTCTAAATGCATCTTTGAGTTCTCTAAAGGCTCCAAGTAAGTCTAGGGCATTACACTTTTAGGAATAGAGTTTTCAATGTGCCACCCATATGAAATCATCATCCCATCCCTTCCTATCCACTGTTCTCCTTACGGATATAAAATCTTTGCATCTCTGGCCCTTCAAGGATTTTTTTTATGAAAGCAGTTGCATAGAAATTATGCCTGCAACTTATTTTATTTTTCCAGTCTCAAGACAGTTTTAAGCCACAATGCTTTTGGATGTTTGGGAGTTTGGGGGAATGGTGGTGGGGAAGGGTAGTGAGCCAGGAGATAAGCTACTGCAGACATCCATCTCAAAATTCTAATTCCATCTAGTTTTCCATGATAAACCTGGCCTAGACTACTAATATTTCAGATACAGTGGTTTCTTGTACCTCAAACAACAAATTATCTCTGGTTTTATACAATTTTTAAATAAACATTTTATTGCATATAACATATGTAGAGAAAAGTGCACAAACCCTATGTGTATGCAGCTCAATGAAGTAGCACAAAGTGAATACACACATGTGACCACCACACTGATCAAGAAATAGAATGTTGTCAGAATCCAGATATATCTCTCATGAACCCTCCCAATCACAAATCCATCCCCCTTCCAAAAGATAAACACTACAGGTTAGTTGTGACAATTTTCCCCATTACGTGAAGAGAAGGCTACAGATATTCTCATTTGTCTTTGACTTCTTTTGCTCAAAGTTATTTTTGTGATAATCATCTGTGTTATTTTGCATGGGAATAATTTATTCATATTCATTGCAGTAAAATAATGGTATACTCTACTGTTGATGGACATTTGGTTTATTTAAAACGCTTGGTTATTTTGAATAATGTGATGTGGTTGTCAATCTCTGAGATAGCCCCTGATGATCTTTGTCTCTTGATATTCACACTCTTGAATAATTCCTTCCCCTTGAGTGTGGACTGGTCCTAGTGACTGGCTTATAACAATTAAAATATGTCAAAATGATGTCACTTACTAATGGGATTAGGCTAAAAAAAGGACTATGACATTTGTCTTGATCACTCTTGCAAGCTCACTTGCTGAGGAAAGCCAGTTGCCATGCTGTGATCCATCCTATGGATCATTCCATGGGGCGAGGAAGTGAGGATGGCTTCTAACCAACAGCCAGAGAGAAAGTGAGGGCCTCAATCCAACAGTCCACAAGGAACTGAAACTTTCCTACAACCACGTGAAATTGGAAGCAGATCCTCCCCAGTTGAGCCTTCAGATAATACCACAACCCTGGCCAACAACTTACTTGGAATCTCATGAGAGATCCTGAGCCCAAGGCACTCAGATAAGTGCACATAGATTCCTGATCCACAGAAACTACAAGACAATAAGTGTTTGTTACTTTGAAAGCACTAAATTTGGAGGTCATTTGTTACACAGGAAAAGATGATTAATACAGTGATAGAAACATTCTTGTATATTTCTTTATGTGCACAGTTCTGTGGATATAAACCCAGGAATGGCCTCATTACTGTTTCATAGGTTATGCATGTGGTCAGCTTTAATAGATCCCACCAGTTTTCCAAAGTTGTGGTAGCAAGTTATTCTCCCAACAGCCAAGTATGAGAGTTCTGGTTACTCTTTATCTTTAGCAACAATTGGTATTGTCAGCCCTTTTAATTTTAGCAATTGTGGTAGGTGAGGAGTAGCATCTTATGGGGATAGCCTTAAAACAATAAGGTTGAGCACCTTTTTATGTATTTGTGAGCAATTTGGATATCCTGCTTTATGAAGTGCCCATTTTTCTATTAGGTTTTCTGTCTTCCTATTATTGATATGAAAGACTTCTTTTTATATTTTTGTATGCAAGATTTTTATGACTTATAAGTGCTTCAGATGTTGTCTCCCAAACTGATACCGCTTATCACTTTCTTAATGGAATTTTTATGGCTATAATTTCTTAACTTGAATGTACTCCAGTTTTTCCCTTATGGGTAGTTCTATGATTAGTGTGTTAATATTTTTTCCTATTCTAAGAACATGAAGATGTTTTCCTGTTATCTCCCAGAAGCTGCACTGCTTTACCTTTCACATTTAGATCTACAATCTACCCGGGATGATGTTTGTGTATGAAGTGAGGAAAAGTTCAATTTCACATTCTTCAGCATGGATAACCAAAGGATTCAGCACCATTTTATTGAAAATACTTTTTTTACCCACTGTACTGCAGTGCCACCTTTGTCATAAATCAAGATTGTCATATAATACAAGGGTCTATTTCTGGGCTTTATTTTGTTCTATGGATCATTTATCTAGTTGTGGGCCAAAAGCCTGTTGCATTAATTACTGTGGCTTTATAACCAGTCATCATTTCTGGTAAAGTAAGTTCTCCTACTTCAAGTTTGCCTTGGCTTTTCTTGGCCCTTTGCATTTCAATATAAATTTTAGAATAAGTTTGGTGTTTTCACAAAATAATAAATCTTCCATTTTTTTATGTGAAAAAATTTTTATTTATTATGAAAGTTTAAAATAGCTACAGTGTGCTGAATCTCATACTGAGGGTCTTCTCCAAATCTCAAACTGATTGTCCAGTTGGTGGAGGTGGAAGCTGTGGGCAGGGCCCAAGAGGCCACCGGGGTGGAGAGGTGGAGCATAGCACAGCATGGGTGATGGAGGGCCCCCCATGGGATAGTGCATGGGGGGAATCCTAGGAAAAGGGGGGTCCTCCTGCATCCATTTTGATCTTGCCATCCTCCATCTCCTTAGCAAGGAGCAAGTTTCATGAGCTGCTGTTCTTCAAGGATCTACTTTCTGTGGAAGTTTCTGTGTGTCAGGTCGTTTCAGAATTGGTTTCTAATTTTGCTTCCCTCTTGCAGCCTTGATTTTTGCAGATTGCTTCCAGTAAGTCTTTCATGGTCTTCTTTCTCTGCTCGTAGACTTCATGGAGAATCTCCATTTTCTGGGTCATGGATTTGCATGCTTCATACACCGCAATGAATTGTAGTCATTTTCTAATTTCTTTAAGCATTCTTCCACATTATCTTTATTGACCATCAAGGCTCTCAGCCTATCTTGTAACAGTTTTAGGTCTTTTACAAATTCTGATATTGCATTTTGCTCCTGCAAGACGTCCACCATCTGAGGTATTCGATTTTCCATCTTCTCATTCCCATCTCCTGCCAGTTCTCCATTTCTTAATGTATTTCCTTCTGTTTTTTTTTTTTTTTTGTCCACACATTCATATTTGTAGGTAGTGGGTTCAATTCAATATTATCTTTGGGAGTCAGAGCTCTTGAGATTTTTCCAGGCATTTACTTTGTTCATTGGGCTCACTGTGTTCTTTACACATGCCTTCGATTTCCATATCCTCATTTTTGGCATTTTGATGTCTCTCAGATTCTAACAAAGCATGTGTAGGTTGGCTTATGTCATCCAGGATTTCATTAAGTTTTGCAACATTGTGATGTTATCTGTGGGGATACACTAGTCCAGATTCTGTAGGGCAGGATGCATGAGTTCAAATTCCATAGGGCAGGCAGTGAGTTGGCAACTCCAATGAAGGCCTTCAGTGAACTCCCCAGGAGAGGCTGGCTAGCTGACTGAGGAGAAATTCCCTAGGGTAGGCAGCAAGCTGGCACTCCAGTGAGGGTCTTCAAATGAATTCTTCCTGGGTTTTTATTGGAATTGCATTTAATCTATTGATCAATATGGGAGCATTATCACCTTTTTATAATACTGTCATTCAATTCACATACACAGTATATGACTTCATTTATTTAGGTGTTATTTAATTTTTCTAAATAATGATTTAGTTTTGTGTATAGTTGCCTAACATATATTTCTTCTTGTTCATTCCTAGGTATTTGGAATTTTTTATTCTTTTGTAAATACTACTTTTACATTAAACTTTGTCTGCTGTTTGTTAGTCATATAAAAGCTCAATTGTTCTTTGCAGAGTGACCAAGTATACAGAAGTCTTGTCAAATTCATTTTGTATTCTCTACATAAATAATTCTATCATCAGCAAATAATGATTGTTTTATTTCTTTCTTTCTAACCCTTACATTGTTTATTTCTTTTTCTTACCATATTGTACTGGCTATGACTTACTTTGGTACGTTGAATATATAGAAGTAGAGGGCATCTTGAATACATTCCTAATCTCAGAATAAGAGCTTTCAACATTTCACCATTAAGTATAATTTTGCTGTGGGTTTTATGTAGATATTCATTATAGATCAAGAAAATTATCTTTTATCTTTAGTTTGCTAGGAGTTTTTTTAATCATGAATGGATGTCCAGTTTTGTCTAATACGTACTAAAATGATCATTTATGTTTTCTCCTATCCTCTGTTAACATGGTGAATTACAGTGATTAATTTTTGAATGTTAAACCAAACTTGCATTACCAGGATAAACACAACTTGATTATGATGTGTTATCTTATGCATATTGCTGGATTTTGTCTGCTATTATTTTAGGATTTCTGCATCTATATTCACGAGAGAGCTTGGTTTGTAATTTTCTTTTCTTTGAATGTCCTTGTTAAATATTGGAGTCTAGGTTTTGTTGGTCTTTTAAAATGAGTTGGGAACTATTATGAATATTTCTATTCTCAGGAAGATTTTGTGAAGGATTGGAGTTATTTCTTCTTTTAATATTTGTGCAAGTCAATAAGAGCTATGGTTTTATGGTTTTCTTCATGGAAAGACATTTATGAATTTAATTTTTAGTGAGTACAGGACTACTCAGATTCTCTATTTTTTTCTTGGACCAACTAAATTTTCAAATGTATTGGAATAATCTGACGCATGATATCGACTTACAATATTTATGTCTTTTAGTTCTGTAATGATGTTCCATTTTGTCATTCCTATATTAGTTTTGCACATCTTTTTTCTTACAGTCTCAGTCAGTTTTGCCAGGTGTTTTTCAATTTTATTAGTTTCTTCAAAGACCTAACTTTTGGAATTGTTGACACCCTTTATTGTGTGTGTGTTTTTTTTTTATTTGATTAATATCTGCTCTTCATTTCTTTCTTTCAAATGCTTTGGATTTAATCTGTTGTTCTTTTGCTTCTTCTTGAAGTGAATATTTAGGTCATTATTCTCAACCTTTCTTCTTTTTAATATATGTATTTAAGGCTACAGATTTTCTTCTAATCAGTGTTTTACTGCATTTTGCAAGTTTCAATTGTACATTTTTTTCCACTTTACATTATCCAGTGCTCTGGGGGGATTATGAGGCTTAGTCTTCCTTCATGACTCCTGAGGTCCAATGTTTGCCACCCTTGCTGCATCAGTGTGCTGAAAGCGCTTCTAAACACAGCCATGACTTTCAGAATCAGCAATCAAATTGAAGGGAAAAAAGATGCCAAATACAGAGCTCAGCCCTTTGTTCTTTCTTCCTCTTCTGAACCCTGGCCCTATAATGCTTTCCACCTGGAGGTTTGGTCAGAAAATCTCTAGGCCAAAATTGCCTGAAGCAAAACCTATATTCACTTTTGTTTTACTGTTAATCATATCAAGAGTTTGCACTTACATTGTTTGATGAGACAGAAAAGCTAGTAGTGTCCGAAAGTAAAGTGACCATATGCATACAAAATTATCTAAGTATTATCAAATAATGCAGCATAGCAGGAAAAAGTCACAAGTCTCATGAGATGTAGTATCAGGGAGTATAAATATAAAACTCAACTTACGGTCTTGAAAAAGTTAAAAACCATTCTGATCTCCTCTGTAAATGAAGAAAAATGCTAACTTCATCACAATCTTGAGTGGAATATATGTTCTATGCAAATAATAATTATTTTTGATTCCATAAACATATGGCAATTCATGAAAACTTTAGATCTATACCAAATCACTCATTCTTCATTTGAATATATAAAATCACCAGCGCTTCTTTTTTGGAAATTCAGGACAATTCAATATTTTTTGGTCCACTTTGGAATATGATATCCTCAGTTTTGTGTCCTTGTTAAATTTAACTCTTCCAACTCTAACATAACCTTACTATTAGAGACAGAGGAAAAATAAACTACTAGAGCTATTCAAAGGATAGCTTGTCCAGACTTATCCATCCCTAGCCCAAGATAGCCACATTAAGTGGTATAAAGCCATAATCATCCTGCTGAAATTTCAAACTGAAATTATTCACTAATTGACTTTTAACTGATAAGAATACAGTTGTCCATATACTAATTCATTCTGCTGCCAAGAAGGCTCTGAATTCAAAGAAATGATATGATAATCCTGGCTCATTTAAACAGGCTGACTAACAACAGAATTCTTATAAAAGAGGATAAAGATTATGAACAACAATTAATTACTCTAACATCTCAGAAGTTATGAAATGAACTCTAGGTATTTCATAAGCATGTTTCATTAGATATCATTAAGCAACTTCTTTATTGCCTTGCCATCAGCCACAATAGTTTGATTAAGTAGTAATTCAAGCTAAGTTACTGCTATATAAATATATTTAACATTCATATATTTTAATGTGCTGATATAATACCTTTGTTTAATGCTTTCTCTTTCATCTTTTTTCCAATTTAAAAAAAATGATACTTTCCAAATGGCATCTTAACTGTTAGAAAAGATTCTTCACTAACGACACATAACAAGCTACATATAAATAGATGATTTAGAATTTCAAAGCCAGTATTTCACAGCGCCAACTTACATCTCAAGAATCTTTCAAATCAAGTGATTAGACCATTCATTTTAGCATTCCTGGGTACTTTTTTGTTTGGTCCTGGAATTCATTGTTAGATAAATTATTCCTTCTATTTATGTAATATTTTGGCAAAGTTTCTCCATAGAAACTAAAAAGACGTGGAGAAGGATGCACAAAACTCTGTCATTTTCTCCTCTATGAATGACTTTACTTTTGATTTGTGATTCAAAAATCAAAAGAATTATCAGTCTTCCTTTTTATATACATTTTTTTCTGAAAAGAATGTTACTGAGCCCACAAATTCTTACTCCACCACCAAAAGTGCTTAGCGTCCATTTCATCTTAATAAAGTCTTAACTCTATGCCTGGATTTCTCAATTCCTGCTGCAAGATTTTCAGCAGCAGAGAGGTTTTAATGAAGGGTATAAACAGAATTGTAGTCCCAAGCAGTATTTGGAACAGAAACCAAGTCTCCCTTATTACTAGATATCACAACAAATTACACTTTATTTGGACTTTTGCTTTTGTACCACTCACTTTTGCTATCCTGCCTTTACTATTTGTTTAGAATTCTTTGATTGTAGAATTCTGAGGCTATTGACATGTGAGATCATCATATGAGGATAGAATAGGCATTCTAGATTCCCTGATTTCAGCAAATATGCCCACCACTCCCAGTCCTCCCAGGACCTTCTTACAAAACTGAATGTCATCGTGTGTTTTTGTGTGTGCTGTGTGATAAGAGATAAATAAGTAGAAAGGAAAACAAAGGAACTCCATTACTTGTGAAACAGAAATTTTCCATCTGTATGTATATATGTTTCTAATAATTCTGTTTCGATGCCTTAGTTTTCTCATATTCACTTGCTCCCTTTAAAGTCGGGTTTTGTTTTATTTCTGTTTTGTTTTTATCCTTTTATACCTAAATACCTGCAGGGTAAGTTAAATCCCCCCAGTATCATAACCATAGCACCCAGTTCTATTTCCCACCACTTTTCACCTTTACAATTACTTTTCATTTATTCGTAATTACTTGTTTAATCTGTTCACCTCTGCTGTGTGTTCCCTTTCCATGATATTCCAAAGTCTGACACTGCCCCTACAGGAAAGGAGCCACTGCAGGGGGCTTGGAGTGGTTTTGACTCTCCCCCCATAACCTCCATTATCACCCTCCAAGCCTTAGCAGACAAAATCAGAAATAGATCAGAACCTAATACAAAGTATGGATACATTAATCACCAAAAAACATTACAACTTTTATTGATCTGTCACATTCAGTGTATGTGAAATCTCTTTGCTACCCTATGAATAGAGCTTCAAGACAAATTCTCCTCCTTCTCCGACCCCCGACCAAAGTGTCACCCCTAAAACCCCCCTAAAGTGGTTCTAGTCATTCAGTCAGTCACTGAACAACCCAGCCATTCCTTCCCAATGTGTTTACTTGTTACTTTCAATCCCTCCCTTTTAGAATTCTCACTGTATCCAAACAAGGCTGATGACTTATTTGCCCATCCTATGACTTCAAAACCTGGATTTTATATTACCCTTCAAAAAGAATATGCTATTCAACACTTGAAGGGGTATAAATTACTACAATATATCTGGAAAGAAAATTGACAATATTAAAATGTTTGTACCCTTTGATTCAGAAGTCTCACATTTTCAAATTCTTCCTAAGAAATCATTAGATGTGTATGCATACTTTATCTACAGTAATATTCACAGCCATTATATTTAGAACAGTGAAAATTAGGAACACAAAATCTGCCCAACAATAGAGGAATAATAATATTCATACATATATTGTGTGAAAAGTTTGCTCACAAAATACTCAGGATGATTATGTAAAGGAAATGATTATAATATAATATAATGTTAGGTAAAGAAATTCAGTTACAAAATTGTATATACAGTATGGAATTGACTAAAATGATTCATTAAAAAGGCTGGAAAATTTTTTTTAAAGTACTATCAGGCAGACATGCAGTTCCATCAGATCTTAATATTTATCAATAAAATCTGTATGAATTCAGTGTATGTAACTCTATTCTCAACATCTTAACATTGTAGTCCTCCTGGTTGTAAAGAATATTTCCTCTGTTCTGAGCTTACTGGTTGGTTGCAGTATGTTGATTATTCATAAACAGTCTTTTTCTGTCACATAAGGTCTGAAGGGTTTTGTTCTTCCCATTTCCAACGATTATTCAATAGTCTCATTTCCTCACCAACTTCATAGTATTTCATTCTGTTCAAATCCTACTTTAGTATTTCTTTTATAGTTTTTCAGGGCTCTTAGATATGGTACAATAAATTTTACATTTTTAAACCTCTCATTAATTCAACATTGAAAATTCTTGTAAGCCTTTTAAAGTGCTTGTATCAATTTCCTATTGTGACTGTCACAAAATACTACAACCTTGGTGGCTTTATTATCTTACAGTTCCAGAGGTCAGAAGTTTGAAATCAGTTTCACTGGGCAAAACCCAAGCTGTTCAGCAGGGCTAGTTTCCTTCAGGAAGCTCTGGGGGACAATCTGCATCCTGTCTTTCCCCTTTCTAGATGCTGCACACAATCTCTTGCTCACAGCTCTGCGTCATTCCAACAAAATGTAGTAAATACATACAATGCAATATGATTCAGCCGTAAAAAGGAATGGCATTCTGAAACATGCTACAACATGGATGAATCTTGAAAACATCATGTTGAGTGAAATGTCAGACATAAAGGACAGATATACTATGATTTCACTTATACAAAATAACTAGGATAAGCAAATTCATAGAGTCCAAAGGTAGAGTTCAGGTTTCCAGGGAAAGGGCCGAGAGGAGTGAGTGCATAATGGTTATAGGGTTTCTGTTGAGGCTAATGGAATAGTTTTGGTAATGGATGGTGGTGAAGATACCAAAATATTGTGAATGTGATTAATCCTACTAAACTGTATGCTTGGAAATGGCTGAGATGGGAAATTATGTCGTATATTTGTTCCTGCAATCTTTAAAAAAGAGAGACTAAAAAGACAATGATATTTAAATGTAACACAGAATCCCAGAGTAATGCTAATAATGGAGGAGAAGTGTCCAGATGGACATTATCAAGACAATTTAAAAATTGGAATATAGACTATAAACTATATGAATGTTAAATTTCTTAAACTTTAGCACTGTGTGGTGATACAAGTGCATATCCTTGTTTTTAGGGAATATACCCAAAAGTATTAAGCATTAAAGGAGCATGATGTATGCAACATACTCTCAAATGTTTAGAAAATAAAAAAGTAAATGATTATATAGTTAGAAAGACAGAATGATAAAACAAGTGTGTTAAAATGTTAAAAGTCAGTAAATCTGGGTATCTGGGTAGGGAGCATATTGTAGTTCTGTGAAATTGGTGTGAAACTGCCCTGTAAGTTTAAAATTATTTCAAAATAAAAAGTAAGAAAATCACAAACCATGAAAAAGAGCCAATGTCCATTACATGCAAGTAACTTGGGAGATTATGCTTGCAGTGATTAATTGTTTATTTAGATTACTGCCCTTAGTAGAAGACTTTAATTCATTAAAAGGATACTTTTTTTTTTCCTTAACAAATAGTTTGGGGACAAAACAGTAAACAGAAGCAATTTATCACCTTGTCAAGCTAAACAAACATTACATATGGCACAGCAAAGAAACACTAATTAGACCTAATTGAGGGAAATTAACACAAAATCCAAATTATCAAGTATTTTAAAAGGAATCGAGTTTTATCGTTTTAACATACATAGGGAAGCTTCAGCTAGCTCCTAATAATGTACTGCCAAGTGGCAGTCCTACTGGGCCTATTTAATAAATAAATAAAATTTCACTCTACTTAACATGTTATTCATTTCTATGCAAATTAATCCATTAAAATACATGAAGCTTTCTAGTGTTTCTGGCTTCCTGATGTTTTTCTGCCAGCCTATGCTCTCTCACCCAGCAGCATCTGAAGTTGTTCCGTCTGCTCCCTGCCTCCATTGCCACATCACCTCTTGATATTGCCCTCTATCCCTCTATTTCATGCTCATTTGCCCCAGAATTGCCATACAAGCTGTTCCTGCTGGTGACATGACCTTCCTCTCTTTCCTTAATAGTAGATACTTTTTAAGGAGCCCTCATTATGTGCCAAGATACTTTACATGCATTTTCTTATTTAATCTTCACATCAAGCTTGTAAAAAAGGTGCAAGCATCTATTTGGCAGGAGAGGAAACTGATCCTCCCAAAACCTAAAAACTAGACAAAGGCCACATTCACATCATAAGTAGCAGAGCCATGCACAGCTGCAGTTCTGCCTGGTCCCAACTCCCTCACACAGAAAACACCTGCTCCTCCTTCTGTGCTCAGTTTCAGTATCTCTTCCTCCCTTCTGTCTGTTCAGAACCTCTCCAGGCAAAGCTAGTCCCTCTCTCCTCTGTTCTCTCTAAACAAGGCCTTTTACTTTGGTGAAACCTGAAGCACACCTGTCTTAGTTTGCCAGAGCTGCTATGACAAATACCACACAGTGAGTTAGCTCAAACAACAAACACTTATTGTCTCATGGTTTTGGAGGCTAGAAGTCCAAAAATCAAGATGTGTTGGCAAGGCCATGCTTTCCCCTGGGTTGATAGCATTCTGGTGATGGCAGGCCTCCATCACATGGTGATCTCTTTTTCTCCTTGGATCTGCTCCTCTAGTTTCCACTAACTTCCACTACTTCTGACTCTATTAAGACCTCCAGCCATATTGATTAAGACCCACCCTGATTCAATTTGGCCACACTTTAACAAATAATAACAGCTTCCAAAGGTCCTCTTTCCAAATGGGTTCACACCCACAGGAACATGGATTATGACTTGAACATGTATTCATGGGGGGCATGAATCAATCCCCAACAACGTCCGATCTACACTTTCTACCAAGATAACATTCACCTGATTATTCTCACTTTGATTAAAACAGCCAAGCTGGATGCATGCAGTTGACATCTCTGTCTCCAACAACTTGGAATTTATGAAAATTTTTAAACACTTACTTTGGGTAAGAAATCAATAATTTTTAGTTATTATATAATAATGAAAAGATAACTCTTTACCATATAAAATATGGTTAAGTATAATTATATATCAGGAACTGTTCTGGTTTGCTAATGCTGCTGTTTTGTAAAACACCAGAAATGGATTGGTTTTTATAAAGGGGGTTTATTTGGTTACAAAGTTACAGTCTGAAGCCCATAAAGTGTCCATGGTAAGGCATCAACCATAGGGTACCTTCACTGGAGAAAGGCCATTGGCATCCGGAAAACCTCTGTTAGCTGGGAAGGCACATGGCTGGTGTCTGCTTGTTCCCAGGTTGTGTTTCAAAATGGCATTCTCCAAAATGTTGCTCTTGAGGCATTTTGTCCTCTCTTAGCTACAGCTCCTCTTCAAAATGTCACTCTCAGTTGCTCTGAGTCCTTCTGTCTGTGAACTCCTTTATACAACTCCAGTGATCCAGTTAACACCCACCCTGAATGGGAAGGGTAACACCTCCATGGAAATTATCCAATCAAATGTTTCACTCACAGTTGATTGAGTCACATCTCCATGGAAACACTCAATCAAAGGATTTGATCCTAATCAACACTAATACATCTGCCCCCACAAGATTGCATCAAAGAACATGGCATTTTCTGGGGGACATAATATAGCCAAACCAATGCAGGAACCATAAATGATATACACTGGGTTTTGTGGTAAATTTCACCAAGAAACTAGTGAAATGCCTAAGTCCTTCAATTATAATAACAATGACACAACTTTCTATAAACCTGGCTGTATTCTACCTGCTTTGTATTACCACACCTTAGGTGTCCTCACCTCTGCTGTTGGCTGGGTTGGATCCGGTGCTCTCTTCCACGCCATGGGACGAGCAGGGACACATCTACTTTGCTCTTTGTAGGAAGAATAATGCCCTGATGGAGGGCAGCCCTTAAAACAGCTCGTTCATTTGTCAGGGATACGGGTACCATGACGTTTACCTTGTAAAACACTGAACAACCTCCCTGGCTGCTTTAAGTCAGGGGTACTGCTTGCGACTATTTCACACCCAACTTTGTGAGGACTCTGACAGGTATAAAGTTAACATCTCTTTTTTCCCAGACTATGGGCTTATCAAGGACAAGGTCAGGGTCTTCATTCCCTTTGAGTTTCCAACATCCGAGATGTTACTATGTTACTACCATGTTTCAGAATGAGCAAATGAATGAATGAGTGAATGAGTGAATGAATGAATGAATTTATTGGAAGGGGGAAGAAGAGATTTACATCTATGGGCAGGTTGGGCCACCTGCTTTTTCAGTCACAGCAGAACTTTCCCTAGGAAAGTTCCAAGGAAGTATTTAACTTCCTGGCAGTCTTCAAAAGGTGGGGCTGGGATTGTACCAAAGTATACATAAAGTTCTTGCCAGACTGTCTGAGGCCACATCTGTTCAAAAATGGTCCCCTACACATTTTTACTTAATAAGGATAAGTTTAGCTTGAAGCTCTTTATTAAGCCCTCAAAAAGAATTACATCAGTCAAATACTTAAATGCTGAACCAGAGGCCACTGATGACTTAGGGAAGGGTGTCTAGATAAGTAGGATAATCTTACAGCTGGGCTGGGGACTAGAGAGGGCTAGAATGATTTAAAGAGCTGCAAGGTTATATATGAGCACAGGAGAGGGACAGACATTGGAGATTGGAAATAGGGTGAAAACCACAGACAAAATGAAAGAAATAAATATGAGAACCACTGTCATTCCACCTGCCAGGCATTCACCATGAGTGGCCATGGCCAAGATGTGTTGGAAAGGCTCCATACTCTACCCTCCCCGGTGCTGCAGCCATGCCAGGCTCGGCTGACCTCTCTACTCCATCCCACTGCCAGGGCATCCAATCCCCGCCCTGCCCAGGCTGGGAGAAGAGAGAAAGGGGAAAGGGCAAAGAGGAGACAGCAAGTGCCTGTGTGCTCCCTCATCTCTTCTTCTCTCCTGTTGCTCACCAGCCCAGCAGCACCTCTGGGAGGAGTAAATTCTACCCCGGAGCCTGGGCCAAAGAAATGCAGGGAGTAAAAATCTCTATGCTTATGTTTGAGTGTAATTGATGCTGATTTTTTCACTCTACTCCATAACATATCCATACACATTTCAATTTCAGAAAAATATTTTAAAATATTTTAAATCACCTAACATCAAATAAAACATGGTGCATCAAAGAGCATGCACCATGTTTATCCTGTGGCGTCTGTTCCTTTCTGCTGCAGCACCAGAGTGATACGCATGGCTCGGTTTAAGAAGTCCATCGGTGCTTTAGCTTTCGGCGGTTTCTTATTTGAGTTTCAATGAGAAGAAGCCTACGTTCATATCAGGAAAGTCTAATACCCTTGAAAAATGCATTCCCTAAGACCTTGTGGATCACACCCTCTTTATCTAGTGTATGGATGAGTAGAAAAATCGGGATAAAAACTAAAGGACAAATGGGGTGGGATGGGGGGATGATTTGGGTGTTCTTTTTTCACTTTTATTTTTTATTCTTGCTCTGGTTCTTTCTGATGTAAGGAAAATGTTCAGAGATAGATTGTGGTGATGAACGCATAACTATGTTATCATACTGTGGACAGTGGATTGTATACCATGGATGATTGTATGGTGTGTGAATGTGTTTCAATAAAACTGAATTTAATAATAATAATTAAAAAAAAGGCTATGCCAATGAGCATAAAAAAAAAAATGCATTCCCTAGTTAATCTGAACATCTTCCCTTCAATCTGTCCCCATTATTAATGAATTCAATAAAATGGGATCCAGGGTTAAAAAAAGGAAACTTGAGTCCAAGGAGGCCAAATGATTCCTCAGCCGTGGTTCTGCATGAGCCTTCACTGTGCAAAGCAGAAGAGGCTATAATTGGGGAGAGGGGCCCCCTGTGCAATGTGCCTACTCTGCAATGTCCCATGCAGCCCCCCTGCACCCCTCTGTTCCACGAGGTTCTTTGGCCAAGTGATTACCCAAGGAAGGGGACACAGAGAAGTAGTAATTCCTGTGTTTCAAGAACAGAGTCCATGAAAACACCTGTGATTGGAGAGTTTGATTTAACTTTCTGGGGATAACATGTCAGATGACTGAACTCACACATCAACCTACCAAAACTCTTTCGGTAAATTTTTACATGAAAATAAAAGTCACATGCAGCAGAGGAAATTTGTATTTTCTACTTTACATCTTTTGTATTTCTCACAACTAATTTCTATTTGAATTTTAAGGCTCTCCTTCCTCTAACTAATGCTGGTAAAGTTTTTGGTTGTTGTTAATGCAGATGATATGCACATGAGGAAGCATAATTTCCTGGGTCCCTTTGTCCATGCAGATGTTCAGTGCCTTTCTTGATTTTAGGACTCCAAGTTTTTGACAATGGTTTCCAAGGTCCTATACATTTATCAATATAAAGAATATTTTGAAGACTTAAGTTGGAAAAGAATATGGTGCTGACTTCATGTTGGTTTTCTTACTCAGGAGGAAATTCTGGATCCTCAACCAGCTATTATAGACTCCCAAGGCACCAAGTCACTCTCTGCTTTGCAGCCCCACCCCACACCCCACCCCCAAACACACACACTGAAAAACTGGCTTGATCCACACAAAAGCAACAAGGACTTTTTGGCCTCACAAGCTGTGTTTTCCAAACTCCGATCCAAGTATTGTTTTAAGATGTCAATTGGACCTTCTTGCAAAGAAAAAAAAGGGGGGGTGGGACATGTTAAAATAAATTTTTCCTGTTGAAGAAGCTAATCAATTTTCTTTATTGCAGGACTTCTCAAAGACTTCAATGGGTAATGAGGACCTCCAAGTAGGGGATGGTGTAGGTGGCATTTCTAAAATTTATTTTAGCTAAGGCTAAGTCTCAATGAGTTTCCACATAAACCATGTTTTTAATAATATCAGGAAGGAAACTCTTTTTTAACTACTAATTTAGACTCTGTACCTTGCCAAGAACTGCCAAGTCATGGGGAAACTTTTTTCTGAGATTTGGTCCCTGATAGGAAATTAAGTTCTGTGTAATGCATGCAAGCTTATGAGCAAGGTTTGCTCTTACCCCAGGCAGTCAACCAAATGGGCTGAAGCAAGAAATGATTAATTGATGGAAGACTGTAAACATGATCATTATTGATAAATTTCCTCCTCATTATTTTCTCCCTCTCTTCCCCACCCACTGTAAGCCCACTAATCATCAATACATAGTAAGGCAGCAAACAGACTCTTCACTAATAGTGCAGTGAAAACAACCCAAGTTCTTTCTCTGACTTGAGCCCTCTGACACCCGGGCAAGCCCAGCCCCTCCCCTCACTGGATCACTGTCAGATGAAGATCTGGAACTACATCTCCATGCTTTCTGCTGGCTCTGTGATTTGTATTAAAAGATTTTAAGAAAAACAAATGAAATTATGCACAAAATTTAAAACCTAAATGGTAATACAGTTTAGAAGAGAATGAGTCACCTACGTGAACAGAGGAGGAACGATCGCCTGTGAAGAAGGAATTGTGGTTTAAAGGGCTGGCTCCCCTGCCAAACACCCAGCTCCCATATGTATTATGAAAAACAGTGGACTATCCTGTGCTAAAGACCAAGTCTTGATGAATTCCCATATAATCCTTTTTTTCAGCATGTTTGCCATAACAGGAAGGTTCTTGCCAAAGAAAGAGTCACGACGTTGTCAACAAACAGATCTGGATCCAAATCCTGATTTTGTAACTATCAGCAATGAGAATTAACTTCTCTGAGCATCTGTCTCCTCATCTGTAAAAATAGAAGCACATACATTTTCCTGAAAGATTTATTGTGGGATGAAAGAGAGAGCAGATATGAGAATGTCTGTCTCACTGTCTGGCACATATTAGGTGATGAATAAATGCTGGTTTATTTCCTCATAAATTTCAGCACCTCTGGGATCTGTAACTCTGCAAGCACTACAGAAAACAAGATGCAGGGGCTTAGTTTTTCCTCAAGTGTAACAGGGTAAGAACACTTGCTGAACAACGAAACACCTGAAAAAACCAAAGACATGTATGAAGTTGTAGAATAGGTAAGTGAGTATTTGAGAGGACAGAGGCAATTGCCAGCAGAATGAGTCAGGGAAAATTTAGAATATTTCAGTAGCCTTTAAAAAAAAAACAAAAACCAAACACCTACATGTAGGTATCAATCAGAAAAGAATTTAATTAGTGATTCAAAGTCAAAGCATAAAGTATCTAGATCAGAATCAACAATCATGATGTAAGCGCCTGGTCTATTGAACAATGAAATCTCTCACTAAATTTATTTCATAAAATGCAATGAGGCAGCGTGTGGATGTACGGACGGATGGATGGATGTACGGATGGATGGAGAGATGGATGAGCTAGGCATGAAGATGAATAAGAGAAATGCTGCCAGTTTCGAGCCACAGAACCATCAAAGTCAATTTGGAATATTGGTGCACTTCTAAATTAGCTTAGAAAATTTGGAAAGTGTACTACTGAATACATGCTATGTATGAACATGCTGTTTTATCCTGGCCCATTAAAATAAACCTGAACACACATCCAAGATTCATCAGGAAGTGTTGGAAACTTTAAGAACTTGACCTTCATCTATGGAACACTTGTCTACCTCCTGCTTGTCCACTAAGACACTCTAGGACACAAATTCCAGATGCTGACCAATAATCCCTGATGGGATGAATTTTCCTCACCCAGATCCTGCTCCTGTGCCCAGTAGGAACAATCAGTCAGGCATAGCAGCTTCATCCTAATAGCTATATTGCCACATTTTCCTACAATGGCAATAATTTGTGACGACGGGAATCTCTGCAAGATGCCACCATGATTTCATTAGACACCATAAAATCTGCACATGTATTAAAACTGTACATCACAAAAAAGTTAATTTTACAGTTTATAATTTTTTAAGTAAAAAAAAATTCCCCCCAAAATGTTGCAAGGGCAAAGCATGATGATAGGCAATTCAATTTAAATGTAAATATACTTTGTGGCCAGATTATGATGGAACGTGAATGGCAAAGAGAAATGTTAGGCACTTCAGGCATTATGCCATTTGCTCTCACATGAATCCTTTAGGGCATAGATCAAGAAACCTAGGCTTGGAGGAACTAATATCTTGCCAAACAATATCCAATTAATAAGTGGCAGAACCTGAATTCTAACCCACATCTGTGACTCTCTAAAGCCTGCAGTCTGCAGTAAAACACACACAGCCAAGGGAGTAACGTCTCTATTCCATCACTTCTAGAAACAGAGAGTACAGAACTGGCTGCAAGTTTATTGTTTGCTGTTATTGGGTTGCTTGATTTTGATGGTCATGCTTAAATGAAAGTCACATATTATAATGAAAACTATTGTTATTTTTAAAAATTTGTATTTAGAAAAATATTTCAAAACCAGGTGATAGCCAAATTATTCCAAGCAGAATTCAATGCTAAAGAATTTCAATATGACCAGAAAATTCAGAAAGCTAGTCTTTGCTGAAACAAAACTAGCTCTTCGACTTTAGCTAAAAATAACATACACAAAAAGTAAAATTTAGTTGCTGCTCCCTTCTAAAATAAGAAACATGAAAATCTGCAGATTAAAGGTGCTAATAGAATACCTTGGGCTCTTCCCCATAGCAGTTAAATCTCTCTTTTCATCACTGTACAAGCCTATATTTTTAGATCCAAGCATGTATCTTCCGGGGTCTTAAATTCAAAATAACATAAGGCCAGTGGCTCTGGTAACTGTCTAAAGAGGATACTGTTCTTGAGAGTGAGGCTAAACAAAACCCCTTTAAAGCCTCCAGTTCTGAATACTCAGCTATGTGCTTCTAATGCAGTGGAAACTACTTAATGAACTTTCATATATTCTTTTCAGCACTCAAAATCTCTTACATTTTTTTTGAATCATTTTTTCTCTTCTACAATCTTAAGTTTTCAAACCTTGGCTTATAAAATTTAGACAGTGCTTCCATGCTGTTCCATAAAGAATTCTGTTTTTTCCCCATGCATTTTCTCCAAATATATCCAGGTCATACTGTGTGTATGTTTAGCCATGAAATTCCAAGAGATATTGGAATTTAAATGCTCCACTTCAGCCTCACTTAGTAACTACAAAATCATTTCTTGGTTAGAACTGTTTGCCTTTTAGCATTCTCGTGTAGTTTACTAACATCTTACTGTTTTGTTGTATTGGATTTTTTTAAGAGTGTTATTGAGGTATAATTTATATACCATAAAATTCACTTGTTTTTAGTGTACCGAGTTGATTTTTGTGATAGATTTCTATCACTGCCGTAACAAATTACCATATAATTTGCAGCCTAAAATAACACAAATCTGTTATTTCACTGTTTCTGTGGATCACGCCTATTGGGTTCAGCTGAGTCTTCTGCTTAGGCTCCCACAAGGCTCAATTCAGGTGTTGGCAAGGGCTGCAATCCTTACTGCAGGCTCTAGGGAAGGGTGGGCTTCCGGGCTCATTCAGGTGGTTGGTCAAATGCAGTTTCTTGTGGTTGTAGGACTGAGGGCCCCATTTCTTTGCAACAGTAGCTTGAGTTCCTCTCACACTTGGACTCTCTCTGGCTTCCCCTTTTGCCATATCTCTCTTATTCGGGTCAGAGTTCTCTTCTTTTAACTGTTCATGTCATTAAATTGGGCCAGTTAGACAATCCAGTATGAGCTCCCTTTTTTAAAGTCCATAAATTTCATTATATCTGCAAGGTCCCTTTTGCCATTTAATGTAACCGTGTTTTCAAGGGGCCATTCAACCTACCACAGTTTTTATTTCATATGACCCCCTCGTGCCTCTGAATCAACAGGCAAAAAAGGGAGCTACTGTACTGGCTGGGGTGATTGACCCTGATTACCAAGGGGAAATAGGACTGATACTATACAATGGAAGTAAAGAAGAGGATGTCTGGAATACAGGAGATCCCTTAGGGCATCTCTTAGTGCTACCATGCCCTGTGATTAAAGTCAATGGAAAACTATAGCAACCCAGTCCAGGCAAGACAGCTAATGGCCCAGTTGATGAGCTTGCTGAAGGTAAAGGGAATATGGAATGGGTAGTAGAAGTACATATTTATAAATTCCAGCTATGACCACATGACCAGTTGCAGGAACAAGGACTGTGATAGTTATGAATGTTTATTTCTTATTTTGTTAGGAATATATGTATGTGTGTATATGTGTATCAAATAACTGTTTTGTCCCTTCTCTCATCCTCTTATCATATAACGTAAGTTGTATTAACTTTACATCATAGTATTTAAGTTACAGAATATCAAGAATAAGAATGAATATCACCCTAAGATTAGCATCCTGTTCTGAGGAAAGGGTTAGTGCATTTTCGGTTGTACACAGGGCAGTTGTATCATGTTAGGTGGAAATATGAATATGTTTTTGTCTTTATTTGGGGATTAAGTGTGGTTTAAGGAGATGTGTATGGGTATCAAGCTGACAAGGGGTGGACTGCAACGGTTAATTTCCTCTGTCCACTTGGCTAGGTTTTGACGTCCATTTGTTTGGTCGAGCAAGCAATGGCCTGCGTGTTAATGTGGGAGTACTTAGAGATGGGGTTTGCATCTAGAACCAGTTAAATGCATCTATGATCAACAAAGGTGGGTGCCCGCAACAATGTGGAAATCTTATCAGAACTGAGGATTTCAGAGGTCAGAGGAGGAATTTGGACTCAACCCCATAATTGGTTCTTGCCAGAATTTCCAGCCAGCGAACCCTGGGGAACTCAGACCAAGAACATGGCTTCACCTTTCTCGGAGTTTCTAGCTTGCAGCCTGCCTTAAGGAGCTCAGACTTGCGAGGCCCCACAGTCACATGAGTCTATTCTCTTTAATAACTCTCTTTGCATATATATATATAATGTGTGTATATGTTTTTTCTGTTTTTCTGGAGAACTCGGACTAATACATATGATGTTCTCAAATAATAAATGACATTGGGGAAAATAAAGCCACATGTGGGCCAGGGACAGAACCAGGATGGGGATGGATAAGGGAATAGGATTTATAATTTTAAACTAGATAGGGTAGGTCTCGCTCTGAAGGTGACATGATCAAATAATTGAGGGAGGTGAGGCATACATATAAGCAAAACATATATGAGAATAGAATATATCAATCTAGAGAGACCAGAAATACATAGCATTGTTAATTCAATTCTTGCTCCTTCCCTGCACTTACAGGGATGCTTGAAACGAGGTGCAACCTGCTGATCATAATAATAGCAGGCATTTACTGAGCACTTACCATGTGGCCGGGCACTACACTAAGAATTTTATATGCGTTCTCTCATTCAAGCCTCACAACAGACCTGTGAAAGAAACACTCACCATTATCCCTGTTTTGGCAAATGAGCAACTAGACCCTTAGAATGTTGAAGCAGCTCCCAGAGGTCACTGAGCTAGGCCAGGTTCCATAGTCACAGCTCCTAACCATGAAGCTGTATTCCCTTTGAGGAGGTCTAGTAAGAGGTAAGTGGTAACCTAAGACATGATAAAGAATGCCCTGTTGCTCCATTCACGCAGAAAGCTCTTCAAACAGAGAGATTTAAAATCGCAGGCTAAATTGTGAACACTCATAAATTAGAATTGAGATGCGAGGAATTTGCTTTTTGTAAAGTGCTTTTGGGGAGAGGAGAGGTACAGGAGGCCCATGTGCAAGAGAAAATCCCTACAAACTACTATATGAATCAGAACAGCTAAGGACAAGACTTAAGTAGGTAAAGGAACGCTGCACATTTACAAACTAGAAGCTCTCCCAGTTAGCTTTCACAGTATGGTGATGCCCTCAGACATTGCCAATTAATTCCTTATTTTCACTGCTTTAGGAGATATCCCCTACCTTACTTATCAAAACAAAGCAGTTGCTGTCAGATACGGCAAAGCTAGTAAATAGCTTATGAATTCATCTCAAGTATCAACTCATATCAGAGTTTCAACATTACAATAGTCTTTTTTGGAAAGTGGAAGAACAGGGAGAGGAAAAGAAAAAAAATAGAATGAAATGAAAGAGGGAAAGAGAAGAACAAAGGATCAAAAGAATCAATTTCTGTTACAGTTTTCTCTTTTCAGCTTAACTTTGTCCAAAGCCAAAGAAGAAAATGCCTGTTTCTCATCGGAGATCAGTTGAGATTAAGACGTTTATTGCTTTGAATGCCAAGTTTCATATCTTCTTTTTTAATATTACTTTTTATCAAAGATCCTGTGAGGGCAGCTCCCTAGACTTGCGTTTGCCTTTATTTCTTTTTCTTTTAATAATGGCTCAGAAATCCAGCCACTCTCTGTTTGCCCAAATCCATTGGTATTCATTCAAAAATGCAACATTTCTGGGATAAAACTTGAAAGAGCATAACCTTCTCAGCTTAAGTTAACTTCATCATTATATCTCACAAGCAGTGATAGAAATCTCAAAATTGTGTTTAGACACTTTTCTTTGATTTTGGAACAAGCTTCCTAAAAAAAGATTATGGCTTTAAAACGATATGTGCACAATTGTACTTTGTCCTTTTAAAAGTTGCAAAATCAACTTCTAGAAGGAAAAGAAAACCACGGTTTGAATGGATTCAATTTTGAGTCTGTTTAGGCTGATCATGCTCAGAACTGGGAGACAGCGTGTATGATCCTGGGGCCACAATGGACCCTTTGCAGAGTTCGAGGTAAATGACAAAAAGAGAAAGCTCTTTGCCAGATATTTATGTATATAGATATTTGGCCAATTTTACAGAATAGGGCCCCAACACTCTCAGTCCTTTACCAGGAAATATATTTGGAGTCTGCAAATCGAGTTTGGTTAAAACTACTCTCTCACGTCTCTCTTTTTTCTTTTAATCACCATGTTTATTGAAGTATAACATTCATACAGAGAAGTGCACAGATTTCTCTTATTAGCGAAATCCAGGTCTCTGAAATTGGGTATTTTAGTAACAAGTTGGAGAAATGGAATAAAGGGGAGACTGCAATTAAACAGGCAGTCTACTCCTTAGTTCAAACTAATTAAAATCTAGATAAGCATTTCTGGTTGAGAACTGAAGTAAAAAAATCTATTAAAGTGTTACATTTAGGTCAAAACTCAAAAGAACCACAAAATACCACATAATTAATTTTAAAATAAGCAAATTTAAATGTCACAGAATCCACCCTAGACAGATTTACCAAGAGGTTCTTTATCAGTCCACTTTTCATATCACATGTTTTTGTAAATTACGCAAAGTACAGGAACTTTTTACTTATTTTATTTTATTTTCTATAATATGTCCAATGAGCTCAATAATTCCTAGAAGAAAAATAGAAATAACTAAGTGATCCACAAAATAAGGAAAATTACAAGACAATTTTAAAGTGTTTAGAAATGCCTTGGACAAACAAAAGTGTATCCCAGTTTTTATGTGAAAAGTATAGTTTTTAGGATAGAACTCCACAGAGAAGGAAAAAATGACCTGAGTTATTTTTCTAAATGTCCATAAAGAGGAACACAGGATAGATGCCATAAACAACCATTGATTTCCCACAGGAGGAAAGAAAGATGCAGCAGAAAATCAGGAGCCAACCATAAATGGAGAAAAAACACTGCAGGGGGGTTCTTTGTATGACCCCATTCACCCAGGTTTCATGGAGGGGCAGTAATTCCCCAAGATCCTGAGCACAAAGTATCTGAACTGCGGAGACCCCCCTGAAAATGAAATCCCTTGTGGCCTGAGCCTGCTGCTAACTCCTCCTGGTGTAGTGATTTAGTGGCAAGCTCTAGAGACAGGCTGCTTGGTGTCAAATCCCATCCATGCCACTGATCACTGGGTGGCCTTAAGCAAGCTTTTTAACGTCTCTGGGATTTAGATTCATTCTCTATAAAACCCATGTAATCAAAGTACCTACTTCTTAGGGTTGTTGTGAGGATTAAATGAGATAGTATATGTAATGTGTCTGAAGGGTAACTAGTGCTTAGCAATTGCTCAATAAAAAATAGCTTTTATTATTATTATCCGCAGCAATTACCTAAGCTATAAAATAAAGTCTGAATTCAGCATTCATCAAAATTAAAAACTTTTGTGCATCAAAAGACATTATCAAGGAAGCAAAAAGAAAGAAAACCTACTGAATGGGAGAAAATAATTGCTAATCACATTTCTGATAAGGGTTTAATATCCAAATATATAAAGAATTGCTACATCTCAACAAGAAAAAGACGAACAACTCAATTAAAAAAATCGGCAAAGATTGACTCTTGAAAATGATTGTACAGCAATGTAGCTTACAGGAGGTGACAGTGTGATTATGAAAGCCTTATGGATCTCACTCCCTTTACCCAGTGTATGGATGGATGAGTAGAAAAATGGGGACAAAAAACTAAATGAAAAATAGGGTGGGGGGAGTGTTTGGGGTGTTCTTCTTTACTTTTATTTTTTATTCTTATTTTCACTTTTTCTGGTACAAGAAAAATGTTCAAAAAATAGATTGGGGTGATGAATGCACAACTGTGTGATGGTACTATGAACAATTGACTGTACACTTTGGGTGATTTTATGGTATGTGAATATATCTCAATAAAATTGAATTTTTAAAAAATGGGCAACTCCCCCCTATGTGGGACCCGACTCCCAGGGGTGTAAATCTCCCTGGCAACGCAGAGTATGACTCCCAGGGATGAATACGGACCCGGCATCGTGGGACTGAGAGTATCTTCTTGACCAAAAGGGGGATGCAAAATGAGACGAAATAGTTTCAGTGGCTGAGAGATTTCAAATGGAGTCGAGAGGTCACTCTGGTGGACATTCTTATGCACTATATAGATAACACCTCTTAGGCTTTAATGTATTGGAATAGCTAGAAGTGAATACCTGAAACTACCAAACTCCAATCCAGCAGTCTGGACTCCTGAAGACAATTATACAATAATGTAGATTACAAGGGGTGACAGTGTGATTGTGAAGACCTTGTGGATCACACCCCCTTTATCTAGTGTATGGATGAGTGGAGGAATGGGGATAAAAACTAAAGGACAAATGGGGTGGGATGGGGGGATGATTTGGGTGTTCTTTTTTCACTTTTATTTTTTATTCTTGTTCTGGTTCTTTCTGATGTAAGGAAAATGTTCAGAGATAGATTGTGGTGATGAATGCATAACTATTTTATCATACTGTGGACAGTGGATTGTATATCATGGATGATTGTATGGTGTGTGAATGTATTTCAATAAAACTGAATTTAATTAAAAAAAAAAATGGGCAAAAGAATTGATTAGACACTTTTCCAAAGAAGGTATATAAATGGCCAGTGAGCACTTGAAAATATACTCAGTCATTAATCATCAGAGGAATGCAAATCAAAACCACAATGAGATACAACTTCACATCCACTAGGATGGCTATTATTTTTTAAAAAATATAGAAAATAAGTGCTGACGAGGATGTGGCGAAATAGAAATCCTTGTACATTATTGGTGGGAATGTAAAATGGTGCAGTCACTGTGGAAAACAGTTTGGAGGTGTATTAGTTATGGTTCTCTAGGGAAACACAACCAACAAGAGATATCTGTAAATGCAAGATTTTATAAAAGTGTCTCACGCAACTGTGGGGATGCATGAGTCCAAGTTAACCCAGGGCAGGCAGTGAACTGGCAACTCCAATGAAAATGTTCAATGAGCTCCTCAGGAGATGCTGGCCAGCCAAAGAAGTAAAGGTTCCCTCTCTTTCTCCCTTAAAAGTCTCTAATTGGATCAAATCCAGCTGATTGAATTCTCTCATCGCAATCAGTCACAGGTGCAGTCAATTGACTGATGATTTAATAAACCAACCTTCTGGTTTATTAACCAACCACAAACGTCCTTGCAGTAACGGTTAGGCCAGTGTTGCTTGACCAGACACCTGGGCACCAGCAGCTGGCCAAGCTGACACATGAACCATCACAGGAGGTTACTCAGAAAGTTAATCAGAATTACAAATGACCCAGCAGTCGCACATTTAGTTATGTAAACAAAGAATTGAAAACAGGAGCTCTCCCAGGCAAGTGCACACCAGGGTTCATAGCAGCATTATTCATGACAGCCAAAAGGTGGGAACACCCAAATGTCCATCAGCATGGATGGAAGAAAGTGATGCATGACCTGATTATTTTTCTTTCGCTTAACCAAACTGGCAGCCTTGGTCTTCAAGCTCCTACCTGCTCCCTCTCTCACCCTAACTACCTTGAAACTAATCTTGCATCTGTTGGAACTGCAGAGAAAAACAACTTGAAGCGCAGAAAAAAAGGGGATGGGTGGGGGGACAAATTCAGATCCTAATTATTCCAAGTTATCGACCTTATTCCTGACCTCCCACTCCCCTTCTTTTGCCAGATCGCCTACTGGTACTTTTCCATTGCCCCTGACCCAACAAGAAAACTCAGCCACCCCCCTGCCTTTTTCAGAGCTGTGTTCTACTCTCTCTCTTCCACCATAAATAAATAAATTCATCCTTGTCTGTTTAACATTGTCAGGCCCAGTTTTTCTTTGACATGTGGTATGCAGTACAATACAATGGAATATTATTCAGCCCCAAAAGCAAATGAAGTTCTGATACATACTACAAAAGGATGAACCTGGCAAACATTATGCTAAGTGAAATAAGCCAGGCAGAAAAGGACGAATATCATATGATCCCACTTACATGAAATACCTAGAATGTGCAGAAATATAGGTTACCAAAGGTGAGGAGAGAAGCGGATGGGAATTTATTGCTTGAGGGGTACCGAGTTTCTGTTTGGGGTGATTAAAAAAATTTGGCAATGGATGGTGGCAATGGTAGCACAGCAGCGTGAACACAATATCTCTGAATTGCACCCATAAAAGTGGTTAGGAAGGGAAATTTTGTGTTATATATATGTCACCACAATAATATTTTTTAAAGGCTAAAGAAGTAGGCAGGAGCCAAATGAGTCACCCCCAAATCTGCTATTCTTTATGCATGCCCCAACATGGAATGGGTCAGCAGCACCCGTCCATTCGCAAAGCCAGAACTCAGGGATAAATTCTTGCCTCCTGTACCCTCTCGTCCACTAACACAGGTAATGCTGAGCTGTCTGCCTCAGCAGTTTTGAGCCATGGACAGCAGAAGCTGCTAGAAGCTATGTGGCCAGCAAAAAAAGATACCAGAGTCCACAAGCAAACACCCCTGTCCAGGGAGTGGTCGGTTCCAGTGGGAAGCACCATTATCGGAAGGGGCAGGGGTGAGATTCACCGAGGGGAGCCGCCTTGGGGAAACCAAGGCCACTGAGCAAGGCCGGCGCCGCCACCAGGGAGCAGCTTCCACCGACGCCATCGCTGAGAGGAGATGTGGGTGTCCTCTAAGACATTTGGGAGATGACGAGGCGAGCCTTCCCGTCGAGATCCCACTGGGAGACCTCCCTTCTGTGGGTAACAGACAGTTTCAGCCCCACTGGGACCTCATTGGCATCGGGGGAGGCGAGGAAAGGGGGTGCAGGGTGCGTGAGCTTAAAACAGATGACAAGGTTAATCATCTTCCCACGTGCTTCTCACTGAGGAGAGAGAGTAGCCGTTTTCTACCAAAGGACTTGGTGTATTAGGTGGTGAAATTCTGGGCGTAGGGACTTAATTTGACTACAGAAATGTGGAATGTTAATATAACTCCCAAATTCCCAAATGAGGAATAGAAAATTTTATTAAAAAGGAAAAAAAAACTGGTTCCAGAGGACAGTTATCTGTCTATCTAAGCTTTGGCAATTTGCTTAATAACACTGAGCGTTTGAGAAACCTTGTCTCTTCTTTAAGGAGGCATTTGCACAGAGTTCCAGGAGCTCAGGAATAAAACAAGCTAGGAAACATATTGAGTATTAGGTGTGTATGTGCTAGGCCAGACATAAATAATAGGGGCATATTGATTATTCTCAAAACCTGACATAAATACAACTAGCTGCATCCACCCCTGGCTTTTTCTTATGTTTCAGCCAGACTTGTTTTACTATTGTGTCTGCTAGTGAAATGCTATTAAGTTGGAGAAAGGGCAGTGGGCTCCTCTTGGCAGTAAGAAATAATGAAGATGACAAACTTTCTCATTTCAAGACTTCCATGTCATGTTTTTTTTTTATAATCGATGTGTGATTTAAAAAGGAAAATCTTTCCTCCACTGCTCCGCATGGCTGAGTGAGCAAGTGCTCATTAAATACACACAATGTACACTCTCTCCTCTCAGACTATGAAAGTGTAGGAGCTTGTAAATGCAAAGAAGGATGTAGAACTCTTATTTCACAGAATACCCGGACTTCAGATCCTACAGATAAGATGGTTTGCAATGTGGCAGTTACACATGTATCTCAACATTTCTTTTAAAAGCAGAGTTTCTGGAGCAATCTAAATGCATCTTTACAGCAGAGCTCTGCTGGGGGGGGGCAGGGGTGCAGAAATGTAAGTGGAGGATTAACTCCATCTGAATTCATTGAGCTAATTACCACAGTGTCATTAATCTGTCTCCTACTATCATTTCTGTTAACAAGTTGAGGAGGTTTACAAAAATAATTAAGACTTTGGCATCAAAACCAAAAGATTTTTTAAATAAAAATTTGCAAACTGCTTTCCAAGATATTCTTTTATTGCATGCATAGGGTAGCTGAAAAATGGAGATGAGTTAAAGTTAGGAAGAAAAGATTCACAGGCAAGAGAGAGAGAGGGGGGTGGGGAGAGAGAAAAGGATCTCTTGAATTGATTTTTGTTAAATATAACCCCCATACAGTGAAGTAAGGGTACTTTGCCGATAGGCATCTTGCAATTCCATTTTTCTAGGGTACAAGAGAAAGAATCATGACCCTCTGCTCCTGGAACAAGGTCAGATCTCTTGTATTGGGGGAATATGACCTTCCGGTGTTCTGGGGCCACCTGATCTTGTCCATAAACCACGCATCAGTTCCTTCAGAAGGCTCCCCCGTTGCTAGGGGTAGCAGGCCACTCTCCACATCTTTAAACCTCCATTTCCTGCTTCCTTATTTCTCTTTTTCTCACACACACAAATGTATTTAATCAGTGTTTAAAATAAAATTAAAAATGAGAGACAGAAATGGAGAGTGTGGCCCGAGTGAAGGAAGGAATGGATTTTTTTAAATCTCTTTACCCATATTATGGATAAAGAGGTTGAAATACAACAAAGTTATATTAGAAAGATGACCTCTCATATATCCAAAAACACCCCCAAATTTCAATGGTCCTCACTGCCTATAGCCGTTTTTAAACTTTTAAAAAAATCCTTCGATTCTTTTAAATCATTCCTTCAACAAATATTTATATTTTGTGCCGGGTTCTGTTTTAAATTCTAGGGATGCAGTAGTAAACAAAACAAATAAATAGTTCTACTATCACAGAGCCTGTAATTCTGGTGGAAGGAGACAGCTAATAAGTAAGCAAGTTCAAATACAGTTTGGATATCAGTACGAAAGAGAAAAATCAGTCAGGGCCAGGGCACGGGGTTCCCTCGGGGATTTAGCGCTGACAGTCCTCTGTCCTGGGAAATCCGGGGGGGCTGGTCACCCCAGAGGTGTCTGCGATGGCCTCCCTGATAAGAGGACATCTGGAGTAGAAAAATGGGGGAAGGAAACAAACAAACAGACAAAGGTACCCAGTGTTCTTTTTTACTTCAATTGCTCTTTTTCACTTTAATTATTATTCTTGTTATTTTTGTGTGTGTGCTAATGAAGGTGTCATGGATTGATTTAGGTGATGAATGTACAAGTATGTAATGGTACTGTGAACAATCGAAAGTACGATTTGTTTTGTATGACTGCGTGGTATGTGAATATATCTCAATAAAATGAAGATTAAAAAAAAATCTAGCACTGAAAAAAAAAAAAAGAGGACATCTGGTCAAGGCCTGAAAGACTCAAAAGCTGGCAGATGTGGGCAGGAAGAAGACCAGTCAAAGGAACAGGGTGGAGGCCTTGGGGCAGGAGGATGAGGCAGGGTAAGGCGGCTGAGCCGGCTGGAGAGGAAAGAGGAAGGGAGAGAGGTGTGTGGGGCCCGAGTCACGGGCCATGGCAGCCCTGAGAGGATGCTGGCTTTCACCTTGAGTGAGCGGGAAGCCATTGGGCAGGTTTGGACACGGAGTGACACTGACTGCTGTGTGGAAGACAGATTATAGGATTAGGGAGAAAACCTGGGAAATGGGGTGTACAAACAAAATACTTCAGAAAGGCTCAGTACAACCCAAATGGGAACACAGTGCCCTTTCTTTCTTAAGAGGCAAAGGAGGGTACAAAGAGTAAGAGGTCAGGCGAAGGTTTCTCCCTCAGAGAACCTGAGGGAAAGAAATCCCAAAGCTCCAGAAAGCACATTTGAAAATGCTCACTAAAAGGATACCTCCAGCTTCACTCGTCTTTGAACATAAACCAAGATGTAGTGAAATTGTTTTTAGGGAGCAAGTGGGTATGGAATTTTACCTTCTGATTTATTCATACGCAGTTTTACCTTCTGATTTATATATTTGTGTTGCATGATTTTCTGCAACAGACCTGTATTTTGTAACAAAAATAAAATATATATATTTATAGTTATTGTACAAAAATTGTATGAGGTATAAAAAACATTCTTCTCCATGTATATATCCAGTGCTTGCCACAGTCCGGCCCCAATTTGGTGTCCATTTCTGTCACTTTTACACCATTTCCCAATATCAGTCCCCTAATCCACCTGCAGCAAGTTTGCTGTCCTGGGGCCACTGGCATGCCATCCTCTTCCCTCCTGCCCTGACCCTACTCATTTAATTTCCCATACCTAGTGCCTCTCCACCTCCCCACACCCTTCAAATCTGGCTCTAGCTGACCTCGCCATCCTATTGTACTATGCAGTAATGTATAGTGGTAATGCAAGCAAGCCACTCATTTGGAGGTGAATCATTATTTTCTCTTGTATTTCATAATATAGCACCTCAGTTGTATTTAACTTCCAAGTGTGTCCTGTTGTCCCAACTAAATTTTAAGTTAGGCAAAAGGCAGGAAACACATCTTACATTTCTTTGTATTTCCCACAAAGTTTGCTCATAACAGATCTTCAGCAAAAGTATCATAATCACTAAAAAATTCTCAAAGCCTAAGGGATGTTAAAAATAATCTAGATTAGAGCTTCTTAAACTTTATTGAGCATAAGAATCATGGCTTCCGAGAACACAGCCCAGGCAATTCTGAGTCAGTAGGTGTTCTGGTTTGCTAATGCTGTCATTAAGCAAAATACCAGAAATGGATTGGGTTTTATAAAGGGGATTTATTTGGTTACAGATTTACAGTCTTCAGGCCATAAAAGTGTCAAAACTAAGGCATCAACAAGAGGATACCTTCACTGAAGGATGGCCAATGGTGTCTGGAACACCTCTGTCATCTGGGAAGGCACATGGCTGGTGTCTGCTGGTCCCAGGTTGTGTTTCATAATGACTTTCTCCAAAATGTCTCTCTCAGCTGCTCTTGGGACATTTTGTCCTCTCTTAGCTTCTCCGGAGTAAACTCTGGGCTAGCATCTCAAAGCATCAGCAGCATCTGGTCTGCTCTTTTAAAAGGACTCCAACTAATCAAGACCCACACTGAATGGGCGGGGCCAAACCTCCATGGAAATAATCTAATCAAAAATATCACCTACAGTTGGGTGAGTCACATCTCCATGGAAACAACCTAATCCAAATATCCCACAAGTTTGGATTAAAACATGGCTTTTGGGGAGGCATAATATATCCAAACCAGTGCATTCCATTCCTTGGGCTCCAAAAAGACATATTTTTGCCAAATGCAAAAATACATTCATTCCATCACAAATCACAAAAATTTAAATCATTTCAGTAACAATAGGTAAGTACAAGATCTTATCAAAATCAGTTACAGGCATGGTCTGTCATAAGGCGAAATTCCCCTCTAGCTGTGGACTTGTGAAGCTTAGAACAAGTTATCTGCTTCCAATATACAAAGGAGGGACAGTCATAGGATAAACATCCCCATCGTCATAAGGAGAAACCAAAAGGAAAATGGGAGTCACTGGATCTAAACAATTCCAGAAACCTGCAGAGCAAACTCCATTAGTTTTCAAGTTCTGACAGTCATTTATAGAATGACATTTTATTTTTGGGGCTTGAGAGAGCAAGAGTCCAACCCTTTCCAAGGGCCTTTGCAGCAGCACTTTGATCTCCAAATGCTGGGGTGAGTGCTCCAAAATATCCATGCATTAGGAAGACCACCCTCTTCTTGGCCCCCCCTCCTCAAACATCAGGGTGGCACCCAGACCCTCTTCCATCTCTGGGGCACAAGCTCAACCCCATCAGAATAGTGGGGGTGGCGGCCAGGCTCTCTCCAATCTCTGGGGAATGTGCTCCACCCTCTCTGAGGCCTGGGGTGGCAGCACTCTCCCTGAGCATCAAGGCGGAAGGTCTGCCCTCTGTCCACATGCATGGGCATCTCCACTCTCCTGGCCGGAGATTTCTTGGCTTCAGACCTTGGCTTCCATGAATCTGCCTTCTCTGAAGAAATTTTTCCTTCAATCTGTCCCTTTTCTATTCCTTTTAGTCCAGATTGGCAGTGGTTCCTGATCTCACAAAAATTTTGTTGATTTCACAAAAAATCTGTTGTCTTGGCATGCAGCATATAGGGGTCAAAAACATCAGACAATAGGACATTCCACAAATCTTTTCTGGATAACTCATTTCCAGTCCTGGCTTGTACTGAAATGGTTGGTTGGTTCCAGGTTTTGTTTAATCTTCATGTGGGGTACTCTCCTCTGGGGTCTTACTTTCTGGAAGCCCAGAATTTTCCAGAGCATAATTTCCAGTTTCTTAGTACCAAAAGTTCAGTTCTTAGCTTATCTCTTTCCTCTTGCATTTTACTATAAGCTTCAAGGAGAAGCCAGGCTGCATTTTCCACACTCAGTTTGGAAATCTCTTCAGCTAAGTATCCCAGATAGTTCTTTCAAACTCTGCTTCCCGTCTGATACCAGGACTCATTTTTGCCAAATTCTCTACCACATTAAACAAGGATTGCCTTTCTTCCAGTCGGCAATGACACATTCATCATTTCTCTTTAAGGCCTCATCGGAAGTATCTTTAGAGCCATATTTCTACCAACAGTCTCTTCAAAGCAATCTAGGCCTTTTCAAACAAGCTCCTCACAATTCTTCCAGAGTCTTCCCCTTATCCATATTTAACTGTCAGTCTAAATTAGTAATGAAACAGATTTGAGAAAAATGATTTCAAGGAAAAAAAAATGGATTCTAAGAAGCAGGTTGATAACATAGTTAAGATGTGCAAGGTCTCATTGATTGATAAGGATGCTATATCTCTTCTATCAAGAAGAAATTAAAAATGCAATTAGAAGATCAAAGAAAATGAAACACAATGCTAAAAGCATTGCATAAACATAGATAAATCTAAAAGGCAGAAAGATACTAAATAATTGAAAAAATGCAGAGAATAGAAAAAATTTTCCCTTAAGCTTGTAACTTCACTTTTGATCAGGAAAGGTTTAGCGACATGAAATTACATTCATCTAAGGACCCAATCATAATACTTGGTTCTAGAATAAACATTTTTTTAATAATTATAATATTTTCAGTTTTGTTATTTGTTTTCAAAATTTAAGCTCAACCAAAAGGAAAAATATGAACGATCTAATCTTAAGTACCAATCACAATGCAAATAAGTAACTCTGACAAAGGAAGGTAACTTAAAGATGACAGAGCTAAAAGGAGGGTAGATAAAATCAAAAGTAGTGAAAGAGTGATATTTCCATCATTTTATATTGGGGCAACAACAGAGACTATAAAGTATGTAGTTAACCTTTGAGAAAATTGAACACTTACTGTGATTTAAAATCAGAAATCTTACCACTTATCTATAGGACAAAGCTTCCTTAATCCAATAAATATTTCATACCAACACCTACAATAGCTGTCACACTTTTTAAATAAAGAAACTTCAGACACAGATTTTTTAATATCCTTTGAATTCAAATCTTATCTTGCCATTACCTGTAAGGTTTAAAATAGGTGGGCCTACCTAATGCTGTAAAGAAAGAATAAGAAATAACAAGTGGAAACAGAGGAAGAGAAGAGAAATTTATCATTTTATGGAATGGAATGAAATGGTTTAGCAAGTCACTGGATAATATATCAGTTTATAAAAATCAATAGCATTGCTCTGTAAGATTAAGAACCAACTAGAAAACATGATTAAAAATTAGATCTCAGTGACAACAGCCACAAAATTATAAAGTACCTAGGAATTAGATTTTAAAATGCCAAGGCCCAAAGTTCCATAGGGAAAAATTTTTAATTCCACTAAATGACATAAAGGAAAATCTATTCTGTGTTGTTGGACACAATGACAAGATATCAGTTACTGTCAGTTAATCTATCAAATCACTGCAATCCCAATAAAAATTTCAGCTGGAATATTTTAGTAGTAATAAAATTATTCTTAAATGCATATGGCAAAATAGCTCGTTCAATTTTGAAAAAAATCAAAGAAGTGACCGTTGTCTTTCCAGATATTAAGACAGAGTACAAAGCCATGGAAACCCAAGGTATGATGAAAGCACTGTGCTGGTACAAGGACAGACAATTAGACCAATGGAACAGAAGAGACCAGTAAAGCAGACTCTGTTACCTCAAAATCAAACCCATATGCATGTAACCATGTGTACCTATAGATATACACATTCATAACTACATGTACCTATAGATATACACATTTATGTATATGAAACTAATAACTATATGATTAAAATGGCAATATAAAAATAATAGGAGAAAAGTAAGTATTCAGCAGATTGTGATGGAAAAGTATAGAGAAAAAGAATACTGTATCGCCATCCCAGGTGAATTAACAACTAAATATAAGACATATAATTATAAAATTAACAGAAGAAAATGTGTTACAAGAGGGAAAGGACTTCTTATACTAAAAACACCAAAAGCACAAATCAAAAGGCAAGAAGGAAAAAAGTGTCTGCAAAAGAATAAATTTTAAGACAGAATTCCTCATCTATTATAGTGGAGAGACAATAGATACTATCTAAAGTTGATAAGTCAAGAATCAGGAGCATAGATGTATTATCTTGAAATATGGTAATAGCTACTAAAGAATTTTAAACAAACAAAATTATGAAATGTGGTTATTGTGGGGAATGAAACCACAGTTCTGGGAAGAAGTGGGAAACTTTTTCATTCATTTCTTAACTTTCAGTATTGTTTAAATATTGTTATCATTTATACTCATAACTTCTCAAATATTTTTAAAGCAGTGAAACTGGACTTAGCATCTTCCTTCCTGGTGCATGGAAATTCCATCAGGCAGAAGTAAGGAAGTCAAGAAGAGGAATCTAGAATCAGATTTAGAATCAGGGGAGCTTTAATTTTTAAAATCAGCTAGCAAGTAAATGTCAATTAAAAGTTTCCTTTTATGCAGAATGGAAATATAAATTTTGTCCTAACTGATCAAAATTAATTGAAGCAGATGCTGGGAAGTATTTGGGTTAATCAAAGTAATTGGGGGGAAGTCAAGCTATATTAGAAAAGCCATCACTAAAAATGCTAGTCACATAAATTATTATTTCACACACATAAATATACTTGTTAATCCTAGATTCTATTCCCTTTGGCAGCAGATACTTATTTTTTTTTTAACTAATCATGTTGTTTTTCATTTACAGCTTTTTTCCTAGGATCTTAATGATTTCTAATTTTTTCTCTTTTTTACTTATTTTAACTTCATACATACATGTATTTAATGAGTGGGTTCACATTTTTATAAGGAAAGGAAAGGAAAGGAAAGGAAGGAAGGAAGGGAGGGAGAGAAGGAGGGAGGGAGGGAGGGAAAGAAGAAGAATGATATAATAATTAGGATCCAGTTTGGCTGTGCATAACTGAAAATCCAAAATAACAATGGCTTGAACAAATTTTTTTTTTCTTCCCATGTAAAATAAGTTCAGAGCTGGCACTCCAGGCCTGGCAGCAAGTTTATAAATTCATCATTTACTCAGGCTGCTTTTATCTCTCTGCTCCACTATCCCCAGCATACTGTACCCATCCTCAAGGTCATGATATCACAGCATCCTCTTTCCAGACATAAAAAGTAGGAAGTGGGGAGAGAGGGTGGGAAAAGGAGCCTTCTTCCCATTTGAATTATTTCCTTTTGTGAGGCTTCCCCAAAAATCCCATATAATGCTTCTACTTTTTATCTCCCTTCCCTTTCCTTCTCTTCCTTAAATTTTTATTAAAATTCTTCCCTCTGGTTAGATAAATTTCATATTCCCATTATCATCTTGAAATTTCATTACCTTAAAGAGAAGTCTGTATGTGAAAACCCAAAGACTGTATCAATCTGGGTTTTTAAATCTCACTGTACAATTTGTTAACCACATTCTTTGGGGCCGAAATTCATAAGTTGAGAATTAGACCTAAATATTTTCATGCTACAGACCAAAGCATCCACTCATAATGCATAACTTATATTAGCTAATCTTTTAAATTGATCTATAGAAGAAGAAACTCCACAGGAGTTAATGCCCAGTGGCCTACAGCTGTGAATATCAACCCTCCAGATCCAATATTCCCTTTATGACAAATATTTTGTTATGCTCACTTTATATTCCAATACTCTTACATACTTTCAAAAGAATTAATATAATGCCCTGAAAGACAGCATTAGTAGATTTCAGGTTGGATTGCCGATTACATTTACATGACACAGTTTGCTTATCCAACATCAACTATTCTTAGCTTTAGAAAAGAATATACAATAGAGAGCTCAATAGTCTGCACACAAAAAAGCATTAGGGGGCCCTCAAATACCCAAACATGACCTCCAATGTCCCAGTCACCACACAATATGTATACCCTGAGGGCTGAGTGGTGACACAAATGCAGAGCACATCAGCCCAGGTAACTACCGCATCTGGGGTTCATCAACTTAGAAATATCTTGCTAATTGTGTAGCACATAGAGAGGCAAGTGTCCAACCTCCATTATTTAATACAGCTAGCAATAAATTACAGGTTGCAAGATAAACAATCCTGACAACCAGGAATGGCAGGCTTAGGAACCTTCTTAGAACAGTAATCAGTAATCAGTAGTTAGCCACCCAGCCTGACCCACATTTATCTCAAGTGGATACATTCCTTGAGTTGATATTGCAAAAGTTCCACTAAGTAAGAAATTTTCCTTAAGCATCTTGAGGCTGAAGGAAGGATTATAGGCCAGTTCTTAAACCCTTTCATAATAAATAAATTGCATTTTAAAATATACATTCTTACAGACAAAACTGCACCAGAAAATATAAAAGTCAGGTCCTACTCCTAGTGTAAATTAACATTTGCATGTACATTTGCCATTCATTTACTGCAAAAGATAGTGCTGTCAGTGGGTGTAATTTTTCTAAAGAATGAACAGCAGCATATTCGTATCCCTTGATGTGCATGGTAGATATATTTCAAGTAAATTCAGAGTACATTAGAATCCTGCAAAAAATGATGCATGTACTTAAATATGCACATGATAAGTATTCAATAAATATTTATTTTGTGAAAGATAAGTAAGAATATCCCTTTAAAAGCTATCACAGCATCTTAAAATTATTTCTGTGCTCTAAGTTTTCACAATTTTAAATGATTATATCTTCCAATTCTGTTGTTTATATTCCAAATGATTTTTATACAAATTCAAATTCCTATGAGAATTTTCCCATTTATACCTAATTTTGCTGTTCCCTTTTTCTCCCTATGTGTGTGTTCAGCACTGCAAATGGGCAGTATTAGTTATCATTAATCTATTGACTCAGTTACTATAAAATTATATAAACAAGCTTATTTCCCCAAATTTTTAAATTTCATTCTTCTTCTGCTGATTTGTAATTTTGCTTCAGGTAATGCCAAAAAGTTCCCAGGAATTCCTCAGGTATGAATAACTGGCAGAGCTTAAGTTTGTATAATATATTGAATTTTCATATAAGAAGATGAAACACCGTTATTAAGCTAAAAGAGTTTACTAAGTAATATAACCATCAAGTTGCAAATTTAAGCTATTTAAAGCAAGATTTTAAACAAAATTATGTAAATTTGTCATTAAATTTATTTTTTAATTATCCATATATAGAAATTTTAATTTAATAAATAAACTATACAATCTATATAATTCTCCAACTTACATTTTCATGTAACACTATAACATAAATAACTTTCTAAGTATCATATCACTTTAAAAAATGTTGCACAACTTTAAATGATAGGTATATACCAGAATGTAGAATGCAGAATACTGTTTAATGGCATCCAGGTCATTTACTGTTGTTTTATTCTAAGGTTTTATTTTAATGCAGTAATTAACATTTTCACATATATATATATGTCTTTTTCTACTAGTACTTTTAATTACAATTAATATATTTCCATTATCAACAACAAAAAAAATCAAAATAACAAAAACAGTGGAGTCCTCCAGCCACTCCAGTAGGACTCTGTCTTCTCTCAAGAGGTAACTGCTAACATCTGTTTGTTTATAGTATTTTTCTATACGTTTGCATATATAGGTAAACATATGTCTACTTAGATATATATAGTTTTGTTTCATTTTACATAAATGAAAAGTACTATATAAAATATCCTATAACTTGCTCTTATTTACTTAATAATAAATTCTGAAGCTTTTTCCATACAGCTCCCATGTTTTCTAAACCACATATTTCACTATAGATGGGAATTTTTGTTTTCTATTTTTTCCTATTAAAATATAGCAAAGAGCATCTTTATACAGGAATATTAATGAATATGCTTGAGTATTCCCTGTAAGTAGAATTGCTTGGCCAAGGATACGCACATTTTAAATATTGATAAATACACATTCTTCCACAGAAAAAAAGAGCTGTTCCATCTTAATCAATCACTAACACATCTATCAGATGACCTCTTTTTCTATGCTCTTGCCAACATTGAGTAATATCCACTTTTTTCTTTATTTTGTCAATTTGATGCCTATATCCCCACCCAAAACAAACAAACAAACAAGAACAAAAACAACAACAACAACAACAAAAACCCGACTGGCTGTTGTGGTTTGCTAATGCTGCTGTTAAGCAAAACACCAAAAATGGATTGGCTTTTATAAAGGGGGTTTATTTGGTTACAAAGTTACAATCTTAAGGCCATAAAAGTGTCCAGGCTAAGGCATCAACAATAGGGTAGCTCCATGAAGGATGGCCAATGGCATCCGGAAAACCTCTGTTAGCTGGGAAGGCATGTGGCTGGCGTCTGCTTGCTCCCAGGTTGCGTTTCAAAATAGTATTCTCCGAAATGTTGCTTTTGGGGCATTTTGTCCTCTCTCAGCTTCTCCAGATCAAACTTTGGGCTAGCATAAGTCTGCTTTCAGTGGCCATCTTCAGAATGACTCTGTAAGCTGCAGCAGTGTCTGGGCCTGTGTGGCTCTTTTTAAAGTACTCCAGTGATACAATTAAGACCCACCTTGAATGGGTGGGGCAACACCTCCAAGCAAATAATCCAATGAAAGTTCTTGCCCATAGTTGATTGAGTCACATCTCCATGGAAACACTGAATTAATAGGTTCCAACCTAATCAACACTCATATGTCTGCCCCCACAAGATTGCATCAAAGAATACGGCGTTTTGGGGGACATAATACATCCAAACTGACACACTGGCTTTTCATGTTTCATCGTTACTAGAATTTATCTTTTGATGAATTGCTATTTCATATTTTTATAGGCTATATGAAAATATATCATATGTATGAGCCTGCTTGTGTTTTATGTTTTGATGTGTAGGTGTTATTTTTGTTTTATGGATATTAGTCTTTGTGATGGTGAATTTCATGTGTCAACTTGACTGGGTTATGATGTTTGTTTGGTCAAGCAAGCACTAGCCTGGTGTTTATTGTGAGGGTATTTCTTAGATTGATTTGCATCTATAATCAGTTGATTGCATCTATGGATGATTGCATCTACAGTCAACAAAGGAGCTTGTCCTCAGCAATGTGGGGAGTCTCCTTATCCAATTGGTTGGAGGTTTTAAAAGATCCGAGAGTCTCAGAAATTAGAAAGAAGAAGTTCAGCCTTAAGTTCAGTCAGGCATATTCCCTGGGGAATATGGACTTGCCAGACTTCAGAATAACCTTCCTGGAAGTTTCCAGATTGTGGCCTGCCCTATAAAATTTGGACTTGCCCCGCTGCATGGTCAAATGAGCCAATTCCTTACAATAAATTTCTTATAGATACAGCTAATCAGTTCTGTTTCTCTTGAGAACCCTGACTAATAGAGTCCTTTATGTTTTATACCTATTGCAAAGAATTTCTTCCAATCTGCTGTATGTTGTTAAATGTTGCTGAAATCTTTCAATTTTATTACTCTCTTCTTAATCTTCTTAATAACATCTCTAAGGCAGGATTCTTTTCTTATATTTGACTCTGGTTTTGTTTTGTTTTTACAATCAACTCTTTAATTCACAGGTGTATGCTGTGAGGTAGTGTCTAATTCATTTTATTTTCCAACTAAATTGCAGAGTTAGCTTGATCGATTCAATGAAAAGATTCCATTGGAATTAGAGTTGGTATTGCATTGCATTCAAAGATTATTTTAGAGAGAACTGCCATCCTTACACAATTTACCCAACCTGCCTCTTCCCTCATTAGTCTTGCTCTCAGTAAATGGCAGCTTCACTTTCTATTTCCTGAGGCTTTATCCCTGTGTCCTACTTTTTGTTTTGTGATTTACATATACAGGTTACTTAATATTGAACCATCATGCATTTCTTGGGTAAACTCTAGCTGGTCAATAAATAGTATTCATTTTCAAAAAATATGAATAGTAATAGTTGATACATTTTATATGGGCAGATAATCCAGACATAAGAAGACAAATATTGTATGATTTTGCTTATACAAAAGACCTAGAAGAAGCTAATTTCAGAGGTTGATAGTAGATTATAGGCGAGCAGAGATGGGGTGTGGGTGCAGGAGTTATGGATGCAGAGTTTCTGTTTGAGGTGATGAAAAATTTGGGTTACAAATATTGGTGATGGTAGCACATATTGTGAATGTAATTAACACTACTGAATTGTACACTTGAAAATGGTTAAAATGGGAAAGTTCGAGTTGCTTGTATAACATTACATTAAAATTTTTAAAAACTCTGTATCTTAATAACTAATTAATACCATTGCATCTGATTTTGTGATCTTTTGTATCTCTGAATTTTGTAATTATCACTCCTTTCCTTTTGTGTTAATAGTCTTTTCACATGTGTATGTATATGTACGTATGTATGTGTATATATGTATGTAAATATGGATGGATGAATGTATGGATAGATAAAGATATACATAGATTATAAATATAAAGAGATCAGATAGGTGAGTAGATAGACAGACAGACAGACAGACAATCACTTAACTTTCCAGTACAAACCAATGGTCCTTAAAAGACATTTTTGGTTTTTCCCAACTGTTTTTATATGACCCAGCTCAATCCAACATGGATGGAGATCCTTGAGGATGATAAAGGTAAATATACATAAGACCAAGGGGAAACCAAACTGCGCAGTGGTGAAGGATGGCCTAGTTAGTTTTAATTATCTCTTTTAAATCCTTTCATGGAAAGTCAGTGATCTTCAGGGGAGGAAGTCGGTATTATGCAGAGGTTAGTAGTTCAAAAGGGAACCTTAGCCAGTTTTTCTTCTCTTCCTCTTTGATCTGTGAATTGGCTGCAAACTTGCTTGAATTGAGAGGCAAAATGTTGGCTGCCTGCCAATTCTTTTTATTTATGTATGCTGGGCAAAGGTCTTAAAATGAACCCTGGGATGTTGGATAGACACTATATGAGCTCTGCATGTGTTAGCTTATGGAGAACATTGTTCTAGGATCTTTAAATGTCACTGCAGATATTCTTTCAGGCAGGCCAGGATGAAGTGGAAAAGAATGAAAAGAATGAAACTACAAGAATTTGATATGAAGTTCTGACAGGTCTTTGCAGAATATGATATATTAAAATTATTTGATCCTTAGGATAGAATTTAATTGAAGAAGAGGGTTTTTGGTAACTTATGTTTTGAAATTTATCCTCTGTCGTGTGGCAAAATAAAGGCACTCCAAGTCTTTGATTGGCAAGGTTCGAATCAATTGGTAGGAATTAAGAAATAGCTATTGTTCTGGATTGTGAGGGTGGTTGCACAACTCTGAAAATTTACAAAAGATCATTGAATGATTCATTGAATTTTATGGTTTGTAAATTATATCTCAATAAACCTCTTAGGGAAAAAAAAGTAGTCATTTTTGTTCCACAACATATAATGCCATAATTACATTTCTGGCAATGTTTTCAACCTCTCGCTAACAAAACTGAAAAGCAAGCAAGAAAAACCAACAAGTGATTTAGTAGAACTGTGTATGTTTCGCAGTCTATGTTCAGGGCAGAAGTTGGGTTGATTCTGCCACTTCACCTGCCAAATGGGGCTGCTTGGTGTTGTAGGGGAAGCATTGCCCAGCTCCTGTACGGGACTAGAGATGGTTGCTAGTTTCTACTAGTTCTCCACAATTCCGTACTTCCTTGGTGTCAGTCTGGTGTTTTAATTTCAGCATTCCCGGTTATTTTGTGTTCAAGAATTTGCTTATGACGGAAATGCTTTTTGAGAAATGGTGTCCCTGCTTTGCATTTGCTGAGATTTCTGGTGTGACCAGCACTTTCTAAAACTCTTTATGACAGTTCAGATCAGCAACTACCTCAACTCACCATTACCAAACCCCACGCTGGACGCAGTGGATGCGATGACAGCATGGATCCCCCCTTGCTGGAAGTCCGGCCTCGCTCACTTGGGTGGACCTCTGGAGCTTCAGCAAGCAGTGGGCGGCCTGGCCTCTGAAGCTGGCCTAGCCCAAGTGGTGTCCACCCACTCAGTGCCATTTCATATTCTGTGAATTTCAGTTACTGTTTTAGCTTATGTGCTTATGTACTGAGGTAACTGCAAAAGACCACAGTTACAAAAGTCAAGTCAATAATCATGGTAGATACCAATAAAACTAAAATATCACACTTGGACAATCTAATCAGCACTTGCCCTGTGCAGATTCTCTTCGTGAATTAAAATAAGAAAACCTTTCCGTATTAACTATTTGTTACACATCTGTTCCAGGAGTCTTGACTTACTGCAATATACACAGAATAGTTTTATTTTGCCAATAGATGCTACTAACTGGTGAGTCTGAATCAGTCTCCAGCAAGCCCACCACCTTCTTTCAAACTGCAATTTAGGACCAAAATTCTGTGGACGTGGGCTGAATCCATCTTCCATACCTCTGGTACAGATGACACAAAGGGGCGATCGCGGTCCTCTTCACGGGGCCGCCTCACCACGCCGTCTCTCTCCAGATTTCCGGAACACCAGGTCCTACGGTTCAGCAGGACCTGGCTCAGTGGAGAGGCTGCTGAGGGGTTGCTGGTAACCACCACCATAGTCGACGCTTCCTTCGCCACAGGAAGTTCATGGATGGTATGCCCAACTTCATCCCGTTTTCTGGCAGAGGATACAACTCCTCCTATGTTCCCCGGGGGGTAGGGGCGGAATAATATGAAGAACCCGGGATGGGTGGTTTGATGGTTAGTTTCATGCATCAGCTCAGCTAAGCTATGGTGCTCAGATGTTTGGTCAAACACTAATTAGATATTGCTGTGAAGTATTTTGTAGATATGATTAACATCTACAATCAATTGGCTTTAAATAAGGGAGATTACCCTCAGTGATATGGATGGGCCTCTTCCAATCAATTGAACACCTTAAGAGCAACAACTGAGGTTTCCAAGAGAAGAAAAATTCTGCTTCAAGACTACATCAACTCCTGTCTGAGTTTCCAGTGTCAGCCTGCCCTACAAATTTCAGACTTGCCAGTGCCCAAAATATCATGATTCAATTCCTTAAAACAAATATATTTTTATATATACACACATATATACATATTCTGTCAGTTCTGTTTCTCTGGAGAACCCTGATTCTTACCAGGGTAGTCAAGATTTCTGAGTTCTGAGTTCTAGTCCCAGAGGAGCAAGTATCTAAGGCTATAACCTTGGACAAGAAGGTTGGAGTAGAGCACCCCTTGGCCCCTTTCTGGATCCAATATACCATGACCCTCCGGCATCTTTCCCAAGAATGAAGAGAAGGTAGAATTGCACCAACTTCTTGCTTCCCATGCAAGTCCTTCATTATTACAACCTTCATAGGTTCAACAAGACCACTGAAACTCAAAGACCCATAAAAGGGAAAAGACGGTTCCTTCTTATATAAGTTTAAAAACTCTTTTTAAATTTTAAACAGTAACTGTGATTTTGTTATCCATTTCTGTGACAGGCCAATGGAGAGAACAAGATTTCTCCTTTTTTCTCAAAAACATTGTAATGAACAGTATCAAAACTTTAGTTATTTTTACTTTTATAGTTTTTTAATTTTTAATTTTTTAAAATGTTACTGGCATGATCTTATATATGAAGATAAATAAAAGGCAGTTTTCACGGTCTGCATTTTTCTGGCCATTAGTATCCTTCCTCCCCTCCTCCCTCCCTCCCTCCCTCTCTTCCTTCCTTCTTTTCTTCCTTTCTTTTTCCTTCACTTTTTTCCACCCAAATAGTTTAAAAACTACTATTTCATAAAAGCACAGCTCTACTTTGTGGAGGCTTTTTAGTGTCGCAGTTTGGCCAGGCTGAATGCCCAGAATCCCCTTTCCTATCCATGTCAGTTTAGGGAAGATCACAAGAGGCAATCCTGTGCAAGAGTTGGAGGGTGGAAATGAAGCAGCGGGCCTTCTGAGGCTCACAAACAGTGTCATTTGTCTACTGGGTCACCTTGTTGGCCCGGGGCAGCAGAGGGCCTGAAACCGCCCCACCTCCCCTGGATCCTCTTCCAGCTCCTCCAACTCCTGGGTCTGCTCTGTGTCTCACTCCACGACCAAGGGTGCCAACTGCTCCTGCAGGACACCTGTGTCTGCAAGCCCAAAGCAAAGAGAAGGACGGGGCCTCAGTGCATCCGTGTGGGTTCCAGCTTGTGTGCATGAGTTCCAGCTTGTCCTTGCTCTCTCCTCCTTCCCACCCCATTTCCCTTCCCATCTGCCTGCCCCGTGGACTTCAAAGTCTGGCATCAACTACAAAGGCAAGAGGCTTACAGACACCACTCACCAGCTCCCAGAACCACTTTAGGTCAAATCCCTGTAACAAACCCCTTATCATGTATTTATATATCCCTCAGTGGTTTTCCTTCTCTTATTGAATGCTGATGGATAAACAGTTCATTAAATACTTTTATAGCATGTTAGTATATCTGTGTCTTTTTTTTAAAGACATTTTAAAGGCTTGGTAGGAGGAATCTTAGAAAGAGGCCATGTAGATCAACACCCCTCATTTCAAGCATGAGGAAACCAAGACCCGGTAGTGAAGCTCTTTTGGAAGCAGAGCCGGGGCAAGAGCCCAGGCCTTCCGACTCCCCGTCCAGTGCTCTCGGTACCACAGAATAGCTAACATGGCACAAACCAATGTAGGGTATCCTATATAGGTTGTAGGATATTCTGTATAGAATATTTCCACAGTACTTAAAATTGCTACTTCTTTATGTACATTTAAGCATTTCTGAGACCATTAGAATTTTACACAAGCACTAGATATTGTTCAAGCGGGAGATTAAAGATACACTGTGGTCTTCAAATTTTGGACTAAAACCATTCAGTATCTCTCCAAAAACAGTTCATTCATTTATTTATTTACTGAAGAAATATTTATTGAGACTCTGCTCTGTGCCAGAGGCTGTCCTAAGAGCTGGGGATACAGACATGAATGAGATGAACAAAGTCTCTGCCTACGTGGACTATTGGGGTAGACAAAGGTGACAAGAAAAAAAATTCTATTTCATAGAGCAATAACTTTCATCAAGAAAGATAAAGAACTATGAGGTATAGAGGGTGCCATGCAAGTGTTTAAATAGAGGGTCATGGTGGCCTATTTCAGGAGGTGATACTTAAATAGACATCCAAATGAAAGGAGGAAGAAAGCACTGCCAATTTCTGGGGGAAGACATCTCCATTCAGAAAAAAGCACAAATGTAAAAGCCCCAAGGAGGAGACCAGCTTTATATGTATAATGACCAAATGGGTCAAGAGGGTAAATGAAAGGTGTCCAGCTCTTTGTAGGGAAGAGCCCTGGATTTATTTTGAACCACACAGGAAACCACTGGAGGCTTTTTGAGCAAGGGAATGAAATGTTCTAATTTAATTTTTAAAATAAAAATTTTTCTGCAGTGGGAAAAGAGTGTATAGAGGAATACCTATTAATGTTGTCATACACTAGGTTTTTAGTTATGAAGAAGGTGAGCTATAATTGGATCCAGGATGTAATTTGAGGTACAGTTGGAAGAACTTCATGATGAATTGTATGTCAAGCATGAAAGAAAGAAGAAGCCAGGAAGACTCCTGGGTTTTTGACCTGAGGCACTAGGTGCCTGGTAGTACTCTTTACTGAGATGAGAAACAGGTTTGAGTGTTGGGGAAAATCAAGAGCTCCATTTTTGAACAAGTTAAAATTGAGAAGCGTTTCAGACATCCAAGTGGAGATGTCAAATAAGTGATAGGGTATACACAGAGAGTCACACATCTGGAAAGATCAGTCCATTCAATTCCTGATATCTTCGGGATGTGAACGGATTAGCATTTTAGTGTCCAAATTTTGTGGATATATTGATCTGAGCTCACAAAGCAATGCTCAGCATGAGTCTATATATTAGTAGAGGTTAAGGACTCAGATGTACTTTCTTAGACCAGCTTAGGAAAATAATTGCCTGCTCACCAGTGTTTTATTGTTTTCTCACCTCCTTGTCTTCAGGAGGTACACATACAACAAAATAATGAAATCATTGGACTAAATTTTATCCTATCCTGACAAATGAATCTAAACACCCTCCCCCTCCTCTCATGTCTAAGCCTTGCTGGTCTAAGGGTAATTCAGACTTCACAACAGACATCAAATCCCACCTTCTCCAAAAAAGATCTTCCTTAATTAATCCATCCCACCATGATATCTTTGCTCACATCTCCCCTAGTACATGAAATCAAGGTTACAGCACTTGGCGTATAATTATTCTTGGATGGTTTCATATGTATCCTTGCCTCTTCTGAGAGATTACACTTTGATTGCATATTCCAAACTTCTATTTTTCTCACATCACCCACTGAGCCAAAGACCTAGATGGTTTTCACCAAATCTCTCTTTTTCCTCTTGAATTCACAGCTAAACTACCCTCCCCAGTCTTCCTTGCAGTGTCCTTGACAGCTACCTGAGTAGTGGCCAATGAAAAGCGGATGGAAGTGGTATATATAACACTTCCAGGCCTGCCTCAGAAAAATCTCCCAAATGATTCTCCCTCTCTCTTTTCCTATCTTCTGGCTGGAAGCTGGTGGTGACCAGGGCGACTCTGAAAGTGACATGTTGAAGATGGCAGAGTGTTGGCCACCCTGGGTCCCTGAATAACTCTAGAGCAGAGCCTAAGCCACCCACCCCACTTTACATGAGTGAGAAATAAATTGTGCTCTGTGAACCCACTAAGGTTTGTGGTTTAACTGTTGTAGCAATCAGCACTTACTTTAACATCCTGTGTCTAGGACAGGCTTACAAAGTTACCATTTGCAAGGCTGTTAGGGCCAAAGCAAATAAGTGCTATTTCTGCCAGGCAGAAATTTACCTGCTCAGGTCACACAGCTAGTAATAGGTAGGGAGACAATGCTGCCTGATTCCAAAGCCTACACTCTTAACCACGGCCTCATACTGAGTTTCCAATATCATTGATAATGCCCTGGCAATAAGTGTATTATTACAACTTTAGGGGGTGAGTAACACAGACAAACAAAAAACAAAACAACAGCAACAACAACAACAACAAAAAAAAAAACTTCCCAAGTAAATTTCAATAAACTAAGAAGGCTGAGAAGGGGCTCTGTGAGCTATGCAGAGGAGGAGAGGAAGAAAACACAAACGAGAGAGAAGTGTCTAGGACTGTAGTGCTTCTTCTCCCAAATGCTGCAGCACACAGATTAACTGCCGTTGGCTGTAAACAGATCACTGTTTTCTGATTAATTGCAAGGCAAACCCACTCATCTGGAGATATAGAGCAAGTCCTCCAACATTTCATTCCAAATGCCTTATACAAGATGAAAACTGGGGAGAAAATGAAAGAAATAAGCTAATTGCCAGGCAGTAAACCTTCTGAAAATTGGAATAGAATCAAACCAAAAAGTACTTCTCATGTGCAGTATATTAAAAGGAATAAATACATATATCATAATAATTCCATGTCAATTAACTTTACCCAGATTTTAAAGCTATAGATCTCAAAATCAAAAAGCAAATGGAAGTGTGCTGTGGGAACACAGGCTCAGACACAGCAAAAACATGCAGCAAATGACTACTTTATCACACAGCACAAAGGATGCAACAGAGCTGGGGAAGAGGTCTTATCTGGCCAGTTTCCTTGGGAGTATAATTGCTCAAGTCAGGGTCAGTGGATGGGAGCTTTGCATGCCCCACATTGTGTCAGAGGAGAGTCCTTGTGCTGTCTGAGTGTTGAGTGTATACAACTCCAAGGGTAGCGGGGCCCTGCCACTGAGAGTTCCAACGCTGATAAGCAGCTAGAGCTGCTTGTTTTCAGTTTCTGGGCTTAAGGTTTGGCCAGGCCTTTTCATTAGACCTGACATCTCCCCCAGGCTGTTTAATGGAAACATATTGATACATCTGCACACAATAGAAAAGGAGTTGGGTATAGGCAAGGGCTGAAAGGTGGCCACCAGGTATGTCCGTGACTTTTTGCAGTAGAGATTCAAATATATTTATATATAATGATATAAAACATTTGGAAATTAAATTTAAAAAATGAAATCTAGAGTAACATTAAAACAATTAAAAAATAGAAATAAATAAAATGAAAGATATGCAATGCCTCTACTCAGAAACTTTGAAAAAGTTTGAAAAAATGAAAGAAGAACTAAATAAATTCAGAGACACACCATGTTCTAAAAAAAAAAAAAGCAAATGGAATAAAAACACTTCAAACCTGTGAAATTTCACCTAGAAATTCTGTCTTTTTAAATAAATTCCATGTTATTTTTATGTTTGGATGGATTTATGTTATAAGATATATGATGTTACTGTAAAGAATCTAATACAATTTATCTCATTAAAGCATAATACGGATAAAACAAAAGCTATATCTTCATGTCTTCATGTGTTTAGCTCAGTAAGTCTCCTTTTGCATTACTCTAAATAGAATGACCATATCCTCATCCCAGACCATCTGATTTACAAATCTCAGTCACTGATCACACGAGGCCTGACAAAATGACTGTGAACCATTCATCATTTTCCTTGGCCATGCAAAAAGAAACTCAGAATTTATATCCATGATGAAAGGAACAATCTTTATATTTCATGTTAGAGATTTTTAATCACTTTCTTATCCATTATATAATTTGACCCCACAATCATACAGATACTGGCTCATCATACCTATTGTAATCTATATTTTACAGGTGAGAAAAAGTAGATTCTGAATTTAAGTTACTTACCAGAGGCCCCATAACAAATGAGGAGAAAAGCTAGCTCTTGGACCCAGGTCTTAGGATTTTCTACTAAGCTACCTCTTCCACGGTAACTTGCATGTTGTATAGCAAGTGGCATTTTGCAAAGCATGGAAGCAAGTAGGACAGATAACAGTCCCAAATCACAGATGAGGAGATAGGCTCTGAAAGTTATATGACTTGGCTTAGAACCCCTAACTAGTTTGAGAGCGGAAAAAGCAAACAAACTGGGATTCAAATCAAAGAATATTGAGTTCCAAGTACAGCCCTCTTTCCATGATAGCACCAAAGGGTGAAAGGTAATGTCTCATTCACAGGGAGACTCAGGCTTTGAAGTTAGAGAGAACCAGGCTCATATTCTAGCTCCATTATGTGCCTTGAGCAAGTTAAACTTTCCCAGTGTCGGTTCCCCCATCTGTCTCATGCTGCATCTCTACTTGGATGTCTTACAAGACCTCCACACTCCAAACTCAACACGATTAGACTCAGCTAGATGATTCACTGCAGCTCATCCTAAGTTGATGCTATTTTGATGTTGCTTCTCTTTATGACTGGTACCAGAATCTACCCAATTGAGTAAGCCAAAAACCAACTCTCCCTTCTCTCTCATCCCACATAAGCTAATCAATCACCAGTTCTACCACATAACTAACTCTCAAGTGCATGCCTTCACTGCTTTTTCCACTCCTTGCAGCCTCCTAACGTATCACCTGGGTCTTTCTCCCTGCCAACCTATTCTCAACACTGCAAAGAAACCGCTCTTATCTGGTCATGTCACTTCTCAGCCAAAAATCCTGCAATGGTTTCACTGTGTTCTGGCAGAGCCCAAGTTCCCTATATGGCCTCCCTGACCCTGCCTGACCCAGACTTTGCCTCCTTCTCCAGCCTCATCTCCTCTCTCCCCTTCCTTCCCTGTCCACAGCACTAGACCCTGTGCATTATCTCATTTAATTCTTAAAATTTCCACCAACCCACACAGGCAAATTCCAACAAGAGCATATAGCCTTTGCCCTAAACTTCTCGTATAATAAGGAAAGGCAAATAAAAACTTTTTGAGGAGGGGGCAAGATGGCAGCATAGAGAGGAGTGGAATTTAGTCAGTCCCCTGGAACAACTAACAAATAACCAGAAACAACTAGTAAATAATTTGAAATAACTGCTGGGGGACAATCATGACTGTCCACACATTGTACACCAACCTGGATTGGGAGGAATGCCTGAGATCGCAGCATAGAATCTGTAAATAAAAACTGCAAATCCAAGCCAGGAGCCTCCTACCCCCATGGCAGGCTTTGCTGCAAAACCTCACTGTGGTAGAAACTAGCAGCACTCTCTGAGCAAGCAAATATAGCTCAGCTGAGCTCCGACTGGGGTCTTAATTAACAAATGTGGACTGCTGAATACAAGCTACAAACCCCCAACAAACACACAGAGGCTTTTAGTGATGACTGAACCAGAAGACTCATCTTTCCCAGGAGGGGGAGCCCAGAAGACCGGGTGTTAACTCTAGTCGACGAATGAAACTGGTGGGGGGGGAGGGGGCATGTACTGGCTCTAAAAGGGGGATTTCTGTCCCTTGTTCTCTCTCTCAACCTGAGGGGCTTAGAGGAGAGAGCTGCAGCCATTTTCAGTTTGCAGCACTCTGACCCAGAGAGGGGTGGAGATAACAGAGTCAGAGAGACTATTCAAATGCAGATGATAACTCCCTAGGGGGTGTATCTGCCCTAAGAGTAAGGAAGTGGGGCCCAGCTTTCTCTTCAGAACCAGACACCAGAGCCTGGGGGAAAACAACCAAAACTGAAACTAAAGGGGCCACATCTCCTTACACCAGTTGGGAGCAACAGGCTGACAGGTGCCACCTGCTGGGCAGGTTAGGAAAAGCACAGTGACTGGAGCCCTCACAGGAAAGTCTGTCCTTCCTCTGAGATACACCCTGAATATAGCCCCATTCTGAGACCTGAACCTGTTCTGGTATGGGAAGATCTGGCTGGGGTAACCAAGGAAACCAGATGCCTAGACAACAGAAAACTACAACCTATACTAGGAAAAACAAAGATATGGCCCAGTCAAAGGAACAAACTTACACCTCAATCAATCTATTAAAGATTTTCAAATAAATATGCTAAATAAAATCAAAAACCAAATCAACAAGTTCAGGGAAGATATAACAAAAGAGATGAAGGCTATCAAGAAAACACTGGGCAAACATAAGGTAGAATGGAAAGTTTGAAAAAACAACTAGCAGAATCTATGGAAATGAAAGGCACAACACAAGAGATGAAAAACACAATGGAGACATACAACAGCAGATCTCAAGAGGCAGAAGAAAACACTCAGGAACTGGAGAACAAGACACCTAAAATCCTACACACAAAAGAACAGATAGGGAAAAGAATGGAAAAATATGAGCAATGTCTCAGGGAATTGAATGACAACATGAAATGCATGAATGTACATGTCATAGGGTCCCAGAAGGAGAAGAGAAGGGAAAGGGGCAGAAGCAATAATAGAGGAATAATCAATGAAAACTTCCCATCTCTTATGAAAAACATAAAATTACAGATCCAGGATGTGCAGTGTATCCCAAACAGAATAGATCTGAATAGACCTATGCCAAGACACTTAATAATCAGATTATCAAATGTCAAAGACAAAGAGAGAATCCTGAAAGCAGCAAGAGAAAAGTGATCTGTCACATACAAAGGAAGCTCAATAAGACTATGTACAGATTTTTCAGTAGAAACCATGGAGGCAAGAAGGAAGTATTGTGATATATTTAAGATACTGAAAGAGAAAAACCACCATCCAAGAATCCTATATCTGGCAAAACTGTCCTTTAATTATGAGGGAGAGCTTAAAATATTCTCTGACAAACAGACAATGAGAGAATTTGTGAACAAGATACCTGCGCTACAGAAAATACTAAAGGGAGCACTACAGACAGATAGGAAAAGAGAGGAGTGAGAGGTTTGGAACACAATTTGGGGTGATAGTAGCACAGCAATGTAAGTACCCTGAACAAAGATGACTGTGAGTATGGCATCTTAAAAAGAGGAAGGTTAGGAGCATGTGGGACACCAGAAGGAAAGAGGAAAGATAAAGACTGGGACTGTATAACTCAGTGAAACCTAGAGTGCTCAAAAATTGTGATAAAATGTACAAATACGTTTTTATATAACAGAGGAAAAATGAATGCCAACCTTGAAAGATGTTAAAAATGGGGTGGTATTGGGGAAAAAAATACAATCAATGCAAACTAGAGACTATAGTTAACAGAAACTTTGTATTATGCTTCCTTTAATGAAACAAAGGCAATATACCAAAGTTAAATGCCTATAAAAGGGGGACATAAGGGAGGAGTATGGGACTCTTGGCATTGGTGATGTTGTCTGACTCTCATTTTACTTTAGTTTAATTCTATCTTTCCTTTTGTTGCTTTTTAGCTGTCATGCTTTTTCTTTCTTTCTTTCTTTTTCTTTTTCTTTTGTCTCTCTACCTTCTTTGACTCTTCTTCCTCCTTCAGGGAAGAAATGGAGATGCCCTTATATAGATAGTGGTGATGGTGGTGAATACATAAATAGTGGTGATGGTAGTGAATACATAAATATGTAACTACACAGGGAACCACTGATTATTTACTTAGGACAGAAAGTATTGTTGGTGAACAAAACTGTCTTAAAAAAAGAACCTTGAGGGCACTACATTGAGTGAAATAAATCAGACACATAAGGACAAATATTGCATGGTCTCACTGATATGAACTAATTATCATATATAAACCCATAGACATGAAATATAAGTTAACAGGATATTGAACAAGGCTAAAGAATGGGGAGCAGTTGCTTATTGTGAGCAGAATGTTCAACTAGGTTGAACCTAAGTGTTTGGAAATGGACAGAGGTGACAGTAGCACATTATTGTGAGAACAACTAACAGTGCTGAATGGTGTGTGAATGTGGTGGAAAGGGGAAGCTCAGAGTCACGTATGTCACCAGAAGGAAAGTTGGAGGTTAAAAGATGGGAATGTATAAAACAGTGAATCTTGTGGTGGACAATGTCTATGATTAATTGTACAAATATTAGAAATCTCTTTCATGGACTAGAACAAATGTATGATACTGTAACAAGCTAATAATAGAGGGGTATATAGGGAAAAATATACCTATTGCAAACTATGTACTACAGTTAACAGTATTTTAACATTCTTTCATCAACAGTAACAAATGTACTATACCAATACTATGAATCAATAATGGAGTGGGGGGCGGTTAGGGGTTGGGGAGTAATTGAGTTTTCTTTTTGTCTTTATTTTTTTTCTGGAGTAATGAAAATACTCTAAAAATTGGAAAAAAAATTGTGGTGACGGATGCCCAGCTGTATGATGGTAATTGATTGTACACTTTGGATCTTTGGATAATTGTGATAAAATGCACAAATATGTTTTCACATGACATAGAACAAATGAATGTGAACAATCTCAATAAAATTAAATTAAAAAATAGATTGGGGTGATGAAGCACAACTATATGAAGGCGCTGTGAACAGGTGATTGTACACTATGGATCATTATATGGTATTTGAATATATCTCAATAAAACTGAATTTTCTCCAAAAAAAAAAAAAAAAAACATTTTGAACTGCTGGGTTTTTTTTTAGTTCTTATTTTCAAGCTTAATCACTTAGTATGAAGGCATATGCTATTAAAAACAATTATTATCAAATCAAAGTAGATTTTCTAAGGCTGAGTTTCTAGTGTAAAACATAAGCCTTTTTCTATCCAAACACAGTTATGGGGTAATAAATAAACTTAAATATGAATAGTTATAAGAAAGACAGATACTTGGCCACAAATTTCTAAATTAAAATCCAATCCAAGGATGTTCAAATCGTTCTTTCTTCAGGCATTAGTGTGAATTTGTTCTTCACCAACGACGTGTAAATATGTAAAATTGAATAAGGCTATGCCCTTGCCCTTCTTTTCATTTCACCCTTCTTTTAGTGTGGAGGTAGAATTGGTGGATGACTGCTTGTATAATTTTTATTAGACTTTCAGACACAGAAGGAGTTTGGGATTTCAGAGTTTGCAGTTAATATATTAGGTAATTCAATCAGTGATATTAAAATTTAGATCACGCCAGGGTAAGAGAAACCTTCAGCCGAAGTACTTGCTTTGTCAACTAAGACAATTTTTTTTTCTAAAGTTAAGTTTCTGGGGGCTCTCAGAGGGTGGGGAGGAAGGAAGTGAAGAATATATATGGTGGGAGTTAGGACACCCAATCCTAATTCCTTTAAAATATGAGAAATTCATGACTTATTTTGGGGAAAAAAATGGAAGCTGTATTAGTCTGGATTCTGTAAGAAACCCGAACCAACAGGAGATATCTGTAAATATGAGATTTTATAAATGTGTATCACACATCTGTGGGGATGTACAAGTTCAGATTCCGTGGGGCAGATCACACCTCTGATGACAGTCTTCACTGCATTCCCCAGGAGAGGCTGGCTGGCTGAAGAAAAACATGAAAGTTCTCTGTCTTCTCCCTTAAAAGTCTCCACTGATTGGATAAAATATAGCTGATTGAATTCTCCCATTGCAGAAGACACTCCCTTAGTCGATGTAATCAGCCACAGATGTAATCAGTTGATTGATGATTTAATAAACCAGACTTCTGGTTTATTAACCAGCCACAAATGTCCTTGTAACAGTGGTTAGCCAGTGCTTGCTTGACCAGTCACCTGGGCACCATCACCTGGCCAAGCTGACACAGGAACCTAACATCACACTGCCTATCCCAGTAAACTACATGACCATTAAAGTTTAGGGAAGCCAGTGTGAATCAACACTTGATTTTTTTTTTTCCCCTTTTAGAAAATCTACAAGGATTGAAAAAAAAAAGAATTGTGTGAGTTAAAAAAAAAATGACTGGCTGAAAAATCCACTCTATAATACTCAACATATGCCTATATATTTTTTAATTTTATTATTTGTGCAATTATACTTACTTTGGATGAAAGGATCAAATTTGGATCAAATTACTTAATCACTGGGAGGAATTATTCAAGATATTTTATTTGCTAAAATCACAAATGCCAGCATGATAATGCTGGTCTTTGTTGTTCAACTAAACTTCCCACTTGACTAATGGTATCAAATGAAGATGCCAAGAAACAACAACATATTTATATCAGCTGAGGTTGTGCACAGAGACAAGCACCAGGAGGAGCACAATCAGCAAGACCATGCTGCACGGTTTAGTCTCTGTGATAAACCACGTTAGGCATAAAGAGATTTTGTTTTATCAAAGGTACGTCAGAGACACTCAAAAAAAATTGCCAAAAACCCCACCTTGATTTAGCTGAGTTTACTTCTTTAAAATATCAAAAGAGGAAAAAGAACTCTTTTACTCATCTGTTAGCCATGTGGGCTAGAGGAAAGAAAAGGAAGGTTAGGTGACGGGATGGAAGTGCCTCATCCCCAAATTGTGAAGCAGCTGAATAGTCTTCAACGATGTTGACTTTTCTCAACTAAATGGAAAGAAAGGAATCACACTGTTGAGGTTTAAGGAAAGAATAAGACAATAGTGGGGGGGCGGGGTATGTGTGCTGGGTGGGTAGGTATTACAGTTTTTCATAATATTAAAATAAACATTTGTAACCTGTACTTTCTAATATGAGAATTCTATAAATAATAAAAGCATAATAAAGTAATGTTTGAAAAAAACAATGGAATTTGTTTGCCTATCATCAGACAAAATTCCTAGAGACAGTTGAACTTGATTGCATACCTATTGTGGGGCAAACACTGGACCAGATACATTTAATTCTTAAAAATATTGTGTGACGTGTATTAATACTAAATCCAACTTACAAAAAAGAAAACTGAAATGAGAATGTTTAAGTAACTTGCCAATGGATGCATGACTAGAAATGATCGAGTTGAGATTAAAACCTATGTCTTTTAACTTGAAAATTCTAGTGTTTGCTCTACTTCACTATACATGGCAGACAAAATAAACACACATACACACACACAATTTTGTTTTAAAAGGATCACATATTCAGCTTCTCTCATTCCCTCTGATTCTCATTCATCTAATCCTACCCTTGGATTGCATACTCACACACATAAACCCATGTGATATGAGTATGCATGTCTGTATAAACACACTTGGCAACCGAAGGAAGAAATGGAAATTTCAGCTGTTATCTTCTGATAAAGGAGTCCACTGACCTTGTTTTGCAATCCTCGTCTGAATTAGCTGAGGTTAGTGTTCATGCTTCTTTGGATTAGATCTACCCTATTCATTAACATGTTTCCACTGGGAACTCAGAATGGTCCACTTTTAGTCTCAGATTGCAAGTGGTTGCACATTTCACTGCAAGCAACAACAAAAAGACAAAGGTGGCACACCACCACATCCTCAGTCTTGCTATTATTTCTGGACCTTTTTGCTCCCTGCTTTTCCTTTAAAGGGATCGGGTTTTAATGGCTGGAAATTCAAAGCCATTGCAGTGATGCCAACGGCTGGTTATATCTGTAGCAACTGAAGGTCCCCTCGTGTGATGCCAACAGCTCCCGGTGAACCAGACTGTTAAAATAAAGCTGCTCCTCCAGTCAGGTTTCCTTCAAACTAAAATAGGGCTATTTCCTTTACTTCTTAAAAACCAGGTTGTCAACATTTGTTGGTTTTATTATCAACTGAGAGTTGGAGGGGGAATGTAGGGACCTGTGTTTGTTTTGAAGTTGCAAGTACCACATTATGCCAATTTCATTATATCTTTAATGACATCTTGCCGCTCACAGGGTGCTCTGTCGTGACTTGTTTTGTGAGTGGGATGATGTGACCACCCTGACACTGAGTTACTGCCCAACAGCTGCCCAGAAAATGATCCCCCGAAAAGCTATAAATTTACCTGGCCTTCATAATTCCCTTCAAGCCCATCACATTGCAAACACTTGTGTGTTTTCTTTGATAGTGCTATTGAGAAACTATATTTACAACAATCTGGGCTTTTGAAGGTTATTTCTACAATGAAAACTTGTTATTCCAGCTTCCTATCCTAGTAAAGAAAATTCCATTTTACATGGACTCACTGTATTTTTACCTTCATGCCTTTTGGGGGGTGGGGCTAGGGGAGGTCAACATTCAACAGAGCTTTGCTTTGTATTTTTACAAAAATCCCATTACTGCTCTGTCCACTCAAAGTCGAACATTCAGTGGGCTCTTCACCCTTTCTAGTTCTGGATGACACCAATAAAAATGATATAACCAAGACCACCCAGCAGTTAATTGCGAAAGAGAATGCAGAAGTTCTTACTCTCAGCTTCCTCTTCCCGTCCCCCACATACACATACAAGGAATTAATGAGGTTTTATGCAATTTCAAAGCATCCTGCCTCCATGTTTCACACATGGAAAGGAAAATTGGGCTCAACAATAATAAAGTAATAAAAAGCATGGGTCCTCTCACCTGTCACTCCCAATTTCTAATTAAGCCTCTTTCTATAATTCCTCCCAACAGATAATGCAAATCCTGTCACTTTCCTTTCTGTCCTGTCATATGCAATTTGACTGATGAGGGCTAACTTCTGTCAGCTGAGAGCTAAGCACAAAAGTGAGGCAAGTCCAATCAAAAGCAACCATAACAGAGGGAGGTGCTTTAATTCTTCATGCAACATCCATTGGATGTGCACGCTTACATGACTCACAGCAAGCCCGCACACATTCCCTACTTACCATCATACACAATACCTGTGTGCATGATGCCTGGGATTTGGAAACAAATTGTACTTTCTCATCACAACTGGAAACCTCTACTAGATGGCTCACACCAAGTGAACAATTCAACTACCTGTTTATTGGAGATGCTGGGACATCCTAACAATGCAATCATAAGAAATAATTATTTTAAAGATTCCAGCTGCTTTTCCTAATGGAAAACCCAATATGTATACAGGTGGGTATACAGCTTCCCCTTTGGAACAGGATAGGGATAGGTGACTTCTCTGTCAGTATTCATTCATCGCTGTAGGCATCATTCAGCATACATGCATTGAGTGCCAACATAATGTCACCAGTATTGTGTGCTAAGGGCAGGGGATAAGGAAGGATGGAAAGGAAGGAAGGGAGGGAGGGAGGAAGGAAGGATGGAAGGAAGGAAGGAAGGAAGGATTTCTGTACACACAGAACTTAAAACTGATTGGGAGAAATAGATACTAATTTTAAAATATGCATTTATAAAACCATAACCTTGGAAAATGCTATTAAATAACAGGTGCATTGTATTAAAAGTGAGGATGATATTGAGAATTCACCTAGTTAGATCAGGAAAGGCTTGTGGAAGGTTAGAGTTTCTTTTACCCTTTTTTATCAAGCAAGACCACTTGACTCTGTGTGTGTGAGTGTGTGTATTTTAGCAGGTGTGTGTTCAAGTGTGGGTGGGTGTGCGTGAATGTGTGTGTGTGTGTGTGTGTGCATGTGTGCTGGAGGAGTTGTATGGATTGGTGGGCCATGAATAATGACAGTCGATCTTGCCTCGAACCCAAATGAAGACCCCAATTGTAAACTCCCATGAACACTTCTGGCTTTTCAATTATTTCACCACATATCCTTTCAACTGCAATACTGCACACCTCAGTTATTAAAGGATTTGGGGGTTCTTCTACCCTATTTCATTTATTATCCATCTTCATTTTTAAAAGTTATCTTTGATGCAACCTGAATCTTCAAGGATTGTTATCAAAATGTAATCTGACCTCAGACAACGGTCTTTTTAACTTTTGGAATATCTGGAAACTTGAAAGATGCAACTTTTCTCATTCATATTTTAAAATCTGGCTGGATTAAATCTCCAAGACTGAAACAATCCACTAAGGATGCAAGGGAACAAATGTACCCCCCCACAAAAAAAAACTTAGCCTATGAAAGCTCTGGAAAAAGGATGTATATAACAATTAGCAATATTTTCAACATGGTCTGTCCTTTTGCCTTGAACCTGAAATGTAATTGTTCCTTTTTATGCAAGAAAAAACTTGTCTCATAACATTTGTGCTTGAGTTTTGTGGATTGATCCTAGATTTAAAATGACACAACTAAATATTTCACAACATTGTAAGTGATGATACCAAAATGATATACTATAAATCTACTAGACTTGACTTTTCTGGGGAAGTATCATTTTGAAAAATTAAACACAATCCAGTATATGAGATCTAGTTAAATGTAGGGTAAATCCTCATTTATTAAGAATTTGCTAACCAAAAATTGCTGCTAATTTAGACTTTGCATACCTGGGCTGCCTTTACCTTTTTTATATTTATGAAAAGCAATCACTTGAACAAAATGGTAATAAATAACAATAATAATAAAATGATGGGGGTCATGCATGAATTTAGTGTCTTTTCTTTCAAACCATCCCCTTTCTCATATTCCTTGTCTCACAAAACGGCAGTGCCAACCATTAGATGCTCGTCATTCAGTCTTTCACTCAACCAACATTTATTGAAAGCCGACCTTGTGCTAGGTGCTGGATTTAAAAATGAACAAGGCCCAGAATATGATATGCACTCAAAGAGCCACCAAGCCAGTGCTATGCACTCTAAAAAATAATTAAATACATTGTGGGAGTCACTGAGACCGAAATAAGTACAGGGTATTTGGAAATCTTGATCTTTGGGGAAGGGAGGTGGGTTAACAAACCACCTTTCTGGAAAGCATCAGCAAAGGATTCCTAGAGAAGAATACTGAGCCGATCCTTAAATGATGAAACAATTTTCTCTGCCTTCACTTAAGCCCCTACCTTAGTTTTCCCGGACTACTCCAATCGTCTTCTTTTCCAATCTCCCTAACCAACCTCTGCCAACACAGCTCCCACACTCCTCGCAGAGTGATTTCATTAAAACACAAACTTAATCAGTCTCTTTACACCTTATAAACCTCCTTTCCCTTCCACTGCTCATGAATGCTTCTCAGCATATTATACTACAGAGACTAAAGATAGGGAATCCACACCCCCAAGGGTGTCTGCTGGCCTAGGGCCAATCTGGCAGCTGCCTTCACAATGCATCTTTTAAGTCTCCTGCTTTGTTTTCCCAATATATACAAATTTTGAATTCTAGTTTATATTACACCCATGCTTATTTTAATATATTAGTATTTTTTTTCCAACACATTGAAAAAAATTGTAGCTCCAGGAATACAAGTCCTGATGATACGGTTACTTCTCAAAGCCCTATGAATGGCCACCAACACGTGCAGAGTGAGAAGCTCAGGGGACCTGATGAAGTCCACATGTCCCAGGACGTCATGCACAGTCTTCACAGTTTAGCTCCTGTGCCTTTTAGGCTGGTCCTCCTCCCGCCCAGCCTATCTGCCATTCTTTGGCCTTCTGGGTGTGCTTTCACCGTAATTCATTCCTTCAACATGAATTGGGGATATGACAGAGCAAAAATAAATTCAATTCCTGACTTCATGGAACTTAAATTCTAGTGGCGAGGCAGACATTAATCAAATAAACACAAAAATGAACGCAAAATTGCAAACATGAGAGCAATTATCAACTTGAAGTAAAAAGTCCCAGCAGACAGTAAACTAGAAATTGGCCCCGGCAAGGAAAGCAGGCAAAAGGTTCCCTGCACGAGGGACACTCGATAAGGGGACTCTGGCAGATGCCTTGGGATAGTAGACAAAGCCTCAGGGTCTTACTTTCTTACTGCTTCCATCAGAGTCTTAAAAATGTCACTTCAACACTTTCCATATTAATGTTTAAAAAAATTAAAGGAGCACTTAAAGGGTGTGCGCAAGTCCTGCCTTCAATCCCTGTAGCAACATTGATTCAATAACGGAGAAACAGGGAGGTGGCAAAAACGCCTTCTCGAGTTTTTGGAGGCATAACTGATGACGTCAGTTAAAAAAACATTGAGGGGCAAGATGGCGGCATAGAGAGGAGTGGAAGCTAAGTAGTCCCCCTGGAACAACTACAAAAAACCAGAAACAACTAGTAAATAACCCAGAATAACTGCGGGGGGACAAACGAGACCATCCATTCATCATACACCAACCTGAATTGGGAGGAATGCCCGAGAACACAGCATAAAATCTGTAAGTAAAACCTGCGGAACCAGGTCAGGAGACCCCCTCCCCCATAGCCCGAGCTGCGGAGCCTCGTGGTGCCAGAGAGAAGCTCTCTCCCAGCAAGGGAATACAGCTCAGCTGAGCTCCAACTGGGGTTTTAAGTAGTGAGTGTGAACTGCTCACTACAGCTACGCATCCCCAAAAACAGACAGAGGCTTTGGGTGATGACTGACCTGGGAGAGCCGGAGGGTCGCCTTGGACTGTGTCTGAAGGGGACTATCTGTTTCTTTTTTGGCTCAGTGGAGAAAGCCCCAGTCATTTTCAGTTTCCAGGGCTGTGACTCTGGGAAGGGCGGAGACAGCACAAGCAGAGCGAGACCATTGAAATGCTAATGACCTCCATCTGGGGGCTCTGTCTTCTCTAGGAGGAAAGGGATGGGGCCCCTTCCATTCAGAACCAGACCCCAGAGCCTGGGGGAACACTGCCATACCTCCTCACACCAGTCAAGAACTATAGGCTAACAGGCGTCACCTGCTGGGCAGAAAAGCACAGTGACCCGAGGCATCAAAGGGTGGAGCAATTTTCTAAGACACACCCGCAGGGAAACCAGATACTGAATATTTCTTCCCTCTGGGACCTGAGCCTGTTCTGGTCTGGGAAAACCTGATTTGCATAACCAAGGAAACCATGCCTAGACAACAGAAAATTACAACCTACACTAAGAAAAACGAAGTTATGGCCCAGTCAAAGGAACAAACGTACACTTCAACTGAGATACAGGAATTTAAACAACTAATGCTAAATCAATTCAAAAAGTTTAGAGAAGATATTGCAAAAGAGATAGAGGCTGTAAAGGAAGCACTGGACATGTATACGGCAGAAATCAAAAGTTCAAAAAACCTGCTAGTAGAAACTATGGAAATGAAAGGCACAACACAAGAGATGAAAGACACAATGGAAACACACAACAGCAGATCTCAAGAGGCAGAAGAAAACACTCAGGAACTGGAGAACAAAACACTTGAAAGCCTACACGCAAAGGAGCAGATGGAGAAAAGAATGAAAAAATATGAGCAACGTCTCCGGGAACTCAAGGATGAAAGAAAGTACAATAATGTACGTATCATTGGTGTCCCAGAAGGAGAAGAGAAGGGAAAGGGGGCAGAAGCAATAATAGAGGAAATAATTAATGAAAATTTCCCATCTCTTATGAAAGACATAAAATTACAGATCCAAGAAACGCAGCGTACTCCAAACAGAAGAGATGTGAATAGGCCTACGCCAAGACACTTAATAATCAGGTTATCAAATGTCAAAGACAAAGAGAGAATCCTGAAAGCAGCAAGAGAAAAGCGATCCGTTACATGCAAAGGCAGCTTAATAAGACTATGTGCGGATCTCTCAGCAGAAACCATGGAGGCAAGAAGGAAGTGGTGTGATATATTTAAGATACTGAAAGAGAAAAACCACCAACCAAGAATCCTGTATCCAGCAAAGCTGTCCTTCAAATATGAGGGAGAGCTCAAAATATTCTCTGACAAACAGACAATGAGAGACTTTGTGAACAAGACACCTGCCCTACAGCAAATACTAAAGGGAGCACTACAGGGTGATAGAAGACAGGAGTGCATGGTTTGGAACACAATTTTGGGAGATGGTAGCACAACAATGTAAGTACACTGAACAAAGGTAACTATGAATATGGTTGAGAGAGGAAGATGGGGAGCATGTGAGACACCACAAGAAAGGAGGAAAGATAACGACTGGGACTGTGTAACTTGGTGAAATCTAGAGTATTCAACAATTGTGATAAAATGTACAAATATGTTCTTTTACAAGGGAGAGCAAGCAAATGTCAACCTTGCAAGGTGTTAAAAATGGGGAGGCATTGGGGGAGGGATGCAATCAACATTGAACTTGTATTCTGTGCCAGGTACTAGCACTAGGGAAATACAAAAGAAAGACACAGTCCTAGTCTTCAAGGAGTCAACAGTCAAATAGGGGCATCAAACAGGCGAACAATTTCGCACTTTGAACTGCACGAGACCCCGTGCCAGCGGTATTGAGGCAGCACTGGGGTTGGCTGAGGTAGAGAGTGAGAGGTAGGGGAGAGAGAAAAGCTTCCCAGAAGGCAATCTATGAGCTGAATCTCCAAGATGAGTCCTAATTATCTGAGTAAAGAAGACAGAAAGAGCTTCCTCATAGAAGGTGGAAAGCATGAGTGGAGACAAAAGGCGAGAAGCATGTCTTAGAGCTCTCTAAGAGCCAGACGTAATTTGGCTGGAAAGTCAGTTGGTCCTGGGAGAAACTGTTTCTGAGAAGAGAGAAGAAAGCAGGGGCCTTCTAAGAAAGTGCTTTTCAAACTTATTTAACCAGGACCCATGTAAGAAATACCTTTTTTCTAGACACACACACATGAATACATATCCATATAATTGTAACAAAAGTTTTAGGTGACTATATGCATACTTAGTCCTACTTGCAACAAATTCTGACATTTTCTCTTCTAATGTGTTAAAGTTTTTAAAAGGTGCTGGTCATGACCCACTTGACCCCATCATCCACATAACTGTTACTCATGGCGTTTTGAAGAACTTCTCTAAGATATACTAAAAAGTCTGAGTTTCATCTTAAGGGCCCTCGAGAACTGCTGGAGGATTATAAACTTACCCTTATAAACTGGCTGGGTGGTATACCGTGGCTCACATTTTATGAAGATCCCTGTGGTAACAGTGAGGGAACAGGTCAGAAGAAGATGCACCTTGAGGTTCAGAGGTCAGGTCAAAGGTTGCTTAGTAATTCTGAGGACACGTTCTGCAGGCCTGAACTGACACAGCAGATTAGGAAATGGAGTGATGTTGAGGAGGTAGAATGTCCAGGACCAGGAAACTAATTGAAGATAAAGAGGGAAGGAGAGAGAGAAGCCCAGGATTACTTTAATTTTCTGAATTAGGCAAATCAGGGAATAGAGGGAAAAAAGATGTGCTGGAGGAGGTTAGCCTTAGACATGTTGAAGCACCGATGGGACATCCAAGTGGAAGTGGTTGGTAGGCAGTGCCCCACCGGGGGGGACTTGGGAGAGAGCTGTGCAGGGGCAGGCACTGGACAACCCAAGGACCAGTCAAGGGCATGAGTGTGTGCTGACACACCCAGGGATTTAGAGAACAAACGTAGGGGGAAACCCAGGAAACGTACATCAACGTTTTAAGAGACGTATTTGAGATTTTGCTTACGTTATTCCTTCCACCTAGAAGAGCGGTTCTCAAAATGTGTTCTGGGATCCTTGGGGATCCCCTGAGGGCCCCCGAAAACCTTTCGGATGGTTTGAAATGTCAAAGCTATTTTGATAATAATGCTTACTTACGTGATTTATGTTATTTATCTATATTAACATATTACGTGTTATTGTTTTCAAATGGAATAATAAAAATTTTTAAAAATATTTATTAAAAATAAAAAATACTCAGTTTTAATTTCCAGTACTGTAAAGGTCAAAAATAGAAGACAAAAGCTCTCTGGGGCCCCTAATAATTTTTAAATGTAAAGGCTGCCTCGGACCAAAAACTCTGGAAACCTCTAGCCTAGAAGATCCTCCCTTCTCCATCCCCATCCCCAGCCACAGCCACCATTGGCCTAAATCCTATTCTTCCCTCCAGGACAAATTCAGGTGCCACTTACCTTTGGAGTCAGTGCTCAGCCTGCCAGTCAGAACAGTTAATACCTCTTCTGTCCTCCCCAAACCTTAACTGTACACTTCTGCTATTATTTTTGTCTATTTTTGTCACTCATCAGCACACGTTAAAACTTATTTTGAGCAGCCCACTATGTGCTAGCCTTTGCAAATAAATGGGAGGAGAAAAAGGGGGGCGAGGAAGACAGATCTCCAACCCAGGCTAAAAATCGCCGCACAGTTATCAGAGTCCTCTAACGGAATCAGGAAACTTGTTACTATCCTGGCACTGTATCTCTTATTTAGTAATGAAACCATTAAGAATAAACATGTGTATCATTAGCAAAATTAAAAAGTTGCAGATTAAGAATAATAATGCAACCAATTTTCAATTCTCCATGGTTCAAAGAGACAGGGTTAGGCTTAATGAATGACCCTTATGGATCAATAGACTCCTAGAAGCCCAATTTTAGCAAACAATTCTCTTCTCCAAACTTGACAGGTTGGAGTTTGTTTTCTTTCCAGGTGCTAATGAGCAGTGAAGGTAGAGCAAGAAAAATAAGGAGTTTAAATAGGTCCCTAACTGTGTGCTATCAAGATCTGCGGTGTCAGGAACCTCTAAAGACATAGCAGTCTTCCCTAGAGCTTCTTCTCTAGGGACATTTCCGATTTCAACTGCTTTCCTAACTCCTAAGGAAAAGAAACAATTCCTCTTTGCATTAGGATCTGGCATGGTTTTACCATATGATCGTAGTGGTCATGAACTTTCTCCTGTTTGAAACATGCACATAGTAAAAGGATACAGAAAACTGACTTTGACTTGGTCTTAGAATGAAAGTGCTAGAATCCACTGTCAGAATAATTCTGAAATGTAACTGCTTTCTTGTGCTCTATGGAGCAGTCACCTTTCATAATGTGTTTTCTTACCCACACCCCATCCCCTGATAAACTCTAATCAACTTTCTTTTTCTATAAATTATTTATTTATAGAAATTTCGTATCAGTGAAATCATACATATTGGTTTATATGTCTCGCTTATTTCACTCAGTATAATGTTTTTAAGGGTCATCCATTTTGCAGCATGTCTCAGTACTTTATTCCTTCTTACAGCCGAATAATATTCCTTTGTATGTATACCACATTCTGTTTATCCATTCATCTGCTGATGGACGCTTAGGTTGCTTCCATCTTTCAACTATTGTGAATAAAGCTACAATGAACTTTGGTGTACAAATATCTCTTTGAGCCCCTGTTTTCAATTTCTTGGGGTGTGTACCTAGGAGTGGAATTGCTGGGTCCATACAGTAATTCCATATTTAGCTTTTTGAAAATCCACCATACCACTTTCCACAGTGACTGCACCATTTTGCATTCCCACAAAATGTGTTTTCTTAATCCCAGGGTCTAGAACCTTCTCCTTCTGGTATGCATGTAGAACAAGATGAGAAGGCAACAGGGAAGCATCTACTACAGGCCAAAGGTTCCTCCCCAGCCACACAGCAGTTGGTCCACACAGCCTGGAAGCAGATTCCTGAAGGCCCTTCCGGGTAGATGTCGTGAAGGTAAGGCAGTTTGTTATGATTCTTCCAACATATAGTACTCAGTGTTTCACTGTGTGACAATCTTCCAAATCAGGAAGCTTCTTTTGAGTAGGTACACACTTTTTTTCAAATTATAAATTCTCTCTGCTTTTGAACCTGAAAGTATTAAGTCAGAGCCAAATATTTGACTTTCTAACCACGAGATGATGGAGATTATTCATTCTGACCCAACTGCCACACCATTAATGTGTGTAGATTTTGCCTTATTGTTCAATATACTTATTATTCTGAGGCTACTATTAATTGGTATAAAAGTATCTTTTGCAATCCAATTTATTTTCAAGAATTCCTCTACGAATTCACCGTTCATCCTCAACGTTTACAAAATTAGTGCCTGGTGGCAGCAGGTTCCACTCAGGGAAAGCCAGTTGCTTTACCAAGAACAAAGTGGCTTTACAGTTTATTCTGAACTGCAAATTGAGAGATTAAATGATACAACCTTATTTAAAGCTTATATTATTATTCTCGGTCATATTGTAAAGCTATAAAAGGCCTTTAGTAAATCATCAGTGATCCAGGCTGGAAATAATATATGACATTTCCAACTCTTCTGCCACAAAAGAAATGTACAGGGTTCAACTTCAGGCAGGACTTTTCATGTGAGATCACGTTTGGGACAATAGAACGAGATGACACCTGGCTCACATATTCTCAGGAAAAGATCTCTTAATAAGTTACATTTTAATGAATCCCTTTATAAATGTAAGTCCTAAAGTTTCCAGAGCAGTTCCACTTCTTTTCATGAAAGTAACTAGTTTTGTAATTAAATGCCAATAAATGTTTAGAATTTTATAAAACAATTCATGTAAATAAATTTACACATCTGAAAAAAAATTGTTATCAAACCATGAGTCTTGATTTGGGTTCCTAAATATATGGGCCAATGTCAACCTAAAATGATCACGGACCCCATGGGATAGGATCTCTGACTGGGGGAGGGGAGGTCCCACCTGACAAGGGCTCCAGGGATGGGCCCCATGCTCGTAAAATCCCTACACGGCTTTTAGCATTTTCTGCTCAAAGTAAAGAATAGTAACTGGCCACTCCTGTTGTAAAATGCTGTTGCAGTAAAAATTTAAAATGGTACAGATTAGCATCTAATCTCGCCCTTCCTTTCCACCTGGACTCCGGAAGAAGACACTAGAACAGGATCAGCAAACTAGTGCCAACAGACCAAATCCAGCCAGCAACCTGTTTCTGCATGGCCTGCAAGCTAAGGACAGTTTTTATGGTTTTAAATGGTTGAAAATACAACTAAAGAATAATAGTTTTTGACAGTCAAAATGAAACAAACTTCAGTGTCTATAAATAAAGTTCTACCAGAATACTGCCAAGTCCATTAATTTATGTATTCTTTATGGCTGCTTTTGTACTTTCATAGTAGAGTGGAATAGGAGAGACCATCTAGCTCACTGTTCTGGTTTGCTAATGCTGCCAGAATGCAAAATACCAGAGATGGATTGGCTTTTTATAAAGGGGGTTTATTTAGTTATAAAGTTATAGTCTTAAGGCCATAAATTGTCCAAGGTAATGCATCGACAATCAGGTACCTTCACTGAAGGATGGCCAATGGCATCTGGAAAACCTCTGTTAGCTGGGAAGGCACATGGCTGGTGTCTGCTTGCTCCCAGGTGGCGTTTCAAAATAGCATTCTCCAAAATGTCTGCATCAACTTCCAACGGCTGTCTTCAAAATGTCTGTCTCCGCTCCAGCTAGCTGTGAGCTCCTTGTGTCTGAGCTTACATAGTGCTCCAGTAAACTAATCAAGGCCCACGCTGAATGGGCAGGGCCAAACCTCCATGGAAATTATCCAATCAGAGTTATCACCTACAGTTGGGTGGGTCACATCTCCATGGACACTGAACTAATAAGTTCCAACCCAATCCACACTAATACATCTGCCCCTACAAGATTTCACCAAAGAACATGGCTTTTTCTGGGGGACATAATATATACAAACCAGCATACCCACAAAGCCAAAATATTTACTATCCTGTCCTTTACAGAGAAAGGTGCCAAAGCCTATGTTGGCTGATTGTAAGAGCTAAAGATGTCCGTAGTGAACAGAGGGGTTCATTTGCTTCTCTGTTTATGTCACTAAATATTTGGAACATGTATAGTTGGTATAGAATCCTACTTTTTCAAACCCTCTCTAAACAGAACGAAGATAAACCCTCACACGCTGAGATATAGCACCTTCCCCCTTGTTTCAAAATGTTTACAATGTCTAATTTTTTAAAAGCAGGCTGATCTCTATAGACAATGATAACCCACATGGCTTAAAAATGAAAGAAAGTGTGCTTTTTATTACATTTCTATTCTCAATTCCTTCTGGATTATCTTTTCCAGTTTAGAGCTTGACTTCTTAAGATGGATGGGAAGCTTGGAGAAAATTCAAAGAGATAATTAAGGAAGCTGAGTAGTTGATTCATAAAACTAACAATCCCTAAAGTAATAGAGATGGGTAAAGATAATGCAAAAGCCAAGGCAGAATATGATGTTTACCAACGACGTGAAAAATTATTCCGCAAAGCAAAATATACAACTTGTCTCTAAAAACATATGAACCAGTATTGTTTTGTTTTTTAATCAATTTAATAGGCAGAGTGAGAAAACAAAGTTGAAATATGTCCTGGAGTGTCCCTACTGGATTCTTTCAAAGTGAGGAGGGTTTCTCATCTCACAGAGTTACCTGAAGGCAGACAGGTGAAATAGATGCCCCATTTTTGCACATCCAGACCCATTGCTCTATGGTAAGAAATGCAGTTGGTTCTTTCCTTTTAGCTGGTTCTAGAGAAGATTCTGACAACCTTCCCAGGACAAATGAAGGGAGAGGCAGTAAACAGCAGCATGTGGCTGCTTGTCAGGGTAAAAAAAAGGTTGTTCTTGTTTCCCTTACAATCTCCCTGATGGGTATATTTAATCCCAATTAGGAAATTATCCTCCTTTTCTAGAACTGGTATCTATGATGACTCAGAAGACAAGAAAGAGCTAGAATGGAGGACATATTTTTTTTTCTTTCTAAAATCATAGGGATTGCTGTCTGATGTCACTTCATGAGCCAATTGTCTGGCTCACCTAAGTCTTGCAAGGGCATCCATGTGTGTGAATACTTTGAGGCCACTCGTTAATATCTGAGGAATGAGTGGAGAAACCACATGCCTTGTCTTTGCCATCTTTTTTTTGCTGCAAAATTGGTTTGTGTTTGTTATATTATTCTTGCTACTTTGTTATATGTTTGAAATTTTACAGATAAAGAGTTATAAAATTTTGCAGTCTTCATGTTTGATTGGTTAGTAAATTTCATGGTTTAAAAAATAAACGATCTTATCAGATTCTCTTCATTCCAGCACTTAAATCTTTACATATACCTTAAACAAAATTGAATGTGCATGTTTCAGTTTCATTTGCTTTTAAAAATAGGGAAATGTAGGATTTCTCTTTAGGAGTGATTAGGTGTCCTGGATAGTTAGGCTAAGACTTTCTAAACCTTCCTCCTTAGAAACAGGAAATCACATCTGCCAACCCAACATTAATCTGAATTCCCAGATCCAAGAGAAGTTTAAGGAAACCATTATAATTTCAAGATAATCTCAGATTAGTTTATACTCATTTCTCCATTGCTCAGATAAAATATAGCAAAGGAAGAATTCAGGAAATTTTCCACTTTTATCCTATATAAAAAGAGAAAAGTGAAAATTATATCAACATTTTCATGGGTGAGACATTGGTCAACATTGATGGCTCAGTGATTTCTTGCCTGTTTGTTTCTGCCCCCCACCTCCTGCCACCTCCCCTTAGCTTCTCTTACAAACCAAAAGGGCCACCTGCATCAGATCACACATCAGCAATATAAATTATTTATGCCCATTATTTTCTGGAAAAATTACAAGTTTGGATTTTTTGTGTTCCATTTAGATGTGCTGTCCCTCCCTGGCTCCCAGCCACTATTGTGAAATGCTACCATCTCTGATCATAGACCCAAAAAGAGAGTGGTCAACTCGCAGCCACCCTACGATGCAGGAAACTATTCAGGGCCCCAGGTCAGTAAAGGATTGTATTATTCTTTCACATTGCATAGAAAAATGAAAGCTAATTTAGCAGCTTAAAACAACACACACTTATTATCTCATAGTTTCCATGAGTCAGTGTGTGGGCACCACCGAGCTGGATCCTCTGCTGAGGCTCTCATACGGCTGCAGCAGGGAGTGGATCCGGCCTGGGGCCTCCGCCTAAGCTCAGGGCCTTCTTCCAAGCAAGTGATTATTGATCAAATTCATTTACTAGCAGCTACAGAATTCACAGTGGCTTGCTTCTTTAAGACCAGCAGGCGAGGGCATCTGCTGCTTCTAGATGCTCCTTTAAAGAGCCTGATTAGATCAGGCCTGCCCCTGTTGATTAATTAAAAAATCAACTGATTTGGGAACTTAATTATGTCTGCAAAATCCCTTCACTTTTGCTGTATACAGTAACTTAATCAAGTTTATGATATTCACAGTGTGATGGATGGAAGTATGACTCACAACAAAGACATGTTCTTAATCTTTTTAAAAAACTTTTCATTGTAGTAGCACATGTACAAATCAAAATTTCCCATTTTAAGCACTTTCAAGTTTACAATTCAGAAGTATTCAATACAGTCACAATTCTGTGCTACCATCACCAGTATCCATTATCCCAAATTTTTCATCACTCAAAGGCACCCATTAAGCAATAACTCCTCCCCACACAGGCACCTGGTAATCTATAATCTACTATCCATCTCTATGAAATTTGCTGCTTCTATGTATTTCACACAAGTGAGATCATACAATATTTGTCTTCTTGTGTCTGGCTTATTTCAATCAACATGATGTCTCCAAGTTTCATCCATTTTGTAGCATGTATCAGAATTTCATTCCTTTTTACTATTCCACTGTGTTTATAGAACACATTTTGTTTGTTCATTCATCTGTTGATGGACACTTGGATGGTTTTCACATTTTGGTTATTGTGAAAAATGCTGCTATGAACATTGGTGTGCAAATAAGGGCTCAAGTGCCTGCTTTCAATTTTTGGGGGTATATATCGTGAAGTGATTGCCTGATTATATGGTAATTGTATTTTAAACTTTCTGGGAAACCACCAAACTGATTTCCACAATGGCTGTACCTTTTTACATTCCCACTAACAATGTATAAGTGTTTCAATTTCTTCTCATCCTTGCCAACACTTATTATTTTCTGCTACTTTCAATTATAATCATCCTAGTGGGTGTGTTCATTGTGGTTTTAATTTGCATTTCCCTGATGACCAGTTTTGTTGAGCATCTTTTCACATGCTTGTTGGACATTTGTATATCACCTTTGGCAAAATTTCCATTAAAGTCCTTTGCCCATTTTTTTTAGTTGGGCTATTTGCCTTCTGGCTGGTGAATTGTAGCAGTTGTTTATATATTCTGGATATCAAACCCTTATCAGATATGTGGTTAGCAATTATTTTCTCCCATTCTGTAGGTTGTCTTTTTACTTCATGATAGTATCCTTTGATATACAAAAGCTTTAATTTTTGATGAAGTCCACTTACCTATTTTTTCTTTTATTGCTTGTGCTTTTGGGGTTATATTTAAGAAATTACTACCAAATCCAAGGTTATGAAAGTCCCCCCACCATGTTTTCTTCCAGGAATTTTATGGCTGTAGCTCTTATGCTTAGGTCCCTGAGCCATTCAGGGTCAATTTTTGTACATGGTGTGAGGTAGGAGTCAAACTTTGTTCTTTTGCGAATGGATATCCAGTTTTCTCTGCACCATTTGATGAAGAGACCATTGTATCCCCAATTAATGTACTTGGCACATTTGTCAAAAATCATTTGGCCATAAATGTGTGAGTTTGTTTCTGACCTCTCAATTCAATTCCATTATTGTATCAGTCTATCTTTATGCTAGTACCACATCGTTTTGATTTCTGTGGCTTTGTAGTAAGTTTTGAAATCAGGAAGTGTGACGCCTGCAACTTCGTTCTTCCTTTGCAAAACTGGTTTGGCTATGCAGGGCCTTTGTGATTCCATATGAATTTAAGGATTGGCTTTCCCGTTTCAGCAAAAATATTGCTGGGATTTTGATAGGTACTGCATTGAATCTGTAGATTGCTTTGGGTAATATTGACATCATAATAATATTATGTCTTCCTATCCATGAACACAGGATGTCTTGCCATTTATTAGGTCTTCACCTCCTTGGTTAAATTTATTCCAAGGTATGTTATTCTTTTAAGAGCTTGCAAATTGAATTGTTTTTTAATTTCCTTTTCAGAATATTCCAGCAAGAGGAGAGCAGTAACCAATACAATTATTGCAGTAAGTATACAGCTTAACAAATGCATAACAAGTTATATTTTAGAAAACTTTATTTCAGGTAATACTAGAAAGGGAATCAGGTGGGACCTGATTCTAGTCAACATTTTTTTTAAGGTAAAGAAAATGTAGAGAAGATTCTTGCTCAGAGTCACTTAGCTGGTAAGTAAAATAGCAAGACTAGGAGTCTTACTGGCTGTGTACTTACTGGTATGTGACTTTGGGCAAATTACTGAATCTCTCTGTACCTGAGTTTTCTCATTTATAAAATGGGATAATTTTAATGACTAGCCCATAGCACTATTAGGAAGATTAAATGAGTTGTTTTGCAGGAAGAAATGGTTTGAACCCCTGATTGAGGGACACATTAACAAGAATAAGCTGTCCCAGGGTGTCAGTTGGAATAGGTTACTTGTAACAATAAAATGCGAATCCTCAGGCAGTATGAAACCGCTTGACTATCTTCAGAGTCTGAGTTCATATGAAATTGGACTAAGTTTAACTTGGAAACAGTTTGAAAGCCAAGGTAGCACACTGGCTATTTGATGTGTTTTATGAAAATTGATTCTAGGCAAAGGAATTAAATGTAAACTTGGTCTAGGCTCTCCAGCCTGCTCCATACATGTCCTTTATAGTCTCTGAGGTGCCTTTATATCACAGCCCCCACCAGTGCTTTCCAGTGTCTTCTTCTTCTGCCCTTCCCTTCTCATAAGTTGTTGCCTGAATCATTCCACCCATAGTCCTCACATTTCCCCCCTCTGCATTATTTCTGTGGGCCATTAGAGGTTTTAAATATCATTTGTTTAATGACCTCCATATTTTAGTGTCCAGATCGTTCTCATCTCTAAACTGTAGTTCTGTGTTTTCAATTATTTGCAGAATATTGCCCCCAGTTCATGAGCACCTCAAATCAACACATCTAAAGTGAAGCCCCTTTCTCAGTTGATGTGCCTTCATCCCCCTGGGGACCCAAATCAGATTCCTGGGAGTCAGCCCAGAATCCTTCCCTTCCTCACCCAGCACATCAACAAGTGGCCAAGTTCAGTTCATTTCTTCATCTAAATATCTACCCAGGCTTCTCCTATCCCATGGCCAATGCTTTAGATCAGATGTTCACTGTTTCTTCTCTGGATTATTTAGGTAATTTCTAACTGATCTGTCTCTCTCAAGTCTTGCAATCCTCTCTCCAAATGTTCTCCACTCCATACAGCTGCCACAATTGCCCCTCTAAAATATAAATGTGATTACGTTTCTTCCCACTTTAGAAGATTTCAGTGGTTCTCAAATGGCCACAGAGTTAAGTCTAAATGCCCCTTCCTCTTGAAGCCTTCCTGGCCCGGTTCCCGTGGTGGAGTTAGCCAGCCCTTCCTATGTTCCCATGTTCCCTACACAGCTACATCACAACTCTGAGCTCTACTACTTGTTTGAATTCTTTCTTCTCTACCAGACTGTGAACTACTTGAGGACAAGTACTATACCTAGTATAATGCCTGCATATAAAATGGCTCAATGAATACTTGCTGAATTGATTTGCACTATAAAATCAAATTTCTATTCCTCAGGGTATCCATATTTCAAACCCTAAGATTTTAGGGTAATAAAAATATTGACTACTCTGCTCCAAGTTGGATTAACTACCCTCCTCCATTCTTCCATAAGATATCCTAATATAACATACACACACACAGAGACAAATACGTACATAAAATTTATGTCACTTTTGTAACATTGGCTCAATTGTCAATAAAATTTTTCAAAGTCAGTATTACTGTGACTGTTTAACAGATGGCAAAGTATGGACTTTAATTGAGATTTTGAACCTTCTCTTCTTAGAGCAGAGAGAGACCCCAAACAACAGACGGTTGCTCTTGAAGCAGGGCAGGTGATTCTCAGTGACTTAGAACCAAAGAACAGAAAACCAGGGCCCGGAGACTGGCTCACTGATGCAGGCAAAGGGAGCCCCTCCAAGTGGCAGGAGCAGCTCTGGCTTTGGGGAGAGGAATCAGTGAAAGGCCCCTGCTTGTTGAACAAGAAGGTGGACACTACTGACGAAGCCGCTTCATCTTGGTTATATTTCCCTTCCATTAAAATAAGTAAAAAATTATTTTGAGCATTTCTTAAAAAGTTCCTTGAGTTAAATCTAGCTTCATTTTGGGAGGATGGCAGTGGGGGTGGGGCTGAGGGGTGGAAGTAAGGGTGGATAAGATGATAGGGAAACATGGAAAATGTGAAGTCCATGTTTATAATAATTGATCACACCCAGACCACTGGGGCCTCTGCTGCGGTGGCCTGCAGTGACATTCTGCAAGAGAAGGTGAGTTTCTGGCATCTGGTTGACTCTCCCCATCATGAGAGTTTTTGGATATAGAGTATGCTTCCAAAAATAAGTGCCCCATGTATCTCAGGGCTGGAAACTCTGCTGACAGCTGTATACACACCTGGGAAGACACTGAGGAGGTTAAAACAACTAGCAGCATCTTGTAAATGGCCTACATAGCTTCATGGCTCCACTTTCTGCATCGCTCTAGTCTTCTGCCTACTTCCCGAGCTCTCTATTAGGAGCAGAAGGGTATTTGCACAGAATAACTATGCAACATAAATTCTGCTTCCACATATTTGCCTTTTTGTGGTCAACTTTACAAGGTGGAAATACTTACAATGGGTTTTATTATTTGTAACCACCTGCCAGAGGAAGTTTCTGGCATTCAGGCTTTCAAGAAGGCAGGATGGGTTTTTGGTTTATTTGTTTGTTTGTTCCTATGTGTATGTTACTCTTAAGGGATCCCCTTCTCTACTTATTAATCTCCAACTTGCTAACAGTATCAAAAATCACCCTGAAGAGGAGATAGAAAGAGAGCAGAGATCAGCCATTTGATGCTGAAGGACTACAGAATGTTTAGGATCGATTGCATAGATCCAGAAATAGATAGGATAATACTGTATGATGGTAGCACGGTATTGTAAGTACACTGAACAAAGATGTCTGTAAGTAAAGCTGAAAGAGATGGGATAGGAGAATGTATGACACCAGAGGTAAAGATAGATGATAAAGACTGGGACTGTGTAACGTGGCAAAAACTGGAGTGGCCAATGACTGTTACTAAATATACAAATATAAAAATGTTTTTGCATGTGGGAAAGCAAATGAATGTCAACCATGTAGAAATTTGAAAAAGGGATGGTATTCAGGAAAAAACATAATCAAAGCAAACTGGAGTCTATGGTCAACAGTAACATTGTAATATACCTCCATTAAATGTAACAAAGGCAATATGCCAATGCTAAATGTATATGAGAGGGGGATATAGGGGAGTAATATGAGATTCTTGGTAGTGGTGTTATTTGCTGTCCTTAGTAGTATATTGTATTGTATGACATGTTATTTTTCTTTTTATCATTTTTTCTTATTGCTAAAAACAAAAAACAAAACAATTTTTCTTGTAGTAATCAGTATGTTCAAATGCTGATTGTGGTGATAAATGTACAACTTTATGATGATACCATGAACAACTGATTGTACACTGTGGATAAATGTATGGTATGTGAATATAACTCTATAAAATTGTAGGAAAATATATATATAGGAGTAAAAGTGTTGGAGAAAACATGGTGAGAGGGATGATGCCTCACCAATATGGACTAACTACAATGTGTAAACTCAGAATTGAATCTTAGAACATAGCCTAACATGGACACAATAATTGTAATAGTCCCTAGATTGTAAGCTCTTACAGCAGTTAACTCTATCCCTGAATTGTAAGGCCTACCTCTAAACTTTGAGATGCTCATCCCCTAGCGTATAACCTGATTGGTCTCTGGAACAATGCATATCTCTGAGACACCTGAAACTCAGAGCTAGAGCTCGGCAGATATGAATGTCAGTATTAGTGCATATAGCCACTGTCAAAAAAAAAAAAAAAAAAAAAGCTGAAAAAGAGCCCAGACTTCAATTAGTGATATGAATGAAGCAGATCTGGTTAAGACCAGGGCAAGCCAGGCCAAAGGGTAAAGGTTGAAACTGATTGTGTTTTAAAACTTCAACTTTCATATGAGACCAAGGGAATAGATATCTATTTGGTACAGGATCTAAATTTTCTAAACGGTACAACTCTACAGTCGATTTGTTCAAACACCACAATTGCATGGAACTTTGAATAGGAAGTGAGATACGGTAGGTTAGTATAGGCTGGAGTGAAATAGTGACACATCCTAGAGTAATTTGGGCAGATAATAAAAAATATATTTACAGCCTCCCCCTCCCCAGCCCCGAGGATCTGGGGGAAGTTGCGGATGTGTTGGACATCCTCACCTGGACTGGTGTTGATGTTGTCACAAACATTGGGACTGGCGGTTTGATGTGCTGAGCCCTCGAGCATGGGACTTGCCCTTATGAAGCTCATTACCATAAAGGAGAGTCTAAAGTTGTATGTAATGGTGCCTAAGAGTCTCCCCCTGCGTACTTCTTTGTTGCTCAGATGTGGCCCTCTCTCTCTCTAACTGAGCCATCTCGACAGGCGAACTCGCTGCCCTCCCCTCTACGTGGGACCCGACTCCCAGGGGTGTAAATCTCCCTGGCAACGCAGAGTATGACTCCCGGGGATGAATGTGGACCCGGCATCGTGGGACTGAGAGTATCTTCTTGACCAAAAGGGGGATGCAAAATGAGACGAAATAGTTTCAGTGGCTGAGAGATTCCAAATGGAGTCGAGAGGTCACTCTGGTGGACATTCTTATGCACTATATAGATAACACCTCTTAGGCTTTCATGTATTGGAATAGCTAGAAGTAAATACCTGAAACTACCAAACTCCAACCCAGCAGTCTGGACTCCTGAAGACAATTATACAATAATGTAGATTACAAGGGGTGACAGTGTGATTGTGAAGACCTTGTGGATCACACCCCCTTTATCTAGTGTACGAATGAGTGGAGGAATGGGGATAAAAACTAAAGGACAAATGGGGTGGGATGGGGGGATGATTTTGGGTGTTCTTTTTTCACTTTTATTTTTTATTCTTGTTCTGGTTCTTTCTGATGTAAGGAAAATGTTCAGAGATAGATTGTGGTGATGAACGCATAACTATGTTATCATACTGTGGACAGTGGATTGTATATCATGCATGATTGTATGGTGTGTGAATGTATTTCAATAAAACTGAATTTAATTAAAAAAAAAAAAATCACCCTGAAGAGAAGGAAACATGATAAAGAACACATGGGAAAGATCAAGACAGAAGAGATAAACAGGAGAGACTGAAGATTCAAATCATTGGAACAGCGGGTTTAGAACATGCAGTATTCTTTTCAGGAGGAATCAAAACGCTGAAATCTACTCTGCTGAAAAACCTAACACAGAGCTATTTGTCTTTGTTCTGACTTCCATTGTCTTCCATTTGAAGTCGCACACCCCAGGAGGCTTGAATCTCCTGCAGATGCTGCTGCACCCATATTTTCAGTGACAAATAAAGTAGTCACTTATTTTTAGAGTTCCGGTGTTCACACTGCCAGTAGTAACTCTTTTCTTTTTTTAAGAGGAAAATAAATTACAAACATGCTTTAGTTATCTTTCTCAACTCTACAGTGTCAAAAATTTGTGATTTATTACCTCATTTTCTCCCAGCCTGTTATATCTCCCTGAGCCTTCCCCCGACTTGATTAACCCACATGATCATTTCAAAGCCCATGAGGTTGAAAGCAGTTCCCAGGAAGCAAAGGGTTTGAATGGGCGTTTAAGGGTCACGGGGAGCAGAAAAGGAATCAAGCAACCCAAGCTGCGGCATTTTGATGGGGTGACAGCAGTGACCTTGGAGACCCTATAAAGGGGCCCTTCCACCTTTGGGCCCTTTGACTACATTCCCTTTCTCCTTCCCTCTAGTTACAAGCTCTTAATTGTCTTTGTACTAAAAAGAACTAAAGGTTTGTTGTGGTGTTGGTTTTATGGCCCAGGAGGTAACTTGATATGGGGCTTGTTCTCTGGAACCTTCAGCAGAGCCCCCTAATTTAATAAAAATAAATTTGAGAGAGCCCTTTCAGGTTTAGAACTTGTTTCCCCTAGGGTATTTTTAGAGCCTAGAATAGTGTCTGGCTTATAGTAATATAGTCAGTAATTGCTTATGGTATTAATAATAGCATGAATATTCATTGCTTGCTGGGCATGCCATGCTAATCCCTGTGGAAATTACAACACACAGTCCTTTATCCCTTCATTTTTTTCCATTCATTCGATAAATATTTATTATTTATGGAGCTTCTTTTTTAGTACCAGCCACTGTTAGTTACAGGAACTTCAGTGATGAATGAGACCTGGTTCCCCACATTATTCACAGTTCCTTAGGAGAGACGGATGTAAATAAATAAGTATGAATCAATATGCAGAAAATGTTGCTGGAGTGGCCGGGGAGAGAATGACTCACACAGAGCTGGAGATATTTCAGAGAGGATAATGTTTAAACTGGGTCTTAGGGTAGAGATAGGAAATTGATGTCAAAAAAGGGTAGGCAAGACTTAAAATCCTTTCCCAGCCCCTCCTGCACTTTAGGGTAACATCCAAAATCCTTACCAAGGCAGTCTAGGAGAATCACGGAAGCTCATCGACAATCTCTCTCCAGCTACTAATTTTCCACTTCTCCATATGGCATTTATGCGCTAGCCACAGCCAACTACATGCAGTCCCTCTAAGGAGATCTGTGCTCCAGAGAGACCAAGAGCACCCTCATTCCCTGGCCCCAGCTCCTGCCAACCTGGAAAACTTGTACTGTCCTGTGACTCAAGAGCCACCTCCTCTGGAAAGCCTTCCCTACTCACCAGCACATGCTACGACTGACAGCCCCAACATGTTCACTTTTTATCCCTCCCGCAAGATTCCAGAAAAATGGTATTTTTTCCTGCTATAATGTAAATTTTCTGTTTTTTTTTTTTTGAGAATATTCAATTCTATTACAGAGAGCAAGAAAATAAAACAGGATGGATGAAACTCATAAGAAATACTAAGCATAAGAGTTAGCTAATAACTCTTAAGATACAGGTGGAACTTATAAGCTGTGCTAAGTAAAGATAGTAAGTAAACAGTTTGTGGGGCACAAGCAAAAGTCGTAAGATGTGTTAAATAAAGATTGTAAAGAAGTCAGTACCTGTAATGCTTGCTGAAGATACACAGAAGTAATAGAAAATATGATAGGACATGCAAAGAGTGCTACTTATTGACAAAAAGAATTGCAAAGACCAAGTGACGATTTCTCCATTCCTAGACTGGCAGCTCTGTCACCCTTAATTGGCTGCACTTTGGTGACACCACTATGATCCCATTCTGGTCCCACATTTGCTGTATCCAAGAAACATAAATACAATCCATGGCTGTGCAGGCTAATGGATGAGATACAGCTGTGACCAGGTGAACTTGTCCATGGGCCCCTCCAAAGAGCAAGAGTGTGTCATTGGCCCCTGGCACTTCCCATCTGTGGATCTCCTTATAGAATCTCAACTCTGTCCTTTTTAACCACACCAGAGAAAGAGGACATGTGGACACTGTGTACCTCAGATTTGGGTAGACTGGCCCTTCCACAGCTTACATTCTATTTTTAGTGTGTCGATATACCCAATCTGTCTGTTTTTGCTTCTCACTAGGGGTTTTAACAAACCACGTGATAACAGCATTTTAATTTGGTCTACGAGATATTTTGTTCCATGACTTCTAAGGAAAACTTGCCTGTTAGGGTGCTTGGAGGTGACCACTGCATCAAATTATTTTCCCACACAACACATGTCCGTACACTCAATATTTAGAATAATGTCTTAAACAAATTAAACACTGGAAATAAATATTACTCTAATGAATAGGTGAATGAATGAATGAATTACAGGCCAGAAGAATAATTCTTGCCTAAACTGAAAGAACAGGAAGTGTCAAAGTACATCTCTTAACTGGCTGCCTGCAGTATAGAATTCAAGGAAACAGATGGTTTCAGTCTAAAAAAGGTGGCAGGAATCAGCTTAAAGGACCTTAAATTCCACACCGAGGCATCTCAACTTTATCTTTTAGTCATGAGGGAGCCATTAAAGATTTTCAGCAGGCCAGATTTTTGATTCAGACCAGATCCGAGTTTCTGGAAAATCACTGTGGCATCTGGATTAGAGGAAGGGGAGACCAGAGGCTGTTGGGAATGTAATGAACTCATAACTGACTGTGGGAGATGAAAAGATAATTAACCAGGCAGAAAAAAATATGAAGGTCAAAGTTAAGATCATCAACTTATACCACCAGAGTTCAGAGAAGAGAAAAGAAAATGAGCGTTTGTCGAAACCCTACTATGTACCAGAAACTCGCTCACACGACCTAATTTAACCTCATCTAGACGGTAGCATTATACATTTTTAAGCCACCAGAAGCTAAGTTTGGACAACTGCCTTGAGTCACATGCTGGAGTAAACCCAGGTTTCATGGGGCCTGATGCTTTTATAATTTTTAGGCACTCTGTAAGTCAAAACCACAAATACAAAAGTAGGTATGAAAATAAATATTCATATAAAATGAGAAAAGAAATTACAACCTTTAAAAGTAAACACACGAAACACCATAAAATCCAGAAAAATAACATGCTTTCATGAATGACAGTTTTTTACATTTTCACCCTATATTTTTAATCTAATATTTTTGGACCTCCTCTTTGCATAACCATGGTTTTTAATATTTTCTATTAAAAGAATAGAAATATAATTCTATATGTTTTTTTTTCTTAGCATGATTGATCAGTTTGTTTTTATCATTGATTGCTTAGAAAAGCATCTTTCACCTTCAGAATTCAGTATCAGTAATGCCATTAAAATTTTTAGGATTGTTGCCAAATTCAGGAAAATATCTATCAAGTTTCTTTTTTTATCTGCAGATTTTATTGAGATATATTCACATACCATATACTCCATCCAAAGAATGCAATCAATGTCTCACAGTATCATCACTTAGTGGTGCAATCATCATCACACTCAATTTTAGACCATTTTCATTGCTCCAAAAAGAAAAATATCAGATAGACACACAAAAAAGATCAAGTTTCTTTTTAATATGAGCTGTAAGATTTCAGAGCTTTTCAAGTTTTCTTGCACAATGACTAATCTTAAATTCTCTTTGAATTGGGTGGCATTTCTGGCTCCACTTTTACATAACTTTCCATACCAGACACTATAGGACAGGATTTATTGCCACATGACCACTAGCCCCGCACCTGTGTTACACCTGGTGAGATAACCCAGCCCTGTGCATAAATATGCCATCCTAAAACTAAATTAAATCTATCCCTCACTCATCTGCCCCTTATCTGCATCTCAAAGTCACCTGCTGCCCTCCAAAGCTACCTGACACGAGAGAAAGTATGACAAAAGGAAAGTCACAGTGGAAAGAGGAAATGGCCTTAACCAACTGAGATGAAAACAGCTTAGTTTGCAAGCTTTACAAAAATATGCAATTCAATGTACACACCGTCAGGGCCCCAGCCAGTACCTTGGAAGCGGCCTGTGCAAGAAAAGGGCCCCCAGCTCAGCTTCAGTAGCTTCTGCCTCAGGCTATGGAGTAGGAGATAGAATCACAGTCAAACCCAGATCCCTTGACTTACAAGTCTGTTCTCTTTCCGAGACTCTGAATGAGCCCACCAGAATTATCCAGTTAATTATGTTGAAGCTCTCTTGAAAACCTTGGCTTTTTTTTTTTTTTTTTTTTTTTTTTCATTTATTAGTTTGCTCACTCATTAAAATAAGGGAATTAACATTCAGTGGCTCAGATGATAGAAGATTCCCTAGGGAGGTGAGGAGTGGGTTGCAATCAGCAGCAGAAACAAAGTCCTACAACTTCCAGAGGCTAGAGGATGTCTGGGCTGCAGAGAGCAGGCTAGAGTTACCCCACTCATGTTTGTCATGGCTGGGGTATGTTGCAGTGAGGGAAATACTTACTGTCTCTAAGCCTTGAAAATTATGGTTTAATGATCTCTCAGGATGCTTCCAGCTTTTCTAGAATCTTTATTTCCTACTGAGACAGTTTCTAAACCCTCCCAAAAATATGTGTGTCTCGTCTTAAAGCATTCTCCCATTTCCTTTACTAACACGTGCCAGGGTTTGACAGTCTTCACTGCCAGAAAACACAGACCACAGGCATTATTATCAGGCCCCTTCCCAAACATGGAGTGGAGCCATGGCCAATGTCACTCTTCTCGTTGACATCCTTTAGTATAAAACACATACTTATGGTCATGTTTTAGTAGCAGTCATCTGGAGGCCCGCTCTGTTTCCAGCAGCTTCACAAAATAAATCAGACACCAGATGGGAAACTGTGCTAATTGATTCAGTCTGACCTCCTGTCTCACCATCAATTTGGCAGGCATGATCTGTGTCTGGACTAGTTGTTTTGTCTCTAATACTGTCACAAAGCAGGAGTGTAACAGGCAGCTCTTGATGGCGGGGTGATGGACACAACTCCCTCTGGTATTAATTTACCTAGAGATTGCATTTTACATCTAATAACTAGAAAATTATTCCCCCAATAGATAACTTCAAATGTCATAACAGGAAAGCTGTGATTTAGCCTTGAATGTCGAGGACAAGGTAACTAACAAATGGATAGAGTGAGACACCAAGTAAATTAGCCTGTTATGGCCACCTCATAAATTTCAGAGAAAGTTACTATTACTACAAGCCAGGGGGATGGCTAAGTTCTGCCAAGGTCAGGAGCACACAATGAACACAAAAGTTGTCAACTGAATGCTGGAGTTGAGTACAGGAAATATAAGTCCTGCCAGAATGTTTGAAAGCCTCCACCAAAATTTACTAATAGAGCTGTAGAACACTAGAGCCCACCATGAATGGCAGGATCTTGTTTATGTTTTAGACCCTTAAAACTAAGGAACCATGGTACTTATTTTAGCTGCCACTTTGCGAAGATTTGCACCTCAGTCATTTTATGACACCCATGGTCATAACTGAAAAAGTATTTTATTTATCATTTTCAACATTGCTTTAGCTGTGTTGAAAATGAGGTGCCCATAAAAAGTTAAATTTTAAAGGATTACAGAAGAACCCTCAAAAAGTTTCGCTTAGTATAACTTTAAATGCCTCGATTCAATCGGTGGTTTGGAATATCTATTTTTAATATTGGAAATAGTTTGCAATTTGCCAAAGTGAGCAGCTGCACAAGTGTCAAATCATGTTGGTTCCAAAGAAAATGAACATCGTTATAATTTGAGATTATTATAAACTCAAATAAAAAGTGCCACTGGTGCTGATGACAATCTTTTAGATTTATGTATGGATTTATAGCAAGAGATGAGTCACTTATAGCTGAAATGCTTCATTTTAAGAGATTTTTCCATCTTCTTAAAATACTCATTATGAATTCCCACCCTCTTTGAAAAACAGCAAATTACTGAGTCATCCTGGTCTTTAGCTTTTGAACGCTGAGGTGGGAGTTAACCACCCCCGAGTACTTTGCCACAAATGAAATTCAAGCAGTACTAATCCATTCACTCTTCTAAAGTACAAAACAAGCAACTGAACAAAAAAAGCTTGCTTGCTTTCTCTGAATCTCTCAAACATAAATGCAAGAGTTCAAGTATTTTGGACTAAAGTATTATCACTGCAAAAACTATGGGTAAAATCTGAATTTAAATGGAAAAATGGATGTTTTGATCAATTTTGTCTTCATCTCACAAACCAGTAAACTTAAAACCCCACTGCTCTAGTGCACATTCCAACTGAAGATAAATACTGTAATTCTCCTACTCTTGATTATTATAAAGAGTTCAGATCGCAGAGGCTAACAGCCAGAACATACAGGCAAGTTGGCGCTGGAGGGCAGAGGAAGGGCTCATACCAGGAAAGGTGGGAGCAGAGCTTTGAACAAATTGTTCTACCACCTTCTTATCTCAGCAATCTGCTCTTAATTAAAATCCCCCTTGGTGGAGGGGAGACAGGCAGGTATATTCCCTGATGCAGAACTTCCTCAGCAAGATTCCTGTAGTTAAAATGGGGTGAAAAAAAATGACGGGAACGCAATCCAAAAGCATGAAACAGTTTTGCAAGCCTTCAGAAATGCAGGTAAAACTTTCTTTTCCAGGTGGCATACACTTTAAATCCTGGGGGAGAAATTATCCAAGACTTTATCTCTCCAGTACTTTGAATCATGCATGGGAATTCTTGACCAACAGCACTTTCAGCTGAATCTTTTCACGTATGACTACTTCCTCGCAAAGATCCAAGATGGGGGAAATAGTAGATCAATTTCCTTGCTTTTCCGGTTCTTTCTGGTAGGAATGAATAACTGCCACTAATGCTGCCCATTTCTGCCAGGTGGCCTTCAGAACGAGCCCCCCTGCTTTTCCATACATTTCTCCCATTCTCTGCCCAATACACCAGGGTCTGCAGTGCTCCAGGTTATTCCTTAATCTTCCTCTTCCCTGGGCCCCAATTTTATTGTTTATTTGATTATAGCTTCTGATTTAACACAATGGTTTCTTTCCTGCAGGTTCAATATTCTATGCAAAGAAATGTCCGTCATTTGCAATTCCTGGTAGAAATGTTTTGAGAGGAGGCATCCCCTGTGCTCCTTATACGATGCCCCAGATATCCCTGAAGTCTCTCTCCTCATAGACATTTGGCCGGTCTCTCCTGACTTGGTTTTATTGCTATCTACACTCCCAATCTTGGATTATAAAGTTACAAACTCCTGGAACTTATTATTAGCATTAGCTGTCATTTATTGATCCCTGTGTTGGGTCCAGTGCCAGGTAGTCTACATTCGTTATGCCATTTAATTTTCAAACAACTTTACCAGAAAAAAAGCTATTAGTCTCATTTTTACAGAAGAGGCAATTGAAGCTGAGATGGCAGGACTGGTGTTCAAACACAGGACTGTCTTCAAATTCCCTGCACTCCTAAAAAGTGCTCATAGAATAAAGCAATAAAAGAGAAAAACTTTTTTTCTGGATGCTCCAGTTATATAACAAAGGTAGGTCATGGCCTCCCTATGTTTTCTCATCTGCCCAGTGACATGGTTAGACTAAAATTAAACATTTTACCCAGGGGAAAAAAAAATCTATGATTGGTTTGTGTAGTAGTCAGGATTCTTTAGGGAAACAGAACCAACAGGAGAGATCTACAAATATGAGGTTTTATAAAAGCATCTCACCAACTGTGGAGATGAATGGGTCCAAATTCCATAGGGCAGGCCGCAAGCTGACAACTCCAAAGGTCTTTGGTGAACTCCCCAGGAGAGGCTGGCTGGCTGAAGAAGAAATGAAAGTTCTCTCTTCTCGCTTTTAAGTCTTCAACTGATTGGATTAAATTCAACTGATTGGATACTCTCATTGAGGAATGAGATTGTAGTTGATTGTAGATGTAATCAGCCACAGATGCAATCAATAGACTGATGATTTATTAACCAGCCACAAAATGTCCTTAAAGTAATGGTTAGGCCAGAGCTTTCTTGACCAGAGAAGTTGACACATGAACCCAACCATCATAGTTTGTATTCTGCTTGAGTCTGGATTTCTGTTTAAAACAGAAGAATATTCGAAACTTTCCTTTGCCATTAACTCCCTGAACTTGTCATTTTTTACTGAATTTAGCATTTGTCAAACTGTTCCCTGAATCTGTGATGTTGACTTTATACTCTGGCCCTGAATTTTATTTGTACTATCCCAGAGCTTGTCATCTCCACTTTATATTCTGCAGTCAAATGTGGCTTCCAGCAGGCATCTGAGCCCAATGACAAGCATTGACATCGATTTTCAGCCTACATGTTTTTATTCTCTGAATATCTTCAAGGCATTGTCCTTACAGATTACCCACAGGAGAGGTTACCAGGCTCAGTCATGAAAGCCCAGATGCTCTTGGAACTCTCATTTCTAAAATGTATTTGCCTAATCTGAATTTGAGAAATCAAATCTAACTGCCAGGGAGTAAAGAGTTTATCTGGAGAAACCATATTTAAAATAGCCTACATTAAAAAAAAATTAATCCAAATTTTGTCACCAGGAAGATTCAGTATTGTATTCCACTGGAAATTGACACCAACTCAACAATTAAAGTTGACATGTATGCCACAGACTTCATATACCAGGGAAACATGTAGAAAGTGATTGAGATTCCAATGATAAAGAGAACATACCTCTACAAGAGGAAGAAGGAAGAAAGGAAACAAGGAAAATGCCATGCATACAGGTGTATTGTGTGCAATAAACAAATCTACAGGTACCTGCCTGTGTAGAACAAGAGCATGAAGATCAGTTATATTTCATCAATACAGGGGAAATAACATTTTTTTACAATCCTGTTATTATGAATTGTTTTGTATTTCTTTCTTTTCTCCTCCTCTTCCTCCTCTTCTAGCAAATCTGGGTTTTGCTATATTGTTCATATTAAGGACTTTTAAAGTTTAACTCAAAGCTGTGGATATTTAACCTATTTTTGACATGAGTCCAGACACATAAAATTGCAAAATATTTTCTCCGTAGAGGACAACTATTTGGGATCCAACATCACAGCTGGTTTATATAGACATTGATCGTCTAGATTTAAGACACAATTTCCTTTTAAATAGCTTTCAGTGACACTATCATTGCCTTTTTAAAAATTATACATAAGAGTATGTTAATGGTAGTGTTCTTCAAATAGAACATCTGGGGATACTGGCAAAGCAGATGGAGGATGGATCCTTGATGGATTTGTCACCTAGGGCAAAACTTTGAGAGCTTCTAAGGATTTATTTTGTTCTATGAATCTTAATGTTATTTTAATGCCATTGTTGGTTTAACTTCTGTTTTATTGGGTAATAAAAACAAGGAAGAATGGTTCAGTGGGACTTTAAAAAAAAGTCTATGCTTTAACATGGCAAACAATTTATGGCATATTTTTCATATTTTGTGGGACAGGGATGTACAAATCATCATAAATTAAATGTATAGAAGTGCTCTTGAGCTGGAATGGGTCAGATAAACGTCTATTGCATACAATACAATGGTGTGCACAGCATTTTCCTTGTATTCTTTCTTTTTTGAAGAGCAAGATAAACCCTTACCAAGTTACATAATTTTTTATGAAGAGGCTTATAGCATGATTGAAATCCAAAATCATAAACTTTTCATTCCAAACCTTCTAGAGTCTGATCCCATCTAACATTGCCAACTTCCTTTCCCACTGTAGCCCAGCCCTCACCATTCTCTTATCTGGCTATGCATTAATGCTTGCTCTTCTCCAGAAAAGATTGTTTTCGCCTCAACACTTAACTTCTGCATTTTCTTCAGCCTAGAATGTCCTTTCTTCTTTTTATTGCCATAGAAATCATACTCAAAAAATTCTAGCTTCTTCACAAAACTCTCTTTCCAATACTTAGAATTTATTTCATCTTTTCTTTGAAAGATTTTGACACTTTGCTTGTCCTGTCACAGTCATCATTTCAATTGTTTGCATCACTGTCTCCTCCCCTGCACTGAGGAGCCTCGTGAGGCAGGGGATATCTAAATATTTGTATCTCCAAAAGCCTAATAAAAGTGTTGGCTCCTACTCAGTGCTCGATAATTATTGACTAAATGAATGATGAGTTTGAAGACAAACTAGTAATGAATGATGTTTACAAACACTGATCCAAAGATACCCTTGTTATAGGAAAAGCAGTGCCACTAAAAGACACTGGAAGAACGGGTATTAATATTAATAATGTTAATGTCAATCCTGTATCAGTTCTAAATCCCAAAGGGCAGGTTTATGTTGAGTTCTAATTTAGCCCAGGCACCAGTAGAATGCTTAGCTTGTACATCATGGAGACTCAAAAAGACTTAAACAATAAAGAATAGTTATTATTTTACATGACACTGTACCAAGTAGAGCAACTCAACAGTTGGCTCACTGAAGTCATCAAAGACCCATGCTCTTTCCATTTTTCTGCTCTGCTCTTTGCAAATGTCACCTCTTCCCATTAGGGTGGCTTCCTTCATGGTCTCAAGATGGCTGCCCAGTTCCAAGCACCACAATCAGCTATGGCATCATTCCCAGATTCAGCACTGAAAACCCCTTATACTGGGAACTCTTTCATTCCCAGCAAAAAACAGGGATTCTTGGTCACCTCACAGCAAACTCAAGACACATGACAAGTTCTCATGCACAATTCTTCAGAACCTATGAAGAAGGTAACTGTTTATGGGAAGGGAATCCCAACTCATTTTGCTCTCATTTTATAGAATGCCATGTTATCTATGAGGTATAAAGAAACTGACTCTAACTCAAAAGGTAAACCACATCCAATTCCATGATTTAGAAACCATTCTCCAATTAAAATAACCAGGTTTCCTTGGAGAAATAGTTTATTCTAGAATTGGAGCAGGGAATATACAAGATGGGCCTGGAGCATCTTGAAATTCCAGAAACTAAGAAAGTGTTGAAACAAAACAACAATGGAAAGAGACACAGGAGACAACCTGAAAGAGCTCCCAAAGGTGAAAGTTGGAACAATTTAAGCAATAAAATAACTTAGTTTTAGATTAGAACCCAAAGTTTAAAATATCCATGAGTAAATACTGATATGAATGATTGAATAAATGAAGAAATGGGGAAAAGAGACAAACCCCCTGTACCAACAATGGACAAAAAATACAGATACTACCTCTCTCAAGGAGGTATGCCTAGGCATTTGCTTCCAAAGAGTAGAGTATGGGACAGGAAGGAGATTGGGGGAGGAGAAATTTTACAATGGAGAAATCTGGTAAACATTACCTTGGCCAGGTAATCAAGGTTAACATCATTACAGATAAGTGATGTTGATAGCCTGTACCTTTGATATGATGTGGTGAGATGGCACTTCACCTCCATTGTCATTTTCCTGCAGTCTAACCATGAGAAAAACTTTAGACAAACCCAAAGCGAAGTCTTCAAAATACCTAACCAACTCTTTACAAAACTGTCAAGGTCATCAAAAACAAGAAAAGTCTGAGAAACTTTCACAGACCAAACAAGACTAAGGAGACATGATGATTAAATTCAATGTGGCATCCACATTTAGGTCTCAGAACAGAAAAAGGACATTAGGAAAAAACTAGTGAAATCCTAACAAAGTATGGACTATAGTTAATAGTAATGTACCAATGTTAGTATTGTAGTTGCAGCTAATGTACCATAGTAGTGTAAGATATTAACAAGAGAGAAAACTAGATGAGGAATACACAGGAACTCAATCTGCAACTTTTCTGTAAATCTATAACTATTGTAAAATAAATTACTTTTTTAAAGTATAGAAAGCATGGTACATGAAAGGAAAAAATTGATAAACTGAACCTTATCAAAATTTAAAACATTTGCTTTTTGAAAGATACTGTAAAGAAGATGAAAAGACAAGCCGCAGACTAGGAGAAAATATTTGTAAAATATATATGACAGAGAGAACCTAAGATGGCAGCTAGGTGGGACAGGGCAAAAGAACACTTTCATGAAAAATACTAAATAAAAGCCAGAAAGGGACCCAGAATACCAGTTCCAGTGATGCACCAGCTGGGCAAAGTCTGCTAAATCCACAGGGACCATGCACGTGGTGAAACCGAGAGTCTGCATTCTGAAATGAGTGAGTGAGCTGGCTGAAAGTCCGGCAGCCACGCTGCAGTGTGGGGAAACTGTGGGTTGGCATTTAGAGATGGACTAATACTTGGAAAAAAAAAAAAAAAAAAAAACAAAACCTGGAGTGGCTGCATATACAGCGGCGAGAACCATGTAGTGAAGTGCAGGAGGTCCAGGCCTTGCAAACACCTCAGTATCTGGTGTGGAAGATAGCCCTTCCTGCACCTGCTGCTAATTGTCTCGGAGTCAGGAGGGCAGAGGGGAGCCAAAAGGAGGAAGAAACCACACCCCTTGCAGCCATCCTCCTGGCAGGCTGGGGACGCTCCTGCACGGGGCCAGAGCCACAGCCCAGAGCTGCGCCAAGGGTCCCAATGTGACGGGGACTGTTTCCTGCAACACACGCACATGACATAATATCAGCTGTGGACAGTGGCGTTTACTGCATCCACAGCTAATTGTCCCGGAGCTGGGAAGGCAGAGCTGTGCGTAAAGGGGAAAATTAACACGCCCCATTCAGCCATCTTCACAGCAGGCTGGAAATGCCCCTGCATGGCCCAGTGGCCCAGGGGTTCCCTGGAGGGCCAGCATGCACTTGTGACATGGCACAGCCTTCCCTCAGCAGAGGTCCTGGAAGAGCACAGCTGGGAAGAGGGACCCGCTCAGAAATCCCAGGGACCCTATGCCAATACCAAGGACTTGTGGGTCAGTGGCAGAGACAATCTGTGGCAAGACTGAAATGAAGGTTTAGACTCTTACAGCAGCCTTAAATCCCCAGGAATACCTGGGAGGTTTGATTATTAAAGCTGCCCTGCCTCCCTAACCACTCAGACACATGCCCCACATTCAGGGCAGACAGCACCAACAACACACCCAAACTTGGTGCACCACTTGAATCCCACAAGAATCAGACCCCCACACACCACAAAGACAAAGTTGGGGAGAACGGACTTGAGGGGAATAGGTGACTCGCAGACGCCATCTGTGGGTTAGTTAGAGAAAGTGTATACCACCAAGCTGTAGATCTGACAAATTAGAGATTTGTGTTTTTCATATCCTGAAAGAACCCTATCAAGTAAAGCAAACGCCAAGAAGCCAAAAACAACAGAAAATTTTAAAGCATATGATAAAACCAGACGATATGGAGAACCCAAACCCAAACACCCAAATCAAAAGATCAGAGGAGACACAGTACTTGGAGCAATTAATCAAAGAACTAAAGCCAAACAATGAGAGTATAGCACAGGATATAAAGTACATGAAGAAGAGCATAGCACAGGATATAAAGGACATGAAGAAGACCCTAGAAGAACATAAAGAAGAAATTGCAAGAGTAAATAAAAAAAATAGACGATCTTATGGAAATAAAAGAAACTGTTGACAAAATTAAAAAGATTCTGGATACTCATAGTATAAGACTAGAGGAAGCTGAACAATGACTCAGCATCCTCAAGGATCACAGAATGGAAAATGAAAGAACAAAAGAAAGAATAGGGAAAAAAATAAAAAAAAATCGAAATGGATCTCAGGGATATGATAGATAAAATAAAACATCCAAATTTAAGACTCATTGGTGTCCCAGAAGGGGAAGAGAAGGGTAAAGGTATAGAAAGAGTATTCAGAGAAATGGTTGGGGAAAACTTCCCAAACCTTCTAAACAATATAAATACACAAAAATAAATGCCCAGCGAACTCCAAATAGAATAAATCCAAATAAACCCACTCCAAGACATATTCTGATCAGACTGTCAAATACTGAAGAGAAGGAGCAAGTTCTGAAAGCAGCAAGAGAAAAGCAATTCACCACATACAAAGGAAACAACATGAGACTAAGTAGTGACTACTCAGCGGCCACCATGGAGGCGAGAAGGCAGTGGCATGGCATATTTAAAATTCTGAGAGAGAAAAATTTCCAACCAAGAATACTTTATCCAGCACAACTCTCCTTCAAATTTGAGGGAGAGCTTAAATTTTTCACAGACAAACAAATGCTGAGAGACTTTGCTAATAAAAGACCTGCCCTACTTCAGATACTAAAGGGAGCCCTACAACAGAGAAACAAAGAAAGGAGATAGAGAGATAGAGAAATTTAACAGACACATACAGAACATTACATCCCAAATCACCAAGACACACATTCTTCTCTAGTGATCACGGATCTTTCTCCAGAATAAACCATATGCTGGGACATAAAACAAGCCTCAATAAATTTTTAAAAAATTGAATTTATTCAAAGCACATTCTCGGACCACAATGGAATACAAATAGAAGTCAATAACCATCAGAGACTTAGAAAATTCACAAACACCTGGAGGTTAAAAATGAGGGGAGATGAAAACATTCCCAGATAATCAAAAGCTGAGGGACTTCATCACCAGTAGATCAGTCCTATGAGAAATGCTAAAGGGAATTGAGCAGGCTGAAAGGAAGGGACATTAAACAATTGACTGAAACCACATGAAGAAATAAAGATTTCCAGTAAAGATCACATGGTAAGTATAAATACCAATAATACTGTACTTTTGATTTGTTACTCCACTATTTACTTCCTACAGGATCTAAAATACATAAACTGTAATGATAAATCAGTGGTTTTGGACTCAATGTAAAATATGTAATTTTTGAAAGAACTGCATAAAGGTGGGAGAATGGAGGAGTATAGGAACATAGTTTATGTGTCCTATTGAAGTTAAGTTGGTATCAAAGAAAAACAAGATTGTTATAGATTTAAGAGGTTACATTTAAGCCCCACGGTAAACACAAAGAAAGTATCGGAGAATATGACCATAGAGATGAAAAGTAGAGTACGGGATACAAGAAGTGGGGGAAGGGGCAATGGGGAGTTAAGAAATGAGAGTAGGGTTTCTGTTTGGGGTAAACGGAAATTTCTAGTAATGGATGGTGGGAAGGTGCATTCTGAGAGAGAAAAATTTCAACATTACAACATTCTGAATGTGATTAATCCCACTAATGGAATGCTAGGGAGGGGTTAGAATGAGATTTAGGCTGTATATATGTTTCCACAATTGAAAAAAAAAAAAAAAGAGAGAGTCTAAATAGATAATGACAATTAAATGCCAAGGATGATCCTGGATGGGATCTGAGGTTGAAGGAGAGGAGGCTCAAAGGGACACAGTTGGGACATAAGAAAAAAAAAAGGAAGTATAGAATGAAAGCTTTGTATCAATGTTGAATTTCTTGAACTTCTTAGCTGCGCTTAATGTGATTGCATGAAAGAATGTTCTTGTTCATGGGAAATGTATATGTGAATTATATTGTTTATTCAAGGATGTGTGCAGTTTGCTCTCATATGTTCAGAAGACAGAGCAATAGATGATGGATGATAGATAGGGAGGGAGGGAGAGAGGGAGGGAAAGAAAGAAATGGTGGTGTGACAGGATGTTAAAGTTGGTGGATTGGGGTATTGGGGGAGGGAGGAGGGGTATGCTGGAGTTCTGTGTATTGGGTTTGTATTGTTTTTGCAACTGTTCCTGTAAGTTTGAATTTATTTCAAAATAAAATTAAAAAAAAAAAACATATATGACAAAGGACTCATATCTAGAATACATAAAGAACCAGAAATACTCAACTGTAAAACAGCAAACAATGCAATTAGAAAAAGGGCAAGGGCCATGAAAAGAAATCTCACAGAAAACCACATACAGATGGCAATTAAGTACATGACAAGATGTTGAACATCAGCAGACACTGGCATCAGGGAAATACAACTTAAGACCACAGTGAGATATCACTACACAACTATTAGAATAGCTAAAATAAAAAAATAGTGGCAACAGCAAATGCTGGCAAGGATGCAGAAAAATCAGATCACTCAGACACTGCTGGTGGAAATGTAAAATAGTACAGTCATTAGGGAAGAGCTTGGCAGGCCCTTATAAAACTAAATATGCACCTGTCATATGACTAAGCAATTGCACTCTCCAGTATTTAACCTAGAGAAATGAAAAGTTAGGTTCACATGAAAACCTATACATGATTGTTCATCAGCAATTGCTGAAAACTAGAAACAACTCAAATGTCTTACATTGGGTGAATGATTAAACAAACTGTGGAACATCCATTCCATGGAATACTCTTCAGCAATAAAATGGAACAAACTATTGATAGGTACAACGACTTCACTGGAAGACTCAAGGGAATTATGCTGAGTGGGAAAGAAAGCCAATATCAAACAGTTACGTGTTCTATGTATATAACATTCTCGAAATTACAAAACTGTGAAGATGAAAAACAGATTAGTTGTTGCCAGGAGTTAGGTGGATTGCAGTGGTGGTGGTAGTAGATGGTTGTGGCTATATAAGGGTAGCATGAGGCATCCTTGTAATGGAACTGTTCTGTATAAAATTGCATAGAACTAAATACACACACACACACACACACACACACACACACACACACACGCGTGTGCGAATGCATGTAAAACTGGTGAAATCTGAATAAGGTCAATGGATCATATCAATGTCAGTTTCCTTGTTCTGATATTATGCTATAGTTATGCAAGATGTTATCATTGGTGGAAATTGTTTGAACAATACAGACTCTCTCCGTATTATTTCTTACAAATGTACATGAATCTACAATTAACTCAATAAAAAAGTTTTTTAAAAATGTAAACCATACACATTGAAAATACCAGGCTAAAACACATGATTTTTTTCTGATATTGAAATATTGAAATATCTGAGTCATCACCACAGAGTATTGTCTAATCAATTCAGGTAAAAAAAAATATTAACAGTTGCCTTTATAGATTAATTTGAGCTTAAATAATATATATAAAAAGTTGACTTTTCAGAAGAATCTCTCCATCACATTTTCTATCAGGCCTTTAACTTAAAGGTCACCTAGAAATATTTTGCAAATTCTCAATAGACAATTACTAGATAACTTTATAGCTCTCTTTACTATAGGAAATGTTTCTTTTATTATACTACATAAATGATTTTTTGTTGGTGGAAAGCAGTGTTGTTGCTGTTTCAGTGAATTACTTCTGTTGCTTCTAATACTCCATCTGTGAGTTTCTCTGAGTTTTCTATTAAGCCAGCCATATCTTTTGCTATTACTTATATTTTTGTGCTTTAAATCTGTTACCTTATAAATTTTACATCTTGAATCTTTATCTTATTGCATTGTTTGGAATAAGTACAATGTGGAATAGAAAGTAGAGAAGAAGTCATTCTTGTGTTGTTCCTGTTTTGTTTCTAACTTATTTAATGAGAACTCCTTCATATATATCATGTGTAAGTAGAATGCTTGCTGTAGGTTGACTGTGAATATGCTTTATATCAAAAAAAGCTTTCCTTTTAATTTTTTAATTAACATTTTTGTCTTCCTTTTTACTAAAATGAGCAAATGTTGAATGTTATATTTTTAAAAAAACAGTGGCCCCAAAATGGATCAGTTATCTAACATTGCCATCTAATCTATGTCAGTATAACCAAGAGACCAGAGGCTACGCAACTGGAAACTATGCTATGCAAGAGCCAAGAACTCAACATTTTGTATGCTTCCATTGTTGACTTGCTATATGAGCCATTAGGAAGGCATTTTCTACTTTATTCCATATAGAATGGAGCCAGAGTCCATTTAACACATCTCTAACTTCCTCTAGGTCTGAGTTATTAATCTCTACTCTTTAGACACAATTGTCATACCAGGTATAAATTTACCTATTGATGTTATCACCTAACAGATTTTTTTTCTCTGTAACTCTAAGCATGGCATGTTTTTTTTTTCTTTTTTAAATTTCAAATGTCTTGCTGAATTCAAGGTAGTCTCTATCTACAATATCCACTAATCTAAATTTTTTATGTAGGAAACCTTCAAAGAAAATGTGGTTAATCTGGCTTGGCCTCATTTTACATAATCCATTCTGATTCATCAAGATTCCTCTCTTTCTTTGAAATGCTCTAAATATATTAGAGAAGTTTATTGGGGAATACTACTAAGTTTTCTAGCCTATAATCTCAAGATTTACCTTTATTCTCTTCTTTGAAAATTGGAACAATGGTTCAGCCTTTAAAATGTGCACAGTCCAGGAGGAGGGAGAGACACAATTAAAAATTTACAAATTGGAAGATAAGAGATGGGTAGAAGTGATTTTGCCTTAGTTTAGGGAGTGAGGAGTTGCAGGCTTCACGGCACAGATGAATGTTAAGCAAATTCTGATGAATAATAAGTGCTTAATAAATAGCCATTAAATACTGATAATGAAAAAATAAAGAATTGTACACTGATATTTGTATGAGACATACGGGCAAGTACAGTTTTGTTTACAATAGGAATAAATTGGAAACGTGAAATCATTAGAAAGGGTTTAGTTAAGTAGGCATAGCATATACCTATAATACAGCTGTTAAAATAAATGAGAATGAAGACACACAAACTATCATCTTAGGATAATTAAAAACAGCAAATTGCAATGCTATACATATATAATTATATATATATATATATACAATATAACTCATTTAAATGCAATAATAATATTTGTTAGTATACCCATAGAAATTAAGAATGTACAATAAAAGGGATAATGAGCACTTTTCAAATCTATCTGTTCCTATAACGTTTGAGTTCTTACTAAAGCCTTGTACAGAGAGGAAGAATCTGAAAAGAAGCGCAGCAGCAAAAAAGCAAAGGGTGGCATAGCCTGGGAATAGCTTTTGTAAATGCCACGTTTCAGGGACTCCATGTGCATTGGCACATCTAACACATAGTCTGGGAGTTGAGGAGTGAAGAATGATTTCTGCTAGCATCTTATTGCCAAGTTATAAAGTTTGGTGTTAATGTTATCCACAGTGGATGGGATTTTTAAGAAGGAGTAATATTGTCCAGTTTGCTAAGATAAATAAATTATTTATCCTTGTTTATGGCTCCTGTTTCCATTGTGCAGCTATATTTGAGGTCATGTGAGCCACAGTGCATTTTCTACATGTCACTTCTCTGCCAATTCCTCTTTTATTCCTCATTGAGATGCTTTATAATTATAATTATGTGGTGAGAGCCCTGTTTCTGAGGGCCACCCACTCCTCTCGAGTCTTGATTCCGGTGCTTACTGGCTTTTCTCTGAACATTTTGAAATCTTTTTCTTCTCCAAGTCATGAGTTTTTGTAGTTGATTCTGCCTCTCTTCTCTTTCCTTCTGTAGTTTCTCAGATGATAAGATCACGTTCCCATTTTCTATCATTTATATATCCTTAACCAGTTTTTCCTTATTGAACAAAGCAGGTTTTAATTATTGATTCCTCTAATTCCCAACACCCAGCCCCCTGGCTGTTGATCAGAGAAAACTGATACCCAAAATATGTTAAATGAGGTCTAAAGGCCCAGTACTAGTTAACAGAGCCAGATCTAGAAACTGGGTGTCTTCCTTTGTCTTGCAATTCAGTAGAGGGGAGAAGAAGGAGAATACGAAACGATTTTATTCTTTGAGCTAGCCCTTGGTGAATCTCTTAGAGAAGGTGAACTTGGATGGGAAAAAGGAATTACATCTTATGCAGGATTAATTCATATCCCAGATATAATATTTCTTGCATTTATCTCAAACTCCAATCTTTGAAAATAAACCCAGTTAATATCCTTAACATAATGTTAGGCTCCATATTTTAACAGGCATAGGTTAAGGTACCTAAAACAAATCTACCATTTTTACCTCTCTTCGGGCTCTTTTTAACTCTCTAAAACATATAAAATGGGGAAGACTCACAGTAGAATATTTCTTCTTATTCATGTCTACTAGTCTATTGCCCTAAAATAGTCTCCCCATTCTCCATCCCAACACCATCACTAAAGTATTAATAATTAGGAGGGAAATCCATTTTGCACACATATGCTTGGATTGTGGTAAAGCCTTCAGGAGACGCAACTCTGCCCCATAGAGACTTCAGGGAATGAGCAGAGATCTATGAAGCATCACTAAAACTGCGAGGTAGAATTCCTACCAGCACGAGGGCTGTGTCCTCCCACAAACTGAGCCCTCATCAGGTAATAAAAGGAAGGAATAAAGAGAAGTAATCAGCTGTGAAAGGAGGCCTGGGCATCCACCACTATTGCTGTTCACGATGTGCACTGAGGAAAGCACGTATCAGGAGATGCGAGTGATGTTGCAGACATGACCTGAAGTCCCAGACAGTGCTAGAGATGTTTGTGCACAAGGAGAGATCATGGCACCTGTTGCTGTCTGTGGGCTCATATGTACAGCACATCACCAAAGGATGTGCAGCAGAGCACTCCAGAGGAAAGAGTGCTCTGCAGTTAGAAAGGGCTTGCAAATAAAATATTTCAGCAGCCTGCACATTTGTGTGGTCAGTCTTTCTTCTCCATAGAACAGGGATAATGAAATAGCTTATACCCTCATTCTCCCAATTTACCTAGAAACTATTGCTTTCCCTTACCCAGTGGGCAACAGCATTGTTTAAAATTGAATGGCAGCGAGTCCACCCGGTGTCCATGGAGCATATGTCCGAGCACAGGATCATAGGATTGTAAATCTGGAAGAAACCTTCCAATTCATCCCCTGTCATTACAGGCACATCCTTAGTCACCAAGTCACACAAGGATCCCAGCTACTCCTCACCATGTCGTGGACAGAGCTTACACTTACAGATCTGTGGCTTTGCCGTGTTATCCTCCTTGTTTGAAAGAGCTTTCACACATGATCCTGCCTGAAAATTTTCTTCTCATTCTTCAGGCACAGCTCAATGTTACTTTCCTTAGAAGCCTCCCCAGCAACCCCAGAAAAGGTTAAAGCTGCTTCTGGGCTCTGTATTTCTTTGTACCTGTTTTTATTATAACACATAAAACACTGCATCATAATTGTTCATTTACTTGTCTTTCTCCTATTTCTATTCCCCTAAAAAATCCCAACAAGGTTATGACTTATTTGAGGACGAGGATTTCATCTTATATTTTTATCATGTTCAAAGGCAGGTAGATAAATGAATAAAAGAAGAGGGAGGAATTTTAGTTACAATGAGAAATAGGGTGAATACATATAATTATATCTGTATGCGCATATACGAATAGGTTCTTTATATACTTATCTTCGGCATGCTTTTCTGTGGTTAAGATACTATTATATGATTAGGGCTTTTTATTTTAGCAAATTCATAATACTTTTAAAATAGAGACCCATGAAAGAACAGGGAGGTTTTTCAAATTCTCCCTTAATCATTACAAAATGAAAAGGAAAGATTATCTGTGGTTTTATTTAAAAGTCTTTTCTGTTTCAAGACTGAGCCTGTGGCATCTGCTTTAAAATGGCTTCTGAGTAGCAATCCCTAAGGCAGCCTCTCTCTTTTCTCCACAAAAATGCTGAAGAATACAAGAAAAAGTATAAAACCTGTACTACCACCAAGATCTAGTATTGACAGTTCTACTGGAAGAATCTGGGACATTTTCCAGATTCACTTTTGTAATTGAAGGGAGAAACCAAATTAGTGACCATTTCTGCTTCGATGTCAAGCAATCCTTTTCCCACAGTCTGCCCTGGCCAAACCACTTCCCACCCCCATCACCATGGAGAGCTAGCCTCAACCCTCGTTGAGTCAGAATTTGAAGCTGTCTTAGGCTAGGATCATTTAATTGCAAGGCCAAGAAACCCCCATAAATTATCTGAAATAAAAGAGTAATAGGTGTAGCTCATAGAACCCAAGAGAAGGAAGAACAGCCTCTGGAGATTAAAACTTCCAACAGGATACCTGTGTTTGGGGCTACACTGGCCCCCCACAAAAGCCTGACTATACATGGCCTCTCCATCCAAGACCCTTACAGAATCTGACTCTGTGTCCTGCTTCTACATTTCCAGGAGACAGGCTCTGATTGGTCCAGGGTAGATTTGCATTCACAGCATGTTCTACAGCTGTGATGAAGAAGGACCACGTTACATAGCACATCACAGTCACATGGGCTCACTCCTGATGGCAGGAAGGGTGAGGATGAAGGGAGCCAGGTTTGGGCATGTTCCCTACAAGATTTCTACTTCAAACTTCCAGGGAAAAAAAACAGGCAGGATAGCAAGAAAGAGGAATGGGACACATGAGATTCTGAGAGGTCTAGTTCCTAAAAATTAGGATTCTTTGTAGAGACTCAAAGAGCTGTAGTTGCAGAGACCCTGGGAATGTTCTCTCTTCTCAGAGTGGTGAGAACCAGGAGGCTGGGGTGTGAGCACATACAGCCTCAGTATATCTACAGCTTCTCAAAGGGATGTTCATCAACAAATGAGAATTGGGTAAGGCAGTTACAGGGCACCAACCTGCCCTGCAGGTAGGGACCTGTGGTGAGCATCCATATGTAGTCAAGTGGCTAAAAGGCAGCCCTAGTAGCTAAAAAAAGGCAAAACAACAACAAAATTATATTTACTTCTATCATATTGGCATAACTTAATACTCAATTCTGAAAAAAAAGTGCGGTTAGATGAACATACACTTACATTGCTGATGGAAATGTAAAGTGGAACCACATTTCTGGGGACAATTTGGTGATTGAATCAAGGACCTTAGAAAAAGTTACCTAATTTGACCAATATCCCCGAGTATAGACATTTTTTTTCAGAAGCTAACAAGGGCTATACTGAAATTTTCTATAAAAGAAAGTTCTCAATATTAATCATAATAGCAAAAAATTTGGAAATAGCCTCAATGTCCAATAAAAGGGGATATATCTATATGATAGACTATAACACCAAAATGAAAAATGAATTTTCAAATAAATTTTAAGAGGCAAAAATTCTTATGATACAATATAAAGTGAAATAAACCATAAATACATAATACATAATATAATTCTAATTCTGTTTAAAAGATGAACATAAAAGAAATAATGCAGATCTTGATGATTATCCCTCAGTGATTTTTTTATTTTTTAATTTCCATATTTCCTACACGTCCTATAAGAAACATATTTATATATTACTCTTATAAAGCAAAAAGCTAGAATTCTTTTTAACATTATGCTTCTCTTTCTCTTTTTGCTTCTCCTCCTCCTTCTTCTCCACCTTGATTCTCCACCAGTGCTATAGATTGAACAATGACTAAGTATTCACAAAGTCTATTACCCTGTTTTATTCATTAGCTTTAAGTCTATTGCTCATTACTATTGCATCCATTATAACTACCTCCATATCCTGATGCTCATGAAACTTATATAACAATCTCAATTTGCTTAACCTGATATCACTCAGTAAGAATGAGCTTGCTTCTTCTTCAGCTTACATAGTGACACTGAGATGGAAGCACTTTGCTGAATGGAAAATTGACTAATATTAGAATCACATTAAGATTTACAAGGGCTAGAAATGGAAATATCCTGGTTGAATTACTGTCACTTATAGACTGCATTTTCCTCTATAGACCTTACAATTCCTACTTCAGAGTTGCTCCATGGTAGAAATATGCTGCCCTTCATATATAATTATAATATAAATATACATAGTGACGTTACTCAGATGTCATTACAGACTTGTCATGGACTCTTTCAATCCTTTCTTCTCACTTCTGACAGAATGATTATTCCAAAGAAAGAATTTGACCATGCTAATTTTCCAGTTAAGATTTCTTGGCAGTAGATGCTGTCATATGCCACCTAGATCCCTTTCAAGACTGCACACTTATTCCCCCAGTTGCTGCAAGTGTTGGCGCTGATGATTCTCAACTGAGTGACCCTCCAGGAATTGCCTTTGGCCAATGACAGCTGCTGCTGCCACCCCTTCCGCTACACCCCTTCCCTTGGAGGAGCCCATATCTACTGACTAGTTAATGCAGAGATATAAAGGCCTGACCACCTTGCCTCTAGTCAGAACAAATCTGAAGGGCCATTCCAGCTCTAGAGCTCCCTGTGGGATCTGCACTGCAGTTCACTTCTTCCATCTGCCCAGTCCTACTTTGTTTATTTCCCAGAGGTGTTGATCCTGAGAACACTTCCTAATAAATACCTGAAAGCAAATAGATTGCTGTTTCAGTGTCTGTCTCCTGGGAAACCCAACCTAAGACTTGTTGGCAGGAGTAGTTTGAGAAAGAGACTCTAAAATGCACTTTGGAAGTGGATTACCCCTGGCCAGCTGACCATGAGAATGCTATTACTGGTGATAGGTGGAGCACGACTAGTCTCAAACATCCTGTAATAGTGAAATCACTAAAAGTTCCACCAGTAGTAAGTTGAGGTAGGAAATCAATTGAAAGTGATGAACTATGATGGGAGATATTTCAATATGTGAGAAATTTCAGAAAAGTGGGAATTATTAGGACTCTGGAGTTGCATGGCGGTCTCTGGGTGCAATCAATACATTGGAGAAAAATAATGAAAGGCTGAGGGCAATTCATCTGGCTGAGTCTGAGTCAGACAGCTTCCTTGGCATCACGTAGAGCTACTCCTTCTTCCGCAGCTGAAGGACAGAAGCAGCTGAAGATCAAGCCCAGGACATGTTTAGAAGAGTAGCAGAGCTTCAGTGGGGGTTGAATTCTCAACCTCAGAAAGTCTGCTAGGCCTAGTTCCTTGGAGTGAGATAGGGGATGGGAAGATCTGGGTTGACAGACTGGAAAATCTTGAAGGTCAGATCCCTCGGGGCCAGACAAATTTGCCAATTCCTCCCTGTTAAAGGCTAGGACCCCCCTCCCTTGCTTGAAGATACAGAGGGTATAGAACGGATATAGATGGATTAAAATTGTCCATTTGTATTCTCCATAAAACTGTAAGCAATATCTTCATCTTAGCCATCCTTGTAGTCCCTGTACTTAGTAGGGAATCTGGCATATGGTAGGAATCAATATATATTTGTTGAATTAATAAATTTTTAATAATTTTCTAATATTACTTTTCCTTTCTATGGAACATTTGCTCAGAGCCCTTATCCTCTTTTTCTTGATGCCTCCCACCCCACACCTAAGGAAATAGGCTTGTGGTCATTGAGGCTATGTTCTGATAGCATCACGCAGAAGAAAGATAAATGTGTACTTTGAAGGTCAAATCAGAAAACTCCAATTTCTGAACTTTTTTCCAACCATAGTCAAGAAAGGTAATTAGCACAAGGTTTACAATGATTTCCTTATAGCTTTTTAAGTTAATGAAAAGGAACCGCAACTTACAGCTTACCTCAACAAAATCTGTCTACAGAAAATACATATTTTTTTTTTCTTACCAGCTAGGGAAAAAGAAATACAGATAGACATGAGGCAATTTTTACCATGCCTTCCTTTCTTTGGAAATAAAGCCCAAATTACCCCCATATAAATGCACACAGCTGCCAGAGTGTTTATTTATTTATTTATTTCTGCAAATTTCTTGACTTGGGAAGACATACAATGGCTACGATAATCCTCATATTCCATTTCTATGTAATCTCATTCATATGACCCTTTGCTGATCAAGAGAGAAAATTACACTTATTCAAGAAGATAGCTGATCATTGCCTTCAGAAAGAAAGGTACAATTTATTCGTAAATTACCGTGATGCTGGTAACAAATTGCATTAATTAATCTACCTTCCACACACATCATCTCCTAGAGACACCAAATAAGTTTTGGTGCATTTTATATAAAATTGGTTGCCTAATAATAAATTGTATTAATATCTGCAAACACCAGCTGTATTCTTGGCGGTGTTACAGAAAAGTTAGTACAATGGCATTGGGCTAACTGGGTTTCAACTGAAAGTTAACAAGAAGGCTCCATCATTTGTGATTCACAGGGTTTGAGGTTGACAAAACCCTGCCAAGCTCCCATCCCCCCTCTTGTCTTGCACTGTCTCTGTCCAGAACAGATTCTGCTGCAGGTTTTGGGCAACGCATGCACCAGGAATTTGTACTCTTGTTCATCGGGGATTCAGAGAGGTTGCAGCTACATCAAGTAGCTAGTACACAGATCAAAAACAGAAAAGCCAAAACAATTCTTCAGTTTCTCAGCATTCAGAGAATTTCCTAAGATTCAAGAAAAACCCTCAGAGGCAATGTGTGCTTTTATCCTAGAGTTGCTACGTGGAAAATTATTAGAGTTACAGCAGATGGGATGAGGGCTTGGTCCTAACCCCTCAAACCCGTTCATATTTCACATGCAGGCTCCTGTCTTTTTCTTTCATCTTCCAGCCCCTGCAACTCTTCAATGGCAGACTCAACTTAGCTTCAAGGACCCAGCTTGCTTGTGCAAGGAGAGCCAAACGTGCCTGGGGATATCTGCTCCTCTCCCAGTGGGCCGGGATAGCCCTTCGTCAGTTACTGAGGGCTGCAGTGGTTTAAATACCCAGCTCCTTTATCCCTGCAGGAGTGAGCCAAAATTGCCTTCTGCTTATCCATGTTGGTAGCACATTTTGGTTGGCCGTCTTCACTTCCTCTCTCAGCTAGGGTGACCAATTGTCCTGGTTTTCCCAAGACCGTCCCATTTAGCACTGAAACGTCTACATCTTGGAAACCACTTTGGTCCTGGGCAAAATGGGACAGTGTGTCACCTGCACTTCCCCACTCCCCTCCCACTGAGGTTTCCTGGGAATACTCCCTAATAAACCACCTTCACACGAATCCTCATCTCCGGCCTGACTCTGGGGAACCCAACCCATTGTCAGTTTTTGAAAGCATTGGCTATATGATACAATAATTTTTAAAAACCTCTTTAATCTTTCATTTGTACCCCAGTAATTTGGTGGGATTTCAATAACAGGAGTCAGTCCTAAGCTGAGCTTCCAGGAGATGAGGAAGGTCTTTTAAAAGTTCCATCCTTCTCTGCAGGAACACCTCAGATTTGTCTGGTCTGTTGCCCTGAACAGACAACTGGATATTTTGTGGGCCTAGAGTGAGTCCCTGATATGAACATACCCATCCATCCATTGCCTTTCATTCATGTACTCATTAGTTGGTTTTTTTGTTTGTTCAACATTTTTTGAGTTCCCATCAGGATTTGCCCGCAAGTCCTGCCATGCCATGAAATGTGGGCTCTGTCTAACCGCTAGGCTCACTGTACCTCTAGCACTGATGGGCATTATAATCCCTGACAGTCCATAGGGGCAAAATTGGTTCTTTAAAATCACTTATTTCCATGGCTTGTATTCCTAAAAGTAGAAATATTAGCAAATAAAATTTTAAATGCCTTCAAATATGAATTCCTACCCTCATTAATCATTTGTAAGTAAAACAATTAAATTACAATTGACATAACATGTAAAGGGGAAATGCCTTTTAACAGGTGTTTTTCTTTTCAGGAATTTGCCCACACGCAGCCTTTGCCTTATCACCAACACATTACATTGAAGGGACAGGCTCATGGGGCTGTTTTTTACCCTAAATTATAAGTGGCTCACTCCTGCAGGGATAAAGGAGCTGGGTATTTAAACCACTGATGAAGGGCTATCCCTGCCCACTGGGAGAGGGGCAGATATTCCCAGGCACCTTTGACTCTCCTTGCACAAGCAAGCTGGGTCCTTGTAGCTAAGTTGAGTCTGCCATGAAGAGTTGCAGGGGCTGGAAGGTGAAGGAAAAAGACAGGACCCTGCACGTGAAATGTGAACAGGTTTGAGGGGTTAGGGCTGAGCCCTCGTCCCATCTGCTGTAATTCTAATAATTTTCCACGTAGCAACTCTAGGATAAAAGCACACATTGCCTCCGAGGGTTTTTCTTGAATCAGGAAATTCTCTGAATGCTGAGAAACTGAAGAATTGTTTTGGCTTTTTCTGTTTTTGATCTGTGTACTAGCTACTTGATGTAGCTGCAACGTCTCTGACTCCCCGATGAACAAGAGTACAAATTCCTGGTGCGTGCATTGCCCAAAACCTGCAGCAGAATTTGTTCTGGGCAGAGATAAGTGACTAGTGGAAGGCACCATGTCATACTGTCTTTCTGCTGACTGTCCGTGTAAGGGTAGCTTACACAGGAGCTGGGTAAGGGGAATCATAGGCTCAGACATGGAAGGGGAATGGGGTCTCCTAGAAACTTCACACAGATTTGTCCAAGACGTTTCAAATGGCCCCAATTAAAATAAGGCAAAACACTGTGTACTTTTCTCAGACCACGTGTCTGCTCACACTCCTATTTATGGTTCAGAAAACAGGCAAATATTTCCACTGTAGGTATTGACAACCCTGTACTTAATCTTCTCCTCGTGATCACGTTTTCATAAACAGTGTTTCTCCACCTCTTTGGAATCACACACAACTTCACACTTCTGACTCATTCCCCACCACCACCACCACCACCACCACACACTAAACTTCTCAAATTTTTCAGATACTTTTGGGGATTGATTGACTTCTAAAGCCCCTACTGGGAGCCCACAAAAAGAACTCCAGGCTCCCAAAGAAAATGGCAATTTTTAGCTCTACTTGCTTCTCCCTGCCCAGTCAGTTACCTGATTTCCTCAGAAGCATGCAAGAAGATGATATTTTCATCCCTTCTGCCACTTGGCAGTGTGAAGATAACCCTGAGACATGTTCTGTGGTGGGAGTGAGAGCACTAGAATGTGAGACGCGGCTTCTATCACTCAGCCCTCAACCTGCAGCTATTTTTGCCTCAGCAACATCTGGAAGAGCAATGGCCTGTAAATATACTTATACATGATCACTGAATTTTACAATCCATTATCAATTTCACGTGTCTGCTTTCATGGAATCCTGAATACATCATCATAAAAACCTTTAATTAGAGGCCCTTCTCTCCCAATAATACATATCTTAATAAATAAAAAGCAGGGGCAAACTAAATATTAATTTATCACATCCAATTAGTTGTAATAAATACATTACTGACAGTACTAGCATAATCAATTACACTGTAAAATTTCAGATAATAATATGTGATGCTTAGTCTCATAACAATCCAGGTCTTGTTGATTTTTCATGGTTAGGGAAGAAAAAAAAACCTTGCCTTAAGTCCACAATTTGACATTCGGTTCTGGCTTACACACTTTTTGAGAAAGACCCTCAGATCTAAAATGATTGTTTAGAGAATAAGATATAGGACATAATTTTTACCAGATTCATCACCTAAGGAGCCCTTCAACATTGTACCTGCTATTTCCTATTCATGAAATCTTTTCCCTGACTCACTTTTACCTGTTTAATTCTTACTGTGATGGATCTAAGTACTGAGAGCATCGCCCTAGCAATGCTATATCATCTTTTAGGAATGGTTTAAGTCAACTACCTCTAGGAAGCTGTTGGGGATTGAATTATGTACCCTAGAAAAACATTGTTACTCTTAATCAATACCTGTGGGTGTGACTCGTGTAAATAAGACACTGCAGTGAGGTTAATTTTTGTTAAATTGTGACCAACTGAATCAGGATGGGTCTCAATCCTATTTACAAGAGAGAAGCCAGAGGGAGCAGCCAGAAGCTAGAAGTCAGTGAAACCCAGAGGAGAAAGGAGAGGATGCTGCCATATTCCCAGGTAATGGAAACCCAAGGAACAAGGGTCACCAGCAGTCAGCCCCAAAGTGCCGCAGCCTTGGGGGAGAAAGCATAGTCCTGCTGATGCCTTGATTTTGGATTTCTGCTAGCCTCAAAACCATGAGCTAGTAAGTTTCTGTTGTTTGAGCCAGCCCGCTGTAGGGTATTTGTTTCAGCAGCCAGGAAACTAAAACAGAAGCCATCCACGACTATGCACTCAATACACCCCTCTTTCTTTCTTTAAAATTCCCATAGCATCTGGAGTTCATATTACTCCTTTAAATATTACATTGTAGTAAGATTTGTTTCAAGTGTAAGTACCATCAGCCCAACCCATTTGTCAATTTCCTGAAGACTGAGCTCCTAGCTCTAGAATTTACCAGCTCTGTGACCCTGAACAACGCCAATAAACTCTCTGAACCTCAGTCCCCCACTATGAAATTTCCCTTTCAGTGATAATTTAATGATTACAAGTAGGTTTTCCTATGATCAATAAATTGTGAAATTCTTATCATAATGTATTTGAAGACTTACAGTATTGACCAAAGTTAAAACCATTGCCTAATGGGTATGTGTGTGTGTATATATATGTATATATGTATATGCATTTTATGTATGTATGTATGTTTATATGTGTGTGTGTGTGTGTGTGTGTGTATATGTATATATATATATATATATATATATATATATATATATATATATCCTGCTAAGCACAGATTAGAGAAACATAAGACTAATTAGGTTCTGAGTCTGACAGGTTACTTAGAAGTAGTAACCTATTTATATAGCATTCTGGAAAGCTTCTATCCAAAATTTAAAAGATTAAAATAAGTCACTTATAATTAGTTTATGGAAAAAAATTTTTAAGTAAGTATTTATTTTTAAATGTGATGTAATGAATAGACATGAGCTCAAATAACTACATGCATATTTGTTGCTAGATGACATGAAATTAAAAATGGGAAAACACCATAAATTTCCAAGAAATGGAGTCTATACAATGTTATTATACACTCACTAAAAGAGTGTAATAATATATTTATTAAATTTTAAAATAGAGAATAACATATAAACAGTATGGCTTCTTATTTATTTTAATCTATGGGAATTCAAAGAAAAAATAAGGATAAATTTTTTTTTTAAATGTCAACAGTGATTAGCACAGGATAATGGGAACTAAATTGTTTTTTCTTTCCTTATTTGTATCTTTCTGTATTTTACAAATTTCCCACAATGCACATCTATTACTTTTGTAATCAGAAAAAAAAAAAAAACAGTAAATTTTTTTATGTATTGGAAATACAGTGTTTAAATTGATTCAGGTTCTGAAGCATAATTTTCATTAACAGTAAGAAAGATGGTGAGCAAATAAACTTGCATCAGATATTAAAAAATACTGTAATTCACTTAAAAGTTCAGATTTTGTCTTCTAAATATGGTTCTCCAGTTTAAAAAAAGTTTTAAATAATTAAAAAAAAACAGATCTTTGGAGGTAATGACTAAATTCCAGCACTGAGACAGCAAAATACAGGATGAACTGAAACATCTCATGGTACCAGAAAGCAAGGAATTGCTTTAAAAAATGATGTGGACCTGGAGAAAGGACACAGAAGCCATTTTGAAGGGGCTCCCAGTGGCCAGATCTTGGGCAATATGAGCAACAAAATAATAATAGAAATGGAACATAACCCACAGAATGAAATATATAGCTGTAAATCCATACTTACCTGTAGATAGGTGAGATGGACAGATGACAGATTAGAAAGAGAGAAATAGAAAGCTGGAAGAAGGTGAGGGAAATCTCAATATAGAATTCCAATTAATAAAATTTTAATAATTGCACTGAGGTTACATAAAATGTTAACATATGGTGAGGTTTGGTGAAGGAATTCAGGAATTTTTTGTTCTAGTTTGGCAACCTTTTTGTAAATTTGAAATTATTTCAAAATGAATTTTAATTAAGATAATTAAAATAATAAATTATAATTATTTTGTATTACTAAATTAATGTTATGATTGTAAAAAAATAGAAAAGGAGAAAAAATTTAAAATAAATAAATTACAGCTCCTAGATTCGTTAAAAGATATTCACATGTTTAACGTTTAATCCCTTTCTGTTTTTAAATTGATCTCTTTAAATTACTGCATTTTGAAGAGAAAAATCTATGTAGAGCCAAAGGGAAATCTGGGATGTCTCCCGGGCTTATTCAAGCATAAGATCCTGAGCTCTTCCCAAGACACGAGCCAGTCCACACCTCCAGGGTTCTAGGGTTCTGCCCCAGAATTAAACCTACATGTAGAAACAGGACAGCGAGCCAGTATCAGGCATGCGCAGAGGCCCCTCCTGAAATCCGAGCAGGCTTCTGGCCGGAACAGCGCCGTCAGCCGCGCCCATCTGGGGAGCATTAGCACGAATTTCCCCGGGTGCCATCAAAAACCCTCCGAAAGGCAGAAAACGGCCTGATGACAGCTATGGGAAAAGCAGCAAAATTTCCAGCAGCTGAGAGAAAGAGCAGCAATGATGTTTAAATTATGTAAAATTGCTTTCCTTAATATAGAATCTTGATCAAAACCCAAAGCATCACAAGTAATTACAAGTCATCTACTTGGTAAGGTGTCATTTTAGAACTTGTAAGCAAACAAACAAGAGCCAGCGAAACGCACGTGCCCTCATTTTCCTCCACCAGAGCCATATTTCCTGGTGATTTTGTGCATCCGCCCCCTTCAGAAACGGCGGGTTACAGCTGTACAATGGGTGAAAGCAAAGTTTATGGTTGCAGTGTGAGCAGGCACAGGTGATCCAGTTTTCTCTGGCTGGAACTAGGTTGTTGCTATAGCAACAACCAAATGATGGACAGATTGTTGAATGCGCCGTGGTCTACTGTGTAAGAGCTTCCAGGATTTCCACTAAGTATTTTCTGACCTGCTAAAATGTGCACACTGTGTAATGATACTAAATGCGACGTTTCAAGATCAATTTTAAATGCCTTTCTTTTAAAATATGAAATGATGGAGCGTCTGAAATATTTTTAGTTCTAAATAACCATTTGTGCTATATCAGTTTTATTCACTAGCGTGTCAAGTGTAAACTTACATTCTCCATCCAACACTTCTTATTTGCTTTAAGGAACACTGAATTGAATTAATGAAAAGTTTAGTGTCCCTTAGGCATCCACAAGCTCTTTCTGAGGTGAATTTAATGTGACACTTGTATAGGTTCTAAGGAATCAACATAGTAACAATGCAGCAGGATGTTTTTGGCCTCTACCTGTGGACTCATTACCTTAAAAAAATAGTGTTTCTACAAAACAAGTTCATTTTGGTTGAATTGGCAATGAGTAATGTCTATAATAGAGTAGGAGTCCTAGGAGATCAAGATTCAATTCTCCATCTGAGTTTGATGCAATATTCCCTGGACTTCAATAAATCTAAAGCGCTCAGACACCCAAATTTTTTTTCATGCAGTGAGTTGCTTGGAACTGCTGGAATTTGTTGGTAAGTGGCTTTTTGGGGGCCTTGGCTAAACCAATGACCTTGGTCATCATCATTTACACCAAGCTAAGGTCTCAAGAAACAATCTTAAAATTCAGGCAAACCTTTTAGTGTACTGTATTTGTAATCACAATTTAAGTTTCTTTTATCTAATGCAGATTAGCTTTTCTAAAAAACGGGCTAAAAGTCAGCTGTCTTGAGGCACACAGATTTTCAGACTAACTTTTAAAAACATTTTAGTGAAGCATGTTATACTTAAATAGCAGAAGTATCCACATTTTAATTGTAATCAGCTCAATTAATTTTCACTGAAAGGCACTTATGCCCCTTCCATCTCTGTTCCCCAAAAGTAACCATATCCTGACTCCATAGTTAACTTCTGCCTGTTTCTCAACTTTAAACAAATGGAATCACACGGAATGTTCTGAGTCTGGCTCATTTAGCTTAACATGTGTGTGAGATTCACCCATGCTGTTGCTTGTAGTGATGGTTTGTTCACTCTCATGCTATAGAGTATTTTATCTAAAATTTCATTACACAGCTTACCTCTGTCCTTCTAGACCTTCATCAACATTTCTAATTATTGCAGAATATTCCATTATATGGCTGCATCAGAATTTATTTACCTAATTCCCTTTTGATGAGCATTTTGATTGTGTCAGATTTTTACTAGTATAAAAAAGGCAGAAAGTAATATTCTTGTACATATGTTTTTGATCAGTGATATAAGTATTTTTTTAAGGAAAACCCCTAGGAACATATTTTCTAGGTCAAATGTAAGCATATTTTAGATTTGGAAACACTGCCAAATTGTTTTTTTGTTTGTTTGTTTGTTTGTTTATGGTTGAAAAAAAGAAGAATCATCTCCTTGGTTGTACCAATTTTCATTTTCAAATATACACCAGTGAAGGGAAAATTTTAGATTATATAGATGCTACTCGAATAAAAAGTAAAAAAAAAAAAAATAGTACTGTACAACACAGTGAACACTTGTAAATGATGGTCTATAATTAATGGTACAATTATAAAAACGTCTTTCATGAATTGTGACAAATGTGCCACACTAATGCAAAGTGTTAATAATAGGGTGGTATATGGGAACTCGGTATTTTACGCATGGTTTTTCTGTAAACCTACTTCTCTAATATATATATGTGTGTGTGTGTGTGTATATATATATATATATATATATAAAAATCTGGATCTACTTTAAAACGTTCAACTCTAGGAAACAGTTGAAATTTTCAAAATAACTTTTTCCTTGATGCCAGAAATCAAAAGGGAAAACAGAGAGTTGGGAGATATAAATGTGTTTTTCTTGCAATTGGATTGATTATACTCTTATTTTATTGCTTTAGTAGGAGTTAGAGTAAACATTGAACCTGATTGCCTTTGAGCATGAAAGGTATAGAGGATATATACATCAGAGAAATATTCCTTAAAGTCACCCCTAACTTTTTATGTATGACATGTTCGAAAATCAAATATTTTTTTCCATTTCCTAAATTTATTGTGAGATTTGGTGGGCTTATTTCAGCAAGGTACTAATTCATTTTTTTTCTTCTTCTTTTCTGTCTAAAAGGTCTCAAGTGATTTTTTGTAAAGAAAAAAAATAATTATCATTATTGGAGCACCAAGGGACAATTTGCAAAAACTCCAGAGTAAATATTGAGAGCCTGCAACATCCTACCAAAAGCATAACTTTAAATTTAATTGCTTTTTGGAGATTGCTTCTACAATTTTACCACTTCATCTAAAAGGAGATAACATGGTCAATGATTCATTCAACTGCATAATATTCTCAAATTCATTTGCGTGAAGAAAAATGTGAGCTTTGTTTGTAAAGGCAGGTATACTTAAAAGTCTTAAAATTAATTATATTTTTTCTATTTAGCTGCATTAACTAATAAATCAAACACAGGCTATCTTTCCTCTGAAATACAGAAGCTTTAGGAGTTAAGGTAAAAGAACAGTAATACTTTGTTGCATTTACCCCAAAAGATTGGGAAAAAATAGTTTAGAAAATTTAAAAAAAGACTACAAGTTTGTCTTTTTAGCCAATAGTTGCTCCACTGCTCCTGATTAAGTTTTCCCTTTTGATAGCTTCAGACAAAATACTTTGTGGTAAAAGAAGAGCAAGATCTGAATTTATTTCAGATTCAAACTTTAGATATACACACACACACGGACATGCTCCAACACACATACACACATGTTTTTGTGTCTGCATAACACATAATGCATGAAATCTAAACCATAGCTACTACTGGGATGTTCCCATTGCCAGGGGTACGCTGGGGGTCAACTTACCAGTGAGATTTATACTATCTGTGAAACTTTGGGCAAGCCCTCCACTTCTCTGAATCTCAGTTTCCTTATATATAAAGTGAAAGGATTTGACTATATGGTCCAAGTTATCTTCCAGAACTGACATTTTTTGATTCTTTTTCAGAAATAAATCACATTATGACAGCCAAGAAAGAAGTCAAGACAGAAGCCAGGAACTCGGTGATCATGGTTAGCAGAAGCTGAGGTAGGCTGGCAGCAGGGTAGGGTTAGGGTTAGGGTTAGGGTTAGGGATTTCAGTAAAGGATTCTGGATCTAGGAAGAGCAATAACTGTACAGAAAAGTCCCTAATCCTGTTGCCCTTTGGATTTCCTTCTGAGTAAGGAAGTGTGCAGGAAACAATAGCAGCAAGGTACTGTATCTGACCCATGATGGGCACAGTCAAATAAAATACTTCACAGGACTGGCTGGCTTCTCTACCCATGTAGTAAATGTGAGCTATCCAGAGTGTTAGAGTGGATTTGGATTCTTTCAAATAAACATTTTATTGTAGAAAAATTTCAGATTTACAGTAAAATTGCAGAGATAGCCCAGAGAAGTCCTATGCATCCCACACCCAATTTCCCGTTAGTAACCTCTTACACTGGTATAGTCCATTTGTGACAATTAATGACTCAATATTGATACACTATTATTAACTAAAGTCCATACTTTATGTAGCTTTCCTTGTCCCAGGTTCCCATCCAGGATACCACATTACATTGGGTTGTCATGTCTGCTCAGGTTTCTCTTGGCTGTGACAATTTCTCAGACTTTCCTTATTTTTGAAGACTTTGACCTTTGAGGAGTACTGGTCAGGTATATTGTAGAATGTGGAGTTTGTCTAATGTTTTTCTAATGGTTAGAGTGGGATTATGGGTTTTTGAGAAGAAGGCCACAGTGTCAAGTTACCATTCTCATCACAGCCTATCAAGGGTACATACTCTCAACATATCATTGTTGTTGTTGACCTTGATCATCTGGCTGAGGTAGTGCTTGTCAGGTTTCTCCACTATAAAGTTACTCTCTTTCCCCCTTTCTTTACTGTGCTCTTTAGAAGGAGGTGATTTTGTGCAGCCCACACTTAGGGAGTGGGGAGTTATGTTCTACCTCCTTAATGGCAGAAAATCTGCATAAATTTATTTGGAATTCTTCTGCACAGATTTGTCTCTTCTCTCCATTCTTCATTCATGCATTCTTTCTTTATTATTTATTTATTTAATCAGTATGTACTCATGAGGTTTACCTCATATTTTGAGTTGTAATCCAGAACTACTTTATTTCATTGCTGAAACTGTTTCACCTTTGCTTTTTCAGTTGGCTCCTGTGTCCCTCCGGTACATCCCCATCATTGTGGGATTTTGTTTTTTGTTTTTTGTTTTAGAATTTCCTAACTTTCTGAAATTTAGATTTTGCCAAGAGTAGTTCACTTAGGATGACAGGATCCTATGCCTAATGTTTTGCATTGTGGCCCTTTATCCTGGTTAACTTTGAAATTATCCAGCAAATCTTTACAGTTAGAATTTCAGATTTAACTTACATATCAGGGAGCAAAATATGACAATTCTTTGCAATTGCCTTAGACCCAGGGCTTTGTTCCTACTACGCATGAAGTGGCCCTATGGCCTTAAAAATGTATCTCTTTCAGCTCTGGGAAAATATTTTGTTTAATTTAGTCAATAAATATTATTCTTTCATGTTCTTTGTTTCCTCTTTATGGAATTCTTATTAGTTCAATGGCTTCCTTGATTAATCCTCTTGAGTTTAAAATATTTTCTTTTATCTTTTTCATTTCTTTATCTTTTTGTTCTGCAATTAAGATGTCCTTATTTGTCTTCCTACCCTTCGTAGGTAGACAGATGATAGATTGATAGGCAGATAGATAGATAAATTGTTCTTTCATGAGGTCAAGTTCTTGTTTCTTTATGAATTAAATTTCCTGAAATCTTTCTAGGGGTACTAATTAGAGCTTTAAAATTTCTCTTTATTACCTGATTTACTTCTGTTTGTACAGAGTCTTTTTAATATGTTTTATTTTTGGGGTGTGTGTGTATTTAACATTAGTTACTCCTTCAAATGACTGGTGATTCTTGATTTCCTGCTCTTATTTTTAAATTTAGCAATAGAAGGAATAACTGAGAGCTCTGTGTAAATGGACAGGGCTTTTGACCTTCAGGCTTAATTTTATACTTTACAAATGGCTTTTATGAGGTAGAACCTATAAATATGAGTGCTAGCACCCCTACTAGCTACTAATTTTTTTCCCAGAAAGTCAGTCCTATTCATTTAGAAAGAATCACCTAAATTCTTCTATGCACATAGAGGAGGATATAATCTGATAAATAGCCCATACTTTGTGTATTTTCAGCCTTTGTTCTCTGTTTAATCAATGCTATTTGCATCTCTGACAGTTTTTCCAGGTAGGGCAGGTCAGTGTCTCCAGCACCATATCCCTGTCTTTGATCTACTGTACAGCTTCTTTATTTCACAAGCACTTGAATTTATCAGCAGGATAAATTCCTAGAAATTGAATTGGTAAGTCCAATTATATATGAGTTTTTAAGTTTAATAGGTAGTGATGAATTTTCCTCCACAGGAGTACATATTTCCAATCTTCACTCCCACTGGCAAAAGATGAGCCTCTCCAACACATTGTGTCATCAAAGTTTTGGAATTTTGCCAGTCTGATCAATGAAAATGGCATTTCAGTGTAATCTAATTTGCATTTATCTTATTATGAATGAGGCTGAACATATTTTTATGTATTTAAGAGCTACTTATATTTCCTTTCTGTTAACAATCTGCTCATCTTTGCCCAGTTTTTATTGCTTTGTTGATCCTTTTATTTATTGAATTGTAGAAACTGTTTATATATAGATACATGATTTTGACAATGTTATAAATTGCACATTTTTAATGATCTGGTTTTCTTGACAAGGTTTATGATATTTTTTCCATGAAAAGTTTTTTTAAAAATTTTACATGGTAAAATATACCTGGTTCCTTATTGGCTTCTGGAATATGCTTTACAGTTAGAAAAACTTTCCCTTCTCCAAAGTTATAAAAGGATTATCCCGTGTCTTATAGAACATTTTATAGTTTCATATTTTTATATTTAAGCCTTTGGTCCATTTAGAATGTATCCTAGAATTTAGTGCAAATTATGAATCTACTATAGACTATATGATTATTTTGCAATATTTGATGTCTTTTCTTTGGGAGATTATACTTCCCTGCCTTCTTGGTGTCAGGTTTGACAGTGTGACCTGCTTTGGCCAGTCAAGTATGAACTGGAAGGTATATGCAGAAGTTTAAATGATGCTGCATATTTTGTTCTCTCTTCCCTCCAGCAAGGCAACTGACAACATGCCAGGCATAGGCTGGGGTTCCAGAGTAGGGTGATGATGACTAGAGCAGAATGCAAAACTGAGCCACACTGGGTGCATAGTGTAAATGGGAAATAAACCTTTGTTAGATTTAATTAAGCCACTAAGATTTGAGTCATTTCTGCTGCAGTATAAATTTTCTTATCTGATGTAATATTTAATGTTCATTTTTTCCAGATACTTGCTGCCATTACATCCCAAATTATTGAAAACTTTGTTGTTCCTCAATTATCATATGCAAAATTTGGATTAATTAAGAGTCCATTTTTGGACAATACTATACTATTTAAACTTCTAAGACTTTATACTATATTTTTATACCTGCTAAAAGTAATCCTTGCTCCATTGCCCTTCTACTTCAGAATTTTCCTCACTATTCTTGTTTATTTTTTTTTCCATATGCACTTTCTTAGTGTTTTACATCTATTACTTAAAATGTCCATTTAAAAATCAATCCTTTGATTCCAGCTATTACAGATAAAATAGTTATTTTTCTCACCTTCTTTCCTTTTGGCCCCTTTAATTTTCTGTTGTCTCATTCCTACATTACCAAGTTATTTAATATCCATATTTGTAATAGTCTTGTTTTCACTTAAATAGGCAGTGCTTTCTTCTGTCCTTTTGTTGTGACTTCTCTCATCACTTCTTGGTTAGCTCAGATCATCCTCTAATAACTTCCTTAAGATGAGCTCATGTGGACAATGTTTCCTGGGTTCCTGCAAGTTCAGACTATTTGCCTGTGGTCCTTATAACTGAAGGCCATTCTGACTGCATTTAAAGTCTTTATCTCATGTCCCTCTTTCTTTGGATATCTTTGTACATTCTGCAAAAATTGCTATAGAAAGATCTAAAATGAGCTTGATTTCTTCCCCATGTCTCATTTGGCTCTGCTGCCTTATTATTTCTTTTTTTACCTTTGAGTTCCAATAGTGTTTTATTGGAAACTGTCTCAGGTTTTGTTTGGGCAAAATATAACCTGGGATTTGGTATACCCTTCAATATAGATTCAAGTCTTCTATTAATTCAGGGGGAAATTTTCATGAGTTATTTATTTAAATACATATTTCAGTTCTATTATTTTTGGTTTTCTTCTTTAGCAACTCCAGTTAGGTATGTTGGACCTCTTTTGCCTGTCTTCTCTATTATTCGTTCTCTTTCTAACTTTTTTTAAAAATCTTGATAAAATTTCAGTCTTACAGAGAAGTTGCAGAATAATTAAAAAAACTTCCATTTTCCCTTTACCCATATTTACCAATTATTTACATTTTGATCCCATTGCTTTATGATTTGTGTTTGGTCTCTATCTCTCATCCATCTCTTTCTCTCTCTCTCTCTCTCTCTCTGTCTCTCTCTCTCTCTCTCTCTCTCATACACACACACACATACACTCACATGTACATATTTTTTAACCAATTTAGAATAAGTTGCAGACATTGTATACCTTTACCCTAAATACATCAGTATATTCCTAAGAACAAGGATACTCTTTTACATAACCACACACAAAAAATTTCAAATTCAGGAAATTTAATCTGAATACATTACTGCTATCTAATTCACAGACCAAATTCAAATTTCATCAATTGTCTCAATAATGTCTACCATGGTTAATCCCCACCCTGGACTGAGTTCCAGGATTTAATACAGGTCACACATTACATCTAGTTATCATGTCTCTTTAGTCCCCATTAATCTGTAAGCATTCCTTACATTTTCTTTTCTTTAATGTCCTTGACCAGTTATTTTGTAGAATATCACTCAGTGTGGGTAATTTGATGTTTCTTCATGATTAGATATAAATTCTATATTTTTGGCATAAATCCCACAAAAGTGAGTTGTGATTATCTCAACGACTCATATCATGTGGCACTTGATCTCCATTTGTCCTAAAAGCTAATTTTGATCTCATGGCTAAGATGGTGTCTGCAAGTTTTCTCAGCTGTAAAGTTTCTTATTTCTTCCCCTCTGTAATTAATGAGTATCATGTGGGAAGGTGCTTTGAAACTATGTAAATATCCAAATTCTCATCAAACTGTTACACACCAGTTTGGTCCCAATCAATTGTTACTACAATGGCTGCCAGATCGTGATTTCCTAATTCCATCATTCCTTCTACTTTTATTAGTTGGCCGTCCGTGGTAGGGAGGAGCTTTTCCTTCTTATTTATTTAATTAGTAGGGATTCATAGATTCTCGTTTTCTTCAATGGATAATAATTGTCTTCTATTATTACTTAATTTGATGCTAAAATTGTCCTAGAATTGACCAGTGGGAATGTCTTTATTAGCTGGCTCATGGGTCTTTGGGGCATGTCATCATTCTTTGAGTACTTTCTTACTTTCTGGCACAAAAATATATTCTGGACATAGGGAATATGGCAGAGTGGTGAGGTCTAGGTTGTAGTTACTCCTCTGAAGCAGCTGACAGAAAGCCAGGAACTGCATGGATCAGACACCGCAGAGAAATTTGAGTTTGGACAAACTCCATACAACACCCACAAACATGTGGAACAGCTGAGATCAGTGAAATCTGTAAGTTCTCGCGGCCAAGGGGCCCACACCCCTTCCTGCCAAGCACAGTCCCAAGGGAGGAGGGGCCGTCTGTGCTGGGAACCAGGAGGGAGAATGAAAGCTGCAACCATAGATAAACTGAGAGCAGATTCCAGAAAATCTGGGAACAGTCAGCTGAGCAGAGAGGAGATAGGGCTAGCAAAAGAGCAAAAAAATAGAAAAAATAAATAAAAACAGAGACTTTTTGGAATCAGGTGAACATAATATGGAGAAGGGCAGGGCTCAAACAGAATCAGACACATATGCAAATCCAGGGAGAGAGAGCCCTTGTCTGAAAAGCCAGCTTCTCTGCTTTCTGGATTGCTCCTTAATCGCCCTCAACTCCTGGGCTTCTAGCATTTCAATAGCCCATTAGATCTGCACAGACTGTACATAGTCCATACTGGGCCCTTCTTTTTTTTTTTTTTTTAACTTTTTTTCTTTTTTTCTAAAACAATTACTCTAAGAAGCCCACTACAGAAAACCTCAAAGACTTGCAATTTGGGCTCAGGCAAGAGCAGACCTAAGATAGCTCTGAGAGACAAAGCAATAAGTCTGGTGGTGGAGAAAGTTCACTAAACACCATAACTTCCCAGCCCTTTTGGGAGCTCAGATCCCAGGGTTTTGAATTTGTTAACTAGCTTCAGTCAGCCACATCCTGGACTGGATGAGGGTCACCTGGAGAACTAAAGGCTCCACGCCTCCTCACACTGGTGGGGGAACTACGGGCTGGCAGGTGCCACCTGCTGGACAGCACAAGAGAGGCACAGAGTCTAAAGGCCTCACAGGAGGGTCTCATTTTCAAGGAAACTCCATACCCTCCTCCTGAGACCTGGGCCTCTCTGGACTAGGAAAACCTGACTGGGGCTGACCATATCTGAGTTGGTCACCACACAAAAAGGCTACATAGATGCAGGGCAAGAAACAGAAAAACAAGAGGTGAAAAACTCTGATCAACTAAACAGAATCTAAGTTAAAGGTCTAGAATAAGCTGAACTGAACACCTAAGGTTAGAGAACAAAGCCAACCAACAAGAAAATCCTAGGTGAAAGAGTGAAAACAAGCTCCAGCATAAACTAATCAAGAAAGCCAGATGCCTAGACAGCTTAAGATAACAAGCCATACTAGGAAACACAAAAATATGGATCAGCCAAAGGAACAAACTGAGATACAGGAGTTGAAGCAATTATTGCTAAATCAATTCAATGAGCTGAAGGAAGAACTAATTGTAGATGTTCAAACAAATCTAAATCAATTCAAAAATCAATTCAATGAACTGAGGGAAGACATAGCAAAAGAGATGAAGGATATAAGAAGGATACTGGATGACCATAAGGAAGAATTCATAAACTTGAAAAAACAATTGACAGAACTTATGGGAATGAAGGACATAATGGAGGAGATGAAAAAGACAATGGAGGGACACAACAGTAGATTTGAAAAGGCAGAAGAAAGTATCAGTGAATTGGAAGGCCAGATATCTGAATTCACACACATGAAAGAAGAGATGGTGAAAAGAATGGAAAAATATGAGCAGGGTCTTACAGAGCTGAGTGACAACATGAAACATGCAAACATACATGTTATGGGTGTCCCAGAGGGAGAAGAGAGGGGGCAAGGGGCATAAAGAATAACAGAAGAAATAATCACTGAAAACTTCCCAACTCTTATGAAACAGAGAAAATTAGAGATTCAAGAAGTACAGCACATGCCAAACAGAATAGACAGACCCCAATAAACGTACTCCAAGACACTTACTGATCAGATTGTCCAATGTCAAAGACAAAGAGAGAATTCTGAAAGCAGCAAGAGAAAAGCAATCCATCACGTACAAGGGAAGCTCGATAAGACTATATACAAACCAGAAACCATGGAGGCAAGAAGACAATGGTATGTTATATTTAACATACTGAAAGAGAAGAACTGCCAACCAAGAATTCTATATCCAGCAAAACTGTCCTTCAAAAATGAGGGAGAGATTAAAATATTTTCAGACAAACAGACACTGAGAGAGTTCATGAATACGAGACCAGTGCTCAGGAAATACTAAAGGGAGTGCTACAGGCTGATAGGAAAAGACAAGAGAAAGAGGTTTGGAGAAGAGTGTAAAAATGAAGATTATCAGGAAGGGTAAAAAGAAAGAGAAGAAAAAACAAGATATGACATATAAAATCCAAAAGACAAAATGATAGAAGAAAGTACTGCCCTTACAGTAATAACACTAAATTTTAATGGATTAACTCCCCAATAAAAAGACACAGACTGGCAGAATGAATTTAAAAACAGGACCCATCTATATGCTGTCTACAAGAAACTCATCTTAGACACAAGGGAAAAAATAGGCTGAAAGTGAAAGGTTGGAAAAAGATATTTCATGCAAACAGCAACCAGAAAAAAGCCGGAGTAGCTATATTAATATCAGACAAAGTAGACTTCAAAAATAAAACAATTAAAAGAGACAAAGAAGGACACTATATATTAATAAAAGGGTCAATTCAGCAAGAAAACGTAACAATCATAAACATTTATGCACAAAGCCAGAGTGCCCCAAAATTCATGAGGCAGACACTGAGAACACTGAAAAGAGAAGTAGATAACTCCACAATAATAGTTGGAGACTTCAATACACCACTGTTATCAATGGATGGAACATCTAGACCGAAGGTCAACAAGGAAACAGAGATGTTGAATTGTATGATAAATGAACTAGACTTGAAGACATTTATAGAACACTACACCCCACAACAGCAGGATACACATTCTTCTTGAGTGCTCATGGAACATTTTCTAGGATAGACCACATGCTGTGTCACAAAGCAAACCTCAACAAATTTTAAAATATTGATATTATAAAAAACACTATCTCAGATCATAACGGATTGAAGTTGGAAAGAAATAACAGGCAGAATATTGAAAAATTCACAAATATATGGAGACTAAACAACACACACTTAGAAAACCAGTGGGTAAAGGAAGAAAATGCAAGAGAAATTAGTAAATACCTTGAGACAAATGACAATGAAAACAAAACATATCAAAATTTATGGGATGCAGCATGGGTGGTGCTGAGAGGTAAATTTATTACCTTAAATGCCTACATTAATAGAGAAGAGAAAGCAAAAATTGAGGAATTAACTGTCCATCTGGAAGAACTAGAGAAAGAACAGCAAATGAACCCCAAAGCAAATAGAAGGAAAGAAATAACAAAGATCAGAGCATAAATAAATGAAACTGAGAAAAAAAAAAAAACAATAGAATCAGCAAAACCAGAAGCTGGTTCTTCAAGAAAATCAACAAAATTGATGGACTCCTAGCCAGGCTAACAAAAAAAAAAAAAGAGAGAGAGAGAGAGAGAGAGCAGATGCAAATAAATGCGATCAGAAATGGGAAAGGAAACATAACTACTGACCCTGCAGAAATAAAGGAGATAATGAGAAGATACTGTGAGCAACTATATGCTAATAAACTGGACAACTTACACGAAATGGATAACTTCCTAGAAAAGCATAAAAAACCAACATTGACCCAAGAAGAAACAGAGGACCTCAACAAACCAATCACAGGCAAAGAGATTGAGTTAGTGATCAAAAAGCTCCCAAAAAAGAAAAGCCCGGGACCAGATGGCTTCACATGTGAATTCTACCAAGCATTCAAGAAAGAATTAATACCAATCCTGCTCAAACTCTTCCAAAAAATTGAAGAGGAGGGAAAACTACCCAACTCATTCTATGATGCCAACATCACCCTAATACCAAAATCAGACAAAGATACTACAAAAAAGGAAAATTATAGACCAAACTCTTTAATGAATATAGATGCAAAATCCTCAACAAAATACTCGCAAATTGAATCCAGCAGCACATTAAAAGAATTATACACCACGACCAAGTGGGGTTTATTCCAGGTATGCAAGGCTGGTTCAGCATAAGAAAATCAATTAATGTAATACACCACATTGATAAATCAAAATTAAGAACCACATGATCATCTTGATCGATGCAGAAAAGGCATTTGACACAATTCAACATCCTTTCTTGATGAAAACACTTCAAAGGATAGGAAAAGAAGGGAATTTTCTCAATACAATAAAGGCAATATATGAAAAACCCACAGCTAACATCACACTCAATGGGGAGAGACTGAAAGCTTTCCCTCTAAGATCTGGAACAAGACAGGGATGCCCACTGTCACCATTGTTACTCAACATTGTGCTGGAAGCAATCAGGCAAGAAAAAGAAATAAAAGTCATCCAAATTGGAGAGGAAGAGGTAAAACTTTCACTGTTTGCAGATGACATGATTCTATATATAGAAAATCCAGAAGAATCTACACCAAAGCTATTAGAGTTAATCAATGAATTCAGAAAAGTGGCAGGCTACAAGATCAACACGCAAAAATCTGTAGTGTTCTTATACACAAGTAATGTGCAACAAGAGGAAGAAATAAAAAAAAATTCCATTTACAATAGCAACCAAAAGAATCAAGTATTTAGGAACAAACTTAATGAAGGCCACAAAAGACTTATACAAAGAAAATACAAGAAACTGCTAAAAGAAATCAAACAGGACCTAAAAAAATGGAAGAACATACCATGTTCATGGATTGGAAGACTAAATATAATTAAGATGTCAACTCTAGCTGCACTGATTTATAGATTCAACGCAATACCAGTTAAAATCCCAACAACTTACTTTGCAGAAATAGAAAAACCAATAACCAAATTTATTTGGAAGGGCAAGGTGCCCCGAATAGCCAAAAATATATTGAGAAAGAGGAACAAAGTGGGAGGTCTCACTACCTGACTTTGAAGCATATTACAAAGCTGCAGTGCTCAAAACAGCATGGTACTGGCATAAGGACAGAGATACTGACCAATGGAATTGAATTGAGTGTTCAGAAATAGACTCTCGCATCTATGGACAATTGATCTTTGATAAGGTAGTTAAGCCAAATCAACTGGGACAGAGCAGCCTCTTCAATAAATGGTGTTTGGAGAACAGGATATCCATATCCAAAAGAATGAAAGAGGACTTCTACCTCACATTTTATACAAAAATTAGCTCTAATTGGATCAAAGACCTAAACATAAGCGCTAAGACCATAAGACTCTTAGAAGAAAACATAGGGCACTATCTTAAAGATCTTGTGATAGGAGGTGGTTTCCTAGACCTTATATCCAAAGCAGGAGCAAACAAAGAACAAATAGACAAATGGGATCTCCTCAAAATCAAACACTTTTGTACATCAAAAGATTTTGCTAGAAAAGTAAAAAGGCAGCCTACACAATGTGAGACAATATTTGGAAATCACATATCAGATAAGGGTTTAATATCCTGAATATATAAAGCAATCCTACAACTCAACAACAGAAAGACAAACAGTCCAATTAAAAAATGGACAAAAGACATGGACAGACACTTTTCTGAAGAGGAAATACAAATGGCTCAAAAACGTATGAAAAAATGCTCAATTTCTCTGGCTATTAGGGAAATGCAAATAAAAACCACAATGAGATACCATCTCACACCTACAAGAATAGCCATTATCCAAAAAACAAAATGACAAGTGCTGGAGAGGATGTGGAGAAAGGGGCACACTTATTCATTGCTGGTGGGAATGTAGAATGGTCCAACCACTCTAGAAGATAGTGTAGAGGTTCCTCAGGAAGCTAAGTATAGATTTGCCTCATGACCCAGCTATTCCATTGCTAAGTATATATTCAAAGGAACTGAAAGCTAAGACACAAACGGACATCTGTAAACCGATGTATATTGCAGCATTATTCACGATTGCCAAGAGATGGAAGCAGCCCAAATGTCCATCAGTGGACGAGTGGATAAACAAACTGTGGTATATACACATGATGGAATATTATGCAGCTGTAAGACAGAACAAAGACATGGATCATGTAATAACATGGATGAACCTTGAGGACATTATGTTGAGTGAAGTTAGCCAGAAACAAAAGAACAAATACTGTGTGGTCTCACTAATATGAAATAACACTAATGAGCAAACTTTGAGGGTTAAAAGCTGATAACACAGGCTACAGGAGATAGAAAGAGGGTAAAGATCAGGCATTTGATGCTGAAGGACTACAGAAATGTTCAGCAGCATTGACTGTATAGATCCAGAAATAGATAGCATAATACTGTATAATGGTAGCACAATATTGTAAGTACACGGAACAAAGATGTCTGCAAGTAAAGCTGAAAGAGGTGGGATAGGGGAATGTACAACACCAGAGGTAAAGATAGATGATGAAGACTGGGACTATATTAACTTAGCAAAAACTGGAGTGGCCAATGACTGTTGCTAAATGTACAAATATAAAAATGTTCTCACATGTGGGAGAACAAATGAATGTCAACCATGCAGAGTGTTGAAAAAGAAGGGATGGTATTTGGGAAAAAACATAATCAAAGCAAACTGGAGTCTATGGTCAACAGTAACATTCCAATATGCTTCCATTAAATGTAACAAAGGCAATATACCAAAGTTAAATGTGTATGAGAGGGGGATATGGGATTCTTGGTAGTGGTATTGTTTTTTGTTGTTACTATTGTATTGTATGACATTTTTATTTTTCTTTTTATTATTTTTCTTATTCACACACACAGAAAAAACACTTTTTCATAATAATCAATATGTTCAAGTGCAGACTGTGGTGATAAATGTACAAGTATGTGATGATGCCATGAACAACTGATTGTACACTGTGGATGGCTGTATGTTATGTGAATATATCTCTATAAGATTGTAAAAAAAATATAAATAGAGGTAAAAGTGCTGGAGAAAACATGGAGAGAGGGATGTACCTATTTATTGTTGATGAGGAGGCAGAATGGTGTAAACTTTCTGGAGGTCACTGTGGTGGCTCCACAAGAAGCTAAGTATGTGGGGCCATAAAGTCCTACAACCTCATTATGGGATATGTATTTTGAAGATCTGAGAGCAGAGACATGAATGGACACTTGCACACTGGTATTCACGGAGGCAGTATTCATGATTTGCAGTGAGTGGAGGTGGCCTAAGGGTGCACTGACTGAGGAACAGAATGGTGAACTGTGGTGTACGCATACAATGGAATACTGAGCAACTAAGAGAAGGAGTGAAGCTGTGAGACACGCAACGAGGTGAATGGATCCTGTAGACAGCATGTTGAGTGAAGTACACCAGAAATCAAGGCAAACACTATAATGCCTCACCAATATGGACTAATTACAATGTGTAAAATCAGAATTGAATCTTAGAGCACAGACTAACAGGGAAATGATTGTTGTAATGGTCCCTAGATTGTAAACTCTTACAGCAGTCAAACCTATTCCTGAATTGTAATGGCTATCTCCAAACTCTGAGATGTTGATCCCTTATCATATAACCTGATTGGTCTCTGGAACACTGGGTATCTGTGTTACACCTGAAACTCAGAGCTAGAACTCGGCAGATATGAATATCCGTATAAATACATACAGCAACTGTTAAGAAATAAAAAAATAAAAAAGCTAAAATAGAGCCCAGACTTCAGTTAGAGATATGAATAAAGCAGATCTGGTTAAAACTAGAGCAAATCAGGCCAAAGGGTAAAGGTTGAAACTGACTGTGTTCAAACTTCAACTTCCATGTGAGACCAAGGGAAGAGATGTTTATTTGGTGTAGGATCTGTATTTTCTAAACAATGTAACTTCTACAGTCAGTTTGTTCAAACACTACAATTACATGGAACTTTGAATAGAAAGTGAGCTAAGGTAGGTCTGTATAGATTAGAATGAAATAGCAACACATCCTAAAGTAATCTGAGTGTAGAATAAAAATATATACTCAGGGCCCCCCTGAGGAGCTGGGGGAGGATTCAGAGGTGTTGGACTTCTTCACCTGGATTGTTGCTGATGTTCTCACAAACACGGGACTGACGGCTTAATGTGCTGAGCCCTCTGTCTTGGGGCTTGCCCCTATGAAGCCCGTTGCTGCAAAGGAGAGGCTAGGCCTGCTTATAACTGTGCCTAAGAGTCTCCCCCTGAGTGCCTCTTTGCTGCTCAGATGTGGCCCTCTCTCTCTAACTAAGCCACCTTGGTGGATGATCTTGCTGCCCTCCCCCCTATGTGGGACCTGACTCCCAGGAGTGTAAATCTCTCTGGCAATGCAGGATATGACTCCCAGGGATGAATCTGGACCCACCATCATGGGATTGAGAACATCTTCTTGACCAAAAGGATGGGATGCAAAATGAAACGAAATAAAGCTTCAGTGGCTGAGAGATTTCAAATGGAGTCGAGAGGTCACTCTGGTGGACATTCTTACCCACTATATAGATAACACTTTTTAGGTTTTAATATATTGGAATAACTAGAAGTAAATACCTAAAACTACCAAACTCCAACCCAATAGCCCTGACTCTTGAAGATGATTGTATAACAATGTAGCTTACAAGGGGTGAGAGTGTGATTATGAAAACCCTGTGGCTTGCACTCCCTTTATCCAGTGTATGGATGGATGAGTAGAAAAATGGGGATAAAACCTAAATGAAAAATAGGGTGGGATGGGGGGGGTGATTTGGGTGTTCTTTTTTATTTTATTTTTTATTCTTATTCTGATTCTTTCTGGCATAAGGAAAATGTTCAAAAATAGATTGGGACGATGAATGCACAACAATATGATGGCACTGTGACCAGTTGATTGTCCACCATGGATGATTATATGGTATGTGAATATATCTCAATAAAACTGAATTTTAAAAAAAAAGATATTCTGTCCCTCATCTTGCCTCAACCCTAGAATCAGCCATTTCTGCAAGGATCCCTGGTTCCGTTTATTAAAGAACAGTCTTTAGAAATACAGATCTGGGTGCTCTTTGCTCCCCAGCCCTCTCAGCAAGCAGAGCTAGGAAATATATGGATTCAGACACACAAACAGGTACAAATGTGCGTGCGCACGCATGTGTGTAAGCATGAGTTTATACAGATACCTCCGGTTCCACTCTATACCAGAGGGTTTATTTTAATCTTCACCTTCTTCATATTTGTAACTTAGCTCTCTGACAGTGAGGAACCTAATTCCCATTATCCTCAAGATATTTACTTATTTGTCAATTCTAAAATACTCAGAAGAAGTTTCAGAATTACTAACCTATACCATTGCTAAAACAAACTTACTAACTGGACTTTAGTGTGTGTATTACTAGTTTTATCTTTAGTCTGAGGGCAGATAGTCAAAATATTATGTTCAAAAGTTATTTTGGCTTTTTCTTTTCTGTCTCCCCTCTAATATTTTTAACTCATTTTTCATTTTCTCTTGGGTTTTCTTCTTTCTATTCTCCATGTTGCCAAATTTATTTTCTTTAGTGTTTGGATATATTACGTCCCCCCAAAAGTCATATTCTTTAATGGAATCTTGTGGCAGCAGACATTAATCTTTCTGATTAGGGTGTGAGCCTCTTGATTGACTGTTTCCATGGAGATTTGACCCTGTCCATTCAGGGTCGATTAGTTTTCTAGAGTGCTTTAAAGGGAGCTCACACACAGAAAAGCAGAGAGAGACTTCTGGAAAGATGCTTACTGATGCATGGAGATGCTTGGAGATGCAGACAGAAAGACATTTGGCGATGCTAAATTAAGAGATAAAGCCCAGAGTTTGCCCTGGAGAAGCTAAGAGAGGACCCCCAGATACTTAGAGAGAAATGCCCTGGGAGAAAGAAGCAAGGCTGTACAGGAGCTGAGAGAGAGGAGTCCAAATACAGTTTGGAGAAAGCCATTTTGAAACACAAACCAGGAGCAAAGGACCAGCAGACGCCAGCCACGTGCCTTCCCGGCTGACAGGGGTGTTCCAGACACCACTGGCCATTCTTCAGTGAAGGTATCCTCTTGTTGATGCCTTAGTTTGGACACTTTTATGGCCTTAGAACTGTACATTCGTACCCGAATAAATCCCCTTTATAAAAGCCAGTCCGTTTCTTGTATTTTGTATAACAGCAGCATTAGCAAACCGGAATAGGCTCCATCAACTTTCATCCTTGTTTTGGTGATGGTTTTATTGTTTCATCTTAATTGTATCCTGAGTTCTGTCAACCTGTGTTTAATATCCTCCTGCTGTCTTACTATCTCTTTACTAAGTTCTTGCATTTCTGCTTCATTGTATTTCCTTTTTAATGGTATTTCTTTTGAATAAATAGGATTTTTTCCCCAATTTTCATCTCCCCTGGCAACAAATTTCTTGTGAATTCTGTTGACCAACTTTGCTGCTCTTTCCCACCCTTTCTTTCACAGCACCTTGGCATAGATGTTGTTTGTAAAAAGTCTAATTCTTTTTCTGTTACACTGATTGTACGACTGGGAATTTTAGACCCAGCTATCTGCCAGACATTCCTGTAGAAAGGGTGAAGCGAGGATAAGGTTCAAGTTTTGCTGGTTTCCACAAAGCAAATGCACTCATTTCCTCAGCTTCCATACGCAACGGCTTCCTGCAAAATTGTTTTTTCTGTGCAGTTCTACACATGGCCTCACTTCCTCTGCTTTTCTTTACCTTACTTGGTCAACTCATTTTATACTCTCTTTTTTTCACAAAGGATATGTCACTTTTTCCCTCACAGTGGGATCCACACTTTCTCAAAATTTACTTTTGTTAGCACTTTGGGAGATCTGCTGCCACTGGGTTCTACTGTTGAGAGCTTTCACCAAAAGTTATTACCTCTACTGGTTTCATCTCATAAAGAATATATTTTCTTAAGACTCTGATCTCTAAATTTTAAAGCTGTCTACTGTGAGGAGCTAGTTGCTTTCCCAAGGAACTAAACTGAAGTGCCTTCAATGGATGTCTCACTAAGGCAGTGTCAAGTGTATTCTTTATGGATATAAGAATTCCAAATGTCCTTAGGCTGGGTTACTCAAGAGGGCCAAGGCTGAGAATTAGGCTTAATATCAGGAAATGCAATATCAAGGATCAGGAGAGAAAAGGAGAAGGAAGCAGGAAATGGGGAAAAGGCAATGCGAGGGTGCATTACCAAGCTGGCCATCACTTCACGGCAATCCTGCCTCAATGTTCATTTTCCCAATATAGTCTTTTAGAGGCCCTTTAAGGAACCACCTCTTTTATAGTCTGGTTGGAGACGGGAGGAAAAAAATCCACTGGCCCCCATATCCCATTCATCAAAGGTCTGCTCCACAGGATGTTAATTCTGTCACACTTCCAAGTTACACATGCGTAAGCACCAGGCTGAGACCAGAAGCCTCACAGCTGGGTCAACAAGGATGCCCTGATAATGGTTGCAGGTGGCAAGCAGAAATCACTCTCAGATTGTGGCCACAGGAAGTTTGCTGTTCCGACTTGACTTGGCCATCCGTTCTTGTTAACTAGACATAGTCCCAGTTTATATCTGTCATTGCAATGTGGTTACTTAAAGCACTTCCTTTTACCCTAAAAACTATTTTGCATTAGGCAATAAATGATATGGTTTTCCAGGAAGTTACCGTGTGGAGTTCATCACATGGTCAGTGACTGGGGACCATGGAGTCTGAGGGGCTATAGGGCAACGTGCATCTGATACAAAAGTCTGGAACATTTTTCTGGCTATCTCCTACCCTCAAGGATTCTATCCAGTCATTCACTCACCCTCAATCTGAGAATGAGAAGGGCTTTTTCCTTTGTTTAGAAATGCTAATCCTGGTGTTTGGGGAGCCTGATTTTCTGCACCATTTATCTGTGGATATCTTCAGATAGTCATATAAATAAAATAAGCAAAATGCATGGGGAGCTGACCTGATACCTCAAAATAAGGTGATGAGGTGCTTATGCAGATGAGATACCCAATGAGCCTTGGAAAAATAAATGTCTCTGTGAATACAGTGTGTGTGTATTTGTGTGTGTATGAAAGAGAGAGTGAGATATGATGGTATTTTCACTAAAAAATGATTGACTTTCAATATCATTTTAATGCTGATATGCACTGATTGAGTTTAATTAACTGGCCTGTAATGTATTATTTAAAAGTGACTCTGATCCTAACTGCTTCAAGAAAATGCATGTATTTTGGAAATTGCTATAGAATGCTAAATTCAGCCCAAACTATAAAGAGCATTACCAAGCAAAATTTATCTTCATAAATTATCTGTAAATATTTTCACACAACCTAGATATAGTGTCCAATGCGCTGCTCTGCTCATTGTGATTTTGACTTCACAGGTAGAAATGTAATTGGATATGTTGAAAACACCAATAAAAATCCAGAGGCAAAAGTAATCAATTTTAATTATGAAATGTACAGAGCATATTGTGTGAGTTGTGGTAAGCAAGCATCAGAAATGTAGATCATGAGTTGGACTGAAAAGCAAATTACAAAGCAAAGGGCAATATTTTTTAAAAGATGTTCTCTCCCACAGATTTTATTTTTGCATTTAAAACCACAAAAGTAATTTCCTGAAAGATCTGGTCAGAACAACAGCAAGGGATACCTTAGTTGTAACTGCCCAAAGGCTTCTTTGCATTTATTATTTGCTATAGCACAAAATCGGGAATTGGTATAGGTGGGCCATGGAATCCTATTAATCAACACAGGCAACAGATCAAAAAATTGAGTTATAAGATCTTGGCCTGCCACAATCAAGGTGGCAGAATAAGATGCTTCAGGGCTCCATCCCCCCAAGAAGCTTTGAACAAGCAGAAAAAATTGGCACAAGCATCTTTCTCAGTGCTCCAGGAAACAAAGAACTGCAGTAACAGGGAAGGTGCCAAATCATGATTAAGGTGACTAAAAAGCAGTAGGATCTCATGGCTCCCTGGCTGGTCCTTCATTCAGCCTCAGTGGCTTGGCATGGAGCCAGCTCACACTCCCAGTGCAGATCCCTGATCCCAGTTCTGGAGGAAACAGAGTAACCTTCATGCACACACTGGGATATGTCTGGCCCAGTCTGTCTAGTGGTGGCCCGAGGGAAGACTGCCCAAGAAATTGCCCTGGCAGTCCATCAGACTCTCTTATGGAAGGCTTAGGAGAGTAGTCAAGTGGCTGCCTGGGGCAAGGTATTTCTAACTGTAGGATATACAGTGCAGTGTCCTGAGACCATGAGAAAACTGTTTCCTAGGGAAGAGGGGACATTTGTGTCTGCGTAAATGGGGGAATTTTCAGGGCCACATGTGCATTTCTAAGACAAGATGCCTGCACAGAAATGATCAGGGCAGCCCCTACACCTTCAAGCTATTTCTTAAGTGCCTATGGATAAACTAGGAAGGGGAGCACTCACACAGTAAATCTGCAAAGATGCAGAAACATATTTTCTTTTTTTCTCCTCCCCTTCCTCCTCCTCCTCCTCCTCCTTCTTCTTCCTCTGGTATTCAAGGAAAAGCTCTGACATAAGACTATCTGGATACAAGCTTAAGGAACAGATACCTCAGAGGCTAAATTTCTACAATAACATAGTAAAATATCAAAATGTCAAGGTTTCAACAAAAGATTACAAAAAAAAAAAAAAAAAAAAACAGCCTGGGAAAAGAAGAAAATTAAAGCATTGTAAACCAGTAATGAGGAGAACCAGACCTGGGACATACCAGACAAAGACTTTTTAAAAAATGGTCCTAAATGTGCTCAAATATATAAAGGAAAATATGGACAAGTAACTAAAGGAAATCAGGAAAACAATAGAAGAACACAAAAGACTATTAATAGAGAGCTGGAAATTATGCAAAGGAAGCAAGCAAAGCTGAAGACCACAGTAAGAGAAATTTAAAATTCCCTAGAGAGGTTCAACAGCAGACTGGAGCTGGTAGAAGAAAGAATCAGTGAACTTGAAGATAAGACAATTGAAATCATCCAGTCTGAGGAGCAGAAAGAAGAAAGAATGAAGAAAAGTAAACAGAGCCTGAGGAAACCATGGGGCACTACCAAGCATACCAATATATGCATTATGAGAGACCCAGAAGGAAAAGAAAGAGGAAGAGAGAGTATTCAAAGAAATAATTTCTGAAAACTTACCAAATTTAATGTAAGACATAAACATACACATCCAAGATGCTCAATGAACTCCAAACAGAGTAAACCTAAACAAATCCACATCATGTCATATTATAATCAAACTGTCAAATGCCAAAGATAAAGAATTCTGAGAGCAGCAGGAAAGAAGCAAGGTGTCACATACAAGAGAGCCTCAATAAGATTAAGTTTCAATTGCACATTGGAAACCATGGAGACAAGAAGGCAGTGGGGAAGGCATATTTAAAGTGCTGAAAGTTACAAAACTGCCAGCCAAGAACTCTGTATCTGGCAAAACTGTCTTTCAGAAATGAGGGAGAGATTAAGACATTCCCAGATAAACAAAAGCTGAGGGAGTTCATCACTACTAGACTGGCCCTACAAGAGATGGTAATGAGAGTTCTGAAGGTTGAAAGGAAAGGACAGTATACAATAAATCAAAGCCACGTGAAGCCATAAAGATCTCCAGTGAGAGTAATGACACGGGTAAATATAAATGCTAGTACTATTGCCTTTTGGTTTGTAACTCCAGTTTTACTTCCTACAGGATCTAAAAGGTAAATGCATAAAATGTAATGATAAATTAGTGGTTTCAGACTCAATGTATAGATATATCATTTGTGACATGACCTACATAAAAGTGAGGGGACAGAAGGGTACAGGAACATAGTTTGTGTATCCTATTGGACTTAAGTTGGTATCAAAATAATGAGATTGCTATAGAATGAGGATGCATGGTAGCTACAGAGAAAATATTGGAGAATATACAAGCTCATAGAGACAGAAATTAGACTAAAGGTTATTAGGGACAGGGTGGGGGTGGGGGACTAGGGGGATGGGGACTTAATGAATAATGGATATAGGGTTTCTGTTTGGGGAGATGGGAAAGATTTAGTAATGGAAAGTTGTGAGGGTACCGCAATATTGTGAATTAATCCCACTGTATGACATGTTTGCAAGTGGTTGAGAAGGAACATTTACATTGTATATATATTCCCTTAATAAAAAAAAAGAAAAAAGAAAAAATGAGCAACAAAAGAGACAATGACAATTAGCAGCAATAATGTGATCCTTGATAGGATCTAACAAAGGTGGAGAGAAGGCCCAGCAGGATATTATTGGGACATAGGAAAAAAATTGGATTATAGATTGTAGGCTTTATTTCAGTGTTAAATTTCTTGAACTTCTATAACTTAAGGTTGTTCTTAGGAAATGTACATGACAGTATTAACTGTTCAAGGAGCATGAAGTATACAACCTACACTCAAGTTTTCAGAAAACAGATTGATAGATAGACAAAAAAGACAGATAGAGTGAAAGATGAATTGACAGATTGATGGCAAAAGTGGCAAAATATTAAATTAGTGAATCTGGGTTTATGGGGGGGGCAGTGTTGGAATTCTCTGTATAGGGTTTGTCTTATTTTTGTAACTGTCCTTTAAGTTTGAAAGTATTCCAAAATAAAAAGTTTAAAATTAAAAAAAAAGACATATGGTGATAGAGTGGGTTCATACGAGTTTGCAGGAGCTGATTATAAAATAGTCAGTAACTTTGCAATCCTGTTGTTTAGAACCACCACTTTTTTTTTTTTCGGAGTTAACACAGGAGTTTAATAGGACTTACGGATAGATGGGATGGTTCCAAAGTGGTGGCCGGCTGGGGAAGATGAAGTTAGCGCTCTGCAAAGAGCAGGGGGTGCCAAGGGGTGGTTTATAAGGGTTAGACAAAGACATTCCGTAGGGTGTGAGAACAAAGTTTCAGCAGGGTCTTGTGATGGGTGAGGAGATTGCTGTCAACAGTGATCAGGGGAGGAGAGTTTTAATGCTTTGTTTATGTTACCATTTGTACATTCTTAAAACAGCCACTATTAACAATTAAATTACATAAACGTAGAATTAAATAAATTATATTAAAAACAACAAATTAAAATATGAGTTTAGAAGGAAATGATTACAGATAAAATGTTAGAAATAAAACTGAGAAAAGTCTCTTATCATTATTCTAAATATGCACCATTTCTTTGATTCTCTCTCACCATCAAATAAAAGCTTCATCATTAATAACAGCAGGCTTTTGGAGAAAAACTATGCATATTTTTGTTTCCTGTGGGTTTTTATTTTGACTAGCCAACAATAACATACATGCTATTCTATTGTTGAATTCTTATGCTAATTCATCATTCTTTTCTTCTGTTATTACAAAAGACCTCTATTTTTCGATTATTTTTAGATTTGTAAGATTATTCTAAAATATTTTTGGCCATTAATCGCCATACGCAAGTTTATGGCAGCACACTGTCTTTCAAAATCCATTCTTGTGCTCTTGATATATTTAGCAGCTTTAGGATCAACAGCTTAATTTTTGAGCATATCAGATAATTTTCAGGTTTGTGTGAATTTTCTGTGATTAAGTACATATTTAATCTTATTCCAGTCATGTTTTGTTGAAACTTAAGCAGTTCCTCTTGAAAGTCAGGCAGACATTTTGACAGATAGATATTCAATGCCTGAATAACAGAACTGAATTAATTATACCAACCACTCCAAGCTCCCATCATGAAAGTTTGGGCAATTTCTACTACTTTTGGCTATATTGCCTGAAATGTGACAGGTCATTTTTTTTGCTTTTGTTTTGTTTTAGCATGCAAAATAATTGTATTTTTAAAACTGTGGTTAAAAAGTTAAACTTTTATTATATTTTAAGCAATGAATTACAGATCCCAAACTGAGTTAAATTTAAAATGTTGTGTTACTTCTATTGCAAATAGTTCACTAGGTATATTGAGAAGATGTACAATGCTTTGTACATATGGCCAAACCCATGAGCAATAATAATCAATATTGGTTGTGTAATCATTTACAGACAATTTCCACTTGCAGTTATGACAAAGCGTCTTGTAGCAGACCAATGCTCCCACTGAGACCACCCAGAAAATCTAGAAAGAAATAATTTTAAAATCCACTTGAAGAACTGGAGAGTGACTGAGACAGACCTAATTTGAGTAGCCAGATTTTGGAAGTTTACCAAGGGGAATTCACCTATCTACAGGCTGCTTCTCTCCTTGGAATATGTTTGGATTCATGGCTCACAGCAAGAGTCTGAGTAGCTTGGCAGTGGGTGACTGTTCAAGGGCAGAGAAGCCAGTAGAACTCTAGGCAGCACCACAGGACTCAAGAGATGAAAAATGGGATCTGGGTTTGCCAACAGAGCCATGCTGGGTTTCAACGAACCAACTTTTGCTTTGTTAACTGTTTTATCGCTTGTCTGTTTCCTATTTCATTGTTTCTGCTGTTATCCTCTTTCTCTTATAGATAGTAGAGACTTGGGTCTGGCTTTTGTACCCAGTCTGAAAATATCTGCCTTTTAATTAGAGTGCTTATATCATTTACATCTCAAGTAAGTATCAATATGGTTAAGTCAGCCATTTTGTTATTTCTTTTCTATAATATTTCATCTGTTTCTGTGTTACTCCTTGTCTTTTTTCATGCCTTCTTCTAACTCATATGCAATCAAGGAAACTATGAAATAAATAAGTGCTCAAAGGGCATTAGAACAATCCTGAAGCTATAAGACATTTTCCCAGGGACATTATTTTTCTGAAGAGAACAGGTATATCCTCAGAAAGGAGAGTGCAGAGTGGCTGGGGAATTCCTATGTGGAGCCATTATGCCCTATTTGTAGACCTCTGTGCAGAGTCAAATTTAAAACACCCTTGCCGTAGTCATTCGTGCTGATTGGAAATACTCTGACTCTTCCTCTGGGCACATTGCAGGATTGTACCTGCTTCCCTCTTTGAGATTATGTGTGGACATGTTTCTTCCTTTGGCCATTAAATGTGAGTGGAAATGATAAGAATCACTTTGAGACAGAAGCTTTAAGAGTGAGCGTGGGAATCACCACATTCTCTTCACACTACCTCAGTGATCACATATATAAGCTGTGTAAAGTTGGAGCCTGTCAATCTGAATACCTGTGTGACTGTAACAAATCTCTGACTACATTAGGAATGTCATCTAATCAAGAAATAAACTTTGTCATGGTAAGCCACTGAAATTGAGGGTTGTTTATTACTATCTTATCTCATCTGACGTACTCTCTTAAACTATTTAGGTGAGATAGTAGTCACAGATTTTATGGCTGCACACACAATTTGTGAGTTTTTTCTTAGCTATGGTTATGTCATATTTTATTAATATTCATGTCTTTGTACTTCTATCTCCAATCTTATTTAACATAAAATTTAATTTTTTAACTTCAGAAGTTATCATATAATATGTTGAATCACATGCTTTTGGTATTCATTAGTTGTTTTTTGGAAGTCCTCTTTTATAATGACGCCTTTCATTCTCAGTATTCAACCAAAAGTTTTCCATTCTTGAAATAATTTGAACTCTTTTAAGAGAGAATTCACAGAATTTAATATTTATGTTCCCTAAATAACATTTTACATTTCCTCAAACACAAGAAACTTACTAGAAACATATTCAGTGGATAAAAACAGTAAATATGAGGTTTGTTAAGGTATAGAGCTGGAGTCCATCTTATCTAATACTTTTACTTATAATACTTTTATAAACGATCTATCAATTACGGAGTGAAATCCCTTAGCCTTCATCAGCCACTAAGATCTGCTAAGTAGAGAGAGAAGCTCCAAATCAATGGAAATAACTTGTATAGAGTTATAAATTTTAAATTTACACACATTTTTCATGAATCCAACATATAATTATTGAACACTGCTCTCTGACAGACATTGCTTCAGGTATTGGGGGTATAGTGGCAAACCAGACAGACGATGTTCTTGATTTCATCAACTTGCATGTTTAAGAAGCAGATAATAACTATATTTTATAGTATAAAATATATAATGTAAAATCCCAAAGATCCAAGGAAATTATACAGCCTCAAAAGCAGGAGTTTGTGGATTTTCATTCTACACTTAACGTGCCTAAAATATAAAACAAAGTTACTAGAGCTAATAAATTCAACAGTGCCGGGGTACAAGAACAACACGTGTTTCTACACAATAGTAAAGAGCAATCTGAGAAGGAAATCAAGGAAAAATATCCGTTTACGATAGCAACTAAGAGAATCAAATATCTAGGAATAAATTTAACCAAGGATGTAAAGGACTCATACACAGAGAACTACAAAACATTACTAATCAAAGAAGACCTAAATAAATGGAAGGACATTCCATGTTCATCAATTGGAAGACTAAATATCATTAAGATGTCAATTCTACCCAAAATGACTTACAGATTCAATGCAGTCCCAATCAAAATTCCAACAGCCTACTTGGCAGAAAAGGAAAAGCAAATTATCAAATTTATTTAGATGTGTAAGGGTCCCCGAATAGCCAAAAGCATTCTGCAAAAGAAGAAGGAAGTTGGAGAACTCATACTTCCTGACTTTAAAATATATTACAAAGCTACAGTAGTCAAAACAGCTTGTACTGGCACAAGGACAGATACATTGACAAATGGAATTGAGAGTTAAGAAATAGACCTTCACATCTATAGCCAATTGATTTTTTTTATAAGACTGCCAAGTCCACTCAATTGGAAAAGAATAGTCTCTTCAACAAATGGTGCTGGGAGACCTGGATTTCCATATGCAAAAGAATGAAAGAGGATCCCTATCTCACAACTTATACAAAAATTAACTCGGAGTGGATCAAAGACCTAAATATAACAACCAAGACTATAAAACTCCTAGAAGTAAATGTAGGGAAGCATATTCAGGATCTTGTGTTAGGCGATGGTTTCTTACACTTCACACCCAAAGCACAAGCAATGAAAGAAAAAATTGGCAAATGGGGCCTCTTAAAATGTGAAAACATTTGTGCCTCAAAGGATTTTCTCATGAAAGTTAAAAGACAACCTACTCAAGGGGAGAAAATATTGGAAACCACATATCCAATAAGTGTTTAACATACAGAATATATAAAGAAATCCTACAACTCAACAATAAAAAAACAAACAACCCAATTAAAAATGGGCAAAAGACTTGAATACACATTTCTCCAAAGAGGATATACAAATTGCTAAAAAGCACTAGGAAATGCAAATCAAAACCATAATGAGGTATCATTTCATACCCACTAGAATGGCTACTATTAAAAAAAAAAACAAAACAGAAAACCACAAGTTTTGCAGAGGATGTGGAGAAATTGGAACACTCATTCATTGCTGTTGGGAATGTAAAATGGTGCCACAGCTGTGGAAGACGGTTGTCAATTCCTAAGAAAGCTAAGTATAGAATTACCGTATGGCCCAGGAATCCCAGTACTAGGTATACACCCAGAAGAATTTAAAGTAGGGACTTGAACAGATATTTGTGCACCGATGTTCATAGTGGCATTGTTTACAATTGCCAAAAGATGAAAGCAACCTAAGTGTCCACAAGTCAATCAATAGATTAAAAAAATGTGGTATATGTGTGTGTGTGTGTGTGTGTGTGTGTGTGTGTGTGTGTATACATATATACACACACAATGGAATAATATTCAGCTGTATAAAGGAATGAAGTCCTGATGCATGCAATAACATGAATGAAGCTTGAAGACATTATGCTGAGTGAAATAAACCAGACACAAAGAGACAAATATTGTATGATCTCACTGACATAAACTAATCATAATAAGCAAATTCACAGAGTTAGCTTCTAGATTATAGTTTACCAGCGGATAGGTTGGGTTTGGAGAATAGGGAGTTGATGCTTAATTTGGACAGAATTTCTGTCTGGGTTGATTGAAAGCTTGCAAATGGATGGTGGTGATGGTAGCACAATACTGTAAGTATAATTAACAGCATCAAATTGTATAGGTGAATGTGGTTAAAAGGGGAAACTGTAGGTCATGTATGTTACTAGAGTAAAAATTATAAGATATAACACAGTGAACCCTATTATAGGCAATGGACTACAGTTAATAGTACAAGTATAAGAATGTTCTTTCATGAATTATAGCAAATGTATGATACTAATACAAGGTGGTAATAATAGGGTGGTATATGGGAAAAACACACCTAAAGTAAAGTATGGATGATCAACTATTTTAATAATCTTTCAATTGCAACAATTGTAATCTACTGTTTAAAAAAAGTAAAATTATAAAAAAAAAAAGTGGTATCATCAATGTCAGCAAATGTTCCACACCAATGCAAGCAAGGTGTTGGTGGTGGGGCAGTGTATGGGAATCTTTTATTTTATGTATGATTGTTCTGTAAGCCCACAACTTCTCTATTAAAAAAAAAAAAAAGGAAATTACTTGTAAAGTTGTTATGTTTCTACCAAGAATATCAGGCTCTTGAAAAAAATTGATCAAGAGACCAATAGTAGTAAAACCGCAATGTGATGCAAAAACCAAGATATCTGATGGTCAACTCCCATCCAAATCCTGCCTTTTTCATGAAGCTGTTCCAGATCTCTTAGGCTCACCCAGTGCTTGGGCCATCTTGTTGTTGCATATGATGCATAACTTGAATAAATACTGCCCCAGGGTATTTCCTCAGCTAATGTCACCTCCCTTAACCAAAAAATTTCCTAACAGTAGATAGCATAGAATGTGCATTTTCTGAAAAACATGATTTGGCCAACCTTTAAAACTGACCTCAGAAAGAACCACATATCCTTGTGATATGTCTATGATTTCCTATACCACAGCTCTTCCCGTAGTGTATTGTGGTTACTTGTTTTCCTGTCTGTGTCCACCACTCAACAGAAAGCCTTCAGGGCAATAACTGGGTTTTTTTCATTTTTAAATCCCCTGTGCCAGCACAGAAGCTGGTTCATAATAGGGCCTTGATGTTGAATGTTTTGGTGACTGTCAACTCATACCTGAGAAAGAATATATATTGAATCAGCTATGATCTGACCTATGTAGCAATTTCCTGCATTTGATATACCAGGAGTCAGCAAATGTTTTTAAGGGTCACACAGTATATTTTAAGCTTGCAGAACATAGGGTCTCTGTGGCAACTACTCAACTTTACCCTTGTAGAGCCAAAGAAGCTCTAGGCAATATGTAAACTAAAGGGTTTGACTAGGTTAATACAGCTTTCTTCACCAAAAGAGACAGAGAGAGCTAGATTTGGCCCAAGGGCCACAATATGTCTACTTCTGGCATAGAATATCAAGACTTTAAAGAGAGGCAGGAATTAGAAGCACTCAACAAATGCCAACAGTACTCATAACAGCCAAAGGCTGGACCTCCAGACCATTATCCCATCATGCAAATGAGCCGTTTACACAGCAAACATGATGTGGTTTGCTGCCTATATTCATAATGTACATTATTTCATTCCATGCTCATAAGACCACTACAAGGTAGGCATCATCATTTCTAGTTTACAGATAAAGAAACAGAGGTGGAAGGAATTAAAATGTCTTATTTGAGGATGCAAGATGTGTGAGTGGAAAAGTCGAGTATCAGTCCAGGTTTGTGCAAATGCATAGGCTACACTCTTCCAAATTCTGAAGACCCCACCCCAGGAGAGGGGAGAAGATGGTGTTGCAGGATGCATGTATCTTATAACAAGGACCTAAATGGATCAAATAACATAGCCCCTATTCAAAATATGATGTTTGGCTTTCTTTTAGTGCTTGAGAGCTGTCATGCAAAGATTAGAAGGTAATCCTATGTGATGGGATTAAGCAGCTTGGATGAACAACTCCACTGAAAATGATTTATTATTCAAGCAAAATGCAACAAATTGCCCATATTTAAAGTAAAAAGTCTCCATGTTAAAACAGTTCTAGTAATTTTATAAGTGGAAAACATGGTTTTTCTATAATATATCAGACTATTTTATTTATATACATTTTAAAGGTGTTTAAAAGTCTGATTTTCAAGTTCTCACTAACAAGAGTTTGAACTTTTAAATGGAACTTGAATATATAGCATTCGTGCAACTTGCTAAGTACTTGATTTCTGGCAGATTTTCTTATCTCTTCTTCCCTATTTACAGCCTTCCTCCATGCAGTTTCCACAGAAAAAGAAGCATGGACTTCAAGCATAGCTATGTATTTTGGGCACACACACAAGAAAACCATAAAAACAGACCTGTTCTAATCAGCTCAAAACGTACACAGAAAAGACTGTCAAAGTTGGTTTGTTCTCCCCTAGTTTTTCACCCGAACTCATTAGCCATCGCCTCTCCAAGGATGCAAACTTCCTAGAGGCAGCCCAGGACCAATGGCTAGATTCCCAGGTGTACCAGCAGCTATTTGCACCAGAATTTTTCTTTTTGAGATGCTACAAAAAATGTCTTTGTTTGTTTCCTGGGTCTTCAACACACACAAACACAGCATACCACACACACATACCCAAAATCAATAGCTGAAACAATTTCTTTGTTGGAGTTCAAAGTCTTCCAAGCTCTCATCCTCCAGTTTAGCACATCTTTTCATTGATCTGCACCTTCCCTCATCCCCAGGAAAAAGGGTCTGTCCTGTACTATTCGTATCTCAAAATTTTCCTGTTCTTCAGAGGCTATTATCAGTCTCCTTGCCCTGTTAACCTTCCCCTGATCAAGTCCCTGAGGGCTTCAACTCTTACCTACAATGATTTTCCTTCTCTTCTGCAAGGATTTTAAAAAGTCAAAATCTCTTTTTTTAACTGCAATTTAACATTCAGGTTATTTTGAAACCTCCATAAAGACTGCACAAGCAAAAGTTCTTATAACACTCTCACCCACATGGCCCATATGTTGCATTTTGGATATGCGAGATGTTTAAATATAAGCTTTAATACATGCAGCAAGGCTAAATGCAGTAAGGAATTGTGATATTTGCATTTACTGTTTAAGCATGATTTTACCTTCTTATACCAAATGAAGACAGAGAAAGCATGAGATAAAAAAATTGTCTATTTGGTTTTTAGCAATCCTATGGATATATATTCTAGGTTTCTCTTGACCTTACTACTTCATTTTCTGGTTATTTTTTCCTTTAGCTTTTGACTCATCACTTATTTCTCCTCCTTCTTTCATAACCTCCACAGTATACAGAGAGGAAGTGGGGAAAGATTATTACAGAAAAATGATTCTCAGGTATGTCTAGAGATGACATTAGGACGCAGGAAAACAGACATGTCTTGGACTCTGTGCTGCCCATGATATAAGCCGTCACCAGGACGAATGTTGGGGTTTGATTTGTAATTGAAGAATACTGATGTGATCGTATAGTGAAAAGAAAAGGTAAAGAGGAATATATCTTTATTTCTTACTTGATTTCAAGTATATCCCCAAATAGCTTTCAGCACCGACAAAAGAGCAACCCTCAGGAGCTCTTCTTGTCAAATAATGCCAAACATCTGGATGAAGACTGAAAAAGAAGAGTCGGTCAAATCACCTATCACTGAATAGTCATGAAATGAAACATTTAGGCTTTCAGCAACATCAAACACAACCTGTGGATGAATGTACCTCTCTTAGAAGCTAATTCTGTGGAGGCTGCCTTGTGTTTCTTACATAGAAAAAAATCAGAGTGTTTTAAGTCAGAGAATGATACAAATTTAGAGAGAAGTGGGAGAGCATTTGAGATTGATGTTCTAGAGGCTGGCTGTGTCCTCTGGCAGAAGAGAAGACAGGAAGCGGAGTGCCTTTTCTTGAGGGTAGATCATAAGAAATGGAATGTCCTGCAGCACCAAAACGAGGCTAGCAGCTAACATTTATCGAGGGCTCCTGCCACGCCAGGCAAAGTGCCAAGTACGTTGCATTTATTTCCTCATTTAAGCTTTGCAACCACCCTGGGATGTAGTTTATGCTGGTACCAGTCCTACTACTTATGTTGCTAACAATAGCAGCTCTGACTCAATGAATGATTACTATATACCAAGAACTGTTCTAAGCACTTCACGTTTTAATTCATTTAGGCCTTACAACAACTTATTTTATTAGCCCCATTTAATAGATGAGGAGGTTAAGCCCAGGAACTTAACCTACCTGAATTAACTCATCTAGGGAAGTCACAATCTGTGTGAAGCAAGTATTCCTGAAGGGTGCAACTACAGGCAATGCATGTTTCACATGGTCTTGAACATCTGCGACAGTCTCAGTCCAAAGTGTTCTGTCTAGAGGTCCCCCTTAATTCATTCCATAAATGATTATTAATTATAGCGATCATTTATTGAAGCTAACTGTGCAAGACAGACACTATGCTAAGTGCTTTACGTGTACTACGTCTCTATATTTCATTATTTTTTCCACTTAGAAAAATGAAATCCAGAGAGCTTAAATTAACTTGCCCAAAGTCACACGGCTAATAAGTAGGGGAGACTGGAGTCATACTGTGTGATTTAAGTTGTGCATTAAGTATTGCAACAAGCACTATGTAAGTGCTCGTTTTTGAGCACTTACCAGGGCAGGGTCAGGGTTAGGTTTTGAGGGTGCTGAGATGAAAAGTCAAGCACCTTGCCAGAGAGGAGCTAAGCGCCCACTGAGGAAGCCATACATTAGTCAACAGTTAAAATACATTAAAATGGCTGCTTTAATAAAAGGAAGCGGAGCATCAGGAAAGCACTTTATATGGGAAACACCACACGATCTGGCATGTGAGGAATATATTGGAAATTAACTGGCAGAGAGAGAATGTGCTAGAGGCAAAAAGGAGTCTGGCAGGGAGTAAAGCATGTGCTTTATCATCTGGAATATCAGCCATTTACGGATGTCTGGCTGCAAGAGCGTTCTTTAGCATACAAAAGTTACTATACTGTAGAGCCAGAATTTTTGGCATGTCTGAGAGCAAGCTGTGGTTAAGAGTGAAGCTCAGCCTCCCCATTCCTAGAGAAGTTCAACTTGCCCCGTGACACAGAATGAGAAAGAGTCAGGCTTAGAATTTAGGTCTCCTGCCTCCTGGTCTAGCTCCCTCCTCATCACACTGCCCCCAAATCAAGCAGAGACCAGCGACCAGTTAAGCTACTGACCCCAATCACGCAGCTAATAAATTGAAGAATTAGGACTCAAATTCAGATCTTCTGGGTCCAAATATCTTCCTCTGCAGAAAACCGGTGGGGGGCCCTTTGCAAAAATTTAAAGTTATATATTGAAATGACAGCTGTTTAGACACTGAAGAGAAGACATGGGAAGCGTGAGCCATACAGATTTACGATATTGGTGATTGAACCGAGAACCACCTAGAGGAGGCAAACCAAGGGGCTGGGCCTTTTCCTGGCTGATTGTCCCAGGAACCAAAGACCAAGCCCACCCTTCACGCCTGTCCCTGCTTCAGGCTCTGGGTTGACCTGGCTCAGCTTCTCCAAAACTGGCAAAATTCATCTCCCTCTTCAAAGTCCTGCAGAGCCAACTTTAGGTGTCAGTATCAAAACAGGACATACATAGGAACAAATCTCTCTTCCAGCTCAGTGTCTTCCTATGTATACCCTGTCTTCTCAAACTCCCCTCAGCATTTATACCTTCCTCCACACGTGTCTGCATACTACATCTCTTTATCTTAATTTCAGCTTTGCAGAATTTTACAAATCATTTCATTTTAAAAGCCACTATACTGTCTACAAATTTTTTTTTGCCTCTGCCCACATGTGCCATTTTTACACTCATTCCATCTTGCTGGCCACCTCTTTCTCTACAGTTTAATGCATCCAGGAGTATAAAACAGCACAAGCATCTGCCTGCCGGGGACAGACTTAGAGTTCCTCTCACACAGTTTCCCAAGAAGATGAGTTTGAAGTGTATAAAGTTAGAAGCAGTGTCTAATCAGGCAGAGCCTTGGGCTCCTTTAGGGCCTGGAAGTTGGTTCAGGATTTTTTTTTGTGGCTCCCCTATACGAATGTGCATGCAGTCAACCTGCTGCCCAGGCATACTCGCAACTGTTTTCTCCCTCTGTTCCTCATCCCCGAACAGCTCTGTAATGATACGCTCATCGATTAATTGAAAAATTGAAAAGGACACAGAAAAATGACCAGCCAGAAATGGGGAGCAGAGAGGGATTCTGGCACTTATTTCATTCACCATGATCCTGACAACTCATACATTTTGAAGTGTTAGCAGCTAGTGCACCAATATTTACTATTTATGCATTATACCCTATAATCTATTCATATAAATGCTTTTCTTCTAAGCATGAGATCCTCTGGTTTGACTTTTTAGAGGAAACCATAATATTTCATTATGATGCCTCCATCGGCCTTCTTTTCAGTTTTGCACAAAGGGCAAATGACTTTCAAGTACGTATACCATCTTCAGATTTTCACAATTCATACCTAGCCTGAGAAGAGGACTTCATGTGGGGCCAGTGACTTGGCAAAGGTGGACTACACTGATTTTCAATCATCAATTGGACAACGAAAGCAATGTAAAGTGAACTTCTGTTAGAATCACAAAACAGTAAAGATGTAAACCAGCCTTCCCTTTTGTAAATAAAGGAGTATGATGATGAGAGAAGTGGTCCCCGGTGTCAGCACTGACTAGACAAGGGTGGGAACCAAAGTCCAGGCCAGCAGCTACCCTGACACTTAAGATCTGAATCTACTAATTTATGAGGACAATGCCTGTCTAACTTATCTTGTAAAATCTAAACATCACAAACAAGTTTTTAGTAGCTTGAATCAGAATGTTTTCAGCTGTTTTTTTTTTCTTTAAATAATAACCAAATGTATGAGGTCACATAATGAGACATCCATGTGTCAGATGGTTGGACAATCAGTTGACGGAGTGTCACAGCAACTCCCTCAAGGACCTGTTTTCTCTCCATCCTTTGTTCTGCCATCTTCTTCTGGTTGGCTTTTACCCTCAAGCTTGTTCCCCCATGGCAGCAGGGTGGCTGAAACAGATCTGAGCATCTCATGTCACTTAGCAATATCCAAAGACCAGAGGAGAGGAGAGTCCTCCATGTACCAATTTTTAATAAGAAGTTAACCTTTTGAGAGCTCCGCCCTGATGATACCCACAGCCAGAATTGTGTTTCTGCTGCTCCTTCAGCAATCACTGGTAAGAGGAATGGAATAACCATGGTTGTTTCAGACTAATGATTCCCACCTTCTTCCCACACTGGAATCACCTGGGGAGTTTTACAAACTACTTATGCCTGGTCCTTCCCCCAGAGATTCAGATTTAATTGGTCTGACTTGCAGCCGTGGCATCGGGATGTTTAAAAGTTCCCCAGGTGACTCTGCTGTGCAGCCAAAGCTGAGAACCTTGGGATTGGATCAATTAAGGTTACATCCTCAGAGCTGCAGAAGGGCCAGCCTCGCTGAAGCACAGAACCTGCTGATACCTGAACAAATTGGAGCTAGCAAGAAAGAAGTGGGTGGGGGCAGGGGGAACCACAGTGACTTGTTTGGAATGGGGCAACCAACGGTCTCTGCCATAAAGTTTAGAACTAATTATTCTTCTAAATGTTTTTATTGTTCATTAAATCCTATATCCTCCTTGTTCTATGTGTGGTTATTTAAATTTACATTTACATTAATTAAAAACAAATAAAATTTAAAATCCTGTTCCTTAGTCACTCTAGCCACATTTCAAGTGCTCAGAAGCCCCAGATGGCTAGCGTCCCCTTACTGTATGGGACAGCATAGATAGAAGATATTTCCTCCTTGGCAGAAACTTCTGTTGGGCAGCATGTAATGGCATAAAGGAAATTACATTTGGTGTCTCATCACCCTGCCTGGTTTAGTTATAAGTTTCCCTTTGAGACACCACCCCAGTTAGCCCCGCTGTGGGCATAACTGCAATTAGCAAGGCCCGCACCTCTATTTGCTTTTGGTTGATAAGAGCTGCCCCTAGCTTCTCCCAACAGCCCCTGTTACTTCTGACCTTTCACAGCACATAATATCCCAGCAGAGCAGGTACTTCCATATGGCTTGGATGATAAGAAGCTGTGCTCAGCTTCTCCAAAAGGCCCTTGCCACTTCTGCTTCTACTGTCATAGCTTGAAACTTCCAATCCCCAACATCCGTGGAAAAGCCTTACTCCTCCCCCTGGGGCACAATAAAGGCAAGAGCCCAGGACCCACGTGCAGTCCACCTCCACCACCTCCAGGGACCCCACAAGAGCCTAGGATAGGCAAGCTCAGCAGGCCCCCAACACTGCCCTCATGCTCCCATCTTCCCCTCCAGGGCCTTTAATCTACCAAACTTGTCCTTTCATGCACTGTCCACTGGCTGACTGTGTTTGCACATCATCACCCAAAGAACTTTCACACAACATCCCAAGTAATTGGTACAGTGAGCAGGGTGGGATGCCTTTCTGCTGCTCTTGCTTACTAACCTGCTGTCCCAAGTGGCTAGCACCATTTGGGAAGGCTCTGCTGCTTGCTGGTGTTTGCTGGTGCTGCTTTGCTCTGCCTTACTTTGTGTCTGGTGGGTGTTGCCCACCCCAAATCACAGATCCATGAAAGGCCCAGGGACCTGCAGAGAGGCACGGGCCAGCTCCCTGGAGATGCTTAATTTGGCCACCTGCCTTAGTAGAGCAAGAGGGAGGGCAATGGGTCTCTATCTCTCCCCTGAAAAGGAGCACAGGACTGGGTGAGACCAGTGCAAATTCGGAATGAATTAATTGGCTCTTGTTCTGTGAAGATATAGAGGCCCACATAAAATACAGGAGTGGGCATTCCTAGATCTACTCCACATGTCTCAGGCACCCAGGGTATTACCGTCCCTAGGTTTAGGGAATATTTTCCCTGTCAGAGAATATAAGGAGGGGGAAGCTCCTCACCGGGATCACACGGCACCCCACCGGCCGAAGGGACACAGGCTCTGTGACTTTATGTTGCTGCTGTCTTCACTGCTGTCGCCTTCCAACCCCTGACCCCATGGATTATAGGGGGTCCAAACCTTGGCTATGGACCCTAAACCCCTCTGAGGTCAATTGGGAGAAGGAGGTGGCAGGGACTCCCCCAGATTTTTCTGGCAATGACCTATAAGGTCAAACAAAGCCCAAATGGGGAGGAAACTGAAACCCAAACCAGAAATGTTACCAGACTAGAAATTCAAACCGTTCTCGGGATTTCATTCAGCAGGAGGGAGAAACGGCAGCTGGCTGGTTGCAAAGGGTATTCACCCAGGGTCCGAATCAGTAGTACCCTCCCCAGGAGATGAGACAAATAGCAGGCATTGCCAAGGAACCCAAGTTACATCATTAACTCCAGGCACTTCCAGCCTCCGTGTTGAATACATCCACGATCACCAGGGTCCTGCTACATTTAAAAGGGAGAGGGGATGTCCCCATACCTGGGATAAAAAGGCTGCCAATATAGAGGAAGTAAGGGACCCCCTGCACAAAATAGGAATGCTACAGTGGGTATATCATTTTGATGCCCACCCTGATAAAGATTTTTTTTAAGGGGACAAAGAAAGGGGATGTCTTTAGCTGCTAAGAGTCTTTAATTTGGGTTCTGAGATGTCACTCTCATCCCTATAGAGGAAAAAAAAATGAGGCAATTGGCTGGAATCACTCAAGGCTCCAAGCCCCTCCCCTATTGAAGATTATAAAAAAAAAAGAGGCAATGGGCTGGTGTCACTACAGTCTCTGAGCCCCTCTCTGCCAAGGCAGATGCCCACTGGCAAACAACTGAGGAGGCCCTATAGCTACTTTAAAAGATTGAGATGATGCAATGGGCATTTCTTTGTGTATTCAGACAAAAGAGACCCAGAGTTTGTCTCAGGCCTTGGGGAGTCCCCCTTTGACAACAAGTCATGGAAAATTTTCTTACAGGGAGTCCCCTCCCCCAAATACCAGGCAGCCTTGCTCAGCCTTGTTGGCAAGGCCAAGGCTCTCAGTGAGGCCGTGGAGAGGGTGCAGCTATTGGCAGCACTGGAGGGGGACTCACATCAGTCACAGATCCTGACTTGTCAGGCTCAGGTGACCACCCTAAGGGGGTCCCACAGCCCCTCCCCTGGAGGCCCCCCCTCCACCTCCTGCATATCAAAGGCCCATTCTGCCCTCTTGGGAGATGTGACTACTGGAACAATTCTTATTAAATGGTGCCCCCTAATGGTAGCACCTTTTGCTCTCACTTTCCCCACTACAGGTCCTGATGCTTTAACACGTCTTCTGGAAAAAGATCAAATCCTTGGGTCCAACGGCCCTGTGAGACAACTCCTGCCAAACAAGGTGATAAAAGCCTCACTATCACCTGATACAGGTATTGTGGGGCTCTGCCTATAATCCGAGGTCTCCTCTCCTCCATGAGGGAGTTATTCATTATACCCACCATCTCCCCATACAATAGCCTCATTCAGCCATTTCTTAAAGCCTCCTCCAATGAAGGATGATTAAGTATCAATTATACCAAGTTGGATGCACAAGTCTAGTCAATCAAAGCTCCTATTCTTAATATCTAATTAATAAAAATATACTCAGGAGCATGTGCAATTGATTCGCTGTGACTGACTTGGCTAACAGGTTTTACTCAGTGCCAATATTTAAAATTAAATAAATAAATTCCTAACCACTATTGCCAGGACCTTAACAAACAGTCTTTTAAAAACTGCTTAATATTGGCAGCATACAGCTGACATTTGATTAAGGAGCAACTCTAAAGAGAGCCTCCAGGAGGTCCTTGCCACATTCATTCATACATCATCTACAAAAACAAGGCTGGGCAATAGCACCCCATTAAGTACAAGAGGCATCAACTCTGTCAACTTCCTGGGTATCATCTGGTTCCCTAAGGACAGCCGGATTCCTACCACCACTAAGACATGTATAAAACTTAGAATTATTCGTGTTGTAGAGGTAAAACATCCCACATCTCTCACTGTCATTACAGCCCATATACAAAATCACTTAAAAAATATCTGCTGCTTTCTACTGGGGAGAATCCTGACAACGTGCCTTATAATTTACACAATAACCCATTTCCCAAGCCATGTCCCTTGTCCCATTGGGAATGAATTTTGGAATAGAGGCCTTGGCTACCTCCGGATATGTTTCTTGGAGTCCTTGGACCAAGCATGGCAAATCTTGGCTGCGTATTGTACTCTTCTAAAAACAAAGTTGCTTACAGGGCCACAACTGGTCAACCAGCACTTTAAGATGCCCATGCTAATTCCCAGCAGGAGTTCAGCACAACCACTGCAGCCACACTGGTGACTTAGAAATGGTACCTACAGGAGATGTTTAAACCTGGCAAACATGGCCTTTCCAAATGGCAGGAGCATGTGGCTTGCCCCACACTCAGCTCCTTGCCAACTGATCTTGAGACACTGCTTCCTCCTCTAGCCAAGTGGGGAGCCCCTTGGGACCAACTGACTGACATGGAAAGGGAGTTGGTATATCTCACCGATGGGAACACTACTCTTGCACACAATGCAGCTCGCCAGAGTACTACAGCATATCACCCCGCCTCAAACACCCACTTACCCAAGAAGGCTGTTTGGGGTCTGCACAGTTGGCAGAGTTGGAAGTGGTCAGTTTTAGCTCTCTAGGATGCTCTGAGCTGCCAGTTGTCCAATGTCCAAATCTTCATTGACTCTTAGGTAGTGGCCAAAGGACTGGCAGGGACATCATGCTAATGGAAGCAAAATAATTTTCTCATAAAGAAACACCCTTGTTGGGGGCTCCACATTTGGAAACAGCTTGTAGCCTCACTCATTTCCATGCTTGCTTGATTCACCACACCGGAGTCACTGTTCTGTTGATAAACAGAGTCACCAACACTGTTGATAAACTACCTAAAATTCATTCCTAAATAGCATATCCAGTATGTCCCTCAGAGACTGCCCACTCAGGCCCTCCAAGCTTCCCCTACCAACAGGCAGTCTGGGCCCACAGCAGCTCAGGCCTCAGAGGCTCCCCTTTTCTGGTGGAGTGGGCATAAAAGGGAATTGCCTCCAGGCCCATCACTGGCCAAAATAGTTACTAAGGGCTGTGACTTGTGCTCCAAAATCAAACATTGGCATCCCATAGTTGGGGTGGAGTTAGACCCTTCTCCCATTGCCGTATTAACTGCATGGGACCACTTCCCATTACTGCCGGGAGCCACCAGGAAATGAGATTATAGCTCCCAAACCAAGCAGTGGAAGGGGTGGGGTCACCTTTAGGGATGAAGAAAAGCTAAATTTGGTAGATGCCAGTCATGTCGAGCAATGACCTCCCTTTGCCCTGCTGCGAGTGCACATCACGCCCACAAGGCACAACATCCGGGCTGGCAAACAGCCGATAAAGCAAGCCGTGAGGGCAGGCATTCTGCCATCTCCCAGCAAGGGAGAAACACCCCCAGGGCCGGCTGTCAGGATACATGCAGCAGCCCCAGCAGCCAGTCCTCACTGACGGGTGTGATGTCAACAACCATCCTGGCTCTGGGTTTAGTATTTTTGCTGGCTGCATGGGTCTTATGCTTACGTACTGACCCAGCAGGCCCAGGAATGCTCAAGCAAATACATAACTAATCCTAAAATTGTACCCAGAGATGGGACTGAGGAGATGGCTGGCTGCTGCTCCTCAACCACCTGTGCCCGGCAGGCCACCAAGCGTGGCTGAGGACCCAAATTCTCCCGCCCGTATATCAGATGAGCCCACGGGCACCAATGCACAGATAATTCTCAACCCAGGTGTAACCTAAATAAGATTCTCCTATAGCACCAATGGCCTCAGGAGTATAATCAAATCAGAACTGCAGGGTGAATTGTCCTCCAACCAGCCTGCCAGATATACTTTCCTAAGACAGGAGCTTAGATTGCAAAGAGAACCTATGAAAAATCAACACTAAATGGACATATAAGTGTGGAGAAAACCTATTCTCTCTGTGGAGGGACATGCAGGGGACCATGTGGGAACTAGCAGCCAAAGCTTTTGCTGGGTGCATCCTAGATGGCCTCCTAAAAGTCATGGAGCTCTGCAATGACAACCCTTTTACAAAACCAACAGAAATATCTTGACAAGAGCTGCCCAATGGTATTTAAAACCCCTAACAAAATTCCCCATCCTTGATGGGTTACTACTTGGGAGGGACACCCACCCCCGGGTTGGCCCCTGGTGACCACCACCTCAGACCACATCGCGCCAGCCCCGGAGCTCATCGCTGGAGATGAACTCGCCTGTGGTCCAACTCTACCACAGGAGTCGGAGAACAGGACTTACAGCACTGATTGTGGTCCTGGGACTCAGACGTGGAATTATACCCCACAGAGTTTGCCAGCTGCCTGCCCAGTGAGTCCATGTATGACTTAAAGCCTGCAGAACTCTAAAGCCCTGTACCACTGTCAGCTCATCTGCTGGCTAGAGAAGGGCTGTCTGTGCCATGACCAGCATGGCCTGTTGCATATAAATCAATAACTCAAAGAAAGTCCAACATAATTTTTCAAAAGATGCAATGACATATACACATTATTAATATCTCCAACACCTTTGTGAAAATGTATAATTCCTCCAAACCCTCACTATCTTCAGGCCTGCAGAGGACATCTTCTCATGACTGAGCCCCACTTCATGGGGAGACTGGCTCCACCAGGCCTTACAATTACTAGTCACAGGACTGGTTTTGATTATGAGTATGGTGCCCTTATTTTGGCTGATCATTTGAACTGGCTTACATATGCCCCTAAATATCTCCACTCTTCAGTCCACAGCCATCTTAAAAAACGATGCCAGTTACCACGGGGTGGATTGTACTGTCATAAAAGAAATTATATTTGGTGCTTCTTCATCCTGCCTGGCTTAGTCATAAAAGCTTAGTCCTTTTGAGGGACGGACCCAGTTAGCTCTGCCCTGGGCATAACTGCTAATAGCAAGGCTGTACCTCTGTTTGGTTTGGGATGATAAGAGCTGCCCCTAGCTTCCCCCAACAGCCCCTGCAGCTGCCTCTCCAAAAGGCCCCTTGCCCCTACTTCTGCCCTTTCCTTGCATAATTTACCAGCAGGGCAGGTACTTCCTTATGGCTTGGATGATTAGAAGCTGCACTCAGCTTCTCCAAATGGCCCTTGCCACTTTTGCTTTTTTGCGTGGTAATATCCATGGGAAAACCCCACACCTTCCTTCTGGGGCACAGTAAAGACCAGAGCCCAGGTCTTTGAGCTTATTCCCCTTTTAGGGTTAGATAAGCTTCGGTTGGTAAGCAGCCCTCATTCTCACCTCTCCCCTCCAGAACCTTTGATCTAACAAAACTGTCCTCTCACGCTGTCTCAGCAGGCTGACCACCTGTTTGCAGCTCACCACCCAAAGAACTTTCACCTAACATCCAAAACACAGCACTGTGCTAGAAACTGAGAACAACAGAGATTATTAAGACGCAATATTGTTCTCACAAAGCTTACTGTGTGGTTGAAAAAACACAAGTGAACAAATAATTATAATAAAAATGTGATATTAAATATTTGTGTACAGAAATATCCCAGAGGAAGAAGACATCAATAATATACTTTTTATCTGTTTAGTGATCCACTTTTTAAAGTCTTTCAGGACTATTTTTTCCCTTAAATATTAAAATCGTACTTCCACACACTTTCATGAGAAGGAATGTTTATATGCATAGGTAAAATGCTTTTTAAGGTGACTATCCAACCCACAAAGACTCACCTTCCAGCCACCATTCCCAGGTATCATAGTGAACACACAGCGGCCAGGTTTGTAAAGTGAGACCCCAACCTCTTGGCCATAGTTGTTGACTGGACAGGAAGGACCCAAATTAAATTAATCCTCAAGAATCGTAAAGAGCAGTGAGATCTGTCAATCTGGAAATTTCCTAGGGGTACTGATTCTCCCTTGGAAAGCTCACACAGAAGTATGAAACCAGAATGCCAACTTTTACATTCTCAGTAGAGCAGACCAGAAAATCATCTCTGTCCCTCTGGTATATTCTCTCCCTGTAGGCAAGCAGCATGGGAAGCCAAATCATCCAAATGTGGCTCGGTGTGCATGGAAACAGTTATTCCATTTGAATGCGAAGTGGCGGCAGCCTGTGATGGCCCGGGGTGTCTATTGTCACAAAAAGGAATTACGTGTCAGGCTGACTCAACCTGTCAAGGAAACAGGGCCTCAACAAGTGGTAAAGATGTACAAATCCATTTAAAAGGTTTGTTGGGGATCAGCTAGGGAAATGTTCTTTTCCTCCTTCACTTTACTCTGGTAACTAATTCACTCCCTGCTTCTAGAATCCATAACTGAGACCTGTTTTCAGAACTTATGGTAGCTACTATTTTTGGCCGCCTGGGCTACAGTTCCACCCACCACCCCACAAGTCCTTGCAGAGGCAAAGTAGGGGTGGTCACATGACACTGGATGTGCTGGTTTGAAGTTGTTTTGTACCCCAGAAAAGGCCATGTTCTTTTAATCCATCCTTGTGGGTGCAGACCTATCGTGGGGAGGACTTTTTGGTTAGGTTGTTTCAACTGGGACGTGACCCACTCAATTCAAGGTGGGTCTTAATCCTTTACTGGAGCCCTTTATGAGAGGATAAAAGACAGAAACACAGAGAGAGCACAGAGAAAGAAATGCTCAGAGAAGCAAAAAGAGAGCCAGTGAAACCAGAATGTAGGAGAGAAGGACCAGCAGACGCCACCATGTGCCTTCTCACGTGACAGGGGATCCGTGGATGTCGGCAGCCGTTCTTCAGAGGCATCTTGTTGATGCCTTAATTTAGACATTTTCACGGCCTTAGAATTATAACTTGAAACCTAATAAATCCCCATGGTTGAAAGCCAGCCCATTTCTGGTATATTGCATTCCAGCAGCTTTAGCAAACCCAAACACAGGCCTCACCAGTCAGGGCACTTCCTCCTGATGGCTTCTGACTGGAGCTGGCCAAGAAAGGAAGGTGGCAAAGGACTTCTCATCCCTGAGGCGACGGAACTGCCTAAATGTGAAGTGACTTGATCCTCGAAGCACTGTCCCTGACTGGAGGAGAAAGCTTCTTGCACTAAAAGAGAGGGGCAGGTATTTGTGAACCTTTAGAGGGATTTATAAACCTTAAGTTGATCAGTGACTTTGTCTTTTAAAACAGCAGAAAATTGCTGGAAAGGAAAAATATGAAAGAAGAAAAAAAATGTTGGCTTTTCTGATACAGTCATAGTTGTACTACAATTTTTAGTTTTGTGAAGAGACCTTAAAAAATAGGGTCTTTCAAAAATAAGGGAGAGACTAAGACATTCCCAGGTAAACAAAAGCTGAGGGAGTTTGTCACCACTAGAACAGCCCTACAAGAAATGTTAAAGACAGTTCTGCAGGTTGAAAGGAAAGGACAATAGACAATAGATGGAAGCTGCAGAAACAAATAAAGATCTCTGGTAAGGGTAATGACAGGGGTAAATATAAATGCCAGCACTATTATATTTTTGGTCTGTAACCCCACTTTTTCCTTCCTATAGGATCTAAAAGAAAATGCACAAAATGTAATGATAAATCAGAGGTTTTAGACTCATAATTTATAAACATTTCATGTGTGACAAGAACTGCTTAAAGTTATAGGAACATATTTTGTGTATGTTATTGAAGTTAAGTTGGCATCAAAGCAAACAAGATTGTTACAGATTTAGGTTGTTAAATTTAAGCCCCACAGTAACTACAAAGAAAATATCAGAAAACATGCAAGCCCATACAGGAAGAAATTACAGTATAGGTTGCAGGGAATGGGGAGTTAATGCAAAATGGGTATAGGGTTCCTGCGTGGGGAGATGGGAAGATTTTAGTAATGGAGTTGTTGAGGATACCAACATGGTGCGTGTGAGTGATCCCAATGAACGGTGTGTTTGGGAGCAGTTGAGATGGCAGAGTTTATGTTGTATGTGTGTTCCCACAGCAAAAGAAAGGGAAGACACAGTGACTGGAGAGATGGTAATAGTTGGTGGTAGTGGCTGATCCTGGATGGGGTCTAAAAGGGGAGGAGAGAAGTCTCAAAAGAACATTATTCAGATGTGTGTGAGAGTCAGAATATAGACTATAGATTTGAGTCAGTGCTGAATCTCTTAGACTCGATGGCTGTGCTTTAGGTGGATGCATGGGTTGTTCTTATCAAATACGCATGGCAGTATTGGGTGTTTGGGGAGAATGATATGTACAGCCTACACTCAGTGTTCAGATTAATGAGTGGATGGATAGATGGATGGACAGATGGACAGATGGATGGATGAGTGGAGTTAAATACGACAAAATGCTCAAACTGGTGTATCTAGATGTCTGGGGGAATAGGGGTATGTTAGAGTTCTCTATATGGGTTTTTGTTTTATTTTTGTTACTGTCCTGTGGGTTTGAGGGGATTTCAAAATTAAAAATTAAAAAGTTTTAAAAGTAAATAAAATAAATCGTAAAATAAAATTAAGTTAAATTTTTAAAATGCTATATAAAAGGAGTCTGCTAAAATACTCAAAACTTTGACTAAGCAGTATACAAGTGAAACCAGTTTCTTATTTACATTGATTTTTTTGTCTAGCATCAAAAGACAATTAAACAAAATGTTTGGTGTTGACTCCCAAATATTTTCTTTCAAGGTAAGCCAGATTTCAGGAAAGCCAGGGAATGATTTCATATGCTGGCTTTGAATCTTATTTCTTAAATCAAAAGCAATGTCATTTTTGACTGACACTAGAGGTGGCAGGGAGAGATAATTTAAAAGGAAATCTTTATCTTCAAATGAATATCAGACTTTTTATATTGGGAGAAATGTTTCAAACCATGTGAATATTTTGACAGGTACATTTAGGGAATTTAATAGGGCTTTCATTCTTTGGTTCCATATTCTTACTTTTCAGGCCAAGATAAAAGATGCAGAAAGGGTAAAATTGCTATTATCATTCAGGAAATAGGGAACACGTTTTCCTCTATACGTTTAAATTGGTTTCTTCTTATTTTTACATTTCTTGAAGACTTACAGCAATGAAGGAGCACAAATTGCACTTCTCCCCTCATAAAGCATAATAGAATCGCTGCCAAGGAAAGCATCCTATGTGATTGTAGGGAAAATTAAAAAATTGTATTTTCAATCGATTCCCATAGTGCCCCATTGTGGTAGTTCAATAGTATCTCCAACCTTTTGACTGATGAAGAACCAGGGTGTTAAATGATTTTCTCCCAAAGCATTCAGTGGCTCAAGAAGACTTCTGCCTTCCAGGCATCTGCATTAAAACCAGGTCCTAGCTATTAATATACTCATCACACGGCCTCACCTCCTGAATCAAACCTCAGCGGAGTGCTGCTTGGCCTCAAATCAAAGCCAGAGGTTGACTGTTCCAGAGCAATCTAAGTACTGACCCATTTGCAGTTGCTATTACATATTACCAAGGCCACAGAAAAGCATTGCTTGCAATCCTCTTGCATATCCCTCCTGCTCCACAATGGGCAACCACTCTGAGAAGCTCAGATGCCTGATATCACCTGTTAGATAATCATTAATTCTTCTTTTAAAATGTAGAGGCCAAAAGTGGTAACACTCAATTGTTAACGTCTTAGTGTGGATTTATCAGATGCCATATTGAGAGCTGTGGTCACTTGAGGGCACTGGGGGCTTCTCCAGAAGAAAAAAATGGAATAGAGAAAGTTCTCAAAAAAGGCAATAGAGATGGAGAAACAAGAGAAAGTAGGAAGATAAGGATACCCTTGACAAATAGAAAAGCAAAAATTCATGGAAGGAAGGTTTCCACTAAAGGTGGCATTTTTTCATCCAGGTATTTTAGATTGTGCAACAAAATGTGCGAGTGGAGCCTGACTCATAGGTGTCTGCTAGTGTTGCAGATGTCATCCATGCCCTGCCCATACTCTGTTGGGATTTGCCATTGCAGCATACCAGGCTGACTTCCAACTGCCATCATTTCATCTCTTTGCCTGGGAGTTTTCCCTGGCAGCTGGAGTCCCCTCAACCAACACCAGAGAATTAAGTCCCTCCCCTTGGCAGCCCTTGAACAGAGACTGACATGTCCTAATGTATAAACCCCCAGCTGCTTCACACTCTGAAGTATGTGTACTACACTGACACTCACAGGATTAAGCTCCAATTCCCAGACTGATCATTTGCTTGACAATGTACTCTTTACCAGCTGCTTTCCCTTGCCTGCTTTCCTTCCTCACTCTCCTCCTGGGATAACCTACAAACAAACTGCTTGAACTTGTCTCAAGGTCTGCTTCTGGCTAAATCAAACTATAACTGTTGGCAAAGTTATCTGTACCTAGCAGCCTCTTCTGTATCTAAATGACTACTTGTTTGTATTTCCAATGGCATTATCTGTAGGTAGTGCTATCTTACCCTCTCAAGAAAAGGTCAGCCAGAACAGGTATATTAGCTTCTTAGCTTATGATTTGATTGTTAAAAGAGAAATATTTTAGACCTAACTTCTTTTAATATACAAGGGAAGAACAGTATGCCATGCCAACGTGTTATCAGTGGTGGCCAAGTGGAGAACCTAAACTTCCACCCCAATCTAATAGTAAAAAAAGAATTCCTCCTCTCCAAATGTCAATGAGCACCAAGTGGAGAACGTGGACTCCCATCACCACTTGGGAATAATGAGGTGACATCCCTGTTCTCCCATTGGTGTGATGTCAGACGCAGCCTGCTAAAATACAGGGTTTAAAATAAGATCCTGATTCTTGTAATATCCAAAATGCCCATGTTTAAATAAAAATAATCACTCATACCAAAAACCAAGGAGATCTCAAACTGAATAGAAAAGACAATCAACAGATACCAACATCAAGAGATTACACAGATCTTAGAAATTGTATGACAAGGATTTTAAAGCCATCATAAAAATGCTTCAGTGACCAATTATGAAGTACTTAGAGCAAATTAAAACTAGAAAATCTCAGAAAATATATAAAAGATATTAACAGTACCAAACAGAAATTTTACAACTATTAAAAAAAAGAGAATTTGTCACCAGCAGATCTGCTGTTAAAAAATGGTTAAAGGAGGTTCTTTAAACAAAAAGGAACTTTTTTAATAATAATAATAATGATGATGATAATAATCGTGGAACATCAGGAAGTATAAAAGAAATGGTTAGAGCAAAAATATGGGTAACTATATTAGCCTTTACTTTCCCTCTTGAATTTTCTAAATTATGTTTGACAGTTGAAACAAAAATTATAAATGTCTAATGTGGTTCTCAATGGATATTGGAGAAATATTTAAAACAATTATATTGTAAATGTGGAAAATAAATGGATGCAATGGAAGGTAAGATTTCCATGCTTCACTTAAACTGGTAAAATGTTGACATCAATAGAATTTGATAAGTTATGTACATATATTGCAATACCTAGAGCGACTCCTAAAAATGCTACAAAGCAAATATACAGAAAAACACCATAAATTAATAAAAACAGATTTCTAAAAAATGTTAGTAGCTCAACAGAAAGGGAGGAAAAAGAAAACAAAAACAAAAACAGACACGCATGCAGAAGAACAGAAAACAAAAAATAAAATGGCAGACTTAAATCTTAACATAACAAGTACATTAAATATAAACGGTCTAAATACACCAATTAAAAGACAAAGATAGGCACAGTGGATTAAAAAGCATGACCCTACTATATGCTGTCTACAAGAAACTCACTTCAAGTATAATGATATGCATATATTGAAAGTTCACGGATGAAAAGAGATACATCATTCAAACATTAATCTATGAAAAAGCAGGATGGCTATATAAATATCAACTTAAGTGGATTTCAGAGAAGAGAAAATTACCAGGGACAGGGAGGACCACCATCACATAATAACAATGGGATCGATCCATCAAGAAGACACAGCAATTCTAAGTGCATATGAATCAAACAACAGAGCTGCAAAACTTGTGAACTGAACTGAAAGGAAAAAGAGATCCACAATTATAGTTTGAAATGTCAAAACTCTTCTCTCAACAACTGATAGTACAACTAAATAGGAAATCAACAAGGAGGTGGAAGAATTCAACTACACCATCAACAAATGAGACATTTGACATTTATAGAATATTGCAGAGAACACATTATTTTCAAGCATCCAAAGATCATATTCCAAGATAGACCATGTCCTCAGCCATAAAACCAACATCAACAAAATTAAAAGTATTGAAAACATAAACAACATATTCTCTGACCACAATGGAATCAAAATAAAAATCAATATATTCTATTATATAGAAATACAACAGAAATTCTCCAAAATTGAAATATACTTCTAAACAACACATGTATCAATGAAGAAGTTTCAAAGGAAATTTTTAAAAATACACATACACAGACACATAGAACTGAATGAAAATGAAGAGACAGTATATCAAAAATTTTGGGAAATAGCAAAGAGGAAAAGTCTCAAACCAAAAATCTAAGCTCCCACTTCAATACACTAGAAAAAGAAGAGCAACATAAACCCAGCAAAAGCAGAGGAAGGAATGATTAAAGAACAGAAATCAATGAAACTGAAAAAAAAATAGTGAAATCAATTAATCAAAAAGCTTCTTCTTAGGAAAGATCAATAAAATAGACAAACCTCTAGCAAGATTGGCAAAGATCAATTAGAGAAGCAAAAAATACCAATTATAGAAATGAAACAGAGAATATCACTACAGATCCTAGATACAATGAAAGGATAACAAGGGAATACAATGAAGAACTCTACACATATAATTTTGAAAACTTAGATGAAATGAACCAATTCCTCAAAAAAAACACACAAACTACCACAACTCAACCAATAGGAAATAGCATGAGTAGTTCTACAACTATTAAGGAAACTGAATTCATGATTTAAAAATTCTTACAAAGAAATCTCCAGGCTCAAAGGGTTTCACTGGAGAAATTCTACCCAATGTTTAAAGAATTAACACCAATTCTATGCAATATCTTCCAGAAACTAGAAGAGGAAGAAATGATTCCCAACTTATTCTATGAAGCCAGTATTACCCTGATAACAAAAACAGACAAAGACAGTACAAAAAAAGAAAACTACAGACCAATATCTTTCACAAATACAGATGCAACAGTTCTTAATGCAGTATTAGTAAATAGATTTAGCAATTTACAAAGAGATTTACATACAATATTCAAGTGGAGTTTTATTCCAGGAATACATAGTTGGTTCAATATTCAAAAATCAACAAATGTTTTTGTCCTAGTTTGCTAATGCTGCGGAATGCAAAACACCAGAGATGGATTGGCTTTTATAAAAAGGGGGTTTATTTGGCTATACAGTTACAGTCTTAAGGCCATAAAGTGTCCAAGGTAACACATCAGTAATCAGGTACCTTCACTGGAGGATGGCAAATGGCATCCAGAAAAACCTCTGTTAGCTGGGAAGTCACGTGGCTGGCGTCTGCTCCAAAGTTCTGGTTTCAAAATGGCTTTCTCCCAGGACGTTCCTCTCTAGCAAGCTTGCTCCTCTTCAAAATGTCACTCACAGCTGCACTGAGTTCCATCTCCTTGAGCCAGCACGTTCATATGGCTCCACTGATCAAGGCCCACCCCGAATGGGTGGGGCCACGCCTCCATGGAAATATCCCATCAGTTATCGTCTACAGTTGGGTGGGGCACATCTCCATGCAAACAACCTAATCCAAACATTCCAACTTAATCCCCACTATTATGTCTGCCCCACAAGATTGCATCAAAGAATATGGCTTTTTCTGGGGGACATACATCCAAACCGGCACAGTTTTCTACTATATTAACAAGTTAAAGAAGAAAAATCCCATGGGCATATCAATTGATGCAGAAAAACCTTTTGACAAATTTCAATACTTGTGAAAAAAATGTCAGCAAACAAGGAATACAGGGGAACTTCCTCAACTTGATAAAGAACATCTTAAAAAAATCAACAGCAAATGTCATACCTTATGGTGAAAGACTGAATGTTTCCCCCCTAAGATTGGGAACAAAGAAAGAATGTCCATTGTTACCACTGCTATTCAACATAGTACTGAAGTTCTAGCCAGCACAACAAAGCAAGAACAGCAAATAAAAGGTATACAGATTGGGAAGAAAGAAATTTTAAAAACATACAAAGTAACTCCTATAACTAATAAGTGAGTTCAGCAATGTTGTAGAATATAAGATCAATATACGGAAATCAATTGTATTTATATATAATAGCAATTAAATCAGAAATTGATATTTAATAAATGAAAGTCTTATGCATAGATTTAATAAAACATTACAGAAGTTGTATGTTGAAAACTGCAAAAATCTGATGAAGAAATCAAATAAAATGTAAATAAATGGAGACATCTTCCAAGTTTATGGACTGGAGGACTCAGCAGTTAAGATCTCAATTCTCCCTGAATTTATACAGAGATTTAACAAAAATCTTATGAAAATTCCAGCAGGAACTATTCTAATTTATGTGAAAAGGCAAGGAACTAGAATAGTGAAAACAATTCTTGTGGAAAGCCGCCTCCCGAATCGGGCCTAGCGTATGCGCTGCAGCCTGCTCTAGAGTTACCCCCGCCCATCGAGTGAGCCAAGATGGCGCCTGCATCCTGTTTCCGCATAGTGACGCATGTATCCGCCACCCGCTCCTACCAATCGAAATCCTGTATACGCGATACTAGCCTAGAAGCTTATTGGTTGTTAATTGTGTATAAAAGGTCTTACCCGGACGGGGTAGGGTGAGACGGCCCACAAGGAGCCGTGCCTGACGGCCACATCGAGGCTGCTCTCCCACGAGGCGCCGTGCCCCGTGTGGGAACCAGTAACACAGAATGTTCATCTAGCTGTAGTAAAGGGCTTGCTTTCACAACTGCCGTGTGGTTCGAGTCGTGATTCATGACCAGGTTAGTTCGCGCAGTCTGCATCTCTCTCTCTCCTTCCCTGTTTCCCCTCGCCGGCCGGGAACCGGGGACCGAGCGGGGCAGCGCCGGACAAGTGGTGGCCCGTACGGGGAAGCTCCTCCTCCTGCCTCGCTCTCGACGGTCCCTCTGTGAGGAGAGCAGCGCTGCGCGTCGAGCTTACGGCGGACTTCCCGCGCCTGATCAACGCGAGAAGGTGAGTGCGTCTTATTACATGATAGTTAGGGCCCGTGGGTTTTCAGGTGACCCCGGGGGACTCGGAAGAGCTCTCCGAGTGACTGAAGTATAGTGCCGACTGCAATCATGGGGCAGTCCGGAAGTTCACCTCTCTTAGCTCCCTTAAAGAACCTTTTGAAACAACGGGGTATCTCGGTCAGGAAAAGCTCCCTTCAGCGTTTTCTTGATGATGTTGATACTTTTGCCCCTTGGTTTGCCTGCACCGGCAGCCTTAGCCTACCCTCTTGGATGAAGCTCGGTCGCGACATAGACCGAGCGCGCCAGACGGGCGTGTGTATGGACCCGATTCTAGTACCCGTATGGGAGACCGTCCGTGCGGTCCTTGAACTAGAATCGGCTACCGGCCTAAGCCCGTCCTCTGTCTTGCAAGAAGCACGGTGCGCGCTCCAAGAAACCCAGTCAGTTTCGTCAGCGGACGGCTCCTGTAAGGGCAAACCGCCGGAGTCCAGTGACTCTGACTCAGAGTCAGATAGCGATACTGACGAGAAGGCGGAAGCATCCCCGCTAATTGAGTGGGAGGAGCCTCCCGCCACACCCGTGCGGCCTTCCGCCCCGCCAATGTCTACCGCTGCACCCCCAGGGACACCCCAGCTCCCAACTGACGCCTTGGGCGGTCCCACCAAAGGACCTTGCCGAGAGCTCCCTCTAGTGGCCATGCCCAGTAAATGTAATTATCCTTTGCTGCCAGACCCGGAAACCCCGATGGGTCGGTCAGGGGAGGGGCAACCTTTGCCGTACCCCCCGCCCGAGTATACAGGCCCTCAGGACCCTTTGCCATTAGGTAGTGGTGGGAGACATTTCTGGAGATGGAACCCTTTCACAACATTTAGACCTTTTGGCATGCTGGGTGGCTACCAGCCACTTGAGCCGCAGCCAGTCTCAGAAATGTACCCGGTTATTATCAATCCCCAAGGTGGCAATCGGCACGAATCATATGATTACAAACTATTGAGGGAATTGAGGCAGGCCGTCCATCAGTATGGCCCCAATGCCCCTTATACCTTGAACATGATCGAGAACCTCTCTGCTCTAAATCATACACCCGCAGATATTTTTCAGCTAGCCCGTGCTTGCTTGCCGTCAGGCCGATTCATAGATTGGAAAGCATGGTTTGAGGAGTTAGCTGAAGAGCAGGCCGCAAGGAATGCGGCGGGGAGACGTGGCGGGTGGAATGCTGACATGCTGTTGGGGAGAGGCGCCCATGCCCAGAACCAAACGGGTTTCCCACAAGAGGTCTATGCCCAGATCTTCCGCTGTTTTGTGGGTGCCTGGAAAAAGCTAACAGGTGAGGGAGAGGCTCAGGCCTCACTCAGCAATATACACCAAGGCCCCACAGAACCATTTGCGGATTTTGTAGCCAGGATGCAAACCGCAGCTGAGAGAATCTTCTCAGATCCAGGAGTAGCAGAGACTGTGGTTAAGCAAATGATTTTTGAGCAGTGCAACAAGGAGTGCAAAGTTATCCTGGCACAAAACAGAGCAAAAAATTTGACAGAGTGGGTCAGGCTCTGTAGAGATGCTGGCAGCCCTTTAACTAATGCAGGTCTAGCTGCCATGCTAGCCAGCTCCCTACAGGTGGCTACAAAAAGCCCGAGAACCTTAGGGGCAAAGTCTAACGGGTGCTATGGCTGTGGCCAATCAGGGCACTTTAAGAGAGATTGTCCCAATAGACGTCAACCCCCTGCCACTCAACGGTTTGGCGAACCAGGTGCAGCAACCAGGCCGTGTGGCCGTTGCCACAAAGGCCCCCACCGCGCAGAAGACTGTAAATCGGTTTTCGATGCGCAGGGTAGACGCCTCTCTGGCCGCCCCGAGCAGATTCCAAAAAACGGGAAGAGGGGGTCCGCCCTTTCGACGGACCCCCTTGCATGCCATTCGACAACACAGGATCCGATCAAATTCGTGCGTCCCCCGGCTCAGCAGGACTGGACCTCTGTGCCACCTCCAGACTCGTACTAACCCCCTCCATGGGTGTCCAGTTAGTAGGGACCTCCTTCAAGGGGCCCTTACCGGCTGGTACTGTAGGGCTCATATTGGGAAGAGCATCCACGGCCCTGAAAGGATTAACAGTTATACCAGGACTTGTAGATTCAGATTTCACAGGCCGTGCCCAAGTTATGGTTCAATCTCAGCGGGGCACCTTAGTCATTGCAGAAGGTGATAAGCTGGCGCAGCTCCTGCTCTTACCCAGCTTACATGCAGTCTTTCCAAGCAGAATCAGACAGAGAGGGGAAAAAGGGTTCGGATCCAGTGGAGCGATTTTTGAGGGACTCCATATGTCCCTGGAGTCTCGACCTATGCTAACCATTAAGGTGCAAGGCAGATCTTTCTTGGGCCTGCTCGATACAGGGGCCGATCGGTCTATCATAAGACAACAAGAATGGCCCCCCACCTGGCCAACGAGCAGGGCGGAAGAGCCCATTAGAGGAATAGGCCAAATTTCAGCGCCCATGCTCAGTGCAGCTGCCCTTCATTGGGCCGATGAAGAAGGACACCAAGGCAGTTTCCAGCCTTATGTATTAGCCCTGCCTGTGTCTTTGTGGGGAAGAGACATTCTGACCCAAATGGACGTTACTTTAATTAGCGGCTACTCCCCAACCTCTAAGCGACTGCTAAAAGAAATGGGGTATACCCCCGGCAAGGGTTTAGGAGCTTCACTGCACGGACGTGCGGAGCCTATACAAGCTGCCCCCAAGTCTGACAGACGAGGCTTGGGTTTTTCATAGGGGCCACTGAGGAGAGATTCCCACCCACACCTATAAAACTAAAATGGAAAACCGAGGCTCCGGTGTGGGTGCCTCAGTGGCCCTTGCCACAGGAAAAACTTGCAGCGTTGCACGCCCTAGTATCAGAACAACTAGAAAAGGGCCATATCGCCCCTTCCACGTCACCGTGGAACACCCCTATATTCGTAATAAAAAAGAAATCTGGTAAATGGAGACTGCTACATGATCTAAGAGCTATTAACGATTGCATGGAGCCTTTAGGGCCCGTTCAGATGGGACTGCCCCTCCTCTCGGCATTACCGGAGCACTGGTCGATTTTCATCATAGATCTGAAAGATTGCTTCTTTTCTATTCCGCTCCACCCTGAAGACACCCCTAAGTTTGCCTTTACTGTGCCCTCTAGTAATCAAGAGGAGCCCTGTCAACGCTTTGAATGGACAGTCCTGCCCCAAGGCATGGCTAATAGTCCTACCATGTGCCAGCTGTATGTCGCTGCGAAGCTAGCTAGCACTCGGCAGCAGTTCCCTCAAGTGAAAATCATCCATTATATGGATGACATTCTCTTAGCCCATAGAGACACAGATCTTCTTAAAACAGTTTTGTCACATTTAGTCCTTAGTCTTAGAGAAGCTAACCTAGAGATTGCCCCTGAAAAAATCCAAATGACTGACATTACCACTTTCCTGGGGGCGAAAGTCGCACCCACTCATGTTTCCCCCCAAAAGGTGTCTCTCAGGCTAGACAATATACACACTCTCAATGATCTACAAAAACTCATGGGGGATATCAATTGGATCCGTCCATACCTAAAAATACCCAATGTCAAACTAACACCTTTGTTCGACCTGTTGAAGGGGGATTCTAATATAAACTCACCTCGAAGCTTCACTCCAGAGGCAAGGCGAGCACTATGCCAGGTGGAACAGGCGCTCAGTGGCGCTGCATTGAAGAGAATAGACCCTGATGAGCCTTTTGAAGCCTGCGTGCTGCCGACAGAATTACAGCCCACTGCGGTACTGTGGCAGCGGGGGCCGCTGCTCTGGGTCCACCCTGGAGTTTCCCCCAAAAAAGTCCTAGAGCACTATCCTACAGCGGTTGCAGACTTGGCCCTAGAATGCATTAAAAGGGCTGTGCAGCATTTCGGTCAGCAGCCCAAAAATCTCAGGGTGCCTTATTCTTCCCAGCAGCTTGAGATACTCACCGGATGCATAGATCAATGGGCCATTCTCCGGTGTACATTTCTTGGTCCCATTAACAATCAGTTCCCTAAGGCTCCTCTCTTGCAGTTTGTCACCCGGCACCCAGTGATTTTTCCCAAAGTAACCTCTCCTAGGCCACTAGCAGGCGCCCCCACCGTATACACGGACGGCTCCAGCTCTGGAACAGGGGCGTATTGTGTGGAGGGGGACACTCCTAAAACAGTGCTCTTCCAACCACAAAAGCCTCAATGGGTAGAACTGCAGGTTATCATTGCAGTCCTGGAAAGCCTTTCCGAGCCCTTAAATGTCGTCTCGGATTCTGCTTATGTTGTGAACTCTGTACAAATTTTAGAAACGGTGGGCATTGTTAAACATTCCTCTACAGTAAGGACGTTCTTTGCCAAACTACAGGAGGTTATATGGACCAGGCAACACCCTTTTTACATAACCCATATTAGAGCCCACACAGGTTTGCCTGGCCCTATGGCCCAGGGGAACCATAGCGCAGATGTAGCCACTCGACAGCTGCACATCTTTCCGACGCTGGTACCGTATCAACAAGCCCGAGAATTCCATGCCAAGTTTCACATCAACGCAGGTACCCTAGCTAAGCGGTTCAGCATACCACGTGCAGCTGCTCGAGATATTGTCCGAGCCTGCAACAATTGTGCAGAGCAGAGAGCAGTCCCCTCGGTTGGGGTCAACCCTAGGGGTCTCACCCCAGGGGATACTTGGCAGATGGATGTCACTCATCATTCAGAGTATGGTAAGATCAAGTACTTACATGTGTCGGTGGACACATGCTCCCAAGTTTTATTTGCCTCTGCTGAACCAGGAGAAAGAGTCTCCCACGTCATTGCACACTGCCTTGCTGCATGGGCAGCTTGGGGTAAGCCAAAGACGTTAAAGACGGATAACGGGCCTGCCTACACTAGTAAATCCTTCCAAAAATTTTGTGACAACATGGATGTCCAATTAAAACATGGCATCCCCTATAACCCTCAGGGGCAAGGAATCATTGAAAGAGCGCACAGATCTCTCAAAGACTTGCTTAAAAAACAGAAAGAGGGTATAGGCCACGGCCTGTCCCCAAAAGCTCGACTGTCTGTAGCCTTGCTCACATATAATTTTTTAAACGAAAATTCACAAGGAATGACACCTGCCCTGCAACACACCACCCCGAGTCCTCCGCATAGAGGTCTAGTCCGTTGGAAGGATGTCCTGTCGGGGCAGTGGAAAGGCCCTGACCCGGTGCTCAGCTGGGCCAGAGGCTCTGTTTGTGTTTTTCCCCAGGAACCAGGACGTCAACCAGTGTGGGTTCCGGAAAGACTGGTGAGAACCGTGACATCACCTGAAGAAGCCAAGGAACAGCTGTCAGAAACGCCAACGAATATACAACCTGAACCATTAGACCAAGCCTCCGACCCTGCTGATGATGGCGACGACCGACAAGACGATAATAGTAGGACTGACCACCCCGCGGTTGCCCAAAAAGAGGATCGGTAACTCTGTTCTTTGCTCTCCTATAGCAATCCTTCTAATCTGCCTTTTTCTTTTTAGTGGAACTATATTTCCTCCACAAGCTTCAACGAGTCCTTCCCCCTCACCAATGACACACTGATCCTCTCTTTTGCTAACCTCTCTGTCAAGGTTGTCAACACCACAGTTGCGGCGAATGCTACTTGTGAAACTGGTAATGGCGAGTTAAGTAAGGGAGTCTTGCTTGAATTTCTTAACGTTACAGGGAAGAGCCGCCAGTCTTGTGAAGGGATCTTGAGTAAAAAGGAGACTCAAAGGTGCCTTTTCCTTCCAGGGCTTGCTCCTACAGTCTGCAACCGTTCCAAAGACCCGGATGCCTCGCCGCCCCGCTATCCTAGTGTATCGCCCAAGTTATGTCTGGCTCCCCGTCAAGGCAACCGACTGGGTTGGCCCTGTTTCTCAAGTTGTTTCACTTAACAATATCCCCTTCTCTAAGTCTAGGCGTCCAAGAGGCATAAAAGAATGGCTATCGAATGCTGCCAGTGTAGCTTCCTCTTTGTTTGTCCCAACGATCGGGCAGGCTGTGCTACAAGCATGGACAGATCGGCAGCTCGCCATAACGATGGAAACGGTAAATGGCTTGGTCAACCTTACCCGAGACGTGCTACGCCGCCACAATCAGATGCTGAACTTAAATTTCCAGGCCATTCAGAAACTCCAAGCGGAGATAGATGAACTTGGACTGGAAATAGATGGACTCTGGAGAGTGCTTCAGCAAACATGTGACACCCGGTGGCTTACGGTTAAACTCTGTGTCACTCCTGTCAGGGCCAACGTGACCGGAAGCATTTCCAGAGTCTCTGATTGGCTGAAAAGGTCATATTTTCCTGAATTTGTTAATCTCTCCCAACAGGTGGAATCTAGTTTAGACACAATTGGGGGGATCAAGTTAAAACCCGTTAAAGTCGATCTCTCCGGGTTAGGCGAGGTTCTACAGAAACTATTGCACAGTGTTTCTTCCTGGTTCTCTTGGCCCAATTTAACTAATTGGATCCTCATTGCAGTGGGATTATTGGTGGGATTAGTCGTTGTTAAATGTTTGCTAGAACGCCTGTTTCAAGCGCAGCAGCAATTGCGTGTTACCACTATGATGGCTATGACTCCCACCTCTGTTACCCCCGATAGTGACCGATTTATTAACCATACCCCTTCCTGGTCGCCTCAGGTGGGGCGCTTTGGAGCAAAATTTGTAGCGAATCGCATGGCTGTTTCTCGGGTGTAAAAGGCGACACCAGTAGTCATAATTTTGTCTCAGGTGGGTCTCTAGGGCAGAGTCCTAGTTGTGGCCAGACTGGACCCTAGCCATTGCACAGAGACACCTAGTGACACCCCCGACTCTGGTTACTGCTGTTCCTGCCCCCGTCGTTGTTCCCCAGTTGCCAGGCAAAGCACTGCAGGGAGAGTCACGTTGCTTCCAGCTTACGGACTCTCCGGTCTCCATATGACGTGAGCATTCTGGTTGGTGCTAGAGGCTCCGCCGCTGGATGGCTGAGGCCTAGTCCAGACTCCCCAAAGCACCAAAGAGGTTGTGAACCATTTGGGTTCACGGGAGCACGCTCATCACTGGAGACACTGGGTCAAAAATAAATAAGAAAGGGGGAGATGTGGAAAGCCGCCTCCCGAATCGGGCCTAGCGTATGCGCTGCAGCCTGCTCTAGAGTTACCCCCGCCCATCGAGTGAGCCAAGATGGCGCCTGCATCCTGTTTCCGCATAGTGACGCATGTATCCGCCACCCGCTCCTACCAATCGAAATCCTGTATACGCGATACTAGCCTAGAAGCTTATTGGTTGTTAATTGTGTATAAAAGGTCTTACCCGGACGGGGTAGGGTGAGACAGCCCACAAGGAGCCGTGCCTGACGGCCACATCGAGGCTGCTCTCCCACGAGGCGCCGTGCCCCGTGTGGGAACCAGTAACACAGAATGTTCATCTAGCTGTAGTAAAGGGCTTGCTTTCACAACTGCCGTGTGGTTCGAGTCGTGATTCATGACCAGGTTAGTTCGCGCAGTCTGCATCTCTCTCTCTCCTTCCCTGTTTCCCCTCGCCGGCCGGGAACCGGGGACCGAGCGGGGCAGCGCCGGACAAATTCTAGAAAATGAAGAATAAAGAAGAAGGAAACATTCAACCCAATTTCAGAACAATGTATATAATTATAGTAATCAAGACTCTGAGGTTCGAGGAAGGGATAGTCACATATATTAATGGTAAAGAATAGAGAATTAACTCCACAAGTGTGGCCTGATTTTTGACAAAGATGCAAAAGAAATTCAATGGAGGAAGTATAGGCTTTTCAACAAGTGGTGCTGGAGTAATTGGATAGCCACAGGCTAAAAAAAAAAAAGAACCTTGACCTAAGTTCTTAGATATGACACTAAAAGCACAATCAAAAAAAAAATCGGTAAATCGAACTTCTTAAAAATTAAAAACTTTTGTAATGCAAAAGACCCTGTTAAGAAGATAAAAATACACAAGCTAATATTTGCAAACTACATACTTGGCAGAGGACTCATATCAAGAGAATATATAAAGAACTCTCAAAAATCAACATTAAAAACATCAACAGTTCGATTAGAATATAGGCTATAGACATGAAGAGATAGCTCACCCAAGAGGATATATGATGGCAAATAAGTACATGAAAAGATATTCAACATAAGTAGCCATAAGGGAAATACAAATTAAGACCGTAATGAGATAACCCAACACACCGTAATGAGATAACCCAACACACCTATTAGAGCAACGAAAATTTTAAACGATGACAATACCAAATGTTGGCAAGGACCCAGAGAATCCGAAGCTCTAATGCTTTGCTGATAGGAATGTGGAATGTTATAGCCACTCTAGAAAGCAGTTTGGAAGTTTCTTATAAAAGTGAACAAGCATTTTTACCTCTGGGCATTTATCCCAGAAGAATGAAAACTTGTACATGATTATTCATTGTGGCTTTATTTGTAATGCCCCAAATTGGAAAATACCAAAATGTCTCCCAATAGGAGAATGGTTTCGTAAACTGTGGTATGCTATACCATGGAATACTATTCAGTAATAAAAAGGAATAGCTTTTTTATTGAAGTAAAATTCACTTAACAAAATTAACCATTTTAAAGTGAACAAGACAGTGGCATTTTGCCCAATATTCACAATGTTGTGCATCCACCGTCTCTATCTAGTTACAAAACATTTTCATCATCCAAATGGAAACCCCATAGCCATTAAGCCATTTCTCCCCATTGCATCCTGCCCCAAACTCTGCCCTGGTAGTCATCAATCTACATTCTGTATCTAAATTTATCAATTCTGGATATTTCATACAAATGGAATCATACAATATGTGACCTTTCATGACTAACCTCTTTCACATTAGGTTTTCAAGGTCCCTACAGGTTGTAGCATGTGTCAGTACTTCATTCCTTTCTATGGCTGAGAAATGATTCCATTGTATGGAATGCATAAGCCACATTTTGTTTATTCAACCACTGACGCACATTTGGGCTTTTCTTCCCTTTTGGCTATTGAGAATAGAGCTGCTAGGAACGTGGGTGTGCATGTACTTATTTGAGTACCTGTTAGGGATGAACTTTGATACCTGCCACAACTTGGATGGATCTCAAGGGCATATGCTGAGTGAAAAAAGCCAATTTCAAAATGACACCTACAGTATGATTTCAGTCATATAACATTCTTGAAATGGCAGACATACAGAGTTGGAGAAAATAGTAGTGGCTGCCAGGAGTTAGGGATGATGGGCAGAGGGGTTTGGATGTGACTACAAAGGAAGCATGAGAGAGATCTTTATGGTTATGGAATAATTTTGTGTCTTAACTGTGGTGTTGGTGGTTAAATAAATCTACACATGTGATAATGACATATAACTATAAACACACATTATACCAATGTCAAATTTCTGGTTTAGGTATTGTACTATAATTATGTAAGATTTAATCATTGGGGGAAACTGAGTCAAGGGTACCTGGGACTTGTCTTTACTGTCTTTGAAACTTCTTGGTAATCTATAATTATTTCCCCGCAAATAAAATAAAATAAAATAAAATAAAAATAAAAGGAAAAAAAAAACCCTCTGGTTGAGAAAATAAACAGTATTTCTCTTACTTCACTGAGACTATATAAAAAGGATAAAAGGGAAGAAGGTAAGACATTCTGAGAAGAGTTCACACCTCAGATCCTTCCTCATCAATCTATCCGGAAAGAGCCTCTTCTCTCTTGTTCTCAATGAGGACTTGATAATCTGACAAATTCATTTCAGACAGGGAGAATTTTCAGGAAAAAGAAAGCTGGAAAGTCCCCCTCACTCTCTCCTGGAGAGAGAGTGTGTACCAGTTTTTGAGTTCCACTTTTGCCAGTTTCTACTGCAGGTTTATAGTCCTACCCTCTGTGGTGGTTTGAAGCTGTATGTGCCCCAGAAAAACGTGTATATAGGACCCTTTGATGCGGTTACTTCAGTTAAGGTGTGACTCGCCTCAATCAGGATGGGTCTTAATCCTATTAATGGAGATCTTTTAAGAGGAACGAAATTCAGGCAGAGAGAGAGAAAGCCACAGGAAGCAAGAAGCTGAAACAGAGCCTGGAAGAGAAGGGAGAGACTAGGACATGTCACCGTGGGCCTTGCCATGTGACAGAGGAAACAAGGATCACCTGCAGGCAGCCCCAGAACACCAGTCTTCAGGGAGAAAGCATCGCTTTGATTCCTCAATTTGGACATTTTCCTGGTCTCAAAACCGTGCATGAATAAATTCCCATTGTTTAAGCTGAACCATTTCATGGTAGTCCCTTAAGCAGCCTAGAAATTACAACACCCCCTTTTAAGGTCTATTTCTATTTTAATAATGAACTCTCAAAGATAAAATATTAGGATTGAAAATGATAAAGCTATAATGCTACAATAGGCAATAAGAAAAGTTTTCATTCAAAAACATTCTTTATATTCCTCTTGCTTGTAATGCTAGTGCACACTGGCACTCATACAATCCAATCATGCATTCATTCATTTATAACTCTCTCCTCTCACCACATCATGGTCCTGCTTGCCTGCTTGCTGAGGCTGATGTGGATGAACTTGTTTTGTTTCCAGATATTTCCTCAAAATTCATTCTCTCTCTTCTCCCCTAGATCTTGCATGCTTATACTTGCCTCTAGCTTATCCCCCATGAGGAAATGATCTGATAAATGCAATTGTGAATTTGCAGTGAGGTGTAGATGACTGATGGCAGGGCTGGGGAAGGCTGGGGTGGGGAGAGGATTTGGGTTCTAAGTGCCCATAATGAGCAGAGTGTTCATTTAAAACCATTTGACACTGTTGGCTTTCCATTTCCCCATCTGCAAAATTGGATCAGTAGCCAAGAGACACTGTCCTTTGGTAAGCTCTAATAGAAGATTATACATTGTGGTGGCCTTTCTTCCTATCATGAAACATAATGCACACATATGCAAAAATAGGACAAAAATTAGAGCTTACTAAATTATCAAAAGTGAACAACCAGGACATGAAGTAGAATGCTGCCAGCACCCCAGAATTACCCCTAGAGCCAGGGCCCAATTACTATCCACTAGGATCCTGCAAAGTTAATCACTACCTTGGCTGTAATGGCAATCATATCTTTGCTTTCCTTTGAGCTTTATCAACTAAGCATACATCCCTAATTCTGGAGTTTAGTTTTGCCTTTTTTTTCCACATTATGTAAATGGATCAAATAACACATATGCTTTTGTGTCTGAACTCTTTCTCTCACCACTATGTGAGTGAGGCTCATTCATCTGGTTGCATGTAGCTATAGTTTGTTCATTTTTATTATTGAATAATTTTCCATTGTATGAATACATCCCAATTTATTTATATTTTATAATTGATGGATTTGGGGTCGCTTCCAGATTGGGGTAATAGAAATAATGCTACTGTGAAACAGTAACATACTTAATTTTTTATTATTGTACTGTCAGTCTTTTCTTAAATTTCAGCTATGCCATTATGGAGAATAATTAAAGGTTTAATTTGCATTTCTCTAATTACAAAGAGGTTGAGCACCTTTATGTGTTATTGGTCATTTGTATATTCTTTTTCTATGAAGCATCCGTTCAACTCTCTGTAAAGTTACTGTCTATTTCTTCATGATTTCTAAGTGTTGCAAGTGTCTTCTCCCATTCTATGAACTGCATTTTCATGCTGTTAATAATGTCTTCAGATGAACCTTGTCAAATACAGGACAGAGTTTCTTATCCGAGGGGAAGGGAGAGGCCAATACCCTATCTTGTTCCCATAACAATGCCATAGTTTGAGGAAGTGAAAAGAGGAAGTCCGTTAGATAAGTATGGATGCTGCTAAGCTGCTGCTATACTGTACTACAGCGGCAGCAAGCAGTCCCCTCGAATTGTGGTGTTAGCACTGGGGCCAGAACTGGTAACCACGGCAGCCCCAACTGCTTGTGAAGCAGGTAGTGCTCAGCAAGGGCTGAAGGAAAAAATGGTTTATTCCTGAACATCAATGAGATCCTACCCCACCCTCATTCCTCCGAATCTAGGGCTCTTAGAAATATAATGGGAAAAACTGTGAGACAACTTAGAGGGTCTAGCAGTGGAAAACTGGAACAAGGGCTGGAAAAATTCTATTTATTAGTGTTTATAGAATCAGGATGGGCCAAGAATGAAGTGCTTCTTTTAGGTAGAATATTACTAATCTCATCAAAGAGATGGACATGTTTTCTGTGATAGTGGTATCATGTAGCCACTTATCACTAATGATATGGGCTAATGTTAACAGAAGACCTTGAGAAGTCTTCAGATAAGAAAGGATCTATACACTGGGTGGTGAAAGAAGGGTCAGATATCAATAACTAGACAGCAGAGAAAGAAGACTAATCTATTCTAAATCAAAGGTTTCCAAACTTTCTTGGTTTATGGTGCCCTTTAGAATCTCAGAAAATTTTCAGGGAGTCGCTAGGTCAAAAGAAACATCTAATACTTTAGTTCCATTTATTAATTAGTTAGGTCCAAAGAACTTAATAAGTATATGTGTTCAGATGACTTAGCAGCTATTTGAAAAACAATACTTATAAACTGAAAGGAAAGAAAAAACTATTTTACTTCATTCTTAAATACCACAAATTACTTAATAATGGTGACTGCTGGGCATTGCACAACTTCTCAAACTTAGAATCAGCTAGGACATTGCTTCATTTCTGGTTCCACATTAACTTTCATATGATCACAGGAACTGCAGGAAACACAGTTTTGCAGAGCTATGACCTCAGCAATAAGAATGTTTCAGGATCTAATGTTGAGACAGTCAAACTACAGAATCCCACTGATGTTGAGTATCATTGTGTTTTCCTTGAAAATGTAAAATATTCTATAGCATGCCAGTGAGTTTACTGCATATCATATATAGATATATCTATGTACAGTGATAGATAAACTCATATTTTACAGACATGCACACACACATGCACACACACACACAATATAGTAGCCATGAAGGATGGATTATATTGAAGAGAAAGGATAAATTGGAGGTTGGGAGACAAGCCTGTATGATAGTTTCAGTGAGAGAGGGTAAGAACATGATCCAGGGGAATAGAAATGGGAAGGAATATTTTCAAGCGATGATGCACATGTAGGATTTAAAGGATTTAATTACTAGGGATAAAGAAATGTGTATGTGTCAAGTTTGACTCCCAGCTTCCTGGCATGGGCAACTGGGGTGAAAGGTGATGCCATTTCAAACTATATCCTGACATGATTTTAGAATTCTTTTCACTAATATGTTAGGTGAGAAGGATAAATCATAGTCCAACTTTAGTCCATGGACAAGCTAATCTCTAACACTTCCTATTAGTGTCCATCATTGTTGCATTTTTTTGTAAATGCCAAACCAGATTTAGTGCTGACTGCCTGAAACATTGTTGCTTTTGGAGTATGAGGAGCCAAAGCCCATATAGCATACATTCCAGGCTATTTTCAGATTTTGTTTTCAAGTCAAGCTTCATTAAGTCAAATCCATGTCTTGTCCCTGACCCCTAGGTAAATACACCCCAGATGACTTCACTAAGATTACTATGAGAGTAACATAGTTATAATTCATCTTCCTACAAAATCTGCCCTTTAACAAAAGAGATGGGATTCTCTGGGGGAGAAGCAGGTTCCCAGGGAGGGTCATGAGTTTGACTTTAGGCTTGAGAAGTTCTAGGTATCTTTGCAACATCAACCAGAAGCCCAGCAGACAGATCCATACACCTGGGTCTGGCGCTGGGAAAGGGACCTTGGACATCATCCCACAAGTGGTGGCTGGTGCTCTGGTGATGAGAGGCTGTGCCTACACCCCCTGAGAAAAACCTCCATTTACACAACCACAAAAGAGGACTGAAAAAGGGTAGCTAGATTTTTATGATAAGGAGGACAGCATAGCTATGTGGAAGCCACTTTGCAGTGAGCTGAAGAGTAAAGAGGAAGTCAAGTGGAAACAAAGTTAGCACTGTTCATTTGCCATTCAGGTAACAAATATGCAAAGCCTGCAAAACAAGATAAAATACTATCCCTGCTTTTATTGATTCAAGCAGGGGAAAGAGACACTTAAAAGTATATACTTCCATATGATATTTAATAAATATATAACACATGGTAAACTTGTTACTTGCCGTTCCTTCTGCTGTTTCCCATGGCTTACTCCAGTTAGGTTTTGCTCACTCACCTTCTCAGTGAGGCATTCCCAGGTGACTTTTTAAAAAACAGCAACACTCCCACCCCCAGTATTTTCTGTCTTCCTTCCCTGTTTTACTTTTCTCATAGCCGTTATTATCTTCTCACATACTATGTTTTATGTATTTATTTGCTACCTGTCTGTCTCCTCACACTTCCCCATCCCCACCTTACACCAGAACCTAAGCTTCATGGGAGGTGGGATTTTTTTTTTTTATTGCCTTTTTTACTGATGTTTCCCAGCATCCCCCACATGTGTGGCCATGGACATAATAAGGATGGCAAGGGACAATAGTAAGGATTTTAGACAGTGTCCTATGAGCAACTGGCTACTGTTGAGAGAGTTTAAGCCAAAGAGATATGATGGCACTCAGGCTGCTGGCAGCTGGCCAGGAAGTCTCACCATATTTTAGAACATTTTCATAGTAATATGTGCTCCGACCCTGGAACACAGTGGTTTCATCTTCAGACTCCTTTCCACTCTTAAAAACTACTGAGGACCCCAAAGAGATTCTATCTATGTGGGTAATATCTAGTGATATTTACTGTATTAGAAATTAAAACTGAGAAATTTTAAAAAATTTATTAATTCTAAAAGAACATTAATAAGCTAATATATGTTAACATGAATCGTATTTTTTATGAAAAAGTAACTACATTTTCAAAAAGCATTCGCATAAAGAATGCCATTTATATTTTTGCAATTCTCCTCTATGTCTGGCTGAAGAGAAGACAGCTGGGTTCACATAGTTGCTTCTGCAATCGATCTGTTACAATATAACGTATCACACAGCTTCTGTTAGATCCACTGTACACTCATGAGGGAACAAGAGAGAAAAAGGAAGTAGCATCTAGCATTGTCATAACAATTGTTTTGTTTTGGGGAACCCTTTTTGAAGTGTCTTGAGGATCCCCAAAGTCCCTAGACTACACTTTGAAATCTGCTGCTCTCTTCAGGAAGACATTGATGGAAAGCAACCTATTTGCATGAGGACAACCCATGTTGATATCTTGCAACTATTCCTTCAAGACTGTTCTTAAGTGGGTGTTATTGTTCTCAGAAAAAGTAAAATCATGAATATGTATGGGTTTTTCCTTTTTTCTTTTCTCAATGATTCAATAGAACAAGAGGCGTTTCTTCCAGAATCCAACCTTAGGGACTGAACCTTGTCCTCCACAAAAGACACACTGTGGTCCTGTGGGTGTGAGCCCATTTGTACTTAAATAGGACCTTAAAAGATGCTATTATTAGTTAAGGTGTGGCCAAAATAAACAGTGATGGGCCTTGATCCAAATGGCTGAAGTCCACATAAACAAAGGAAACTGGACAGGGAAGTAGAAGTCATAAGTTAAAGTAGCCAGAGAAAGAGATCACGGCATGAAGTGGTCACCATAACCAGAATCCTACAGACTTCAGAGAAATTCAAGCCTTGTTGACACCTTGATTTTGGGCTGTTCATCTCCCAAACTATGAACCAATGAATTCCTATTGTTTAAGCCAGCCAGTGTTTGGTATATGTCATAGCAGTTATGGCAAACTAAGATATCCACATAAACTAAAAAGTAAAAAAGATAAAATTTACAAAGTGCTAACCTTCTCAGAAGAATAAATTATTCACTGCATGTCATCAACACTGGCACTGTAAGTCACAGCTGAACCAAAAGGGAAGAACAGATCAATTCTATCCCTCTAATAATACATAAGGTGAGAAGTTAGTTGCTTCTCCTTAGCTAACTCACTCAAAAATTTAAAAATTATTTCTTGCAAGTAATATAATAAAGTTTGCTTTTGTTGATTTCTTTTTTACTTTTGTTGATTTTTGAATTAAGAAATGTATGGCTAACTAAATTGTGCTATTTAAAATATAACTTACAATCAATCCCAATCATGTAAGCATACTCTTGGGAAGCACATATTGATTTTAAACTGTATCAGATGAGACCTGGAAATATGTTAGGGAGAATAATTTGAACCGAACAGAGAAACATTAGACAACTTAGTACTTCTTTTAAAAAACTAATTTGTAGAGCTTTAAAATATTTTGATCCAGAGATTCCTCTTTGTATTCATGTTTCTGATGTCTCTTAAATTAATGCCATTATTATCCATTAGTTTCTATAACTAAAGCTATTTGGTACTATTTCTATCATTGACTGGAAAAAAAAATCTAACTGCTGTAGGATTTAGATTTCTGAAATGGAATGATGGTTTCAACTCTGCTATAATTGTGTGTCAGTGCAGGCTGCTTCACCTTAAAGTGATTAGCATTTTGCGAGAGATGTATAACAAATTGCAGGGCTAATCAACGGAAAAATTACCCAGCAGTTGAGGTGGGTTTTAATTAATTATGTTGCCATGTTGTTAGGGAGAGTTCTTTGAAAAGGTAATCAAAGAGACACCACATAAGGACTGTTTGTTCTCTTTGATTTATTTTTTTAATGGAAATTATTTGACTAGTCTTCAGTCCATACCAAATCCTCCCAAGAATTTGGGATGGAATTGTGTCCCTCTAGTAACTTTCTGATCCATCTCCCTGAGAAAAAAATAAGGTGAGAGCAAGCACCTGCTCTGTCATTAAGTTCTATACCTGTAGATCCTAGCACTGAACCTAGCAGATAGCTGGCACTCAACAAATAGCTGCTGAAGGAGTAGATTAGTAGTCAGAATGCCCCTCAGCTGAAAATAGTCTTAGGCATATCTCTGACTCTCTGTAAATCAGATTTCCTTATTTGCAAAATGGGCACACTGCCATCTCAAATAGTAACAGCTACTGTTTATTGAGCAATGACTATGTATTCAGTGGGAATCATTATCTCGCTTTATCCTCTGAACAACCCCATGATATGACAGCATTATTCTCATTCTATAGATGAGGAAATATCTTGCCAAGTTACTTAAAATTACTATCTGCAAGACTCAGGGAAACTCACTTCCATTCTCTGTGACCTTTTGGTTTCTTGCATCTGTAGTATGAGGGTGACAAGGTACATGCATGAAAACATTATGAAATAAAAATATGTGGGAGAACGAAAAGTTCTTCCTTATGGTAAAATGCCAACTAATAAGTGTAAAGAAACGATAGAACTAGAAAATCATTATTGCAGGGGAGAATCATGAATGGATGCTAAAACTAGTGCATGGGAATTGGAGGAGAAACAGGATATCTACATGGCCTCATAGTATCTTCACAGAAATTATTTTTAATTAGAAGGGGAAAATTAGTAACTTCACAGTGGACAAGACTGGCATATACCACCTTAACCAAGTAATTAAAGTTAACCTCTCTAGTAATGGAACAAATAAACGTAATGTGCCTTTTGCTAAGATATAACAAACACTTCTGAGGTATCCCTGTCTCCCTCCAACCGTCCCCCTCCCCCAGAAGAAAAAGCACAATCTGAATCTAATCACAGGAAACAACAGATAAACTCAGACGGGGGACATTCTACAAGATAAAAAGACTATACTCTGCAAACATGTTAAGGTCATGTAATACAAAGAAATTCGGAAGCACTCATCCAGATTAAAGGAGACTAAAGAGAGGTGTCAACTAAATGTAACAGATGATCCTGAATTGGATTCTGGGTCAGACTTTTTTTTTTTTTTTTTTTTTTCCCTGAGAAGGACATTAGTGGGACAATTGATGAAATTTGAATCAAGTCAGAGATTAGATAATATTATTACATCAATGTTATGTTTCTAATTATGATAATTGTACTCTGGTAATATAAGAGAACGCCCTTGTCCTTAGGAAATGCAAAGTGAAGTATTTAGGGTTAAAAGGGACATGACGTCTGAAACTTACTCTCCAAGGATTCAGGAAAAAAACATAAATAGAAAGAAGGTAAAGGAAGGATATAGCAAACAGTCAAGTGTGAACATTTGGGAAATCTGGGCTGATGGTACTTTTTTTGCCACTTCTCTGTAAGTCTAAAATAAAAAGTTAAAAATAATAAAGGTAAAAAAACACCTTGATATGAGGATTAAATTAGTCAATATTTATAAAGGACTTATATTCAGGCCTTAAAAGATTAGTGATTAGATGTTCTTCTTGTTATTGCCACACAACTAGGAAGTGGCAGGGTCAGGCAGGCCCATGTGGCCCTGATACCATTGTCCTTACTTAACCCCTTCATGCCCACCTTCACTTCCTCACTTCCTATGAGATAATACACGGGAAAGCTTTTATGTGTACCGCCAAGCGCTGTGCCTTTGTGAATGTTAGTAAGCTTTCCAGATTGTTGTCGGTAACTAACAAAATGTGTTTTTGCCCATTTTGCAGATGAGGTAATTGAGGCATGAGAGTTCAAATGACCACTCAGGTGACAAGGTCTCAACTAAACACAGATCTCCCAGCTTTCAGCCCCATCGCTTTACCACTAATTGTGGATTTCAAGGAAAGGTTTAGGAAAGGACAATTTCTTTCACACCTTGACACTTTTGGCCCCTGCTATGTCTGGAAAAAACTCTCTGCCTATCAGGGATCAGGTTGCAACCTCAGGAAGTCAGGTTGTAACCGCATGACCCCACACAGAGGTGGGCTTCCGTTTTAGAAACACAGGGTGCAGACTGTTACATAAGTCTAAATGCCACTGTTGTTGAGTGTCTTCTCTCCTGTATCTGATGCTGAAAACGGCATCTTTCTTAAATCAAATGCTTTTTTTTTTTTCATATGAAAATATTGAAGGAAAGGTGGGAGGAAGCTCCTGCTGGCTTGGAATCCTTGTGCCTGCACACACCCACAAACTGGTGGCTATTTCTTCTTAATGGTAGTCCATTTCCTTATTAACATTTCCAAAGATTACGTGAATTAATAAAAATAATCTATGGGTTGGCTAAGAAACAAACGTTTCTACCCAATCTAGCATTGTACCATGGGTTCCAAATAAGTATTTGAAAATTCTTTTTTTTTTTTACTCTGACTTCCCACATGCAAATTTGTTTCACTGATTAAGAATTAAGAAACAGCTATCAGTGATTTTCCTCCTTGTTGTACTAATTTCCCTAGTAAGGGAAAAAGCTACTTGTGTTTCTGCAATGTTATAGAATGAGATTCTCGGTTAGATCAGAACTGAAAGATATTACATTTTGAGTAAATGGTCCTAAAAATATCTATCATCTGCAGTTTCCTCATCTGTAAAACAATATATGAGTTTATTGTGAAAGTTGAATGGGATAATGAATGGGAGAAAAATACCTTTCTATGAACAATGGTTTCAGTAAATGAAAACAAATACCCCAGACTCAGCAATGGTACAGTTTGAAAATATTTATACTTCATCCCCTGTCTGCACCGCCCCCCCCCAAATGATTCTCAGTTGAGCGACACCCTGATTAGGCTGCTTACCAATAACAGTGCTTCAAGTTTCTGAAAATTAGGAATTTTCCTTTTGAAAAGTTAGCCTGTCAGTTAATAGTGGGTTTGAAAAAGGATTATGGAGGAACTCTAAGTTTAAAAACAAAAAGAAATTTATCTTATTATGAGCAAATGGATAATCGTAAATGGAGTTCTGAAGGCTGCCTATTTATAGGAATAAATTTGGTCTTTTTTTTTTTTAAGTAAAGTAATATTAAAGTGTCAGAGGAGCTCAAGTAATTCCTCATGAATCTATAGACCAATAAAAACAAATTAAATAAAATGCTGTTATTTAGGGTGCCTCTGTAGCATTTAAACTAAGGGGTGTCAGAATATTTTATTTACCATTTCACCTTGACAGAAACAATCGTCAGTTTATTATAGCTTTATGTATATAAACTAGCTTTATGATTTCTTTAGGAAACAATAGATTGTTAGTTTAGTCCCACTCTATTTACTACCCTTGATCATAAATAATCAGCTAAATCCACTTAAAATTTTACAACAGTGATTTGCATATTTGCCTTAAGGTAGTATTTTTCTATGTGCATAAAGTTAGTTGTTACTCAGACACATTGATTTAACTCATTAAAATTTCTTTAAGGTACTCAAGACACCAACTTTTGCAGCACTTTTGCAAAAGGCACGGGAAGTGTATAAAATATATATACACTACAAGAAGCAAATAAAAATATATATTTCATGTAGTGTTTTAATAATGGCTACTACCATTTATTAATTGTGATTTATTAAGTGTCACATTCCAAGCATTAAGAGAGAAACGTACAATACGTTATCTGGACCTTACAATAAACCTTCAAGGTAGGTAGTATTGCATCCATTATGCAGACAGAAAACAGGCTGCAGTTTCGGACACCCTCAAAGCCATTCAGTTAATAAGGGGATAGGTTTTTCTGCAATGCTTCCTTCCTCCAAACCCCGGCTAACCACCGGCCTCTATCACGCCACTCCTTTTTTTTTTTTTTTTTTTTTTTTTCAAACTTATGGTATAGAGTTCCTGTTGTTTTTCAAAATTGGTGTTAACCAATGTCTGTCTTCATGCAGTTCCGCAGAATTCGAAGTGTTGGAAACCATTACTCTAATTGGAGAAGTGTTTTCGGACTGAGTATCATGTATTTTACCCAGTCGTTTTTAGTTTAATTCTTATGATGTTTCAAATGTCTGTAAGTTCCTTGAGGGTAGGAAAAAGCTTTAATTCACCTTTGGATGCCTCCTGTTGAGCCCAGAGTCCCTGTCACCTGGTATGCGTTCAATAAATGCCGAATTAAGTGGGTATCTAGTTAATTCTTTTCTTCTAAAAAGCCTTAATTAGTTAAATGAACCTACATAAGGGTTTTAAAACAGCCGATTTCGTGAAGGATCTGTGTCTCACTCCTGCAGGTATCAAGCTGGTGGGGTGGGGGTGGGGAGAGTGGTAACTCTCCCACACTGTCCCTGAGATGGGCACAACGTGGCAGCACCACCCAACCCAACCTTCCTCCACCTAGAGGCTCCCCACACCTGTCCAGCTCTCTCTGTCCGCTCGGGCTCCCAGCTCTCCGCGAAGAGGACCACCGGGTGGGGGGAAAAGAGTGAGGAGGGGTGCAGCTCCGGCCTCCGGCGCGGGGGTGGGGAGCCCCACTGAAGTTCGTGTGGGCGTGTTTACCCGCAGACAAAGGGTCCCGGGACCCCAGCTGCCGCCGCCTTCGGGAAAGCACGAGCGCCGCGGTGACAAATGGACATTCCGCACATGAGCAGACGGACACCCGATCTGCGCCTTCCCCTGCGGTCCCCGCCCGCCGGGTCCAGCTGCCAGGCCCGGAGCCGCCCCGCGAGGTCCAGCTGCCAGCTCTCCACGCGCCGGCGGCACCGGGGGCGCTCTCCCGAGTGTCAGCGGCGCTGCAACCCTCGGTCCCGGCCAGCGTCCCGAGAACTTTCCTCTCGGCGTCTGGGGGCCGACGGCGCTAAGGGATCGGCAGATGCTGGGGAGCCCTCGGGGAGCGGAAGCTGCTTTCCAGTTAGCTGCTTCAAAGGACTTGCGAGGCTCCTGCGGCGACAGGGAGATTTCACGCGGCTCCCAACTCCACCCCCAATCCGCTGGCGCTTTTGAGAAACTCCTGGGGATCGAGGAGAAGGCGGCAGTAAGGAGCAGAGTCAAAACGGGATGAACAAAGGAACCGAGCGGATCCCGGGGAAGATGCTCCCCTCCCCCTCCGTCCCCACCCAGCCCTGCTCGCTGGCTCTTTCACGCGCGCAGGTATCCACCCGGATTTTGGCGTTGCAGGAGTGTTCTGTTTTTATACAAAGAGTCACTTCCGCGGGGCCAGGCGCCCCAGACTCCCCTCCCCACCCACAATCTGTTCACATTTCCTTCATTCACTCCGCCGACAGGTACTTGAGTGCCTGTTTTGTGCCAGGTGCGGTGCCAGGCGGGGTGCCTGTGCAGGTAACACTTCTCAGGAACTAGGGATGGATGGAGGGGGCTGCTGCGGAGAGGCGTGCGTTTTTAGGAATCCCACGCAGCGAAGCGACGCCTTTTTCAGTCCAAGTCTGTAATCACTCTCTTTGCAAAAGGCAGGGCTCCGCGCTCCAGCCGGGGGAGCGCCCAGACCGTGCGCCCTGCGCTCGCCGCGGGATGGGGGAGGGGGATCCCAACTTCCAAGTGCCTGGACCTCGCTAGGTGAGCCGAGGCCGAAAGGGGTCGGCGGCCTGGAGGAGGTCTGAGGGATGGGGGATGGGGGTGGGGGCGAAGGCAGCGGAGGGGGAGGGGAGCGAGCGCCCCCCGGGAGTGGATGGAGGGAGCGCTGGGAGCCCAGGAATAGGGAGCCGGCTGGCGGCGCAGCCTCCGCGCGGGGGCCGGGAGTCGCCGCCTTCGCTCCGGGCTTCGCGATCGCGGTTTCTCCTGCAGCCAGCCGGCGCTGCTGCAGCGGCAGCGCTTCCCGGAACAATGAGGCGCGCGGCGCGGGGCTGAGCGCAGCCCCAGCGCTGGCCCGGAGGCCGCGGCATCCGCCGCGCACCGCCGCCGGCTCTCCAGGCCGGCGTCCTTGCCCGGGACGGCCGCGGCTGCAGCTACAGCACCGCGGGAAGGCGGCGGGCCCAGTCCGGCCGTCCGGCACCATGCGGCGGCGGTCCGCGGAGCGCTGACCCTAGGGAGCCAGCCCCTCCATCCGGTAATCCCACATGCTGCCCGGGACGCGAATTCGGGGTCGCTCCGGGCTCCCCAAGTGGCCCGAGGAGGCAATGCGGGCTGGGGAGGCGGCGGCGGGGGCGAAGGCTGGGCAAGGCTGGGAGTTGGCACCAAAGCCGGGCTTTGGGCGTCCGCAGCCCCCAAGTTCCGCGGCGCGCCCGGGTGCGCCTGGTCCCCACTCCGGCGGGCGTCCGTGTGAGTGTGGGAGCGTGTGGCTGCGCGCTCCCGAGCCGCTGCCGGGGAATAAAAATGTGACACGCTCGTCTCCGACTCCAGCTCCGCGCCGGCTGAGGGAGCGCCGAGCACCGAGGTGTCCGGGCTTTTTGAGGATAGGCGTTTGGGAGAAGGTTGGTAAAGGGGGGTGCAGGGTCGGGCATTGTGGGGCGACGGCTTCCTGGTGCTGGATGCCGCCTGTGCGCTGCTCAGCGAGGAGTTGAGCTCCGCGAGAAAGAGAAAGACCTGAGTGTTGGGAATGTTGAGAGTGGTTTGGGGAGAAGCAAGAAATTCTGGACAGGGTAAGCTAGCTGTGGCGGATTTGCGCTATGAAGAGTGGCGGATACAATTTTGACCCTGTGGCTCAGTAAGAGTGGTCTTTCAATTGTATTTTATTTTCCTTTGGATCTGGAAGGGAATGGAGATGAAGGGCCTTTCTCCACCCCTTCTCCAGACAAAACTGCCCTACTTAAAGCTTAAAAGTGTGTGTTCTATTGATTGTTGGTTCTCTATAGCTATGATGGTGGGGGGCAGAAGGGATCTTTAGAATCCTAAATATCCTAGTTAATTTTTACACAGTTGCACGCGGAACACTATTGTTTCGAGTTGTGTTTTTATTTTGTTTTGTTTTCTAAACTTTCCACCATGTACAAAGTGTATATTTGGATTCCTTCTTTGAAATACGGAATGTAACATATGTCTTAGTCTTATTCAGATTTGACAGTGCTAGAGGGACAGAGTGAAGTTAAACTTGTAGCTAGTAGCAAGTGTTGCCTTCTAAAGCGAGTTGAATAGCTGTGTTTAGAGAAGCTGTGCTTTCCAGGAATTTAAATGAGATTTTTTTTTTTTTTTTTTTTTTTTTTTGGATTGCCTTCCAAGTCTCTCATACTAGTAGCATGTTTGTTTCTCAGGTTGAACTGTCAAAGCTGTTTTATAAATCTGAGAAGCAAAGCTGTTTTATAAATCTGAGAAGCACTGGGGGGGGGGATATACTTCTTGACCTGTTTTTATTGGACATGCTGAAAATTTGGTGAGAGGCAAATTACATTTGGTTAAAATCTGACTCTTCCTCTTCCATTGGAGTTCTAATCATGAAGGGGCATGCACATGTCAAAGCCATGGATTATCTGCTTGAATGAGGGAATTGTTTGCCAATCTGCCACACATTTTGTATTTAAGAGTACTTTCAGCACATTTAAAAAGCCCACATGGGTTACTTAATACTTCAGTTTTTTTAAATTCTGGTCAACATATTTTGCCACTTCGAAATCAAATTTATGACTGAGGAAGAATTCTAATCAATTGAAGTGCAATATGTCATCCTATCATTGTAAATTTAGGGTTAACACTTCTTTCAAAAGGAAAACTGATGTCTGCCCTTTAAGTTATTTATGTCCCTGCTCTTTCCCCCATTATTTTGCTGAAACTGACAACCAAAATTTTTACAGCACTTGGAAGGCTTGTATTTTGTATTAACACATTAGAAAAACTGTTGACAAATGTGATTGGATATTATGTTCACAATGGAAAAAAACCTAAACTGTTAGGTGAATTGCCTTAAATTTTATTATTAGGTTTAAAAGGGCCGTCAAACATATCAGAATTCTTGATCCTATTTTTACTGTAATTTATACATATTTTAGCATCTTATCGTTTTGCTTGTTTTGCTTGGTGCTATTGAAGCTTCTCGAGTTTTGAGCTAAATCACTTGGAGACATTGTGATCCTAGCCTTAGCTCAGTGGAGTTCTGAGCCCCACAATTTAAAGAGGATGTGAAAACTATTGGAGAGAGTTCAGACTGGAGATCAGCATTTGCTGCATTTATTATGTAGTGTACACAATGTAGGGTATAGAGATAAAAAGATGAAGATATTTAGACCAGAGGGATTCAATACTGAGATCATTTATTATTTGAAAATATGTGAATGGATTTATTATGCAGAGAAAGGCAATCAACTGTGCTCAGCTTCTGATGAGGATAATTAAGAGGGAATGGATTTTACTCTGTGGGATGAACCTAAATTGGGTTTAGGGAAGGATTTGTGACCAGCCAGCAGGATTGGTTCAACAGTGAAGTAGGTTGCTGAGGAATTCCTGTAGATGTTTCTTCCCTAAGCTTCTCTTTCTGAGATAATTTAAGTGTGTGACATTCTGATCTATTGCTTATACCAACTGAAATTTTATACTCTAGGTCTAGAATTTACCCAAGCATTTCTCAAATGCTTAGGACTTTCCTAAAGTGCCAACTCATTCCTAGACTTCTGCAGCTCCTGCTGAGTTAAATAAATGATGGGTTCCTTTCCAAAAACTTTCATAGTGTTTATTTGTCCTCTGGGATAATTTGTTTACAGATTTGGTACCTCCTTTTTGATACTTTGGAATAAAAAATACCTTACCCATGAGAATATGGAGTCGTTCGTTAAATTCAGCTTCTTTCTAAGCATACCATATTATTCCCAATTATATCCACCCCCCTCCTTCATCGCCTGTAATGTGATCTTAAAATTTAATTGCTTAAATTAAATTACTTTATTCAACTTGCTTAAATGTCTGAAGAAAACAGATAGTGCCCTCATGGTAGGGGTGTTAAATTTTGAGTTTGTAGGCGTGAAAGTGCCTCCTTAAAAAGGAACTATGGAGTGAAATTCACAAATGACTGTAAAATTAGTAATTACATAGAGTCAGATACTAATTTTGGAATCAGGGAAGTGCAGTTGTACAGTTACACAGAAATTTCCAATGTTCTTAACACCAAACGTTTGAGGTTCAGATGTCAAGGCCAAAGACTGAACAGTTTGTGGAAGATGAACAGCTACTGTTAGTGGATTAACATCTGGCTTTCAATATAATATGTCTTCCATTTCTCTAAAAGCCCTTATTCCCACTTCTAAGAGATTTGCTTGCAAATATTAAGTACACAGGACAAAAATAGAGGCATTAGTAAGACATAGATTTATAACACCCCTTACCAAATCCCACTCTGATCTGAAAACTCCCAGCCCTCTCCCCTTCCCCCATCCCCAAATGATGAGGAACACTTGCAATTCAAAATACTTGGAACCCACCTAGTCTGTGGGTGAAAGAAGTTTAAGCTGTGAGGTATGAGCTGGGGAATCATAAGGCTTTGGTCCAGCATGTAGCATCAGTCCTTGATAATTGACACTTAGAAGCCAGGTTCTAGCAGTTGTCAGGCTCCCATCTTTTGTCACCCTCCTGCCAGTTCTGCCAGCCACACTGGATCAAGTGCCTCCTTGTTTTGGTGAGGAATTGCTAAGTGAATTAAAACAGCATCTGAGGCACTCCCACTCTAGAGAAATTGTGTCTCCACAGAACGGCCCTGTGACCCCTACATGGCTTCCCGAGGAAAGAATTCCAAATGCATGGCAAAAAGATAGATGAGTGGGAAGTTGGATTAGCAGTTTTGCACTGGTCTTTCATAGAGAGTGAAGTGGAATGGAAAGCTATTGGCTGGGAGTCCACAGAGCCAAGTGCCAATAAGTGCTGCCACTGCAGCAACCCGCTTTGATGCAAACCTCACCAGAGCTCAGTTTCCAAGCTTGGATTGAATCTTCCCCAAAATATCTTCTGATGCTAGGATTCCACAAAACTGAGAACTGTATTTTCAGCTACTTAATAGCTAATTCCCATGCTCAGAAAAAGAATTAGCCTTTAGTTAATATTCTAGACATCACTTCAAACATCCCGTTATCCCAGGGGAGAATAGTAATACAAAGAATAACAAGAATGACTGATGAGCACTTACTGTGCACCACACCCTGCCAGATGCTTTACAAAGCTATTAAAGTAACTCTTAGCAACTATCTTGTGATGTATTATTATCCCCATTTGCAGGTAAGAAAACCGAGTCTCAGAAAGGTGAAATGCTTTGCTCACAGGTCCCCTAGTGAAAACCCGGGTTGTGTGTCTCCAAAGTCTATGCTGTTAGATGAAATCTGACTCACAGAAGTGCCTCTCTCAGCGTAGTGTCAGACCAGAGAACTACTACTCTGATTGTGAGCTCTGGGAAAAGAAAGATCTCATGTCTTCAACCCACTTATGGGAGCTTGCTTGATTAGGAAGATTGCATAAAACTGAAAGGTAATGGCAGAGGGCACTGATGTATACTAAAAGCATGTATTTGCCAGAACCTGGAAGCAGAAGAAGGTTGGAGTTTCAACTTAAAAAATAGTCTGTGAAATTTGAAATATCCTGGTCGTCAGTACTGGAATGAAAGTCAAGTTCATATGAAGTGGGTTAGAGCAAGTGAAAGTTCCAGAGGAAAATTTAAGCTAAGATTCAAGAGAATTATCCATATGCATTGAATTATTGGGTTGGTGAAGAGAACAAATGCAGGAAGTAGTCCCTTGGGACATTTAGAAATATATTGGCTAAAGCATTAGAGAATACACTCTAAAGAAAAATCTGTAAGGTCTTGATTATAAGTCTTTGTGTTCAGAAGTTTATAATTCACAGATTAAATTCTACTGTAGGCTACTTCTAGTATTTGAGCCAAAGAAGAAACTCTTTTATTAAATTTAGAACAATTGGTTCTCCATGTTCAAATTATACAGATTTATCAAATAGAGGCCCATGCATGTTTGTAATTGTTGTGATTTCTAAAATGACTTAGCTTTTAAATTAAATTTGGGAAAGGGTAAATCTCTTAGATAATCCAGTAGATTTCATTATTCAGAAACAAATGTGAAAAGCAGCTTCCCTAGAAGGGCAGTGATTATTTTTCTGGGATATAAGTATATTATTATGTGCTAAAAACCTGTATTTGTAGCACTGACTGACCACAAATAGGTAGAAAAAGTACAATTAAAATAGGATTTATTTTCTGAATGATAGATTTAACCCAATTACCGTCTTGGATCTATAGGTGTATAATCCAACAAATGAATTTGTTTTGCTATTAGAAGAGGTGTCTTGTGATATAAATTATATCTTAAATTTGGGGGAAATATATCCCATTAAAAAATCCCAAAATGAAAAGGGAATTGTCTTTAAAATTAGCATGTGCGTACAACCACACGCATGCTTACTCACAAAAATAGCAGGAATCCATCTCTGCACTTTCATATTGTTACATTAGAAATTAGGAGTGGGGAATTGAATTATGAGACTTGAGCATTAATTGTTGGAATTCGTGGCTATCGAGTGACAAAATCAGGACCAGAACCCGGACCTTCTGAGTGTGAGAAGCTGCTTCTGTCTGCATCATCTCTGAGAGAACTGCACATTCCAAATTATGTGTGGAAGTTGTCAAAAATGTTTAGGATTTACACTTTACTCTTAGTTTATTATAAATAGGACATATAGGGAATAAGCACTTGTGTATTTGTGTGTAAGTGTGTGTACGTGTAAATGATCTTTGTAACAGTGGCATATTCGGGATACCCTTGGTAGTTTGCAGAATGTTTTCCGCCGTGGAGACACATGCCTGAGGGAAGCTTCTGGGGCAGGGCATCCGGCAGAACTGGCCCACGGCTGGGGGCTGAGGTGGTGTAGATTAGCTATTTGCTGGGATGAAAGAGGGTGAGCCACCTTTTAAAATTATTATTTGAAGTAGCTTTTATTGCGTATTTTTCTTATACATACTACACGTGAGTCCCTACAAGGTGCCAGGTGTTTGTCTTTTCTCCCTGGAGGTATATTCCAGGGTGCACATACCACAACAGGGTGATGTAGATTAGATCAATTAGATTCAGAATGCAGTTGCTACAGCAAAGATTATTAAATCATCCATTTCCGGTGAACATTTTAAATTACTTGAGCAAGTGTGGGCTACTCTGAGAGCAGTCGAGTCTCACTTTGGGCCATAAATCAATTATGTCCTATGGTGCAGTACGATTTTTATCACGACACCAGGATGAAGTGGTTGGCTGCCCTCAGCAACGAGAGCTCTGGCTTTGGGGACTGACAGGGCTGCATGAGAATCCAGCTGCCACCACTTCCGGACTGGGGGTGCTAAGGCACCTTATTTAACCTTTGGGTGCACATTATCTTCATCTATTAAATGGGGACTGTAATACCTTTCCAGAAGATTTCAAGTGAAGATTAAGTGAGGTAACAAATAAAGGTCCTCTCACAGTTCCTGGCTTGCAGTGGGAAACCCAGAGAAAATCCGTCCCTTCACACCTCAAATGGGTAAGTGCGTCAAGTTCAGCAACACCAAATAATATTGCGACTCAGTCCTGTAGTTCTCCTGAAGTGTACTGCCTTGCAAACACTTTAGATATCAAAAGAAGACAATGAGCTTGAATTTTGTTAAAAAATATTTTACCTTCTAATTCCCAAAGTAATTTTTGAACAATTTATGAATAAGTGGGGAAGCTCGCAGATGCAACGTGGTTTACTTTTCAAAATATATTCATATATGTGTATATAATGTGTATGTAAGTATATAAAATTTCCATTTTTAAAAGACCAGTTTTCTCCCTTTGAGCCACAGTGTCATTGCCTGTAGTTACTAACTATATTTCTCTGCCCTTTGCTCAAAATTAGTAGCTGGGAGAGTGGAACTAATTAAGTAATTTGCCTGACTCAGTACTTGGTATTTTATAATAATATGCCAGAGATGCCATTAAATAGGTTACCTCATTTAACCATTTGAGGTGGCAGCTTCCAAAAGATAAACCTAAATATTTTTTATCTTTGCCACATTCTATACTTTGCTACACATAATTAAAATATATCATGCTCTAATACAGTCATACCCTAGGAATACCCCACATATCACTGTTTGGTACAAATGCAGAAAGAGCGGAATTAATTTTTTGGTTTGGGTTTTTTCCAATTGTATTGCATGACTGGTAAGCAGATGTAAAGAACAGAAGTAGGTAAAAGGAAAGCTTTTAGACTGCATTAACCGACAGGACTCCTATGGGCTAAGTTAAAAGAAACCTGGACCAAGGAGCCTCTGTTGTCTCTAGATAGTTCTTAAAACCCAATTACAGTGTGGGTGTACTTATCACACCATATTGAAAATGACAGGTGAGTTTGTAATACAGAAATCTATAACCTGACCTTGCATGATGGCTAACTCATTTGGTCCAGGAGTTGATGTGTCGTGTAGTGGAAAAGCAGCAGCCCCTAAATGCTCAGTCTGATACGTCAGTTTTATGCAACATGTGTCCAGGTGCCAGGAAGGGGTTTTCTTCCAGGTCCCTGCTTAACCCAAACAAGGACTCAGTGACCCCTTTCCACAGAATGATCCCTTGCCGAACTGAAGAGCATACATAGGTTAGTCCATTTGCTTTATGTATGTGGGAAAAGATAGGTATAGAATTAAATTAGAGGAGCAAGGTCATGTGTGTGTTTGTTTACTGTTTACTATTGGGGGTATAAAACAAGAATTGATGATTGCAATTAGGTATTTAAACATTCCCCTTGTTTATCCTGTGTGGTTGTTTGGCAAATCTTGTAAAGCGCCTTGGAAAGTTCAGTTGTGCACTTCAAATGAAATTGTCTTCATTTGGTACCAGCAGTCTCTAGAGTGGAGAAAAAACAGTGACTAAGTCATGGACCCCATTGCCTGTGATGGTAGAATGGGAGGTAGATCCTAAAGTTCACCCACAGAAACTCACATCCGTGAGTGCTTATTGAATAACCAGGTGCTTGTGTGCTCGACTTCACTGAACAAGACAGGTCTGGAGTTTACAGACCTTCCTTTTCTTTCCTTTTTTTTTCCCCTTTTCTTCTTTAATGCCGAAGACTTCATTTATTTTGATGTGACAGTTTTCTTGCCAGCTACACATATACTCATGTATGAGATTTCATCAACCTCAAATACAAAAGATAGAGACAGTAAATGATCAAAACCCAGCTCGTTGTCCTCTCTGTGATCTCAGAAGGGACACTGAGGAGCAAGCTTTCACCCCCAGCTTGTAAGTCCATAGGCCATAGAGCATTTGCTGACACATCCAAAGCTGGTGTGCCACTTGGTAAAAATCACCCATGTGATTCCTCTCTCCCTGTTTCCCCAAGCCAGAAATGGATGATGTCAGATGGAATTGGGGAGGAAAAAACAGCTTCATAGGAACATGATGTCATCTTCACCTTCTCCCCTAAACTACCACTCTTTTTTTCCCTCCGAAGAGTTCACAACTCTAATTCATTCCTCATTCTCTCTAAACATGCCTATATCAATAATGTGCTTCTTGTAGCCCTAGGTAGGGGAGAAAGCTGTGTCACCTAAACTCACCAAGACTCAGTTTTATTTCAGCTTTTGGGCCACTATTTCACCTGTCTGTTTGCTACAGCTATCTACCTACCCCAGAAGGTTGCTACATGGAAAAGTTATTAAATCCTTTGCTAACACAAGCTCCAATTTTAGATCAAAGCAGTAGTAATGATGATGTGATTATGTGCACAGATCCTAAGTATACAGCTTGATGAATTTTCACCAACTGAATATACCTATTTAACCAGCTAGAGTCAAGGAGCAAACATGATTTTCACCTAAGAAGCCTCCTCATACTGTCTTCTCTTCTCCACTATCCTGGTTTCTAACAGAATGTAATTAGTTTTGTGTCACTTGTTTGCGTTAAAATTTAAACAAAATAATTTTTTAACATTTTCGTATACTTTTCTAGAATTAAGATAAAGCCAACCAGTAGTGAAATAGTGCTTGTACCATTAAAGTAGAAAAGTTTGATCTTTGTTCATCAATGAAACTTTCATGCTGTATGCGGCACATTTTGTTATTAACAACCCTAGAATTCTTCATAATTTAAGAGCTTAGTTTTGCCATTTATTGGATGCTGTAGCTCTTCCTTTGAATCACTGCAACAGGATCAGAAAATAAATTTTAAAATGTTCTAAAAACTAGTACGTTATGCTCTAAATGTTGAAGATATATTTCAACATATTTTGTTTTATTAAAAATAGAGCTGGACATACAACTTTTATATGGAAAAATATACTTTAGAAATGAAATTTGCTTTACTAACTGAATTTAATTTCATTTGGCAACTTGTAGCCTCTGAATTGTGACTTTGGAATAATTTAGTTCTCCATTTGGAAACTGATGGACAGATAGTTCTGGAGGATATTTTACATTCTATAGTTAGACCCTTAGGAGATATTTTTAAGGGACTAGCTAGTAGAAAATTCATCAGGAAACAGAATGTTAAAGTCACATAGACTCTTGGGGAATTTGTCCTCAGACAGAAATTCTAAACTGTATTTTGGAAATAGTAAATACAAATCTAAGAACCCAGTCCAGGCCTGTCAGATACACAGTTGTTTAACTGGCCTGTACTCTAGGGCACTGTCCAACTTTGATAGAAGCTTCCACTAAACCAAAAACTAAAGTTCAAAGAGATGTAAAGAAAAGGTAGAATGACACCTTAATTTTTGGTAGAAGGGAAGAGAATAAGAAATAGAAGTGTGATTTAAAAAAAAAAAAAAAAGAATAATAGAAAAAGATTGTTTAGTAAAAATCTGATATATGCAGATTATATTGTATAAATTCAAGGTTTTCCTAAAGCCAAAAACATTGGCTTAAACCCCAAAACCAATGCACGTGATTCCATTTGGTATTGAGCAGTGGATTTGGTAGCCAAAGCTTATGTGGTATCAAGATGCTCATGATTTGGTTTCTGTCTCCTGAAGAGGAAGCTGTATCTGCTACCTGCTGCTGAAAATACTGGCTTTTCTACAACATGCCTTTGGGCATGTGCTATTTAAGTGGCTTGAAAATATGTGATTATGCTTCATGTGCTTGTCCAGACTCTGTATCCTTATGGAGACAGTGACATTTACAGTTTCTGGAGGGTAAAATGTTTCTTGGGCTTCAGCTTCTAGCATTTATCATATTCTTTGCCGAAGAAAATTTAGGAGAAGCTCTACACTGTTAGTAGTACCGGTAACAGGTCATATACGAATTCATTTTATGGCTATTCCCACTCCATTCTTGCCTGCCCCCCCCATCCATTTTCCTTGCTGGCAGGAAGTCATTTTCTAAACCCCAAATATGATCATGTAACATTCTTACCTGATTAAGATGCTCCTTTCATCTCTCATTGCACACAGAGCAAGGCCTGACATTTTTAGAATATCATGAGCTTCTGGATTTGGCCCCAGCTTATTTTCTCGACGTTCCCGCTTCCCTTTTAGCCATATCCATTCTCATACTCTCTACTCTGACCATATCTTAGGCTAAATCAATCAAACGATGTGCCGGGTTCTTTCTCCCTGTCATCTCTTTCCCTTACCCCCTCCACTTCCTGTTAATTTTTCTAGCATTCCTTCCCTGACCTCAGGGCAGGTGAGCAAACGTTCCCCCTGTTGGCTCCAATTCGTCTATTATTGCGTTTACTACTCTGTATAATAATTGTTTACTTCTTTCTTGCACCTGTTTAACTGTAAGTTCCTTGGAGGCAGCCACCAGGACTTTGTCCCTGCTACTTAGCACATTGTGTGATACTATGCTCAGTAGATGCATAGTAAATATTTGTTGAACGAATGGAGCTACAAGTCTTATTAGTTTGAAATGCATGCCTATTTCCCACTTCCTAAATGTGATTTCTAAAAAAAAAAAACTGAGGGGCAGGATTTTTTCTCCCTCTTTTTTCAAGTTGAATTTCCATGCATATGGCTCCTAAAATTTTCTAGTGATCTTTTTATATATAGAACCTTCTAGGGACAAGGGGACAAGTCCAAGTGGACCATTATGTAAATACATTATGTTCTTCAGGTTGCAGTTAATCATTTTGGAGTAATACGTTTACTAACAATGTCAGGAAATCAAAGTTAAACCATTCAGCATTATATTTTATGCCATTTGTGAACCTCACACAGAAAACCTCACATTTCTTTTCATAATTATTGCAAATACGGTTGGACTTCTTTGTTCCTTTCGTTAGCAAAACATTCAGAAGTGAGGGATGTGTAACTGGTAACTAATTAGTAAATAAATCAGATCTGTCCATGGAGAATTTATGGAAGCACAATGTCTCAGACTTATAAATGTTGCATCAAATCCCAACAATTAAAGCTACATACATTATCTGTACCTGGTGTGATAAGTGTGCTCCAGAGCAAATGGGCTCACCAGTGTTTTGTTGTGTTGCATTTTTTTCCTGCCTGCTTACAAAGCACCTATGAATAGATCCTGTATGAATTAAAATTTGTAAAAGGTGCTTCTGGACAGGGAGAGCATAAAACATCAGCTGTTGGTGAAGAATTATAAATCCAATGCCTTGATCCTTATTAAAAGGTTTAGTCCACCCCAGCTGCAGATGGGAAAGTAAACATCTTAAGCTTGAAGCCTGGAGAAGGTGCTATGGGACATTCTGCGTGAGATGCAGAAGCTTCCACTTGCCTTTGTGTGGGAAGCATGGCCATGGCCTCGTTCTGCCAGGGCTCCCAGCTGGAGAGGGCCACAGGCAGGGGCTGTGGCAGCCCCTCCTGTGGACAGAAGCAAGGGTTGGTGCTCATTCAGGGTCATTAGTGTTTATGTGGAATGTCTTGTATTTTCAAAGTTTTTTCTCAGTTTTACATCTTCCCTGAATATCTGGTGTCACTGTACTAAGCACTGTGCACTTCCCTCTCCACTGTCTTCATAAAAGCTGTTTGTTTATTTTTTTTTTCCATCAAATTTCGCAGTCTCCGAAAAGGTCAAGTTAGAGCTAAGGGCATGCCTGGGAAGTCTCCATTAATTAAAGGGACTCTCTTCCTTACTCTGAACCCATACTGGAAGAAAAATTTAAAAGTCACCAGCAGTTGAAGTGAGGGACCTTAGGTGAGTCTCAGTGGTAGATAGAACATTGCTGGATGAGGCAGGGATTGAATGAAACCACAGGGAGTTAGCAACAGCAACTACAGAAAAGGTGGAGCTTTTGAATCAACTACTTCATTGCTCCGTTTACATATGCATAAGATACAAAAGACCACTTGGGTGTTAAGGGAGAAAGAGTAATTGAGAAGAACCTAAATGTGGAGTTCCTCACCCCCGTGGAAATCATTTTAAATCACTTTCATGATAAAGCTAAGTGAATTTGAATGAGTTCTTGCGTGTGGGCTGTTAGCAGCAGTGGAGCAGCCGACTGTGGGGCTTGGGCACTTCTCCCTGCCTGGAGGCTCCACGGCCGCCCCGATCCCTGCGTGATTTCCACATCAGGAGCACAGTCCCACGGTGAGTCCTTGGATTTGTGCACCCAGCAGATGTCCTTTAGGTAAAGAAACTTGATCTTCTTGAGGAGCACCAGCTGGAAGCCAGAGCACTGGGGTGTTGCTGTTATATAAAGTAGTACAATTTGTAAATCTGTGAAAATTATTTCGTTTTTATTAATGACTTTCAGTTTCTGCATACCCCCGAGCCCTTTTTGTTTTCCTTATGAGTTTTGATAAGCCAGCTTCATAAGGTTTACATTGCCAGTTGGTTTCTTGGCACTTTTTAATTATGTTGTTGTCCTGGACAAGGTTTTTGATAACTGGATGTGTTTAGGAAATTCCACTGCTGTGTTCAGAAGGTTGATGCCATCCAAGAAGGCCTAACCCTGGGATAACACCAACCTGTCGTCTTTTTGTTGCACTCTAGGAACACATAATCATTGGATATTGGGACCGGTTTCAGATAGATCCCAAGCTTTTGGCAGAGGGGGTGAACTTGGCCTATTCAATATTAGGGGTGTTTTGCTTGTTTATTTGTTTTGATTTTCTGTTTATTTGTTTTTTCAACTTCTTTGGACATCTTGGGGCTTGCTCTCAGGCAGTGAGCCTTGGAAGAAACACAACTGATCGTAAATAATCTGTCCCTAACAAGAAGGAGGAGTCCTGCACGTACCTCATTTATGTTTCATGAATATCTGAGGTGATTGGAAATTTCGGTATCTCAGGTCCTCCAAGTGAATTACTGTGAAACATTCCATTTACACATAAAAAAAATAATAAATCTGTCTTTATTCTTTCTTGGAAAGAAAGGCCTTCACTAGTGCCCCAGGAATCCTGCAGGGTGATGGAGAATGTCTTCAGCTCTTTCTCTCTGCCAAATGAAAGATCAGGAAGAGCAGAGCTTCCTATATGGCAATTAGAAGAAATCCTTGTCCAAATACTGACCGAGTTCAGCGACCATCCCCTACCCCCACCCCCCAGTTGACCGAGGTGAGAGAAACTCTTTGATCCTTGGTGCTGCCTGTGTAAAGCTGGCTCCTGGCTGCCCTTCCGTCCTTGCTGTTTTCACCCAGGAACCTCCAAGCGCTCACCGGGGCCAGTTTGTTACATTGGTCTGCCAAGCCTAGTAAAGGGTCTGCCTCCTAATAGGCTCCATGAATAAATAAATAAAGGATTATCTCTTTCCCAAGCTCAAAGGTCAGGTAACTCCTGGACAGGATCCTTTGTTAAATCCTGTTTAATATCAGGAAGGGGCGAGGCGCAGAGAGAAAGCAGTGGGGGTCCCGGCAATTTGCAGCAGGTGTGTCAGAGGGGGGCCACCCCCTCTGAGCTCAGCTGTGGTCAAACGTTACCCTTTGGATCTCTGCATGGCCAGAGTATGAGGCCTCTGCTATATGTCAAATTAATAAGAAGGGCCTAAAAAGCAAACAAATCCTTTCTTCTCTCTCCAGGGGTTGTTAAAGTTCTGGAAGGGTCTGACTGGCAGCTTTGAGGGCCCCACTCCTGGTCCAGAGAGAGCTCAGGCAGCGGGAGGGGGAGTTTTCTGCTCATTGTAAGCTGTCAGCCCTTCCCCTCCCTGAGCTGGAGAAAACAGGGTGAGGAGCACGATGGTCCCTGAGCCCCGCAATCTCTTCGGGCGTCCCAGGAAGGGGGAGCTAGTTAGTATGGAGTTCAGAGATCACTTTTTATTTGGGGACTCCTGCGGGGGAAGATGAAAGGATGAGATGAGATGATGTGTTTGTGTTTGCTGCAGAAAATTAAAGTCCAAGTTTGGTTTTGCTCAGAATATATAAGTGGACAAAGGAAAGCTCTGTTCACAAGAAAACGTGTCAGTTGTTCACATGCCCTTTCTATTGGTTGCAATTATTTAGAACCCAAGAAAACTGAATTCTGATGAATTAATAAGGTTCCTCTCCAGAACTTCCGTATAGCACTGTTTATATCATATACGTGTCTTGTATTTGTGGATATTCTGGTTACCACCTCCAAATCCTCTCCAAACCCCCCAAACTTCTTAAGACCAGGAGCTTATCTAATTTACCTTTGGATCCCCAATGACTAGCAAATCCTTTCCATAGATATTAGTTGAAAAAAAGAAGATTCTTCCTTTGATTGTAGATACGGGTTTGTTGCAACCTTCCAAAGGCTCTTGCCACCCATCTACTTGTTTTACGTGATCTTTTCTTACTCCTATCTTCATAGCAGAATTTAATGGCCCTCCTTCAATGAATAATGTCTTTAATAAGTTTTTTTTTAATTGTACTTCCTAATACATGCTCTCCAGCCACGACTCACACATAAAGAATCAGAAATTTTTATAAAAGAAAGGTTAGAAATTTCTTTCCTGAAAAACAGTTTGGCTTATTAGTATTGTGTCTTCATCCTCCAGCCTCTGCTTGCATGCTAGATTGATGACATTTCATTTTTATATATTGGATTCTCTTCTTGCCTTTCCTCAATTTCTTGTCTCCCATTCAGTTTTTCCTCTGTTGTGTCAGTAGTTTAGCAGGAACAAGCATTGTTCAGCACTATTGGAGCTTCCAGGGCAGTGGCAGCTGTCTTTGCTTTGCTTTGTACACGGATATTTAGTTTATTATGGCAGGTTCTAAAAATTTATGGTCTATGAAAAGTTTGTTTTTAGTGTAACTGAGGTCAGAATTGGACATTTAATCTGAAATCCATATGGTACCACATTGCACCGTATGTGAAAGCACTTTGTAAACTGCAGAGGAGGGTGGCTTTAGAGGAAAGGCTGGGGGTTTGATGTCAACAGATTTAGGCTCAAAATCCAGGTCCTCCACTTTGCAGGGATTTATTCTTCCCCCAAGTGAAACTTCTTCATGAGTTCTTCTTTTCTTCTTTTCTATCATTTGTTCTGACAAACACACACACAAAAATAACCATGCTCTAGGGAGGCTTTAGTTTTTGCCTCTGTAAAGTAAGAGTAAATTATCCCTGTCTTCCAGGGTTATATTGATTTTGATAAACAATATTTTTTGCCCCTTGCTTAAGTAGCCCTTTGGTAAAAGTGATACGGGTTGGTTGGTTGTTTTGCTATTTCATTATGCTCTTATATAATAACTTATTCTTTGGAGTGATGTTTGGCTGATATAATTTACAACCCGGAGAGTGGTTTGTGGGCTTGAGGAAGTCGGAAGTCAGAGCAGAACGTTTTGGGATGAAAATTCCCTGACTTTGAGTTCTCCACAGGACTCAAATACACAGAATTTTAATCTTCTGCTTCTAGTCCACCTTTGGTGTTCACCATAGCAAGCAGTCATTGAAGTGAATGCCTGCTTAGCAACCATGAGCCCATTTCTGGGCCTGCCTCCTTCCTGAAGTATCCAGTGCATCAAGATTGCACCTGCAATAAACTACAGCCTCTGGCTACAGAAATAATTAAGTATGGGGGAAGGAGGGTTGTAAGCAGAAAGAGTTTGAAGTTATAGAAATCTAATCATTTATGTGTTTTGTTAAGTTCTTAGAAATGACTTAGCCATCTTTGTTTCTAAAATTGTAGGCTTTGTTGATACACTGGTATTGGAGTTATATGTTCCTGGCACACAGTAAACACTTGTCGAATTAATAGAGAAGATACAGCTTAAATGATTCAGAGAAAGGAAAAGGAAAAAAAAAAAAAAAGACAAGCTAAAGAGAATGAACAATTAATTGTTAGATCCCAGATTGCTAACAGTGGAGTAATGATAAAAATTTTCAGAAACCAAGGAACCCTGTTGGTTTTATTGGTTGGATGAATACGATGGTGTCAACCTGGGTCTAATATCCTGGCCCTGCCACTTCAAGTTGTGTGACATCAGAGTGGCTACATCATTAGGGGGACCCTGCGCAAAATTAAAATGTGGGGCCCCTTGTTCAAAAGCAGGGAAAAATATCCTTAAAGGTATTAAAATATAACAGTTTTTCCTTTCTTCTTGCTCTCATATTGTCATGGTAATTTTAATGTTATTCTAAACAATGAACAATTAAAATCTTAAGTTAGTACATAAATTTTACTGTTAATCTTTATATTATACAATATATTATACAATACCAATTTGAAATGCAAATGGTTTGTGGAATCACTGAAATTAGACAATTCTTATTGAGTAGCCCATACATGCATATCTATTTTATTTTTACCAGAACAGTGGAAACACTGCACAAAACTGACTCAACTGTTTTTCACTTCTCAGTACATTCTACCAACACACTTTACCTACACCGTACTGATGAAGGACTTTGCTTCTATGGCAGGAAAAGAGAGTCTTTCCTTCTCTGTCATCATTTTCTGCTTGAGTGGTTGGCTATACAGGAAAGTAAGTAATCGTATAAGAGGGTTCCTTGGTCGATCACGTTTCTTAGAATACCATGACCGCCTTTTTGCTTCTGAGATATGTTCAGGTTCAAGGGGAAAGCATGGCTTCTTGGGGATGTCATCTCCCCCCTTAGTCACAAAGGTAACACATTTACCTTGTACTGACTTTGAGTCTTGCTGAGCTCCCAGACTTCATGGGGCCACCAGAATTTTGTGTTCATGGGTGTCAAGAATGCTACAGGTGAACAGGGACTAGCTGTGAACCATGGACATGCACAGAGCACGTACTGAACAGTGGACACACGCAGCGCACGTATCTCTTCCCTGAGCAGTGGACACGCGCAGCACATGAATCTCTTCCCTGAACAGTGGACACGTGTAGCACACGTATCTCTTCCCTGAGCAGCGGACATGCACAGTGCACGTACTGAACAGTGGACATGCACAGTGCACATATCTCTTCCCTGAACAGTGGACATGCACAGTGCACGTATCTCTTCCCTGAGCAGTGGACATGCACAGTGCACGTGTCTCTTCCCTGAGCAGCAGACATGCACAGTGCACGTATCTCTTCCCTGAGCAGTGGACATGCACAGTGCACGTATCTCTTCCCTGAGCAGTGGACATGCACAGTACACTTATCTCTTTCCTAAACAGTGGACATGTGCAGTGCATGTATCTCTTCCCTGAGCAGTGGACATGTGCAGCACATGAATCTCTTCCCTGAACAATGGACATGCACAGTGCACATGTCTCGTCCCTGAGCAGTGGACATGCGCAGTACACGTATCTCTTCCCTTAACAGTGGACGTGCGCAGTGCACATATCTCTTCCCTGAACAGTGGACGTGCGCAGTGCACGTATCTCTTCCCTGAACAGTGGACGTGCGCAGTGCACATATCTCTTCCCTGAGCAGTGGATGTGCGCAGTGCACGTATCTCTTCCCTGAGCAGTGGACGTGCGCAGTGCACGTATCTCTTCCCTGAGCAGTGGATGTGCGCAGTGCACGTATCTCTTCCCTGAACAGTGGATGTGCGCAGTGCACGTATCTCTTCCCTGAGCAGTGGACATGCACAGTGCACATCTCTCTTCCCTGAACAGTGGACATGCACAGTGCACGTATCTCTTACGCACATGTGTGTGCTTCATTGTCCCACCCTCCTAGTGCACCTCATATATGCAATATAGATTCAAAGATAAAATTCTTATGAATTTCAAGATGATGACAGAAGAGCGTTAAACCCAGCGTGGCCCTTCTGAGTGTGGGGCCCATTGTGTCAGCCCAGTCCTTGTGTCCATGAAACCGGCACTAGTGACATCTAACTGATTCATAATTTCAGGGAGCCTCTGGTTCCTCATCATAAAATGAAGGCAATAATATTGCCTAATTCATAGGTGGCTGTTACGTTTTAATGAAGCTATGTTTATTGTTTATGTAATACCACACCTGGTACATAGCCATACTTTAATAGCAGTTAGTTACCACCACTTTTACTACTGAGCAAGTCTTCCAAACATGATGGTTCTATCGTTGTAAAGACAACTGAATGCAAACACAAATCAGAGCAATTAAAAATCACTTCCAGAATTAATTAGACTACAAAAAAGTTGTTTACAAATACATTTTATTATCTCTTTGGAAATGTGTCTGTAATGATGAATAAGCAGATAAAATATCATGCCTTAAGAATTTTGAAGACTAAAGCTGTTTTATAAAAATGCAAGACATGGACTCCGGTTCCCCATCTCCCTCTCGAGACCTCTGTACGTGTGGGCAACTTGTTTTACTCCTCTGTGCTTCAGTTTTCTCTTCTCTAAAATGAGACTGTCACATGTCAGACTGGATACTATAACTTTTAGTGGCATAATGTCTTACAGCTAGGACAAACCTCAGATAAAAATAAACACAAATGTGCACAATAAGGACATCGTGGAGAAATGAGATACGATAAGTCAGTTTTATTATCACTTTTCTCATTGACTGGGTGCTCGCAGTGTGTAAAGCACTATATAGCTTTCTTTTCTATAAACAGGGCTTTTGCCCTAGCAGAATTAATGTGTGTGTGTATCAGTATAAACAGACTTGCACTGTTTGCTAGCCACATTTCACTCTTGTAGAAACTCTAAGAATGTTCTTTCCATATCTCTTTAAAAGGTCCTGCACAGATAAAGCTCTCTAGGAGGACTGAAAACCTAATGTCCTGGAGTTAATACTCTCATATAGTCATATTTTTCTTGATGGGGTGAAGTACAGTGATGTGCTGGTGCCAGCTTGTAAATTTGCAGGAATTTTGCCAGCCAATTCTTAAAGTCATTAGTAAAAAATGAATTATATAAAGTTACAATTTAAATAAGTTGTATTAAAACCAAAAGTAATAAATACTCAAAACTCATCATTTCCTAATTATTTTATTACATTTTTACCACTACCTGTGCTCTTTAGATTAATTGTATCATATGTATATAGGGGAAATACTATACAATGGTGCATTTGTACTCATCTCTTTCCAACTCTGCATTCAGAGACATCATATTGGTAGTTTGAAATTGACCGTGTTGGAAGTATTTACACCCCAGAAATGGACAAATGCTAAAAATCCAGGCTTTGCCCTGGAGAGACAGTTGTTAAATATTTATCAACACAGTCCTGGGTAAGAATCGGATTTAACGTATACGTTCCTTTTGGAAGATTTTCTTACAGGCTGTGGCTATTGTAGACCATTAAAGAACACATTAGGGAGTATGAAAAAGAAAAAGGAAAAGGGAATGAACATTCTTTGAGCACCTGTGCCTGAGAATACATTCATTACCTTTCGTATATAGCTCACTTAAATCCTCCTTGAGGCTGGCTGAGCTGGATGATACTATCCCTTTGTGTAATTGAAGGAACTGATCTATAGGTTAGTAATTGCCCAAGTTGATACAGCTAATACGTGAAAGAATCTGTGCTGGGAAGGTATTTCAGTCCAGGTGTTGTGATGCTTTATTAAATACATATTATCTTTTCCTATAGGATGGACATTTTTCAAAGTTTGTGAAGGGAAAAGTGGTAAATGCTATGATGAGAGTCTTGAAGTATAATTAATACTCTGTCCATTCTTTCATTCATTTATTTGTACATCAAACATGGAGAGTCAACTGTGTGCTGGCCACTGGTCATGGAAAGATTTGATCTGAAGGAGAAGTAGTTTTGTATGAGATACTGTGGTTGCACAAAAGAAGACCAAGGACTATCAAGGGGCATTTAAGCTGGTTCCTAAAAGATGAAAACTCCAGTTTTCCATGTAGAGAAAACAGCCCTTGCACAGGTGTGCGGGTGTGTGACTGGCAAAGCATGGGGTCGCCGGGTTTACAGTGCTATGGGCAGAGGCTGGATTCTGGAGCAGTGACGGAAAATAGAGCATTGTGGCCAGACAGGCATTTGTAGGTAGTTTGAGGATTCTGATTTGTATGTAGTTTGTGTTTAACCCTGTTTCTATGGGAAAATATGTTCAGAGTTCCAAACAACCACTGAGACACATATGGAATACAGATGTCTGAACTTCTGCCCCCTTTGGCTTTTTCTCGATCCACAGCAGCATTTCTAGGGGCATGGCATGAGATGGGAAACTCATGGTGCCCCCAGATTTTGACTCAGCAAGTCTAGTGCAGACCCAGAATCTTAGAGATATGGAGCTGCCACATATGGAGAAATACTGTTTTGTAGTTTGTGGTGCTGTCTTCACACACGGAGGGAATGGCACACACGTCGTAATATAGCTCTTACGAGGGTCATGTCGCTGTTATACTCCATCTCTATCTATCTGCACAATGACCCTGTGAGGTGTTCAGAGCAGTTAATTGCTCTCCTTATTTTAAAGCGGAGAGGATGGAGGATGGCAGGGGTTAATTAGGTTGCACTGGGTCCTGCAGTTAGTAAATGGTGGACGAGGCTACTCATTGTTTTGCCAGGCATTTTCCTCTAGTGCGGTGTCCCACGTGGGTGTCGTGTGTGTTGTCAGGATGCCTCCTCATGGTGATCTGCTTTGGAACCAACTTCAGAAACACTGTGCCCTAAAGATGGGGCCACCTGCGCTCCCAGAAAATATTTTGAACTCCTTTGGAAAGATTTCAACAGATTTTATACACATATTTTTATTCTTAAGGTTCCTTGTTCTCAATGTCTGCAGCATTCTGTTTAGCTACATAACTTTAAAATTTTCTAGAAGGAAAATCCATGATCCAATCTATTCAGTATCTTTAGATGATAAATAGCATACTGTGAATAGAATAGATTTCTCTAGACTTTAAGTATTTCAGTCTCTTTTTACCCATTAATGGCAGAGAACAAGACTTAGAACGAGAGAGGAAGCTTGAACCAGAAGAGCTGTATTCTTATTCTGTAGGTCTGCTGCCAACTTGCCTTGTAACCCTACGTGACTTGTTTCATTTCCCCGGATCAAGAGGACCTCATTTGTAAAAAGAGAAGGTTGGAGTCCTGGTAAGGTCTCTCCCAGCTTTCACACACATGAAGCAAGTTCCTGAGTCTCCAGGATGAAGGGAGAAGTGTCAACACTCATATATGCACTTTGGCTTTTGTAACACAAATGAAACATTTACTTTGTAAGCAATGAACTCATGATTCTATTATTGTATTCATTTGTATGGGGGCTTGGGAAAAAACAGGAACTTTGTATTTTATCTATCAAATTAATTCTATTTAAAACAGTTCAATTGTTTATTTTCTCTAGGCATTAGTCACTTTTTCCACTGCAGTGCCCTGCCTCAGTCTAGAGACATGGTTTTCTTACATGATCTTGCCTCTATTTAATGCTTGGGTCATAAAGTAAAGCATAATAAAATTGCGTTCATTTCAGCCCATGCTTTTCAGTTGCTTCCACTGAAAACTAATATTTTGTTTTATTGTAGAATTGGAACTAAAAATACTACTAAAATCAGAAGGGCAACCAAGTCAGAAATTGTGTTTTTTAACACGTAATTCAATGTAAACCCACAGTAGCCAGACTTGACTGTACATTCTAAAAAAGCCAGAACATTTTTAGGGTAAATTGTTATCCTTTGAATTCAAAGTAATAATTCTACACTGTATGGAAATGAATTCAGATGCAGGTTTTTATCAAACTCATCTGACATTTTAAATAAATTTTTGACTGATGAATTCAGTGTTTCCATGATAGAGATCATAAACAGTTTTCTTTTTTTGAAAAGCAATCTGGGGAATGTATATTTGTACTGTAGTTAATGCTGTCTCAAGTCAGTGTAATATAGCTGCTGCAAACATTTGTAGAGCAAGGGGGAGAAAAAGCCTTTATTTAAATCTTGCCAACAGCAAAAATAAAATGAGCAAATGCACACTGGAATGAGAGGCAACATAAAGATTGGTAATGTTTTCTTACTGTGGTGCAGTAGTGTTGGCCTCTCATTTAAGCTACATGTAATATAGGGTGTTGTTGCTAATAATCTTATGTCTGAATGTGTGACCTGCAAGACGTGTTTGTTGAGTGAATAAATGTTGGATGAGTGATATCGAGGCTACCTCAGAGCTGTCATTTCCTCAACATGGAAATTGGATACAGATACTCTAATTGTAATCCATTTGCATATTTACATGGGAGTAAGAAATAAGAATAAATAAAAGCCTATGTTCCTTGCTGACACAGGTACTGTGAAGACAACTTTACCAGTTATTTCCATTAAATTATAGGATCTTGGAAGATGGAGACCATGTTACATTGACTTTTTTATTCCCACCATCTAGCACAGTGCCTGGCCATATAATACATGTGTAATACATTTGCATGTCTAATATAAGAATGAATATTTTCATCAAGGGTAGGAGGGACAGTTTATATGCAATTAATTAATTATAAATTGGAGGAAAGAGCTTTCCACAGGCCAGAGAGATTACAGCAGTAAGGAAAAAGGGGGGTGGGGCGGGTGGGAAGGTATACATATTTAACATAGATAGTGAAGCAGAATTTATCAGATTTTCGTCATGCATAGTGTCATATCAGACACTTACAGTTTTAAGACAGTATCTTTCTCCTCCATTGCTGCCATATTTTCCTGTGTCTTCCTGGTTAATTTTAAATTCGAATTCTAGTGATTCAGCTATGACTATAGGCTCACCCTTTTCTATTCCTTTAATTTCTGGTACTGACATTTCAAGAGGTGAGCTGGCCCACTCTCCAGAGCATATTTGGGTTTCTCCTTTTAGTGTTGGTGCTTCCTAATGTGTTATGACTGTAAAATATTTGGTCCTGCAGAGGCCCAGTAAAAGTTTTGTGCAATCCAAGTTGGGTGAATGCAGATATGTTGTTATTTTCACTTTTCGCTATTCTTTCTAGTTCCATATGTCGCCAAATAAACTTCCGGAAGTCATGCTTCTGATATCCCAAATATTAATTGTATGCGGTTGAGTTTTTATGTAAAACCATTTGTGAGGGATGGTCTTTAATACTGAAATCTACTGCATGTTATTTATGGCATTAGATGTGACAGAGACACTCAAATTAGAGTATGCCTCGTAAGTTTTTGATAGTATATTTCACAGAGGCTGGCATTTCCATACCATGGTACATTCGTAGATTAGGTAACAAGTAGTCTGATCTGTGTAAAGAAGATGATCTATTATAAAACCATGCCCTTACCCAAATTACAAAACATAGGATATAAGTTCGTACTCACCTTGTTATTTCTGCCACTTGCAATGCAGCCCTCTCACCCCCATGGACCTGATGCTTCACCATCCATTCATTCTCAGCTTAAATTTTACTGCCTCCAAAAGACCTTCGCATGCTCTCAAACTAAATTATGCCCTGATGTCTTTTGTCTCCACAGCACCTTACTCATTTCCTTCCCATCTCCTTCCCTGACCGGGTACTGAGGATACAGATGGGTTCCCTCGTGGAGCTTACATCCCACTGGAGAAGAAAGGCAGTGAACACGTATATGGGTGGTGATCACTACCATAAATGAAAACAAACCCTCCCAGAGGGGTAGGCAACAGAGCACTGTCATGGAAAGCCTTTCAGAAGTGGTGATATTTGAGCTCAGACTTAAGGAAAGTGCAGGAGAGTTTCTAGAGGAAGTAAGGTCTCTAGAGGAAAGTAAAGTTTCTAGAGGAAGTAAAGTCCAGCTGGGTTTCTAGAGAAAGCTTGTTCCAGGCAGGAGCAGCCAGGGGAGCATGGGAGTGAGGGGAGAGTGGTGGGAGATGGGGACTGAGAGACAACCAGGGGACAAGCCTTGTAGGTCAATGCAAGGAGTTTGTTTTATTTATTGAAGTATAAGGGAAGTGTAGAGGGTTGAGAGCAGGGAATTGGCTACATTGAATTTATATTTTAAATAAGTCTCACCCAGTTGTTGCCTGAAGAACCTGTAGAACACAGGCAAGATGGAAGCAGGGAGATCGGTTAGGTTGTCATACTGATCCGTGTAAGAGACAATTGTGGCTTGGACCATGCTGGGCAGTGGAGAAGGCATCTGGTGATCAGAGTCTGGGGATACATTTTAGAGTTAGGGCTGTCAGGATTTGCTAGTGGTTGGGATTGGATTTGTATATATGTGGGACAAAGGAATCGACCAACACCAAAATTTTTGACCTGGGCAGTTGGGTGAATGGCCATGCCATTTCCCAAGACAGGGGAGACTAAAGGAGGAACAGAGAATAACAAATGTTAAGTTCACGATGCCTGGAAAGCACTGACATGGAGATGCTGCCTGCATAGGCAGTTGGTTACAAGGATGTGGAGCTCAGTGCAGAAACTAAGGCTACAGACATACACGTGAATGGCAAAGTATATAGAAAATATAGCAGAATTATAACTACACATGTATGTACAGGGTATACTTTAATCCGTATCCACGAGTGTTCAAGAACTGTAACTTCAGCTAAATTCAACTTAAACTCGATTTGAGACCCCATTCCACTCAGCGGTGGACCACGTAACGGCTAATTCAACCAAACCTTTTAACTGATTCAGTCAAGTCAACATTGCAAACATAGGTGATTTTCCGTTCTTCTCCCTGTGGTGACATCTGGGGGCTTGGGGAGCCTCCTGGCAACAGGAGGAATTGTCTGGTCCCTGGTCTGCACCTGTGACATCCAGTGACATGCATGCTGTACCTGGGTGCTGGCTTCCCCACCTGATTTCCTGCCTTGTGGTACACTTCAATACATGTTGTCCTCTAGTGTCACCACTGCCCCAACTCTCCCACCACACCCAGTCCTGCAAATGTCCTGCAGCTCTCGGGGTTTTCTCTCCTTAGGGAGACACATTTGGGTGGGCACAGAAAACTCTGGCTCACAAGCTACTATTCCCAGTGGGGTGAGGAATACCTGCAAGACTTTTCCTTCCTAAAGTTTAAAGTGCCAAGAGGGGAAATCTCCCTCTGCATTCAGTCCCCACACTTGCCTAGGCTTCTAGTGTCCTCTTCCTCTGGGCACTAACCCTGCTGGGTTTGGGGGTGTCAGAGCTTAAGACCCCTCCTCAAAGACCCTTGCTAGCATCTAACTCTCCTGTTTCACCTCCTACTCTCCTTTTGCATCAACCCAGGGTTAGTTTTTTATCTCTCTTGGGTAGGAGGAACCTGGCTCAGCAAGCATTCTTCCTAAGTGCTTGACCCCGTTTCCCACCCCCTTGATATGCAGCTTTTGAGCTCAAAAGCCAGGAGCTGACATAACTGTCCCCTGGTTCCTTTGTGACAATTATCCTCTGTGACACTAGAGGTCTCATGTTTAAACCTGTGAATGGAGGAAGGTCATGGGGTAGAAGGGAATGTGGTGAAAGGAACCAATATCCTGAAAGATTTGCATACTTAATGTCTGTTTTTCCCACATCACTGTAGGCCCAATGAGGGGAGAAGTTTTGATTTTTTCCACCACTGAATATCTAGAATGCAGCACATAGTGGGGGCTCAGATATCTGTTGAACATATGAGTGAATAAAGTAGTAAGTAGGGGTGTAATGAAAGATTCGCATGGTGCGTGTATGTGTACACATGCTCATGGGTGTAAAGAAAATTTTGTGTTGCTGTTCACACAGGAACTGTGACTCAGTGACCCTCCCTGGCTAAAGTTTGTTGAAAATTAGAAGATATTATAAGGGCCAGCTGGTCCTCAGCCAGAACTAGAGACCTAGAAATTATTTCATAATCTGGCAACTTCTTGCTGGCTTTGAAAAATGAATACTCAGGAAGCAGACAAGAGAGAAAACATATGAACTATGTCTAATTATTCCTGAGTCTGCTGGAGACCTCTTATTTTTGAGTCTCTCCCAACCACCTCACAAGTCAGTGCTACTAAAACTTTTCCTTAGGGTCAACTCTGGGGACAGAAAAGAACATTCGGCTTTGGAGGACCATAGGGCATTTGAATGCCCCACACTTGAGAAATTTCTTTCATGTCTTGTGTTTTATATTAAATGTTCAAGTTGATTTTTGTTATTGACATTATAATATGTGTGTGATTTTTAAAAATTTTTTACAAACACTCCCTCTTGCTCCCTCCTCCCACCCCCTCTATCCCAGTAATCATTAACTTGGTCTCTATCGCTGCAAATTTGCTATTTCTAGTCATCTCTTATAAGTGATATCATACAATTTTTGTCTTTATGTGTCTTCCTTTTTACACTGAGCATAATGTTTTCAAGATTCTTCTATGTTACAGCATCACATAACTTCATTTTTTATAGCTAAATAATATTCCATTTTGTATCTGTAAAACATTTTGTTTACCTACTTGTTGATGGGCTTTTGGGTTGTTTCCAGCTTTGGGCTATTGTGAATAATGCTGCTATAAACATTGGTGTACAAGTATCTGTTTGCAACCCTGTTTTCAATCTCTTTCAGTATATACATAGAATTGAGATTGCTGGGTCAAATGGTAATTTTATATTTAACTTTTTGAGGAACCATCCTATTGCTTTCCACAGTGGCTGCACCAGTGTACATTTCCAGCAACAGTGCCACAGAGTTCCAATTTCTATGCCTCGCCACACTTTTTTTTTTTTTTTTTAATAATAACCATCCTTGTGGGTGTGAAGAAGTATCTCATCATGGTTTTAATTTGAATTTCCCTAATGGGTAATGATGTTGCACACCTTTTCATGTGTTCATTGGCTTTATTTGTATATCTTCTTTGGAGAACTGTTTATTCAAGTCCTTTGTCCATTGTTTAATTGGGTTTTTTGTCTTGTTGTTGAGTTGTAGTCGTTCTTTATATATTCTGAATATTAAACCTTTATCTGATAGATGGTTTAAAAGTATTTTCTCCCATTCCATCACTGTCTTTTCCCTTTCTTGATAATTTCCTTCAATGCACAAAAGTTTTTAACTTTGATAAAATCAAATTTATCGATTGTTTCTTTTGTTGCTCATGCTTTTGGTGTTTTATATATAAGAACTCATTACCAAATCCCTGGTCATGAAGATTTGTCCTATATTAGGTTCTAAGAATTTTATACTTTTAGCTCTTATGTTAGGCCCTTGACCCATTTTGAGTTGATTTTTGTATATGGTGTGAGGTAGGGGTCTACCTTCATTATTCTGTATGTAGATATCCAGTTTTCCCAACACCATTTGATGAAGAGACTATTCTTTCCCCACTGCATGCACATAACAGCCTTGTCAAAAATCAATTGGCCATCAATGTGTGGGTATATTTCTGGACTTTCAGTTTTGTTCCACTGATCTATATGTCTACTTTTGTGCCAGTACCACACTGTCTTGATTACTGCTGTTTTGTAATACAATTTGAAATGGGGAAGTGTGAGTCTTCCAAACCTGATCATCTTCTTCAAGATTATTTTGGCTATTTGGGACCCCTTAGAGTTCCATATAAATTTCAGGATGGGTTTTTAAGTTTCTTTAGAAAATGCTGCTGGAATTTTACTAGGGATTGCATTGAGTTTATATATTGCTTTGTGTACTATTGACATATTAACAAGGTTAGTTCTTTCAATCCATGAATGTGGGATGTATTGCCATTTATTTAGTTAGGCCTTCTTTAATTTCTTTCAGCAATGTTTTGAAATTTTCAGTATATAGGTTTTTTGTAGCCTTAGTTAAATTTATTCCTGCACATTTTATTGTTTTGGGTGGCATTGTAAATGAAATTGTTTTCTTAGTTCCCTTCTTCAGATTGTTCATTGCTATTGTATAGAAACTCATTCGTTTATTAGCCATAATAGTTTTCTTGTGGACACTCTTGTGTTTTTTACATATAAGATCATGTCATCTGCAAACAGAGATAGTTTTATTCCTTCCTTTCCAATTTGGATGTCTTTTATTTATTTTCCTTGCCTAATTGCTCTGGAAAGAACTTCTGGTACAATACTGAATAGCAGTGGTGAAAGTGGGCCTCCTTGTATCATTCCTGATCTTAGGGGGAACTCTTCAAGCCTTTCATCTTTGAGTATGAAATTCATAAATGCCTATCATCATGTTGAGAAAGTTTCCTTCTCTTCCTATTTTTCTAAATGTTTTTATCAAGAAAGGGTGTTGTACTTTGTTGACTGTTTTTTCTGTATCTATTGATACAATCGTGGGATTCTTTTCCTTCATTCTTTTATGTAGTATATTACATAGATTTATTTTCATAGTTGAGCCACCCTTGCATTACCAGGATGAATCCTACTTGGTCATGGGTATAATGTTTTTAAGACACCATTGGATTTGGTTTGCTAGCATATTGTTAAGAACTTTCACATCTATTTTTATAAGTGAAATTGGTCTGTAATTATCTTTGCTTGTGATTATCTTTACCAGGCTCTGGTTTCAGAGTACTGCTGGCCTCATAGAACAAATTAGGAAGTATTCCCTCCTTTTGAATTCTTGGAAATGTTTGAGCAGAATTGATATTACTTCTCCTTTAAATGTTTGGTAGAATTCACTGGTGAAGCCTAGACTTTTCTTTGGTAGAAAGTTTTTAATTACTGATTCAATCTCTGTACTTGTTGTAGGTTTGCTGATGTTTTCTATTTCTTCTTGAGTCAATTTAGATAACTGTTGTATTTCTAGAAGTTTTTCCAGTTGTTTTTTTTTTTCTTTTTAGATTATCTAGTGTGTTGGCCTACAATCGTTCATAATATTATCTTATTATTTTTTATTTCTGTAAGGTCACTAGTGATATCACCATTTTCCTTTCTGATTTTAGTTATTTGGAACTTTTTTTTTCTTAGTCAGTCTAGTTAAAGGTTTGTCAACTTTTGTTTTGTTTATTTATCTCCACTCTAGTCTTAATTATTTCCTTTCTCCTACTAACTTTGGGTAAACTTTGCTCTTGTTTTTCTAGTTCCCCAAGATGTAAAGTTAGGTTATTAATTTGAGATCTCTTCTTTTTTTGATATATGCATTCTTATCTAAAAATTTCCATATGAGCACTGCCTTTCCTGCATTTTTTTAAATGCAATTTTATTGAGATATATTCACATACCATGCAATCCATCCAAAGTATACAATCCATTGTCTCACAGTGTCATCACATAGGTGTGAATTCACCACCACAATCAATTTTAGAATGTTTTCATTACTCCAAAAAGAAAAATAAGAAAACAAATGTAAAAGAGAACCCAAAACATCCCATACCCCTTATCCTTCCCCCCATGTTGACCCCCAGTATTGGTGTGGTAGATTTGTTACTGTTGAAGAAAGAATATTAAGATATTACTGTTAACTGTAGTCCATAATTTACAATAGGTACATTTTTTGCCATATACCACACTAAATTTATTAACTCCTTATAAAAGTGTCATAGATTTCTTCTAGTTCATGAAAGAATTTACTTATATTTGTCATGTTAATCACAATCATCGTCCACCACGAGGTTCATTGTGTTATACATCCCTATATTTTAACCTCTAGCTTTTCTTCTGGTGACATACATAGCTCTAAAGTACCCCATTCAACCACATTCACATACGATTCAGCATTATCACTTATACTCACAATAACATGCTACCATCACCTCTATCCATTTCAAAACATTTAAGTTCAACCTAGTTAAAAATTCTGCACATTTTAAGCAACCACTCCCCGTTCTCTAGCCTCATTCTATCTCCTGGTAACCGAAACTCCAGATTTTATGGGTATAAGTTTACATATTATAGTTAGTTCCTATTATTGAGATCACACATTTGTTGTTTTGTGTTTCACTTATTTCACTCAGCATAATATCCTCAGGGTTCATTCAGGTTGTCACCTGCTTCAGGACTTCATTCCTTCTTGCTGCTGCATAATATTGCATTGTGTGTATATACCACATTTTATTTATCCATTCATCAGTTGATGGACCCTTCTGTTGTTTCCATCTTTTGGCAATTGTGAATAATGCCACTATGAATATCAGTGTGTAGCTGTCTGTGTCCCTGCTTTCAGATCTTATGGGTACATACTGAGTGGTGAGATTGTCAGATCATAAGGCAACTCAAAATTTAGTTTCCTGAGGAACCACCAAACTATCTTCCACAGTGGCTGCACCATTTTTCATTCCCTCCAGCAGTGAATGAGTGTTCCTGTTTCTCTACATCCTTTCCAACACTTGTAGTTTCCTGTTTATTTAATAGTGGCCATTTTTTTGGTTCCTATTTGCATGAAATATCTTTATCCAACCTTTCGCTTTCAAGGCGTCCTTGGGTGTAAGGTAAGTGTCTTGTAGACAGCATATAGTTGGATCTTTTTTTTTTTGTTAATCCATTCTGTCATGATTGGGGAGTTTAATTCATAATATTCGATGTTACTACTGTAAAGGCAGTACTTACTTCAACCATTTTCTCCTTTGGTTTTTAAAAATCACACACATATTATAATGTCAATAACAAAAATCAACTTGAACATTTAATATAAAACACAAGACATGAAAGAAATTTCTCAAGTGTGGGGCATTCAAATGACCATATTTTCTGTATGATTACTATGGGGATTATATTTATCATTCTAAAACTATTACAATTTAGTATGTATTGAATCCAACTTGACTTCAATAGCCTGCATGTACACAGTACCCAGGTCCTTCCAAACCTTCCTTTTATGTTGTTTATTTCCGCACTATTTGCTCAGTAACAAAGATTTATGCTTGTTTATTATGCATTTAAATTTTAAGCCTTATAAGAAGTAAAAGAAGACAAATGAAAAATAATATTGGCACATTTATTTACCCATATTGTTATTTACACTGGAGATCTTTATTTCTTCATCCAGCATCAAAATACTATCTAGTGTCCTTTCTTTTCAACATGGAGGACTCCCTTTAGCATTTCTTGTAAGGCAGGTGTAGTGGTAATGGCTCCTTCAGTTTTTGTTTGTCCATAAATGTCTTAATTTCTTCCTCATTTTTGAAGGACAACTTTTCCGGATATATTATTCTTGGGTTACATTTTTTTTTTTCTTTCTGTACTTTAAATATGTCCTCCCACTGCCCCTCTCCATGGTTTCTTTTGAGAAACTGGATGTTGATCTTGTTAAGGATCTCTTATGTGGTACATCACTTTTTGCTTGCTATTTTTAAAGATTCTGTCTTTTTCCTTGCATTGGACAGTTTGATCATAATGTGTCTCTGTGTACATCTCTGGGTTCATCCTGCTTGCTATTGGTTGAATTTCTTGGATTTGTATGTTTATATCTTTCATCAGATTTGGGAAACTTTCTGCCAATTTTCTTCAAATATTTTTTTCTGACCCTTTATCTCTGTCTGGGACTTATATGGTGCATATATTGGCATGCTTGATGGTGTCGCATAAGTTCTTCATGCTCTATTCATTTGTTTTTCATTCTTTTTTCCTTTCTGCTTCTTAACCTGGACAGTTTCAATTGGTTTGTCTTCAAGTTTGCTGATCCTTTCTTCTGCGTCCTCCAGTCTGCTCTTGAACACCTCTATTGAGTTTTTCATTTCAGTTATTATATTTTTGAGTTCCAGAGTTTCTATTTTGTTCTTCTTTATAATTTCCATCTTCTTATTGAAATTCTAATTTTGCTCATGTATTGCTTTCCTGATTTCCTTTAGTTCTTTGTCCATATTTTCCTTTAATTCATTGATTTTATTTATGAGAGTTATTCTGATATCTTTGATTAGAAATTCCAGACACTGTGCTTCTTTCAGAATATGTTCCATCAAATTCTTCTTTTCCTGTGACTGGGTCATACTTTTCAGTGTCCTTGTTTTGCAAGTTTTTTTGAATTTGGACATTCTGAGTATTATGTTGTGGTCAGTCTGGAAATCTAGTTCTCATACTCTTCAGTCTGCCAGACTAAGAGCAAAAAGGAAAAAGAAATGGAAGGACAGAAAGAGAAAGAGATAGCCTGCATGTACATAGTAACTATATCCCTCCATACCTTCCTTTTATGTTGTTTATTTATGCACTGTTGCTCAGTAACAAAGATCTATGCTTGTTTATTATGCATTTAAGTTTTAAGCCTTATAAAGAAGTAAAACGCAAATGAAAAATAATACCCAAGAAAAGAAAAGATAGAATATAGTAACAAACAGAAAACATACCACTACCACCACCACCAACAAAAACTAAGGGGAAAAACATAAGAAGTGCACTGCCTTTCCAAGTGTCTTGTTATGTGCTTGTGGGAAGCCAGAAGCTGCTGCTTTTGAGGCTGAAACACAGGCCAATGCCCCTGGCCTTCCCTCATTGATCTTTTAGTCCCCAAATAACAAAATGGGGGAAAAAAAGATATAAAGACAAAGCGGTGCACTGGGAGCTCTGGAGAAGACTGTAACCAAGGCCAGAGTCTCTTTTGTGCCCTCAGCAATCTGCTAGGGCAGGAGACACCACACACAGAGGGGCAGGGTTGGGGGGACACACACTAGCTCTTTATGTCCAGGTGGATGCTGGGGTAGGCTGGACGTGCTACTGCCCAGAGGGCCCAAAATGAGGCCAGCTTCCCTGCTGGTCCCTCATGGATCCCCCAGACTGACCTTGACCCTGAACCCCAATTTTTAGAGAAAGAGGTTTCTCTCCCAGTCCTGGCCCCAGCCGGCTGCTCCTGAAATCCAGACTGTGTTATCACAGCTGCAGCGATTTAAGCAGTTCTCCCATAGGGCTGGGCACTGGTTTGTGCTTTCACTTACAAAAGCTGAACTCTTAATATCCTCTCACTTCTTCTGGTACTTCTGTAGGTATTCTAAATGTACATTCTGGTTCCAGGGTTATCAACTAGTTAATTCCATCTCTTTTTCCAATTGTTTCATTTTTCTAGTGGAGGGAGTGATTTATAAAATTTCCTACTCCATCATTTTTTGTATGTGTTTTAATATAAAAATTGATGTGTTTCTCCCACCATATGCCTTCCATTAAAATTGCCATCCCAGGAAGACATGACTGGTTTATCACATGACTTCTTTGGATAATGTATATCACCAAAATGGTGCTAAGTCATTAACAATTGGGTGTTTTCTCTTGATAAGGTTTTAAAAGTTCCATCCCTATAATCAAACTTCAGGACTGTTAAGGCTATGTTACCACAGTCACTAAAAAACCTTAAAAGCAAATAACTATCATCTTTACTTTCCCAGAAAAAATGTTCACCTGGTACTTCTTCATTTCCCAGGTGATTTTATATACACCAGGCTCATCTTATTTACATGTATTTTATGAAACAAAAAATGAACTAATATTACTGCGAAATATAAATACTGACTATCCCCCATATCCTGAAAACTGAATGCAATTGTAGGATGTCTAAATTTAAAATGTTCTTACTAATATACTTTTTCCTTGGCTGTTCCAACAGCACTGGGAGGAAAGGAAAGCAAATATTATCATTGTCTTCATTTTGATTTCCTTCAGTAATACCTGTTACTGTGCTCCATCACATAATATCAGCAGGGCTTTTAAATAACTTCACTGTGACTCATCATTCTCATCTATAAAATGGCTTGACCATTGTTTCCAGGATTTCAGGAAGACTCAAATAGTAATGGCTCAGCCCCTGAGATGGGAAGCACTTGGGAGACAGAGGTAACCATGAATGTCAGACAGATGGAGGGCAAAATATCATCTGCATCACTGATAAGAGCCATGCAGAGCTTGCAGCCTGGACGTGAGGAACTTGCTTCACCCAGACACCCAGTCTAGACATTGGGCCAACCAACTGAGGGATAGTTTGGGTTTACTGTCTCTCAGTGGACGGGGGACTTCATTATTGATTTAGATTTAATGAATAGATTAGCTCCACCCAGTTGAGAAAGACTAATCTTCTCCTTGAGGAGGGTTGAGGGACGGAGTGAGAGGATACGGATGTCCGTCAACAGGGTGATATGAGGACTAGAACAGACTCCACCTTCCCAGGCAGTTAGGGTTAAACAAGATGTTACATGTAGCTGCTCAGCACAGAACCTGCTGGACACAGCACAGCTAATGATCTTAGATACTCATTATTTATGGTAGCAACAATAGGTACTTTAGGTGCATTTTCTCATTTGAAATATGTTATTATATAACAACCCTATGAGATTCATTATCTTCATTTTACTGAAGATGAAACTAAGGCTCAGAGAGGAAAAGCCACTTGCTCAAGTTCCCACAGATAGCAGGAGTCAGGGCAGGGATCCTTCCTTCACTGTAGCCCAGTGCTCTTCTTTTATAATTATAGTCTTAAATTATTTTTTTCTGGACTGATAATGTTATCTCATGAAAGTTTTAACCAAATCTGGAGTCCAGTGTAGAATGTTATATCTGTCTTGTGCAAATATATTAGAAGGAATTATTTTCCAAAGAGATTTAGAAATAGAAACATGAGTATAAGCATAATTAATGATTTCTCATTCTTATTTTAACTGCTTTTCCTTTTTATAAATTTTATTACAACTTTTATTTAATTGTGTAGATTATCAAATACTGTAAGTTTGAGGTAAAATAGGAATTTATGTGCTCAGATAGGGTAAAAGTTAATAGTTTGCAGTATTTATTTTAGATCTTTTCTTTGTAAGAAAGGAAGTACTTTTGGCAGCGGCTCAAGCATCCCTTCTTCTCCACAGCCCATCCAAATCTCTTTTCTCCCTTTTCAGAGGTAACTACTAGCTGAGGTTTGAATTGTGTGTTTTAAAATTTTACATAAATGGTATAGTTCTGTGTGTTTGCTTTTGTAGCTGCCATTTTTTCCCTCTGCTTTACACTTGCAATTTACCCATGCTGACCCATGGAGATGGAGCTAAGGCATTTAGCTTTTATTCTTTTTAGCTGTGGCTGTGCCACATGAGAGAAACAAGTGCCACATGGGTGTCTTTGAAGTCTTTTGAAGGCGATTCTTCTCCTAAGCACCTTTTCTTCTCTGGGTTTCTTGTGAGAAAGGTCTTTGTGTCTGGACAGAGGAGACATTTTGGAGTTTGAATTTATAGTATCCCTTTTGTTCTCTCTTTTTTTATTCAAAAATTCACATCCTAATTTCCCAGAGAACTAAGACATTTCCCTAAGGGCAAGGCATTATATGATATACACCCAACCTTACATGAGGTTTAATAAAAATTTTAGAATTATAGCAGCATAAATTATAATAAGCTGATTAACACAGTGAACCCATTAGAAGAAACTTATCAGGCATTCAGTGCATGACAGTTTTGCTTTTCATGACTTTGAAACACCAGAGGTCTTTATTTAAGCAGAGTTTATTTAGTGCTTATCAGCTTGAGTCAGGCTCTAGTGTTTATCTAAACTTGGACACATCACTTTAAAGAAAAAGACACTTACTGGTAAACATGGGACCAACATTCACGAAGTGAAATACATAAAGTTAGACCACTTTTTCAGTTATGCAGACTGTTGAGATCAGGATTGAAAAATAATACTCATGGGGCTCTACCTTTGGACCACGCACTATGTTAAGCATGTCACATCTAACATCTTATTCATCCCTCCAGAGCAGGGATGATACAGGTAGGGCTGCGACTCATGTATGATGAGGAAACAGGCTCAAAGAACTTATCCCAAATTGCATAGCTAGCAAGCATCTGAATGGGCATTCAGACCACAGGGCTTTGTTGTCAACCATACATTGTCTTTACTCTTTATAACAGAGATCTCACTTGTCTCAGTCTACAACTCCAAATCTCTAGAATGGGGACGGTGCCCTTGACTCATAACCCCAGTGGTGCCAATACTCCCTTGCCATCCCAAGCTTCCTCTGCCTGCCCACGATGATCCTCTGGGTCCCTCTCCAGGCTGCAGAATGGGAGGCATGTCTTTCCTGCAAAAGGGTAACTTCTGCTAGCATGTAGATCTGCTTTTAATGCTACCTGCCAGCTGCCTACACTTTTTTAAGCAGAAGCCCACTTATATTTTAGGAATCCAAAGTAAAACTTCCAGGCCTCCATGGCAAGTATGTAACCTTCATTATTCTTGACTATTAAACATCAGTGCTGAACCTCACTTACAGCTCCAATGATGAGCCTTGGCACATTATTCATTTAAAATGTAAATATTTGAATACTAATTATCATAAAACAAACAGGCCACAAAATGTCCAAAGCAGATGAATGCTGTTTTAGGAAACTAGCAGACCCTAGCTAGTAGGCAGCTTGTGTTGTCTCTGCACAACTAGAAACAGACTTCTGGAATCATATCTACCTCCCCCTGCCCCAAAAGCACCTGCTACCTCATTGCAAATAGTTCTCTAAAGCTCAGAGCTGCCCAGAGTGGCTCATGCATGTGAATCTTTGCCTTTTAAACAATTTTCCGTCTGCCCTGCCTCTTGAGCAGAAGCCTTGTAGGGCTGAAATTATTTGACCCAGAAAGATAATCTCATTATTTCATTTTATAGCAGTTGTCCCACCCTTGTCCAGCCTGAGCCCACTGCTCAGATCAGTTTGGTTGTCCCTCTGCTCACCAGTCGTGGCTGAGGCTTTCATTCCACCTGGCTTGAAATGACTAACTCTCGTCCATACCGATGCATCCTTCTATATCCACCTGTGGTCCCTCCCCCTCTTTGAAGCATTCCAGGATCACATTAATCTACATCGCTCTTAAACTCGTGTATATTCACTGGTCCTGGGTCTAAGAAACAAGGTCATGAGAATTGTTTTGTCCTCTTAGCTAGAAAGCCAACTCCTGGGATCATGGACCTTAACACCTTTATCCTCTCTGGAGCCCCCAGTGAATTGGCACCCCATTCTGACTCGATAAAAGCCACCGGGTTGGTATTCCAGTGCTGAGCTCTCTCTGGTGAAGGCCCAGCCCAGGCAGTGTGATTACCAAGGACTAACTAGGAAGATCAGTTACTCCGGAGAACAAAAGCCTGGGTGTTAGGGGGATCACTTGGTCTGCAATTATACATAGCACTTTGTGGCAGAAAGCAAAAAACCTGAAAATTATAAATATGGTGCTAGACTAGCAGCACCCAAGCAACTTTTCCTATCTTGGTGATATTGGTGAGCAATTCACCAGAAGGTAACCTCTTGGAGCTTCAGTTTCTGTACATGTGAAATGTGGGCAGTCACGTTCACTAAGGAGTTTGTTATAAAGATTAAACTGAGATGGCTCATGGTTGGCATCCGATAAAGGACTGTGTCTGTTATCACTCCTGCGAATTCTACTCTCCCAGCACCAGGACTAGTACTACGACTACTATTAATGGCACTAACCATGCAACAGGTGACTTATATCTGCTTGGATCCACCCAGACACTCCTACTGACCTGGGAAGTACAGCAAACCATGTGTCTCTTCCTACAGCAGCAAACCAGAAGAGAATGAACTAGGGAGCAGACCCTTAGTGTTCTGCGTTTAGCAGCTGGAGGCTTTCTGACATTTATGAAAAATGGAAAGAAAAGAAAAGGGTCATTTGTAAAAAGGGTCCCTTTGCAAAAATCTCCCCACTTAGTTAAATTTTATGAATTCTAGTTGTTCATTTTGATACCAATCAAAAGTGGTGGGGTCTCTGCCCTATTTGCTCAAATGACCAATTCCTGAGACACCAGGGTTTCAAAGAGAGAAAGATTATTGTTAAGCACGAAGCAGGAGAGCATATGGCCTGTCGGCCTAAAAATCTGTCTCCCCCCAACTGCAGTAGCTCTGATAGTTTTATGGTGTCAAAAGATGGGTAGGTTGTAGGATAATGAGCACCATGGCTCTACATGACATAATTAGAGGTGATCTAACTATTGAGCATACGCAGATTGATTATATGCTTAGCAAGACAGTTTAGGTATGGGATGGGTTAGTTCTGGGCTGACTCCAGTTCCTTCACTAATAAACATTAGGAGCTGTCTTTTATGATTATAAGACTCTAAAGTTGAAAAACAGGACTACGGGGTACAAATGAGGACCAGTCACAGGTTTTTATAATCGCAGTATAAAGGCCCTATAGTTTTACAGTTATTACCAAAGATCAAGGCAGACGGGCCACATTTCAGTAATTCCAGTTATTTCCCTCTGACTACTCAAATATACTAGAAAGTAAAAAAGAAATATCTATATAATGGTTCAGTAATCATAATCTGTTAAATCCTAACTTCTCAGTTACAATTTCATTTATTTCAAAAACACCAGCTGAGTTTCTTCCATGTGCCAACCCACATCCCGTAGGATGTGGAACCTGCCTTCCGGTAGACTACAGTGCTCCCCACTGTGATTCCTCAGGCACCCCAAATTTTAAATTAACCAGCATCCCTGCCACAATTTTTTCAAACTTAAGACGTTTGCCAAGCCAGGTCAGTTGAGTCTGCCAGCCCTTCCCAGCACACGGGATTGCCACATCGTTTCCAGAGTCACACAGCTCAGGGTCACAAGGGGAAGACGCTGGAGTTGCTGAGCTGGCCAGAGTGGCTGGCTGGGAGAGGCGTCTCTCGTTCAGGCTCACGTCACCTGTGCAGTGACCGTCCTTCCCAGGACGAACTGACAATCCCATCCCACCTCTAATGAGCGAAGCCATTGCTCTTTAGAAAGAGAACTGCCCTCACCACTACCCCAAGGCCCCTTGAACAAAGCTGAACTGACTCTCAACTTGACCTAGCTGACCCTTTTTTACTGTGTGTTCTGGAAATTAGCGTAAGAATGGGCCGGGACTAGAGGGAGAATGAATTAGGGAGCAGACCCTTAGCAGTCTGCGTTTAGCAGCTGAAGGCTTTCTTACATTTATAAAAAATGGAAAGAAAAGAAAAGGGGTGGTTTGTAAAAAGAGAAGATGAGGCTGTGAAGAAATAAAAGGATTCCAGCTGGGGGAGGTACCTTTTTTTCCTGCAGAATGTAATTTTTTTTTGGCTCTGTGACAAGAGCTAATTTTAGAACAATAATTCTTGAAAGAAAATGACTTCTGAAGGCTAAGATACATGGAGTGCCTCACTATATAGCTCACATACTAAATCGTCTCGATTATTTCGATGTTAAAATAAATACTTAGATTTAAGATCAGTTCAGGCAAGCCTTCTACGCAAAAAAAGACACAAAGGTTTTTCAAACCCGCAGAAAACCTGGCCAGCTGGCACTTGTAGCAGAGCGATCAATCAAAATGTGTTTTAAAAAAATACTCCCCATTCAAGAAAACTGGCAATAAAGTTTGTCAACCACAGGGCTTAAGAGGGACCTCATTAAAGTGGCAAAGCACAGAATTAACTTGTCTTTAAACCTTTGAACAAAGTAGAAAGTTAGCTGTACTAACTCCCAAGCTGCATTATAATGTTTATCTGTAATGTTTGCATTTCATAATTTCATCTGACAACTTGTAATAAATTGTGCCTTTTGGAAAATGATTTCTTTCAGAACAATTTGAAGGAGAATTTAAACACCCTTTTGTACTATTTTGAATATCCATGAAGGCAGTGTGACTCGTTTCTTTGTTTGGGAATTAGTATTTAAGATATGGGCATCAAAGTTCCTGAGCAAGTGGAATAAGCAAAATGATTTCCAGCAGTGGGGTGCTTTTGATTTTGACTACAATTGTAACCTTCCTGTTACCATAGAAGTTTCCCGGGAGCTTGGCTGGAAAAGGGAGAGAAAGCGGAAAGAAAGGGGAATGGAGAGTAGGTCAAATAAGCAGAGAATATCCACTCGGGAACTTAAATTTTAGCATTGCCGGGTAAAAATCACTATGGAAAGGAGGAGAAAGCCACACATCAGCTATGCAAAGTCTCTTGCCCACTCTCTTCCCAGGGGAAAGCTGGCAAGAACTCAACAGCTTCAGTCACTTCAGCCGTTCTCAACAAAGCACACGTGAACATATGATTGGGGAGCACTTTTTTATTGGCACCTGGGGACAGATGATTTGCCTGATGGGCCTCTTATATCTCCCTAATGCAATTTATATCACACCAGCTAATGATGGGGTATAGCAGTAAGCATTACAGAGTACTTTGTTTAAGCTATATCATTATAATATTCCAGACATCCTATATTAGGGGGAAAATGTGTTTTTTCTATTGCTTAGGCAAACATTTCTTTTTATTAGGCTATATGGTCATTTCAAGGAAAAGAATGATCGATGGCGATTTATGATGCCCCCAATTCAATCTAACCAGGGTTTTTAGGAATCTGCTGATGACAGAAACCCATGATCCTTATAATGATTTCTGTAGCATTTTGCCAGCCGAGGATTTGCTGTTGCCTTGAGATTTAATCATTTTGGAGAATGTTCCCTTAATTGGCAGCAGAAGTTTGCAGCTCCAGAGTTGCAGCGAAGCTTTTGGATTATTAGAAGTTGAGGCGTAATCATGAGTTGAGGCAGTGATCCCACTCCTTTCTATTATTACCATGCATTAGGAGCCACATAATTCTTACCTAATGAAAAATCATAATTCTTCGTGTTATAGTACTTATTCCTTTTGCTCCGAGGGCTTCGCAGTTATGACCTCTTTCTCCTAACCAGCACACCAGGCGCAGAGAACAAACTCAGTCACCAGGGCTCTGGCCTCACCACAGACCCCCTTATCCTAGGCTTTTCCTTTACTTTCTGTGGGTCCCCAGAGGTCCTCCCTTTAATGTCTGTAAACTCCCCTTGAAAAAGTCGTGATGTTCTCTCCAGTTGGGAACTTGGCATTTTCGTATTATGAAGTCTGTATGTCAGATCCTCTGCAGCCTGCCATGAAACTGTGTAGAGCTTGAAATGAAGTCAGATTCACCTTGGCTTGCGTTCCTGTGGCTTGCTGACATTGTTGATCTGAAGGAACATTCAGTTCATCTGTCATGATGGTGTTCAGTATGGGTTTCGGGTCATTTTCCCCTCCTCCCCAACAGATCTAGGTTTCTTTTTCATTGTTTCACCTGCAGCTGCTGTCTGCAGACACCCTGCCCTTTGACTCTGTGTTTAGAAAGTATTCTCCCAAGTCAGTGGCTGAAGATAAGGAATCCTCAGTTTTCCATTCTTTAGTAATTCACCAGTGCAGGGAAACCAGGCTATGATGATTTCCGGCCAGCAGGAAGTAATTTAAAAGGCTGCCTTTTAAATGAGCAACTACATCTTATTAAAGGCAGTTTTCTGATTTCTATTAGAAATGTTCAAATACTGGAAACAACTTCTAGACCTTCAGGTTGGGCCTTAAACCACAAAGCATTATCTCAGAAGTGGGCAGGCTTAGACAGATGGCTTGAAGGTGCTATTCAAAGTACATTCCCCAGATGTTCTTGTCTGCAAACTGTTTATTAACTGTGCTCAACAAAATATGTACAGAATTTGAGAGTAAGAATTTGGAAATTTTTACAGCAGTTGGACATTGCCAAAACATTCAGGCACGGCAATATGAAAGTATTATTCTGTAGCAATTTGGTGGTGGGAGAAGGGGATGTTCCTTTACCACTGATAGTTTGAGAAATCTTTCTTAGAAATTATAGCCACATTCGGTATGATCAGATGGAATCAGAATTTAGGGTTTAAAGGTCCTTAGAATCAAGCTAATCAGTTTATATTCAGTATCTGCTGCTTGCTATGTGCATGGCTTTGGACAAATGACTTAGCTAACTCTTTGGGCCTCAATTTCCTTATCTGTAAAATGGAAATAACCTATTAGGTGCTGGGAAGAGCAAATAAGATAATTCAGGAAAAGTGCTAAGCACAATGCCTGGCACATAGCAGTTTAACTGCTGGTATTATTTCTTCTGTGTCCATTTTTTTTTCCATCTGTGTTTTTTTGGCTTGGAGAAAGCAAGTTCTGCATATGTGTGTTTGATTTGTGAGTGTATATGAAATCTGTAGCCATGCTTTCATATGAATATAAGAGCAAGCAAATATTTTTTAAAAGCCACGACTTATACATCTAAATGAATGTTGGAGTTTATGGAATCCATCTGGGTGTCTAGACCCTTATATTGCCATCATTCAAAACACTTTTTGGCTTCCTTATTGGACATTTCTATCAGAGCCTGTTCCGGTGACTTATTCTGGTGTGACCAATCACATAAAAACTTAGTGCTTTGCAGCAACAATCTGTCATTTGCGAATGGTTCTGCGGGTTGACTGGGCTCGGGTGGGTTCTCACTTGGGGTCGTTTGTGCAGTTGCAATAAGATATTGGCGGGGCTGGAGTCATGACCGGGCCTGCATGCCCAAGATAACTTCTTTGCTCTTCCTGTCTGCTGTCTGGACTGGATGGCTGAGACGGCTGGGGCTGGTTCTGCCTTTGTCTCTGCATATGACCTTTCCGTCTGACCACCTGGGGTTTCCTCACTGCCTGGTGGACTCGGGCATTCAGACATCTTAGTTGTGTCTGGCTTCCCGCAGAGGGAGAGTTCTAAGAGTTTGGAAGTGGTTGCTGCTGGGCTCTCTAAAACCTGGGCCTGGTACTGGCGTAGTATCACCTCTGCCATATTGTTAGTCAAATCCCTGCTTTTCTCCAGTGGAGGGAACAGAGACCCCACCTCTTGATGGGAGAAGAATCATAGAATTTGTGTCCATTTAGCCTGCTTCAGAGCCACAGAAGAAATGTGGTTTCCTTGCTTTGGCATATCTTTTTTTTTCCCACCAGATACAGTGTATAGTTTCCCAAGGTGACCACACTGACATAGGTAACACTCATTTTGATTAAGTTGATTAAGTTTTTACCTGTTTGAGTGAAACCACCAGCCGATGACATTATGGGCGCACGTCACATGCTGGTGTGTTTTCAGCCATCAGCCTGTGCCAGGGAAGGAGGGGGATGGATGAGTCATTAATTTCCACTGAGGAGCTTATCCTCAGACTTGATTTTCTGTGTGTGCAGTTTCTATTACTGACTTCCTCATCCCCCTTGTTGCCTCCCTGTGCTTCTCCCTGACCCCTGTCTTATCTGCCACCATCTCCTGAAAGCCCAGCTGGAATCCATGCTACTCCCTTGCTCAAGTAACTTCACTTCCTCCTATTTCCCCTACAGTATTGACCCCTACATCCAAATAGGCACTCAAGGCCTGTGCACTCTTGGAAGGGCATAGTTTTCCAGTTGTTTTCCCCCAAGTATTCTCCCTTTTTCCAACACTAGCACCCAAACAACCACCCGTGCATGCTCTCAGACACGCAGCCCCTATATTCTTACCCTCCACCCCTCTGTCATGTCATCCATGCAGCCAATATTTATTAAGTTGCCTGCTTGTGCTAGGCTCTGTGCTGAACTTTAAGCTCCAGCAAGCACAATTATTATTCCACAAACAAACCTTATGTTTTTCCCTTGCTGGGGCTTTGCTTGAGCTCCTTGAAGATTGGGAGCATTGCTTATTAATGTTTTATTGTTTCCTTTAATACTAAGCACTGTGCTACCCACCTCACAATATACATTAATTGCAATACTGTACAGACAAGAAGGTCGTTCTGTCTTTCATTATATCTCATGCTTTTCATCTCTGTCTCCTTTGTCACCCTTTCTCAGTTGGAGTCTCATCTAGAATCAGCATGCTTTCTCCCTATTCCACCCTTATTTAAAATTTTAATATACTTCCCTCTTGGTTTACCATTGATCCCTGGTAAGGGTGAAGTAGGAGGGCATTACTGGAAGTTAACAAGCACCCCGGTGTCACTTTCCTCCAACAGCCACAGCCACTGAAGCATTGCTTCATTCAACCCTATATGTGGGCTTCTGGTATGTTCCAGGCATCCTGCGGGCCCTGGGGGAGACCCTGAAGAATCAGGTCACCTTTTAGGAACAGACAGCACAGCTGGCATAAAGTAGATGAGCTTTGAGGCTTGGGTGGTCGGATAAGCTGGTAGGAGAGGGCAAACTGTGCTTGGCTCTCCTGCTTTGCTTAGCCATGTTGTTATTCTATAAACTCAGATGTTGGGAGAGGTTGCTGGGATGAGCCTTGAATAAGTGGTTCTCAAGGTGGGGAGGGAGATACGTAACTGAATCACCTGGGGAGGTTTCCCCAAGTATATACCCACCTCCACCTACTCTCTCCCAAGACCTTAGCTGAGACAATGAAGCCTGTCTTGCAAGCTGGGGGGATGGGATGGGGGTTGGGTAGTGTGGGATATGAACACCTGATTTTAGCCAAAGCTCCCCAGATGATTCTAACCCTCCTCTAAAGAAATACTGCTCGAAATATATTGTTCCCAAACAATGTCTCTGAGCACTTGTTCCACGTCTGCTGACTGCAGCACCTGGTTATTTTTCAGGTTCATTTCTCGTGCCACCGCTTTAGGACACAAGCGTGCTGACCCAGGACCTGCCATGAAACCAAACTTGAAACAATGGAAGCAACTCATGCTTTTCGGGATATTTGCTTGGGGGCTCCTCTTCTTGGTGATTTTCATCTACTTCACCGATGGCAACCCTGCTGAACCTGTGCCGAGTTCCTTCTCCTTCCTGGAGACCCAAAGGCTCCTGCCCGTCCAGGGGAAGCAGAGGGCCATCATGGGAGCCGTGCACGAACCCTCCTTTTCGGAAAGTTTGGACTGGAACAAGGAGCTGCTGAATGGCGACCTTTTGGACCCCTTTAACTCGGGGCCCGGCAACCTGCAGAAATGGACCCCGGTGAAAGACAGGCTTGATGATGAAGAGGAATTTGTTTCATTCCAGATCCAGAGAAGATCTCAAAGTGCTTTCTACCGGGGAGACAATGACTTTTTTGCTGCAGGACAGCCGGGGTCCCACAGCCACCCTCCGGAGAGGGTGCGATTCATTTCTCCCGGGGAGCACGACCTAAGGGAGGGGGTTTTGCCAGCAGGTCAGGTCCAGAGAAGGCGAATGAAGAAAAGGCCCCTGAAACAGAAAAGCCTTGTGTTTGCGGAGGGTGATGACTGGGACAGGCTGTCCTCCCCCATGTCCAGGGCCTTCCTCTACCGGCTTTGGAAGGGAAACGTCTCCTCCAGAATGCTGAACCCACGCCTCCAGAAGGCGATGAGAGATTACCTGAACACCAACAAGCACGGGGTGCACTTCCGGGGGAGGCGGGCGGTGGGGCGGTCCAGAGAGGAGCTGCTGTGTGAGCTGAGGACCAGGGTGCACCCCAGGACTCTGGACGGGAAGGAGGCGCCTTTCACCGCGCTGGGATGGGAGAAGCTGGTCCCCGCGGTGCCGCTGAGCCAGCTGCACCCCCACGGCCTCAGGAGCTGTGCGGTCGTCATGTCCGCAGGGGCCATCCTGAACTCCTCCTTGGGGGAGGAAATAGGTGGGTTCTCATCGTGAGGACTTTGGCCTCTCTGCCTGGGGGTAGGTCCTGGGGTGGAACTAATCAGGGATTGGCGCTTTCCATGGATGATGCTGGATCTCGCTGGTGGGGTTGACCGGGATCCCAGCACTGGACAGATTTCTGGTGTTGGCTGGAGAATTTTCAGGTGCTTTTCCCTTGCAGAGAAACAGTAAGTCTATTTGAAATCCCAGCAGAGGACTTCTTTGGGGGGATTTTGTTATAGTCTGCAAAACAGAGGTAGAGAGGTGTGGGCTGGAGGAAGGGGTGCCTGGGAGCAGCAGAGCTGCCCATGGTGTCCTCCTCTCTCTGCCCCTTCTTAGACTTCATTTCCTGCACAAATCATGGTCTACAACATTAGCTCCCTGCCTGGCCCAGAAAAGCCTACTTTTAAACCCATAATGCGGTGGAAATGTAGGAATATGAACAAGAAGAGGTGGGAAAGCAGGAGAACTTCCATGGCGAGAATGATTAGGAGTGTCAGCTCCCAAGAAGGGTGTAAATGATAATTTTAGTTACTTCAGGGATTAAACCCATGTCGGTGGGCCCACAGGAGAGTTCCCACTTCTACTGAGAACATCGCTCCCTTAGGAGAACGAGTGTTGACCTCCAACCATTAGTACACAAACCATCTCGGCAATTTGACCCCTTTGCCCCAGGGGCTTTATGCCTAAGCTAATTCCATTGCTGCAGCCAGTGAGCAAATGTCGTGGCCTTTTATCCTTATTCATTCATTTGACAAACATTTGTTGAGCCTCTGCTGTGTGCTAGGTTCTGTACTAGGTGCAGAGAATACACATGTGAATCAGGCACAGCCTCGGCCTCCAATCTTGATGTAAAAAGAACCACATTGAACACATCCTCACAATAGAGTATTAGGTCATAACTCACGTGGAAGTGATATCCAGTGTGCATTGCTCACCTGTTGCAAAGCAATAGCTTTTATTTCTTGGTTTCATTTGAACATTAGTTGTTCTGTGTGCTTGAAGAGTTGCAGATTTACCCAAGCTGTCTTGGAATAGGGCTGATGCAATTGTCAACAGGCTCCACAACCCACATCTAGTCTCTGATAATTTTAGAGAATGAGGCTGAATGCAAATTTTTTTAAAAGTTAAAAAAAAAAATCACAAACAAGCCTGGGCTTGAGGTCTAGAGTCCCTGTACCCATGCTGGCATTGCAGCAGGCTCATAATAACCCAGCCCGTGTGTCTGATAAGCTTGGATCACCAAAGCCAGAGAGCACAGCCCGCAACTGACTAGGAAACAGCAGTGGTTTAGAGGGCCCTGGGGTGAAAAAAACACCACAATACGTTCTTGTTTCCGAGGACCAGTATTAATAATGTAGAGAAGGAATTTAAGTATTATGCCTTGAAGCAGGCAGTAACTTGATTCTGGTTTTGTTTTGTTTTAAATATCTTTGCAGCATAGTTGCTTATTTGGATTGCTCCTTTGCTCTTTATTCCTCCATAAATATCCCTGGCCAGAGCCTTGTGAACTCTCCTCTGTTCAGCATTCGGAAGACACAGTATGAAAGACGGTGGGAATTAGAATGATTCTGGGGAACATGAAATGTCGGTATTATATCTTTGTTAGTTTCTAGTATCTACATTTAATTTATATTGTATGCACTTATTTGAGGCTTCATGATTAGAATTGTAGAACCCACCTGAAAACCTGTTTGTTTGTTTTTAATTCCCTTACTGTTCTGACCAGTTTCCTCTGAATCACGTCGTGTGCCCATCATTTTATGAACATGTGGTCATGACATAATTCAATTTGTAAAAACATAAATCTTTGTTTTTCTGAGTTAGCATCTCCGAAATCAGCCCCGGGCATGCTAGGGGCTGCAATCTTTCCTTCCTGCTCTCCTGCACATATACATACACAAACACTTGGCTATTAACAGCTTTTTAAATAAATACAGATTCATGTAGTGTATTCCTGTATGGAACTTGGCATATGGGACCATGCTGTAGTATTTAGCAAAATTCATCTTCATCCCTAAATATCTACCTGAGAATTGGCTAAGTGAAGATCAAAAGACTTCACAAAGGTCATGGTCTTATGCAAAACTGAAGGTAGAGCTGGAAAGTACTGGAGGCCGTCTTTGCGGTACTGGGAGGCCTCTTCGGGCTAAGCTGTCCGGAAGACACTGTCAGGGAGCCCCGTACCCTTCAGCTGTGCTTATTGGCTGCCCTTTAGCTCCCTCTTGTGTTTCCTCCATTGGCAATGCACCCCCATTTTCCTCTGATCTTAGACTGAGTCCTACCATGTAACTGTTTTTGAGAAAAGTGTAGTGATTGTAAACATCTCCACTTCGAGTATGTTATTGGAAAGCAAAAGGAATTATTTTGGAAACATGAAAAATTCTTTCCTAGAGTCATGAGATACTTTTCACCCATACGTATATGCAATAATAATTTGCTAGAGAGAGCACCTGCTAGCTGTCCTGTGAAAACACACAGAGGGGCAAATGTCTATTCTTAATTAACATGAGTAGCCTTGACATTGGAAATAAAGATCAGCTTACTCCAAACTCAAATTCTGGGAAGTGTGTGGAAGATGGGAGATAGGAGAGAGAGGGAGGTGGGGGTGGGAGGATGCCTTTAGCATTTGCTGAAGAGAGCTTGGGATTTAGCATATCCTGTTACCTTACCTTAAAAAAAAAGTGAGAACGAAGATCATAAAGTCATTCAACAAACATTAATTATTTACCAGATACTGTGCTATAGCACTAGTGACAAAAAGATGAATAAGGCACAGACACCCAAAATTCAAACCCTCCACAGTCTAGTTGGGGGCAGGGGAGACCAACTGTAAACAGACAATTCCAGCATGATGTTGTTAGGACAGTGGCAGAGAAACATATAGGTTGGCATGGTGGAAATGACAAAGAAATCATAACCTACCCCGAGGTTTAAAGTCTGGGCAGAGAAAGGAAGGTTAGGAAAAACTTATCAGAAGAGACTGGGGGAAGAGAGTGGAATTTAGGCTGAAGGCCCAGCATAAGTCAGTTGGTGAGAAACAGTGAGGTGCCCAGGCCTAAGAACTACAGAAGAGTGCAAGGGGCAGCCGGGGAGAGGAGAGAGGAGCTGAGCTGGCTGGGCAGGCAGGAGGTCAGCTGGAGGATGGCTGTGCAGGCCATTCTGCAGACATTCAACTCCATTTAATAACTGAATTAACAGGTGCTTCTGATAAGCTGCTCATTACATGCAAGACTCTGTGCATGTTAACTGCTGGAAGCCTGGCAGCCCTTAGGGATAGATAGGATTGATCCCATTTTACAGATAAGGAAATGGAGGTGCCTGGAATCACTGGGTTGAGCCTAGATTCAAACCCCGGCTCTGGGTTTCCGGAAACTCCAGTTCAACCTACCCTGCAGGGGATGCAGAGGCACTGAGATCTTTTAAGCTGGGAGTGACAGGCAAGATTGGCATTTGAGAGAGGTTGCTCCTGAGGCTGGAAGTGAGAGCCTGTCCCAGGTGACCCAGTGAGGGGTGAGACAGGCCCGAACCAGAGGCCAGAGTGCTGGGAGGGGAACAGAGATGAATCACGGCGTTGTCTTCATTCACTGGCAAGCTGTTTCCCTCTTTTGCTGTTTCATTTCATCTTCTGTATCGGTGCAGAGTGGTGGAGGAGGACGTGGATCTGGGGGCATGATCCCAGAGGCAGGACTGGGCTGCTCCTTTAGGGATTTTAATCTTCCTGCCGTGGAGGCACTTAGCCCTGCTTCTGCTCTCAAGGTCACATATAACGCTCTCGCCTGGAAGTGCCTCTCCAGAAATGATGCTTTACTTTGTGCCCCTGGTGCTTGCTGTCTGAACTGTTCCTTATTTTCTAAATATGAATGGACAGCTTAAATTTTTAAGGCACATTATCAAAGAGATTCACAGCCAGGGATACATTTACAAAACATGCCTGCGTGATAGATACACTCTCAGCTCTTCCTCCCATGTGGACTCCTTCTCCCTCCTCCTTTTGAATTGATTCTACTCACTGGCAGCTTTAACTAGGTGCAACACAATTTTCCACCCATGGCAGCCTTTTATCTCCACCTCACTTCCTCCAGCACGCATTTGGCTTTTTAACTCTTCAGACTAACACCATTTCCAAAGGAGTTAAGCTAAATTACCTTTCTGTGCCCTGTGCCTTGTGAAGTTGTTCGAAGGCTTAAAACACAGCACATTTTAGGACAGCATGCATTTAAATGCTGGAATGTTTTCAGGGGTGATATTATTGGAATTACTACTTAATGTGACATGTACCCACTGTTTGGGACCCTTGGCTTGTTCATATTAACTTTAGTTAGAGACTATGTCTAAGGAGGCAGCAGGGTTTAGTGGAAAGAACCATACTTTAGGCTTGACAGCGTCACACTTCTTGTCCTGGTGTTGTAACTTCCTCAGAGCTCCCAGGCAGTCACCTAACTATTTTGAGCCTCATCTCTCACTTTCTGCCTATTCTGAGAGAATTGCCCTGGGTCAGCACTTCACATAATATGGTCTTCTTACTACTAGGATCCCCAAAGCCCTATTTTTATAACAATACTAAGACTTTGTTTTACTTTTTAACTGTTGACATTTGCAGTGATGATGCAAAAGCAATGGTGGGTAAAACTGTTGGCTTCTTAGCACAAATAGAGGCATTGACATTATACTATACTAGTGCTCATTGTATTTTTCACTAACTCACATTTTTCATTTTCATTCACAGTAAAAGGAGAAAATATGCCAGTTTTACTTATAGCCCTTGATGAAGCAGTAAAAATTATTAATTTTATTAAAACTCAATCTCTTGAGTGCATGTGTTTTTAAGGTGATGTATGACAAAATGGGAAGTATGCAAAAAGCAATTCTGCATACCAACACACAATGGAAGAGACTTGTGCTATTGAGTTGTGGGCTGAACTAGGCATTTGTGTCATGAAACACAATATTTATGTAAAAAAATATTTACAGTCATACTTAGATTATTCAGACTTGGATACCTGGCAGACATTTTCCTGAAAATGAATTAACTGAGCCTCTTTCACTTATAGAAAAACACCTAATGATATTTGTTATGAATGATGAAATTCAAACTTTTAACCATGAACTTGGAAGCTTCTCATACTGAAAAACCAATGATATCCATGGTGATTTTAACGTGTGATTTTTTCATGCTTTATAATGAAATGCATCAATACTTGGAAAATCTACCAGTTATTGAACCAACATTTTCCAAATGGTCCTTGCATGATGTCACAAAATTATGGATGGGTAAAAAAATATATTTTAAGAGCAAGATAAACAAATGAGTATTAATGAAACAGAGTACAAAAAGTTCATTGATACTCTTTGATTCCACATTGGACCTAACATTTGAGAAACTACCGATCATCAAGTTTTGATGAAGTATCAAAGAATACCCACAATTATCTGGAAATACTCTTCCTTTGACCAATGCCCAAATCTGTGTTTCTATGTACTTCAGCTAAAATAGTATATTGCAGTAGTCTGAATTCAAAAGCAGATATGAGAAAGAAACCAACTGTCTTCTGTAAAGCCAGACATTAGAGAGATTTGCAAACATTTAAAACAGTGCTACTTGTCTCACCAATTGTTTTTTGTTTTGACAAATACAGTTAATTTTTTAATGTTAGGTTACTTTAAAATGAAATAACAGAAAAACATTTTTAAATTTTGTTTTACTTGCTAATGTGGTAAATATCAGTAGATACAATCCATATAAACAACCTGTTTGGATTGTCAACAATGATTTTTTTCAACAGTGTAAAGAGGTTCCTGAGAACAAAAAGTAAAAACCACTGCCTTAGGTAATCTGATTTACTCACTAGCTCAAATATTGTTTGAATTTATAAGAAAATAAATAGTAAGGTGTAAGGAAGGAAAGAAGGGAGGGAGGAAGCAGAGCAGGTTGTTAAATTGTGAAGTAAAGAACTAGCTCTTTGGTGAAAGTTTTCAAGTTGAGTTTGTACTCACAGGCAATAAGGAGAAGACTCTCTCTCCCAAGGAGATTGCTCAGGAGGTGGTAGAAAGACTCAAAGTGAAGAAGGCAAACCACCTCAGGTACTTGGGTGGTCACAGTAAATGCTGGGCAGGAAGGTAGGAGCTGGGGTGGCAGGGGCTGTGGGTGCACATGGTGCTTGGTAAGATGAGAAATTCGTCAGCTCACCTCTTAGTCTCTCACTAAGAGCCAATGTAATTACTCCAAGTTAAACTTGAAATGTGCATGGGATTTTTGAAGCTCAAGACAGCCCATAGAAATTCCCATTAGCTGACTGATTCTCCTTTCAGGCTGGTTTCTGGGAAACACATTAACTGGGTCAGGAAATTTCAAGACAGATCTGTGTTTGTAGACTGCTTTGTGGAAAGGGAAATTATCCCCCATTCCCATCCCCTAATGAGGTGAGCCTATTTCCCTCTACTTCACTCTTCATCTGCTTGTCATCCTCCATTATATGGGAGTTGAGGTTCATGCTTTGTTCTCACCGAGGAACTCTCAGCCTGGCACTCAGAGAACTGGGGAAAGTCTCAAGTCAAATGAAGCGAGATGGTGATTTATGTTGTAGTTCAAACTTTGTGAACCAGGATGAGCCATTACGGAATAAAAGAGCCTGGGTAGCTGGTAACGTTGATGGTCCTTCCCACCCTCCAGGGCTGCAGCAGCAAATCATCCTTTGCTGGGAAGGTGGAATGCTCTAATATTGCTCTCACTCGTGTCTTCCTGGCATCACCACCAGCATATAGGCTTGCATGGAAATAATGGGTTGGTTTTCTTTTTCAGCACAAACCAGCACCACAAAGTGGCAAGGTTGAATTGAAGGCTGTAACCATGTGAGTCACACCCTTGGTCTTTGTAAAGGCAGCAGCTTTAGACACAGTTCTTGTGCCCTAGGACCAAGCATCCATGCTCTGCAAGCAGTAGGAAGCCTCAGAGTAGCAGCCACTGTTTTCTGGCATCTTCGCATGTTCCAGAAGATTCCATCTTCCAAATATTTTGGAACCTTCAGAAGAATGGCTGCATAAAGCATGTAATTTGTAAGGAATGTGAAAACTTAACAAGCATCTAAATATAACTTAGATGATATAGCATCACTTATAATTGAATGGATTTATAGGTGTACATTTCTATGTCGATTTTCCCTCCTACCAGGATCTCATTCTAAATAAACCATAAATTATCTGTGTATGAATATCTTAACTTTATTGGTAGTATCTAATTAGTTCCAGGTTTTGAAAGGTTTGTGTTAATGTTTTTTTCCTAGATTATGTGATTTTGCAGAGGAAAAAAAGTAAGCTTGTCACTTATGTGCCCTTAGATTCTCATGATGCTGTTTTGAGATTTAACTCTGCTCCTACACATGGTTATGAGAAAGACGTTGGGAACAAAACCACCGTGCGCATCATTAATTCTCAGGTAAGAAGTATGGGATGATTTTATGATGTATATTTTGTAGATGAATAGTATAACAGGATAGTGATGAGAAATTGATTATCCACTACTATACTTGTTTATTTAAAAGGAAAAAAAAATGAGAACTAGGACTTGATACCAGAATAAGTAAATATGATCAAAAGAAAAAATCAAGAGTAGATGTACATATAAAATAATCATAGACTTGTTGCATTTTGTGATCTGAGGAGAAGCAGTTAAACTTAGAATGGTGCTAAGAAAGGAAAGGAATGAAGAGAAGAAAAGCAGTGGTACAAAAATGAGGTATCCAGAGTATTACAAGTTAGGAAGAAGGCAGAGTGAGATGCTTCGAGGCTTTGTTCCTCCACCGAAGCTTTGAACAACCAGCAAGAACTGGTAGAAACATCTCTCTCAAAGCTCTAGAAAAGAGTTAAAGGGACTACAGAGCAGCGCGAGCACTAAATCTAGACAAATCGTTACTTAAAAGTGGTGGTCTCTCTTGGCACCTTGACTGGCCCCTCCATGCCTCTTTCACCTCTCAGCACAGAGCCAGTCTGCACATCAGTGTGGCTCTCTGGTCCCGGTACTGGAGGGAGCAGAGAACGAACCCTTGTGCACATACTAGGAGCTTGCGTGTCTGGCCCAATCAGTAGATGGTGGCCTGAGGGAGTCAGTGTCCCGGAACTTGCCCTGCGTGTAGAAGGCGGCCCACACAGCTCTCCTACAGATCACAGCGGGAAGACAGTCAAGTCTTGCCGCCTGGGGCAAGGGATTGCTGGCTTTTAGACACAGTGCAATGCTCCAGATCATGAGGAAACTGTTTCCTAGAGAAGAGGAAATGTTTGTGTCCCTGTAAAGGGGGACTTCCTAGAGCTACATGTGCATGCACAAGACAAGGCACAGAAAAAGATGAGGGAGAAAAGGATCAGGGAGGCTCCTACGTTTCAGCCTCAAGCTATTCTCTAAAACTAGTTTTATGTCTTGAAGGAGAGCACTCACACAGGTCAATCTGCAAAGTCTGGGAAAAGCGTTTTCTTTTCCTCCCTCCTCCCTCTTCCTTCCTCCCTCCTCCCTCCTCCCCCTCCTCCTCCTCTTCCTTTTTTTGTTAGCTTCTGGCATCAGAGGAAACCTCTACAACATCAGCTTCACCCAGCTTAAAGAACAGACAACTCGGGGTCTAAATTCCAGTGATAACACATTAAAATATTAAAATGTCCAGGTTTCAACAAAAAATTACAAAACATACAAAGAAACAGGAAACAATGTATCAGGCAAAGGAGAAGATTAAAGCATTAGAAATCATCATTGAGGAGGGTTAGACCTAGGATATACAGGACAAAGACTTAAAAATTGTCCTAAATATGCTCAAAGAGATAAAGGAAAAATAGACAAAGAACTAAAGAATATCAGGAAAAGATAGTTGAACACAAAGAGAATATCAGTAGACAGCTGAAAATTATGAAGAGGAACCAAATAGAGCTGAAGATCACAAAAATAAAAAATTTCCTCGAGGGGTTCAATAGGAGATTGAAACTGACAGAAGAAAGAATCAGTGAACTTGAAGATGAGACTATTGAAATCATCCAGTTTGAGGGGCAGAGAGAACTAAAACGCAGAAAAGTGAATAGAACCTGAGCAACCTGTGGGACACCGGCAAGCACACCAATATATGCATGTGGGAGGCCCAGGGGGAAAAGAGAGAAAGGGGCAGAGAGAGTAATTCAAAGAAATCATTTCTGAAAACTTCCCAAATTTAATGAAAGATACGATTTTATAGATCCAAGATGCTTATCAAGCTCCAGTGTAAACCCACGTAGACCCGCACTGCGCCATTTTATAATCAAACTATCAAACGCCAAAGATGAAGAGAGAATTCTGAAAGCCACAAGAGAGAAGCAAGGTGTCACATACAAGGGAGCCTCAGTAAGATTAAGTGCTGATTTCTCATTAGAAACTAGGGAGGCAAGAAGGCAGTGGGATGACATATTTAGAGTGCTGAAAGAAAAAAGTAGGCAAAAATTATAAAAATTCTATGTCTGGCAAATTTTTCTTTCAAATATGAATGAGAGATTAAGACTTTCCCAGATAAACCAATACGGAGGGAGTCTGTCACCACTAGACTGGCCCTACAGGAGATGCTAAAGAGAGTTCTGCAGCTTAAAAGGAAAGGAACAATACACAATAGATCGAAGCTGTATGAAGAAATAAAAATTTCCAGTAGAGGTAATGAAGGGTAAATCTAAATGCCGATACCACTATATTTTCTGTTTGTAACTCCACTTTTTATTTCCTACAGGATCTAAAAGGCAAATGCATAAAATGTAATGATAAATCAGTGGTTTTAGACTCACAACGTATAAACATGTAATTTGTGACAAAAACTACATAAAGGTTTGGGGACAGAGGGGTGTAGGAGCATAGTTTGTGTGTACTATTGAAGTTAGTTGGTACTAAAGTAAACACTTGTTATTGACTTAGGATGTTAAACTGAAGTCCCATGGTAACTACAAGAAAACATCAGAGAATATTCAAGCTCAAAACAGAAATTGGAGTATAGGCTGCCAGGGGTGGAAGGCGGGGGAATGAGAGTTAAATAATGGGTATTGGGTTTCTGCTTGGGAGATGGGGAAGTTTTCGTAATGGAAGGTAGTGAGGGTACCTCAGTATCATGAGTGTGATTAATACTTCTGAATGGAAAGCTTGGGAGTGGTTGAGATGGAAGATTTATGTTGTATATATGTTCCTAGAATGAATGGAAGGAAGGAAGGAAAGGAGGAAGGAAATGGATTGGCAAACAGACCAATGGATAGATAGAGGGATATGGCAAATGTGGTAAAATGTTAAAATTGGTGGATCTGGGTGTCTTGGGGGTAGGGTATGTTGAAGTTCTCTTTATGGGGTGTGTGTTATTTTTGTAACTGCCCTGTAAGTTTGCAAGTATTCTAAAATACATTGTTTAAAAAAATGAGTTATCCAACATGTATTAAATTTTTCCTTTGTTTTGGTGTCCTGTTCAGCCTCACATGCAGCATCTCACTTGGGCCTCCCAATAATCCTAAATGGTTATTACTTCCATCTTATGAAGAGGACGCCTGGCTAGAGCGATTGAGTGCTTGCCCATGGTCCTCCAATGTACATGGACAAGCCAGATCCATGTCCAGGCTGTCTGCAGGCACCACCACCCCACGGCTCCTGCTCAGTGACACCTAAAGATAAATTCTGGAAAATTCGTCCAACTCTTGGAAAACAAAACAAAACAAAATGAAAGAAAGATGTTCTTGAGTATTCTCTTGATTACAAGTTATGAAAAAATAGTTCTGCAGTCACTGAGTTTTTAATGAAAATAGGAACAATCGTTTTAGAGCCCTATTTGGTATAAAGTTTGTGATACACTTCTAAACATTTCCCAGTCTTCCACAGAGTTTATTGAGTACCCACAGAAGTGTGTAGTGATTTAAACTATTAAAGTTGACATGTGTACTTTAGTTACTGGATATTTTCTAAGACTAGTAGATACTCTGTTAGGAATTGATTCATTGAAATCTGAGGGTTGGTAGGGGAGTTTTGAACTGTAGTCTGTTATTTGAAAATTTTAAAAATGAAAATCCCTCTTTTCTTCAGGTTCTGAGAATGTCTTCAAAATTTATAGGAAAATTATTCTCATAAAAAACCACAAGTTCTAGTGTTTGGAAAACACATAGAAAGAAAATGAAGTGATGAATGATTTATTACGAGTTGCTTGCAGAACCAAAGATTAGCTTTTTGCATAGTTCACTGAGCCAAGCCACCTGCAGCAAGTTAAGAAACAATTACTGTATTTCCACAGATGTCATTGATTGTAAGATCCACCATTCATTTAATAATAGCTTTTGAGAAAGGAGATAAACCCCACCAAATTAAAATGTACATCACCTGTAAGATACATCCTACTTTCAGTAACATTAAAATATGAAGAAAAAAAATAGTGCGTCTTAAAACTGCGGAAAACAGTATGTTATTTTTTTCCAAAACTGTAAGTGGGAGAAAAAAAGATGATTGGCAGGAGAGATTGAAGAACTTGTCCAGAACCGGAGAGAGCCATCGAGAGAGGACTGTCATCCTCTGGGGCCGTTTCAAGTACATTGACTCTTTTTATGTCCCGTTTGTCTGGAGATTGGCACTCTGGAGGCACCTTAATAACCCAATTTATCCACGCCTGCCTCTCTCCAAATTACCTGTCAAGGCAATTATAGAGGAAGAGGTTGGGGGTTTTGAATTAGCTAGGAAATTACATCTCTCAGGAGCTGATTCGATATCGCTAGATATAGGTAAAGTGCTGGTGAAAACTTTAAGGACTGAGGGTTTCTTTTAAAAACCTCATTTCCCCGAACATTCTTTGGAAGGTACTGCCATTTGCAAAGCCTGTCTCTCTACTGAACCAGAGGAAAATAGAAGTCTGAGAAACATTGCCTCTTGCTCTGAGTCCTCTTTTTAATTGTCAACTTTTTTAAAAATATATAAATTTGAAGAACCAAACACTGGCTTTGAAATTGGTTTTCTATGTATTTGCAGATTCTGACCAACCCTAACCATCACTTCATTGACAGTTCATTGTATAAAGATGTCATTTTGGTGGCCTGGGACCCTGCTCCTTATTCGGCCAATCTTAACCTGGTAAGTATTTTCTTCAGTGCCACTATCCCCATGGTCAGACAGTGCCTTTGTCTGATTAATACTTGAAGCAAGTCAAGGATTAAGCTTTGGGAGATAGAAAGAAACTGATCAAGGGTGCTAATTAAATGTCTAACATCACGGCACTACCCAGTTACAAAAGCGTACTTGGTGAGCATAATCCATCTAATGCTAAAGTCTGGAGGACTTTTAAAAATTAACAACAACAACAAATAGAACAAATGTAGAATGTATAAATGTTCAGAAATTCCTAGCTACTAGTTAATTAAACTCAGAATTTTTTTTATGTGTTGGGGTTATGTCATCACCTTCCAAGTAGTTACTAGACCTTTTGAAATAAATTGGAAGTACTTGAGAAGAAAATCTAAACTTTGTGAATCAACAGCTAATTAATATTTAAATGGAACCCAGTGCAGGATTTTCTTGACTATGCCTCTCTTTGGCTCAAACCTCCAAGCCCTTTTAATCTTACGTGATACAGCTTAAACAAGGTTATTTTCAGCTTTCAAAATACATGCAAATTACATTAATGATATTCTGGTAAATAGTTGCCTAGATGTAGGAGAACGAGCAGCTAGCTTCTTTTGGTTAAAGCTTTCAAGAAAAGCCAGGGCACTACTTGTTTTTTAAAGTGTGGGAAAGTTGGATGATATTTATTTAGTCCAGTAAAATGTACCATCAGTTGTATAAATGAGTGTCTTTTGACTTGTTCTGCTATGGCAAGAGAGTGCATACTTCATGAGGTGAATGTGGGCTGACAGATTTTTCTCCACATTCAGGGATAACTTTCTGACCTGCCCAAGGTAGAATGGTTCCCTCGGGTCACTCTTCACCTTGAGACTGGGGCAGGACATTCACCCAGCATGACTGCATGATTGCTAACTGCGTCTTAACCAGGGATGCACATCAGAATCATCTGGCAAGATCTTTTCAAAATAGATCTGTCTGTACCCTGTTTCCAGAAATGTGGAATATGGCCTCAGTGTATTTTTTGAGAAAGGTCTCTAGATGATTTTGGTATGTGCCCTCTACTGAGAACCAAGCATCAAATGCGTGTTTGTACTTTTTAACTTCCTTCTCAGTCTGAGGTTTTCTGGTTCCAAACTCTGACAGCTCTCTTGGTTTTTGTGAACTGGCAGAGAGCTTCTAGCTGTTTGGCCTTGTTTCTTCCTCTGTTGCAAGCATCCGAGCCCTGGGCACAGTGATGCTGCTGAAATCCAAGTGGCAAGGGGGCCTGTGCTTGATACTGCTCTGTGAGGGTCTGGAAGGAGCAGGGATAAAAGGAGCAGTTCCATACCTGACCCCATATTCCCTTCACTTCCCTCCCCTGGCCTCATGGCCTGGGGGCATAATTCCTTAAAGATAAGCTCACCTACATCTAGAAGTCTTAGAATTGAGTAGAGTGCAATACTAGTGGTCAGTGGGGGGTGGGGGTGGGGGGGGTAGTTAAGGGGTATGGGATATGTGGGCTTTTTTCGTTTCCTTTTATTTCTTTTTCTGGAGTAATGCAAATGTTCTAAAAATGATCATGGTGATGAATGCACAACTATGGAATGATATTGTGAACCACTGATTGTGAACTTTAGATGGATTGTATGGTGTGTGAATTATCTCAATAAAATTACATTAAAAAAAGCGGCCCAGTCATTTTCAAAATGATTAAAGCCACAGAGCTTTTCATCAATGGAGTATTACTGGGGGTCTTACATACAACCCAGCACGTCTGATTGAAGGGAGCATGGCAATGGCAATGGGCCAAGCATCACCCATTCCTCTGTGGACTCCGCTGAAAACTTTTCTTTTTAAATCAAACTTATGGTGCTATAATTTATGTACAATAAATGAAAGTGTACATTTTGATGAGTATTGACGAATTTATACACTTGTGTATCCACCAACACAATTAAGATATAGAATATTTCCATTCCCGCAAAAAGTTCCCTCATGTCCTCTTCTAGTTAGTCTCCCAGACCCAACCCCAGACCCAGGCATCTACTGATCTTTCTGTCATTATAGATGAGATTTGAAAAACTTATTTTTTAAACACACTGATCGGGTACAGGGATCAGTAAACTACAGCCATGGGCCAAATCTGGCTGTCACCTATTCTTGTAAATGAAGTTTAATTGGAACACAGCCATGCCCATTGATTGCATATTGTTTAGGCTGCACACATGCTACAAAGGCAGAACTGAATAGCTGCAAGAGATACCATATGGCTCACAAAATTTAAACAATATTTGGACCTTTGCAGAAAAAGTCTGCCAACCCCTGATCCTGGCCCACTTTCCTCCTTTTACTAAAGACTAAAGCATTATTCCCAGCTAGAGCTAGACCCCAGGTCTCTCTTTGGGCTCTTTCCTCCATAAGTGATTGGGACATCTTCTTCCCCATCTCCCTTCAGCCATGCCTGAGCCCTCGGCCTCTAAATCCTCCTGCCTGGGTGCTGCCCTGTTTTCCTTTTACTGTGTAATCCCCTGTAATTGATTGTGTTGATTCTTTTTTTCTCTTAGTGGTACAAGAAGCCAGATTACAACCTGTTTACGCCATATGTTCAGCATCGTCAGAGAAACCCAGATCAGCCATTTTACATTCTTCATCCTAAATTTATATGGCAGCTTTGGGACATTATCCAGGAGAACACTAAAGAGAAGATTCAGCCCAACCCACCTTCTTCTGGTTTCATTGGTAGGTATATATTAAAAACTGGAATGACTGGGTGGGTGGGCAGGGTTATCCCTAATATTTAATATGTGTATATATACACACACACATTAATATATACATTTTATATATGCACACACATTTGTATATATATACACATATACATACACACACACTTTTATCTAAATACACACATTAGTAGTAAAGGAAGTTAACAAACCATTTTGGAGAGAAAATACATAACTAACGAAAAGAAAAACACTTCATTCCAGTTATCCATTACTGCATCATAAACAACCCCAATATTATAGGTGTAAAGCAAGAACCGTTTTATTTTCTCATGATTTTGTGGTCAGGGCGGGCTTGGCGGGTGAGTCTTCTGTTCCCCATGGCATCAGCAGAGGTGACTTGGTGGTCAGCTGCTCCATGGGGTGGCTTCACACACGTTGTCTGGCCCCTTGGCGGGGTGGCTGGAAGGCCAGGCTCAGCTGGCTCTGCTGACCATGTGCATGGTGGTCTCAAGGCAACTGGACTTCTTAAATGACAGCTCCAGGCTCCCAGGCAGAGTGTTCCCAAAGACAGGCACATAGAAGCTGCCAGGTTTATTTTTTAAATTTATTTCAACTACAGCAGTTGAAAAATTATGCAGAAAGGACAGGGTTCCGTGTACCCCTCTCTCTCACACAGTTTTCATAGCCCATGTACATTCTATGCTTGTTTTTCCTTTCTGGTAACTTATACACAACCTAAAATTGCCTGCTTTATCCATTTTCACATATAGAATTCGGTCATGTGATTACATTCTCAAAGTTACTCTCCATCACCATCATCCATTGCTAACACTTTCCTTTTGTGTCGGGCTTATTTCACTCAACATGATGTCTTTGGGTTCACCCATGTTGTAGCATGCATCAGAATTTCACTCCTTTTTACAGCCAAATAACATTCCACTGTATCTACATACTGCATTTTCTTTATCCATTCATCTGTTGATGGGCACTTGGGTCATTTCCACCTTTAGACAATTGTGAATAATGCCACTATGAACATCATTGTGAAAATACCTGTTCAAGTCCATGCTTTCAATTCTTTGGGGTATATACCAAGAAGTGAGATTGCTGGGTCATGTTGCAATTCTATGCTTAACTTTCTGAGGAATCACCAAACTGTTTTCCACAGCGTCTATACTTTCCCACCAACATCATACAGGAGTTCCTATTTCTCTGCGTCCTTTCCAACATGTCAGTTTCCATTTTCTTAATAGTAGTCATTCTAGTGGATGTGAAATCTTACTGTGATTTTGATTTGCATTTCCCGATGGCTAATGGCATTAAGCATCCTTTCATGTGTATATTGGCCATTTGCGTATCTTCTTTGGAAAAATGCAGGTCTTCCCCATTTTTTAATTGGATTGTTTATCTTTGTTGTTGAGTTGTAGGATTTCTTTATATTTTCTGGATATTAAATCACTATCAAATTTATGGTTTCTAAATATTTTCTCCCATTCTGTAGGTTGTCCTTTTCCTTTCTTGATAAAATCCTTTGATGCACCAAAGTTTTAAATTTTGAGGAAGTCCCATCTGGTTTTCTTTTGTTGCTTGTTCTTTTGGTGTAAAGTGTAAGAAGTCATTGTCTAAAACCAGGTCCTCAAGATGCTTCCCTATGTTTTCTTCTAGGAGATTTATTGTTTTGCTTCTTATATTTAGATCTTTGATCCATTTCAAGTTCATTTTTGTATATGGTTCGAGGTTGGGGTCCACCTTCATTCTTTTGCATATGGCTATCCAGTTTTCCTAGCACCATTTGTTGAACAGACTATTATTTCCCCACTGAGTGGACTTGGCATCCTTGTCAAAAGTCAGTTGGCCATAGATATGAGGGTCTATTTCTGAACTCTCAATTTTCTTCCATTGGTTTGTCCTTGTGCCAGTACCACGCTGTTCTGATTACTGTAGCTTTGTAGTAAGTTTTAGAATCAGAAAGTGTGAGTCCTCCAACTTTGTTTTTCTTTTCAAAATAGTTTTGGCTGTTCGGGCCCCTTACCCTTTCACGTGAATTTGATGATTGACTTTTCCATTACTTCAAAGAAGACTGTTAGAATTTATTTGGGATTGCTCTTGAAGCTTTGTTGTGGATTTTTTCACAATTTCCTGTATATAGGATTGTGCCATCTGGGAATAGGACAAGTTTTACTTCCTTACCAATTTGGATGTCTTTTCTTTCTCTTTCTGGCCTAATTGCTCTCGCTAGAACTTCTAGTATGATGTTGAATAACAGTGGTGACAGTGGGCATCCTTGTCCTGTGCATGATCCTAGGGGAAGAGCTTTGTTCTTTATTGAGTATGATGTTAGCTGTGGGTTTTCATATATGTCCTTTATCATGTTAAGGATGTTTCCCTCTATTCCTAGTTTTCTAAGTGTTTTTTTATCAAGAAAGAGTACTAGTTTTTGTCAAATGAGTTTTCTGCATCAGTTGAGATGATTATGTTGTTTAGCCTTTCAATGCTTTTAATGAGGTTTATGACATTAATTGATTTCCTTATGTCAGACCACTCTTGCATTCCTGGGATAAATCCTGCTTGATCATGGTATATGGTTATTTTAAAGTGCTTTTGGATTTAGTTTGCTAGTATTTTGTTGAGGGATTTTGCATCTGTATCCATGAGGGACACTGGTCTGTAATTTCCTTTTCTTGTGATATTTTATCAGATTTTGGGTTTAGCGTGATGCTGGTCTCATAGAATGAGTTGGGAAGTACTCCCTCCTCTTCAGTTGTTTGGAAGAGTTTCAGCAGTATTGGCGTGAATTCTTCTTTGAATGTTTGGTAAAATTCACCAGTGAAGCCATATGGATCTAAGTTTTCCTTTGTTGGGAGGCTTTTGAGTACTGATTCTTTATTTGGTTTTGGTCTGTTGAGATCTTTGATTTCTTCTTCTTTTTCAAGAATGGATTTAACTGCTGTAAGAGCTTACAATCTAGGAACCTTTACCATAAGTCTTCCTCTGATAACCTATGCTCTCAGATTCAGTTCTCAGAGTTTACATATTATAGTTAGTCCATGTTAGTGAGGCGTTATAATGTTTGTCTTTTCATTTCTGGTTTATTTCACTCAACATACTGTCATCAAGGTCCATTCATGTAGTTGCTTACCTCCCAACTTCATTCCTTCTTGTAGCTGTTCAATATTCCATTGTATGCATACACCACTGTTCATCATTCTATTCATCAGTCGATGTACCCTTAGGCCACCTCCATCCACTGCAAATCATGAATATGGTCACCAAAAACACCACTATGCAGACGTCCACTCATGTTCCTGTTCTCAGTTCTTCCAAGTATATACCCAGTAACAGGATTGCAGGACCATATGGCAACCCCATACTCAGTTTCCTGTGGAACTACCACACTGCCCTCCAGATGGGCTGCATTATTCAGTTTCCCCACCAACAGTGATTAGGTACATCCCTCTCTCCACATTTTCTCCAGCACTTGTATACTTCTGTTTTTTTTTTTTAAACAGTTTTATTCACACACTGTACATTCCCTCCTAAGTAAATAATCAAAGGTTCCCTGTATAATCGCATAGTTATGCATTCACCACCACTATCTATATGAGGACATTTCCATTTCTTCCACAAAGAAAGAGGAAGAAGAGAACTCCCTTGTTATGTTGTTTGTTTGAAATGTTTTTTTACTGTATATTTTAAAAATTTTTTTTGATATAGTTAATTTTTAAAAAAAGAGTTAATTAAAAAAAAACAATGAAAAAAAATATGCAGAGCCTTCTTGAGGAGCTGGTGGAGAATTCAGGGGTGTTGGGCTCCCCCAGCTCGATAGTTGCTGATGTGCTCACAGACATAGGGGACTGGTGGTTTGATGGGCTGAGCCCTCTACCACGGGACTTGCCCTTGGCAAGACTGTTGCTGCAAAGGAGAGGCAAGGCCTGCCTATAATTGTGCCTAAGAGCCTCCTCCCGAATGCCTCTTTGTTGCTCAGATGTGGCCCCCTCTCTCTAGCTAAGCCAACTTGGCAGGGGAAATCACTGCCCTCCCCACTACGTGGGATCTGACACCCAGGGGAGTGAATCTCCCTGGCGGCGTGGAATATGACTCCTGGGGAGGAATCTAGACCTGGCATCGTGGGATGGAGAACATCTTCTTGACCAAAAGGGGGATGTGAAAGGAAATGAAATAAATTTCGGTGGCTGAGAGATTCCAAAAGGAGCCGAGAGGTCACTCTGGTGGGCACTCTCATGCACAATATAGACAACCCTTTTTAGGTTCTGATGTATTGGAATAGCTAGCAGTAAATACCTGAAACTATCAAACTACAACCCAGAACCCATGAATCTTGAAGACTATTGTATAAAAATATAGCTTATGAGCGGGGACAATGTGATTGGGAAACTCATATGGATCACACTCCCCTTTGTCCAGTGTATGGATGGATGAGTAGAAAAATGGGGGCAGAAAAAAAAGGCACCCAGTGTTCTTTTTTACTTTAATTGTTCTTTTTCACTTTAATTTTTATTCTTATTATTTTTGTGTGTGTGGGAATGAAAATGTCAAAAATTAATTTGGTGATGAATGCACAGCTATACACTGGTACTGTGAACAACTGAAGGTACACTTTGTATGACTGCATGGTATGTGAATATATCTCAATAAAAATGAGGTTTAAAAAAAGACAACTAAAAAGAAAAAGAAAAGAGAAAATAAAATCAAAATAAAATAAAATACAGTAAAAAGGTCAGACAACAATGAAAACACCAAGAATCCCATACCCCTCCCTTGTATCTCTGTCTTATAGACATTTAGTTTTGGTATGTTGCCTTTGTTACAATTAATGGAAGCATATTACAATGTTATTGTTAACTATAACTCTAGTTTGCATTTTGATTGTATTTTTCCTCAATACCCTCCCATTTCCAACACTTTGCAAAGTTGACATTCGTTTGTTCTCCCTCATGTAAAAACATTCTTAGGTTTGTACATTTAACCACAATCATTGACCACTCTAGTTTTCACTAAGTTGTACATCTCATTCTGCCTCTCCAGGTCTGCTGTTGTATGTCTCCATTGTGTTTTTCATCCTTCTTTTCTGTCTTTCATTCCCATAAGTTTTGCCATTATTTTTTCAAGCTTGCAAATTCTTCCTTATATCCTTCATCTCTTTTGTCACATTTTCTTTCAACTCATTGATTTGATGTAGAAGATTTGTTTGAACAGCTTTAATTAATTGTTTTAACTCCTGAATCTTGGTTGAGGTGTTAGTTTATTCTTTTGAGCCATATCTTCATGTTTCCTGGAATGGCTCATGATTTTTTGCTGTCTAGGCATCTGATTTTCTTAATTAGTTTATCCTGCAATTATTGTCTCTCTTTTGCCTAGGGTTTTCTTGTTGGTTGTCTTTGATCATCATCTGTTCTTTGTTTTTCTTGTTGGCCAGTTGTCAGATTGGTTCTGCCCCCAGTCTTCCTCCCAAAACATGGGAGGTAGGCACTGGGCACCCCAGCAAGTTCACTGTGTGTGCTAATACAAATCTGCTGGCTTCCAGTGGTGCTCTGCTTTCTGCCAGCCAGCAAGACCTGGGTTTGTTTTGGAACCCTGCTTTAACAGTTGGGTCTTCTGTATTACTCAGCCAAAACAGGGCCAGGATTCTGTACAGGGCCTAAGAAAGGGTCTGGAGCAAACTTTTTGAAAGTGTTTCAATTCTCTTGCACCTTCTGGACTGTCCAGCAGATGGTGTTGGTAACTTACTCGTCCTCAGAAGCTGCTTTTCCTCTGAGCACAGGCTATGTCTTTGTGGGTGAGCTAAAACTGTGGGATTTCTATGCCCTCACTCTGCCTGCCAAAATCCGGCTTGATCTAGGGTTCCTCAGCTGACCCAGTACTCCAGCCATCCCCCAGGCAAGGAAACGGCCACCAGCTGCTGCTTCCCTCAAGGGTGGGTGAAGGGCTTTCAGACCCAGGGCTAGAAACACAGTCTCTGTCCACATTTGCTCAGTCTCTTTGTCTCTCACTGACCAGGGCCTTGAAATGTCCTTCCATTGTCTTCAAACAATGGGGGTATGTCTCACAGCTGTGAGAGATTTCATAATCTGTGTCCTTGGTGAGAGGGGTCCCGTCTGCTGATTCTGTGCCTTTCCCATACTGAGACCGGGTAAGGGGGCGGGGAGAGGACTGGCTAGTCTGGGACAGAAGATTCCTACTTGATATTTCTTCTCTTTCTTCAGTTCGCCATTTGCAGGGTTGTTCTCCAGTCTATATTCTCCTCCAGAATTTCAAACAATTCAGAATTGGCTTTTTTCTTGTTGAATCCCTGGAGAGATATTTTCATTAGCTGTTTACGTTGTCATGTTGATGACGTCACTCCCCTTTGATTTCTTCTTGGGTCAGTGAAGGTTGTTTGTGTGTGCTTCTAGGAATTTGTTCATTTTGTTTAGATTAACTAAAATATTGGCATACAATTTTCATAGATTCCTCATAATCATTCTGATTTTTGCGGGGTTGGTAGTAATGTCTCCGTTCTCTCTGATTTTAGTTAATTTCATTGTCTCTTTCTTAGTTTAGCTAAAGATTATAGATTGTATCAGTTTTTTCAAAGAACCAACTTTTGTTTTCACTGGTTTTCTCTTTTGTTTCTGATTCTGTGTTGCATTTGCCTACACTCTAATCTTTGTTATTTCCTTCCTTCTGTTCACTTTGGATTTAGTTTGCTTATCCTTTTCTAGTTCCTCCCAATGTGAGGTTAGTTCTCTGATTTGAGATCTTTATTCTTTTTTGATGTAGGCATTTAGAGGCATAAATTTCCCTATGAGCACTGCCTTCACTGCATCCCAGAAGTTTTGGTATATTGTGTTTTCATTTTCATTCACCTCAAGATATTTCCTGATCCCTTGTGATTTCTTCTTTGACCCACTAGATGGTTTAATAGAGTGTTGCTTAATTTCCATATATTCGTGGATTTTCCATTTCTCCGTCTGCTACTGATTTCTAGCTTCATTCCATTGTGACCAGAGAAGAGAGTTTGTATAATTTCAGTCTTTTAAAATTTATTGGGACTTGTTTGTGACTTAATATGTGTGGTTCATTGTGGAGAATGATACACGTGCACTTCATAAGAATGTATATTCTGTTTTTTGAGGTGCAATGTTCTGTATTTGTCTGTTAGGTCTAGTTCATTTATAATTTTGTCCAAATTCTCCATTTCCTTATTGCTCTGCTGTCTAGATGTTTTATCCATTGTTGCAAGTAGTATATTGAAGTCTCAAACTATTATGTAGAGATGTCTATTTCTCCCTTCAGTTTTGTCAGTGTTTGCCTCATATATTTTGGGGTCCTGTGGTTAGGTGCGTAAATGTTGGACATCATATCTTCTTGGTGACTGAAACTTTTGCTAATATATACTGTCTATCTTTGTCTTTGTAATGACCCTTTTATTAACATATATTGCCCTTCTTTGTCTTTGTAGTACTTGTTGTCTTAAAATCTATTTTATGTGATATTAGTATAGCTATCTTAGCTCTCTTTTAGTTACTACTTGTGTGGAATACTTTTTTCCATCCTTTCACTTTCCACCTATTTGTGTCTTTGAGTCTAATGTAAATCTCTTGTAAACAACATATTATTGGATCATGCTATTTTATCCATTCTGCCAGTCTGTGTCTTTTGTATTGGATAGTTGGCTCCACTTGCATTCAGTGTAATTATTGATAAGGCAGGATTTACTTCAGGCTTTTTGTCCATTGTTTCTTTTTTGACTTACATCTTCTGTGTCCCCCTTTATTGAGCTTTCAGTCTCTTAAGGCATGCACCTGGAAACTTACTTAGTGTCACTTTGTGCTGTATTCTGTTGTTTAGCATAGTCACAGAGTCTCCCAGATTCAAGGGAAGGAAACATATCACACCTCCTGATGGGAGGAGTAGGAGGATGTCAAAGAAGTTATGGCTACCTTTAATCCACCACACCCTCCATTCACATTGGTTATAGGATGCCAGGCTGAGGAGCTGAATTTGTGACCACAGAATAGTATGATATGTCTGCAAGATACTGGTAGTTTGGGACTTTGGTGAGACTAGATCTAGTATCTTGTACAGCTTTCTCAATCAGGCAGTCCACTTGCTCTAATCTTAAAATTGCCCTTATATAACAAGATAATCAAACTTGGGTTATTATATTTTTTGCAGCCAGGTTTAGTTCCTCAACGTTTGTGGTTTTACCCCATTTTCTTTACCTCTGTTTTTGCATATCGTCCCATTTTTTCCTGCTGACTTTGATTTTACATGAGTTGGAAAATGTTAAGGAATATCTGGGATCTCCTTAGCAATACTGAAGTCTCTAATATAAGCCCAAAGGATATTTGTATTGTCCAGAAAAAAATGTTAACATTCTCTACCCTCACTCAATTAATTGACTACACCCTGCACTTTATGTGGGACATACAGTGGGTCCCTATAGATAAGTGAGAGTTTTATGGAAATAACAGTTGTTTGGTTTGGATACAGGACACACAGGTTTCCAGAGTTGAGGCTTGCAGATTTTGGAATTGGCTGTCTGTGTTATAATAACATGAAATATTTTATGTAAAATTCAAGAAAAAATTTAGAATATGATTCTGCTTGTTATTTTCCTAAACATTGCTTATTTTTCCCTTTTAACGTCATGCTTTTGAGAGTCTTTGTTTCCAAATCACTCTTCTGAAATCCTGAACTCTTCACCTTTTGTATGGTTTAGTGGGATCTGGTTGATTTAAGAAAGAAAGTGTAATTTAGTTTGTCAGCAAAGTATAAACAGGATAGAATAATGCTTAAATAGCATTATAGGATGTGGCACAAATTTAATAAAGTCTTTTTCATATTGTTAGCTTCTCATGAACTCATGTGGCTAATATTTGATTAGAACAAAAGCTTTAAAGCACAAGGGGGTGGGGCTGTCAGATACGTTTATTTACATGTAGCTTGAAAAATTCAACCTAAATAGTTATCATTTTAGGAAAATACTTTCCCATTTTTTTTTTTTTTTTTTGAAAGAAATCTTGCCACATATGGCCAGCTTCCTTTCATGACTATTTATTGAGAATTTGGAATAGGGGAGACTGATGCTTGCCTTTACTTCTTTTACACAAAAAAAGGGGATATGTAGTTTGATGTCACCTTGGGAACGTAGGTCCAGTTTGAATTCTACTCTGCCACTTACTAGCTTTCTGAGCTGGGGCAAGTAACATAATCCTCTGGGCCTCAATATCTTCGTATGAGAAATGGGAATAATAATAGCACCTAAGGATGCTGCCCAATTTGCAATTATTTTCTAGCACTGTGCTGTCCAGTTTGGTAGCTATTTACCACATGTGGCTATTTAAGTGTAAATTAATTAAATGAGTAAAACTCCAGTTCCTCAGTCATGCTAACCACGTTTGAACTTCTCAGTAACCACATGGGCCTAGTGGCTACCATACTGGACAGCACAGTACGGAACATTTCCATCATCCCCAAAAGTTATCTAGGACAGCGCTATAAATTTAGCTAATCCCCAGAGAATGAAAAATGGCTGGATTATGTTCTGTGGGTGGGTGCAATAAAAGACATGATCTGGCATTACTAAATTGATTTTGCTGCTATTGTCCTTTGCCATATTTAAGTGTGAGCCATCTCACAAAGGATTGGCAGTACTTACAGCCCAGGAGAGCTTGCACTGCATAGTTCACCTTCTGAATATGCTGATGCCATTTTAGTCCTTTGAACTCCCTCTTTGATCTTTCTCAGAAATATTCTGAGCCAGTGTCTATTTTATAATTTAGCTAACACTCTTAAACATCACTAAAATAATGTTACCCACATCTCCATCTATCTTCCATAAGAATTTTTAAAAATCAATGAGTGCTTTTTCCTTCAGTTATCAAAAAGTGTTCTCCAAATGCCTCTTCCATGCTCTGAGGTCATGTTGAAAGTAGTGATGTTCTGTCTCACCACCTCATCATTTCCAAACACTCTAACCTGTAATGCCAGTTACTGCACAAAAGAACCCATCATAGAGCTAAGCTAGATTAGAATATTTCAGCTTGTAAACTGTTTTGCCCCAGGTACATGAATGAGCATGTTTCTCATCCGAGAACACCATGGAAGTTTCCCTGGTATTCTACCTTCCTAATTGACCTAGGGATCCCCCTGGAGGTGAAAGCAGTATGCATCCATTCTTTACTGATGGGCTTATCCATATGTGAAAAATAGCCCCACACTTAATTACCTGTAGTTTCTAAACCAGCTGTATACATTTTCCTTATATGTGTTCGTGTAAAATAGAGGGACTCTGCTTCATTTGTTTTCAAAGTTGACTATTTTGAAAACACAGGATGTTTCTTCTTAGGGAAATTCTTCCAATGGTAGTTAAGTCCCAGGGAATGCACTTGAACCCATTCAATGTAGTGTTGTTTGTACTATTCAGAGGTTTTGTGACTGGTGACCAAATTCTTCATGTAATAGGAAGGCAGTAAAATGAAATGGAAGAGTCTGGACCAGTTTACTACTTACAAGCAAGCAGTAGGAGGATCAAGGTAAACCAGAGTTACTAGCTGCACCAACGTTGACATATAACCTGAGCACCATCAGACAGAAAGCCCTTATGGCTGTGGATCCAGTCCAACATAATCACAGAGATGAACTCACGTATAATGTGAGACTTGACAATTTTTCTATTATACAAACCACCACCTCAACCCTCCCACCCCCTTTAAAGGCAAGCACTACTGATAATATTATAAGTAACATTGCTGGAATTCATAGAGGCAAACATTATAATTTCCATTTTATATTGCATTTTAAACAATCACAAATATGGATGTCAAGTGCTTATTATTTTGTGTTAATGTTTTGAGTTTGATGAAATATTGGAAAATTAGAGTATGAAATGCAATAAAAAATGGAAAGGAAAGTTATGACTTGTTTTAAAGGATATTATTCTTAGGTGTATATTAAACACCCTGAAATTATAATGCTTGTATCTGTGAATTCCAGAAACATCACTTACAACATTGTCAGTAGTGCTTGCCTTTAAAGGGGATGAGAGGTTTGAGGTGTTGGTTTGTATAACAGAAAAACTGTCGGTCTTGTATTATGAGTTCCGGCTCTGTGATTTATGTTAGACTGTACCCACAGCTACAAGGGCCGTTTGCCTGATGGTGCTAAGGTTATGTGCCAGTGGTGGTGAAGCTAGTAACTCTGGTTTTGCCTTGATCCCCCTACTGCTTGCTTGTACCCGGTGAACTGGTCTAGCCATGCTTTATGAGTTTACTCACCTTCTATAAAAATGTCTGTCTTTATGAGAGCAAAATAGATGCCAAGGGATTCCAAGTAAATTATTCTTGATGGTCAGTCAGGCTATGGTACAATCAAAATGACTTCAGAGTACGGAATAATAATATAAAATCCCTGGTATCCAACTAGGATGAAAGAGAGAAAAGTCCCTCATATGTGAACAAGCACCTACCCAATGGGTAGATGTCAAGCTACCTGACATCCAGGAACTTAATAAAGTGAAAAAGTTGTTCCCAAAGAAGTGAGTCCTTATGCATCATCTAAATTGCCTTGGATCCATGTTGTATCTTTTTAACTTAAAAAAAAAGATGTGCAGTCCAGTAGGTATAAGAATGCATTTATTGCTTCTCTGGAGAAGGGGATGGTACATGTAATACATTTCTCAGATACCTACTATCATATCTCTCTGTGAACTGTAAGGATGAATATGAATGCTGATTAGAAACTCATCTAGATAATCCCTGGAACAGCAGCATGTCAGCACTTATCGACAATCATTAAAATGTCATACTCTTTGCTCCGGCATTCATCCTCCTGGGAATGTATCTTAAGGAAATGATTTAAAGAAAGAAAAAGTCTATATAATATTCAAATATAGAATAAACTATAGTGCATAGTACTACTTGACTATAGTAATGACTCATCAATTGTTTGAGCATATTGAACAATTTGAAAAAACCTAAATGTTTAACAACTAAAGAAAGACATATATTATCAAATAATCAAAATTACTTATTTGATATAGTTGTATGTCCTCTGTAATATCAAAGAAAACAAAAGTATATTTTCACTCTATTTTATATGTCTTAATCAAGGAGCAGTTCTCTTCTATTTGGGACTATAGTCTTACCTGACCTAATGAAGTTTCAGATAAGGCACAACACAATAGTAGTATTCAGTATTAATTGTGCTGGGTTACTTGTCTAATTTAAACCACACAATTCAAAAATGGAGGTACAATCTTTATATTCAGTTTACAGATGAAAAACCTGGGGTATAGAGATGTTAGGTAACTTGCTGAAGGTCACACATCTAGTTGATTCTGGCCTGTGCAGAACCCAAGATCTTAACCAGTGCACATAGGATGAGAAGGGAGGACAGTGGGCAGTCTTCTATATGTGAGACCAGTTAAATCAAAAGTACGTCTATTAGATGACCTAAATTACAACTTCTCATTCATTCATTCTTTCATTCATTCTTTTACTCATCAAATATTTATTGTGCTCTTGTGTGGTGCCAGGATGAAGGTGGCTTATTCATTACAACAGAGCAAGTCTAGGTATGACAAAGATTGGGTCTAGCATACAATAAAATAAAATCAGGATGATGGTACAGGGGGGAAATCACTGCTCTCCATTTAATGACCATCTTATCAAAAGTCAAAACATTTATACAGTTATTGTTAAATATTTTGAAAAATATTTATCAGTAATCAATGTGTTCTAGTTTGCTAATGCTGCGGAATGCAAAACACCAGAGATGGATTGGCTTTTATAAAAAGGGGGTTTATTTGGCTACACAGTTACAGTCTTAAGGCCATAAAGTGTCCAAGGTAACACATCAGTAATCGGGTACCTTCACTGGAGGATGGCCAATGGCGTCCAGAAAACCTCTGTTAGCTGGGAAGGCACGTGGCTGGTGTCTGCTCCAAGTTCTGGTTTCAAAATGGCTTTCTCCCAGGGCGTTCCTCTCTAGCAAGCTTGCTCCTCTTATGCGTGTGGGCTGCTCCGCTCTCCCAGCCTGAGACCTCTTCCTTGGGGCTTGAGAGAGCGGGAGTCTAGCCCTTCCTAAGGGCCTTTCTGGCAGCTCTTTCCTCTTTCAAAATGGCTTTCTCCCAGGGCGTTCCTCTCTAGGAAGCTTGTTCCTCTTCAAATGTCACTCACAGCTGCACTCAGTTCCATCTCCCTGAGTCAGCACGTTTATATGGCTCCACTGATCAAGGCCCACCTTGAATGGGTGGGGCCACGCCTCCATGGAAATATCCCATCAGTTATCATCTACAGTTGGGTGGGTCGCATCTCCATGCAAACAACCTAATCCAAACATTCCAACTTAATCCCCACTATTATGTCTGCCCCACAAGATTGCATCAAAGAATATGGCTTTTTCTGGGGGACACGATACATTCAAACTGGTACACAATGTAAAACTTCGAGTTAGGTTTCCATATATAATGAATGGCAGTACATGTTCATCTCTTTAGTAATGACTTCAAAATATTTTGTTACTTAGAGTTGCTTCATAATAATATGGATTTGATGTTACAAAAGTAGAAAACATTATTTTAAAATTTTCATTTAGAAATTGGAGGACTAACTGCAGTATACATTACAGATATTAAAACTTTATTATGTATCTTAATTTTAAAGTAAATGTGTCATTAAAATATAGTTTAATATTAAAATATATTGTGTCAGTTACATTCACATGTACTCTAACTCAGTTTTATTATTTAAAAAGCATAATAAATTATTAGCTTTGAAAAATTCTCTACCTATAAGAATTGCAAATATCAGAAGTACCATGTTTTTCCAACAATGAGTTTTGGTGAAGAAATTCTTAGATTTTGCTTTCTTCAATACCAGGTCAATGTGTTCCTCAAATCCTGCAACTTATCACTCTTTCATTTTAAATAGAAAAATAAGACCTATTATTTGCTAATTAAAAAAATAATTTACTTAGTTTCAAACAGAGTATTTCTGTCTTAAAACTGATTTCACTAGCACATTCTCTGGCATTTACATTTTCCAATTTATCATCCAAACTCAAAACATTAACACAAAATAATAGGCTACTTGACATCCATATTGGTGATCATATAAAATGCATTACAATTATGTTGATTAGCAAAAGCTTTTTGCTTTTTCTTGTAAATAATAAATCCTTTATGTGTTACAATCAAATAATACAATATAAGTTAACTACAAATTGTCCTTCAAGTATTATTCTTGCATTAGATTGTTTTATTTAATATGGTAGATGCTTCTTAGATGCTTGTTAAATTATTATTTTATTACATCAGTTCAAATTTCCAATAACCTTTTAATTATAAATATTTTTGGAAGTGTCACTTAAAAAGTCACTTTTATTCTTTAAGAAATCTTAGATCTCATAATTCTCCATTTTATGTTTGAATTTATGGAGAAACCATAAACAGTTGCTAGATTTCTGTTAGACTAGCATATCAAATACACTTATCCTTTCACCCTTAACCACTCAGTAAGTTATCATGTTCTATTGGTCATTCTCAAATTCCTAAATTATCTCACATATGAATTAAAATTATGCTCAAGTGTTTATTAAAGTTGGTTTAAGCCAGTATTTTTCCTGGTATTTGCTTTATGTTATGTTTTATATTCATAGCTCCTATGCCATATGATGAAAGGACATTTTCATCAAGGAGAAAATTCTATTCTTAATGATTTCAGATGTTACTTTAAATATTTTGCCAGATGAAAAGCAAGATAATTTTATCATAATCACAATTAAGCTAAAGGGTAAATGATTCAACTAGACTAGACTCTAAAAATGCATCAAATATATCTGAAAATGCATCAACTATATCTGTGCATGTGAAGTAGAGTCTTTACAATGGATGTCTATAAGGGAGACCTGATTCATTCTGAATTTGTGGTAATCTAAACATGGGTTGAAGTTTGCTGTTTATCCAGGTTTTGGAGCAAATATATGAGTGTCCATACTGCCTGTCATGCTGAGTCATATAAAATGATATTTTATGAAGACCAGTCAAAAAGCTTTTTAATCGGTTTGATAATTACATTGTACTATAAAGTATTTAAAAACATGCATTTTGGCAACTGAATGCCTCCTGAGTCATTATAATTGCCTGGAAAAAAAAATTAACACTTTTATTCTTCAACTGAATCTCTAATATTGGACTCATTTGTAAAAACTGGCCAAGTTAGAAACTTAACATTAATTGAATTCTGTTTAAGAATTTTAAACAGCTGGCTACTTGCCCATTCAATTGGTTTAGAAAAATACTTTGAAAAACTTCTCAGTGTTCATTTGCCTATCAAAAAGTCCTCTCAGTGTGGAAAGCACATTTTATTAGGGATGAAAGCAGTTAATTTTTGGCGGTCAAACCAAATGACTCAACATAAAGGTTCTTGAAGTGACTTTCTCCCATTCTTTACCAAGTAACATAGTATTGGATGGTTTGTATTCTTGATTCTTAGAGGCAGCCATGAGAGAGGAAATGAAAAAATAAATCAACATTTTTAGCATAAACAGATGTGAATTCCCCATGTCGATCTGGCATGAGGAGTTTATTATAAAGTAAAGTGATAGTCTGAATTGACAGATAGATGGCACCTGTGCAGAAAGACAAGTGTTGCCACCGCAGGCCTGGCTGCTTATCGTAAGAAAAACCTGTGTACAAGGTTGGCCTGGGGCTGCTGTCTGGGAACTTGGGTTTAAAATATAAACATAAAAAAAATACTTAGAGTGCACCGATTTATTTAACATTGAAACCATAACTTTTTGCCTAATCTTGTGACCAAAAAAATTAACATATTGTATATTTAGCAAATACATGTTTTGATTTAAAAAGTAACACTTAGCTGCAATAATAAAAATGTTTTCTGAAAAAAAAAATTTGAATAAAAAAAATCAGATTATGCATATAATTGTCCTTTGAGACCAAGATGATAGCAAGTACATCTAGGGAATCTACCAAAGGTTCATCTTAACTCTAGATTAGCTATCTAATATGCAGAAATGATTGGCTACAAATGAGACAACTCGGGGGTCCCTTACAAAAGAACTTCTCAAAGAATATGATTGTTAGACCAGTCCTCCAGGAAGTGTACTCAACAGACCAGCGCTGGTCCAGGAATGTTAGTTATTGGTCTACAACTAAATCGGTGTAGAAATTGAAAGTATTTAGAAATTTTTATAGCAATTTGACATTGCTGTGAAATACAAATATGTGATCACTTTTGTAATAAAAGTATTGGTTTGTGATGGATTGGAAATTTTCTTACGTGGCCCTTCTTCCACAGATAGTTTAGGGATGTTTATTAAATATTCAGATTCCTGGACTCCCAACACTCACCAAAAACCCAAATCCTTGGGAATGGAGGCATGTCCCAGGAACCTGCATTGTATCAAGCTATATGGGTCATTCTTTTTCACAATGAAGCTTAAAGACTATTCCTTTGGGGGAGAGCCAAGTGCATGACTCACATATTTTTGTCAGTATAATGTTACCTTTTGCAAGCCGTTAGTTTAAAAGCCAGTGTTGTGAAGATAATTCATACAGCATTTATTATGGTCCCACAGCTGAGATTGTGCCCCTGGGTCATAAAAACGTCAGGCAACAGTCTCTATAAAAAGCCTGAGACCTGGGATACCAGAGGGATTTCGGTTTTCCCCACAAACAACCATGGGAGAACGCTTCAGCCTGTGCATGAGCCAATCTTCTTTCTGACAACCCCAAATTGCTGTGAAATGCCCGCTTGCATCGTACACATTTGAACAGTCCTCTCCTGGCGGAGCAATCTTCGCAGTGGTTTCCACGCTCACAGACAGTAAGCATATGGGTGTGGGCAGGAGAAGAGCAAGTTCTAAACCTGGAAGTGCTGCGGAACCCTGCCAGCCCTGCCAGCGTTGCCCTCTGCCCTCGTGGTGCTGTTCCTGGAGAAGCATCACTCGGAGCTCCGGCCGCCCACTCCCTGTGCCCACCACACTGAGGGTCCAGGAGGCCCAGCTTCTCCTCCGGCATTTCAGGAAAAACATGCTGGCGGCTTCCTTGACTTTTCTTGGCTCTTCCTGAATCACTATCATTTTAGAACAACGTGGGGGTGGGGGGGGCAGGGGAGGGGAGGGAGGGAGGGGTCGGTCCAGGGACACACCAGGGTAGGTCGGCAGTGGAAGGGGGGAGCAAACACTGGTGGAAGGGGAGGAAAGGCGTCTTCTGAACAGGATGCTGTTATCTTCTGAGGCAGCATCCTATCTCCTGTTTCCCCTCCACGTCCCATCCCCTGTTTCCCGTCCACTGCCTTCCACCTCTTGTCCACCAGGCAGCTCCTTTCCAATCAAGCTTTACATCCTCTGGGCAAACTTTCCAGATCCCTGGGGAAAATGAGGCCACTGCTCTCTTCTCTCCCAGCTCCCCTTATATAGGCGTTTCTCTGGTCCTGGGAATTTTCATGGTGAAAACACAGTCGATGAATTGGGGACCAGGATTGTCCTCTGCAGACAAATATTGCATATAACAGAAACTAGCTGTGTTGCCTTATTTATTTATTTTTGGTAACAAGGAGTTCATAAAGGGGATAAGCATACATTTATGATTACAGAAGCGCCACTCTAGTGGTGGTGCTCATGGTGCTGAGAAAAGAAAGGTTTTTAGCTTGGATCAAAAATTAGATTTGCTCAGTGATCATTAGGTTTTATAGCTGTTTACTTGAAACATTAAAAAAGATGTTAAAATAACTTTAACAATGATAGTTCCAGTGAGAAAAATAATTTTGTTAATATATCTTAAACTCTGAATCCCCTAATACCATTTCCTTTCATCCAAACAACTAATTTTATAATTCATTTTCATAGCATTTGTTTCTTAGGAACGTAAGTTTTACTACTGCAAATCAGACTGTACCCACATATATAATCCAACTTTGTCATATAACTGCATTGTAACTTGGGTTGCAGATCTGTGGCTCCCTAGATTTTCTTCTCTTCAAATTCACTAGTTTTGCTTTTCTGCTCTAGTTCCCTGAACCTCAATAATCAATTGAACTAGTGAAAATATATGGTATTGCATTCTAACATGCCCACCCCCATTATCTGCATAATATCATGTAATGGAAGTTATGACATGGTCAATGTAAAGATAGCAAGAAAGTGAACGCCTTGCAAGTATCTCCTGCCACAATCGTTCCCAAAAAAGTCTCTCTCCCACTCAGAGTTGTTTGTCGGTTCTAGTTTTCTTTCCTTTTCATTTCAGGAATCGTCCTCATGATGTCCATGTGCAGAGAAGTGCATGTGTACGAATATATCCCGTCAGTCCGGCAAACAGAACTTTGCCATTACCACGAGCTGTACTATGACGCAGCCTGCACTCTCGGGGCGTACCACCCGCTGCTCTACGAGAAGCTGCTGGTGCAGCGTATGAACACGGGAGTCCAGGAGGATCTGCATCGCAAGGGGAAAGTGGTGCTGCCAGGGTTCCGGGCCATCCGCTGTCCTGCACCCAAGCCCCTTCCACACTCTTGAAAAGGGACTTTGGGGAGACAATGTGCAATAAGGTACTACTGTTGTACTCGAAATCACAGAAGAATACTTGAAGATACATTTCAGACAATGACGTCTTCAGTCTTTTACCTGTAATTTAGCGGTGGCCACAAGAATTCTTCTCTTCCTAAGCCATTGAGTATTAATTACTGCTTTGAATATAGAAATGGAATAGATGCAAAAAAAAAAAAAAAAAAGGGTAACCAGAAGGAAAACAAATGTATGTTCATGAGTAAAACACCTCCAAAAATGTTAACCTTTTCTTGTACCAGAGCTACCCCTTATCAGACTTGATTTCAACTACCTGTTTAAGTGATACCCCAAAATTGTGAAATGGTTTATACCTAGAAACTTCCAAGTTGAGATATAGTATCTATAACCTCTAGTGCATCACTTGCACATACATTCATTAAATATTTCTAGATTTTGATGAATGCCTGAAGTATCACCCATATGTGTTATCTAACAGCAGAAATTCCCAGTATATCCTATAAGGTGTATGTTTCCAAATTGTTAGAGTACCAATCTCTGCTTCCCTTTTCCAACCCAATGCTCTGTTCTTGGAGCATCCGGACAAATTCTTAAAACCACAAAACATCAATCTTGAGCAGTTTTAAAAAAAGCCAACTCTGGAACATCATGACAGAGGAGACAGAGTTTCCCTGCAAGATTTTATGACACAGTTAGAAAAGTCAGTACCACAGAGACTGAGCTGGACATCACAGGGATGTAAATGCAGAATCACAGCACTGTGAGGTTGCACTGGGACATTCTCTGGCTCGGCTTTTCTGCCTTATACCACCTCACCACCACTGCGCCTGCGAGTCCACCCCACAGCCCCTTCATGCCCACTTATATACACTGAAAATTACTACAGTACAGGGAGGGTGAGCAGGGGACACCCGTGCTCCTTACAGGGTGGAAGGAAGGACTGCAGAGCAATTGCCCAATGTTGCTAGGAGGCATGCCCGACTCTTAGGTTTTTTGCAGGTTAGTATCAGCCATTGGGAACCCTACAACAATGTGCACTGAATTTTGTCTAATTCTGCCTACAGACAAACATTTAGTAATGCAACCCCTGTTTTCACAGATAGATTTTGTGTCAGCAGCATGGCAAAGCCATATAATTAAATAAAATTGTGTGAAAGCATTGCTCTTTAACAACAAGGAAAATACATATTTCAGAGGGGAAGGCAGCTAGAGGGGAAATTTTCATCCTGATGTGTTAGTTTGATTCAGAGGTTTTGTTTGTTTTTAATCTTAACTTCTTACACTGCTACATAGAAAAAAAAATTCGCTATAAACATAGTGAAAGAGCAATGTTTTGGGATACCTTAATTAAGCATGCTATTATCTCAATATATAACTAAAGCATATTTCAGTGATAAGGTTAAGACACTCCTTGATATTGACAACAGCAGCTTAATTAAATATGTTCTCCCTTGCAAATGTGTGAATGTCCGAAGAGTTTAGTGAATACATTTTCTTTTTCCTTTCAGGATTGTTTTTTCCCAGAGTGCTATCAGGATTACTTTCTTTAGCAAGAAGGGTTTGCAGAAACTGACAGCATCTGTTTGGTTAGTCTGCTCAGCAGAAATTAGCTTGGGTAACAGATGTATCATATGTCTTGATTATCATCATTGAAGTGGAAGCAATTAATAAGTTTTAATGAAGACAGTTCCAGTAAAAGCAAAGGCAAAGATAATTTTGTCCTACATATTAACTTAAGTCTGAGCAGACACTGCCAAGCCACTTTCCTTTCAGATTTCCTGAAAGGGCTTTGTCTTGTCCACATGTTTAAGTACGTAATAAGTCAGTAACTTCCGAATGCTAATGCCGTAGCTCTGATATGGGACACGCAGTCCTCCTGCAAATATCTGAAGTTCTTTTTATAGTCTTCCTACTCAATTTTTGGGAATCTTTATTATGCATAACAACCCCCCTTTGGTGACATGAGAACTTGGCTAGCAGATGACTTATTGGACTTAATGTAAATGTTTAAGTTCAAAAGCCCCTAGAAAATACTTCAGAGATAGTTAATGGGCTTTTGTTGTAATGCATGTAATCTTGACAAATTCTTTCAGTCTCACCAAGGTTATAAGAAAGAGAAAAGCATAAAGGAAAAAATAATTAAAATTTTGAGTTTATTTTGGCCTTAAAGACTCTTAGGAATCAGGATCTGTTAAACGTTCAGAAAATGTAGTATACATATTAATGTAGCATTGGCTGAGTATTCTTCTTTTTAAAAGTTGAAATTGTTAAGCTTCTCAAAAATGTTATGCAGTTATAGGTAACAGGATGACTGCTTCCAGCATTAGCTAAATTGGTCCTAAGTGGCAACATTTTGCCAGACATTGATCAAATCCTTATATGTCATGTTTACTGAGCTGCAATAAACACATGGCCTTTCTGTAGAGTAGTTAACAAGAAATAACATCTATTGCATTTCTCCCAGGTTCTGACCCTTCCAAAACCCTCTATTCTTTTCCTTGAAGGGAAGCATATAAAATCCCTATGGTGCAACCTGAAGCCATCATATGTCCCTTTTTTGTCACTCTCAGGACTAACAAAATCATATTCCTTTACATTTCAAGACAATTTCACTCTTTTTTGTGATGACAGGAAACAAATGTTGACCAAGAATGATGGCTCACCTGCATCTAGAACTGCGTGTGCAGTTCGTCACACCAGACATGAGGGTGACGCTCAACAGGTGTAGTGTTCTCACTGTCCACATCGAATATCTGAGCAGGTCCTGTGTATCTGACCTCCCCCACCAGTCCTCACCCAGCTGCTTTTATCAAGAACACTGAATGCAGGGCCATGAGGTGGTCAAATAAAAAGCTGCATGTCAGCATCAGAGGTGTGCATTCAAATGGGCCAAGTGAGAGGGCTATTGCACAGCTTTGAATTCCTGGGTCTTTTCTTGTCTGTCGGAACCCAGAGCTCAAGGCCTCCTGCTTCAGAAGCAGCACTGCCCAGGGAGGTGGCCTGTGTCCCATAGGTCCCGTGCCCTTTGTCTCTCGGCCAGCACTTAATCAATTCTGGGCTCTCCAGCAATTGCAGCCATATCATCCGAACAAAAGAAAAGCTGAAATAGTCATTAGCATTTTCAAAACTGGGAAATAAAAGTAACTGTTTAAAGCTTCCACGGGGTCACTATATTATGTGTTTATGAGCCAGTTCATTCTGATGGAACAGATTATACCTTATGTTGTTGGCTGACCCTTGCGGGCAGGAGCCATTCACAGCCACTGAATTAATTAGAACTTGTTTTGGTACATTAAATGGGAGCAGTCGGAGATCAGTAAAGCTATGTGATGGAAGAATTTTGTATGCATAAATGACATGATTAAATTTATTTCTCCAACCTGTCTTATAGATCAATGCACAGTGTTTATTTTTGAGGCTAGTGGTCCAAGTAACATGGCCCATTTCTGCTCAGCTGCAGAAAGAGAGAAGTGGGGGAGTTATTGAGAAATACGTGATTGAATATGTAAGCCAAATAGTCTCTGAATATAGTCGATCATATTGTCTAAGTTTAGAATTCTTACCCAGTGGTTACATTACTAAAAGAGGCAGCTACATTTAGAAATTAATTGCTTAGGTAAAATGTGCCTGAGTTGAAACTTGTTTTTTATACTCTGGATATTTTGGTTGTGAAATTATTCTGCATGTTTCTGTTATTTGGGCATTATTTATGCTACCGGCAAATGGAAGGTATTTTTTTGTCATTTCAAGGAAATAAAATGTAAGTTTTGATTCTTGTTTTATTAAATGATGAAGCGTTTTAGTAAAAAAAAAAAAGATAATCTAGCATAGGCCTCTATAAGCTTGGGCTAATGAAAATGTAAAGAATTAAAGGTATTGATATAGTTCTTACTTCATATAAAAAGTGTGCATGTAGATATAGTTATATAATTGTATATATACATATCTACACACGTGGTTGTTTTTACATTGTCTCTTCATCAATCTGTGAATCAGACTGATACATACATTTTATTTTAATTATGCAAATGCCAGTTTTTTAAAAGAAGGAAGCAAATGTTATGCGTCCTTCTGTTAAAAAATCAACTAGTCTTCCCACTGTTCCCTTTCCCACACAATCATATTCTATACTTCTTGGCTATGTTAAAAAAAAGCATGGAGAGAAATATTTAAAAGGCACTATGAATTGTAGGAATCATTGGGCCTGAATATTATTTCTGTGTCAGATGCCTGATTTAACTCTAACTTTAAAAAGAAGTTTATCTATAGCTCATGGCTTTTACAACATTAGGGGAGGAAACATGTATGGTTCTATGGAAAATAATCTTCTTACTGGGTAGGTGTCAAACAATTTATTTTCATTGTTAGTGTTAAAACCTAATATTTATGATGCCACACATCTTTTTGCTCTAGATAAAACAGTTATGAAATTCTTCTGATGGAAACCAGTGAACTTTTTTAACAGCTTTGGGAATTTTTTTGTATGGTAATTTTTAAAAGGAAGGGTGTACTCTTCAAACAAATTAAAGCTTGAGGTTTTCCAGGAGTCACATTTTAAAAGTGTTTGTACACATTTTAACACTTTGATATTTTCTATTTTGGTTTTGTATATTTTTATGTATAAACAGTGTACAGACTTTTTTCTTGTAAATAAAACATGTTTTCATTTGTCTAGAAGCTTCTCTGTTTTCATTTGTAGACGTTACAGATACGAATGAGCAAGTGGCAAAATAATGAGCCAGCCCTAGAAAAAAAAGGACACAAAGGCGAGACCTAATTAGAAGCTTGAGTGGCAAAAGAAGGAACAAAGCATGCCTTTAAACTAAGCAAGTGAAAAGGGCTGAGGCCTGAAACGGGAGGTGGTGAGTTGTTTTGTATTTTCTCCAGGGGTTAAGTGTCACCCACAGGAGAACGGCCTTGGCAAAATCAATCAGAAAAAGCACTCTTTAGTCTAAAATAATATCTGGATGTTGAAGTAGTCACCCATCATTTTTACTCATTTAATTGCTTTGGGGGGCTCTTCCCCAGCCTGACCTGGCTTCAAATCTTGGACAAAGTAAATAAGTTAATAGAGAAAGCCTACAGACATTAAAGCCCACCACAATGTCAAATTAACCTTGGTATTTTCATACTTGCCACCTGGGAGGAAAATTAGTTAATGAGGCTCCTGGAAAGAAGTTCTCTGTCATTTGAACTTTCTCGTTAGACTCTGAAGGGATCCTTGAAGGGAAGCCTTAAGGGTTTTTGATGTGAGGCTCCATGTGAGCAGCTGGGGGCTTCGGAAGACACAAATCACTTCTGACAGGTGCGTGGAATTGGCGAGGACTCCTGCCATCTTTACATCATCTGCATTTTTCTTTCCCTACAAGATGACTGTTTGCTTCTAGGTAACTAGTATGCAGGCCTGGCTCCTCAGACCTGATTAGGAAGGACTAGAGGGGGAAATGCCACAGATCTGATCCATACTCAGACGGCAGCAGGATCGTGCACACCCTGGGAATGCTGAGGTGCATGCAACGGGACCTGTTTGCGAGCTGGAGGCTATGGATAGGGTTAAGGGCAAAGAAAAATGATTTTAGAGAGCGCTCACAGAAATAAAGGAGCCACTAATGGGAAGGAGGCAGAAAAAGAGGGTAGGGAAAAGGAGGACTATGTAAACTAGTAGTAAAAAATGAGGGCCAGGGATCTTCAACCATATTTGCACATCAAAATCATTAATTCAGAAACTACACCATGACAAAAGGTGCACCAGGTACACACAGTTGAATGCACTGCTCAAGAAATTCTGGTGCACAAAATCTCTGGAAAGGGCCCTCTTTCTGCACTTAAACTTCTAACAACTCCTCATTGCCTCTAGCACTAGTCAGGAAACTACATCCCACCACTATTTTTGTAAATGAAGTTTGATTAGAATACAGGCAGGCTCATTTATTTCCGTATTGTCTAGAGCTCCTTTTGCCTAAAACGGCATGGTTGAGTAGTTGCAGCGGAGACTACATGGCCCCAAACCTAAAATATTTATTATTTAACCCTGTACAGAAAAAGTTTGCTGACCACCAAGTATAAATACCATTTGCTGAGAACTTATTTAGACGAGCATTGTGGTAGACAGTGTGCAGGTAATCACACGTTCTCCTTGTGAAGCACCCTTCTAAGGTCAATGTTAACGTTATCCTCAAAAGGCTGGGTCAGGAAAGTGGAGTCATCGGCCCACAATCACACAGCCAGCAAATGCAGAGCTGGTTTTGCAGTCTTTGGGTGACTTCAATGTCTGTGTTCAGAACTGTTACATTAGGTTTTTAAAAACAGCTCCTTCCTTACAAAGGGAATATAATTCAGCCATAAAAGGGAAAGAAGTTCTGATTCATTCTAAAATATGGATGAACCCTGAAGTTCATGCTGAGTGAAATAAGCCACACACAAAAAGATAGATATTGTATGATTCCACTTATATGAAATAACTAGAATGTGCAAATTCATAGAGACAGAAAGCGGATAACAGGTTTTCAGGGTGGGGACTGGGTGGGGAATAGGGAGTCAATTCTTAATGGATACAGTTTCTTTTTGGGGTGATGGAAAAACTTTGGTAATGGAAGGCGGTGATGGTAGCACAACATTGTGAATGGAGTTAAAACGACTGAATTGTACACTTGAAAGTGTTAAAATGGGAACTTTTATATTATATGAATACTACCACAATAACAATTGGGAAAAAAAAGCAGCTCCTCAAGATAGTGCCCTAATACTAAAAATATCCCAAGCCCTAACATATTCCAAGGAGCCAGCTTCAGAGGATAAACTTGGAATACTTTGAGAAACTGTGCTTTGAAATTTATAGAGATGAACAGAGAACTCGGGCTTTTCCAATTCTCTAAATCCAGAGAAAACATTAAAATGTATCCTAACTACATGTGACTGTCAGGTATATTTTTAGTTTTTTATATGTCAGACTGGACCTAATGACTCTCTAATTGTCACAGCCCAATGGAGAGAGTACTCTGAAATGGCACTGAGAAAGCAGACATGAAGAATTGACATTCCATAAGCTCTATTTCCAGCCACTGTTCTAACTAAATGGTATCACGTTGGAGAAACAAATAGTAGTTAATGTGAAGAATTGAAGCACCAGCTGAAAAACTGATCAAAAAGTCAAGGTAAAAGAAAAATTAACAACTTTGGAAAACACATCTTCGCCTGTCATTGCTGACACAAGAGTGGCAATAAAAAAAAGAGAGAGAGAGAATTAAAACAGCAGCCTGCCTCTTGGCTGTTTTCCAAACAACTCTGGCATAAAAAGTCCAGTGAGGATCCTTTCTAACTGCCCTGGTTCCCATCTATGAAAGTGTTAGGAGGTGTTCAGGAGGGTACTGGAAAACCTAGAGGAAAGCATCCAGAGGGCTCAGCTGCCCATGCTGCACCCGGGTTGATGAGCCAGCAGTCTGGGTACTGGCATGTGCATAGATGCTAAGTCACAGATCCTGTCTAGGAAAAGTGATGAAGCAATCGCTTTCTCAGAGGTCTCTCATCCAAACTATGAAGTAGGTGTATGTCAGAGAGGTAACTATTTTACCATAATGAAACAATTTCTTTCTTGAATCACCCTTCCTCTATGAGGTAAAACTAACCTATTTCACTTAACATAAGACACCATTAAATATAAGATGTACCATTGTTTAATTTACAACTGCAAAGAAAAACACCAACATTAACATGAGTTTTATGTCTCACTCAGGTATGCACTGTAGAATACAGTAGCCATCAGTAGCCACTAATCACACATGGATAGTGAACACGTGAAATATGGCTAGACTGAATTTAGATAGGAAGTGTAAAATACACACTGGGTTTCTGAGGCTTACTATGAAAAACTGAATATAAAATATCCCTCAATAATTTGGTTATATTGATTACATGTTGCAATAATATTTTATATATATTGGGTAAAATGAAAATACATTATTAAAATTAGTTTCACCTGTTTCTTTTTACATTTGTAGCATGCCTATTAGAAAGTTTAAAATTATGTCTGTGCTTGCATTTCTGTTACACAACAGTGACTTGGAACATCGACTTTATATTTGTTGGGAAATTGCTTTTAGACTTATTTAGAAATAGATTTTTATTATATATTGCATTTTTATATTCATAAAAGCAAAACATAAGCACAATAAATTGATTAAGGTATTCTTAAAACTTATTCATATTTCAGAGTCTTTCTCTTCTGAGTTTTTTTTTTGACTCAGAGTCATTGATTTCTATGTTGTTCTGGCCCCAAATTGCCTGCTACACTGTCGGAAGCAGTAGTGATATGTAAGTATTTAAAGAGTGCTCTATTATTGTCCCCAGGGTTTCTTCTAAACCACTGACACCCATTCTGCAATTTTGATGCCCACAAGCAGACAATGACAAATTCCTCAGGACTGCCCCCTGGCCAACAATCATTGCAAGACGCATTTCGATTTCAGAAATTTCTAAATATGGGGGGTATGCCAGTTTGAATATATTGTGTCCCCCAAACGCCATTATCTTTGATGTAGTCTCGTGGGGCAGACGTTTTGGTGCTGATTAGATTTGCTTGGAATGCGCCCCACCCAGCTGTGGGTGATGACTCTGATGAGATATTCCCATGGAGGCATGGCCCCACCCATTTAGGGTGGGCCTTGATCAGTGGAGCCATATAAATGAGCTGACTCAAAGAGAAGGAACTCAGTGCAGCTGTGAGTGACGTTTTGAAGAGGAGCAAGCTTGCTAGAGAGGAACGTCCTGGGAGAAAGCCATTTTGAAACCAGAACTTTGGAGCAGACGCCAGCCATGTGCCTTCCCGTCTAACAGAGGTTTTCCGGACGCCATTGGCCATCCTCCAGTGAAGGTACCCGATTGCTGATGTGTTACCTTGGACACTTTATGGCCTTAAGACTGTAACTGTGTAGCCAAATAAACCCCCTTTTTATAAAACCCAATCCATCTCTGGTGTTTTGCATTCTGCAGCATTAGCAAACTAGAACGGGGGAAATGCATCTTGGTATTGATGGAATACAGTATTTCAGGTTTAGTCTCATTTCACCCACCAGCAGTCACTGGAGAGGGTAGAATGGGTTTGGAGTGCTCCCCAAAAGCCCCATCCCTAGAGAACTGCCACTATTGACCAGTCTGACACTCCTGGGAAAGCTCCCTCTCCAGGCTGTGTCATTATTGTATCTGACTCAGATCTTCTTTTATGCTGACAGCCCTTTCCTTGGTGTGTTTGTCAAAAACAATCAGCAGGAATTGTTAAAAATCACAACTGCTTGATGCAGCCATAACAGTGGGGGCTACAAAGAAGCTGGCCAAAATGTTAAAACGAAAAACTGGGTAATAAGATGTCCAGGAGGGACTTTTCAAAACTCCAACGTATTCTGGGAATTTAGAAGGCCAAGCACGAGGCCCCAGGAAAGACCTGAGCTGGTCCTAAGCTCTCAGCTCTAGTTGATCTTGGGGCTTTGTGCAAGCAGGAAGTGAAGGCAAAAGACAGTGGACAGCTGCAAGCCAGCAATTTGAAAACATGCTCAACACACACACACAGTCCTGCAGCAAAGACTGGGAGACTTACTGGACTATGGTGTTTAAGGACATCTCTGTCCAATCCTTACTTGACCACTAAGCTAACTAGGCAGACTTCAGGGCAAAACATGGCAAAAAATACAGAATTTATAGAATTAATCCAGGAAATTCATTAAACAAACTAGTATCATTATCCACAAAATGACTTCTTACATACAAGCGGTCCCCAATGAGATTAAGAGCTGACTTCTCACAGAAACCATGTAGATCAGGGGGAAGTGGGATGACATATTCAAAGTGCTGAAAGAAAAAGGCTGTCAGCCAAGAATTTTATATCCAGCAAAAGTATCCCTCAAAATGAAAGAAATTAAGACATTCCAAGATTAACAAAACTCGAGAGATTTTATTGCTAGCAAACCTGCCCTACAAGATATATGAAAGGCTAAAAAGGCCATGAGCCGATGGGGGAGGCATTCAGAAGATAGAAGAACAAGGAAAGTGTTCTCCCCTAGAGGCTCCAGAGATGAATGCTGTTCTGCCAACATCTTGGAGACCCACTGCAGACTTCTGAGTTACGTAGCCTAAAGATGATAAATTTGCATTATCTGAAGCCCCTAAGTTTGGGGTATTTTATTACAGCAGCCAGAGAAAACTAATACCACACCAAAGAGAATTGTAAACATACGCCTACACAAAAATGTCACGCATGAATGTTCATAAAAGCCTTATTCACAACGGCCAAAAAGTAAGAACAGTCCAATGCCCATAAATGCAGGAATGGAAAAACAAAATGTTGTTTGCCTATACAATAGAATATTATTCATCCATAAAAAGGAATTAAGTACTGACACATAGTATAATACGGATGAACCTTGAAAACATTTTGCAGTCAAAGAAGTCAGACACAAAAGGCCACATATTGAATGATTCCATTTATATGAAATGTCCATGATAGGCAAATCTACAGAGACAGAAAGTAGATTGTTGGTTGCCAGGAGTTGGAGGAAAGGGGAAATTGGGGTTTCCTTAGGGGTGGGAATGTTCCAACATTACATAATGTTGATGGGCTGCAAAGCCACTGAACTGTGCATTTAAAAAGGGCAAATTTCATAGTATATGAATTATAACTCAATAGAGCTTTCATTAAAAATATCTCAGGTGCCATAGGGAGCAGCTGCTTAGGGTGTATGAGGCACCAGGAGGAAGTCTCTAGTCATCAGTCATCACCTGTCCCTACGGAGATGTCCTCGCTGCTACCTGGTGTCGGTCCAAGCAGATATGCTGCATCATCCCTCACTCCAGTCTCATGGGCTGGAGTCCGGTTCTCTCTCAGGCTATTTCTTTCCCCTGCTGGGGTTCATGATTCACATTTGGCACTTGCTGTGTCTTGCTGGGGTCCTGGGACATGCTGGGCCTGTCTCAGGTGTGTCTCTCATAGAGTCAAATTTGCTATTCCATGTCACCCTGGGAGTGGGACAAGGGCTCCTGAGGTTTCCCAGGATATGTAAGTCGTGTGTTCTCTCACTGTGGGATCTTCAAATCCACCTTGGGGTTCTATTGCCCCTCTCATTTCGGATTTTGCCTCAGGAGAGGAGGAACAGGGAAAACAGCTCCTTTTCCTCGGCCCACTAGTGACTAACTCTTTTGATTCCTCTGCAACTTTTCTCTCACCCCCAGTTTGGAGAATCTTTGGCCAATCTGGGGGTAGATAAAAACTAGCTCTTCCTGAGGACATATTCTACCAAATCTTTTGTCTTAAACTGAACTGTGGCAAGTGAAACTCAGAAGCCAAAAATCTGACCCTTTCTTTCTCTATATTCTATAATTATATCCCTTCTCTGAGGCAATGATGGGAATATACCTTAACTCCCTGTGCTATGAGAAAACTGTGTTAGGAGTTATTGGAATTATTGTTGAGTGTGTGCTGATAATATCTGCAGGATGGCAATGTTTGGGATAAAGTGCAAATTAGAAATGGTACATAGTTCATGCATTTAGTCCTTATTCATAAAATGCTCTACCTCAATGATTTGTCAACATCTGAAGACTTTTGTGAAACTATTAAAATAACTATGTCCTAAATTCATCTCATATACTAGAAAAGTTTTTTTTCTAACAGAAAATCTGTCTCTCACAAGTGCCTAATATAAAATTATAACCATGGGAATACCTGACAACCAACAGAACAAATTACTGAGCCAAGAATGATCATTTATTTCTCAGTGTTACAATTTATCTTCATTTACTACTTGTTTATTTGCTTTACCATTTGCTGGCATCATTAGCAGACAAGGAATACTTCTGGGCCAAAGGTTTAAGAAACAAATATGGAAGATGCACTTTAATTTGAGGAAAGTCTATGAATTGCTATATTTTCTGCTGAAAATCAGGAGTATCTTGGTGGGGCACAAGTTATTGCTGTAACAACTCTCTATTACCAATTTTTTTTGCTTATATGATAGTCAATAGGGTGTGGGGCCAGCACCCTTCCACTTGGTGAATAAAGGACACAGTCTCTTCTGACTTGAGGTTCCGCCATCCCCTGAGGGTTTCAGAGCCTCCACTACATCATCTGCATGTGGCCACAGGACAGAGGAGAGAGAGCTTGTAGGATCATTTGGGAAGTTTTAGAGGCCAGGCCTGGATGTGGTATGTATCACTCTACCCACCGTCCACGGGCCCAAAATCAGTCACATGCCCCTGCTTAATTGCAGGAGCCTGGGAAATACAGTCCAGCTGTGTGCCAGCAGGAAAAGAAAGTATTGCGAGGTCTCTGTCTCAGCTGCTATTCATCTAGAGGCAAAAGCTCCTTGAATACCAGCATTTTGAGCAATATAATTTGAAAAGCACTCCTCAGACCAAAAGTGCTAACCAGACCAGGCAGAAAAGAAGTTACAGAAACTTGTTGTATCTAAAGGAGCCACTAACTCATGCTCCTGCCAATTGAAATGGCCACCAAATAGGAAGTTTGGGATTAAAATGAGGACTGTGGATACACCTTAAGTAGAGATGTTATATACTGACAATGAAAACACAGCAAACATGTCACTGCCCAAACAGAGATAAATGGACAATTTCTGCCAGGGTGACTAAAAGCATGGTTGTGAGGCTTTAAGAGCCGTATTTCTCACACTGGAGAAAGGCACAGAGCATTTTTAAAGAAAAACTTTCTCCTGGATCATCACTACCAATTTAAATTATTCTTAGTATAACAAAGCTTTGATGTGTTCCAATATAAAACTCAGTAAAAACTCTGTATGTATATAGCTTTCATACAACTCTACCACAAAAAAACATTTTTTAATTAAATAGAAATAAGCAACTAAATGAATTAAATTTCCATTAACTATTAACAATGTGACAGATAATATTGTTCCATTGAAGCTGAATCATGTGAATATGGGGCAGATTTCTTTTAAATACTTGCTATATCCTAGCTTGGATCATTCTTCTACCACTTTTCTCTATGTAAAATTTATATATAAATAGTGTATCATAACATCATCCGACATTACATTTGTGCTCTTGTGTCAATAACACACAACATAAAAAGTAGCATGTCATGGTGCCAACTTGAATATGAAAAGAAATAAAAACCAAAATACTGAAATATCATGACAGAAACTGGTTAGCAAACCATGGCCCATTGCCAAATCCAGCTCACTCCCAGCCCCACCCCACTCCCGTTTTTGCAAATAAAGTCTTACTGGAACCCAGCTACATACATTTGTTTACTTCTTATCCATGGCTACATTCACGCTGCAACCACAGAATTAAATGGTCACATCAGAAAAATACAAGGCCCTCAAAGCCTAAAATAATTTCTATCTGATCCTTTACAGGAAGAGTTTGCTAACCAGGATCCAGATGATTCAGATAAATGCATACCATTGGGCTAGTTATCTATTGTTGCTTAGTAAACTACCTCATCATTTAAACAAAAGCCATTCTATTAAATCTTTCCACTTTGTAGTTCATGAATTCATGCAAGACTAAGCTGAGTGTTTCTTCTGATGGGCTGGCCTGGGGTCCAAGATAGCTTCATCCACAGTAGGCTGGAAGGCTAGGCTCAGTTTGAACTGTTGAACACAGGGTCTACCAGTAGTCTCTCCAGCAAGTGGTCTCAGGATTGTCAGAGAGAGCATGGCCAAGTCAGGGTGGGAAAGGAAGGATTCTTCTGATCTATCCTCAGAAGACTCAAACTTCACTTCTGCCACCTTCCATTGGGTAAGAAAGGCACTAAATCCAGCCCAGATTTAAGAGGAAGAGAATTGGACTCCACTTCTCAGTGAGAAGTATAGCAAAGAACTCACAGCCACCTTTAATCAGCAACATTGGTTTTTTGGCTATCACTGCCACAAAAGCACATAATTTGAAATAGTCATAGAACAAACTCACAAAACCTGAAAATACATCTAAGAAGGATGATGAGTCTGTGAATCCTGGTTTGAGAAAAACTGTATGAGACCACTGGAAAGAAACAGGAACATGGGGCAAGGACATCTAAGCTTTGTTTCAAGTTTCAATTCAGAGGGTCTTTATATATGTATATACACACACACTCACACACACATATTTCAATTAAAGTAAGAAAGCAATCCAGGGAAAATAAAGATACTTGGAAGTCTTTATGGATCTCTTTGGAGGTAATAAAAAATATATAAATTGAGGTAATCTAAGGTTTAGATTACTAAAATCCAAAATGCCATATGGATAAACTCAATATTTCTTGACCATCAGCAAAGCAGGAAAAACAACGAAATAATATATTCTGTTCCTCTGTAAAGTGAAAGATATATTTACTTACTAAGTGAGAAAATGGAGCTGCTGGCAAGGAGAGACAAATCATTTAACACGGTCTTTGTTTTTATAGGCAGGCAAACACTGGGGCAGTTTCTCTGAGGGTAAGGTGCCAGAGAAGAAACTTCCAGAGGAGTCACAGTTTAAGATGAAGATTTTTAATAATGAGGGCTAACAGTTAAGTACTTTATTCTGTCTAATGTGCTATTATAACCATATAACACATATTAGCTTATGTAATCTCACAAGGGAAGTACCATTGTTTTTTATTTGACAGATGAGGAAACTGAGGCAAACAGAGTAATTTGGAGAGCTGGTAAGTGGCCAAGCAAACATCCAAATCCAGGCAGCTGGTTCCAAGCCCAAGCCGTTCTCCACTTTGTGTGCTGCTTCTGTGTCACTGACTGTTAAAAGGAGCCGACTACAATGCCACATCAGCTGCCAGACCCACTAGACATAAGGACGTTTAAAAACACATGAAAACAGCCTTCCCTCAGCAGAGGCCCTAGGAGGGCACGGCTAGAAAGAGGGACCACTCGGAAATCCCAGGGACAATACGCCAATAACAAGGACTTGTGGGTCAGTGGCAGAGACAATCTGTGGCAAGACTGAACTGAAGGTTTAGACTCTGGCAACAGCTTTAAATCTCCAGGAACACCTGGGAGGTTTGATTATTAAAGCCGTCCTCCCTCCCTAACTGCTCAGACACATTCCCCACATTCCGGGCTGACAGCACCAACAACACTCCCAAACTTGGTGCACCAATTGGAACCCCACAAGAATCAGACCCCCACAAATCACAAAGACAAAGTTGGGGAGAACTTGCTTGAGGGGAATAGGTTGCTCATGGATGTACCTGCTGTTTAGTTAGAGAAAGTGTTAAGCCACCAAGCTGTACATCTGACAAATTAGAGATTAGTCTTTGTATTAGCCTACATATCCCAAAAGAACCCTATCAAGTTAAGCAAATGCCAAGAGGCCAAAAACAACAGAAAATTTTAAAGCATATGAAAGAAAAAGACGATATGGATAACCCAAACCCAAACACCCAAATCGAAAGATCAGAGGAGATGCAGTACTTGGAGCAATTAATCAAGGAACTAAAGAAAAACAACAAGAATATGGCAAAGGATATAAAGGACATGAAGAAGACCCTAGAAGAGCATAAAGAAGAAATTGCAACAGTAAATTAAAAAAACAGATGACTTTATGGAAATAAAAGAAATTGTTGACCAAAATAAAAAGATTCTGGATATTCATAGTACAAGACTAGAGGAAGCTGAACAATGAATCAGTAACCTGGAGGATGACAAAACAGAAAATGAAAGAACAAAAGAAAGAATGGGGAAAAAAATAAAAAAAATCGAAATGGACCTCAGGAATATGATAGATAAAATAAAATGTCCAAATATAAGACTCATTGGTGTCCCAGAGAGAAGGGAAGGGTAAAGGTCTAGAAAGAGTATTCAAAGAAATTGTCGGGGAAAACTTCCCAAACCTTCTACACAATATAAACACACAAAGCATAAATGCCCAGCAAACTCCAAATAGAATAAATCCAAATAAACCCACTCCGAGACATATTCTGATCAGACTGTCAAATACTGAAGAGAAGGAGCAAGTTCTGAAAGCAGCAGGAGAAAAGCAATTCACCACATACAAAGGAAACAACATAAGACTAAGTAGTGACTACTCAGCAGCCACCATGGAGGCAAGAAGGCAGTGGCACGATATATTTAAAATTCTGAGAGAAAAACTGCCAACTAAGAATTCTTTGTCCAGCAAAGCTCTCCTTCAAATTTGAGGGAGAGCTTAAATTTTTCACAGACAAATAAATGATGAGAGATTTTGCTAATAAAAGATCTGCCTTATTTCAGATACCTTAAAGGGAGTCCCACTGACAGAGAAACAAAGAAAGAAGAGAGAGATATGAGAAAGGTTCAGTACTAAAGAGACTCAATATTGGTTCATTAAAGGACACTAAGAGAGAGAGGGAAAAAATATATCTGACAAACATAAACCAAAGGATAGGATGGCTGATTCAAGAAATGCCTTCACAGTAATAACATTGAATGTAAGTGGATTAAACTCCCCAATTAAAAGATATAGATTTGCAGAATAGATCAAAAAATATGAACCATCAATATGCTGCATAGAAGAGACTCATCTTAGACACAGGGACACAAAGAAATTGAACATGAAAGGATGGAAAAAATATTTCATGCAAGCTACAGCCAAAAGAAAGCAGGAGTAGCAATATTAATCTCAGGTAAAATAGACATTAATGCAAAGATGTTATGAGAGACAAAGAAGGCCACTACATACTAATAAAAGGGGCAATTCAACAAGAAGAAATAACAATCATAAATGTTTATGCACCCAGTCATGGTGCCACAAAATACATGAGACAAACAGTGGCAAAACTAAAGGAAGCAATGGATGTTTCCACAATAATTGTGGGAGACTTCAACACATTACTCTCTCCTATAAAGATCAACCAGACAGAAGACCAATAAGGAAACTGAAATCCTAAACAATATGATAAATGAATTTGATTTAACAGACATATATAGAACATTACATCCCAAATCACCAGGATACACATTCTTCTCTAGTGCTCATGGAACTTTCTCCAGAATAGACCATATGCTGGGGCATATAAAAAGTCTCAATAAAGTTAAAAAAAAATTGAAATTATTCAAAGCACATTCTCTGACCACAATGGAATAAACTTATAGGTCAATAACCATCAGAGACTTAGAAAATTCACAAATACCTGGAATTTAAACAACGCACTCCTAAACAATCAGTGGGTTAAAGAAGAAATAGCAAGAGAAATTGCTAAATATATAGAAATGAATGAAAATGAGAACACAACATATCAAAACCTATGGGATGCAGCAAAGCGGTACTGAGGGGGAAGTGTATAGCACTAAACGCATACATCAAGAAGGAAGAAAGAGCTAAAATCACAGAACTAATGGAGCAACTGAAGAAGCTAGAAAATGAACAGCAAACTAATCTTAAACCAAGTGGAAGAAAAGAAATAACAAGGATTAAAGCAGAACTAAATGACATAGAGGAAAAAAAATAGAGAATAAATAACACCAAGAGTTGGTTCTTTGAGATCAACAAGATTGACAAGCCCTTAGCTAGACTGACAAAATCAAAAAGAGAGAAGACTCATATAAACAAAATAATGAATGAAAAAGGAGACATTACTGCAGATCCCAAAGAAATTTTAAAAATTATAAGAGAATACTATGAACAACTATATGCCAACAAACTGGATAATGTAGAGGAAATGGACAATTTCCTGGAAACATATAAACAACCAAGACTGACCAGAGAAGAAACAGAAGACCTCAACCAAATAATCACAAGAAAGAGATCCAATCAGCCATCAAAAAACTTCCCACAAATAAATGTCCAGGGAAGATGGCTTCACAGGGGAATTCTACCAAACTTTCCAAAAAGAACTGACACCAATCTTACTTAAACTTTTTCAAAACATCGAAGAAAATGGAGCACTACCTAACACATTTTATGAAGCTAACATCAATCTAATACCAAAACCAGGCAAAGATGCCACGAAAAAGGTAAACTACAGGCCAATCTCCCTAATGAATACAGATGGAAAAATTCTCAACAAAATACTTGCAAATAGAATCCAAAGACACATTAAAAAAATCATACACCATGACCAAGTGGGGTTCATTCCAGGCATGCAAGGATGGTTCAACATATGAAAACCAAGCAATGTCATACAACACATTACAAATCAAAAGAAAAAAATCAAATGATCATCTCAGTAGATGCTGAAAAAGCGTTCGACAAAATCCAACATTCCTTTTTGATAAAAATACGTCAAAAGGTAGGAACTGAAGGAAACTTCCTCAACATGATAAAGAGCATATATGAAAAACCCACAGCCAGCACTGTACTCAATGGTGAGAGACTGAAAGCCTTCCCTCTAAGATGAGGAATGAGACAAGGATGCCCACTGTCACCACTGTTATTCAACATTGTGCTAGAAGTGCTAGCCAGGGCAATTCAGAAAGACAAAGAAATAAAGGCATCCAAATTGGAAAGGAAGAAGTAAAACTGTCATTATTTGCAGATGATATGATCTTATATCTGAAAACCCTGAGTAATTGATGATACAGCTACTGGAGCTAATAAACAAATTTAGCCAAGTAGCAGGATACAAGATTAATGCATATAAGTCATAAATGTTTCTACATGCTAGAAATGAAAGAACTGAAGAGACACTCTAGAAAAAGATACCATTTTAAATAGCAACTAAAAAAATCAAGTACCTAGGAATAAACTTAACCAAAGATGTAAAAGACCTATACAAAGAAAACTACATAACTCTACTAAAAGAAATAGAAATGCACCTTAAAAGATGGAAAAATATTCCATGTTCATGGATACAAAGGCTAAATGTCATTAAGATGTCAATTTTACCCAAACTTATCTACAAATTCAATGCAATCCCAATCAAAATTCCAACAACCTACTTTGCAGACTTGGAAAAGCTAGTTATCAAATTTATTTGGAAAGGGAAGATGCCTCTAATTGCTAAAAACACTCTAAAAGAGAAAAACAAAGTGGGAGGACTTACACTCACTGACTTTGAAGCTTACTATAAAGCCACAGTAGTCAAAAACGCATGGTACTGGCACAAAGATAGATATATTGATCAATGGCACTGAATTGAGAATTCAGAGATAGACCCCCAGATCTATGGCCAAGAGAGCTTTGATAAGGCCCCCAAAGCCACTGAACTGGGACATAACAATCTTTTCAACAAATGGGGCTGGGAGAGTTGGATATCCATATCCAAAAGAATGAAAGAGGACCCCTACCTCACACCCTACACAAAAATTAACTCAAAGTGGATCAAAGACCTCAATATAAAAGACAGTACCATAAAACTCCTAGAATATAATGTAGGGAGACATTTTCAAGACCTTGTATTAGGAGGTCACTTCCTAGACCGTACACCCAAAGCACAAGCAACAAAGGAAAAAATAGATACATGGGAACTCCTCAAGCTTAGAAATTTCTGTACCTCAAAGGAATTTTTCAAAAAGGTGAAGACACAGCCAACTCAATGGGAAAAATTTTTTGGAAACCATGTATCTGACATAAGACTGATATCTTGCATATATAAAGAAATCCTACAACTCAATGACAATAGTACAGACAGCCCAATTATAAAATGGGCAAAAAGGTATGAAAAGACAGTTCTCTGAAGGGGAAAATACAAATGGCCAAGAAGCACATGAAAAAATGTTCAGCTTCACTACCTATTAGAGAGATGCAAATTAAGACTATGAGATACCATCTCACACCAATTAGAATGGCTGCGATCAAACAAACAGGAAACTACAAATGCCAGAGATGATGTGGAGATATTGGAACTCTTATTCATTGTTGATAGGACTGCATAATGGCTCACCCACTCTGGAAGACGGTTTGTCATTTCCTCAGAAAACTAGATATTGAATTACCCTATGATCTGGCAATTTCACTTCTTGGTATTTACCCAGAGGATCTGAAAGCAGTGACAGGAACAGATACATGTACACCGAAGTTCACAGAGGCATTGTTCACAGTTGCCAAAGATGGAAACAACCTAAATGTCCTTCACCAGATGAGTGGATAAACAAAATGTGGTATATACACATGATGGAATACTACACAGTAATAAGAAGAAATGAGGTCATGAAACATATGACAACATGGCTGAACCTTGAAGACATAATGGTAAACGAAATAAGCCAATCACAAAAGGAGAGACATTGTATGTTACCACTAATGTGAACTCTGTGAAAAATGTAAAATAAGTGTCTTATATTGTAGAATATAGGGGACCTAGAGATAGACAGCAGCTAGTGGAGGGGAATGATAATCTAATAAGAGCAGACAAGATATTGAGGGTGATCTTGACATGGGAATGCTCACGTGTGACTATGGCTTGTTAATTTTCTTTTGGAAGGAATGAAGTTATTTCCGGATATTTGTTTTACCCATTGCTTTGCTTTGTTTTGTTTGGGAATGATTTTTTATTTGAGAATAAAGTTAATTTAAAAAAAATAAAGATGTCATTTAATGGACATTATAAGACAAATAATCAATATCTGACAACTAGTCACCCACTCCCTTCCTTGAAGAAAAGAAACCTGGAAAGAGATGAACATAAATGGTAACCCTGAAACAAGCACTGAACACCCCTCTGTGACAGATGGTTCACCAGCATCTCCTCCTATAATCCTCACAACCTCTTTGGGGTTAGATCTTATCACCCCCATTTTACATCCAAGGAAATCGAAGCCCCATGAGGTGCTTTCTTGATCAAGGACTTCCTGATAGGATCAGAACTTGAGCTCAGGTTTTGTTTACCCAAGTTCTGTCATTTGTCCACACCATCTTTCTGCCTAAGGAACAAACCAAATGAGGGAGTAAATATTAAGGCTTGCCCTATGTCAAAAACCTGAGGGCATCAACTGTGAATCAGTGGGATTTCCAAGGAAATTGTCCTAGGCTCTCGCTCTTCTGTGCCCTAAATTTGGTGAAACATCATAGAACTGGACCAAAGCATAAAGGGAATTCAACGCAGTCATGAAAAAACATGTTTACAAAGAAAAATTAATGACATGGGGGAAAGTTCATGATATAATACTAAGAGAAATAAGTAGGATATAAAATTATATATACATTATAATCTCTTCCTTTCTCTTTCTATGTATATATATGCACAAACATATGTATGACACACATTTATACATACATACACATATGACATACACACATCTATAACATTTTAAAATCTTTAAATATACAAAAATAATTATAATAGTGATTATCTCTGGATATTGGAAAAATGTGTGGTTTCTATGTTGTTCCAATGCTTTATCATACACATTTTTCAAAAGATCAATAAATGTAATCACAATTTTTTTTTTTTTTTTTACATTTACGCGGAATTGTGCTATAGTGGAAAGAACATAGGCTTTGGCGGTGTGGGGAGTGGAGAAGAAAATACACCTCCCTGCTTTTTGTTTATGTATTTTTTTAGTCCTGAAAGTACGATGGGGACATTAGCCTTCAAACATCCACAGAAACACAGGTTAGCACGGCACCCGGGACTCTAGCAGAATTTGACCACCAAAACTCAGAAGTGACAGCAATGGCATTGTCACCAAAAACCATGCCCTTTTGGCAAGGGCCTAGGCCTCTGGGATCACATGATTGATTAGAAAGCTGACCCTCAAATTCTGCCTCTTTAAGTAGCTACATGACCTTGGATAAATCCCCTAATCTTTCCAAGTTTCAATTTCCTCATATGTAAAGTGATGTTGATAATAGTCCCACTCACAGAATTATTGTGATTATTAATTTAAACAATGCATGTAAATTATTTAGCCCAGAGCCTGACACCAAGTGAATATTAATTTTTGGTGGTATTATTATATTTTGATCTCCCCAGTTTATTATATCTAAATAATTAATAAAAGAGAACATTGACTGATGCTAAGCATTGTAGATGGTTGCCTTTTCAGAGAAGTTTCAGATGCTTAAATTTTTAAAGTATAAGAAAAGCAACTTTTTGTGGTGATGATTTATTTTCAAGGCTTTCTAAACTAAACTCGGCAGGAATCCTCTTTCATGAAATGAGAAAACACGGGTAAATATGTTTTTGAATGTTTTTTCTTGTTTCTGTCTTTTTTTTTTCCATAAAAAGGATCTACACCTGCTGTCAGGATGTCTGCAATTCATTGCCCCTAGGAAGGTGTTAAACATCCCTAAATGATTCTTGTCAGAATCTACAAAAACACTCACTAAACAAAATAAAGCAAGCAAATAGAGGGAGTGTTGTAAATAACACAGATACCATTTGTTTTCTCATCTTCACAGTTTTTCATTCTATTTGAGCATTTCCACAGTTGGTATGTTGGTTATCTATGGAGGCACAGCAAACCATAATGGCATAAATAAGAGCAATACTATTTCTCACGATTCTGAGAGATAGTTGGGCAGTTCCTCCGCTAGTTTCTTCTGGGCACACTCATGAAGTTACATCCCACTGAAGAGCTGGCTGGGCTGGTTGGTTCAAGATGACCTCATTCACATGTCCGGGCATTGGTGCTGGCTGTCTGCTGGTGTTTTAGTTTCTTATCCTATTTAGGCTGCTTAAAGCAAATACTATGAAATGCGTCAGGTTAAACAACGGGAATTTATTTGCTCACAGTTTTGAGGCTGGGAAAATGTCCGAATCTAGGCATTATCAAGATGATACTTTATTCCTGAAGACTGACTGCCAGTGATCCTTGGCTTCTCTGCCACATGGCAAGGTACATTGCAGTCTCTGCTGGTCTCTTCCTTCTCTTCTGGATTTTGTTGATTTCAGCTTCTTACTTCCATGGCTTTCTCTGTATGTTTCATTTCATTTATAAAGGACTCCACTAATAGGATTAAGACCCATCCTGAATGAAGTGGATCACACATTAACTGAAGTAGCCTTATCAGAAGGTCTTACTTTCAATGGGTTCACACCCACAGGAGTGGATTGAGTTTAAGAACATGTTTTTTGGAGTCCATACAGCTTCGAACCACCACTGTTGGCATTCCTCATTTCTCCCCCATGCTCACCCTCTAGTGAGCTAGAGCAGCTTCCTTACATGGTGATGTTGAGGCAGTAAAGGGGTGAAGGTGGAAGCTGCAAAGTTTCTTAAGGTCTGGGCTCCAGGGCTTGCACAACATCTGCCATATAAGTCATAAGGCCAGCCCAGGTCAAGTGGAGTGGAAACATAGCCATCACCCTGGATGGGAGGGATGGCAAATTCACATTTGCAAAGGGTCATGCATCCTGAGATGGGAAAAATTCATGGCTATCAGGCAATTTATCACAATTGGGTAGGAGTCCTCAGTTATTCTACAAGCCGTTCTCCCTTTGCCTAAATCACTATATTTTCGTCTGCCTACAAATATGTCCAAATTTGAAGGGAAGATTACTGTCCCATAGGAAAATACAAAGATATGTCCTTGTGCAGGGTTGTGTGTTGTCAACTTGTTATCACCAAAGTCTCCCCTACACTATAGAAAAGCAGCCATACATTCCCTTTTCCAAAATCCTAATCCCAGTGACAGTTCTGGGTAAGGCTTTGCCTTTCAGAGGAACCCAGGCGAGAGAGAATGAAGGGCTATTAATTTCTAGAAGCAATTGGGGGCAGACACATGTGCAGTTGTGTGATTGATGGCAGCTTTCCAGCAAGCTCTTGAGATCTGCCTGCTTCACTGTTCCAACTGAGATAGTCGATCTGAACCTCTCAGAAATTCCTGAAAATTTCAGTGGCTTCCTAGGGAGCTCTTAAAAAACACATTCTGGTGTGTTAGGTTGAGATTGCTAGTGGTTTTCCTTGACTTTCATTCATCTAGTTCTTTTCACAGTTGTCTAAGACATTATTTCCCTATGCTAAAACCACTAAAATATTGAATACATAGAGTGGCTTCTGTTTTCCTGACTGAATTCTGACTTAAACAGTTTTGGGACTAGAAGATTATTTCTCAGTTCTGCTTAGATTTGAAAATAGTAATGACCTAATCACCAATGGAAAATGGGATGTTCACAGTCCACAGCATGTTGCAGCAAAACCACCAATTCTCACCTGGAATCAAGTGCCTATGGAAGTCAAGTCTGGGAGTTCAAGAGGCTATTGCATAGGACTTTATGTTGGAAATTAAGAATTCAAGGTCTGTGGTGCTCTCACTGCACCAGAGATTTGGGGGAAAGTGAAAAGCCTGATGCCTTAAATTCTCAACTCAAGTCACAAATATAGAAGAGGCTGCTTCAATGACTGCCCTAAAAATATCTCGTTTCTCATAGCCAAAGGGCAAGACTTAGGAAAACCAAACCCAACGTCTAACCCTGAAGGTGGCTGAATTATAATACAAGTTGAAACCACAGCCTTGCCAGGTTTTTTATGTTAAAGTTAGAACACTGATCAGGAAAGAAAGATTCGCTGAGATTACAGTGGGATAATTAGAGGAGATTCCTATGATTCTAGGCCTTGAATTCCCATATCCCATCAAGCTTCTCTTGCCAGCAAAAGCAATCCTTCCTCCCACATCTGAGGTGAACCTCCCCTTACCTGAAGACCATGTAATAACCTCACCTGAGATAGACAACCTTACCTTGCAGGGGGATGCTGATTCTCCCCAAGATCCACCTTGCCACTTATCATTGCTTCCATACTTGTGATTAGAGTCTAGTAATAGGTAAGGATTCACTGCAGACTATAGGAGGATCTCAAAGGAGGCATTATACACATCAAAATAATGGCAAAATTTTGCTGGTTTATATCGGAAGAAATCTGGGGAATATGTATGGAAATAGATTCTGCAAGCAACACACTTGACAGTGCTGCTCCAACCCATTTCACAAGTTACCCATAAGGCTTTTGAGTGGGTCCCAGAGTGAGAGAACGCTCTGCAGCAGATCCAGGCTGCTGGGCAAGATGCTCTGCACAAGGGCCATATGTTCCAATGGAGCCTTTAGCAGGCCTGATAGGAGACTCACATGTGGACCCTTAGGGTTTTGGAACCAGGACATGGTATCTTCTGCCAATAACTCTTCTCCCCTGGAAAAACAGCTCCTAGTTCTCTACTGGGTCCTGGTAGTTCATACGTGATGTGAACTGCGTACTGAAAGCTAGGTGTTCTCAAGCTCACCAAAAAACAAAGATGGGTATGTGCAACTGCTGCCCATCATGAAGCAGAACTGGTGTATAGGAAACTGGGCTCTGGCATGTCCTGAAGGCACAAGTAAGTTGCTTGAACAGGTGGATCAAACTCCTGTGCACCTATTCCTGCTGCCCTGACACCTTTCTCTCAACCCATGACCAGTGAACTGAGTATGAAAAATGTGGATCTCTGTTAGAGATGGTTCCTCTGCATATTACTCTGGCACATTCAAAAGTGGGCAGCGCTAGCTCTGTGGCCCCACATAGGAGGGAACTCAAAGAACAGTGGGGAAGAGAAAAACCTCCCAGGCTTGTCCAGTATGCCTGAAACGAGAGATGCCAGAGGTACAGAATGACACTGATTGAGAGACCATGGCTAATGGTTTTGCTGGATGCTTAGGGACTCAAAGGGAGCAAGAGAGAAAATCAATGAGAAGTTGCTCTGGAAAAACGTATGTGAGTGGACTCTTCTGAACGGACACAGTATGAGGATACTGGTCCCTTGTGAATGCTCCCCAAAAGGCAACTACTGTACAGGAGCTCTCACTAAACAGTTGGACAAGATAAAATGATTGGTGGGTGTCAGTCATTCTCTCTGCTGCCTCCCTAAAACTTGCCCAATAGGCTTCTGAGCAAAGTGACCCTGACACATCTGGTGGTCATGCACAGGCTCAATCCACAGCATCCCTGGTAACAGGCTCTGATGAATTCTGAACCTGTCAACAGCAGAAGGAAACACTGAGCCCTCTGATTTAGCACATTCCTCAGGGTGGCAAACAAGGCACCTAGATAGGACACACGGGACCTCTCCTATTTATAGAGGGAGAAGGGTTGCATCTTCACTGGAATCATCACTTACTCTGAATATGGATTTGTATTCTCTGTCTGCAATAATTCTGCCAGTACCATGAGCTTCTAGAAGGGCTTATTATCTACTGTCACACTACTCTACCTAGCATGGCTTCTGATCAGGTAACTCATTTGATAATGCAAGAAGTGTGGCAAAGAGTTTATCTCCCTAGAATTCACTGGTTTTACCACATACTCTATCACTACAGCATCAGCAAGGTAACAGCAACATTGTATACATTCTGAACCAGTTATTAAAACATGTTGTCACTTTGCCCACAGCTAGCGTGCATAGCTGGAGGAACCTTTCATAAGCCTCTAGCAAAATATCAGCTTTCCCATCCCACCTCATTGACCATGGGCTTGGTCATGGACTTGCCTGACCAATGGAACTTGAGTAGATGTGCATATGCCATGTCTGAGCAGAAGCTGTAAGAGGTCTTCTACAGTCTCTCTACTCTCTTGCTCTCTTCTCTCTGCCCTGAGAACGGCTGTCCCAAATCAATGCTGTTTCTTCAGCCTGGGTCCTGGGATGAGATATGGAGCAAAACAATGCCAAGGGCAAAGCTGACTAATAAAATCCTGGAGCTTTCACTAATGATAGTTCCTTACACCTGCACTTCTAAAATGTATTTCATGGGAAATGTGAAACAGTGTTACCATCTCCCCCAAAATAAGGGTTTCCAGAAAACAATTTCTTTACTAAATTTCTTTACTGCCGAACGTTTCCAAATCTTTAATATGGGAGTCTCTAATACAGAGGAATTAAATGCAGCATTTCTCACACTTACTTAACCAAAGAACTCTTGTTCATAAATATGTTTGCTTATTAAGCCCTTATATTTATCAATACTCACTTGGAGGAAGAGTTCCATAGAACATTTTTTGGGGATTGCTGCCTTATACCAAAATGCCAAGTAATAATGCCCATGAAATGCAGTTTTTCCAACCTCATTTCTTTCCTAATTAAAGCTATTCTGCTTTTAAAGAGCAGGCCAGGATTTAAATGTTTAATACTGAAAATTATTATTATATCTAAAAGAATCCAATGTGATTTACCCAGATGTGCACTTGGATTTGATGTTTCTTCCTTAGGTTAGAGTCCTGCCAGGGGATTCTAGCACATCATTGAAAATTGTCTGCAGATCTTTCAAGGCTGGTAACTAGCAATTGGTGCCTTGTCAATGTTCCTTACCTCCCTAGATACTTTTCAAGAGCCCCTGAGTGTACAACATGCCATGACTCAGTGCTAAGACCTTTACTGCACTCAATTAAGTGCTTATCAAGAATGATGGGGGTGCTAAGGGGATGTGCACGCAGGATCAAGCCTTGACATTTTGATTTATCTCTTGCTGGCTCAGGGAGCTCTGGGAAGGATAAAGAGTTAAGTGTGCTGCCACAGTTCACAGGAGAGTTAACTCAACAATGGCCACGCCAACAGACCATGATGTTTCTAAAAGGAATCATTAAGGATTAAAATTTTTCTGAAACTCAAATGTCAAGTTTATAATTCCTTTCCCCAGGGAGTAAGCTGATAATTTGTTAAGTCTCACAAGCTCACCACTGCAGGCAGAACCACAATGACATTGAGGAATATTTGGGAAACATGTGAGGAGCCTTCCCAGAGAAAAATCTCCTCTTCCCAGTCTTCACACCAAAAAGGAACAACACAAACAAAACCCCAATGCTCTAGGGAGAACAAAAATCCCTCCTTTGATATCCTAAACCCTATCCGGAGGTGTAGGGACAAGCTTCTCTTTCAGAACTGGGGCGAGATTGTGAGGTGTTTTCCAGAATCCATGTGCTTCTTTTCTTCCAGGAATAAAAGAAAATTTTATTCTGAGACTTCCTGCTGGGCGGAGAGGATTATATGGGGTCTTTGTGTCCTTAGAGCTGTGGAAGGTCAGAGCTCAGTTTATTGGTAAAATTCTATCCATGTCACTACGGAGAAAGTTCAGCTGCTTTATTCTCTATTATGAAATAGCATTGTTCTTGATGTTCTTTCCATGTACTTCCTTAATCACTATAAGTCAGTAATATATAATTATAAGGATAATCTTTGCATTTGTGTAGCACTAATTGCATATATGCATATCTATCTAAGAAATGCCACAATTTATAAAAATAGGAAATACATTAAAATTACCGGGAAGGCATTATTTACTGCTGTTTATGAAATGTGTCTCAATTAAAACCATCAGTGTTGAATTTGTTTTTTGGTCATTTTACTCTAGCTATATTCTTTAAAATTTCTTGAATAAGACCAGTTATCATCCCTCACAATGGTGGGAAAATATTAGAGAAAACAATCATCAGCATCGAACAGACCAAAAACATTAAGTGGAATCTTAAGTGATGTATTCATATTTAAAACAACAAGCATTTTTTTAGTAGGAGGTACTGTTCTAGCTGATGGGGTGTTCAAAGAAGAGAAAGACAAAGTCTCTGCTCTTTGAAGATCTTAAACAAGAGAAACAAACACATGTAAACAAGCAATCATTGTTCAACAGAACCCCATCCCTTGGTCTCTCACTCCTGTTAACCCCACAGGAATTAATGATGCAAATCCAGGAAAAGTAAGAGGACACAGTAAATACGGTACTCCGAAGAGTGGCGTGCACTGTTAACTAGTCAGAGGCCAGATGAGAGAAAAAGCAAGCTAAGAGATGGAAAGCTATGGCTCCTGCTCTAGAAGAGAGAGGAATTGCAACACCATATGCATCCATAAGAAAGTACAGTAGTACATGTGTATTAAAATGTGAATGCAGCAGAAGGGTGGGAACGCCCAGTGTAGGGCAGGGAGACAGAGCAGTCAGCAGTTGGCTTGGTTTTAGCACAGGGCAGCTTCCCCACTCCCAGGCTGGGGGCTCTGAAAGAGCATATAGCCTCTAGAGGATGATAACCCAGTTAGAAAAACAAAATAAACAAGTAACTATTAGAGAGTAATCAGGGACCAAATGAATTACAAATGAATTTATTCTCTGGATCATGATGACCTAGTCCAATCCCACACCAACACTTATTAGCAGCATGTCTGCTGCTAAGTTTCTTATCTCTCTTGTCTTTTTCTATAAAGTGAGGGTACATGAATAGGACCAACTTTTCGGGTTGTGGTGTTCAATGAGAAAACTTGCATGAAGTGCTTGGAAGATGCCCAGCACACTGTGCATGCTCAATAAGACTGAGCTATGCTGTTATTTATCCACTGACCGGAGCCCACAGAGAATCTGCCCTGGCCAACGGTGTGCCAACTGGAAGCTCTGTGCCTGAGAACTCTAAGCAAAAAGTTTCCTGATGAGAGGTCACTCCATCTTGCAGAGGAAAGCTGTAGCTATTTCAACAGAAACAGTGACAGGTCGTGACTGTGTGTTGAAAGCATCATTACCCTCTTATAGGGACGGGGCTGTTAGTGGTGGGCTTCCTGCAGCAGGTGCCAGCTGGTTGACAATATGCCTTTTCTCTAAGATTAGTGGCAAAACTACAGCCCTCCCAGGACAGTTTATTTTTTCTCAAATGAATGACTCTGATTTCTTTCCCATGAAAACTGAACTTCAGTAGCAGCCTAGTTGAATTAGAGGCATCTCAAGGCTTCATTTAAAGAGAAAATAAGGTTTGCCACAGTAATTAACCAAAAAAGAGACAGAGAGCTTCAAATTATCCCAGTGCTGAAGTTAATAGGAATGCTTTTTTTGCTTTTCTCCCTAGAGGTTTTGTTGATCTGGCAAATAGTGCGGTGCCTCAGCTCATTGGTATTCCTCACCAAGAACTGCTGCAGAATGAAAGGAGATGACTTTCGAAGGAAAACCCAACCATACTGCCTTTCCCCTGAGCTTTTCTAGGGGTTATCTGCTTTATTCACCCTTCCCTTCCTCAGCCTGCTGATTTCTGAGTGATCACCAATGAATTCCTATTATGGAAAAGAAAAGGTAGACAGTAGGGTTGTTTTATACCATTAGTAAGAAAGGCAAGAAATCCAAATCCTAAGGAATATGTAAGAATTCAAGAAAACACCCAGGGAAGAAGTATGATGAAGACCCAGGGACATGCAATTGCACACACACAGTACCTCCAGTGGCCCAACACCGTCTCTGGGCAAGTCTCTCAAGCTTCCAATCATTCTCTCACCCTTTCATTCATCAGATGTTTCATAGGCATCTACTGTGCTTTAGGCATTCTGCCACGCACTGGGGTACAGACATAAATTAGATAATCACAGTCTGTCTTTAGGGTGGGTGTTTCACAGCACTGATTTTCTATAAACCTGTCCACCTTCTCAGGAGAACTAATGAATAGTTCTCTCTTTATTATTCCTTGGATTTTTTTTAAAACACCCCTTCCCCCTCTCCTCCCCATTCCCTGGTTGTCTCATTTTTCCTGGATCTACATAACAGACATTTCAAACACTAACTTGAATAACTTCTTAGGGGATCTCAAGTTCTCTCTAAACTTTAAATACTATCTAAATACCAACAACTCCCAAATTTACTCTTCAGTCCTTGAATTCTAGACTTGTAAATCCAAATGCTTTTTTGACATAGCTATTTGGATATCTAATGGAGATGTCAAACTTAATGTGTCCTCAACTGAGCCCTTGATCTTTCTTCCCAGAACCTCCAACACACCCCATCTTCCCATCTTGGGTCTTGGTAAGTACAATTTCCATTCTTCCATTTGCCCAGCACAAGAACATTGCATTCATCCTTGACTCTTCTCTTTCTCTCACCCTCCCTTATCCAATCCATTAGCAAATGTTGCTGGTCTTCTACCTTTGTTAAATCCTGAAGTCCACAACTTTTCACTACTCCAACCTGGCTTAAGCCACCATTCTCTCTTCTGAGGTATATCACAGGAGACTTCTAACTAGTGTCCTTGCTTCTCCACAGTTTAACCACTTGAGAAAGAAAAGTGTTCCAAACTCGGCACAGGATAAGCATTCAATCAGTGTCTGCTAACTGAATAAGGAATGCTGGAAATCTCCCTTAGTTCAGCAGCCAATGTACATTTCATGTGGTTTTAGCACACTGGTGCAATATCAACAAGATGGTTTCTTTTCTTAACTTCAACGTATGATAGTTCAACAAGGAAACTCACTTCATGCTTTGCACTTAAATTCTGCAGAGCCACATTGCCACATTTATTAACTGTTTCTATTGTGGTTCTTCCTTAACTGATGAGTGGATCCACTTCTTTGGAAGGAAATAGTGCCAAGCAGTGAGCCAGCAGTGACTAGCACCCACTTCACCGAATGGAAGCAGTTGCATTCCTTCTCAGCTTGTCACTCATGAGATCTAGCTATAGACATTCCCCCAGCCCCCACCCCCACTCTGTGAATTCTCATTTCTGCAGCTACTGCAGATGTCTGCCACCTGACAAAGCCATCTTTTTCTGTTTTCTAGCTCACTGATTCCTTCATTTAATTTTAAACCTCAGCAGAACATCCTTTCCTACTTCTTTCCTGGGATTCTTTGATTCTCTGCTTTGATGCTGCATGCTTTGACTGCCATCATTATCACCTAATTCAGCAGAAGCATTTGGAGAGATGCTTAAGAGAAACACACAATTCCTAATGAAGCTATAATGTATGTCCTTACTGCCACCATTACCTTTATATCAAGGAAGAAACAGTTTTTACAAGATTAGCAAGTGGAGCTGAGAATTTAGGAAAGATCAGAAATATGTGTGAAAGTGTTTTCTGTTAAAATTTACGGTTTATAGGAATAAAGATCTGCTACTTTATATGAGAGCAAGAAAGAAAAAAGAAAGAAGGAAATCATTTACAAACTTTCCAGGAGCCAGTTCACAAGTTTTTCTTGTTGTTGTTGTTGTGTTTTTTCTTCTGGAAACCACAAGAAATCCCTGTTAGATGTTACAGGACTTTCCAAATATAATGAGGCTCACACAATCATTTCATACTTCCACCAGATTATCAAATAAAAGTAGAAACTAAACCTGCAGCCATTGACCTCCCCCGCCCCCCAAAACATCGAGGTAGGCAAAGCAATCACCCCTGCTCAATGGAAAAAAGAGAGCATTTTTTTCTAGGTACCAGGAAATGCAAAAATCAGAGAAGAATCCATCTCTATGTATAAAAGCCATCTTGCTGACTGAATTCAAGTAAGTGGTTGAGGATTAATAAATACTTTTATAAAATGCATGTTCTGGTTTGCTATTGCTGCCAGAACGTAAAACACCAGAAATGGATTGGCTTTTATAAAAGGGGGTTTATTTGGTTACACAGTTACAGTCTTAAGCCATAAGGTGTCCAAGGTAACTAATCAACAATTGGGTACCTTCACTGGATGATGGCCAATGGTGTCCGGAAAACCTCTGTTAGCTGGGGAGGCATGTGGCTGGCATCTGCTCCAGAGTTCTGGTTTCAAAATGGCTTTCTCCCAGGACGTTCCTCCCTAGGCTTCAGCTCCTCAAAACTGTCACTGTTAGTTGCTCTTAGCTTCTCTGGAGCAAAAGTCTGCTTTCAAAGGCCGTCTCCAAAATGTCTCTGTAAGCTGCAGCTCCTCTCTCAGCTCCTGTGTGTTCTTCAAAGTGTCCCTCTTGGCTGTAGAAAGCTAGTTCCTTCTGTCTGAGCTTATACAGTGCTCTAGTAAACTAATCAAGGCCCATGTTGAGTGGGTGGGGCCACACCTTAATCAAGGCCCATGTTGAGTGGGTGGGGCCACACCTCCATGGAAATTATCTAATGAGAGTTATCACCCACAGTTGGGTGGGGCACATCTCCATGGAAACAACCTAATCCAAATGTTCCAACTTAATCAATACTAATACATCTGCCCCCACAAGACTGTATCAAAGAACATGGCTTTTTCTGGGGGACATAATATATACAAAACGGTACAATGAATATCCTTAAAATCTACTGCATTTGATTGTTTTTGATAAAACTCACAGAATGAAAAAATACATAATAAAATTCAAAGACATTATTTAAAATATATGCATGTTACTCCCCTCCATAGCTATTTATATTTAGATAGAGCCTTATTGATTTGGAAAATACCATTTTTTAAATCTTTGCAAGTATCAGAACATTCATAGTCTTTTATCAAATGAACAACTAGTATGGGTCAGGAACCATATTAAGAATTAGGAATACAATGGTGAACGGACTAGAAATGGCAAAAATTCGGGGCAGTCAAAGCTCAATAGATTGTGTCGTACCATGAGGCCAAGGATGATCAAAGCAGTGTTCACGCAGACTCTGCACTTCTGGGTGCTAACACCCTGAAAACGGACATATGCCTGTGTTGACTACATCACTTCATCATCCTTCATCTCTGCTTCATGTCTTTTCTCAGGAAAATTAGGAGCCAGGCTTCGCATTTTCATAAATTCTGAACTTTTCTTTCACACCACTTTGCCTACTTAAAATCCATTAAGGTCTACTCAGGCAGGCACTGGATTTGTCTTATTCACCAGTTCCATGGCAAGTCACTCATAATAGGCCCATACTAAGTATATGTTAACTGACTGCTATATTAATAAAAGACAATAAATCTAGAGAAATGCAACTAAAATGGCCTAGGGAATAGAGAATTAAAATATTCCATTCTGAAAGATGAAAGTTGAGGCAGGATTACATGTCTATGTAATATGTAGAGTGGGTTTGGGTTAAGTTTATTACCCATTCTAGGACATTAGACAAAGGGGCATGTTATGGGCTACATCTGCTTCACCACTTAAAAAGAGTAAGCTTTCTTCCTGTCTTTGCAATCTCTTTGTGGGTTGCCTGCATCACATTCTGGTTCAATGCTTTTTCAGTAATAAAACTGTTTTTCTTTTTCTACTACTTTTTTGGAGAGGTTTTCTGGGTTGGGGGAAGATTTTGTTTTTAATTATATATCCTGAACACTTGCAAATACCATGATTGAATATTAAGGATCCCTGATCTAAATTTCTTCTGCCACTGCTGTCAATTTGAGCACTAGACTCCAACTTGCTTGCTTGCCCCTCTCTATGTTTCCAGACCTTAACCCTGCAACCCATCTTTTCATTCCCCAAGGGCCCATCAATATAATTTGCTTAACAAGAGGCTACGATTTCGCTAGAGCAGCTCTGTCTGATGGAAATATAATGTTACCAGTAGCCACATAAAAAACAAAATAATGGGAAATTAATATTCATAATATATTTTATTTAACCTGATAAATCCAAAATATCATTTTGACCCATAGTCAACCTATTCAATATCTATGAATGAGATATTTTATATATTTTTTACATTCTTTTTATTGTTTTACTAAGTCTTAGAAATCCAATGTGTATTTTACAGTTACAGCCCACTGCAATTTGGACTGGCCACATTTCAAGGCTCATTGGCACAGGTGCAATGGCTACAAATTACACAGCACTGCTTGAGAGAAATTCTACCTCTGCCTTTTAGAATACGTGTATGTTTGTGTGCCTAGTTCCTGTTATATGAACATATAAAGTAATCTGACACCTACTGTTCCAGGAAAAGGGAGTAATCAGGTTTCCTTTTATTTTAAGAGAGGAGTCCCTTCTTTGCACCCCTGTTGGCAGGTTCTTGGGAAGAGTCAGATGGGCTTATACAGGAGTCATGGTACCTCCAGGTTCATGTCCCAAGACTTGACATTCAAAGTCCAATATTATCATCACACCTCTGATAGACTGAGGAGACTGTATAAGGAATCTTCATACAAGGACAATGAGGACCCCAAAAGTCACAGCACAACAGGGAAGAAATTCTAGAAAGATCCAAGGCTCAAACTTAGGGTAGATTGTAAGGGGAAAAGACTCATTCTGCTCATGGCTTGTGATGATGCTGGAAATGCTAACACTATGAGCTTTCCTTAAGGGAAGGGTGTGTGTGTGTCTGAGTATGGGTTGAAAACGCCACCTACCTAAAAAGCTGTAATGGTGGGAACTTAGTGCTCAGTGTTACAAACTCACTGCTACAGTGTGGGCCAGAGGCTTGCTTTACCCTCAAGTCTTGAGAAATCACTGCCAGACTGGGTACCGCAGTCACCAAAGCAAATCCCTCAATGTGTCGACAGGGATGGCGGGAAGTTGGGTTTCAGGAGCAAGGCACACATCGCTCATGCTATGCTTCCAGCAACGGAGAAGGACTCCCCGCCTGCTGAGACCCTGGCTTCAGTGGCACTGCATTCAGACCACCTACCTGAAAAAGTAACCCCCGGGGCCTGCTGGGGACTGGGCCTCCCAGTGCTTACTCCTCTGAATGCATCCTACAAACCAGCAGCACTGGCTTTTCCTCGGAGCTTGTTAGACATGCAGAACCTTGGGTCTCACTGATGCCCACTGAATCAGAATTTGCGTTTTAACCAGATTTCCAGATCATTCGCATGCAATTAATGTTTAAGAGATTCTGCCTTACTGGATTTTCCCATTTCTCCCTCAAAGTCACTAAAAGCAAGCATTTGTGGGGGAAGAGAAAAGCTCTCTTAGGTTTAGCAAGGTAAGCACTCATTGGATTTAAATTTAAATAGGAAAGGTAATATGAACTAATTTATATTAATAACTTATGTTATAATACTAACAATACCATTATTTTATACTTGAAACCAAATGTTAAAAGTAAAAATATTGAAAGTAAAACAACATATGTGTGTGTGTATGTGCGTGTGTGTATTTGTATTAGATACATTATCAGATTCTGGCTGATTGTTCTTTCCCATCATGGGCCACTGTGGGCTGGGTATTCAAGGATCTGAGTGTTGAGCCACACATTGAAAGATGGAGGGAATTCAGAAAGGCTGAGCGGGGCCAAAAAGAATGGTGGGCAAAGGCACCAGCTCACAGGGTGGGGAGTCGACTTACTGCAGTCACCTGCCCAGCAGACTCACTGGGGGCTCCGGTCTGACTCTGTCTGCTACAGAGATCCCAGAACATATAATTTCTGAAAGATGGGCTTTCAGGAGATCAGGGAAATACTAGATATTGATTCCCATAAAAGACAAATGGAAATGTTTCCTTTCAGCAATTCATTCAAAAATCAGGCTGGATTGATGAATAACAGAGGGACAGACAGACAGATAGATACATAATAAAGCAAATACATGTTAATGGCAGAATTTAGATGATGGATATATGGATATTCACTGTAAAATGCTTTAAACTCTACTGTAAGATTTTTCCCAATAAAATGTTGGGGAAAAAAATCTGTATCAGGCAAATATATTTCTTGTTTACAATTCTTCCGGGCATTTTGGCTAGGGAAGAGACCCCCACCACTAAGCTGAATAAAGTTTCAGAGTTTATATAGATTTCACACACTCCATGTCATGCATCTCCCTCCTCCCAGCCTCCCTCTGCAGAGATGAGAGGATTCTGGTGGCACTCTGTATTTTATTGGCAATGGCTTCTAAAACTTTCAAAACACTTGGTTAAATGTCTTAATATCTCTGGATGGCAGGAACAGACAACGTCAATTACCATCATAGCCTGATTCCATGGCGCCTTAACCTACAGTGAAAGTTCTTCAATAAAACCCAGGACACTCTCCAACCTCCTAGCAACAACTGTCAACAGCTCAGGACAAGAAGGCAAAAGGATGCCTCCGGGAAGACGTGAGAGAGAAGCAGGCAAACAAGGAACTGAAATTTACCCAGAGCACCCTCTAAGGCAATTGGAGGCTGGGGCTGCAGGCCATGATTCTCCCAACAGAGCTGGGGAGCGCTTCTGCCCTATATCACCTCTGAAAAATTATAAACAAACTCTGAGCAATCCCAAGGAGTCAAGGAAAACAGCTCTTAGCAAAATCAAGTGGATGCAGGTTGCAATCCAATTACTATCCAGTGTGATTTGCAAGTAGTAAATTAGACACTTGTAAATTGAAAAACTGTATTGCAGCATCCCATACTGCCATCTCAATACAAAGGAAAATTTTAAATTATTGGTGGGAGTAGACAAGCTGAGGACAAGGGAAAGAGGAGGCCTTGCCTAAACTGCCTTAGCTGGCTGCTCAAATGTGACCACCGATTTCCAGCAAAATCTGCACATGCAATAAGCTCAGAGTTAGTTCTGCTTCAATGTTTTCAATTCCTCAATAAAAAGTGAGTGGAAATTGAATTTCAGTTATTTTATTTTTCCCTATAGCTCATCCCATAGGCTAATCATGCGAGGCAGAGAGGCAACATGGTTTCCACAGAAGTAAGATACTGATGAGAAGTGAGGGAGTTAGAGCTTGGATGTTGCCCTGGTCAGTCAACTTGTGGTGACCTTGAGAAAGCTATTCCTTCTGCTGGTAGCTGGCTTCTCTGTAATTGAAGATGACAGTTTTAATCTACCTCCCAGGGGGAGCTGAGAGGAATAAAGGGATCAAAATATCCTGAAGTTCACTGCCTATCAGATTCTGAGTCAATTAAAAAATATGACTTCCCAGCCTATATTATACAGGGCTCCCATACAAAAAATAATAAATAAAAATAAGGGAAGACTTTGGAAATATGAAAGTTTAGCACACCACATTAGGTGACTTGAAAAGATGGCACTTCCTTTATGTCACACATTGCCATTTTGGCTTAGTTTGGAGAAAGTTCTTTCGAAACGCATATGAATGAACATTGAAAATCCACAGGTACACTGATTTGTATTGGTCAAGATCCTAGCAGAAAACAGATGTTACACTCAAATTGCATACTTCAAGGAGATATAAGAACTGGATGATTTGTAAAGATAGGGGGGCTACTCAATAGAAGTTTTGAACTTTGGTAGAGGGACATAATCCAGCCTCAGGTCACCCCAAGATGTAGGAGTCAAAGAAATAAAGATTTCAAACTCATTCTTCTCTCTCCCTTCTCCTACCAGCCATCTCCATTAGCCCAAGTCAACCAGAAGCTCAGGGGCAAATAGGTCAGCAGTTTGGGGAAAAGAAAAGGTGGAGAAGGACCAAGTGCTTCCGTGGTCTTCATAGACTTTGAAGGAGTCTATATGGTGGTTAAAAATACAAGCTCTGAAGTCAGACTGTTTAGGACAAATCGTGGCTCCACCACTTACTAGTGTTAGTTATGTAAAGTTTCTGTAAAGTATTGATAATAATATAGCAAAGTAAGCTAAAAATAATTAAACACTTTTAAAAATTTGTAAGCATAAAATTTGTAAGCATAAAATCGTGATATTGCAACACCTAAACCTGTAGTGGGTACCCACAGAACTTCTCTTGAAGCCCCATCAATTCCTCTGGGTCAGAGGCTGTAGGTCTGACACAGGACAGAAGGTCCTGGGAGCGACACAGGATGCCCCAGACCCCTCAGCTTTGTCTGTGGCTCTGGATTGCTTGAATCCTAGAAATTACTAGCGAAGCTTGATACAGGGCAGACTTTTCTTATTCCTATGAGGCTGATTTAATAAGCCAGTCAGCACCGGGACTGGACAAGCAAGGCACCTAGGACACTGAATTCAAGGAGGCACTCATTTTCTCTTTTTTTTTTTTTATCTTCATTTTATTGAGATATATTCACATACCATGCAGTCACACAAAACAAATCATACATTCGATTGTTCTCAGTACCATTACATAGTTGTACATTCATCACCTAAATCAATCCCTGACACCTTCATTAGCACACACACAAAAATAACAAGAATAATAATTAAAGTAAAAAAGAGCAATTGAAGTAAAAAAGAACACTGGGTACCTTTGTCTGTCTGTTTGTTCATTTCCTTCCCCTATTTTTCTACTCATCCATCCATAAACTAGACAAAGGGGAGTGTGGTCCTTATGGTTTTCCCAATCCCATTGTCACCCCTCATAAGCTACATTTTTATACAATTGTCTTCGAGATTCATGGGTTCTGGGTTGCAGTTTGATAGTTTCAGGTATTTACCACCAGCTACCCCAATTCTTTAGAACCTAAAAAGGGTTGTCTAAATTGTGCGTAAGAGTGCCCACCAGAGTGACCTCTCGGCTCCTTTTGGAATCTCTCTGCCACTGAAGCTTATTTCATTTCCTTTCACATCCCCCTTTTGGTCAAGAAGATGTTCTCCGTCCCACGATGCCAGGTCTACATTCCTCCCCAGGAGTCATATTCCACGTTGCCAGGGAGATTCACTCCCCTGGGTGTCTGATCCCACGTAGGGGGGCAGGGCAGTGATTTCACCTTTCAAGTTGGCTTAGCTAGAGAGAGAGGGCCACATCTGAGCAACAAAGAGGCATTTGGGAGGAGGCTCTTAGGCACAATTATAGGGAGGCCTAGCCTCTCCTTTGCAGCAACCGTCTTCCCAAGGGTAAAACCTACGGTAGAGGGCTCAACCCATCAAACCACCAGTTCCCTATGTCTGTGGTCATGTTAGCAACCATTGAGGTGGGGTAGCCCAATACCCCTGCATTCTCCACAGGCTCCTCAAGGGGGCACTACATATTTTTTTCCTTTTTTTCCCTTCCCTTTTTTTTTAACCTTTTCTTCCTTTTTAAATCAACTGTATGGAAAAAAAAATAAAAATAAAAAAACAAACAAAAAAACAAAAAAGAAAAACATACAATAAAAGAACATTTCAAAGAGAACATAACAAGGGAGTAAGAAAAAGACAACTAACCTAAGATAACTGCTTTACTTCCAACCTGTTCCTACTTTACCCCAAGAAAGTTACCTAATATAGCAACATTTCTGTGAACTGGTTCCTACTATATCCATCAGAAATTAACAGACCATAATCATTCCTGGGCATCCCCAGAACGCTAAATAGCATATCTATTATTCTTGGATTACTGTTCCCCCTTCCTTAATTGCTCTCTATTGCTAGTTCCCCTACATTCTACATTATAAACCATTCGTTTTACATTTTTCAAAGTTCACATTAGTGGTAGCATATAATATTTCTCTTTCTGTGCCTGGCTTATTTCGCTCAGCATTATGTCTTCAAGGTTCATCCATGTTGTCATATGTTTCACGAGGTCGTTCCTTCTTACTGCCATGTAGTATTCCATTGTGTGTATGTACCACATTTTATTTATCCACTCATCTGTTGAAGGACATTTGGGTTGTTTCCATCTCTTGGCAATTGTGAATAATGCCGCTATGAACATTGGCGTGCAGATATCTGTTCGTGTCACTGCTTTCCGATCTTCCGGGTATATATCGAGAAGTGCAATCGCTGGATCGAATGGCAACTTTATTTCTAGTTTTCTAAGGAACTGCCAGACTGACTTCCAGAGTGGCTGAACCATTATACAGTCCCATCAACAATGAATAAGAGTTCCAATTTCTCCACATCCCCTCCAGCATTTGTAGTTTCCTGTTTGTTTAACGGCAGCCATTCTAACCGGTGTTGGATGGTATCTCATTGTGGTCTTAATTTGCATCTCTCTAATAGCTAGTGAAGCTGAACATTTTTTCATGTGTTTCTTGGCCATTTGTATTTCCTCTTTAGAGAACCGTCTTTTCATATCTTTTGCCCATTTTATATTTGGGCTGTCTGTACTATTGTCATTGAGTTGTAGGATTTCTTTATATATGCAAGATATCAGTCTTTTGTCAGATACATGGTTTCCAAAAATTTTTTCCCATTGAGTTGGCTGCCTCTTTACCTTTTTGAGAAATTCCTTTGAGGTGCAGAAACTTCTAAGCTTGAGGAGGTCCCATTTATCTATTTTTTCTTTTGTTGCTTGTGCTTTGGGTGTAAAGTTTAGGAAGTGGCAGCCTAACACAAGGTCTTGAAGATGTTTTCCTACATTATCTTCTAGGAGTTTTATGGTACTTTCTTTTATATTGAGATCTTTCGTCCATTTTGAGTTAATTTTTGTGTAGGGTGTGAGGTAGGGGTCCTCTTTCATTCTTTTGGATATGCATATCCAACTCTCCCAGCCCCATTTGTTGAATAGACCATTATGACTCAGTTCAGTGACTTTGGGGGCCTTATCAAAGATCAGTCGGCCATAGATCTGAGGGTCTATCTCTGAATTCTCAATTCGATTCCATTGATCTATATGTCTATCTTTGTGCCAGTACCATGCTGTTTTGACAACTGTGGCTTTATAATAAGCTTCAAAGTCAGGGAGTGTAACTCCTCCCACTTCGTTTTTCTTTTTTAGAGTGTCTTTAGCAATTCGAGGCATCTTCCCTTTCCAAATAAATTTGATAACTAGCTTTTCCAAGTCTGCAAAGTAGGTTGTTGGAATTTTGATTGGGATTGCATTGAATCTGTAGATGAGTTTGGGTAGAATAGACATCTTAATGACATGTAGCCTTCCTATCCATGAACATAGAATATTTTTCCATCTTTTAAGGTCCACTTCTATTTCTTTTAGTAGAGTTATGTAGTTTTCTTTGTATAGGTCTTTTACATCTTTGGTTAAGTTTATTCCTAGGTACTTGATTTTTTTAGTTGCTATTGAAAATGGTATCTTTTTCTTGAATGTCTCTTCAGTTTGTTCATTTCTAGCAGATAGAAACATTACTGAATTATGCGCATTAATCTTGTATCCTGCTACTTTGCTAAATTTGTTTATTAGCTCTAGTAGCTGTAACGTTGATTTCTCAGGGTTTTCCAGATATAAGATCATATCATCTGCAAACAATGACAGTTTTACTTCTTCTTTTCCAATTTGGATGGCTTTTATTTCTTTGTCTTGCCGGATTGCCCTGGCTAGCACTTCCAGCACAATGTTGAATAACAGTGGTGACAGCGGGCATCCTTGTCTTGTTCCTGATCTTAGAAGGAAGGCTTTCAGTCTCTCACCACTGAGTACTATGCTGGCTGTGGGTTTTTCATATATGCTCTTTATCATATTGAGGAAGTTTCTTTCAATTCCTACCTTCTGAAGTGTTTTTATCAAAAACGGATGTTGGATTTTGTCAAATACTTTTTCAGCATCTATTGAGATGATCATTTGATTTTTCCCTTTCGAATTTTTAATGTGTTGTAATACATTGATTGATTTTCTTATGTTGAACCATCCTTGCATGCCTGGAATGAACCCCACTTGGTCATGGTGTATGATTTTTTTAATGTGTCTTTGGATTCGATTTGCAAGTATTTTGTTGAGGATTTTTGCATCTATATTCATTAGGGAGATTGGCCGGTAGTTTTCCTTTATTGTAGCATCTTTGCCTGGTTTTGGTATTAGATTGATGTTAGCTTCATAAAATGAGTTAGGTAGTGTTCCATTTTCTTCAATGTTTTGAAAGAGTTTGAGTAAGATTGGTGTCAGTTCTTTCTGGAAAGTTTGGTAGAATTCCCCTGTGAAGCCATCTGGCCCTGGGCATTTATTTGTGGGAAGATTTTTGATGACTGATTGGATCTCTTTGCTTGTGATGGGTTGATTGAGGTCTTCTATTTCTTCTCTGGTCAGTCTAGGTTGTTCATATGTTTCCAGGAAATTGTCCATTTCCTCTACATTATCCAGTTTGCTGCCATACAGTTGTTTATAGTATCCTCTTATAATTTTTTTAATTTCTTCAGGATCTGCAGTTATGTCACCTTTTTCATTCATTATTTTGTTTATATGGGTCTTCTCTCTTTTTGATTTTGTCAGTCTAGCTAGGGGCTTGTCAATCTTGTTGATCTTCTCAAAGAACCAACCTTTCGTGATATTTATCCTCTCTATTGTTTTGTTGTTCTCTATGTCATTTATTTCTGCTTTAATCCTTGTTATTTATTTTCTTGTACTTGGTTTAGGATTGGTTTGCTGTTCATTTTCTAGCTTCTTCAGTTGATCCATTAGTTCTTTGATTTTGGCTCTTTCTTCCTTTTTAATATATGCGTTTAGTGCTATAAATTCCCCCCTCAGCACTGCTTTTGCTGCATCCCACAGGTTTTGGTATGTTGTGTTCTCATTTTCATTCGTCTCTATATATTTAGCAATTTCTCTTGCTATTTCTTCTTTAACCCACTGATTGTTTAGGAGTGTGTTGTTTAACCTCCAGGTATTTGTGAATTTTCTAAGTCTCTGATGGTTATTGACTTCTAATTGTATTCCATTGTGGTCAGAGAATGTGCTTTGAATAATTTCAATCTTTTTAAATTTACTGAGGCTTGTTTTATGTCCCAGCATATGATCTATTCTGGAGAAAGTTCCGTGAGCACTAGAAAAGTATGTGTATCCTGGTGATTTGGGATGTAATGTTCTGTATATGTCTGTTAAATGTAATTCATTTATCAGATTGTTTAGGTTTTCAATTTCCTTATTGGTCCTCTGTCTGGTTGATCTATCTATAGGAGAGAGTGATGTGTTGAAGTCTCCCACAATTATTGTGGAAACATCAATTGCTTCCTTTAGTTTTGCCAGTGTTTGTGGCACCTTGATTGGGTGCATAGACATTTATGATTGTTATTTCTTCTTGTTGAATTGTCCCTTTTATTAGTATGTAGCGGCCTTCTTTGTCTCTCAAAACATCCCTGCATTTAAAGTCTATTTTATCTGAGATTAATATTGCTACACCTGCTTTCTTTTGGCTGTAGCTTGCATGAAATATTTTTTTCCATCCTTTCACTTTCAATTTCTTTGTGTCCCTGTGTCTAAGATGAGTGTCTTGTATGCAACATATTGATGGTTCATTTTTTTTGATCCATTCTGCGAATGTATATCTTTTAATTGGGGAGTTTAATCCATTTACATTCAACGTTATAACCGTGAAGGCATTTCTTGAATCAGCCATCTTATCCTTTGGTTTATGTTTGTTATATATATTTTTCCCCTCTCTCTATTAATATCCTTTATTGTACCCATACCGAATCTCTTTAGTACTGAACCTTTCTCCAAGTCTCTCTGTCCTTTCTTTGTTTCTCTGTCTGTAGGGCTCCCTTTAGTATCTCCAGTAGGGCAGGTCTCTTGTTAGCAAATTCTCTCAGCATTTCTTTGTCTGTGAAAAATTTAAGCTCTCCCTCAAATTTGAAGGAGAGCTTTGCTGGATAAAGTATTCTTGGCTGGAAATTTTTGTCACTCAGAATTTTAAATATATCGTGCCACTACCTTCTCGCCTCCATGGTGGCTGCTGAGTAGTCACTACTTAGTCTTATGCTGTTTCCTTTGTATGTGATGAATTGCTTTTCTCTTGCTGCTTTCAGAACTTGCTCCTTCTCTTCCGTGTTTGACAGTGTGATCAGAATATGTCTCGGAGTGGGTTTATTTGGATTTATTCTATCTGGAGTTCGCTGAGCATTTATGATTTGTGTATTTATGTTGTTTAGAAGATTTGGGAAGTTTTCCCCAACAATTTCTTTGAATACTCTTCCTAGACCTTTACTCTTTTCTTCCCCTTCTGGAACACCAATGAGTCTTATATTAGGACGTTTTATATTATCTATCATACCCCTGAGGTCCATTTCGATTTTTTTGAATTTTTTTCCCCATTCTTTCTTTAATGCTTTCATTTTCCATTCTGTCATCCTCCAGGTCACTGATTCGTTGTTCAACTTCCTCTAGTCTTGTACTATGAGTGTCCAGAATCTTTTTAATTTAGTCAACAGTTTCTTTAATTTCCATAAGATCATCTATTTTTTTATTTAGTCTTGCAATGTCTTCTTTATGCTCTTCTAGGGTCTTCTTGATATCCTTTGTATTCTGTACTATGGTCTCATTGTTCATCTTTAGTTCTTTGAGTAGCTGCTCTAGGTGCTGTGTCTCTTCTGATATTTTGATTTGGGTGCTTGGGCTTGGGTTATCCATATCGTCTGGTTTTTTCATATGCTTTATAATTTTCTGTTGTTTTTGGCCTCTTGGCATTTGCTGAACTTGATAGGGTTCTTTTAGGATGTGTAGACCAATTGAAGTCCTTATCTCTAATTTATCAGATCTACAGCTTCGTGGAGTACACTTTCTCTAACCAGCAGGTGGTGTCCACGAGCCACCTGTTCTCCACAAGCCAGTTCTCCCCTGCTTTGCCTTTGTGGTGAGTGGGGGAGTGAGTCTTGTGGGGTCCAATTGGTGTACCAAGCTTGCGTGTGTAGTTGGTGTTGCCCGCCCTGTATATGGGGCGTGTTTCTGGGCAGTCAGGGAGTGGGGGTGGCTCTAACAATCAAATCTCCCTGGTGATCCTGGAGTTTTAAAGCTGCTGCAATAGTCTAATCCTTCAGTTCAGTCCTGCCACAGTTTGTCTCTGCCACTGACCCACAAGGCCTTGGTATTGGTGTATGGCTCCTGAGACTTGCAAGTGGGTCCCTCTTCCAGGCCGTGCACCCCCTGGTCCTCTGTTGAGGGATGACTGTGCTTTGTCACAGGTGAGTGCCGTCCCCCCAGGGCGGTTCTGGGCTGCTGGGCTGTGTAAGGAGGCTCCCAGTCTGCTGAAATGATGGAGATTTCACTGATCTCAGCAGTTCCACATTTTCATGAGTGTTGTATGAAGTATGCCCAAAGTCAGATTGCTCTGTGGTGTCCAGTCCACGCAGTTCCTGGCTTTCTACCTACTTTCCTGGAGGAGTAACTAAAACATACAGCTCACCAGTCCGCCATCTTGCCCCCTCAGCATTCATTCTTAACCTTCATCACAGGAAGAATGCATAAGACCTGGCCCAGCCCGCTCCACACTCTCGGGTTCGCTCAGCTGCTGATGATGGTGAGGGAGCGGAGGACTGTGCCGAAGAGGAGGCGCTCCGCTTCAGGCCGCGCTTGCCACACTTGGGACACCTCACAGCTGGCGGGACCCGGGACCACCTGGAGCCGCCATCTTCCTCCACTCAAACGCTGCTGCCACTGCTGCTCTGGCCTCATTTTCTTTTAGTCATCCAAATGTAGGCTGGAACCTGAAAGTGAAAGCTCTTGCAGTTTTGTGTCCCGGCCCCTTGCTTGCTCATTCTTGACCTGGCCCTAAAGCCAATCCTCTATGCTAGCTCACTTGGTTATATGTGACTATTAGCCCAGGTTGTAAAGGAACTGTCAAAGTTATTGCCATAGTTGTACAAATGCTCAGTAGATGCCTCTTATACTGCAAAGCTTGCCTCAGTCCCGTCATCTAGTTTCCTTTTCTTCACTGTGGGCTCCAAGAATCAGCAGGACCAGCTTTACCTGCAAATTCTCAGACCTCACCTCAGACCCCTTGGATCATGATCTGCATTTTAACAAGATTTCCAGGTGAGGTGGGTGCATATTCAAGTTTGAGAAGCTCTGATTCCTCTGCACCTTTGGTGGCATTTCATGGTTAACGGCTGAAATGGCAGTCACAGCCTATTTCCTCATTTCCTCAAAACTGTGAGACGTGAAATACAATGCAAGGTGTGTGCAAAATTGTTTGACAATTTTCATATATGAGCTAGTTTCCAAGGAATACATTTTTAAAGTGCTCAATTCCTTTTTTTATTTCTGTGTGCCTAACCCATTGGGTTGTTGTTGAGAGTAAATGAGTAAACAGAGGCCAAACACCTGGTATGGAACCTGGTGCTTGGAAAGCAGTCAATTAAGTGTGAGCTCTTATTATTTTAGGTGGATTCTACTTAGGAAGACAAAAAAGAAAAACAAAACAAAAAACTGAGTTACATATTCTATTGATTTGGGGTAGTATAGTGACAAAATTTAACCCTTAAATATTCCTGAATTTATACTCCAGAATCAAAGTTTCTCACCCATGTTCCCAAATAGATGTGCAAATCAGCGTATTTAATGAATAATGAGGCAAATGAATCAAACAAACAAAATTAAGGAAATGCACCACAGATAGGAGTGTTTCATATTTTTTGCAACTGTATTTGAGGATTATTTGTGAAAAAGGGAATTTGTTGTACGTAGGGGTCATGTGCTTGGCACTCTATGACGGAAATGGGAGTTTGTAAATAGAGATATGCAGTTCTTCAAGGCTGTGGAGGAGAGAATTTTCTGGTTTCCTCTAGAGAAAAACTACCTATGAACTCAAGAAGGAATATAATTTTTCAAATTTGTCAGTTGTCAAGCAAAATTAAACAGTGAATTTGAATTTTAACTCAAAGTCAATGTGTGTCTATTTAATGCAAATTTCTTCTACAATGTCTTTTAGGACAGTGGAATTAACAGAGGGTTAAAGCTGTCATATCTAATTCATTTTTAATTGTGTTCAAGTCAAGTTAGGCAGAGCTAATGTTGGTGGCCATGACGTTTTACAATTCCTCACTGTCAAACTTGTAACTCGAGTCCCTAGATACATAATTAGCAGCTCAGACAGGTTCTGATGTTGACTTTTTAGAAGTTTTCCCTCAAAGAATTCTGAGGTATCAGTCAGAGTAATATATGTTTACCATCTTCTCATGATGACAAGGCACAGACCTCCTGGTTCCTCAAACAAGTCAGCAGTTTGATAATGTCAGTGTTGATGCTGATAAACACTCTTGAAACTGCAAATTGCTGAGAGAATAAGAAACGTGGTTTCAAATACCAGTTTGTGAACTTTACTATTGATATTAATCACATGCGAAAACAAGCAAATCCTTGATTTTCAGGAAACTGGCTTGACAAATCACACATTGGATTACCATTTAGAAAACTTGCTGTGTTTCTGCAGATCAAGTGCTACAATTCTGCGGAAGAAAAGTTAACTCATATCGAATGGGCATTTTAGACAGGAAGATCTTCTCAAGGAACATGCCTTCATAGCAAATGAGACATGTTTAAATTCATTTTAGTTAATATTATGACATGGTAATAAAATATTTTCTAAGAAAGGTGCAGGATAATGTGGAAAGCCGCCTCCCGAATCGGGCCTAGCGTATGCGCTGCAGCCTGCTCTAGAGTTACCCCCGCCCATCGAGTGAGCCAAGATGGCGCCTGCATCCTGTTTCCGCATAGTGACGCATGTATCCGCCACCCGCTCCTACCAATCGAAATCCTGTATACGCGATACTAGCCTAGAAGCTTATTGGTTGTTAATTGTGTATAAAAGGTCTTACCCGGACGGGGTAGGGTGAGACAGCCCACAAGGAGCCGTGCCTGACGGCCACATCGAGGCTGCTCTCCCACGAGGCGCCGTGCCCCGTGTGGGAACCAGTAACACAGAATGTTCATCTAGCTGTAGTAAAGGGCTTGCTTTCACAACTGCCGTGTGGTTCGAGTCGTGATTCATGACCAGGTTAGTTCGCGCAGTCTGCATCTCTCTCTCTCCTTCCCTGTTTCCCCTCGCCGGCCGGGAACCGGGGACCGAGCGGGGCAGCGCCGGACAAGTGGTGGCCCGTACGGGGAAGCTCCTCCTCCTGCCTCGCTCTCGACGGTCCCTCTGTGAGGAGAGCAGCGCTGCGCGTCGAGCTTACGGCGGACTTCCCGCGCCTGATCAACGCGAGAAGGTGAGTGCGTCTTATTACATGATAGTTAGGGCCCGTGGGTTTTCAGGTGACCCCGGGGGACTCGGAAGAGCTCTCCGAGTGACTGAAGTATAGTGCCGACTGCAATCATGGGGCAGTCCGGAAGTTCACCTCTCTTAGCTCCCTTAAAGAACCTTTTGAAACAACGGGGTATCTCGGTCAGGAAAAGCTCCCTTCAGCGTTTTCTTGATGATGTTGATACTTTTGCCCCTTGGTTTGCCTGCACCGGCAGCCTTAGCCTACCCTCTTGGATGAAGCTCGGTCGCGACATAGACCGAGCGCGCCAGACGGGCGTGTGTATGGACCCGATTCTAGTACCCATATGGGAGACCGTCCGTGCGGTCCTTGAACTAGAATCGGCTACCGGCCTAAGCCCGTCCTCTGTCTTGCAAGAAGCACGGTGCGCGCTCCAAGAAACCCAGTCAGTTTCGTCAGCGGACGGCTCCTGTAAGGGCAAACCGCCGGAGTCCAGTGACTCTGACTCAGAGTCAGATAGCGATACTGACGAGAAGGCGGAAGCATCCCCGCTAATTGAGTGGGAGGAGCCTCCCGCCACACCCGTGCGGCCTTCCGCCCCGCCAATGTCTACCGCTGCACCCCCAGGGACACCCCAGCTCCCAACTGACGCCTTGGGCGGTCCCACCAAAGGACCTTGCCGAGAGCTCCCTCTAGTGGCCATGCCCAGTAAATGTAATTATCCTTTGCTGCCAGACCCGGAAACCCCGATGGGTCGGTCAGGGGAGGGGCAACCTTTGCCGTACCCCCCGCCCGAGTACACAGGCCCTCAGGACCCTTTGCCATTAGGTAGTGGTGGGAGACATTTCTGGAGATGGAACCCTTTCACAACATTTAGACCTTTTGGCATGCTGGGTGGCTACCAGCCACTTGAGCCGCAGCCAGTCTCAGAAATGTACCCGGTTATTATCAATCCCCAAGGTGGCAATCGGCACGAATCATATGATTACAAACTATTGAGGGAATTGAGGCAGGCCGTCCATCAGTATGGCCCCAATGCCCCTTATACCTTGAACATGATCGAGAACCTCTCTGCTCTAAATCATACACCCGCAGATATTTTTCAGCTAGCCCGTGCTTGCTTGCCGTCAGGCCGATTCATAGATTGGAAAGCATGGTTTGAGGAGTTAGCTGAAGAGCAGGCCGCAAGGAATGCGGCGGGGAGACGTGGCGGGTGGAATGCTGACATGCTGTTGGGGAGAGGCGCCCATGCCCAGAACCAAACGGGTTTCCCACAAGAGGTCTATGCCCAGATCTTCCGCTGTTTTGTGGGTGCCTGGAAAAAGCTAACAGGTGAGGGAGAGGCTCAGGCCTCACTCAGCAATATACACCAAGGCCCCACAGAACCATTTGCGGATTTTGTAGCCAGGATGCAAACCGCAGCTGAGAGAATCTTCTCAGATCCAGGAGTAGCAGAGACTGTGGTTAAGCAAATGATTTTTGAGCAGTGCAACAAGGAGTGCAAAGTTATCCTGGCACAAAACAGAGCAAAAAATTTGACAGAGTGGGTCAGGCTCTGTAGAGATGCTGGCAGCCCTTTAACTAATGCAGGTCTAGCTGCCATGCTAGCCAGCTCCCTACAGGTGGCTACAAAAAGCCCGAGAACCTTAGGGGCAAAGTCTAACGGGTGCTATGGCTGTGGCCAATCAGGGCACTTTAAGAGAGATTGTCCCAATAGACGTCAACCCCCTGCCACTCAACGGTTTGGCGAACCAGGTGCAGCAACCAGGCCGTGTGGCCGTTGCCACAAAGGCCCCCACCGCGCAGAAGACTGTAAATCGGTTTTCGATGCGCAGGGTAGACGCCTCTCTGGCCGCCCCGAGCAGATTCCAAAAAACGGGAAGAGGGGGTCCGCCCTTTCGACGGACCCCCTTGCATGCCATTCGACAACACAGGATCCGATCAAATTCGTGCGTCCCCCGGCTCAGCAGGACTGGACCTCTGTGCCACCTCCAGACTCGTACTAACCCCCTCCATGGGTGTCCAGTTAGTAGGGACCTCCTTCAAGGGGCCCTTACCGGCTGGTACTGTAGGGCTCATATTGGGAAGAGCATCCACGGCCCTGAAAGGATTAACAGTTATACCAGGACTTGTAGATTCAGATTTCACAGGCCGTGCCCAAGTTATGGTTCAATCTCAGCGGGGCACCTTAGTCATTGCAGAAGGTGATAAGCTGGCGCAGCTCCTGCTCTTACCCAGCTTACATGCAGTCTTTCCAAGCAGAATCAGACAGAGAGGGGAAAAAGGGTTCGGATCCAGTGGAGCGATTTTTGAGGGACTCCATATGTCCCTGGAGTCTCGACCTATGCTAACCATTAAGGTGCAAGGCAGATCTTTCTTGGGCCTGCTCGATACAGGGACCGATCGGTCTATCATAAGACAACAAGAATGGCCCCCCACCTGGCCAACGAGCAGGGCGGAAGAGCCCATTAGAGGAATAGGCCAAATTTCAGCGCCCATGCTCAGTGCAGCTGCCCTTCATTGGGCCGATGAAGAAGGACACCAAGGCAGTTTCCAGCCTTATGTATTAGCCCTGCCTGTGTCTTTGTGGGGAAGAGACATTCTGACCCAAATGGACGTTACTTTAATTAGCGGCTACTCCCCAACCTCTAAGCGACTGCTAAAAGAAATGGGGTATACCCCCGGCAAGGGTTTAGGAGCTTCACTGCACGGACGTGCGGAGCCTATACAAGCTGCCCCCAAGTCTGACAGACGAGGCTTGGGTTTTTCATAGGGGCCACTGAGGAGAGATTCCCACCCACACCTATAAAACTAAAATGGAAAACCGAGGCTCCGGTGTGGGTGCCTCAGTGGCCCTTGCCACAGGAAAAACTTGCAGCGTTGCACGCCCTAGTATCAGAACAACTAGAAAAGGACCATATCGCCCCTTCCACGTCACCGTGGAACACCCCTATATTCGTAATAAAAAAGAAATCTGGTAAATGGAGACTGCTACATGATCTAAGAGCTATTAACGATTGCATGGAGCCTTTAGGGCCCGTTCAGATGGGACTGCCCCTCCTCTCGGCATTACCGGAGCACTGGTCGATTTTCATCATAGATCTGAAAGATTGCTTCTTTTCTATTCCGCTCCACCCTGAAGACACCCCTAAGTTTGCCTTTACTGTGCCCTCTAGTAATCAAGAGGAGCCCTGTCAACGCTTTGAATGGACAGTTCTGCCCCAAGGCATGGCTAATAGTCCTACCATGTGCCAGCTGTATGTCGCTGCGAAGCTAGCTAGCACTCGGCAGCAGTTCCCTCAAGTGAAAATCATCCATTATATGGATGACATTCTCTTAGCCCATAGAGACACAGATCTTCTTAAAACAGTTTTGTCACATTTAGTCCTTAGTCTTAGAGAAGCTAACCTAGAGATTGCCCCTGAAAAAATCCAAATGACTGACATTACCACTTTCCTGGGGGCGAAAGTCGCACCCACTCATGTTTCCCCCCAAAAGGTGTCTCTCAGGCTAGACAATATACACACTCTCAATGATCTACAAAAACTCATGGGGGATATCAATTGGATCCGTCCATACCTAAAAATACCCAATGTCAAACTAACACCTTTGTTCGACCTGTTGAAGGGGGATTCTAATATAAACTCACCTCGAAGCTTCACTCCAGAGGCAAGGCGAGCACTATGCCAGGTGGAACAGGCGCTCAGTGGCGCTGCATTGAAGAGAATAGACCCTGATGAGCCTTTTGAAGCCTGCGTGCTGCCGACAGAATTACAGCCCACTGCGGTACTGTGGCAGCGGGGGCCGCTGCTCTGGGTCCACCCTGGAGTTTCCCCCAAAAAAGTCCTAGAGCACTATCCTACAGCGGTTGCAGACTTGGCCCTAGAATGCATTAAAAGGGCTGTGCAGCATTTCGGTCAGCAGCCCAAAAATCTCAGGGTGCCTTATTCTTCCCAGCAGCTTGAGATACTCACCGGATGCATAGATCAATGGGCCATTCTCCGGTGTACATTTCTTGGTCCCATTAACAATCAGTTCCCTAAGGCTCCTCTCTTGCAGTTTGTCACCCGGCACCCAGTGATTTTTCCCAAAGTAACCTCTCCTAGGCCACTAGCAGGCGCCCCCACCGTATACACGGACGGCTCCAGCTCTGGAACAGGGGCGTATTGTGTGGAGGGGGACACTCCTAAAACAGTGCTCTTCCAACCACAAAAGCCTCAATGGGTAGAACTGCAGGTTATCATTGCAGTCCTGGAAAGCCTTTCTGAGCCCTTAAATGTCGTCTCGGATTCTGCTTATGTTGTGAACTCTGTACAAATTTTAGAAACGGTGGGCATTGTTAAACATTCCTCTACAGTAAGGACGTTCTTTGCCAAACTACAGGAGGTTATATGGACCAGGCAACACCCTTTTTACATAACCCATATTAGAGCCCACACAGGTTTGCCTGGCCCTATGGCCCAGGGGAACCATAGCGCAGATGTAGCCACTCGACAGCTGCACATCTTTCCGACGCTGGTACCGTATCAACAAGCCCGAGAATTCCATGCCAAGTTTCACATCAATGCAGGTACCCTAGCTAAGCGGTTCAGCATACCACGTGCAGCTGCTCGAGATATTGTCCGAGCCTGCAACAATTGTGCAGAGCAGAGAGCAGTCCCCTCGGTTGGGGTCAACCCTAGGGGTCTCACCCCAGGGGATACTTGGCAGATGGATGTCACTCATCATTCAGAGTATGGTAAGATCAAGTACTTACATGTGTCGGTGGACACATGCTCCCAAGTTTTATTTGCCTCTGCTGAACCAGGAGAAAGAGTCTCCCACGTCATTGCACACTGCCTTGCTGCATGGGCAGCTTGGGGTAAGCCAAAGACGTTAAAGACGGATAACGGGCCTGCCTACACTAGTAAATCCTTCCAAAAATTTTGTGACAACATGGATGTCCAATTAAAACATGGCATCCCCTATAACCCTCAGGGGCAAGGAATCATTGAAAGAGCGCACAGATCTCTCAAAGACTTGCTTAAAAAACAGAAAGAGGGTATAGGCCACGGCCTGTCCCCAAAAGCTCGACTGTCTGTAGCCTTGCTCACATATAATTTTTTAAACGAAAATTCACAAGGAATGACACCTGCCCTGCAACACACCACCCCGAGTCCTCCGCATAGAGGTCTAGTCCGTTGGAAGGATGTCCTGTCGGGGCAGTGGAAAGGCCCTGACCCGGTGCTCAGCTGGGCCAGAGTCTCTGTTTGTGTTTTTCCCCAGGAACCAGGACGTCAACCAGTGTGGGTTCCGGAAAGACTGGTGAGAACCGTGACATCACCTGAAGAAGCCAAGGAACAGCTGTCAGAAATGCCAACGAATATACAACCTGAACCATTAGACCAAGCCTCCGACCCTGCTGATGATGGCGACGACCGACAAGACGATAATAGTAGGACTGACCACCCCGCGGTTGCCCAAAAAGAGGATCGGTAACTCTGTTCTTTGCTCTCCTATAGCAATCCTTCTAATCTGCCTTTTTCTTTTTAGTGGAACTATATTTCCTCCACAAGCTTCAATGAGTCCTTCCCCCTCACCAATGACACACTGATCCTCTCTTTTGCTAACCTCTCTGTCAAGGTTGTCAACACCACAGTTGCGGCGAATGCTACTTGTGAAACTGGTAATGGCGAGTTAAGTAAGGGAGTCTTGCTTGAATTTCTTAACGTTACAGGGAAGAGCCGCCAGTCTTGTGAAGGGATCTTGAGTAAAAAGGAGACTCAAAGGTGCCTTTTCCTTCCAGGGCTTGCTCCTACAGTCTGCAACCGTTCCAAAGACCCGGATGCCTCGCCGCCCCGCTATCCTAGTGTATCGCCCAAGTTATGTCTGGCTCCCCGTCAAGGCAACCGACTGGGTTGGCCCTGTTTCTCAAGTTGTTTCACTTAACAATATCCCCTTCTCTAAGTCTAGGCGTCCAAGAGGCATAAAAGAATGGCTATCGAATGCTGCCAGTGTAGCTTCCTCTTTGTTTGTCCCAACGATCGGGCAGGCTGTGCTACAAGCATGGACAGATCGGCAGCTCGCCATAACGATGGAAACGGTAAATGGCTTGGTCAACCTTACCCGAGACGTGCTACGCCGCCACAATCAGATGCTGAACTTAAATTTCCAGGCCATTCAGAAACTCCAAGCGGAGATAGATGAACTTGGACTGGAAATAGATGGACTCTGGAGAGTGCTTCAGCAAACATGTGACACCCGGTGGCTTACGGTTAAACTCTGTGTCACTCCTGTCAGGGCCAACATGACCGGAAGCATTTCCAGAGTCTCTGATTGGCTGAAAAGGTCATATTTTCCTGAATTTGTTAATCTCTCCCAACAGGTGGAATCTAGTTTAGACACAATTGGGGGGATCAAGTTAAAACCCGTTAAAGTCGATCTCTCCGGGTTAGGCGAGGTTCTACAGAAACTATTGCACAGTGTTTCTTCCTGGTTCTCTTGGCCCAATTTAACTAATTGGATCCTCATTGCAGTGGGATTATTGGTGGGATTAGTCGTTGTTAAATGTTTGCTAGAACGCCTGTTTCAAGCGCAGCAGCAATTGCGTGTTACCACTATGATGGCTATGACTCCCACCTCTGTTACCCCCGATAGTGACCGATTTATTAACCATACCCCTTCCTGGTCGCCTCAGGTGGGGCGCTTTGGAGCAAAATTTGTAGCGAATCGCATGGCTGTTTCTCGGGTGTAAAAGGCGACACCAGTAGTCATAATTTTGTCTCAGGTGGGTCTCTAGGGCAGAGTCCTAGTTGTGGCCAGACTGGACCCTAGCCATTGCACAGAGACACCTAGTGACACCCCCGACTCTGGTTACTGCTGTTCCTGCCCCCGTCGTTGTTCCCCAGTTGCCAGGCAAAGCACTGCAGGGAGAGTCACGTTGCTTCCAGCTTACGGACTCTCCGGTCTCCATATGACGTGAGCATTCTGGTTGGTGCTAGAGGCTCCGCCGCTGGATGGCTGAGGCCTAGTCCAGACTCCCCAAAGCACCAAAGAGGTTGTGAACCATTTGGGTTCACGGGAGCACGCTCATCACTGGAGACACTGGGTCAAAAATAAATAAGAAAGGGGGAGATGTGGAAAGCCGCCTCCCGAATCGGGCCTAGCGTATGCGCTGCAGCCTGCTCTAGAGTTACCCCCGCTCATCGAGTGAGCCAAGATGGCGCCTGCATCCTGTTTCCGCATAGTGACGCATGTATCCGCCACCCGCTCCTACCAATCGAAATCCTGTATACGCGATACTAGCCTAGAAGCTTATTGGTTGTTAATTGTGTATAAAAGGTCTTACCCGGACGGGGTAGGGTGAGACAGCCCACAAGGAGCCGTGCCTGACGGCCACATCGAGGCTGCTCTCCCACGAGGCGCCGTGCCCCGTGTGGGAACCAGTAACACAGAATGTTCATCTAGCTGTAGTAAAGGGCTTGCTTTCACAACTGCCGTGTGGTTCGAGTCGTGATTCATGACCAGGTTAGTTCGCGCAGTCTGCATCTCTCTCTCTCCTTCCCTGTTTCCCCTCGCCGGCCGGGAACCGGGGACCGAGCGGGGCAGCGCCGGACAGGATAACTTCAAAACTAAAAATCAGAATAAACAGATTAGGAGAATAGGGTAGGCGTCAGGGAGAGATACGAAGATGAGGTCCAGTTTATAATAAATATTACTACTAGTTTGCAACCAACTAAAAACCAGGAGGAAGGAGTAGGAAGAAGAAGAAAGATAATGGTGTAGACAGGTTTGGAATTCAAATTGAAGAAACTGAAGTAAATTCCCATGAGACTTTAGGTCAAACTGTCCAGTAGATACTACACATTCTGGTATTACATTAAGAATTTTTAAAAAATTGTGCAGGGGACGCTGAAAGGAGGTGTCAAAAAGAGTTTAAAAATAGCAGAAGCATTGATAAGTAGGACGGAGTGCAGGAATCATTTAAAGTTGAGGTCCTTTGCCCTCCCCTGTGCCCGATCCATAGCACCATGGGATGCATGGGGTAAGAGCACCAGCTCTAGCTGCCCAGCCCAAGGAGACATGTGAGCTAGCCTTTGCTTAAAAAGAGAAGCTGGCCTTGCTTTATTCTCTACTATCTGTCACATCCTTGTTTGATTCTCACATCACTTCCAAGGAGCAGTTGTTCCTCGGTTTACAGAGAAGGAAACAAGCTCAGAGTTGTTGAGTACCTTGGAAAAGGTATCAAGGCTGGCCCCTGAGGACCTGGGGAGTGACTGCATTTCTTTGATACTTCAGTTCACACTTCTCCCACTATGCCATTGTGATGGGGGTGGGGACTGGGAGATGAACTGTAGTCATAGATGCGATGACTGGACAGCTGTTTATAAATACACCTGATCATACATTATAAGCAAAGAGTTTTCCTCCCCAAGACATTGCAGAGGATCACAATCATACCAAACTCCAGAAAAGAACATCTCTGATTATTTGCATCCAGGTCACGGAGTGTGGCCAGCTCAACCCGCCTCATGCAGCACACAGCATCACAGGGACCCAGCTGTGCTATTCCGTTTACTTCTCCAGCAACCCAGTGGAGGACATATTACAAGCCCACCTTCCCAAGCGAGGAAAAAGTTCTCAGAAAATTGGACCAAGGTCCCATAGCTACTAAAACTGAATTTGTCTGATTCTGAGGCTTCTGCCTTCCCTTCTGGACTAATTGCTTCCACTACCAAAAACGTGTGCTTTGGGAGATGGAAAGAGAAAGCTAGGCTTGATTTAAAAGTGGGAGTTTACAGGGATGAACCTGGACCCGGCATCATGGGATTGAGAACATCTTGATCAAAAGGAGGGTGCGAAATGAAACAAAATAAAGCTTCAGTGGCTGAGAGATTTCAAATGGAGTCGAGAGGTCACTCTGGTGGGCATTCTTATGCATTCTATAGATAACACTTTTTAGGTTTTAATATATTGGAATAGCTAGAAGTAAATACCTGAAACTACCAAACTCCAACCCAGTAGCCTTGACTCGAAGACGATTGTATAACAATGTAGCTTACAAGGGGTGACAATGCGATTGTGAAAACCCTGTGGATCACACTCCCTTTATCTAGTGTATGGATGGATGAGTAGAAAAATGGGGACAAAACCTAAATGAAAAATAGAGTGAGATGGGGGATGTGTGTGATTTGGGTGTTCTTTTTTTATTTTTATTTTTTTATTCTGATTCTGTTTCTTTCTGGTGCAAGGAAAATGTTCAAAAATAGATTGGGGTGATGAATGCACAACTATAAGATGGTACTGTGAACAGTTGATTGTACACCATGGATCACTGAATGGTATGTGAATATATCTCAATAAAACTGAATTTAAAAAAAAAAAAACCTCAAAAAAAGTGGGAGTTTAATAACCAAAGCATATTAAATAAATCTCCTGAGGTCAAGAGATTCTCTCATTAGACAAAGTCTAACCAATTTACAGAAAATATTGCCCTATGCACGGAGATATTGATGCTGCCATCACAGTAGTTTTTTTACTCTTCTTTGTAAGTTAGATTGAAGAATCATATCTAAAACTTTCATTACAAAAGGCCATATGATGAATTCTGTGGACTTCAAGGAGCATGACAATAGGTTGTCATTTGTCCATCCCATTCATTGATCATTATAGAATAATTATATATGAATGCCTATGCATGCATTGACCTCCCTACTTCTGCCCATTCACATAAAGTCTGCCATGTTCTCTCACCTCTAAACTTAACTCCTACACCATCTTCACATACAAACTATAGCTAAGGGGCATAAGGAAATCCGGTATTATATAACACACCAGTTCTAACAAAGTATTCTGATTTAGTCCTAGGTAAAGATGTTCCAAGAGAAGAATGGATGTCATAATGCTTCACTTCTAATCCAACAAAGGGCTCAATTTGAAACTGCACTGGAAAGTTCCTAACACTCCTTTACATTGGTGATTTTCCCAATGTAGAGTATCTTTCCAGATCCTATACTTTTACTGCCAAAGAAGCAGAAGTTCAGAATTTTTCATAAATAAAGGGTGTTTAATGATTTAAAAGCTTCTCCTGATCAGTGCTGGGATTTTACACCAGCAGGAGACAGACCTTGGGTCTGATACTTCCAAAGCCAGAGCTAAAGACTTTCAGAACTTAATGTAGAATAAATTTTCATTTTCTTCAACTAAAATGGCAATCCTCCAAATTTTTTTCTCATCAATTGGCAGTAAGTTTAAGTTCAGCACTTACTTATTTCCCTGGTTCAGCTAGCTAAAAGATACACATGCCATTTTGATAAAGATTTAGTAAAATTGCATCTTTTGAGGAGAATCACTTATTTGAATTTCACCAATAAAAATGGATGCAATTTCAAGAATATGATTTTTATTCTCAAAAAAGAATGTAGATTACTTTAAACAGATAAAGAGAATGGAATCATTCCCAAATGTATGGACATTTTATTTCTGTTTTTAAAATTTTTTCAGTTATTCAAGAAGTTTCCCATTACTTATGCCATTTGTCCTTTTTTCTAAAACAAAAACTATATTTTTCCCTCAACTGACAGATTAAGTTATATTAAATATATTACCAGGATAGATCTTTTTATCTCCATGAAACCACTTTAATTGCCATTTTCCTCTCCATCAGGATCAATTAATTCATACCTTATTTTAGTAACAAATATGGAAAAAATAGGGAAATAAATTCACTTATTTTTTCCTATTTTCTAATTTTCTTCTTATTACTTAATTTTCTCCAAGTATTAGTACATAATCAGTCCTATTTTATAATCACTTTAAAAACCCACATTTGTGTCTCTCTGGCAATGCTTTAATTGTCACAGTTCTGTGACAATTGTTGCACATGGAATCCCACCTTAGGCATGGACTATTGCTAAGAGACCCTCCTCTAGCATCCACCCCTTTGTGAATCCCCTTCCCAGGCCTCTCCCACGCTGCCCGGAAAAGTCAAAAGCAGGAGGCAGGTCACATGTGACAAGTTCTCCAGAAGATCCAAATGAGTCAAGAGGATCCAGAAGATGAGGAACCAAAAGTTTATAGGGAGCAATTAATTAATGAGAATTTATTGACCGGTTTCTACTTACCAGCCACAGACCAAGGAATTATCTAAAAATACCCAAATCAAGGCACTGGAAATGTTATTGGAATCTTTTTGTAACTGGAGGCCCAGAAAATATTTAATTCCATCTACGCAGATTTGGAAATTTGCTCCTTTATAATACTTGACTTGAGTTCATTTACTGAAGGCTTCAGAAACAAAGGAAATATTTGAGAAAATTGATATTATATCATGTGTGAACACTTTCGTTTGCTAAAATAATTTTTATAAAATATTAATAGTTACAATATGCTCAGGAGGCAAAGTTCTTTAAAATTTTATCTTTTCTGAAGAAGATATTTTTCTCTTTGTAATTAATAAATATTTGGAGGGAGATACTTTGTAGCTATGCAAATATCTGTTTCTCCTTAAACTTCTGTCCACTTAATTTTTTTTATCAGCAAAGATGTAGGCTACAGAAAAATCATGCAGAAAATATAGAGTCCGACTTTTAACATTTGTCAGTGGCGCTTGCCTACAGCAATTATTACTTTGGTGTTCCAATGGTGATTTTCTATTTCCCTCATTCCCACACTTATTAATTGGAATTTTTCTGGAATGAAGAGTTGCGCCCACATTTATTTATTTATTTAATCACTTCTATAATAAGGATTATAAGGATTCATGGATATTTATTTTATTCATTGGGCAATAAATCAATAATATCATTTTTTATTTTATTGCTCAAATTGTTCCAGCTTTGTCCATTGGGAGCTCTTTTAGGTTGCCTCCTGTGTCCTTTTGACATCCCCCCCCCCCTTTATTTTATTTTTTAAGCACTTCCTTACTTTCTGGTGCCATAAGATGCTCCAGGCTTTTCTTGTATTTTCCCTACCCCAGCCTTGGAATCAACCTCATGTTAGAGAATGGTATTTAGAAGCCAAGATCTGGGCACTAGATATGCTTGTTGTTACTGGGGTGTCACTGCTTCTAGCCCCCTTCAGAAGACAGAGATGAAAATATATGTATGTAAACAAATACAGGTATACACACATATCCATACACATTTTTTAAACCTCTGTATATGTATCTATTTATCTGTATCTATGTATCTTGATATTTATAAATTAGATATACTTACATCTCCCAATACCAGCAGGTTTATTCTAGCCTTGCCCCCTTGCTTATCTGCTTATTTATATTGATCCCCTTTCAATTGAGCAATAGGAGACAAAAGGATTGATAGGAACACAGAGCCTCCGGGAGCCAGAGAGGCAGCTTACAGAACAGAAGGTGATGCGCGTCTGTGCTGGGAACTGGACCTCCCCAGACCCTCAGGAGTAGCCTGACAAGGACACCCCAGACCTCTTCCATCTCAGAGAACTGTTACGACTCCTTCACTAAAAGGAACAGTTGGTCTTCCCCCTCTCTTTTGAGGCAGAGGCAAGCAGATGCACTTGTACTCTGGACAGGGAAACTCGCATGGAATCATTCAACACTGAAAATGTATTGCTTTGAGTCCAAAACCATTTATAGTCTAGTTAAGAATTGGCTGGAAAATAGCATGCATGAGAAAAGTACCTATTTGAAATAATGAATGTCATTTTAAAAAATTTTACTATGGGTTTGGTTCTTTTAACTTAAAGACTTATTAAAGCTATTCACTTGGGCATGGTGGTGGCAAAATGTTGTGAAGTGAGAAAGATAAATTACCAGTTAGAGAACAACTTGTGAATTGCAGGACCTGAATTCTAGCCTCAATGCTTCCTTGATCCACACTGAGAATCTGAAGTGCAATTTCTCAGCTTTATTAATGCGAGGGCTCTGAGAGATGATGAATGCTCATCTACACATCTCCTCAGGTGTGCCCACGTAGCTCTCGCAGCAGGTCTGGTTAGAGTCCCTATAGCCCCGTCTTCTAAAAATAGAACACTGGCCATGCCACCCCCACCCCCACCCCAAAAAAAAGGCGAGAAAAAGAAATCACAGCTGCCCAATCTGGGTCAGACCTTAGGCCATTTATGTGGCTTTCGCTCCAGCAGTTTAGGGGCAGTCCAGTTTGAATTTTAACAGGCAGCTTCCAAGGGATGGATTTCCTGTAGGCAGAGGTACGGGCACAGAAGGGAGCTCCTCAGGAACTGCCTGGGGAGCCCTTTAGGGCCAGCAGGGACAAGGCAAGGTTGCTCCTTCTTTCTCACAGTTGGTGTCAGCTGTCACTGAAAATAATTATTCTCCTGACAACATGTTTGCCAACTGCAGAGATAGGAAAGGCCCTTCTACTATTTCTATTCTACATTCAGACTTCCATAATTCTAAAATTCAGATTTCTGAATATTCTTAGTTTTAAAAGATGAATGCCCATGAGTTTCAATTTTAGAAATTTTTCCTACTTGTTTACTAAGAAGTGCAGACAAATATTTTCAAACTGCAATGTTTATTATATTATTACATATATTATCAAATTAGAAGCAATCTAAATGCTAATCATGGTGTTAAAATTATATTTTATCAATAAGATGAATATAATGCAGTTACTTAAAAATGTTTTCAAAGATCATTTAATGATATTTCCATCACTCCTGTGATACAGTGCAAGAGAGATTTTATTGGAGAGAAGAAAATGTCCTAAAACTGATTTATGGCGATGATTGCACAACTTGGTAAATTTACTAAAAATCATTGGCTCTTACTCTTTTTTTTTTAATTCATTTTATTGAGATATATTCACATACCACGCAGTCATACAAAACAAATCACACATTCGATTGTTCACAGTACCATTACGAAGTTGTGCATTCATCACCAAAATCAATCCCTGACACCTTCATTACCACACACACAAAAATAACAAGAATAATAATTAAAGTGAAAAAGAGCAATTAAAGTAAAAAAGAACACTGGGTGCCTTTGTTTGTTTGTTTGTTTGTTTGTTTTTCCCTCCTCCATTTTTCTACTCATCCATCCATAAACTAGACAAAGGGGAGTGTGGTCCATATGGCTTTCCCAATCACATTGTCACCCCTCATAAGAACATTTTTATACAATCGTCTTTAATATTCATGGGTTCTGGGTTGTAGTTTGATAGTTTCAGGTATTTACTGCTAGCTACTCCAATTCACTAGAACCTAAAAAGGGTTGTCTATGTTGTGCGTTAGAGTGCCCACCAGAGTGACCTCTCGGCTCCTTTTGGAATCTCTCTGCCACTGAAGCTTATTTCATTTCATTTCACATCCCCCTTTTGGTCAAGAAGATGTTCTCCATCCCACGATACTGGGTCTACATTCCTCCCCGGGAGTCATATTCCACGTTGCCAGGGAGATTCACTCTCCTGGGTGTCAGATCCCACGTAGTGGGGAGGGCAGTGATTTCACCTTTCAAGTTGACTTTGGCTTTTACTCTTTTAATGGGTGAGTTAGACGATATGTAAAATATGCCTCAATAAAGTTGTAAAAAATTGCTAATTCCTGGGGACCTAGAACCTCGCTGTCATCCAGTGGTCAGAGTGGGGGCACTGTGGGGGTGAAGGTCAATGAATAAAGGGAGCGTACCCTGAGTTCCCTTCAAAGTTCCTAGTTCTGAAGGAGAATAAGTATACTTGTGATAGGTATCCTCGACGCCTGGAATGATTTCCATATTGGCTTCCAGACCCATGAAGTAAGAGCTTTTAGAGTAAGGAGGAAGATTTAGAAGACCCGAAACTGTTACAGTAATGAAATCATGTTCTGGGCCTTGCCAAATAGGAAGCAGCAGGGATCTTGAATGACCTGGGAAAACACATGCATGCCAGAGGGTGGGAGATAAATACCATGAAAATACTGAGGTCTCACCCTGGTGAAGTATTATGGGCTGGTGTTCTGTGACAGGCCAGATTAGGCCTCCTAAGTGAAGGGCAAGCTGCCAAACCCAGTGCTGTCACCACCAGGAGGGGACACTGGGGGAACCTCTTTGGAGGCAACATATTCCATTGCTTTCGATGGTCCACTCCGACCCATTTGCTGTTTCCCCAAATCGCTTCCTGTTTTAAGTTGTGTCCAGAGGAAAAGAAAACTTCAGGTGGTTGGGGATGCTGCTGGGCCAATTGACTTTTCAAAACTGACAGAGCCAATGGAGGGCAAAATATCTGCAGCAGATTGGGATGCTCTCCGAAGCCCATGGTGAGTTTTGATGGAGAAGTAGAGGCCCCATGTCCTTTTCACTACTTATTTCCTTTTGGGAAAGAGCTCTTAGTTTGTTGCTAGGCCCTTGTTGAAAATGAATGCCTAGCTGTCATCTCCAGGCATAACAGACACTGTGGACTGGCCAAACCAATTCCCATGGCCTCTCTTACTCCCATGTCTGAACCATTAATAGGACTGGAAAAACTACATTATTAAATTCTCAGCCTCTTCTGCAATGGTAGGGTGGGATGAGTGTCCAACCTGCCACAGTTTTGGACACTGAAACTAAATAAAAGTCTCTGGGGGCATCTAGTGAAGATTTTCCTCTCCCGATAAAAGGGGACATTGAACCAGCACTCCTCTTTCTCTACATCTTCCCATCATAAATGTGGATGCCTCGATCCAAAGGAGCCATTTTAAGACCAAAAGGAAAAGACCAAAAGAATTGCAGAGACACTATCCCTGACTCTCGGAGACACTGAACCAATGCCAGCATGTGCCTACACTCAGATTTATTTTTGCATGAGAGAAACAAACTCCTATTTGTCACCATTAGTTGGATCTTCTGTTCTTTCCTTCCAAGATCATTCCTGATACCCAAGCTGTTCATGATGACCTAGCAGTTCTCTGATCCATTTTACATGAGTTTTGTACTCTATTATATAGCAAGTCTGGAGGACCCACTACCAGAGTGTCTAGTCCTACCACCTTGTTTCCTTTTCCTCAACCTACAATTTTGTCTTCTTGGGGAATTCCTGGTGAACAATACATTAGGAAGAAAACCTCAAGCCCAATTTTCAGATGGTACTGCATGACATCACAGCATCAGCCAAACATTACAGCACCACTCAGTGGTGGCACTAAAAAAAGGTGGAAGAGGGCCAACCCCTCAACACACAGAACTTCAAGATATAAATTTCATTTTCCACATTTCCTAGAAGAAGTAGCCAGATATATGGATGCACTGATTTATCAGGAATTAATAGGTTGGCCAGATAGCCAAGGATTATGAAGCAGCACAATAAAATAACTGGGGACAAAAAAAGTTTGGTTAACAGGATGTGGACTGTCTTCTCAGAATGGTCTAAGAGTGTCAGAATATCTGTGCTCAATGTGGCTGTTCACCAGCCAGATCAGACATCCTACTCTGTGGATTCTTCTCCAGTCACCCTATGAGTAACAATTTGCTACACAGTGCATCACGGGAGCACTGGCTCATGGACACAACAGAAACTTTCAGCAAGAGACAGCTTTATTACTTACACAACACAAAGGGTCCAAAAGAGCAGAGGAAAAAAATCCTATTGTGGCTGATCTCCCAGTGTGGCTAAAACTGCTCAGGTTGGGGTCATTAGATAGCAGCTCCACACACCCCACTTTGCATCAGAGAAGAGACACAAATGTATACTGATTGAGTGTGGTATTAATCCACTCTGGGGGGAGAGGGTCCTGCCACTGAGAATTCCTGCCTTGATTAGCATCTGGGGCTGCTTGTTCCTGGTTTCTGGGTTTAGGGTCTGGTTGGGTCTTTCTATCAGACTTAACATTTCCCTCAGGTTGGAGTGGAAACAGAACAATAGAAAAGGAAGCAAGAGGTAAGCAAGGGCTGGGAGATGGCCCCTTACCATGCATCCATGACTTCCCCAACATCTTGTTGCTTGCCCAATGGGATCATAGAGAGTGGCCAAAGTGACAGAAAGGGAGGCTATGCATGAGTAAAAAACAATTTCACCATGACCTGCTTTGCTACCCCACTGCAGAATGCCCAGTAGCTGGCACCATTACTCAAACTGAGATTCCAATATTTATGATAACCTGGGGAACATCTAGCTTCTCAGGGGCAAACTGATTACAAGGAAGATCTTCCATTGCAGAAGCACAGCCATTTTTCTCCACTGCAATTAGTACTTGTTTTGTGTTTCAGTTCACTTTCATGCTTCTTTCAGTACCTCCATCTTTGGCTTTCTAAATATCTTATACATTGTCATACTGTCCCACATCATATTGCTCCTGCCAAATAAATTATTTTTATAAAAAAAGCGCAAGGCAATAAATTGATATTTGTAGGATTTGCTAGTCTCTTCTCTAATTCAGATATAGGCAGTATATAGAATGGCATAATATTTATTGAAGACTCAGTTTTGACTGCCCGTGAGAGAAAATATTTTTAAGGTTGGGATGCTGGCCTGTGCAATGAGATATATGAATGGAACCAGTCATCAACATGTGGTGTTTCACACCCTTGCCTCAAATGCACAGATCTAAGATCAAGGAGTGAGAATGATAGTGGCACTTCTCACAATTAGATGACTCAGTGTCACATCTTCACTTCCAGTCACTGCAATTCGGTGCTGCTCCTGTTTGGAGGTTTGCTACCCAAGGTAGGGATACCGCCAGCATAGCACAACAATGCTCCAACTACTTGGCCACTTTTGCTTTTCATGTCAGTAAAAAAAAAAAAAGGAAAAGAAAAGGAGGGAGGAGAAACTGTAGTGTTTGCTGGGACATTGATCCTGGCTACTCAGGAGAAATGGAGCTGCTGCTGCACAATGAGAGGAAGGCGGAGTCTGGATAGAACCCAAGTGGTTGCTCCGAGGTGATCTCCTAATGCTACCGTGCCCAATGCTGTAACTGCATTTGGGCCAGACCATCAAGGGTTGAGATAGTTTGGTAATGAAAAGTTGTGTTATCTCAATGAGTAAACAATGGCTGTGGTACAGGCTGAAGACAAAGGGATCATGCAATGAGTTGTTGAAATTGTAGTCTCTGCTTATATTTCCATCACTGCCGGGCATGAACGTATTCATATTTTAACAAAGAGTTTTGTTCCTATCCTTCTTCTCCATATATTGTAGAGTGTTCAGGTGGTATTAACTCTGAAGCTGAAACCCATCTGTTGCAAAATACTGAGATACTTGGAGGTGGGTGAAGTTACTGATGACCAGTTGGACTGTATCCCTTTGGGGCGTGCAGTGCTTTTAGTCATGTAAGGAATGGCTGTATCATTTTAGATGGCAGCACTCACTTTGGAAGTGTGACTATAGACTAACGGTATATACCGGTGTTGTGTAGTCAAATGGATAGGCTGTAGTAAATATTTCTTTCTTTTTTTTTGTGGGTGGGAGGGTACAACCTTGATTCAAACACCTTTCCAAATCTGAAGAAATGCCTCGTTACATGTATTTATGGGAGATGGGACCTATCTCCAACTACAGAAGCTGAAGAGACCAGACGCTTCCCCTCTTTGCCCCTTGCCTGCATCCTAGAGGGTGGTCATGTGACCAAGGCTTCACTGACTGTATGTTCTCACCCAGGATTCTGAACCCGGCATTTGTGGAACCAAGTCACTAGGCCAGCTGAGGTACTAGTGATGAAGGCATCCTAGCCCAAATGCTCTTTGGAGTTTGCTTAGCTCTGTCTGGCTGCCTCACCACCTGCTTTATTCAAGACTGGTCTTTCAGCCTTCCCACTGATGCTATCAACTACTCAATACCCTTTCTGCTTGCAGCCAAGAATCCTGACTAATACTCCAAGTAATCTGTCTTTGCACAGAGCACTCCTCGATAATGAAACAAAACGCAACACTTTTTTTCTAGCAGCAATTTGGTGTTTACCACAACTATCTGAAAAAGTTTGAAAACCTCATTTGGCGTAAAGATAGAGTGAATATTCTGATATTCTTTGCTTATATGCAGCTAAATCAGAGGCCAAAACACAGCGTGAGAATTTTAGAAAGTGGGCAAAAACCATGAAAGTTCTTTTCACAACCGATGTATACATACATACTACAGATTTTTTATCAAGCATCCATAGATTCCAAGAAATGTTGACTACGACACAGGAATTCCCTTTCAAGAGTCCATATTACAGACTGATTGGAATAATGTGTGTATATGCAAGGTTTAACAGTTTCAGAAGGATTGTAATCAGCACTGTATTGGGGTGGTAAGAGGCCAGGAGAGAAAGACAAAGTTCAGTCTGAATTGCAACTAGAAAAGTAAGAGAATTTCTTCAAGCACAGGGGACAGCACATGCAAAGTCCTTGGGATATTTCACGTACGGTTCAGCGAATTAGAAGAAACTTGAAGTGGCTGGAATACAGGTTTAGGGAAGGGCAGTGAGGAAAGGTAAAACAATTTTTGGGCAAAGGCCAAATCACGGATAGTCCTGTGTATTATGTTAAGAATTCAGATTTTTCCTAAACGTAAGAGGAATACAGAAGAGTTTAAGCAAAGCAGCGGCATGGTTGGATTAACAGCTTTAAAAGGCCCATTTTAATGGCAACATGGTGCTTCCATGTATGTGAGTGTATAATTACGATAAGTCATAATTTCCCAATGTCTACAGCAAGAAATCAGGTAAATGGAATGACATAAAAAAAAAAATCAACCTCTGTTGGATAAATAAAAATCTTCATTATTCTAATTTATTTTAGCGTTAATTTATCCTCAATTTAAATCCAAATCATACCATTGCCAGAAAGGAGAGAGAGGAGAAGAATGGTAGAAAATACAATGAAACTTATTTTTTTTAAATGTAAACAATCAATCTTAGTTACAATGTGTTTCAAGATTAGTTAATTGCTTCTGAATTTCTCTTAATTTTCACTATTTTTAGAAACTCCTTTCCTATGCCAGTATGGTGAGGGAAGCCAGAGTGTGGACTGCAGACCAGGGTCAGAAAACAAGCTGGATGGTTCAACGATGGATGGTTGAGGCCACTCAGGGCCAAGTCATATTCCCCGTGCACTTGGGCAGCTTTCGCAGGGTCACCCCAAGGTGGTGAGAGGACTGTGGGATGGAAGCAGGGGCGGCGGGAGCAACAGCAGCATAAACTCTTAGCTTATTTATATATTTCTCCATTTCATTCCACCATGGGTTTTAAACAGCCAATCTCACTTTTAATCATGAACTTTTGAATGCCTTTTTTTAATTAGAGAAGTTGTGAGTTTACAAAACAATCATGCATAAAATAGAAAATTCCCATATGCCACCCCACCACCACCTCGTATTGGTGTGCATCTACTGATAATAGTACATTTAAAAATAATTGTACTATTTTTTTTAACAGTAGTTACCTTTGTTTCAATGGATGAAAGATTATAGTTCTATTAATAATCCATTATTTACATTAGGTGTATTTTTTCCAATATACCACCCTATTATTACCACCTTGTATTAGTATCATACATTTGCTATAACCCATGAAAGAACATTCTTATACTTGTACTATTAACTATAGTCAATGGTCTACAATAGGGTTCACTGTGCTGTACAGTCCTATATTTTATCTTTTAATTTCTCCACATCCTCTCCAATACTTATAGTTTTCTGTTTTTTTAAATAGTGGCCATTCTAGTAGGTGTGAAATGATATCTCATTGTGGTTTGATTTGCATTTTCCTAATAGCTAGTGATGTTGTGCATATTTTCATGTGTTCTTTAACCATTTGTATTTCCTCTTAGAAAAAATGTCTACTCAAGTCTTTTGCCCATTTTTAAATTTGGTTGTTTGTATTTTTACTGTTGAGTTGCAGGACTTTATATATTCTGGATATTAAACCCTTATCGGATACATGGTTTCCAAATATTTTCTCCCATTGTGTAGGTTGCCTTTTCAATTTCTTGACAAAGTGCTTTGAAGCACAAAAGTTTTTAATTTTGAGGAGGACCCATTTATCTGTTTTTTTTTAATTTCATTGCTTGTGCTTTGGGTGTAAAGTATAAGAAACCATTGCCTACCAGGAGAACTTGAACATTCTTCCCTACATTTTTTTCTAGGAGTTTTATGGTCCTTCCTGGTTCTTATATTTAGGTCTTTGATCCATTTTTGAGTTAATTTTTGTACAAGGTATGAGATAGCAGTCCCCTTTCCTTCTTTTGCATATGAATATCCAGTTCTCCCAGCACCATTTGTTGAGGAGATTATTCTGTCCAGTTGAGTGGACTTAGTAGCCTTGTCAAATATCAATTGACCACAGATGTGAGGGTTTATTTCTGAACTTTCAATTTGATTTGATTGGTCAATAGATTGATCTTTATGCCAATACCATGCTGTTTTGATCACTGTAGCTTTGTAATATGTTTTAAAGTCAGGAAGTGTGAGTCTTCCAACTTCATTCTCCCTTTTCAAGATGGCTTTGACCATTCTGGGCCACTTACCCTTCCAAATAAATTTGAAAATTTGCTTTTCCATTTCTGCCATGAACGCTGTTGGAATTTTGATTGGGAATACATTGAATCTGTAAATTAATTTGGGTGGCATTTACATATTAACGATAGTCTTCAATCCATGGACATGGAACGCCTTTCCATTTATTTTGGTTTCTCTTAATTTCTTTTAGCAATATTTTGTAGTTTCTGTATACAAGTTCTTTAAATCCTTGGTTAAACTTATTCCTAGATAGTTGATTATTTTAATTGCTATTGTAAAGGGATTTTTTTTCTTGATTTCCTCTTCAGATTGTTCATTACCAATGTATAGAAACACCATCAATTTTTTATTTTTTGCATGTAGATCTTTTATCCTGCCAATTTGTTGAACTCATTTATTAGTTCTAGTAGGTTTGTTGTAGATTTTGGGGGGAACTTCTAAATATAGGATCATGTTATCTGCAAATAGTGACAATTTTATTCTTCCCTTCCTATTTCAATGCCTTTTATTTCTTTTTCTTGCCTTACTGCTCTTGGTAGAACTTATATTACAATGTTGAGTACAGTGTTGACAGTGAGCATCCTTGTCTTGTTCCAGAACTTAGAGGGAAAGCTTTCAGTCTTTCACCATTAGCTGTGGGTTTTTCATATAACCCCTTTATCATGTGGAGGATGTTTCCTTCTAATCCTACATTTGAAGTGTTAAGAAAGGATGCCAGATTTTGTCAAATGCTTTTTCTGCATCAATCAAAATGATCATGTGGTTCTTTTCCTTCAATTTGTTAATGTGGTGTATTACATTAATTGTAATTGATTTCCTTGTGTTGAACCCTCTTGCATACCTAGGATAAAACCCTCTTGATCAAGGTGTACAATTCTTTTAATGTGCTGTTGTATTCACTTTGCAAGTATTTTGTTGAGGATTTTTGCATCTATATTCATAAGAGAAATTGATCTGTAATTTTCTTTTCTTGTGGTATCTTTATCTGGCTGTGGTATTAGGGTGATTTTAGCCTCAGAGATGAATTAGGTAGTGTTCCCTCCTCTTTAATTTTCTGGAAGTGTCTGAGCAGGATTGGTATTAATTCTTCTTGGAATGATTGGTAGAATTCATCTGCAAAGCCATCTGGTCCTTGGCTTTTCTTTTTTGGGAGGTTTCCGATGACTGATTCAATCTCTTTTGTTGTAATTGATACGTTGAGATCTTCTATTTCTTCTATAGTCAGTGTAGGATGCTCATGTGTTTCTAGGAATTTGTCCATTTCATAAAAGTTGTGTAATGTGTTGGCGTAGAGTTGTTCATAGTATCCTTTTCTGATCCCTTTTATTTCTGTAGGGTCAGTAGTTATGCCCCCACCCCCATTTCTGATTTTATTTATTTGTATCTTCTCTTTTTTTCTTTGTCAGTCTAGCTAAGGGTTTGTTAATTTTATTGATCTTCTCAAAGAACAAACTTCGGGTTTTGTTAATGCTCTCCATTGTATTTTAATTCTCAGTTTCATTTCTTTCTGCTCTAATCTTTGTTATTTCTTTCCTTCTGCTTGCTTCAGGGTTAGTTTCCTGTTCTTTTTCTAATTCCTCCAGGTGTGCAGTTAGTCTTTCACTTTAGCTTTTTATTCCTTTTTAATGTAGGTGTTTAGAGCTATAAATTTCCCTCTCAGCACTGCCTGTGCTGAATTACATAATTTTTATCTATTGTCTTCTCATTTTCATTCTTCCCAAAATATTTACTGATTTCTCTTGCAATTTGTTCTTTGACCCACTGATTGTTTAAGACTCTGTTGTTTAACCTCCATATATTTGTGAGTCCTCCAGTTCTCCATCTGTTATTGATTTCCAGCTTCATCCCATTATGGTCAGAGAAAATACTTTGTATAATTTCAATCTTTTAAAATTTATTTAGACTTGTTTGTGACACAACATGTGGTCTATCCTGGAGAATGATATATGAGCACTTGAGAAGAATGTATATCCTGTACTTTTGGTGTATATGCTCTGTATATTTTGTTAGGTCAAGTTCATTTATCATATTATTCAAGTTCTCTGTTTCCTTATTGATCCTCTGTCTAGATGATCTATCTGTTGATGAGAATGGTGTATTGAAGTTTCCAACTACTATTGTACATACAGCTATTTCTCCCTTCAGTTTTTCTTTTATTTTTATTGAGATTGTTCACATACCATACAAGTATCCAAAGATCCAAAGTGTACAATCAGTTGCCCCTAGTACCCTCATACAGCTGTGCATCCATCACCATGCTTAATTTTTTGTTCATTTTTTAGAAACTTTTCATTACTCCAGACAAGAAATAAAGCCAAAGATGAAAAAAGAAAAAAAAAGAAAAGAAAAGAAAAGGAAACTCGAATCCTCCCATATCCCTAACCAACCCTCCTCAATTGTTGACTTGTAGTATGGGTATAGTACATTTGTTACTGTTTATGAAAGAATGTTGAAATACTACTAACTGTAATATATAGTTTGCAATAGTTATATATTTTTCCCTATATGCCCCTCTATTATTAACTTCTAATTGTATTATCATACACTTGTTCTGGTTCATGGAAGAGATTTCTAATACTTGTACAGTTAATCATGGACATTGCCCACCATAGGATTCAGTTTTATACATTCCCATCTTTTGACCTCCAACTTTCCTTCTGGTGACATATATGACTCTGAGCTTCCTCTCTCCACATCATTCATTCACCATTCAGCACTGTTAGTTATTCTCACATCTTGCTACCAACACCTCTGTTCATTTCCAAACATTTAAGTTCATCCTAGTTGAACATTCTGCTCATACTAAGCAACCACTCCCCATTCTTTAGCCTCGTCCTGTACCTTGGTACCTTATATTTCATGTCTATGAGTTTACATATTATAATTAGTTCCTATCAGTGAGACCCTGCAATATTTGTCCTTATGTGTCTGGCTTATTTCACTCAGTATATTGCCCTCGAGGTTTTGTCATCAACCCATTTTTTTTTTTTAAGATGATTTTGTTCACATGTCATACATTCCATTCTAAGTAAACAATTGATGGTTCTCTGTGTGGTCACATATTTATGTGTTCACCCCCTTCACCACTACCTATATAAGGGCATCCACATTTCTTCCACAAGACAGGAAGGAGAGGCAAAAGAAAGAGGAAAAATAATGACAGGAAGCAGCAAAAGGAAAATAACCTTAAATCAAAGTAGCATAAAGTGTCGGACAACACCACCAATGTCAAGTGTCTAACATGCCTCCCCTATCCTCCCCCATCTGCATTTATCTTGGTATATAGCCTTTGTTGCATTAAAGGAAGCATAATACAATGATTCTGTTAGTTACAGTCTCTAGTTTATGTTGATTGCATCCCTCCCCCAATGCCTCCCCATTTTTAACACCTTGCAAGGTTGATGTTTGCTTGCTCTCCCTCGTAAAAGAACATATTTGTACATTTTATCACAATTGTTGAACACTCTAGATTTCACCAAGTTACACAGTCCCAGTCTTTATCTTTCCTCCTTTCTTCTGGTGTCTCACATGCTCCCAATCTTCCTCTCTCAACCATAAACATAGCTATCTTTGTTCAGTGTACTTACATTGCTGTGCTACCATCTCCCAAAATTGTGTTCCAAACCACGCACTCCTGTCTTCTATCACTCTGTAGTGCTCCCTTTAGTATTTCCTGGAGGGCAGGTGTCTTGTTCACAAAGTCTCTCATTATCTGTTTGTCAGAGAATATTTTGAGCTCTCCCTCATATTTGAAGGACAGCTTTGCTGGATATAGGAGTCTTGGTTGGTGGGTTTTCTCTTTCAGTATCTTAAATATGTCACACCACTTCCTTCTTGCCTCCATGGTTTCTGTTGAGAGATCCACACATAGTCTTACTAAGCTTCCTTTGTATGTGATGGATCACTTTTCTCTTGCTGCTTTCAGGATGCTCTCTTTGTCTTTGATGTTTGATAATCTAATTATTAAGTGTCTTGGCGTAGGCCTATTCAGATCTATTCTGTTTGGAGTATGCTGCACTTCTTGGATCTGTAATTTTATGTCTTTCATAAGAGATGGGAAATTTTCATTGATTATTTCCTCTATTAGTGCTTCTGCCCGTTTTCCCTTCTCTTCTCCTTCTGGGACACCAATGATACATACATTCATGTACTTTGTTTCATCCTTAAGTTCCCAGAGACGTTGCTCATATTTTTTCATTCTTTTCTCCATCTGCTCCTTTGCGTGTAGGCTTTCAGGTGTTTTGTTCTCCAGTTCCTGAGTGTTTTCTTCTGCCTCTTGAGATCTGCTGTTGTATGTTTCCATTGTGTCTTTCATCTCTTTTGTTGTGCCTTTCATTTCCATAGATTCTGCTAGTTTTTTTTTTTTGAACTTTCAATTTCTGCCTTATGTATGCCCAGTGTTTTCTTTATAGCTTTTATCTCTTTTGCCAAATCTTCTCTAAACTTTTTGAATTGATTTAGCATTAGTTGTTTAAACTCCTGTATCTCAGTGGAAGTGTACATTGTTCCTTTGACTGGGCCATAACTTCATTTTACTTAGTGTAGGTTGTAGTTTTCTGTTGTCTAGGCATCTGACCTCCTAGGCCACCCCAATCAGGTTTTCCCAGATGAGAACAGGCTCAGGTCACAGAAGAAGGAAATATATTTCCCTGATGGTTATTCTTAGAGGATTGACACACCCTGTGCTTTTCTGCCTGGCAGGTGCACCTGTCAGCCTGTTACCGGCTGGTGTAAGAGGGTGTGGCCCACGGGTCTCCTCCCCCAGGCTTTGGAGTCTGGTTCTAGTAAGGCAGGCAATAGAGCTGGGTCCCTCCCTTTCCTCTTGGGAAGCTATGCCCCCTCCAGAGAGGTCATTGCATATCAATAAGTTCTTTGTTTCTCTGACTCTGCAGATCAAAGTGCTGTGATTTAAAAATGGCTGAGGCTTTCTTTACTGCAAAGTGCTGTGGGCTGAAAATGGCTGAGGCTTTGTCCAGAAAGGGACAGAAAGCTCCCAGATTCACCTATCAGCCAGAGACAGCACCCAATCCTCTGGGCTCCCCATCCTGAGAAAGATATGACCCCTGACTCTCCCAAGGTCAGTTGTCTCCAAAAGCCTCTGTCTGCTTTTTGAGGATTCACTGTCTGTATTGAGCAGTTAACATTAAAACCCCAGTTGGAGCTGGGCTGAGGTACACTAGCTTGTTTGGAGAGTGCTGCGCTCTAGCACTGCGAGGCTTCTGTGAGGGAGGGGCTCTTGGCTCTCAGCTCTTGGTGCCGGTCCGCAGTTTTTACTTACAGATTTTATGCTGCGAACGCAGGCATTCCTCCCAATTCAGGTTGGTGGATGATGAGTGGACAGTCATGTTTGTCTCCCCACGGTTATTCTAGGTTATTTACTAGTTTTTTGGGTGTTTATGATTTGTTCCAGGGGGGACTAACAGTCTTCCACTCCTCTCTATGCCACCATCTTAGCTCTTCCCCTTCTCTCCCTTCAGTTTTGCCAGGGTTTTCCTCATGTATTTTGGGGAACCATGGTTAGGTCCATAAATATATATGGTTGTTAATTCTTCTTGGTGGATTGCCCCTTCCATTGTTACATGGTGTCCTTGTGTCTTATAAGAGTTGTGCATTTAAGGACTATTTTGTCCAACATTTGTACAGCTACCCCAGCTCTTTTTGGTTACTATTTTTGTGGAACTTTTTTTACAACCTTTCCCTTTAAACCTACTTTTGTCCTTGGGCTTACGATGAGTCTCTTGTAGAAAGCATATGGTTGGATCATCCTTTTATCCATTCTACCAATCTGTTTCTTTTGATTGGGGAATTTAATCCATTAACATTTGATGTTATTACTATAAAGGCCATTTTATCCTTTGGTTTTATATGCTGTGATGGTTAGGTTCATGTGTCAACTTGGCCAGGTAACAGTGCCCAGTATTCTGGTCAAGGAAGCACTGACCTATCTGTTGCTTCAAGAACATTTCATGGACTTAAATCATCATTATGTTGTTTGCCTCTGTGGCTAATAACATCTGTAGTCAGTTAAGGGGAGTGTCTTCCTCAATAAGAGATGGTTAATCTAATCAGTTGAAGGCTTTCAAGGGGGAGGTGATAGCTTCAAACTTTGTCTCTACATCAGCTAGACAGCCTCTCCTGGAGAATTCATCAAAGACCTTCATTGGCGTGCCGTCGTTAAGCCTGCCCTATGGAATCTGGACCCATGCATCCTCACAGTTGTGTGAGAGACTGTTACAGAATCTCCTACTATTTACAGAAATCTCTTGTTGGTTCTGTTTCCCTAGAGAACCCTGACTAATGCATATGCCATATCTTTTTTGTCTCTCCTTTCACCCTTTTAGTTAACCTTCCTTATAATCTTCCTTTCTACAGTCTACTTCAAGCCTCTCTCTCCTGTCTTTTCCTTTCAGTCTGCAGAACTCCCCTTAGTATTTCTTGTAGGGAAGGTCTCTTGTTGATGAACTCTCTCAGTTTCTGTTTATCTGTGAATATTTAAACTCTCCCTCACTTTTGAAGAACAGTTATGCCAGATAAACAAATCTTGGCTGGCAGTTTTTGTCTCAGTACCTTAAAAATGTCCTACCACTATCCTCTCATCTTCGTGATTTCTGAAGAGAAATTGGCACTTAGTCTTACTGCAGTTCTCTTGTATATGATGAATCATTTTCCTCTTGTTGCTTTCAGGACTCTCTTTATCTTGATATTTGAAATTCTGATTAGTATGTGTCTTAGAGTATGTCTATTAGGATTTAGTCTGTTTGGAGTAAGTTGTGCTTCTTGGACTTGCATATTTATGTCTTTCTTAAGAGTTGGGAAATTTCCTGCCATTATTTCCTAAAATATTCTTTCTGCCCTTTTTCCTTCTCTTCTCCTTCTGGGACACCCATGATGCATATGGTTGTGTGCTTTGTGCTGTCATTCAATTTCCTGGGACCCAGTTTAATTTTTTAATTCTTTTCTCTATCTCTTCTTCCATCTGTAAAATTTCAATTGTCCTGTGTTCTAGTTAACTGATTCTCTCTTCCGTCTGTTCAAATCTGCTGTTGAATGCCTCTAGGTGTTTTAAATGTCTTCTCTTGTGCCTTCATTCTCTTAATTTCTATTATGCTTCTTTTTATACTTTCAAATTCTTCTTTTTGTCTTCTTAATGTCCTTTATCTTTTTAGCTGTATTTTCCTTCATCTCCTTGAATTGATTTAGGAGATTTCTTTGAACATCGTTGATTAGTTATTCCAAATTCTGTGTCTCCTCTGAAGTTTTAATTTGTTCCTTTGACTGGGCCATATATCTCCCTGTTTCTTAGTATGGCTTGAAATTTTTTGTTGATGCCTAGGCATCTGATTATCTTGATTAATTTACTCTGATGGTCAGTTTCTCTCTCTTGCCTAGGATCTCATTGTTGATTGACTGAGTTAAGGTTCTCCTTTGACATTTGGTTCAACTTTTTCTAGACTTTTAGATGTTTGATCAGAATTTTTTCTGCTCTTCTGCATCTGATTCTTGCCCTGGATATGCAGTACAATTTTTAAGACTACATTGTTTGTGCAATTGTTTCATCCCTAGGAGAAAGCATCCTTTCTTCTGTTCCTTATACGGGAATCTTGATCTGTTCTGTTTGTAGGGCAGGTCTCTTGTTGATGAAGTCTCTCAGTTTCTGTTTATATGTGAATATTTTAAACTCTCCCTCACTTTTGAAGAATAGTTATGCCAGATAAAGAAATCTTAGCTCTTTGTTATGCCTCTATAGTTTTTTTTTCTTCTATATCCAAGCTCAAACTTCTCCATTCACTCTTTATTAAATGCAATTTTATTGATATATCCACATACCATACAATCATCTGAAGTGTACAATCAGTTGTTCAGAGTATCATCATATAGTTGTGCATTCATCATCACAATGAATTTTTGAACATTTTCATTACTCCAAAAAAACAAAAATAAGAGCAAAAATAAAAATAAAAGTTAAAGAGAACACCCGAAACATCTCATAGCCATCCTCCCTGCCATTATTAATTTACTTCCTGTCCCCATTTTTCTAATCATCTTTCCATACACTGGATAAAGGGAGTGTGAACCACAAGGTTTTCACAATCATATGGTCACACCTTGTAAGCAATGTAATTATACGATCATATTCAAGAATCAAGGATAGTGGGTTGTAGTTCAATAGTTTCATGTATTTCCTTCTAGCTATTCTAATATAGTAAAAACTAAAAAGGGATATCTATATAATGCATGATAATAACCCCCAAAATGACTTTGCATCCCCATTTGAAAACTCTGAGCCATTGAAATTTATTTTGTTTCATTTCTCTTCCCCCTTTTGGTCAAGAAGGCTTTCTCAATACTATGATGCTGGGTCCAGGCTAATCCCTGGGAGTCATGTCCCATGTTGCCAGGAAGATTTACACCCCTGGGAATCATGCCCCACAATGGGGGAGGGCAGTGAAGTTTACCTGCAGGGTTGGCTTAGATAGAGAGGCCACATCTGAACAACAAAAGAGGTTCTGTGGGGTGACACTTAGGCACAATTATAAATAGGCTCAGCCTATCCTTTGCAGTAATAAGCTTCATAAGGGCAAGCCCCAAGATTAAGGGCTCAGCCTACTAAACTGGTAGTCCTCAATGCTTATAAGAATATCAGGAATACTCCAGGTGGGGAAGTTTATTATCACATTTTCCCCTAGTCACTCAAGGGGGCTTTGGAAATATTTATTATTCTCTACCCAAATTACTTTGGAATGTATACAGGATTCACACTAACTGGTACAAACCAACCAGATCTCACCTCCTATTTAAGGTTCCATGTAATTATGGTGTTTGAATAAACTGACCATACAAGTTAAATTATACAGTGTGCTACAGAAAATATAGATTTTGCACCAAATAAATCTCTTTTCTTTTGATCTCACATACAAGTTGAAGTTTCAAATGTCCATTCTTGTCCCTGTGCTCAGTTCTGCAAAGTATATACCCAATAACAGGGTTTCAGGACTATATGGCAACCCTACTCTTAGCTTCCTGTGGAACCATCACACTGTCTTCCAGATGGGCTGTGTCATTCTGCTTCCCCACCAACATGGAATAGGTTCATGCCTCTCTACACATTTTCTCCAGCACTTACATTCCTTTATTTTTTAAACAGTTTTATTCACACACCACACAATCCATCCTAAGTAAACAATCAATGATTCTGGGTATAATCACATGGTTATGCATTGACCACCACAATCTACATGATTTATTTACATTTCTTCCTCAAAGAAAGAGGAAGAGGAGGAAAAAATGAAGAAGAAAAAATAAAAGATAGAAGTAAAATAAAAATAAAAATAAAATAAAATACAACGAAAAGGTCACACAACAATGAAAGAATCCTATACCACTCCCTTATATTCCCCTCTTATAAACACTTAGCTTTGGTATATTGCCTTTGTTACAATTAATGGAAGCATCTTACCATGTTACTGTTAACTATAGACTCTAGTTTGCATTGATTGTATTTTTCCCCTATACCATCCAATTTTCAACACCTTTTAATGTTGACATTCATTTGTTCTCCCTCATGTAAAAACATTCTTATTTTCTTACATTTCATCATCATCATTGACCACTCTAGGCTTTTCTAAATTATACAATCCAAGTCTTTAACATCTGTCTTTCCTTCTGGTGTCATACATGCCTCTAGCCTTCCTCTTTCAACCATACTCACACTCATCTTTGTTCAGGGTACTTACAATATTGTGCTACCATCACACAGTACTGTGCTATCCATTTCTGGATGTATACAGTCAGCCCTGTTGAAACTTCTGTACTCCTTCAGAATCAAATGCCCAAACTCTACCCTCTTTCTATATCCTGATAACCTGTGTTCTCAACTTTAACTCTCAATGTTCTCTCATCAATGTTAGTTCATATTATTGAGACCATACAGTATTTGCCCTTTTGTTTCTGGCTAATTTCACTCAATGTAATGTCTACTGTCCACCATTTTGTCTTTTGGATTTTATATATATATCTTATTTTATTTTATTGTTCTTTCCTTTTCCCTTTTTACCCTTACTGATGGCCTTCATTTCTACTCTTCTCCAAATCTCTCTCTCCTTGCTTTTCCTATCTGCTTGTAGTGCTCCCTCTGGTATTTCTTGTAGAGCAGGTATCTTCTTCACAAACTCTCTCCATGTCTGTTTGTCTGAAAACATTTTAAACTCTCCCTCATTTTTGAAGGACAGTATTGCTAGATATGGAATTCTTGGTTGATAGTTTTTCTCTTTCAGTATCTTAAATATTTCATACCACTGCCTTTTGCCTTCATGGTTTCTACTGAGAAACCTGCAAATAGTCTTATTGAGCAACTCTTGCATGTGATAGAACACTTTTCCTTTGCTGCTTTCAGAATTCTTTCTTTGTCTTTGACATTTGATAGTCTGATTGTTAAGTGTCTTGTGGGTCTATTTGGATCTATTCTATTTGGGGTAGGCTTCACTTCTTGGATTTGTAATTTTATGTCTTTCATAAGAGATCAGAAATTTTCAGTGATTATTTTCTCTATTTTTCTTTCTACTGTCCTGTTTTTCTTCTCTTCTCCTTCTGGGATACCCATGACATGTATACCCGTGTGCTTCACGTTGTCCTTCAATTCCCTGAGACTCTGTTCACATTTTTTTTTCATTCTTTTCCCTATCTGTTCTTTTGCATGTAGGATTTCTGGTGTTCTGTCCTCTAGTTCATCATTTCTTTCTTCTGCCTCTTCAAAACTGCTGTTGTATGTCTCTGTTGTGTTTTCCATGTCTTCTATTTTGCCTTTCATTCCCATAAGTTCTGCCATTTGTTTTTCAAGCTTACGAATTCTTCTTTATGGTCATCCAGTGTCTTCTTCATATCCTTCATCTCTTTTGTCACATTGTCCTTCAGCTTATTGATTTGATTTAGAAGATTTGTTTGAACATATTTAATTAGTTGTTTCAAGTACTATGTCTCATTTGAAGCATAAGTTTGTTCCTTTGAATGGCTGTATCTTCATTTATCCTTGTGTGGATCATAATTTTTTGTTGTCTAGCCATCTGGTTTCTTTGATAACCCTAGTAAGATTTTCCCACAACTGACAGGCCAAGGTCTCAGGAGGAGGATGTAATGAGTGTTGATTTCCTGAGAATTAGTCCCAGAAGATTGTCAGACTTTTCTGTCAGGCCTCTAGACTCTGTGCTTTTCCTATCCTGCCCAGCAGGTGGCACCTGTCAGCCTGCAACTCCCCATTGGCATAAAGTGGTGTGGTGTCTTTAATTCTCAGCAGGCCCTGTCCTAGCCAGAGTCTGAAGGTGAATCAGAAGCCAAGCTTAAGCTGTTTTTTGGTTTTTTGTTTTCTTTTTCCCCAGGCCCTGGGGTCTGAATTCTCTGAAGAAGGGCAGCCATTTGAACTGGGCCACACTCCCTTTTTCTTAAGGAAGATAAGCCCTTTAGGGAATTATCTTCTTCACTTGGCTTGACTTCTTCCTTTGTGTTACTATCTTAACTCCACCCTTGCCTGGGTCAACAGCTGGCAATTGAAAATGCCTGAGGCTTTCTCGAATGAGCTACTTAGAATGAGAGAAAAAAAAAAGGAAAAAAGAAAGAAATCCCCTTTTCAGAGCCAGTTCTCAGCCCTCCAGTTTCACCAGTCGACCGGAGTTGGTACCTGGTTCTCTGTGCCCCTTTTGTTGGGACACAGCCCTTTTCCAGTATTCTGAGCTCAGCTGACTCCAAAAACCTCTGCTTTTATTTATTTATTCTTCCATCAGCCCCACCTCCTCTGTCAAGAGAGACCTCAAGTGTCCTTTCCTGCTTGCTCTGGGTTTATCTGTGCTTGTAGCTTGTATTCAGTAGTCCAAATTTATTAATTACAATTGCGATTACACCTTGGTTGAGCTACCTTCCCTTGCTCCCAGCAGAGATCACTTCTTTTTCCCATAGGGATGTGTTCCAACTCAGCCTGCCATGCTGATGGGGGAGAAGCACCAGCTCCACAGTTTGGGGAGCTTTACTTGTAATTCTATGCTGTGATCTCAGCCATTCCACCCATTCCAAACTGGTGTATGATCTGTCCGGTCACAGATGTCCCCCCCCCCCAACTATTGTACCAGACTATTTTCTAGTTGTTCTTTATTTACTAGTTGCTCTAGGGGACTAACTAAATTCCACACCTCCCTAAGCCACCATCTATAGTTTCTTCTTTACAGTCCTTTCATTATCTCTAGACGCTTTTGCCTAGAGGGCAAATTCTGGGAGTAGGGTCACCCCAGAGAGCATTTTCCCAAGTCAGTATTTCCAAGCCAAAACAGGTCAGGGACTCAAAAAATGGATGCAGACTTGCTCCAAGGTGTCTGTTGAAAGGGTCAGAAAAGACACCAAAAGCCTTTTGGATAGCTCCCTGAAGCTGCATTTTCCTGACCGTCCCAGTAGATGGTACTATTCAGCACACTGTTCTCTTTAGCTCTGAGTAGGCACTTGATCTTTAAACCTCCACTGCCTCCACGCCTGTCAGGGGTGGGATTCAAACAATGGCTGTCATCACCTTTGTCCAGGGAAGGTTGAAAGAGTAGCTGAGAGCCAGGACCCAGTGATCCAAATTTGTTAATCAAAAGCCATGAACAGTACTAGCCATGTCCTCCACCCTCCCCATTCCTGGAATAAAGGATTTTTATGTCCCTTTCTGACAGCAGCATCTAGCCAAGGACTGATCCTGAGGCATCCTGCAGTGAGAGTGGAAGATGGGCTTTGACAGCCACTTCATAAAGAGAGCCACTCACAGTTCTTTCCAGAAGTTTATCAGCTCTTCCTCCTGCTCTTCCCTGGGTGCTGGACAGTGGTTTCCTGGCCTTTGAAGCCCAAGAACAGCTGTTTCAGACTGTTCCTCCCTATTTACTAGATGTTTTGGAGGAAGGAATGAGTCCTGGATTTCCCTACTCTGCCAACTTCCATGAAGTGCTCCAAAATGTCTTTTATTTATTTTTTAATTCATTTTTATTGCGATATATTCACATAACATGCAGTCACACAAAACAAAGCGTACATTCAACTGCCCACAGCACGACTACATAGTTGTGCATTCATCACCAAAACCAATTTCTGACATTTTCATTACCACACACACAAAAACAGTAAGAACAAAACTTAAAGCAAGAAAGAACACTGGGAGCCTCTCCACCCCCACCCCACCCCACCCCACCCCCCATTTTTCCACCCATCCATCCATAAACTGGACAAAGGGGAGCACGGTCCACATGGCCCTCCCAACCACACTGTCACCCCCCTCACAAGCTACACCTCTATACAATCGTCTACAAGATTCATGTGTTCCGGGCTGCAGCCTGACAGCTTCAGGTATTCACTGCTAGCTATTCCAATTCATTAGAACCTAAAAAGGATTGTCTATATTGTGCATAAGAGTGCCAACCAGAGTGACCTCTTGGCTCCTTTTGGAATCTCTGTCGCTGAAGCTTATTTCATTTCCTTTCACATCCCCTTTTTGGTCAAGAAGATGGTTTCCATCCCACGATGCTGGGTCTAGATTCCTCCCAGGGAGTCATCAAAATGTCTTTTACTTCAAGATAAAATAAGGTTTTCTCTTTTATTTAAAAAAAAAGTCATATCCCATGCATCTCTATGTCTCTAATTTCACCAAAAGTCTAGAATACTCAAATAGTTATATACATTGTAAGTTCCTTGGGAACTATGAATTCTATTAATTTGTATTCCTCAGAGTTCTTAATACAGTATGTACTCAGGGTGTTATTTATTGCTTAAATAAGGCTTATTGACTTGAATTTCATAGCTATTAAAATCATACAAAATGTGAATAAATAAAGATATACACTTATTGTCAAACAGTAAAATTTATTTGAACGCATTCTGAAAACTATAGTTACATTACCAGAAAACACAATACCAGTCTAGCTGATGCACAGAACTTCTCTGATTATTTCAATCCATAATTACAAGCGGAGGATTTGTCATGCCTAAGAACTCAAATAATGCCTTTCAGAAATTTTCATATGGAGGGAAGAAAGTTGAGAAATCATTTACAAAAATTAACAGATGTTAATCAAATGTCATCATATTGAATGAGCAGAGATGATAAACCTCATCCTGAAGCTCAGGGGAAAATATGAGGAAATTCATGTTTTGGAGTAAAGATTTAGTTATTAAATTATGAGTATAATTATATTACATAAATTATGAGTATAAATTATACATACACATTATACCTCATCCCATTTCTTACTGTACAATACCCAAAACTTTCAGCCCTCCAACAGCCTGAAATTTGAAGCCATAATTTACATTTTTCAAGACGAGCTTTAATAGTTTCTAATTGTCCCATTTAAGTTAATTTCCTACTTACTAAAACTTTTCTAATTAACATTTAAAAATACATACTCTTTTTTTTTTTTGCTCTTAAGGAATTTAATGAGGTTTTCTAATACCTTCACAAAAATTCTAAAAGACCCCCTTTATGATTATGTTGCAACTCAAAGATTACAAATGTGGAACATCGTATCTCATCTTTTGGGGAGGGGAGTGATGCACACACATATACACATCTGCTGAATACACATACACACATTTGATTCTTTAAGAATTTAAAATACAATCTAAAACTTGTTTTTCTTAGCCTGTTTTGTCCCTTAAGGTAAGATCCCAATCAGATATTTCTGCCTCACACAGCAAAGACTTTCTGTGGACCACTGTGGGTTCCACACAATTCCTTCCCTGCTCGCTGTGCATCTATCCCTTTCACTCCCACCAAAGAAAGCACTTCAGAATTTACGGGTGGGAAGGGTACTATCGAATAGTTCTAGTTTATATTCAAGGTAATCAACCTAAAACCTTAAAACTTTTAACTATTACTCATATTCACTTCTTACAATTTACTTTACAACAAGTTATTCTGTTTTTTTAAAATAACAATAATTTTGAGAGTGGACAAGTAACTCAGATATGGGGAGAAAGTATAATTTTTCTTTATATTTTCATCTATTTTTCTAATGTCTACTTTTTGTTTTCTAATATCCATACTAGCATAGGAGTACATACATATGATTCAAAACTTCATATTGGGGTTGTGTACATGATTTATTTTTCAGTAGGATGCAAAATCAAATATTTTGAAGGCCTGTGTTTGAAGAGGGCTGAACTGGGGCTGGTTCCCAATCTTCGCAAACTGGGGAGTGAATTCTTTCTCTTTCTTTTCATTCTACTGAAGACTTATGAAGTAAGAAAGCCAGTCTGCTGGATTGCTCTATTTATTTCAGGTGCAATCAAATACTGGCACTTGCTTCTAGCTCCATTTCACACCTGCAAGTTAGGCCCTATGGGGCTGGCTTCCAAGCATCTTGCTAACCTACAAAGGCAATATAAAGGTGACTCTTCTACTTGGTATAATATTATATACTTTAATAAATTGAGGTTATCCAACTAGTGAGAACTGAATAAAGTGTTCTCTCTCAGCCCCAGGAAGCAATTAAACACTAACTAAACGTTAGCTTAGAAGTTTGGAACGAGTTACAACAGGTAAGTGAAACTAGTAGTAAAGATTTTTATAAAGTTTGGAATTCAAAAACTCCAACAATGGTTACAATTTTATTTTTTCTTCTCACCAACAAAAAGTGATGACTAATACCAGGCAATAGAATCCAACAAGCTCTGGTAGAAATACCACAGTTTATAACCTCCAGACACTGGCATAACAGTATTTCTGGTCTCACCAGTTCAGAAAATTAATAACTTTCCCTTGGCATATCACTGAGTTTGTGGTGAAATCATATTAAGAACTCTCAGCTGATCATTCCTTTAATATAGATCATATGTCGATTTGAGTAGTTTCTGAAGATAAACTAAAAGAATTCTATTGCTTGCCACCTTTAGTTACTAACCATGAACTACTTTAATGAACTGCGGAAGCAAAAATTAACATTATGAAAGGATTAAGGAATTTCAACTTCAAAGACAACATACTGGTGTTATTCAAAGATGAACTGGATTGCAGAAAACTTGCTAAAACAGTTCAACTGTCAAAGTTTGAACTTAATTTACCTTTTAAAAATAAGATATTCCCATTTAAGGATATCCTGCAGTTACATCCCTCTCAATCACTTGAATTTTGATATGTTTTTGAGTTGCAAAGTGAATTGAAGCTAGAATGTTTGGATTGCCCAAGGGAATGTGTCATCTGTCATGTCTGTGGTTACAAAAGACAAAAGACATAACCAGGATTATAAGATCTCTAATGGGCCTTCTAGATCCAATATCCTAGGACCTGATGATACATCAAGTCTTTTCTCTGGGATAAGGGTTATTTATCAGATTAGTTTAAATAGTCAAGAACTCCTCAACCCAAAAGATGATAGTAACTGTTGTAGTCAGCTTGGCTGCTGAAACGCAGATACTATAAAATGGGTTGGCTTTTCAAGGGGGCTTTATTAGCTTATGAGCTTACAGTTCTGAGGTCATGAAAATGTCCAAATCAAGGCATCATCAAGATGATACCCGGACTCCTCTGTCAGATGGCAAGGCACGTGCAGCATCTGTGGGTCTCTCACTTCTCTTCTGGGCTCCACTGCTTCCAGCTTCTGGCTTCGGTGGCTTCCTCTCTGTTTCTATGACTTTCTCTCTCAGCTTGTGTGTCTTTATCTCTGTGTTCTGTGGCTTTTTTCTGTATCTTCTGTCTCTGAATTTTATCCCCTTAAAAGAACTCCAGTAAGAGGATTAAGACCCACAGGGGCACACCTCAACGGAAGTAACCTAATCAAAAGGTCCCACCTACAATAGGTCTACACCCACAGGAATGGATTAACTTTAAGAACATGATCTTCTAGGGTTCATAAAGCCTCCAAACCATCACAGTAACTTCACATCATTATTAAAGTTTCTATGTCTCCATATGCTGATAGAAAAAGCCCAATGTATCATTATATACTCTGAAAAAATCCTTCTTTAATCCTCAAGTATTAGGGCTTTGCCCCTTAAACACTATATTTCCTTTCATCTATGTTTAATACCCCTGCACACAAAACAGAATGACCATACATCAGTCATTCTATAACACTCACCAAGCATTTAGACCCGAATAAAGATTCTGTCCTTAACTGCTTAGATATATCTTAAATTCCTTATCTGTCTAGTACATGGAAATGGAGTGGTGATAAAATCACAGTGTGCAGGAAAGCATCTGATCATATTCCATAAGCTGTTGTTGGGGGCGGGGGCAACGTTTCCAAGTGGACCATATAATGTTGCTGCATCGCTTTGGATAAACACTGCAAATATCTAAAGTGTAATCTCTTAGGATGATGGCACATTACAGGGAAACTGTAATGGGCGTGAAGAATTCATAGGCCTCTGCCACGCACAATTTAACTAAACAATTTGCCAGTCCTGTCTTTTAAAATGGCACTTTTAACACCTTCATAAAGCAACAACATAAAAGACAGAACAATCTAACATCTATTCAAAAAGACAGCCAGTTCTTCTAATAAAAGCACAGCAAGAAACAAACATTCTATGAGTCAATATGATGCAGAGCTACACAGAAATCCCTGGAGTTGTTAAGACAATTAAGTCACTAAATGACATACAGAATCAGTTGGATTCCTTAGTCAAGAAGGAAATAAAAATATTCAGTTGATACAGGTTTGGATATTTATAGTATCCCTGAAAGTCATTCCTTATATTTTATTCTTTATTTCCCCCCCAAATTTGACAGCCCCAAATTTACATATAGTTTCAAAACAACAGATGATTCTTATGACAGGTCAGGCCTTTAGTCCAGTCATCAGGAAAAAGAATAGAAGAAGAAAGACCTTTGCTAATAATGTTAAAGGGTTTCTATAAGCTGCCACCAATGGTTTCAAACTCACACAAACAACTAGCTCCAAATCCCAAAGGAGTTTAACAAAATAAGTGTAAAAAGGAAGGTTCAATTGAGTTAGAAATGCTATTCCTAAAGTGAAGAAAACTTATTTTTTTAATGTGGAGAATAATAGCTTTAAGAGAACTTTTATGGGCACCAGTAATATGTTCTCAAAAGCCGAGGGAAGCAGAACTACTTGTGTGGCATAAAATAAGAGTTAGCTGGCTTCATGATCTTTATCCATTAGACATAATGTGAGTATTATTAGAAACCACCTTTCTATCTATTATTTACTAAAACTTGAGGCGCCTCAGAACACACTAGGAAGTTATCACTGCATTGGAACCCTGTAGGTATCCAGAAGGTAAAAACCATCCTAGAGGAATGTCATTGTCCTTTCTGTGGGGTTTCCTAGAAAGAAAAATTTCCAGGTGGATTTGAGAAATGTCCAGGCCATCCTCTTTGTTACCTGTTTCTCTGAACCTTTCTAGTTGTGATGGAATCAGAAGTGGATGAAGGTGGAGAGAGGGAGAGAGGTAAGACAACATTCAATTCTGGGTGAGCAGCATAGTCCCCACCACGCTATCATTTCTCCAAAACATCACAAAATAAAGGTCAATTATAGAAATGATAAATCCTGTTCCCTCAGTACATTCTAGATTTGCATTAGCTCTCTGTTAATTTAGAGCATTCCTTAAAAGTCTAGAATTCCTGGACAAGTGGCAAGAGGGTAAAAGAACTGTATCTAAACTCCAAGACAAAGTCTCCATGTGGCCCTAAGTTCAATTGGGCTCTTGCTTTTCTGACGAACAATGGTGTTCCTCCAGAAGAAAACCTCTCAGCGGGGCTATCACTGATGCTGTTTGGGGGCACTGTCCAGAGCCACTATCTGAGATGTCAAAACTGAGCTGACAAGATCTCTGTTTCTGAAAGCCAGCTTCCTTCATAGTTTTGTCTGTAACTGCACCAACTCCATAAGCTGTAAATACTTGGTACTGATGTATGATGGAATGCCATCTGCTAGTGAGCAGAGACAAGAAAGTGAATCAGAACTGGATAGAAATGAGACTAGGTTAACCACTTGGAGTCAGTCAGAAAAATAAAACCATTCTAGGAATTTCAAACAGAGGAAACTGAATTCTGAGAATTTGTTACCTGAGTGGCGAAAGAGCTGAGAACTTAAACAGTAATCTTCCAAACCAGAGATTTGTCCCTTCTAGGGCTGGAGGGACAAAGAAACGAGGTGGATTCATGAATCCCAGGATCTGGTGCCAGGTCACCCAATAGAAGCTGGAACCACAGCAGACCAGATTGGTGGGAGCTGAGTCCACAGAGGAATGCTTCCAACCAAAATTGAACATTTGTAGTCTACAATACATACCATATGATTCCTCACCTCCCTGCCTTTGGACATGTTGTCATCCCTACTTGAAATGCTCTCCTTCCTTCCGCTTATCTGGAAAACCCTGACCCACTGTTAGGACTTGGACCAGGATGTCCTCCCAGACACACTCCAGTCCTCTCCTCCAGCAGCTCGAGGGCTGGACTCCATCCTCACACCTTATCACTTGCCTATCTCCATCATCCCACTTCCCACATTGCATTGCAATTATGTTTATGCATCTGTCTTCCCCTTACCAGACAGTGAGTTCTTTGGGATTAGGGACCTTGTCTTAGCCAGCTTGAAATCCCTGGCATTTCACTCATTGAGTGCCCAATGCCTAGTAAGTGAACAATAAGTATTTGTTGAAATTGTAAATGAATGAATGAGGTAGTGAAATTTATATCCAGATAGCTACAATTGTACTGGGGGAGAGAGGCACCCCAGTCAGCACATAGGCTAGAGAAGGGTTAAGAGGTAAAGTCCAGTCCTACAGGGAGGTAAAGTTTAGTTTGAAGGCAGAGTTCATTTCCAGAGGGGAACTAAGATGTTAACAGAATCAGCAGGAGTTAATCTCCAGTATTGTGAAATTATGGTTATAGCTTGTTGGAACATGAAAAGAGGAACTGATCAGGACTGAGAGGACATGCACTAGTATTTGGAAAGGACTCAGTTCCTTGACCAGAGAGGACCTTGATAAGTCAGTGAGTTAAAAGCACACATGCATTTTTGATAGTGCCAAGGAATCCTGGGTCTCAGTTTAGAGGTAAGGTGACAGGCATAGACTCATGCTGCTCTAACTGTTCAGCCCCAAAGCTTCTCTTCAGAATCACTCTCCACGTCCCTCTGCACAGCAGCATCCACTATGGCTCCCATCTTTCAGAGGTGGTTATTTATGAATAGATCACCCCTTCTCTTCACCCTAATGTCCAATACTGATCTGCTTCTTTCTAGTTTGCTTTTTCCCTCTGGAAACTCAAAGTCCTTTTCTGCCTGAGTTCTCATTGCCATCTTCTTGGCTTTCTCCTCATAATCACCTAAACCCTGAATGGATTTCTGCCCACAAGACCCTTGATTAATACTGTAAATGTTCTGGGCATAAAAACTGCCACTCAGCCGCCCTTAGCGTGACCCGCCAATAATGATCAGCCAGTTCTGATTTCTCACCTAGGATTTCGTTCTTCTTCCCTTTCTTCTCCTCCCTTTCTGTTCCTTTCTCTTCCCTTTGGTTTTATGAAACCACAGTTCTAAAGAAGTAACTTCTTCTCAACTCCACTCCTAGATACAAGCCCCCAGGAGGGACCTCCAAACCTCCCATCAAGGATCACCAGCCACCCACAAGCCCCTTAAGAGTTTTCCTTCCTTCCCCCGTCTCCCAGTCCAGCCTCACATCAGCCGGGCCTCTGGGAAACACCAGCAGATAAACCAGTAACAGATACATGCTTCCCTTTTATATCTTTTGCCTACTTTAAATAGACTGCATTTGCATTTTCTCCCATAAGCCTCAACAATCCAGGGACCCTTTTAACCAACACCGACTTTGGGGCATATTTCTTTGTTTGGATGTTTGTCACAGCTACTTTCCAACATTGTTATCTGAGCATATGAAGAAATGGTCCCACCAATTTATTTGGAAGTCTACAGTTGGACTGGTTGTTAAATGCCTCAGAAGCAGTAGCGAATTTTGCACTTTATTTCCCTTTAAATTATCAAAAGAAGTTTTTAAAGATTTCTCTAGATTTACTTTTAGTTGCTATTTTAAATTCTCAATCTTCATAATTTCTGTTTCTCCTAATTAGGAGACAGTGAGTTGATCTGATTAGTATACTTTCTTGAGTAGATTCCTCAGAGAGAGAATGCGTGATATATTCTCAGAATCCTTTCATATCTGCAGACACCCTTTTTACTCCCACCATGAAATGATGTAGAAATATTAACTCAGTATCTTCTAGCTACCAGTCATGCAGATGGAAAATGTGAGTCACTTTCCCTTATAGGAAGTTTCCTGGGAGAGGATGGAAAGGGAAAGTTTATGTTGTGTGTCTATTTCCCCAATTAAAAAAAATGAAATAAAGAGAAACTAAAGAGATGACGATTAAATGCAATACATGATAAAGGATGGAATCTAAGAATGGAGAGAAAATACTCAAAAGGACATTATTGGGACATAAGAAAAAAATCAGGATTTAGAATGTAAGCTTTATATTAATGTTAAAGTTCTTGAACTTGATAACTGTACTTAAGTTAATTACATAAGTGAATATCCTTGTTTGTAGGAAATGTACAGGAAAGTATTATGGGTTTGAGGAGTATGTGTGCAACCTCCTCTCATACGTTCAGAAAATGTAAATAGATAGACAGACAGACATACAGATGGATGGCTATAGATAGATAACAGAATGATACAGCGATGGCAAAATGTTAAAATTGGTGGATCTGGGTATCTGAGGTAGTGGGGGTATATTGGAGTTTTATGTATGGAGTTTGTATTATTTTTACAACTGTCCAGTAAGTTTGAAAGCACTATTTTGACCTAACTGAATGCCCTTAATTGCTCTTATTACTTTTTATTGTCGTAAAAGTTACTGCCTGACTCTTAATAGATCTATTTCAATGGTAGCCTGCTATTCTGAGTGTTTTGTTTTGCCTGCCCCACTCTGGTAGCAGGATCTATGTAAGTGAGGTGTTTTCCCTTTGCCTGCTTTTGGCTCTGTGAATTATTTGTGTCAGAGACTGCTTATTGCCTTTCACTTCTTTTGTACCAACAAAATCCTTATTTTGCTTGGGAGCTTCAATGTGTTCCACTAAAACACCAAATTTCCCAGTCTTCTGCCTTCAAATAGGAGGGACAAAATTCTGGCTGATCGGATATAAGTGGAAGTCACTGGCTAGGCAGAATCAGCTGGCATGTGTTGTTTGCCCTTCTCTTTCTTCCAGCTGGGAATAGGGACTCGAGTATATAGGTAGAGAGGCCATCTTGCGACCCCAAGGTAACAAGCACATATGTCAAGTGAGTTGAGAAGACAGATAGAAAGAGCCCAAGCACACAATGCCATCCTGGATCTTCTATACCAACCTGAGAACACCTGTTTCTGGACTTCTCATTACAGGGGAAAAATAAAACCCCTAATTTGTTTACACCACTCTATTTCAGTTTCCTGTTATTCACAGCTGGCTGCAGCCACTAATGGATACAGTCTCAGTTATTACTATCTCTTGGCCTCCCAATTGTTGGGGAGCAGGGCAATTTCCACTCCTATGGGCTAGCAGTGGACAAACCAACACACAGACAAGCTGCTTCTTGATGCTGTGGGCCTAAGGGAAAGTCTCCAGGTACCCAGTTCTCCCAGGATATAAGTACCAGCCTCCACCAGCCTCAGAGACAAGTAGAAACTCAGCCCGCTGTGCTGCTCCTTTCAAGGCTTTGGTGCCAGCAAAACCAGGAAGATGCTCCCAGGACCACAAACGGTGGGGTGGACACCACTTTTCTCATTCCCGTCCCCCTAGTAGCCCCAGCAACTTATGGAGAACCACTCTACTCAGATCAGCAGCTCCAAGTCACCCCCCAGGCCACCCAGCAGAGAGCCCGGCCTCAAAGCCTCCCATCATGCTCTATCAGCTTTCCCACCCTGACCAGATCACTCTAAAGATGTAATTCAGAGGGTCTGGGGATGGCCTGGGTGTTAGAGATGAACATGAAGTCCCCAAAGTTTTAGCCATTTTGTTGTTTACAGTCGTTCATAACAAAACTGTTAAGTAAATCTCATTCTCTTCATTGAGATCTACATTTCTCTACATTGAAAAATCCTGAACTATTTTAGATTTCTCTGCCTCATATTAAAGTAGCAATCCCATTCTAATTAAGTCAACTGGTTCTTTCAAATAAGGAATGAAATGGGTTACTTGTGGTCTTCTTAATGTGCTTCCAAGCATAAATGATCCTCTCATCCAATCTCTAACATCTGAGTCAAACATAGTGGGGAAAAATGAAGTAGAACCAGACCAAACCTCATACTCCAAACCATTCAGCAAATACTTGGAAATGGAGATGAAAAAAGAATTTGTTTATAGGGGCTATGGTTTGAGGAATTTATGCAATTTATCTCTTTTGCCTGTTTTCTGAAGCCTTTTTTTTCACTTCTTGGTTCAATAAAGAAAGGCTGAATAACAGTTGTTTCATCTCTAGCGCTTATAAATTGGAAACAGATTTTCAGTAATGCAGCAAAATTCTGTACCACAAAAATTGATAAACCCTACAGACTATGTTAAGAGAGATTTGACCTATTTAAGGAAAGCACTAACGAATTAATAAAATATATTGCTAAATCCTAATATTTCATTCATGTTTCTCTGGCTCGCCTTCCCGCCCCCTGTCTATACTTCTGTTGAAGGGACTCACATGGAGTCAGACATCCTTCCTCAGCATACAAGGCCCTGCCTGATTCTCCAGCAGCTGAGTTCCATGTGTGCCCTGCATGTGCCAGGCTGGATTACTTGTGGGTAATACTTGCTTTAGTATACTAGGCTGCCAAAATGCAATACACCAGAACTGGGTTGGCTTTTACAATGGGGATTTATTATTTTATAAGCTTACAGTTTCGAGGCTGAGGAAAATGTCTAAATCAAGGCATCATCAGGCAATTCTTTCTTCCCACAGACTGGCAGCTGGTGATCCTGGACTCCTCGGTCACATGGTAAGACACATGGCGGTGTCTGCTGGCCTTTTCTCTTCTGGGTTTCATTGTTATCAGCATCTTGTTTCTGTGGCTTCTCTTTCAGCTTCTGTGTGCTTTCTCAGCTTCTGTGTCCTTCTCTCTCATCTTCTGTGTCTTTCTCTCTCAGCTTCTTTGTTATTCTCTCCCTTTCTGAATTTCATTCTCTTACAAGTGTCTCCAATAAGAGGATTTAAGACCCACCCTGAATGAGGTGGGTCATATCTTGACTTATGATCCTACTCACCAAAAGATCTTCCTTACAATGGGTCCACACCCACAGGAATGGATTAACTGTAAGAACAAACTCTTCTGGGTCCATAAAACCTCCAAACCATCATAATACTCCATGAGTCACTCTACTCCAAGGCCACCTCTTCTACCCTATTCATCTCTATAGCATCGTCCTAATTTCAGCGTCCTTCCTCCATAAAGGCTCTCCTGTTCTTGTCAGCACTGTGCCTACCAGAAGTAGCCTCTCCATCCTCAGGGTCCTCAATGTTCTAGGTATAAATTTTTCCCACTGGACATTACAGCACTCCTTCCTTTCATGCCTGTCTTTTTCCATCACTGTACACTTCTTGAGAAGTGTACACTGTATGCCTCAACTCCAGTGCCTGCACTGGAGGGCCTGACAATGGCAACATTTTTCAATTACATTAATTAATTATGATTAGCCTAAGAAAAGATATGGCCCTCTTCCTACCTCCATGTTTTTGTTCATTTTGTTTCACTTATCCATAATGTTCTAACTGGCTATTTAAATATGAAACATTCTTTAAGAACAAGCTTAATTCCCATCTCCCCAGTGAAGCCTTCTATGACTACCCTTTGTTGATTCTTTTCTCCTCTAAAATCCTCTAGCACTCTTTATACCAATAAGTTTGGCTCTCGGTGCAAAATTCTTTGCTTTTCCTACTTGTGTGTTCCTTTTGCATTTGCCTTTTCTCACCAATAATACTTTAAGGTCCTTAACTAGAAATCCACATTACTGGGTGATTCAATATGCTTTCCATGGTTAAGAGGTCCTTTTCTGCCCAATTCTATCATTTATGTGTCACCAGGTCCAGGCCTTCTACCAAGCTATGACAGACAACCCACTCTCCCCACCTACCTACACGTCCCCAGCCACTTAGATATGAGCCCTTCTAGCCCCTCCTACCTCCTCTCTGGTAATATATATGTTCCCTTTTTGGAGCCAAGAGTGGGGATTAGTGGGGAGAATTTTTCTCAGCATTCCTAGATCTAGTACATGGCACCAAACTTCCCCAGGGTAGAATGATGAAGGAAATGAATGACGGTTAAATTAGCAAATATAGTAACTAAAAAGGCCACAGGATCATCAAGACAAATCACTATTATTTTACAGATGAAGAAACTGACATACTTCCCAAAGAATTAACCTCTGTGAATAGCTTCTTATCCTGGGGTCTATGGACCTACAAAAAGCAGTGGAGAAAATTCAGGAAATCTACAAATTTGGGTGTTGTATTAGTTTCTTATTGCCACTGAAACCAATTACCAAAAAGTTAGTGGTTTAACATTTATTTTAAAATTTATTATCTTACAATTCTGGAAGGCAGAAGTGCAAAATCAGTTTGAGGCTAAAATCAAGGTGTTAACAAGGTTGCATTCCTGCTGAAGACTCTAGGGTAAAATCTATTTCCTCGCATTTTTCCTGATACCAGAAGCTACTACCATTCCTTGGCTTGTGCCACATCACTCCGAGTTCCACTTCCTTCCTCGCATCTCCTGCTCTTACTCTGATCCTCCTGTCTCCCTTTTATAAGGGCCCTTGTGATTACATTGGGCCCAGGATAATCTTCTCATCTCAAGATCTTTCACTTAATCACATCAAACACTTTGCCAAGTAAGGTAGCATAGTCACAGCTTCCAGGGATTAAGATATGGATATCTTGGAAGGGGCCATTATTCAGCCCACCACAGGTAGGGAAAAAGCACATCTTTTTTTTTTTGCCAAATGCTAACTCCAAATTTAGTATTTCCTTTGATAATGAAGGTTGGCAATAAGCTACAGCAGCAGTAGCAATACCTTCTATACAATTGTTGAAGATATCTTGAAATATCATTTTTGCGCATCACTACTTTGAAATTACTGTAGTTTTTAAGATTGCCACTGAATTTTGTTATTAATTGTGTTAACAATGGCACACATACTGTGTCCCCATTTTAAAAAATATTTTGACAATTTTATTTCAAGTTTCTTTCATATCTTAGGTTATGTTCCTCAGAAAAAGGCCCTGAGATGAGGACTCATGTACAAATGATTTATGAAGGGCATGCTTCCAAGAGAAACTGATAATGGAGTGGGGGAGGCAGAACAGGGAAAGAAAAGAAGACAAGCAAGGGTCTGATGTCAGGTGAAGTCTCAGACTCAGCCTGACCATGCTGGGAGCCCTGGAGGGAACATTATAACTCCAAGTATGTCCCAACTAGAGGCACTGGAACTGGGTTTTCAAACTGTAGGACCAGTCATTAGCAAACAGAGCTCGAGAGGTGTAAACTCTCAGGACATCTAGCTGTCTGTGTTTGGGCAGAGGGCCCCAGTCGCCAAGGGTAGTCCTTTGAAGAAACGCAAAGGTTTGGGCCAAGAAGCAAAGGACACAAAACCTGAGTGAGGGGTTCACCAAAACGGCAGAAGCAAACCAAGTGGAGCTGGGCAGAGTACTGACAGTGCATTTGTATATATCTTAGTTTATGCATTTAAAAACATTAAGAAAAGGGGTCTTCACTAGACTTTCAAAAAAGTCTTTGGTCAAAAAAAGTTAAGATCATCTTCTCTATGGCCTAATATCATAAACGGCTTCCTAAATGACAGGAGTTTCCAATTCCCAAACGTAGACACATTGGAAATATTCAAGCAGAGTAATTTTAAAAACTGCCTGTGGAGCCTTCCAACTATCAGTGTCTCTCTTCACCTAAGATATCATGTGCATTTATTTCAACACAATCATACCTGTTTCCCATCTCGTTAAAGGATGATATGAACTCAATTTGTGAGTTCTAAAATGTTTCTCATAAAAGAAAAATATGTATCAGTGACTGTGGATCTTTTTCATTTAGAGAAATGCTTTGAAAAAGTAGAATATCACAAGGTTAATTCAAAAATCTAATGCGCCACTGAGATTATAATGGAAAAAGGCAAAGGCTCCTTGGCTTATTTATTAGGTATGCACACCAACTCACTTACAGCATGCTCAATTAAAACGAGCTATTTAACTGCAAAAATAGAGTTCAAGAGAGTACAATATAAGCATCAGCCAACAAACTAATAGGAAAAATGATGGCTTTTATTTAAAGACAACTATGTAATTATTTTATCTAAGTATAAGAATAATCATCTTAAAGTATGTTTTATCTTTAAAACATTTTTTCTAGGTTAAAATATTCTTAAAATTTTGTTTAAATTCCAAATTGAAAGCAAAAATTTGAAGAAGAAAACTGTTCATTGAAGTTCATTTTTTCTGAAAATAGTGACAATGTCTTCTCAGTTAAAATGAAACAGTAAATTCTGTAAGGGAAAAAAGAATGTGCAGGGTCAAGATTACTAGTACACTGTGAATTGAGTTTTATAAGTGAAAAAACAAAAGATGTGTAAAGGGGAAAAATGATGTGTATGGATACTTACATTCCCACAGAGGTAAGTGAAGAAAACATTATTCACTTGGATTGGCCTTGTATTTCATCATGTTCCACTCACTGAAGAGTTAATTTAAGAGCCAAGTATATAATGTATAAAAGAAAGCCTCCTTCCCAGTAATTCAGTTGACGAAAAAATGAAAAGTGCACATATATGTGCACACACACACACAAACAAAATATTGAGGTAAAATTCTTTTTATGAAATGTCAGTAAATGGCAAGCATTATCTGTAACTAGAATAACAAAAAACTTCTTACAAATCAAATAGCACATGATTACAGGTCAACATACAAGAATTTAGCCTTCTTTTGCACTGGGTTTGAAACATGATGAAATTAAAAAACATACTACATTAGACAAGGGCAAAAGAAAGTTACATAAAAAGGGTAATATGGCAAAGAGCTAGAATTTATTTAGCCAAGTTGTAGGAAGTCTTCTAGATTTCAGAAGTTGTTCTCCAAAATTATGATTCTCTCCAATTGCATGCTAGATCTCTTTCCCTCACTGATATCCGAAAACTCAGCTATAATGATCACTTCTCTCCCTTTCTACAGATTTCTTACTATGAATGCTTACTTTAAGAATTTGAAAGTTTTGAGACTTGACTCTTCTTGCATGCTAACAAGTAGCTTGCCACAATTTTATGGACTCAGGAAGAAGACATAAGACTCCTGGGTCAGAGACAAAAGACTTTATTACAACACGGCAAGTAGCAAAAACATCAGCAAAATTACACTGGATCCCTGTGCCCCAAATCCCATAGGGCAATGGAAAGGGGGTCAGATGATGCCAATACTCATAATGGGGTGCACTACAGGAGAGGAACTCTGAATTTAGGGAATCTGGATCTTTCAAAATGGGCAGGAAGCCGGCCTAACTTTTATCCTAGAAGAAGACATTATCTCATTTTCTGGACTTTAGTAAACACATCTTCCCTTTGCTCAGAGGAAAGCATTTTCTCATTCTTCCAAGACTATTCATTATACAAACATTCTTGAAAAGAGAGTGCTGAACAAATGCAGCCAATGCCTTTACTTGCAAGGCAAGTAGAAATGTGAGAGACCCATAAAGAATTGTTTCCCAACACTTACTTAAGTCTTTCTCATTCCTAAAAGAAAGAACACTCCACTGGCTACCTTTCCCCTTCAGTTAGTACATATCGCTGTCCTTTCCTCCATAGCTGAAGTATCACAAAATGTTTCCATTTTGCCATCATTCAGTCACTACTCGCACCATTGCATTTTGACTTTCACTGCCACTCCCGAATCCAAAGAACACTTTGCCCTTCTTATCCAACCTGTACTCTCAGCAGCTTTCACACTGATGATGACCCCCTCCTTCTTGAGACTGTCTTCTCCTGGGTTTCTGAAATCATGGGCCCGTGCCTTCTTCACTTTCGTGCTGCCCTATCCCAATCTGTTTTGCTGATTCCTCCTCTACCCCTATTAAACTTTGGAAATCCTCCTAATGCTAGGATTTCCTTTCTGACTCTGCAGTCTGTCATGGGTGGTTTCATCCGTTTACACATCCATATGGAATTGTCTCTGTATTGTCTCTTCCTATTCCTATATATCAAACCTCAATCTCTCTTTTGAGTTAATGCATTCAACTGCCTCCTTGACTTTGCAGGCTCAACCTCAACAAATCAAAAATTGAACCCCAGAACTTCCTTCACCAAATTTGCTCTGCCTCCAGCGACTCTCACCTTGATAAACAACCGTGGCCTTAGTTGTGAAAATTACAAAAAAAGGCACCCATTTCCCAAGCCACTTTACATCCATCTATCAGAAAACTTTCAGAATATATTAATGTTGATAGGGAAAAACACTATCTTCATCAGTTGGAAAACTGTTGTCACAAAAACAAAAATCCATGCTGTCGGTAACAGAAAAGACATCTCTTCAAAATGACACTATTATTCACTGCACAAATTCCAAAGCATATCAGATAGCCCTGACTGAAGGAACTACAGAAGATTTCCCAGTTAAAAAATATTGCAACATTTTATTCATGCATTGGTTGAATGAAATAATTAATCCCATTATCAGAAACTTTCATGTTTAACAAAAAGGTAAATAAAATAAGAAAAACAGGCATTGTTAAAATCATGTCTGTGAAAGCTTCTGGAAGTGAAAGGAACAGCAGCGTGAAGCATTCTTTTTACTATGAAATTCACACTGAAGAAATAAGAGGTGCCTGAGAAGCAGGTTTTCATTTTCTCTCCTTTTCCTGCCTGTCTCTTTAAAATGTAAATCTTGGCACTGCAAATACAAAGCTGACTCTTAAAAATAAAATAAAAAGAGAGAGGGCCTGTAATTTTCCAGCTTGAAAGAGCAATAAACAGATTGCTACTCTGATGCAGCTGTAGGAATGCTGATTAAAAAGCAACTTCACAGAGAAGAGAGCAATATTCAAAACAATTATTAACACCAGAAGCCTAAAGATCATTTGATACTTCATAGCTCAAATAAAAGTCTTTTTCTGCAACTTCTTACTGTATACAGTTGGGTCTTAAGAAATATAAAAATGCAAATCTTAGCAAGCTTTTCTAGTATTTGCTTTGATGTCTCAGATATTGTGGGACTTGCTTTGAGTAATGTGGAATATATCAATTAACTGATGTCATCTTTGGAATATTTTATTCATTCAATTTTGCCATTACTCCAGAAATTATATTCATACCCTATTCCTTTAAGATTTTAATGCATCATTGATTTTTATCTATATTAACATTAGGTATGCAGTAGTATTTTATTAACATGTATGATGCCATTTAAACAACATTGGATATGTTTCTTACTGTATATATTGTAGCTCATCTGCAGAAATTTGCCAATTTGCAGTTGGATGTGCTGAACTGCAACATTCAAGCTGGCCCTTTGAAAGTAGAGGAAATTATTTAAGGCAGTTCAAAATTATTCACTCTAGCCATCTGTTAACAAACCCATGCTGACAATTTCTTAGCCTGACTAACTCAGAGCAGAAGAAGTACAGTTTAGTAAAGACAAGAGGCCCCAAAATTAAAACTCTGACAATATACCTTAAAAAAAAATCACCTTGGAATGAAAGGGGAAATAAGCTAAGAAATAAGCAACTGCAACAAGTTTTCTGCAATAAATTCAGTTTTTAAGAGAATGGAATAAGAGCTACATACAAAGAATTTATGTAGAAACTATCAGAAACTTCTCAAGACAGTGTGCTTTTTGGGGTTTGGGAGGTGAGTGAGTGAAGATGAGGCTGGAAAGCTGCCGCAGAAGGGAGAGGGAAAACAGATTAAAGACCTACTGTGTGGCTCAGGCAGCCCAGCAGGCACTTTCCATGGATGAGTTCATTTCAATTGGCCTCAAATAACCCATGCGGATGGGCCTCACCAGCAAGAGGCTAAACCTTCTGCTCAAGGAGAGCTGGTCATGGAGCTGGTCTGGTTTTATGGTCCATGCACTTTTCACCTTACCAGTGGTTTCAACACTGTGTTTTGCGGAACCCAATGGCTTCACCAAAGTCTATTCAGGGGTCACCTCAGGAAGACAGAGAAAAGAAGCTTCTGCCCCTCCATCCCTGCCCTAGCCTCCTCCTCAGGAACATTCATTCTCCTTATATCCTTTATGTTTCTTCACTCTCTCCCCCAACATTTCTCTTGCCCAAGTTTGAAAATCAGTGGCCCAAACCGCTCTTCACAAAATGGGCTGAGTCCTGAGAAACTAACTGGGATCCTTGTACTATCAGGATCCTGCAAATTTAGAATGCTTTATGGACACACAAATCTGGGGAAGACTGTTCCAGCCTGGCTTGTCCTGAAGACAGTACAAAAAGTTCCTCTCTGGGCTTGGCCTGTTGTGCTCGTGCTGACCGCCTCCTGTTTGTGGATGTGACCAGCCAGCTACTGACTGTTCACGGTTCTGTTTCACTGGTAGCATCTCAGGGTGCCATAGCCAACTCAAGATATCACTACTTGGGTAATCTGGTTTTTTTTTTTTTTCCCATCACTTTCTGACTCTGATTCTCTTTGGAAGGGCTCCAATGATTCCCTCTGAAGCCACAGCTTAGGGTGAGATTACTTCTTTTCCATCAGTGTGTGTCCAGGGGATCTGAGCTGCATGCATATCTCCCATTCGTCCCCTGCCCAGATTTCCACTCCATGCTTCTCCACTCTGATATACGCCCAGGCAGATGATATGAATGGACCACATCAGTGGGCTCTCTGGCCTCTGGGCTCCAGGTCTGTTCTGCCATTCGAAGGTGCTGACAGAGATCAGAGGGAGAAAGAAGAGTGAGGTCGATGAATTTATTCTCTAGATGTGTCTCTCTCTTGTGTCACTTTACTGAAGAGCACAGCTTCTATCAAGCACCCTTCTCCATGGAGCGAACTTCCATGCTCTGGAAAACATTCCCCTTGCTCTTCTATGGTTGCTGACAGCCTTGGGGGACTACACTGTTCCCCATGGACATCTTAAATCCATATATTTGAGAAAAATTCATTTTGAGAACAATTTATTTACTGAATTCTTATCTGTTAACCCAGTGTGTGCACCATCTGTCTTCTGCTGGGACCCTGACAGAGGAGCCATGTGAACCAAGACAGTTCTGCCTAACTGCCCTGCCAAGAAAGAGAACCAGCAAGAGACAGTTGATAGATTACAAGGCAATCACAATTAAGAAAGATGTCAACAGTCCAGAATAATGTGTCCAAATAAACAAGATGAAATTTAATACAAACAAATGTCAAAATCTAGCTAATGTTAGAAAATTAACTACACAACAGCTACTTGACAGCATTTCACTTTTTAAAAAAGATCTGTGGAATGAATTTCCTAGAGCATTGGTTCTCATCCAGGGACAATTTTGCTCCCCAGGGTACATTTGCTGATGTCTGGAGACATTTTTGATTGACATAACCACAGGGTGCTGCTGGCATCTAGTGGGTGGAGGCCAGCGATGCTGTGAAACATCCTGAAACACACTCAGCACCCCGCAATAATTAGTTTGCCCCAAATGTCTATAGTGCCAAGGTTGAGAAGCCCTGCCTTAGAATATATGAAATGCATTAAGAGCTAAGAAGGAGGAAGTTTTCAACTTGATGGTGAGAACCAACTTTCCACTCTTATAGGTGCCCAGTGACAGGGCATAAACCATGCTTGGAAAAGTGTAGAGGAAGCTGAGCCTGCTGTCAGGAAAGGGTAGGGGAGCTTGCCAAGGTCTGGGCAGGAGAGCTGCTCCATCACTTCCAGCTCGGAATTCTTACCGTTTGGACACTGCCTTGCTGCAATGAAGGCCGTTGTATCTAAGATCAGTATTAGCCTCCAAAGTCTTAAGAATAGGCAGATTTTTCCATATCTATAAATTTTTCAAATCTATAGCAAAGTTGAAAGAACTTTACAATGAGCACTTATATAACTACTGCCTAGATTCTACCATTCCGATTTTTTAAAGGAATTTTTTTTCTCATTTTTTTTTCACATTTTCCTGTTGAAAAGTGAAATGTCAATGACTACATGGACTTTTATGTGATGCAGTTGCTTATATTCCACAAAGGAAATGGAGTATGATGATTACTCTTGACATGGAAATTTTATACAGATGATTGCGTGCCATAATTGCGTTTACAAAACTCAATTCATGGATTTTTAAAATGGCCTGTTTTTGAGGGCCTGTATTGACTCATCATTCTTTTAAAAATTCATCACAGATAAACACATCAAATGCACAGTTAGCCACATAAATACACTCCCAAAGAACAGCGCTTTGTCAAAACTGAAACCCAGGAATCAGAAAATTGCGACTCCATGCTTATGCTCACCAACTCAAATTGCCTGTCAATTCAAGTTTTGATAATAACCAAAATTACAGTCAGAGTCAGTGGCATTATTTTCTTTGTTCTTGAGCATTTCTGTAACATTTTGTCTTTTCAAGGGGCAATACAATCAGCATTTCTCCTAGTCATTCAAGAGAATAATCTACATGCATCTTTTCTCTGAATGTAGAAAACACAATCACTGTTAATTCCAGACCCTAACAAATATTCCAAAAAATTTTAGTTCTTTCCTCCCCAAAGAAACAACCTCAAGAAAATTTACTCTGCAATTAAAGATTATTTAAAAGTAACTACAATGAATACACACTGGCATATTAGAAGATTTTGTGGAGATTAGTTTAAATGTATCCTCATCCTGTAGGAGCCATTTGATTTGGTTTCTTGCACGTGAATTTTAAAAAGCAATTTTCACACTTGGTTTTTCCTCCCCTTCCTTTCAGATTCAAACCCCAAACTTCAGGGATGGTGAACATTAATGTGCAACGAAAAATTTGTATTAGCCAAGCTTACCTTCCCTCATTCCCTTGTCACCCCCTCACCCCCACTCACTTCACTATTTCACACAAGACCTCTCAGCAAACAAGTTCCAAAAACACTGACAGACAGCGTATAGAATTCATAAGCAAGAAAGTCAGATACAAGGGAAGAATTCAAGGGAATTAATGGCTCAAGGTCAGGTTCATCTCACTGAATAATGCAAAGGGTAACACAAAAGAACTATTGAAAGGTCTCTCTTAAAGAAACACAGGCTCTAACAATCATTAGAGCTGACAGAAGCAACTGAAAGAAAGGGCAGATCACTTTCTGAGATCCAGCTCAACAAATTAAAACAGAAGTTTTCCTGAGAAGAATTTAGACTCAAGTATATCATTTTATGTGTACCAACTTTTAAAATTTGAAAGCAATTTAATAAAAATATGCAAAGACTTATCAACAGGTTAATGGCACCCTATAGTAAAGAAATCTATCTCGAAATGCACAAAAACAATATCTAAGCAGATTATCCATTTTGTCTATGGTTAGAAGTGGAGCAAGCTAGGATGATGGAGCATACATGGATGTTGCCCTATATGGCTGTTCACAGAAGGAACAGCCAAGAATTTCATCATGTCTCCATACAAACCAGCTGCATCTTGGGCAACCTCTTATTATAGCTAAATGTATAGTTTGAGTTAAAATGGACAGGAAACACATTGGCCCAGCATCAATAATTTTTACACCTAAAGTAATTTGCACTGGAGAACATTTCACTCCTTCCTGGCATCCTACATCTTTACCAGCTTTTATAAGGTATATATATATATACCTTACAGATATTTCAAAAGTCATTTTTTATACCCCTCTTCCAAAGATACACAATCTATCCACTTTAATGTGGCTACACATGGGTAGGCTTGAAGGACTGGGTAGATTTTAATATGTATGAAATATTTATATATGTACCTATGCACATGCATAATACATATGGAACTACAAGTATTTTCCATAATGGGCTGAATTTGGACTTGGGCTTCTTTGGGGTCCATTGCTTCTGATCTTTACATTAATTCTGATTATTTACTTATGGTATTTCCATTTTAATGTATTTTTGAGAAAAAAGTCAACATGAATGACATTTAACTGGGTATTTGAACACTGGTGTTCTAGTTTGCTAATGCTGCAGAATGCAAAACACCAGAGACGGATTGGCTTTTATAAAAAGGGGGTTTATTTGGCTACACAGTTACAGTCTTAAGGCCATAAAGTGTCCAAGGTAACACATCAGCAATCGGGTACCTTCACTGGAGGATGGCCAATGGCGTCCAGAAAACCTCTGTTAGCTGGGAAGGCACATGGCTGGCATCTGCTCCAAAGTTCTGGTTTCAGAATGGCTTTCTCCCAGGACGTTCCTCTCTAGCAAGCTTGCTCCTCTTCAAAACGTCACTCACAGCTGCACTGAGTTCCTTCTCTTTGAGCCAGCTCATTTATATGGCTGCACTGATCAAGGCCCACCCCGAATGGGTGGGGCCACGCCTCCATGGAAATATCCCATCAGTTATCCTCTACAGTTGGGTGGGGCACATCTCCATGCAAACAACCTAATCCGAACGTTCCAACTTAATCCCTACAATTATGTCTGCCCCACAAGATTCCATCAAAGAATATGGCTTTTTCTGGGGGACATAATACATTCAAACCGGCACAACTGGCATTTTAAATTTCGTATTAGATAAGAAAAAATGTTATGTGGAAATGAAATAGTGATGTTTTTTAGTGTACTAAAGTCAAGAACTGTATGTATCAGACTGAACTTTGTCATATGAATTGTCATATTTCCATTTCAAGTCTAAAATCTATTGGATCTTACTCCATCAGCTATGTGAAGATAAAATAAACATCAATAATGACTTAACCTCTGCCAATAATGTGAAACAACATATGCCAGTGATCTCTACATCTAGTTAACCTGAGGTTTTCATAGAGTTTGTTCTCTTTAGTATTTCTGTCTTATAGAGAACACATATGTGTCTGTGAAAATAAAATGTATATTATAAATGCCAACTATTAAGATCCCACCTTGCAGTATGAAATACAAATTTGACAATGCAAAATTTCAGTTCTAAATGGAAGGCAAATGCAAGCTGGTTTGATCTCTCTCCTGGGAATACCTGGGATTAATGTGATTTATTTATCATGTGGACATCACCTTGTTAGCAACCAGAGTGGGATGGCAAAGATGTCCTACAGGAGTTGTCAGATGTAAGACTTAACTAGCTAGAATTAATCCACACCAAGCTACAACGGGTGATCTGGGAAACACTTAATATTGAAATGTGAAACCATGCAGTCTTAATCAAATGAAAATTGTTAAGAAATATACATTACATAAATGGCATTTTGTCTCTTCCCTTGCTCTGTTGCATGGAGCTTTTGTGCTCCTATTGTTATTTTTAATAGATTTTCAAAAACTTTCCTGCAGGATGAGTTTCCCAGAAGCATTTCCTTATCCTACTATTAGTAGCTTATAGTCTTCGTAGTCATTTTGTTTTCAATTTGCTAAGCTATATTTTTTCTATTTTATGATGTCCCTTGACATTGCAATGGCAGCATCCAGTTCTCCCTTGCAGGGCTAGGATAAATCAGGAGCTACCCCACTCATGGTGAATAGGCATGGACTGTAGAAGAAGATCACAAGACCCAGGTAAAACGGGGAGGTGTTATCTAAGGCACAGCTGGAATGTGCTGCTATTCATCGCATCCAAAGTAAAAGTCTAAAAGGGAGAGAACTCCCCCAAAAATCAAGAAGGAGGAAGGATGGGAACAGGATGGGTGCTGGTTCATAGCCAGAGTATGTTGACATTTCTCTGGTATGTGATGCATGATGTAAGATGTTGCTGTTAGGTAGCTGCTTAAAGGAACCACTGAGGGATGGTATGAAGTATATATTAGGAAAATGTATAGGTTTTCAGTATTTGCCTATACTACTGAAGCTATACATTATTTCTTTCCTTCCTTGAGATTATGGATAATATGCTTCCAAGTCCTAAGCAGATGGTGGGGTGGTCTCTGCTGGCTGAACAGCTACATGATGGCATCTCTGCCTTAACGTTAAAGCCAAGAGAAATATGAGGGTGGCTTTGTGCCATAAGCTACCCTTACCAAATTGTTTCCACTGGCTTGTTGATGAGTGGGACTAACCAGCACACTGGAGATGTTCACCACTGTGTTCTGCTAAAGCCATCCACCAAAGAAATGTACTTCCCAACCATCCCTCTCCTGCACTTTTCAGAAAACATATACATAAACTCAATCATGTTGGATCCCAATATATGAACTATGGCCCTGACAACTAGGAGAAAAACTTAGGAGTTGCCTACAGAGCTGGCATGTAAGTGAAAGCCAGTGAACACACAAGAACAGGACCACTGTTGGAGTTTGGCTAGACCTGATCCACTTCATCCTTGCTCCATCCTTCCTATTCTTATAGATCTAGGCCAAGCTACACTGTAACAAATGTGTTCTGATGCACTAAATGTCACTGTAAAGCAGTCCTGGTTTTTACAGAACCAAGTCCACCTGGAGGAGAGAGAGGGACACATGGACCAGCCACTCACCTCCACAGTGAGTTGGGCTTTGTCTCTCCGAATCCCAGGTAGAGCTGAACCCAATATGACCACCCAGCGTGCCTTCTGGCCATCTGGGGAACTCTCCCCCTCTTTTTTTTCACTACCTAACTCTTTGGGAATATCTGCTTCTTCACGTCTTGTATGATGGTGTCCTCCTCCACCCTTGGAAAACTGAAGTCCAGCACTCTACTCTGCTAATCAGCACAGCAGGGGAGGCAACATGAAGGAGAGGAGCTGGAGGGAGCAGCTTATGGCCAGAGCCATGTTTCCAAGGCACAAACATGCTGCCAAAAAATGCATGGTGAGACTTTCGGCCTCCTGGCTTAGCTACCTTTGTAACTCAGAGCCCAGCTCTGTGCCTGGCTCCTGAACCAGGATCAACAAATATAGAATAAAGGAAGGAGCAGTGTGGCTCTCTTTCCAAGGGATTATTTATCTTATTTAATCTTTCAGTGCATCACTTTTTCTATTGATATAGTGGGAGAAATTTCAAAAGGCAAACAGAAAATGTTTATGTTTCTAGATCACCATGTAAAAAGACGAGGCAACAAAATTACAGAGCACATTGGCCTTCAGGTCTTGCCTTGTTTCCCCCAAGGATCTCTGTACTGGTTTTCCAACTGCAATCACAAATACCACAAAATGGATTGATTTAAACAACAGGAAATTATTAGCTCATGGTTTTGCAGCTAGGAGATGTACAAATCAAGGTATCAGCGAGGCAGTGCTTTCTTTCTGAACTGTGATGTTGTGGGGCTGGCTGCTGGCAGTCCTAGGGTCATTGGCTTTTCTGTCACATGGCAACGCACATGGCGTGTCCTGTCCTTTCTCTTCCAGGTTCCAATGACTTTCAGCATCTATTCCTCTGTGGGCTTTGTCTTCATAAAACCTAAAGTAACATCAAAAGGTCCTATTTACAATGAGTTCACACCCACAGAAATGGATTAAGATTAAGAACATGTTTTTCCCCCTCCTGGGGTACATTATTTAACCTATCACAATCTTCCATGTTCCTCCTAATTAGTATTATCCCAATTGTCCAATTCAGAGAGTTGTACATCCTTATTATAAACTTTCCTTTGTTGTACATATCATATGGAATCTTTTCTTACACTTTTTCCAGCAATAAAAATCAACAAATTAAAAAAAATAAGAGCCCAACTTTTATTTAAAGCTGCTCTCAGTGGATTCTGAACCAGCTTTCTGATTAAGCAGGAGAAAACAAATATTTCCACCAGTTGTACACTCTGCCGTTTTATGGGTACCCATTTCCAAGGGGAGCAGTCTTTTATATCCATCCAACACTGCTATATTTCAAAACTTTGGTTGAGCATATCAGAAAGCAAAGAAAAATACAGATGTAATCATTACATCAAGAGTAGCTGAGGTCAGAATCTAGAATTAATTCTCAGAGGGGGAAAAAACCACCTCAACATAGCTATTACACATAAAAACAAATACAATATGCCTGGTTAAAAGTATTCATTCCTATTCTGCATGAAAATAGAATTTTGTTGAAGAAACAGGAAGAGACAATGAAGCATTCCAGTGAAATATCTATTCCATAAAAAATCAATTCCTCACTAGAATAAAAATAGTGTACCTTTAGTATGACTGAGCATTTGATTTAATGACAATAAATTGATGTTAGGTTTGAGTTAACTGTAAATTAAATGTGGATTGCTTTGGGAGACATGGTGTCAAAGAAGGAGGACCCTGAGCTACACCTTAAAGGACTGCAGATCCTGAACATTTTCAGGGAGAGAGTGAGGGGAAGGTTAGGACACTCTCCAACAGCTTGAGGAGGTACTGCAAATGGAGGAGAAGTGAGAAATTAAAGCAGGACTCCTTTTAAAAAAATATCTCAAATATTAGTTGAAACAGTTAATACATTCTTTAAAGTCTGAGGGGTCTAGATATGTGCAAAGGAATAGTCATTGCTATTTGGAATTTGTTTAATGCTCAATTTAATGAATTAGAATATTTAATAAAATACAATTTAGAAAACTAATCTTTTGAGCATTTTCTTTAAACACTGATTACCTATTTTATTACTTAAATTTCCATAAATATTTGAATGGTAGAAACACATTTAACAAGGAAGGTTCTTTTGAATAGTTCAAACACCTAAAGCAACAGAAAAAAATAAACATAAATATAATGATTACAAAACTTATTTCTTCACTTACACTCAGAACTATTCTAAACTCTCAATACCATAGACTGCTCATTTCTATGATGATCATAGACCATCACAGAAATGATCATAGATCATAGATCATTTCTTCATTACTTCTGTACTGCTTTTATATGTCCCTATGGTTACTGATAAAACTTACTTTGATATCTTCCCAGAACTTAAGTTAAAATATTTTGATTCCTTCCTGTTACTGCAGTAATCTTACCAGAACCCCAGAAAAAAAAGAAAGCCTTCTCAGGCCAACTGTTGTTGGGGAAGCTGGAATACCAGGGCACCAAATGTGACAGCTTCTCCCAAGGGAAGTCAAACCTGAGCTGAGGATCATCAACTTGCACTTCCTTTTTATAATTAAATTTCAGTAAGATTGTCAAATTCTAGACCTCCCTACCTAGGTTTTAGTTTTTTCTTAAGTCTTGTCACACTTTCCCCCAAAATACTTTTAAAGTATCACCTGGCTTGCATTACACAGTGTAGAAGCCAGTCTTTATAATGCATTGCTATATAGAGCTTGTGCATGTTATTAATAACTTATGTATTTCTTACCAGTATTTTATTATAATTAGTAGGGTTGCCACAAGGTCTCATTTCCCGGTAAAAGGACTAAGTCTGCATAATTATATCTCCCCTTAGGACATTTAGCTAATTCATCATTTTGGATCTCTTGTGTTCAATTCCCTTTCTACTTGTTTGTGATCACCAGTTAGTTAATCCTTCTTGCCTGGGGCTACAGTACCCATTTTTTTCTTGGACCTCCTGGCTTATTTGTTTAGTTTTTATTTACTTACATGGAGAGAAGCAAGTATATATGCATTCTTTATAAATAGTCTTAGAACTGATAGAACAAAATATTCATGCATTTTAACACCACCTACCTACTAAAATCAATAAAATAATTAAAATCATTTCATTATATTCATCTTTCTTTTCAGTTATAACTATATGTTCGTACCATTTTTATTGTCTCTTTTTTTTTTTTTTACAGTTTTTAGTTGTGATTTTACTCACCTTGGTTCAGTAAAAATATACTTGTTTTAAAGATTTTATAAATAAAGCAACAACCCACTCGTGTGTGAGAGAAGTCACCCTTCTCAGCATGGTATTTTTAAATCAGTACTTCTTGAAGTAGTTACAAGAACATCAGATATAATGATGTACACAACTTGAACAAGGCAGGTAGATAAAGAATTTACATAATGTGCAAAAATATACATATTCAAAGTTAGCAATGGGGACAGACACCTGCAGCTGGAGGAGGTGGTGAAGGGACACTGTGGATCCCTTCAGTGCTGGGTAAGAGTGCTCATTGAAGCAATATTGGTTTCCCTCCACTACAGCCAATAATTTCCACTAAGAGATTCAGCTATCCACACACATCCAAATCTACAGCATGATGGCTGACCTGCTACATAGACAGCATAAAGTGATATAACTGTGATCTTCCTGTGATTCTCCCATGAAAATATTAACTGGTCAATCCCATCCAAGTAGCAGGAAGCACTGAGTCATTACTTTTAGGATGAACTTGGAAGATGTTTAATTCTTCACATTAGTATTGTGTAAAAAGCATGTCTCCTTCTGCTACATTCTCTTCACAATGGGGGAGTTTTGAGGGTTGTATCAACTACCAGTCATAAGTACTCCTAAAAATGTGAGAAATTTTTAATAGCATATTTTAGTTGTGCACTTGACAGATAACATAACATGAATCATCTATAGTTTTAAGCCAAAATGTAGAAGAGAGTACATCTGAATTTTAGTGCTTCTGAGTTTTAGCATTCTGTAGTTTCTACCACTGTTTCAAAGAATGAAACAAATAAAACCTCTTATTTATTTATTTACCAAATTCAGTTCTTAGAGAAAATCCAAAATAAGAAATGCCACCACTTTTTTCTCTGGGAACTTCTTAGAAGGTGGACCAAAATTTTAAGATATTCAAGATTCTTACAAAACAGTGGTGTTTTTCTGCATGTAATTGTCTAGAGAACAAACCAATACAAAGTTTGATGTTTATCAAACTTCCTAATGCTGCAGGAGAATGTTATGTCCTAAAATGCTTCCAATGATCTTGAATCCCCAAACACCAGAAACATGCTGACCACCATTAGAACGTAAACAAATTGAGGAAAATATGTTTTTGTGACAAGTGATAAACAGGCATCCATGCGAGGATATGATCCAGACTGGCTTGATGCCAACCAAAAGGGAACATCCTATAAAAATACAAAGCAAACAACGCTTCAATGAGTGTCAAGTGGAGGCAGCCTACAAGCAGCTGCCCTGACTCCCAGCTTTCATGTCTGTGCTGTGCTGCGAGAAGCTGGCTGTCACTCTCGCCGCTGCATGTGACCAGTGCCTTTGGCCATCGGCTTTAAAACTCCTCTGACATTTCGTCAGACCAGGCTCCCGAGACCACTCATTCTTTACGCTCTTGGGCTGATGGACTTTGGAGACCCTGGAATCCTCTACCTTTAAATGTGCTGTGTGTCTTTGACTTGGTTACGGCATATTGGTTGTGTTGGCATCTTGCCTTCGAGCAAGCAAATAAATTACACTGAGCATTCAAATCACAGTCATGTTGAATCCACTTTCAAGTTCTGAATTTATTTCTGATTCGATCTGCTTTGACTTTGTTATAACAATTACATTTATGGGACAGAGACCTGACTTGGTATGTGGTCCTATTAAGAACCAGGAACCTCGAAAGGCAGATAAGAGTCAGAGTTGTTTTTATACTGCCCGATAAACCTTGCTTTTCCTCAACTATTATGACAAATGATATCCTGCAGTGATATGTTTGACACCATATGCTTAAAGTTCATTTTATAGAGATTTCTCTAGCTGCATGGAAACTCTTATATAAAAAGTAGGCAGGTTTTATGAACCTAAAGAAAGGACAATGACCCTCTAATTGCCTTTATATTACTGCTTGTGGTGGGTTGTGTAGCTCACCCCACTTTGGACATGTTCTTGGTCTTGGGCCTCATTCTGGTGTGTTTGGACCCATTGTAAATAAGATCTCTTCAAGATACTTCAGTTAAGGTGTGGCCCAACTGAATCAGGTTGGACTTTAACCTGGATTACTGGAGCTGTTATGAACAGGGTGAGAGTCTGAGGGAGAGAAAAGCCACAGTGAGCAGCCAGAAGCAGAAAGTCAATGGGACCCAGAGGAGAAAGGAAAAGACATCACCATGTGCATTGCTATGTGACGGAAAAGCCAAGGAACCCCAAAGATTACCGGCCAGACAGAAGATACAGACTCCAAGAAGAAGTAAGCCTTCTACCCTCTGAAACCATGAGCCAATAAATTGCTATTTAGCCAACACTTTGTATGGTATTTGTTTTATTAGCCAGGAAACTAAAACACTGCTTGAATTACAAGTTCCTTTTGGGGTGGGGGGGGAGTCGGAATTCAAATCACTCAAAGTGGTGTAAGGAAAGTGGTCAAAAATAGATTGGAGTGATGAAGGCATAACTATATTGTGGTGCTGTGAACAATTGTACACTACAGATGATTGTATGGTGTGTGAATATATCTCAATAAAACTGAATTTAATTTAAAAAATCACTCAAAGGTCTATTTTTTGGCAATTTAAAATGCAAAATATTTTATTTTACAAATTCTAAAATTTGAACACATGGTACCCTAGATTAAATAATATAGCTTTCCAAAGGTGAATGTACTCATTTGGAGCTCAGTTTTACTACTTGAAGTACAAAAACAATTCCCTAAAACTCCTTTGTGGGAACCCTACTATTTTGATGTCAGTTAGTAACATCCCCTTTTTTTCCCTTGGTAAGGTTTTAAAAAATTCTAAAATAGGTGCATTTCACTAGTCTTATGCCAATAGTTTCATTCTAAATATCTCCTGAGAGGCATATACATACTCAGGAATCCATCTTCATCCTCTTTTTCACACACTTCAGAAATTGGATTGGAAGCACTCACCTGTTGCGTTCATTCACCAATAGGAGGAAGGCTTGATTAGCATTCAGCTGTAAGTGCTTAATAATTATTTTAATTATTTCACCCAGGTTGACATGACCTCGTACAAGGAAACTTGGTTTTACCCAGTAAAGGAAGCTGATTCTAAGCCCTGTATTTTTCTATCATCACTGGGATTTTGGTAGACTGCTGCTCTCGGATACATCACACATCTTATAATCTGTTGGCAGGTGCAGTGCTGCTTGAAGCTCTCTTTCTATGGCGTGGCAGGGTGTGGGGCAGCTGAGAGCCCAGTACTTCCTGACATTTCTCTTTTAATTATCATTATGAATCCAGGGCTTTTAAGGATTTACCTTGTTTCTTCTAACCATAACCATAATTCTATTTGAGGCTCAAATTATCCTATCTTGGCTAGGGGTGTCCCTTTACATTGTTTCCTTGCTTTGGGGGTCACTGAATTTCCAGATCATTCCTGATTTTTCCCTGTTTTTAAGATATGGAAGCAGCTACCCTTCAAGGGTTCCTGGTTCCTTTAGTAGAGAATAGAACTGGAGACTAAAGTCTGGGCACTGGAGGTATGCTGGAGAGTAGATGGTGGAAATAGTGCCCCTGTTGCTCTGGGATAATACCTGGTAAAGACAGAACTAGGAAACACTGTTAAAGTCCTGAGAGCACAGTGATGTTTTCAATCATTCTGGTCATCTCCATCCTCCCCCCCTCCCCACTCAGTGCTCCAGGAGGCTTATCTCTTGAAGAGTCGGCCGGGCTCCCTCACTCCCCTAGAGGATTCAGCCGATGGGAGAGACAAGCAGGAGATGGGAGGGTGGGAGGAGAGCGAGGTGAAGGTGGACCTTCCCTACCCACTCTCATCCAGGCTGCATCCCTCCATGTTACAGCTCCAGAGAGATGGCCCGTCCTCCATGGATCCAGCAACACCCTCAGCCTTGCCCTGGGTGACAGGGCCTCCACAATCCTGGCTGATTCTCTTAACATCTCTCTCTCTCTCTCTCTCTCTCTCTCTCTCTCTCTCTCTCTCTCTCTCTCAATCTCGATCTCTTAATCTCTCAATCTCCCTCCCCCTCATTAAACCTTTTGAGTGGACATTTTTTCCCCTTTTGGGACTCTAAGTCACTACCTTACCACATTACGTTCTTGTATACCCTAGTTTTCTAGTAGTAGATGGTTTCATCAATTGCTAAAATTTACTCTTATATTGACAGATACCATGTTTTCTCATTCTTTGTTCCAGTGTGAGGCATAAAATTCCTTCAAAGAAATGCGGCTTTTAAGTTAGCTTATGCAAATAGACAAAGGAAAAATTGGGCAAAGTAGTGACAAACTAAATTGACACCATATAGAGCAGTTTCTCTAAAATGAGTAGAGAGATACCAACAGTTTTCAATGCATCCTAAAGGGCACTTCCCTGCAGTTTATGATGAATAATAAAAGTTTTTATCACATACAATAAAACTAAAGGGATCTCCTGTCATTCTCTGTCTCTAACTGTCCTTCGATGGTCAAACTGATCAATGACCCAGAGAGAGGAGAGAGATCTAAAAGGTGGAGACTTGAGAAACAAATTTTCCTCACTAAATAGGAGGCCAGATTATTTTTAGAAATTAACTTTATATTTAGAACAGTTTTATATTTACAGAAAAATTGTAAAGAGAGAACAGAGAGTTCTCATATACCCCTGACAACATTTCCCTATTATTAACATCTTACATTATTGGTATGGTACATTTGTTACAATAAATGATCTAATGTTGATATGTTATTATTAATGAATGCCCACAGTTTAGTCAGACTTTCTTAGTTTTTACATCATATCCTTAGTCTGTCCCAGGATTGCATCCAGGACACTGCATTTAGTAATCATCTCCTTAGGCTTCTCTTGGCTGTGAACAATTTCTCAGTCTTTCCTTTTTTTTTTTTTTTTTTTTTTTTTTTTTTGATGACCTTGACAGTTTTGAGGAGTGCTAGTCAGGTATTTTGTAGAATGTCCTTCACCTGGGCTTTGTCTGATGTTTTTCTCATAGACAGGGGCTATGGGCTTTGGGGAGAAAGATCACCAAGGAAAGTGTCATTCTCATCACATCATGTCAAGGATACCCACCATCCATGACATCACTGTTGACATTCACCTTGATCATCTGGCTGAGGTAATGCATTCCAGGCTTCTCCACTGCAAAGTCACTCTTTTTACTCCTTTCCTTACTGTGCTCTGGAAGTAAAGTTACTGTGCAGACCCCACACTTAAGAAGTCGAGGGAGGCGGGGCAAGATGGTGGACTGGTGAGCTGTATGTTTTAGTTACTCCTCCAGGAAAGTAGGTAGAAAGCCAGGAACTGCCTGGACTGGACACCACAGAACAATCTGACTTTGGGCATACTTCATACAACACTCATGAAAACGTGGAACTGCTGAGATCAGCAAAATCTGTAAGTTTTTGTGGCCAGGGGACCCGCGCCCCTCCCTGCCAGTCTCAGTCCCGTGGGAGGAGGGGCTGTCAGCTCCGGGAAGGAGAAGGGAGAACTGCAGTGGCAGCCCTTATCGGAAACTCATTCTGCTGATCCAAACTCCAACCATAGATAGACGGAGACCAGACACCAGAGAATCTGAGAGCAGCCAGCCCAGCAGAGAGGAGACAGACATAGAAAAAAACAGCACGAAAAACTCCAAAATAAAAGCGGAGGATTTTTGGAGTTCTGGTGAACATAGAAAGGGGAAGGGCAGAGCTCAGGCCCTCAGGCTCATATGCAAATCTTGAAGAAAAGCTGATCTCTCTGCCCTGTGGAAATTTCCTTAATGGCCCTAATTGCTTTGTCTCTTAGCATTTCAATAACCCATTAGATCTCTGAGGAGGGCCCTTTTTTTTTTTTTTTTTTAATCCTTTTTTCTTTTTGTAAAACAGTTGCTCTAAGAAGCCCAATACAGAAAGCTTCAAAGACTTGCAATTTGGGCAGGTCAAGACAAGAGCAGAACTAAGAGAGCTCTGAGACAAAAGGCAATAATCCAGTGGCTGAGAAATTTCACTAAACACCACAACTTCCAAAGAAAACGGGGGTGTCTGCTCCCAGCCATCATCCTGGTGGACAGGAAACACTCCTGCCCATCGCCAGCCCCATAGCCCAGAGCTGCCCCACAAAACCCAGTGTGACGGAAGTGCTTCAAATAACAGGCACACTCCACAAAACTGGGCGTGGACATTAGCTTTCCCTGCAACCTCAGCTGATTGTCCCAGAGTTAGGAATGTGGAGCAGTGTGAATTAACAAAGCCCCATTCAGCCATCATTTCAGCAGACTGGGAGCCTCCCTACACAGCCCAGCAGCCCAGAACCGCCCTGGGGGGACGGCACTCACCTGTGACATAGCACAGTCATCCCTCAACAGAGGACCCGGGGTGCACAGCCTGGAAGAGGGACCCACTCGCAACTCTCAGGAGCCATACGCCAATACCAAGGACTTGTGGGTCAGTGGCAGAGACAAACTGTGGCAGGACTGAACTGAAGGATTAGACTATTGCAGCAGCTTTAAAACTCCAGGATCACCAGAGAGATTTGATTGTTAGAGCCACCCCCACTCCCTGACTGCCCAGAAACACGCCCCATATACAGGGCGGGCAACACCAACTACACACACAAGCTTGGTACACCAATTGGACCCCACAAGACTCACTCCCCCACTCACCACAAAGGCAAAGCACGGGAGAACTGGATCGTGGACGCCACCTGCTGGTTAGTTAGAGAAAGTGTACTCCACGAAGCTATAGATCTGATAAATTAGAAATAAGGACTTCAATTGGTCTACACATCCTAAAAGAACCCTATCAAGTTCAGCAAATGCCACGAGGCCAAAAACAACAGAAAATTATAAAGCATATGAAAAAAACAGACGATATGGATAACCCAAGCTCAAGCACCCAAATCAAAAGATCAGAAGAGACACAGCACCTGGAGCAGCTACTCAAAGAACTAAAGATGAACAATGAGACCATAGTACAGAATACAGAGGATATCAAGAAGACCTTATAAGAGCATAAAGAAGACATTGCAAGACTAAATAAAAAAATAGATGATCTTATGGAAATTAAAGAAACTGCTGACCAAATTAAAAAGATTCTGGACACTCATAGTACAAGACTAGAGGAAGTTGAACAACGAATCAGTGACCTGGAAGATGACAGAATGGAAAATGAAAGCATAAAAGAAAGAATGGGGAAAAAATTGAAAAAATCGAAACATACCTGAGGGATATGATAGATAATATAAAACATCCTAATATAAGACTCATTGGTGTTCCAGAAGGGGAAGAAAAGGGTAAAGGTATAGGAAGAGTATTCAAAGAAATTGTTGGGGAAAACTTCCCAAATCTTCTAAACAACATAAATACACAAATCATAAATGCTCAGCGAACTCCAAATAGAATAAATCCAAATAAACCCACTCCGAGACATATTCTGATCACACTGTCAAACACAGAAGAGAAGGAGCAAGTTGTGAAAGCAGCAAGAGAAAAGCAATTCACCAGATACAAAGGAAACAGCATAAGACTAAGTAGTGACTACTCAGCAGCCACCATGGAGGCAAGAAGGCAGTGGCATAATATATTTAAAATTCTGAGTGAGAAAAATTTCCAACTGAGAATACTTTATCCAGCAAAGCTCTCCTTCAAATTTGAGGGAGAGCTAAAATTTTTAACAGACAAACAAATGCTGAGAGAATTTACTAACAAGAGACCTGCCCTACTGGAGATACTAAAGGGAGCCCTACAGACAGAGAAACAAAGAAAGGACAGAGAGACCTGGAGAAAGGTTCAGTACTAAAGAGATTCAGTATGGGTATAATAAAGGATATTAATAGAGAGAGGGGAAAAATATATATGACAAACATAAACCAAAGGATAAGATGGCTGATTCAAGAAATGCCTTCACGGTTATAACATTGAATGTAAATGGATTAAACTCCCCAATTAAAAGATATAGATTCGCAGAATGGATCAAAAAAAATGAACCATCAATATGTTGCATACAAGAGACTCATCTTAGACACAGGGACACAAAGAAATTGAAAGTGAAAGGATGGAAAAAAATATATCATGCAAACTACAGCCAAAAGAAAGCAGGTGTAGCAATATTAATCTCAGATAAAATAGACTTCAAATGCAGGGATGTTCTGAGAGACAAAGAAGGCCACTACATACTAATAAAAGGGGCAATTCAACAAGAAGAAATAACAATCATAAATGTCTATGCTCCCAATCAAGGTGCCGCAAAATACATGAGAGAAACACTGGCAAAACTAAAGGAAGCAATTGATGTTTCCACAATAATTGTGGGAGACTTCAACACATCACTCTCTCCAAAAATAGATCAACCAGACAGAGGACCAATAAGGAAATTGAAAACCTAAACAATCTGATAAATGAATTAGATTTAACAGACATATACAGAACATTACATCCCAAATCACCAGGATACACATACTTTTCTAGTGCTCAAGGAACTTTCTCCAGAATAGATCATATGCTGGGACATAAAACAAGCCTCAGTAAATTTAAAAAGATTGAAATTATTCAAAGCACATTCTCTGACCACAATGGAATACAATTAGAAGTCAATAACCATCAGAGACTTAGAAAATTCACAAATACCTGGAGGTTAAACAACACACTCCTAAACAATCAGTGGGTTAAAGAAGAAATAGCAAGAGAAATTGCTAAATATATAGAGACGAATGAAAATGAGAACACAACATACCAAAACCTATGGGATGCAGCAAAAGCAGTGCTGAGGGGGAAATTTATAGCACTAAACACATATATTAAAAAGGAAGAAAGAGCCAAAATCAAAGAAATAATGGATCAACTGAAGAAGCTAGAAAATGAACAGCGAACCAATCCTAAACCAAGTAGAAGAAAAGAAATAACAAGGATTAAAGCAGAAATAAATGACATAGAGAACAAAAAAACAATAGAGAGGATAAATATCACCAAAAGTTGGTTCTTTGAGAAGATCAACAAGATTGACAAGCCCCTAGCTAGACTGACAAAATCAAAAAGAGAGAAGACCCATATAAACAAAATAATGAATGAAAAAGTTGACATAACTGCAGATCCTGAAGAAATTAAAAAAATTATAAGAGGATATTATAAACAACTGTATGGCAACAAACTGGATAATGTAGAAGAAATGGACAATTTCCTGGAAACATATGAACAACCTAGACTGACCAGACAAGAAATAGAAGACCTCAACCAACCCATCACAAGCAAAGAGATCCAATCAGTCATCAAAAATCTTCCCACAAATAAATGTCCAGGGCCAGATGGCTTCACAGGGGAATTCTACCAAACTTTCCAGAAAGAACTGACACCAATCTTACTCAAACTCTTTCAAAACATTGAAGAAAATGGAACACTACCTAACTCATTTTATGAAGCTAACATCAATCTAATACCAAAACCAGGCAAAGATGCTACAAAAAAGGAAAACTACTGGCCAATCTCACTAATGAATATAGATGCAAAAATCCTCAACAAAATACTTGCAAATCGAATCCAAAGACACATTAAAAAAATCATACACCATGACCAAGTGGGGTTCATTCCAGGCATGCAAGGATGGTTCAACATAAGAAAATCAATCAATGTATTACAACACATTAACAAGTCAAATGGGAAAAATCAATTGATCATCTCAATAGATGCTGAAAAATCATTTGACAAAATCCAACATCCCTTTTTGATAAAAACACTTCAAAAGGTAGGAATTGAAGGAAACTTCCTCAACATGATAAAGAGCATATATGAAAAACTCACAGCCAGCATAGTACTCAATGGTGAGAGACTGAAAGCCTTCCCTCTAGGATCAGGAACAAGACAAGGATGCCCGCTGTCACCACTGTTATTCAACATTGTGCTGGAAGTGCTAGCCAGGGCAATCCGGCAAGACAAAGAAATAAAAGGCATCCAAATTGGAAAAGAAGAAGTAAAACTGTCATTGTTTGCAGATGATATGATCTTATATCTAGAAAACCCTGAGAAATCGACGATACAGCTACTAGAGCTAATAAACAAATTTAGCAAAGCAGCGGGATACAAGATTAATGCACATAAGTCAGTAATGTTTCTATATGCTAGAAATGAACAAACTGAAGAGACACTCAAGAAAAAGATACCATTTTCAATAGCAACTAAAAAAATCAAGTACCTAGGAATAAACTTAACCAAAGATGTAAAAGACCTATACAAAGAAAACTACATAACTCTACTAAAAGAAATAGAAGTGGACCTTAAAAGATGGAAAAATATTCCATGTTCATGGATAGGAAGACTAAATGTCATTAAGATGTCAATTCTACCCAAACTCATCTACAGATTCAATGCAATCCCAATCAAAATTCCAACAACCTACTTTGCAGACTTGGAAAAGCTAGTTATCAAATTTATTTGGAAAGGGAAGATGCCTCGAATTGCTAAAGACACTCTAAAAAAGAAAAACGAAGTGGGAGGACTTACACTCCCTGACTTTGAAGCTTATTATAAAGCCACAGTTGCCAAAACAGCATGGTACTGGCACAAAGATAGACATATAGATCAATGGAATCGAATTGAGAATTCAGAGATAGACCCTCAGATCTATGGCCGACTGATCTTTGATAAGGCCCCCAAAGTCACTGAACTGAGTCATAATGGTCTTTTCAACAAATGGGGCTGGGAGAGTTGGCTATCCATATCCAAAAGAATGAAAGAGGACCACTACCTCACACCCTACACAAAAATTAACTCAAAATGGACCAAAGAGCTCAATATAAAAGAAAGTACCATAAAACTCCTAGAAGATAATGTAGGAAAACATCTTCAAGACCTTGTATTAGGCGGCCACTTCCTAGACTTTACACCCAAAGCACAAGCAACAAAAGAAAAAAATAGATAAATGGGAACTCCTCAAGCTTACAAGTTTCTGCACCTCAAAGGAATTTCTCAAAAAGGTAAAGAGGCAGCCAACTCAATGGGAAAAAATTTTTGGAAACCATGTATCTGACAAAAGACTGATATCTTGCATATATAAAGAAATCCTACAACTCAATGACAATAGTACAGACAGCCCAATTATAAAATGGGCAAAAGATATGAAAAGACAGTTCTCTGAAGAGGAAATACAAATGGCCAAGAAACACATGAAAAAATGTTCAGCTTCACTATCTATTAGAGAGATGCAAATTAAGACCACAATGAGATACCATCTAACACCGGTTAGAATGGCTGCCATTAAACAAACAGGAAACTACAAATGCTGGAGGGGATGTGGAGAAATTGGAACTCTTATTCATTGTTGGTGGGACTGTATAATGGTTCAGCCACTCTGGAAGTCAGTCTGGCAGTTCCTTAGAAAACTAGATATACAGTTACCATTCAATCCAGCGATAGCACTTCTCGGTATATACCCGGAAGATCGGAAAGCAGTGACACGAACAGATATCTGCATGCCAATGTTCATAGCAGCATTATTCACAATTGCCAAGAGATGGAAACAACCCAAATGTCCTTCAACAGATGAGTGGATAAATAAAATGTGGTATATACACACTATGGAATACTACGCGGCAGTAAGAAGGAACGATCTCGTGAAACATATGACAACATGGATGAACTTTGAAGACATAATGCTGAGCGAAATAAGCCAGGCACAGAAAGAGAAATATTATATGCTACCACTAATGTGAACTTTGAAAAATGTAAAACAAATGGTTTATAATGTAGAATGTAGGGGAACTAGCAATAGAGAGCAATTAAGGAAGGGGGAACAATAATCCAAGAAGAACAGATAAGCTATTTAACGTTCTGGGGATGCCCAGGAATGACTATGGTCTGTTAATTTCTGATGGATATAGTAGGAACAAGTTCACAGAAATGTTGCTATATTAGGTAACTTTCTTGAGGTAAAGTAGGAACATGTTGGAAGTTAAGCAGTTATCTTAGGTTAGTTGTCTTTTTCTTACTCCCTTGTTATGGCTCTTTGAAATGTTCTTTTATTGTATGTTTGTTTTCTTTTTAACTTTTTTTTCATACAGTTGATTTAAAAAAGAAGGGAAAGTTAAAAAAAAAAAAGAAAAACAAGGAAAAAAAGATGTAGTGCCCCTTTGAGGAGCCTGTGGAGAATGCAGGGGTATTGGCCTACCCCACCTCGATGGTTGCTAACATGACCACAGACATAGGGGTCTGGTGGTTTGATGGGTTGAGCCCTCTACCATAGGTTTTACCCTTGGGAAGACGGTTGCTGTAAAGGAGAGGCTAGGCCTCCCTATATTTGTGCCTAAGAGCCTCCTCCCAAATGCCTCTTTGTTGCTCAGATGTGGCCCTCTCTCTCTAGCTAAGCCAACTTGAAAGGTGAAATCACTGCCCTCCCCACTACGTGGGATCAGACACCCAGGGGAGTGAATCTCCCTGGCAACGTGGAATATGACTCCCAGGGAGGAATGTAGACCTGGCATCGTGGGACGGAGAACATCTTCTTGACCAAAAGGGGGATGTGAAAGGAAATGAAATAAGCTTCAGTGGCAGAGAGATTCCAAAAGGAGCCGAGAGGTCACTCTGGTGGGCACTCTTACGCACAATATAGACAACCCTTTTTAGGTTCTAAAGAATTGGGGTAGCTGGTGGTGGATACCTGAAACTATCAAACTACAACCCAGAACCCATGAATCTCGAAGACAGATGTATAAAAATGTAGCTTATGAGGGGTGACAATGGGATTGGGAAAGCCATAAGAACCACACAGCACTTTGTCTAGTTTATGGATGGATGAGTAGAAAAATAGGGGAAGGAAACAAACAGACAAAGGTACCCAGTGTTCTTTTTTACTTCAATTGCTCTTTTTCACTCTAATTATTATTCTTGTTATTTGTGTGTGTGTGCTAATGAAGGTGTCAGGGATTGATTTAGGTGATGAATGTACAACTATGTAATGGTACTGTGAACAATCAAAAGTACGATTTGTTTTGTATGACTGCGTGGTATGTGAATATATCTCATTAAAATGAAGATAAAAAAAAAAACTAAAGGACAAATGGGGTGGGATGGGGGGATGATTTGGGTGTTCTTTTTTCACTTTTATTTTTTATTCTTGTTCTGGTTCTTTCTGATGTAAGGAAAATGTTCAGAGATAGATTGTGGTGATGAATGCATAACTATGTTATCATACTGTGAATAGTGGATTGTATATCATGGATGATTGTATGGTGTGTGAATGTATTTCAATAAAACTGAATTTAATAATAAAAAAAAAAAGAAGTCGGGAGTTGTGCTCTACCATCTTGAAGACAGAGTACAAACATAAATATTTAAAATTCTTCTGGCACAGTAAATTTGTGTCATTTCTTCCATGTATTTCTTTATTCAACCATTTACTTATATCAGTATGGATTCATGGATGTTTATTTTATATTTTGGGTTATAACCCAATTCTACTTTGTTATCTTGTAGCTCAAATTCTTCCAGCTTTGACCATTGGAAGTTCTTTTAGTTGGCTCCTGTGTTCCTTTAACTCCCATCATTGTGGTTGTTTGTAGGGTTTTGGTTTTTTGTTTGTTTGTTTTGAGGGGCATTTCCTTACTTTTTGGCACTATAAGATACTCCAGGCTTATGTTATATATTTTTTGCCCCCATCCTAGAATCAGTCATTTCCTCAAGAAAGGAGGCTATATTGTATAAAGTGACACTTAGCATGGATAAATTTGTATTGCTTCACTTGTGTCCAAAAAATTAGTACTTAAAACCTCAGATGTGGAAAAGACTCACGATACAAAGAAACAACAATATAATTGGAGTTGAAACCATTCCTTGATAATTAGAACTAGGGGCCTACATTTTGCAGGGCATAATTTAAGGGAGCAAGCTTTTTATCAAATCTTTGATCCTTAAAGCAAGCTTTAAGCAAATCACCTAAAGAGAGGTGATGAATCTTATGCCAAGATTAATGCAGTTCCTGATATAAGGACATGGCCAAATCCGAAAAATTTCCTTGATATTGACAATGTTCTGGTTTCAGTGGCCTTAGAATCACTGAATTAAAGATAAGTTTGTGCTAGTCATCAAGACTTGGCACCAGAATGTTTTGGATCCTAGTGTTCATCAATAGCTGACATATACTAAGTACTTCATATGTTCCTAGATCCTCAATAAATGTTTTATATGGTTTATTCCACTTGACCCTTTGGAGCTGGGTACTTTTTATTATATGGTGAATAAACTTTTTTTCATAAATTATGTATTTATTCCATGAATTTTATTTTTCTTGCCTTTATTTCAGCAAAATATGAGTTATATTGTTGTAATATATGAGTTATATTGCTGTAATATATGAGTTATATTGTTGTTGGTGAATAAACTTCTGACTTGGCAAGGTTAAATAACTTACCCAAAGTCAAACAAAGTACATAGTAGAGCCAGAATTCAATGCAGACATTCTGACTCTGTAACAGTTCTTAGATATTAATTAGTCTATGAGAATTAAGCATTCCTTTTTCATGTAAGAGGCTTGATGAAGACAGGTGAGGGAGGGTTAGGGCCTGGGGAGTGCTAATGGATGGTACCAGGCATGTGGGGAAAGCTGAGCTTTAACCACAGGCCAGGAATCCTATAGTCAAGTCTTCCTTCCTCTTCTGAAAATTTCCTGAAATTCAACCCAACTCCAAAAACTTTCCCAAAATTGCAGTTGCAACAAGGACTAAGCCAAGCCATTCAACGTGAATCCATCATCAACTCAAATGCCATCCCATCACAGGACAGGCTGAATCATAAAGAAAAAGATCAGGAAAATCAAGGCATCACCCCTCCACACACACGTGGGCACACAGACACACAGGACCAGAATAGATGTTATTTTCTTAGTCATTCACTTCCAAGAGTTTCTGACAATCCCTTAGTTAGAACATGTTAGGAATTAATACCTATATCATTTATGTTTTGTATACATAATTCCACTTCTGGGATTATATCCTAAGTGAAAGGTACAAACAAAGATTTATTTACAAGGATGCTCCCCAGTACAATATTCATATTGCCATGTAATTGCCCACAATGTAAATAACACTAGGATATGCTAAATAAATTGTGTGTGTATGTATGTGTAGCATGTAAGCTCCATGAAAGCAGGGGTTTTCTTTTATTTACTGCTATTTTCCCAGTGCCTATCCCAGTGCCTGCCACATAAAAGGAGTTCTATAAATATGTATTGAATAGATGAATGAAAATAATGGAATACTTGAAGCCTTTACAAAAAAATTTTTAAAAAGACATGCATAATTGCTCAGGATATAATGCTAAACACAATAAAAGAGAAAGGACAAAAATATAAATATGAATGCAATTCCAATTTAAAATATAAGATGGGTAGAAAAAAGGCTATATACAATATGCATCAGTATTTATCATATATTAGATTTATATAATGATATATAAATATCAATACTGATTATTCCCAATGATGAGATTATGAATGTCCTTTATTTTCATCTTTATTCTTTTTAATTTCTGGATTTTTAAGTAGAATAAACTAATTTTAAAAAGAAAAAATGAAACAACTAAAGACCAACTATTTCTGAATGACCCCCCATCAGCTTCTACATTTTACTTCCAGATGGAATGGTGCTAATGTATGTTAAGGCATCACTTAGCAAAACTAGTAGAGTGCTTTGCTCTAAAAATTGATTTTTAATTATTATTTATTGACCTACCACCCACCAGGGGTTACCTACAGAAGGAGAGGAAATAGGATAGAGGGGACAGGTAGCAACTTGTTTTCTTTGGATGTATTTTGTTTTATAGATATTACTTTGGAACTATGTAAATACTTCATTATTTTAAAAAATAAAATTTAAAAGAAATCCACAAAAATCAAAAGCAAATAAAACGAAGAAACCCGTGTATCTATTTAGAAGCATAACCACTCAGATAGGGACTATTGCCAAATGACTTTAAAACACAAAAATTTAACTCTTATCCATAGTAGGATATATTGTACTCTAAGGAAAAAAAAAAACCTGGCTAACTCTTATACTATGTTTATGTTGGTGTTATTAGTAGCACCATTTTTCCACTAGTGTGTGAATTATAGGATAAATCAAGTGAGTATTTAGGTTGGTATTTTGAGTTGACATTTTTAGCTTCAATAGTCCAGAGTTAGAATTGGGAATATCAGTGTAAACACATGATGTAGATTACCTTAACAAACAAGTCATATTTCCTAGTTCTGTCCACTGAAAAGACCTAGAAACAAAGACCAACTAAGTGGTAACAGTGTCCTTGGTGCTCAGATTGTAGCCGTGAAATAACATTTCTCACTAAAGAAAGTAGTATTCCTTTTGAAATGGTTGATTCCATTGTACAGCATAAGCCTGGAATATCTCTTCATTCCAAAAAGCAAGGACACTTTCAAAGACTACTAGAGTCTTGTCAAAAGGACTCAGGAACAAATTTGAAAGTCTCTCCCTGGACAAAAATGGAACAATTTGAACATCAACAAAGATATTGGAACATCAACAAAAATACTAATTGCAGTAGACTGAAAAACACTTAATATGCTTAAATCCAGGAGTTCATAATGACCCTTTAAAAACAACAACTCAGTAACCTTGGAGAGATGCTAAGGAGACAACACATTATGTTAAAACTGGTTTTATAAAAAAGGGGAGAGTGAATCAAGCAATCATCTAGACTTCCTATAAAATTTATACATCAGAGTAACCAAATAGTTAACAAGCAGAAAGGAAAGTTTCTCCTTCTTGAATTATCCCAGCTAATGAATAAAGTATGTTAGAGATAGACTATAACCTTTTTGCAATACTGAGTTAATGGATCTTGTCAAAGATGATAAATAGTTGATAAACATCACCTTAAAAAAATCTACTATGAAGTAGACTAGCCAAAAAGATAAAAAGAAGAAAAAGAGAAAAATCAAACCTGAATCTGATCAAATATCTAGATCTAATTAACAATTTACAGGAGCTACAGGGAACAGAGAAATGTGTTATAAATTCCATGGGGACAAAATAAACAAAATCCAGACTATGGGAAAGCCTACACAACAAACTACTCAGTTTCTTCAACAGAAAAATTGCCTGGAAACAAAATCACTGTGGGGGAAATCAAAAGAGACACAAGAATCGCAATATGGACCTTGCTTTGATCTGAATTTAAAAAAAACTTAAAATATATATATATCCAATTAAGGAAATGTGAAAACAGACTGAATAAATGATGATGATAAGGGATTATTGTTAATTTTTTGTGAGATATGGACATATGATTATGAAGCTGCTGATGAATATATAATTCTTAATACTTCTGTATATATTTGCAAAGTCACAAACCAAAAGTTAAAAAATTCTCACCATTGCCCAAAATGTACTTGCTTAAGGTCATACAGATAGTAATTTATGAGGTTCAGATTGAAACACTTGAATTAAGGTACAAATAGACATGAGTCAGCCCAAAGAGATGAAAATTACCCTGTGCAGGCAAACCTATAAAAGTGGTAGTTTCTTGATGATCTTCAGTAGTCAAAACCCATAATGCTCAGTTCCCATTGCCATGGAATTATCCCCTAAGTATTCCTAATTTGCTTTGATATCTGGGAATGAAAGTTAAAATGAATATGAATGTTAATCTTTTATTCAAGTGCTTTCATCTTGTATAACACACCTGTCAGATCACTGCACTGGGCAACTTTGAACTTGGATGTCTAGAAAGAACAGCATAGAATTTAAATTTTTTTCTTGGCTTTTCCAGTTAGTCTGAATTAGCCAGAAAGTCCTTTGAGTGTGTTGGGAATAAATCAATATACTTTTTCACCTTAAAAAAGACTTTATCAAAACAGTTATCACTGTTCTGTATATGTATTAAATTTCACAATAAAAATGTATTTAAAAATAGCATCTCAGCATAATGAATGAAGGAAGCCTCTGCTCTTCTTAAAGAGTTGCTTTTATCTTGGTGGGGAGTAAGGCAAGTATTAAATAAATCTATGTCTTTAAATAGTAAAAAATATATAAAAAAATAAGAAATAAAAAAGACTTTAATGGCATTCATTGTACTTGAAATCTAATAACCTGAGAACCAAAGGTAGATCAGCATAAAAGTCTTCAAGTCATCTCAGTGACTTTGATGCAGAAGATACACTAGGTACACTGTTTTGATTTGCAAGTTGCTAAAACAAATACCACACGATGGGCTGGCTTCACAACAGGAATTTACTGGCTCATGGTTTCAGAGGCTAGAAGGCTAGCTTCCTCCTGGGGTCGGTACCTTCTGGCTGGCTGGCAATCTTTGGGGTGCCTCGGCTTCTCTGTCACATGGCAATGTCTTCTCCTTTCTCTTCCATGTTCCATTAACTTCCAGCTTCTGGCTTCTTTCCATGGCTTTCTCTCCTGTTTCCAATTTCCTTTACTCATAAGGACGTCAGCCATATTGGACGAAGGCCCACCTTCAGTCAGTTTGGGCACCTTAACTGGTAACATCTTGAAGGGTCCTGATTACAAATGAGTTCACACCCACAGGACCAGAGGTTGGGACCTATATAGGCCTTTTGTGGGGGACATGACTCAATCCCCAACATGCACTAACCCCAAAACTGATACGTTCTTTAAATTCTAGACATCTTTTCTTCAATATTATTTAAATCTACAATATTCTTTTCTGTTATAAAATATTTTAAATCATTGATTGGAAGTTCCAAAGTCTATAAACAATTGTGTAATTTAGCAGGAAAATAAATTGGAAATAATCATGTGAGCCAAGCCAATGCCTAAATATATGACACAGCTAGATTTCCTTCGATACTACTTAAAATTATCAGGACATTTTAAAAATTGTGATAATTATAGCACCTTTATACTAGAATTCATGAGAATTAAATTAAATAAGAATGGCAATGACAACGATGATGACGACACTATTAACTGGCATTGTTAAGCATTATTATGTTCCAAATATTGTGCTAAGTGCTTTACATGTTGTACCTCATTTAATATTGATAATATTCTTTCTCCCTATGAGGGATGTTATATTAGGTCTTATGATAATTGTTTTACAAACAAGGAAAACGGCTTAGAATTTTTAGTTTAGTTTACAAAATGGAAGGGCCAATACTAGTAAATGTTGTGGAGCTACTGGAAAAAAGCAAACTTCTTGTATAATCCCCTGAAAAAGATCCATACAAGTGAACTCTAAGTGTGTACGTGTCTGTGTACACACACACATATATGTGTATATATGTATTTATGTGTATATATGCATATATATGTATACATACATATATATAATTTTATAAAGATGTTAATATTGGCCCTGTTAATATGTGATCATTCCAGGATTGACTAGACTAGGAACAAGGGATCTAGATTGCACAATAACAGAAATCTCCACCAAAGTGTATGAGAGATTATTATTTGACTTAAGGTTTTCACTAGGTCATTAGTATGAAGACTTAGAAATTGACTTCAGAATCCCACTGTTTATCATTTACATTTGCTGTATATAATTATACTAAGATTGACTAGCTAGTGCCCTGTATTTGGTTTTCACTCTTCAGAAGTCTCAGCTAACTTCTTTTGTTGTCCTCATGAAGTCTTTCCAAGTTGTGTTCTGGGTGGATAATTAGAACAAATCTGACCCCCTAAAAACAGCCTTCCAATCCTTTGAATATATAGGGCTATATAAAAGGATCCTAATTGAAAAATATCTCCCCCGGTTCTACTTTCTATTTGCAACTCAAATCCATCTTGTGTCTCTTACTTTCTAACAGACTTCATCTGAGCGCACTCCCTGAATAAGCCATTTACAACCCAGAATCCCCATCTTGGGCTCTGCTTCTAAGGAACCTGAATTCCACACACTCAGACCCTCAAATTTATATCTCCAGACAGGACCTCTCCCTGAAATTCCTACTCAACAGTTCTACTTGGTTCATTTCCACATTTACATGGCTAAGACCGAGCATCTGATCCCTTTGGCTTTACCCAAACTCCTCCTCCTAGAGTTTTCCCCACTCCCTATGTGGCAACCCTATTATTTCATTTGTTCAGCCTTAAAACCTTGGACTCATCTTTGACTCCTCTGTATCCCGTACCCCATGTTCAATCCTGCCAGCTCTTCCTTCAGTTCCTATCCACCATTTTCCCGCCACTTACAATTCCACTGCTACCATCTGGTCCAGGCTATCAAACCTCTTGCCTGGATTACTGTAAAAGCTTCCATACTTTCCTTCTTGCTTCTGCTCTTGACACTTTTCATTGCATTCTTAATCCAGCAGTTGGAAGAAGTCTTACAAAAGATAAGTCTGATGATCTCACTCTTTTGCTAGAAGTCCCTGAAAGCTTCTCACTTGGCAGCCTGCCATGGGCCCTGAGCATCCCCGCCCATTCCTGCTTCGAGTGCAGACTGCAGGACTTATCTGTCCCCTGGCACCAAGCAGTTCTGAGGCTTGGCACAGAGGCAACTAAGGAAGTCAAGGCGACCACAGCATGACCATGTGAACCGCTCCCTGCCGGGGGAAGAGGGACTGGCTTGTTTGCATCTTCCTATAATATTTGATGCTTACTCAGAAAGTACCCAGTCCCTTGGTCCTGAGTTTTGATAATGCACCACTGCACGTGGAGGCTCCCATGATGGGCTCTTTATGTCACCTCCATAGAACTTAGGGGGAATCAACACAAACCAACATGAAGCTCTGGCTACCGTCTTTGCTGTTTGTCTCTGACCCAGGAGTCTTGTGTCTTCTGCCAGTATCCATGAAACGGTAACAGGCTAACTTACTAGCTTGCAGGTAGGGTAAAATCCCAGACCCTGCACGGTTCTCAACACCTGTCACGTTCAGAGCAAAGGCCCTACAAGGCCTACCTGCCCCACCCCCACCACCTGCTCCTCACTGATCTCATCTCTTTTCCACTTCTTTTTGCCCACATGGCCACAGTCACACAAGTGTTCTCTCTTTCTTTTCAACATGCTCAGCACTCTCCTGCCTCTGGACCTTTTTAGTTTCTGTTCCCTCTAATTAAAACCCTCTTCTCCCAGATGGCTTGCCACCTCACCTCTTTCATGTCTTTTCACATATCTTTTACCTGAGGCCTTTCCCACCCATCCTACTGAAAACCACAACCCTTGAACTCTTACCTCCTTCCTTACTTTATTTTTCTCCCCAGTATTCATCACCACCAAATATCTATATAATTTACTTATTTATTTGTTCGAGAGCTATTCCTCCTCACATTTACTCCAGGAGGGGAGGGATTTTTGTGCACTTTCTTCACTGCTGTTTCCCCAGTAGTTGGACCAAATCTGGCACATAGTAGGAACTCAATAGAAGTGTTGAATGGATGAATTTTTGGCAAACACAGTCTGCCAACTTACACATCATTGAATCCATAGTCACAATCTGAGGATTGCTAGGCAATGTGGGCCAGAGTCTTGTCACATAAAATAGGCATTCATCAAATAATCACACAGAGATAATTATAAATTGTGGAAAGTGCAATGAAGGGGCCCTGGCCCTGGACTCAAAAGGTCCCCTAGGCAGTTGGAGCCCAGGGCTTGGAAGGCACTGAAGGGAGGTTGGTCTGTATGGCTGGAATATGGAAAGCAGCAAGAGAGAAGGCTGGTGTGTTTCCTACAAACAATTGGAAAACCTTGAAATAACTTCACCTAGAGACAGAGACATTGATTGGACCAATATTTTTCACAATATCCTGATTACTGCAGGTAAAAAAGTTGGGAGGGGAGCAGCAGAGTGGGGGGAAGGGACTGAGAACATGAGAATAGGTTATTGCTGCATTCCCAGGTAGAGCCGGACCAGGTTGGTGGCTGAGGAGAGAGAAGGTGGATTACAGAGATATTTCAAAGGTAAAATTCACAAACTTTGAGGATATAAAAGATACGTGGGTTAAGGGAGGGAGAAGAGTCAAGGATACCTCAGGTTTGAGATACCTCAGCCTCTGCTTCTTTATCCCCTGAACTTCTTATCAGAGCTCCATTCCCTCCAGTTATTCTCTGGCTCTGTTGTGTGCGGACAACATACCGATATTCTGAAGGAAATGTTTCCCTATTCAATTTGTACAGACTCTACTGTGTGCCAAATTTTTGTGCTAGATGGTGTGGGGTGGCTGCAGGGTAGTGTTGAGATCAGGGGCAAGACAGACATAGCCTCTGCCAACGTGGAACTTCCAGGCTAGTAATGGGATAAAAACAAGCAAGTGGAGTTTTACCAAGAGAAAATCACCTCTGTTGAATTGTACACATAGAAGACTGCTATAAAGTATGCTCAAACTTAAATCAGAGCCATAAGGGAGACGGAGCAAACTGGTAAACTCTCTGTGGAACATAAGAGTTAGTTATTTCTCAGAGGTCCCACCGCAATGGAAGCAAGATTAAGAGGAACGTGAGAAAAACTGTCCCCTGCTTTGAGCTGAATTTGTAATACATATCTTGGTTTTCCCAATTTATAAAACTAGTTTTTACTTTCAGGTTTGTGTTTTGGTGTAGAATCATGGAATTTCAGAGATTATCTTACCCAAACTCACCATTTTAAAGGTAAAGAACTTTGTAGCCCAGAAAGTTGAAGGGTTCGAGGCATCCTGGGGAAATTTAGCCAGTTGTATGACTATTTTCACATTAAAATATCTACTTATTTAAATCTAGTAGCATTTATGATATTCACCTTACTAAAAACTACCTGAATTCTGTATACGAGGTTCTATAATAAGAGGTTAACACAAGGAAATTTCCATTTTTGTAGTTTCAAAGTAGTTGAATATCAGCAATTTCATATGGTTCAAATTGACAGATATTCGCTTCTATATTTAGAAACACAATTCAAACATAGAAAATACTCAGCAAATCTGTAATAACTTCCATCAGGAGAACAAATGCCATACAGGCCTTTGAAATGAAGAGGTCTGAAAAAGCAAGTAAATTACCCAGTGATAACGCATTTATCACCATCAGTACTTTAGATTGTCAATAAACTTAATTTAGCACCTACTATGGTGCAACAGTGTGCTATAAATTTGTGATATAGAGATGAAAAACATGATGTCAGCCTTCAAGAAAAGCAATATCTCCTCTTGGTAACACTAAGTAAACAGACAAAATGCAATGAGTTAAGCTTTATGAGTTAAATGATATGAGCTAAATCTAAGTACTGTGGAAGTGTGAAATGGAGGATTTCTTCAACCTGGAAGGAGAGATGGTGGGGACAGGTTTTCTGGGTGAGGAGCTAGGCATTGTGCTTAGCCTTAAAAAAAAATACCCAGGTGGAGAAGGTAGATGAGCAACTTCCACAGTGTGGAGCTGTCACTGGGAGGCACCTGCCCAGCCAAGGCCTACATTTCTTAACCCACTGAAGAATGGCCATGCGACCAGTTCTCACCAAAGAAATGTGAGAGGAATTGAGGCATATCACTTCCAGGCTGGGTTTTTTAAAACATAGATGTGCCTTCTCCTCTCTCTTTCCCCATTTGCCATCTTGATACAAGGTCTTTAAGACTCTAGCAGATGGAGGAGATACTTAGGGTGGGAAAAGCCAGGAATCCCAAATCAACACTTGGAGGAAAATCACCTGCCAACCAGGAACTTTCAAATATTAAACTGCAACATGCATGAGAAACAAACTGTTATGATGTTAAGTCTCTGGGCACTGAGAGCTTATTTATTGCAGAAGCTAGTCATACCCTAAATAATACAGGATGGAAAGGAATTCTAGGCAAAATGGTCACCATGGGTAGGTATGAGGACAAAAGAGTATGATGAAACCTCCAGAAAGATGGAGTAGATGTACTTTCCCGATTTCTTCTGCTAAATACAGCTAAAAGTCCTTGACAAAGTCATATAAAAAACAATACTAAATACTAAATACAATACTAAATACTAAATACAATACTAAAAAGACTCTGACAGGTGGAAAGAAGAGAGCATATGGGCTATAGACCTTCAGACACAAGGAATGACATGGTGGTGAATTCCTTGGTTTTTCTTTTGGCCACATGTACCCTGAACTGGATGCTGGAGAAGCCAACAAACACAGAAAATCCAGCAGCTGCAGACAAAAAAAATGCCCAAAATAAAGATCACTTTCTCTAATCAAAGGACCAGGAAAGGGGCAGCCTAACTAGGCAGGAAATGCATAGACAATTGCCACATTACTCAAGCCCAACACCATGGAGAAAACTGCTGCCTCACCCCATCCTCCTCAGCAAAGACTAAGTGGAGAACCTAGATTTTCACCTTCACCTGGCTGTAATGAGGTGCCACTCCTCTCCCACCAGAGCTGCATCAGAGAAGGCTGAGCCAAGAGTCAGGACTATCATCTCCACCGGGTTCCCCTCCACAGTATCAGTAGAGACTGCTTTGGGAGCAGAAAGGAGAAACTCCTACCACTTCTCGATGGGGTGGTGTCAGAGAAGTTCTGGTGAGAGTCAAACCTTTCACTACCGTCCAGTGGTCCTGAGGCTGCCTCAGTGTGTCCGTGGCAGTAATGAAAGAAGCAGTACTGAGGCATCCCTACCCCACTCAGCCCAGGAGGTATCGGCAAAGGTACAATAGGACACTGAAATGTCACCCTGTCCAGCAGTAATGTGGTGCCCCTTCTCCCCCTAGGGGTCTTAGTGAAGGCCAAGAGGGCAACTGGACTTCCAACCCCACCTGGCAATAATGATAGGCACCTTGTTTCTCCTGCTAATGGAATGTCAGGAGAAACCTGCTAAAAGAGAAGATTTAAATAAGATCCAGGATCTCATAATAGGATACCCAAGTCCTTTGCCCATTTAAAATTGGGTTGTCTTTTTGTTGTTCAGTTGTAGGAGTTCTTTACATATTCTGGATATTACACCCTTATCATATATATGGTTTCCAAATATTTTCTCCCATTCTTTAGATCGTCTTTTCACTTTCTTGATAATGTCTTTTGATGCATGAAAAATTTTAGTTTTGACCAAGTCGCATGTATCTATTTTTTATTCTGTTGTGTTTTGGTGTGAAGTCCAAGAATACGTTCCTTAATATAAGGTCCTGAAGATGTCCCCCAATGTTTTCTTCTAGGAGTTTTATAGTTTTAGTTCTTTGGTCTTTAGGTCATTGGTTCATTTTGAGTTAATTTTGTATATGGGGGAAGGTAGGAGTCCACTGTCATTCTCTTGCATATGGATATATGTTCTCCCACATCGTTTGTTGAAGAGACTATTCTTTCCCAGTTGAGTGGACTTGACACCCTTATCAAAAATCAATTGTCTGAAGTCAATTAATCTCCAGAAATAAGACTGGAGACATAGCAAAGTTCAGATTACAGAGAGCCTGGAAGGATAGACTAAGGACTTTGAACTGAAGACCATAGGAAGATATTGTAAGTTTTAAACAAATTATATGATCATGTTTGCATTTTCAAAATATCAATCTGGCTACAGGTGGACAATGGTTTGAAATGGGACAAGGTTGGATGCTGACAGTTTAGAGGGAGTGTGTCATATCAGGAGGCCATGATGTCAATATGCCATTACTCTCAATGTTAACTTGATCACTTGGTTAAGACATTTTCAGTCATTGATTGGCAGCTTCAATCAATGCAGGGGTATTGGCCTGCCCCACCGTGATGGTTGCTAACATGCTCACAGACATAGGGGACTGGTGGTTTGATGGGCTGAGCCCTCTACCACAGGATTTGCCCTTGGGAAGACGGTTGCTGCAAAGGAGAGGCTAGGCCTCCCTATGGTTGTGCCTAAGAGCCTCCTCCCGAATGCCTCTTTGTTGCTCAGATGTGACCCTCTCTCTCTAGCTAAGCCAACTTGGCCGGTGAAATCACTGCCCTCCCCCCTACGTGGGATCAGACACCCAGGGGAGTGAATCTCCCTGGCAACGTGGAATATGACTCCTGGGGAGGAATGTAGACCCAGCATCATGGGATGGAGAGCATCTTCTTGACCAAAAGGGGGATGTGAATGGAAATGAAATAAACTTCAGTGGCAGAGAGATTCCAAAAGGAGCCGAGAGGTCACTCTGGTGGGCACTCTTACGCACAATATAGACAACCCTTTTTAGGTTCTAATGAATTGGGGTAGCTGGTGGTGGATACCTGAAACTATCAAACTACAACCCAGAACCCATGAATCTCGAAGACAGTTGTATAAAAATGTAGCTTATGAGGGGTGACAACGGGATTGGGAAAGCCATAAGGACCACACTCCACTTTGTCTAGTTTATGGATGGATGAGTAGAAAAATAGGGGAAGGAAACAAACAAACAAACAGACAAAGGCACCCAGTGTTCTTTTTTATTTTAATTGCTCTTTTTCACTTTAATTATTATTCTTGTTATTTTTGTGTGTGTGGTAATGAAGCTATCAGGGATTGATTTTGGTGATGAATGTACAACTATGTAATGGTACTGTGAACAATCGAATGTACGATTTGTTTTGTATGATTGCGTGGTATGTGAATATATCTCAATAAAATGAATATTAAAAAAAGTTTTTAGACAAATGTGTACTTTAGCGAGAAAACAAATTACAAATAATTTTGTCAGCTATATCAGTGTTGAAACATCTGATACACAGAAACTTGACAAGTTAATTCTAAAAGTTATATAGAATAACAAAGTATGTTACAGCCTCCTTCAGACTAAGAGACTCCAGGAGAACAAAGTGAGGGATCTTGCCAAATATCAAGACTTATTAAAGCTACAGTTAAAATGGCATGATGTAGGCTTAGAGTTACAAAAATAGATCAAGGGGACAGAAGAGGCACCAGAAACACATTCACCCATGTCTACAAACTTGATAAATAACAGTGGCAGCATTGCAGCTCATTGGGGGAAGGAAAGTACTATTCAGTAAAGAGCACTGGAGCAATTGGCAACACGTGTGGGAAAGAATGAGCTTGGTTCCATATCTAACAGCAATTACAAAAATCAGTTCCACATGGACCAAGGATTTAAATGTGTAAAGCCAACTTCTAAAACTTTTAGGAGAACATTATAGCATAATATTTTTATAATCATGTAAGGATTCTTTAACAAAATCCCAAAACTATTAACCATAGAGGAAAAGATTGATAAATCTGACCACTTAAAAACTTCTGTTGTTCAAAGGACACTGTAAAAACATGAAAGATAAGATCTTTCTGACGTGCATAACTGGAGAGAGATTGGTACCCAGCCTTTATAAAGAAATCCTAAAATTCAATAAGGAAAGAACAAACAATACAATAGAAAAATGGACAAAATACATCAACAGGGACTTCACAGGAGAGGATCCATCAGTGGCAGAAAAACACATGAAAAGATGCTTAACCTTACTAATAATCAGGGAAACAGATATTAAAACCAAAATGGCCTGTGATTTTATTCCTACCAAAATGGGCAAGGATGTTGACCAACAGAACTCTTATATATTGTGTGGAAACAAGAGTATAACATGAGGTTGTAAAGTTCTTTTTCTCCTCATCATACACCCCGAGAGACTTTTTTACAGGTACAACAGGATTCATGTACAGGAATGTTCACAGCAAAATTAGTTATAAATTTGCAAATATATGCAAATAATCTAAATGTTCCTAGGCAGAAGGACAAAACTGTGGTGTCATCATAAAACGGAGTACTGCACACTGGGAAAATCAATTACCATCACATATATTGTAGATGAACCATTAAGTGAAAACCACAAGATGCAAAAATAAACATGCAGTATCATATAATTTAAATAAAGTTGAATGCATTTAAAACTTAATGATACCTTGTTTAGGGATGCATGCATTTGAGGTAAAACACTGAGGGAAATCAAGGAAAAGATAAAAACAACATTTAAAATAATGGTTACCACTGGTGAGAAGGGAGGGGGCTGATTGAGGAGGGGCCTCCCAGGCTTTGGAGGTGAAACGTTATACTTTCTAAACTTGGTGGTGAATAAGTATATTGGTTTGTTTTCATTTTTTTTACTTTATATATACTCCACATAGATATTCAATGAAATATTTCATAGCAAACACAAAATTTAAAGAAAATACAAACAGGTTTTTGTTTTATGAGACTCATTTGTATTGACATTGTGATAATAGCATCCAGACCACAAAACCGTATCTGCTTCACCAGTGCTAAGCAGACATAGGTGTTTCCCTAAGGGCAAATCTGTTGGTAGAAATAGTCCCTGCATGACTGGCTACAAACCAAAAATCTTGAGTCAGAGACACTTTCTAACTCCACATCTAGTAGAGTCACTAAATATCATGGAGAAATGACGGTTCAGAAGCACATCCTCTAAGGAGCATTCTTATTCTTTTTAATTTTGAAATGAATCATATATCCCATGTAAATGGATTTTGTAGGTTTAAATGCAACATTATGGATCTGAAAGCAGTTGAGTGCATAATATCCATTGATTAGCAGCAGGAAATGCTATGCTTTGTCAAGTGGAGACTTTGGAACCAGAGGTAATATATGTGAAAACAATTCACAGTAAAAATTTAAATAATACTGGTTGTTAATACTTGAGCCAGGAATTCTCTTCCCAGATACGGTTTCTGTATACTTTTGTTTGTGCATGTAACTGATTTATCAAATAAATTGAACTCTTTAGGGGGCAGGCAGAAAGCAAATGTATGTTCTAACCAGAAGATCTTTCCTCTGTGCTATGTAAGATCTTCTATCCCCAGCCCTGATGTCATCTTGAGTAGATTCTATAGATATTTTGGTCACTCTCAGTTATTACAACTAATCTGATTTTTTAGGTATTAAAAATTCAGACCGTTCTAGTTTGCTAATGCTGCCAGAATGCAAAACACTAGAAATGGATTGGCTTTTATAAAAGGGGGTTTATTTGGTTACACAGTTACAGTCTTAAGGCCATAAAGTGTCCAAGGTAACACATCAGCAATCGGATACCTTCACTGGAGGATGGCCAATGGTGTCCCAGCAAACTGTTAGCTTGGAAGGTACATGGCTAGCGTCTGCTCCGGAGTTCTGGGTTCAAAATGGCTTTCTCCCAGGACGTTCCTCTCTAGGCCACAGCTCCTCAAAATGTCACTCTCAGTTGCTCTTGAGGTGTTTGTTCTCTCTTAGCTTCTCTGGAGCAAGAATCTGCTTTCAATGGCCATCTTCAAATTGTCTCTCATCTGTAGCTCCTCTCTCAACCCCTGTGGGTTCTTCAAAATGTCCCTCTTGGCTGTAGCAAGCTTGCTCCTTCTGTCTGAGCTTATACAGTGCTCCAGTAATTTAATTCAGGCCCACCCTGAATGGGTGGGGCCATGCCTCCATGGAAATTATCCAACCAGAACTAGAGGTCTTGTCCACAGTTGACTGAATCTCATCTCCACGGAAACACCCAAAGGATTCCAAAATCTAATCAACACTAATATGTCTGCCAACACAAGATTGCATCAAAGATAATGGCATTTTGGGGGATATAATACATTGAACTGACACACAGACCAATTCCATATTACAGCTTTTATCTCTCATCCAATTCAAAGCTTATCGCCTCTCCTAGCTCGGTCCTGCTTCAGCCTGGGAAACCTGCAGTGGAGCAGAGAAACTTGATCTCTTCCCCACCCCCAGTCCTCTTCCATTTCTCCTCCAAGATTCACTATGCTATCTCTGGTTCCTTGAGGGCTGAAAAATTGGGGAAGAGGAGGGGCAGAAGTGGCTCCAATTGACTGGAACGGTGAGAACATTGCATAGGTGACTTCTGGGTGTGGCAGGTTACCAAACACTGAATCTTTCTTCTATGGGGTGCTTTGGTGGGTTCTTCAAAGACCCTACTACAGTCCCAAGTCCTACCATCATCATGGAATCATTCCTGTATCTTCCTCATTGGGCACATTTCCTCTCTGACTCATTCCTCATTCTCCTGGCTCCCAGCAGTCCACACCCTCTTGCACTATGTAGCATTTAGATGACCCAAGCCAGGTACCCTTCTAGAGGTTCCATCCACCCACAGAAACATGCCCTTTGCCCTAACATCAGTGGGCTTATTCCCATGTATCCCATCTTTCTGTCACAGCAACAGCTCTGACTACCTTTTTTTTAATAATTCAGTTTTATTGAGAAATATTCACATACCATACAATCATCCATGGTGTACAATCAACTGTTCACAGTACCATTTCTTAGTTGTGCATTCATTACCCTAATCTATTTTTGAACATCTTCCTTAAACCAGAAAGAATCAGAATAAAAAATAAAAATAAAAAATAAAGAAAATAAAAATAATAAAAAAAAACAACACCCAGATCACCCTCCCCCATCCCACCCTATTTTTCATTTAGGTTTTGTCTCCATTTTTCTATTCATCCATCCATACACTGGATAAAGGGAGTGCGATCCACAGGGTTTTCACAATCACACTGTCACCCATTATAAGCTACACTGTTATACAATTGTTTTCAAGAGTCAAGGCTACTGGCTTGGAGTTTGGTGGTTTCAGGTATTTACTTCTAGCTATTCCAATCCATTAAAACCTAAAAAGTGCTATCTATATAGTGCGCAAGAATGTCCACCAGAGTGACCTCTCTACTCCATCTGAAATCTCTCAGCCATTGAAGCTTTATTTCGTTTCATTTCACATCCCCCTTTTGGTCAAGAAGATGTTCTCAATCCCACGATGCCGGGTCCAGATTCATCCCCAGGAGTCATATCCTGTGTTGCCAGAGAGATTTATACCCCTGGGAGTCTGACTACCTTTTTTTTTTAAATGTAATTTTATTGAGATATATTCACACACCATACAATCCCTCCAAAGTATCTGGCCTAGGAACAATTTGGAGGCCTTAAGTTTCTGAAAAAATAGACTTACCAAGAAAAACTTTTATAGAGACTTAGATAGAGCCTAGGGCACTCCATAGGGTTTTCAGGAATACTGTTGGTTGTGGATTGACATACTGTGGTAGTTTGCAATATCTGGCTAAAGATTGCATAAGAATAACCTCCAGAATGACTTCTTGACTCTGCTTGAAATCTCTTAGCCAAAGAAACTTTAATTTGTTCCATTTCTCTTTCCCCTTTTGGTCAAGAAGGCTTTCTCAATCCCATAATGCCAGGGCCAGGCTCATCCCTGGGAGTCAGGTCCCATGTTGCTAGGAAGACTTACACACCTGGGAGTCATGTCCCATGTTGGGGGGGGAGGGGGTAGTGAGTTTATTTGCAGAATTGGCCAAGAGATAGAGACCACATCTGAGCAACAAAAGAGGCTCTCTGGGGGTGACTCTTAGGTGTAATTACAAACAGGACTAGCTTTGCCATTGCAAAAATAAGTTTCATAAAGGTAAGCCTCAAGATTGAGGGCTTGGCTTATTAAATTGGGAGTCCCGAGTGTTTGAGAGAGTATCAGGAATTCTCCAGGCTGAGAAGATTAGTATTTCCACATTTTTCCTCAGTCCCTCAAGGGACTTCACAAATACTTTTTTATTTTCTGCCCCAAATACTCTGGAATGTATCTGGGTATTATATTAACCTGTACAGAAAAACAAGGTCTCATTCCCTATTCTAGTTTCCATGTAATTAGGTAGTTTAAATAAACTGGCCAGACAGGCTAAATTAGATCATGTGCTACAGAAAATTTAAATTTTGGACCAAATAACCATCACTTCCTTTGGTCTCACATGGAAATTGAAGTTTTAAAATACAGACAATATCATCCTTTATCCTGATTTACCTTAGTCCTAACCAGGTCTATTTCATTCATATTTATAATTAAAGTCTGATGTCTTTTTTAGCTTCTTTAACAGTTGCTGTATGGAGTAATGCTGATTTTCACAGCTGCAGAACTGTAACTCTGTGTTTTAGGTGTCTCACAGATACCCAATGTTCCAGGGAACTACCAGGTTATACAAAAAGAGCATAGCATCTCAGAATTTAGAAATAACAATTAAAACTCAGGAATATATGTGACTTGTGTAAGAGCTTACAGTCTAGGAACCTTTACAATGAGTCTTATTTGGACATACTGTATTCCTTGAGCATTGATTGCCCAATCTCTGCCCACTTTCTATCCCCTGATAACCTATGCTTCCAAATCCAATTCTCAGAGTTTGCTCATTATAGTTAGTTCATATCATATCAATGAGACCATACAATATTTGCCATTTTGTTTCTGGCTTATTTCACTCAACATAATGTCCTCAAGTTTCATTCACGTAGTTGTATGTCATACAACTTCATTCCTTCTCACAGCCACTCAATATTCTGTCTACTTTTTACTTTGAATGTTCCTTTTCAATTCTGTTTTTTTAATATGAGTCAGCATTGAGCCAGGAACCAAGTTCCAAATATCAAGCCCTCTTGGTCATATTTTGAAGGCACCCTCCCTTAGTTTAATATGAGAGGAAACCAGTTCATGACACACTGACAACCCTCTCCAAAGAAATCTTCACTATCCAATCTGTATGGTTAAAGTTTGTGGGTTCCCCTTATACACTCCTGAGGAGAGGAATGGTCAAAGCATTCTTGTTGTTATTGCTTAACAATGTGTGTGTGTTGTGTGTGTGTGTGTGTGTGTGTGTGTGTGTGTGTGTGTGTGTATAAATCTGGCCCCTCTCTTTTGAATGTGTTGGCAGTTAAATACTCTTCGGGCTCACCTCTGGGGCTTTGGTCCTAACTGAGACAACAGAAAAGTCTGTATTGTAATCATCCTGTTACATGTATGGTAGGTAGATTGTAATTTAAAAAAAAAAAACAAATATTTATTAGGCTTTAACAGCGGATAGGAATTGGACTTAATTATTTAAATTTGTCACTTTTGCTTTATCATCATGATAATCTTATATGGTGAACTGATTGCATTATTGGCTCCAATTTTTAACCCCACCCTCTGTCCATCTGCTTTATCATGCAACTTTGGAGTTTCTCTCATCAAAGAATGTTTCTCTCACCCTTGATTCTGAGTGTGACCACATATTTGCTTTGGCCAATTAGATGTCAGCATACAGGATGCAAGCAGAGGCTTAAAAAGCATTTTCCAATTTCCACTTGCTCTGTTGGAATTGGTCATTGCCATAAGAAGGACATGCCTTGACTAACCCAATGATCACAAGAGAAGGAAATAATACCTGTGGAGCAGAGCTTCTCCGGTTAAGCTATAACAGCCAAACCCATCCTAGAACAGATATCCACTGACTTGTAGATGCCCAGCTGAAATTAGTCAAGCTCAAGCTAAATTAGCCAATACTCATCCTCATGACTCGTGAGCTAGAAAAATCAGTGATTAAAGTTTAAGCTACTGAAGTTTGGAATGGTTGTTATATAGTAATAGTTAACTGGTACAGAAATTGATACTAGAAGTAAAGAGATGCTGAAGCAAAAGAATATATATGTATCACTGGCTTTAGTTCTAGGTGGCAGGTGGATGCTAGTAAAACGGTGAGGAAACATTTAGCAAAACTGTCACCTATGGTAACTTGGAAGATAGAAAATGTACCTAATGAACTTCTGAATTTTGGAAGGGAAAACTTCAGGCAAAAGAGTGAATGTAACAGCTAGTAGTGTATGATTACACAGCTTCAGCTCTCTCTGATCTATGTGACTTTGGGGTTGCCTGCTCGTCACACCTACTCTGCCCCCTTCTCTGGACACAGCCATGTGATATGCTTTGGTCCATGGGATATTAGCAGACATAATGCAATCAGAACTTTGAAAAGCACTAGCATAATTGGACTTTCTCACTCTTGCATTTCTGACATCATCATAAAGATTGTGGAATATATACAAACACATGGAGCAGAGCCAAATCATCACAGTCCCCCTTGCCCACACTCAGACTTGCGAGCAAGCCCAGACAAGATCAACAGAGCTGACTAGATGGCTTCCAGGTGACCAGCCCAGATATGTGAGAAGTAAATACATTGTTGTGTGTCACTAGGTTTTTTAGTTGTTTGTTATACAGTATTATTGTCACTGAAGACAGTTGATATAACTGCTCAGGAGGTGATATTTTATATCCACTTGACAGAGAGGGAATTGGACACTTAGGTTAAAATCATATCTATAGAGTTCTGAGTCAGATTTGGACCTGGGTGTTGTGCTCTTTACCCAGGGAGCCTCCTCGGATCTGGGGCTAAGTTCTGCTTACACTGTCAGTTCCCAGTGTTAAATGAAAGTTACTGTAGATGTGTCATAAATGTGTGCTGACATCTTAATATCAAGTTTCTCCTCCTACAAAAAGCTTGGAGTCATGAAAATTCCACTTAGAAAGAGTACATAATCACAAACTGGCTGTAAAATCCATATGGAAATGCAAGGGACCAGAAAAGTTAAACAATCTTGAAAATTAACAAAGTTGAAGAACTTAACACTTATAAGCTTACTACAAAGCTACAGAAATCAAGACAGTATGGTACTGGCATAAGGACAGACATATATAGATCAATGGAATATAATGGGTCTATTTTCCCTAATTCATGACTTAAAGTCAATCGATTTTTGACAGGAGTGTGAAGAAAATCCAATGAGGGAAATAATAGTCTTTTCAACAAACAGTGCTGGCACAACCAGATATCTACCTGCAAAAGAATGAAGTTTGATGACTATCTCACACCTTATACAACAATTAACTCAAAATGTTTCATAGACCTAAATTTAAAAGTTAAAATTGCAAAATACTCAGAAGAAAACAGACAACATGAGAGTCAATCTCCATGACCTTGAGTTAGGCAATGGCTTCTTAGATATGAAAGGAAAAAACACACGGGAGAAAAGAAATAATAGATACATTAGATGTCATTAAAATTAAAGACTTTTTTGTTTCAAAGGACACCATCAAGAAAGTGAAAAGACAATCCACATAATAGGAGAAAATATTTGAAAATCATATATCTAATAAGGGACTTGAATCCAAAATATATAAAGAACTCTTACAAGTCAATAATTAAAAGACGAATAATGCAATTTAAACATGGGCAAAGGATATGAATAGACATGTCTCTGAAGAAGATATGCAAATAGCCAGTAAGCACATGCACAGATATGCAACATCATTAGTCATCAGGCAATACAAATCCGAACCATAATGTAATTCTACTTCATACCCACTAGGATAGGTAAAATAAAAAAAAGACAGACTAAATATTGTTGGTGAGGATATGGAGTAATTGGAACACTTATACATTGCTGATGGGAATGTAAAATGGTGCAGCCATTTTGAAAAACAGTCTGGCAGTTTTACAAAATGTTAAACATAGAGTTACCGTATGACCCAGCTGTTCCACTCTGAGGTATACATGCAAGAGAAATGAAAAGGTGTATCTACACGAAAACTTGTACATGAATGTACATAGCGGCATTATTCACAAAAGTCCATCAACTGATAAATGGATAAACAAAATGTGATATATCCATACCATGGAATAGCATTCAGACTTAAAAAGGAATGAAGAGCTGATACATGCTACAACATGGATGAACCTTGAAAAAAACTATGCTAAATCAAAGCCAGTCACAAAAGACCACATACTGTATGATTCCATTTATATGAAATGTCCATAATAGGCAAAGTCATAAAGAAAGTAAGTAATTAGTGGTTGCCTAGGGCTGGGGACATTGTAATTAATAGGAAGTGACTACTAATGGGTACAGGGCTGCTTTTATAGAGGTCAGAAATGTTCTAAAATTAGATAATGCCAATGGCTGCACAGATCTGGGAATATACCAAAAACTAATAAATTGTAGACATTAAAAGGATGATTTCAATGGTATGTGAATTACATCTCAATAGGGTTGTTTTAAATATAAAAATCTGGCACAGTATGCAATTGAAAATATATCTGGAAAATAGCCTTTAAAGAAACATAAGTGGGCATGGAAACCTCCACATCATCCATCGTTACACCAGGACCAGGGAGTTTTATGGGTGCTTTCTACCAAATGGGAATGGCACAGACTATCTCTATCTTAAACAAGTTATTCATTAAAAGGGAAAAGGAAGAAAAGTTGCCAAACTCATTTCATGAAGCTAGTAAAATTTTGAGACCAAGCCCAGGTAAATTAGAAGGAATTAAATGAAAACATTTTTATTTATATTCATAGATAAAAAATTTAGTAAAGTATGAACTACTAATCCAGCAGTGTATTCAAAAAGAATTCATGATGTAGTTCATCCTTTAGAATACAATTTGACATTGCCTGTGAAAGCTTCAGAAGCAAATGTATCATGACCCACTAACTGCACTCTGAAATATAGGCCTAATGCAAATTTCTGCACATGAGCTCCTGGAGACATGCACAAGAGTGCGCACAGCAACTGGGCTCTTGATGGCCGAAAATTGTAAATGATTCATCTAAAAAAGAATCAATAAGTCACAGTAAAGTCATACAATGGAATACTATATAGTGTTAAAATTAAAGAAATGTAGTTACCTGCAATACCTGGGTAAAACGTGCAAATAAAATGTTGATTAAAATAAGCAAGATATAAAAGATATATCCAATATCAATCCACTTACATGAAGTTCCAAAACAGGCAAAATAAACTTTTTGTCTAAGAATCATACATAGTTGGTACAATTATAAATAAAAATTTAAAACTCACAGTAGTGGTTACCTGTAGAGAGGAGGGGAGAATGGGGAACTGTACCTGATGCTGGGGGGTGGGTAGAATCTGCAAAGGTGCTGGAGCTATTCTATTTCTTGACTTAAATATGGGGCTTCCATATGTGTTCATTTTATAGTTATTCATTAAATCATTGTAGGTACTTTAAAAAGTGGGATGGGGCAAACATCGAGGACCGGCAGTTTGATGTGCTGAGCCCTCTATCTTGGGGCTTGCCCTTATGAAGCTTGTTACTGCAAAGGAGAGGCTAAACCTACTTATAATTGTGCCTAAGAGTCTCCCCCCGAGTGCCTCTTTGTTGCTCAGATGTAGACTCTCTCTCTCTAGCTAAGCCACCTTGGCAGGTGAACTCACTGCCCTCCCCTCTACATGGGATCTGACTCCCAGGGGTGTAAATCTCCCTGGCAAAGAGGGATACAACTTCTGGGGATGAATATGAACCCAACATCGTGGGATTGAGAACATTTTCTTGACCAAAAAGGGGATGCAAAATGAAAAGGAATCAAGTTTCAGAGGCTGAGAGATTCCAAGTGGAGTCGAGAGGTCACTCTGGTGGGCACTCTTATGCATTATATAGATAACCCTTTTTAGATTTTAATACATTGGAATAGCTAGAAGTAAATACCTGAAACTATCAAACTGCAACTCAGTAGCCTTGACTCTTGAAGATGATTGTATAGCAATGTAGCTTACAAGGGGTGACAGTGTGATTGTGAAAGCCTTGTGGATCACACTCCCTTTATCCAATGTATGGTTAGATGAGTAGAAAAATGGGGACAAAAAAACTAAACAAAAAATACGGTGGGAGGGGGGATGATTTGGGTGTTCTTTTTTACTTTTATTTTTTATTCTTATTTTCACTTTTTTTCTGGTACAAGGAAAATGTTCAAAAAATAGATTGGGGTGATGAATGCACAACTATATGATGGTACTGTGAACAACTGATTGTACACTTTGGATGACTGTATGGTATGTGAATATATCTTAATAAAATTGAATTTTTTAAAAAAAGTGGGATGGGGGGCTATGTGAACCTCTGGGCTTCAAACTCAGCCCACAGTTTAACAGTTTTAACCCAGAAAACTATTCAACATTTACTATGTTGCAAAGAAATAAGGCCACAAAATAACAGATAAAAACAAATATCTTTCATCATTGGCATAATTTGACATTCATAATTCAATAGCAGTTTACCCTATATCCTGCAAATAGTCAAACCCTAGAACAAACCCTGACTCCTTCCTCTTGTCCTCAAAGAAGTTTCTTCCACTAAAGCTTTAGCACAATTAGAGCCACTTTAAATGAGAAGGGAAATGAAATACAATAAAAATTAATAACATTCCTATGTTAACAAATCAGATTCTATATTTAGAGTGAGTTCTATTGTTCTGTTTTCTTTCAAGTGTCTATCTCATAAATAAAACATCAGAATAAGAACTGGATTTTAAAAAGAGTGAAAGAATAAACTAGAAGTACTGTTTCATAAATGTAGTTTCTAAAAACTCAAGAACAAGATATTTAACATCAGGAAATTGATTTTACTTCAAGAATTCAGAGACTACTAAATTTTATGCAACTCCTCATTGACCCTTGATATTTTAAAAAGACAGCAAATATGGTGATAAATAAACAAATAGCAGATCAAAGGATGGAAAGCTTATAACAATATGGTTTGTCAAGCATCAGTCAAGTTTTTAACAACAATTCTAGGAAAGCTGAGAGAAAATTTATTTTGCAGACTTCCCCAAATGTCAGTTGAAAATAGAAAATTATGTTGCCACTTGAATTCAATCATATATTTTCACTGTTATCAGATTATTGGGCTCTTGTGGGTAATTACAATACTGGGCAGCATTGTTGTTTACTTCAAGTTTTGGAAGAATGAGATGTAAGATATGCAGTCACAACACTTATTAGTTAAGCTGATTAGCAGTTATTCAGGTGGTATTCTCTTGTTTGGAATAGAATGAAAATAGCATAAATTCAAAATTCCAATAACATACCAAAGCTAGTTCTTTCCCCATTTTCTTAATCTATATCCTCATAGAAATACATATACATATGGCTTTTCTTCATTGTTAAGTCAATAGAGTTGCCATTAAAGATAGCTAATCATCCAGAAATTAATTTCATTACTTTACTGGAGGGTAAAATCAACCATATATTTGGTCATATAAGAAAAAACACAGGGGATTCTGGGAAGATGGCGGCATAGAAAGAAGTGGAAGACTTAATCTCCCCCAGAACAATTCATAAATGAACAAAAAAAAACAGTAAATAACCTGGAATAACAGTGGGGAGACAAACGTGACTGTACACTCAACATCCACCAGCCTGAATTGGGAGGAATGCCTGAGATCACAGCATAAAGTCTGTAAGTAAAACTGCAGACCCGCACTGAGAGCCGAGAACTTAGAGCCGAGAGCCCCTCCCTCACGGAAGCTGCGCCGTGCGCTCTCTCAGACCAGCCCCAAGTGAGGTTTTAATATTAACTGCTCAATACAGACAGCGAATCCTCAACAAGCAGACAGAGGCTTTTGGTGACAACTGACCTTGGGAGAATCGGGGGACATAGCTGTCTCAGGATAGGGAGTCCAGAGGATCAGGTGCTATATCCGGCTGACGGGTGAACCTGGGAGTTTTTCTGTCCCTCACTCTCTCTCTGTGGAGAAAACCTCAGCTGTTCTCAGCCCACAAGGCGTTGCAGTAAAGACAGCCTCAGACATTCTGCATTCTGAAACAAGCTGAGAGTGCCGCTGCATGGCCCGGCAGCCCAGGGCTTCCCCTGAGGGACGGCGCACACTGGTGACATAGCACGGCATTCCCTTGGCTGAGGGAGGATCGCGGCTGGGAGGAGGGACCTGCTCGGAGAACCCAGGGAGGCTACGCCAAGTCCGGTGGTTTGTGGGACAGCGAGAGAGAGGGTCTGGGGATGAACTGAAATGAAGGCTTAGACTCTTGCGGTGGCCTTGAATCTCCTGGAACCCGGGAGATTTGAACAGTAGAACTGTCCTTCCTCGCTGGCCACCCGTACACATGCCCCACATTCAGGGTAGATGGCTCCAGCAACACACCCAAACTGAGTTCTCCAACTGAACACACAAGAATCATTTCCCCACACATAGTGGAAAAAAGGTTGAGAACTGACTTGAGGGTATCAAAGAAAAACAAGATTGATAGGGATTTAAGAGGTTAATTTTAAGCCCCACAATAAACACAAAGAAATTTTCAGAGAATATAACCATAGAGATGAAAAGTAGAGTTTGGGTTAAGAGAAATGGGGGAAGGGGCAATGGGGAGTTAAGAAAGGAGTGTAGGGTTGCTGTTTGAGGTGAAGGGAAATTTCTAGTAATGGATGGTGGGAAAGAGCATAACATCATTCTAAATGTGATTAATCCCACTAATGGAAGGCTAGGGAGGGGGTGGAATGGGAAGATTTAGGCTGTATATATGTTTCCACAATTGAAAAAAGAAAAAAAAAAAAAAACAAGTCTAACTAGACGACAATTGAATGTTAAGGATGAACTTGGATGGGATTGGAGGGTGGAGGACAGGTGGCTCGAAAGGACACAGTTGAGACATAAGGAAAAGGAAATATAGAATGTAAGCATTGCATCATTGTTGAATCTCATACTTCTTAGCTGCACTTAATGGAATTATGTAAAAGAATGTTCTTGTTCATGGGAAGTACATACGTGAATTATAGTGTATGTTCAAGGATGTGTGCAGCTAACTCTCATGTTCAGAAGACAGAGCAATAGATGATGGATGAGAGACAGGGAGGGAAAGAAATAGTGATGTGACAGCATGTTAAAGTTGGTGGATTGAGCTATCGGGGGAGGGGGGTCAGGGTATGATGGAATTCTGTGTATGGGGCTAGTATTGTTTTTGCAACTATTCATGTAACTTTGAATTTATTTCAAAATAAAAAAAAAAAGAACGAACACAAAAGAAATGGAAACTTAAAGCACCTTGGTATTGGTAATTATTTGTGTGAGCTCAGGAAAAGTCTCTCAAATACAATTATGGAAGCCTATGGTTTAATAAGGCTTTACACAGTGCATAACAACTGACAAATACAAGTCCCGATAGTCTTGAACTGATTTAGTAAGATTTAACGACTCTACCAATTCTGCATTCTAAAACAGAAATGGGAATGCAGCTCAGAGCTCCTTTTGAGCACAGCAGTAGACTGTGTTCAAACACCTTAATTTTTTTGTTTATAAAATTTTGTTATAAATTTACCTTATTTATACCACAGCTTTTCTAATTGCAATTTCTACCACCTCATAAGTAAATGAATAGTTGCTTCCAGAAATCTCCCCAATATTTTATATTCCTCTTGGTTGATATTTTAAACCCTATCACTGCTTTTAAATTCCTTCAGTGTTTCCTGTCTCTTGATTCTCACCCCAGCTTCATCCCCCATGGTCACTCACCTAAACAGAATTGCTCACCTAAATAGCTACTACCTTCTTGGTCCAGGAGCTACAGCCTCAAGCCTGTCCCACATTTATGGGTCAATTGGTTCCTATTATTTCATTTTAAAGCAAGAGGGTCCCTACATCCTCTCCACCAAAGGTATCTCCCATGAGCTTCACCAGGAATGAAATGGGAAGAGGAGGATGTGTCAGCAGAGATAAGTTTCTAGTAGCCTGGGGAATTTAAATGCCCTGTAAAGGGCATTAGATACTTTAGTACTCCCAATTCCATAGTTCATTCTAGTCCATGGTTTGTGTCTTTACTCCAGACCCCAGAACTTTAAAAGAGTTTAATTGGCTTCTTTGGGTTTGTTTGAGGACCCCAAACCTTTTATAACATTGTTGCTGTAAGAAATTTTTTATCCGATTTTTAAACAAGAGATTTGCAAACCATATTTGGTATGAATAACTCATGTATAAGTTAGGGACTGCTTGTATTTCATTGTTAATATAGCTCTAAATTCTTTATACACACTCTTGACTTGCAGAAGAGGCTCTAAAGAAATTGGATATACTATATGGGTACACAGTAAATAATATACACAGTATATTAGAAACAAGTCATAAGAGAAGTGGAGGTAAAACATTTGATCAAGATCTGAATTAGAGAGTGATAAAGCATATCAATTTCCTCTGAAACAGTAATATGGGAGAAAAACAAAATATTAACATGTTAAATAGAATGCATAAAGAGAAAGAAGAAACAACATGCAACCTAGCGTAATGTTACAACTCACCTTTCAGTCATTAATACAGCTTCAGAAACACCAAACTCATATATTTCTTTAAACTCCACTTGAAAACCCATCTCTCTTTCTTTCAAAATCAGTTGTTGACCCAGAGATAATTAGGAATTTAGCCTGAGAGGAGCCAGATTGGAGTCCCAGATTTCCTGTCTTTCTATTCCTCTATTTGCTTTCTCTACAAGAAAAAAAGCCCAAGAATTTCTTTATTCCAGCTCAAAATCTAAGAAGTAATTTTCTTTGTTTTTCTAGTAAGAATAGGAAAAAATAAATCTGACATAAGGTGAACAGAGAAAACACTGAAAGATAAATAGAGCTCGTACCACTTATCAACAAAAAAGACAAATGACCCAATTTAAAAATGGGCAAAATACATGGATAGACACTTTGCCAAAGAGGAAATATGGATGGCTCAAAAGCATATGAAAAGATGCTCAACTTCACTAGCTATTAGGGAAATACAAAACAAAACCACAATGAGATATCATCTCACACCTACTAGAGTGACCATTATCAAAAAAAAAAGCAGAAAACTGCAAGTGTTGGAGAGAATGTGGAGAAACAGGCACACTCATTCACTGCTGGTGGGAATGTAGAATGATGCAGCTGCTTTGGAAGGCAGTTTGGCTGTTTCTCAGGAAGTGAAGTATAGAACTGCCGTAAAGATCTGGCAATTCCATTAATAGGTATACACGTGGAAGAACTAAAAGCAGGGACAGAGACATTTGCTTACTGATGTTTATTGCGGTATTATTCACAATTGCCAATAGAGGGAAACAGCCCAAATGTCCATCATCTGATGAATGGATAAACAAACTGTGGTACATACATATGATATTATGCAACTGTAAGACAGAATAAGGTCATGATGCATGCAACAATGTGGATGAACCTTGAGGACATTATGTTTAGCAAAATAAGCCAGAAACAAAAGGACAAATACAGTGTGGTCTCACTATTATGAACTAAGTATAATGAGCAAACTCTGAGAGTTCAGTTTGAGAACAAAGGTTGTCAGGAGATAGAAAGAGGGTAGAAACTGGGCACTTGATGCTTAAGGAGTACAAAATGTTTAACAAGATTGATTATAAAGGTTCAGAAATGGATAGCACAATATTGTGAGATGATAGCACAATATTGTAAATATAATGAGCAAAGCTGAGTTTGAATATGGTTGAAAGAGGAAGGCCAGGATCATGTATGGCACCAGAAGGAAAGATTGAGGATAAAAACTGGAACTGTTTAACTAAGCAAAACCTAGAGTGGACAATGATGGGGGGTACTTGAACAAATACAAGAAAGTTTTTACGTGAATGAGAACATATGTATGTCATTATTACAAGGTGTTAAAAATGGGATAGTATATGGAAAAAAATACAATTAAAGCAAACTAGGGTCTATAGTTTGTAACTGTACAGTAACTTTGTAATATTCTTTCATTAATTGTAACAAAGGCAATATACCAAAACTAAATGTTAATAATAGGGGGATATAAGGGAGGGTTATGGGTTTTTTTTCTTCCTTTTTTACGGAACATATGGAAATGTTCTCATATAGATTGTGGTGGTGAATGCATAACTACATGATATACCAGGAGCCACTGAGTGTACAGTAGGATGGATTGTATGGTGCATGAATAAAACTGTTAAAAAAAAAAACAAACAGAAAACTACAAGTATTGGTTTAAAAATGGGCTAGAGATATCAATAGATACCTCACCAAAGAAGATATGTATATGGCAAATAAGCCTATGAAAAGATGCTGAAATCATATATAATTAGGGAAATAACAATGAGATATCAACACATACCTATTCAAATGACTAAAATCCAAAACATGAATGCCACAAATGCTGGTGAGGATGTAGAGGGACAGGAACTCTCATTCATTGCTTGTGGGAATGCAAAATGATACAGCCACTTTGGAGAGCACGTTGGCAATTTCTTACAAAGTGAAACATAGGCTTACCTTAAATATGATCCAGCAATTGCACTCCTAGGTATTTACCCAAAGGAGTTGAAAACTTATATCCACACAAAAACATGCACATGAACGTTTATAGAATCTTTACTCATAAATGCCAAAAATTGGAAGCAACCTCGATGCCCTTCAATAGGGGAATGGACAAGCAAACAGTGGCACATCCACACAATGGAATATTATTCAGCAATAAAAAGAAATGAGCTATCAATCCACACGAAAAAAGAGGAAACTTAAATGCATATTGTTAAGGGAAAAAGCCAAAAGTTACAGTGTCGCAGGCAACAATCCATACAAGCAGAAGGTAAGTTGACTGGCAGAAGACATGCATTAGACTTTCAATAAATAGGTGTCCTCCAACTGAAGGAGGTCGGGGGTATCGGACTGAGTGGAGCACTGCACATGCGACTTGTAATGGAGACAGAAAGACAATAGTAAAAACGGCCCTTAGGGGCACTGGAAGCAGGTGAAATGGAACCAAGTGGCAGTGGGCACAGAGACCACACTCGCAGCCTTGAGAACCCACAGAGATGCCTCCTGACCACATGCACATTTTCCAAACGAGGTAAGGAGACTCAGAAAGGAGCTGAAATCCCACCGCTGTGAAAATGGGAACTATTTAGCCAGGCAAATTGGATTCCAGATAATAAGGTGCCTTAGCTCTTAGCTGTGTCGGAGACTGGGGAGACCTTATATTACTCATGCTATGGGGACTTGTACAAAATAAAAAGAAACATTTTCAGATACTTAGGGTAAATGGTGACCAATGGAATGTGAAGCTATAATAACACTGACTTAGGGGGCCAGAAAAATTAGATACTTCCCATTATTCTATTACATTGTCACAACAATTATAGGAGGAAGGCACTATTATCCCTTGTTTTTACAAACAAGGGAAATGAAATTTGGAGACTCTAAGTTACTAAATTAAGGTAACGGATTTAAAAGGGGTCAGATCTGCAATCAAATCTACTTCATTCCAGAGCCAATATTTTTTCACCTACATTTTACTATATTATTTCCCCCCCCATATAGTGTGTGTGTGTATGTGTGTGCGTAATACTCATGTATGTATTTTCTTGTTTATTATGAATTAGGAGCATGTATTAACATTTGCGATCACTTCCATCACACATTTTTATTATGTGGATAGATATATACAACAAGATCAACTTTTCCCTGACAGCAAGTTGTCATTAGGGTTCACACCTATACTACAGTCCTCATTACAATGTATGATAATTAGTTTCTTTACATTTTATTTCCCACCCCTTCTCCATGATCTCCCTCCTGTGCATTCTTTGAGGATGAGAGCTGTGTCTACTTACTTTATACCCCTAGTAACTTGTAGCTGATTCCTAAAGAGTGTGAACTTGAAAATATTTTATGAGTGAACAAATGATCAAGGCAATGATTCGTGTAATGCAATAATCACCAAAGAAGTTTTTTAGTGTCTAATTTACACCCTTGCTATGTGTTAAATTTTGGGAGATTATTACATGGTGTTTACCACATGGTTTTTCAAATGCTTTCATATTTAATACATTTTGTACATATGCATATGATATGATGAAGGTAATATCTTTTCTTTCATTTCACCTTTGAGTGAGAATTTTTGATCTGGAAAGGGCTTTAGAAGTAAACAAGTCAATCTATTCTTTCTACTATCGATGAAATTTTAACTTAAAAAATGCAAGAGGGTTTAAATGATCTGCTTAGACTTACTCATAAAGATAACAAGAGAGTTAGGGTGAGAATGCAGATCTTGGAATTCCCAATCTGGAGTTCATTTTACTCTTACAAGCTGTCTCCCTATCTCAAACCACTCAGCATTCTCCATTCCCCACAGAAAACTCATCTGTCCCTTCAGTAGAATGCAATAAATGTTTGTTAAATTCAATTAAATTTCCCAGGCACCCATGCAGTGAGAGGACCAATTTCTGTCAGTAGGGATTTAACCTTATCTAAATTGCTTAAATAATGTCAGAACCATGCGTACACATGCACGCATACTGCATGCAAACAAACATATACATACACAGCAAGCCAGTAGTCAGCTGCTGGAGGTTTCTGACTGTAGAAACATTCCACAAGCTGAAGCCTCACTTCTGAGTTATAGAGCAATGAAAGACTTTTCTTTGCACATTCCTGGAAGTAGTGACAGCAGGGCCAAGTAGGGGGACCATCAGTCTACTTGGCAGTTCCCTGGAGAGCTCTGAATTCTGGTGACAGTGTTCTCAGCACTCTTCCTCCCAATAGAAGTGACACGTGGACCTATTCACCACTCAGCTTGTGGTGCTGAAGCCAAGCAGCTATCACCGTTTCATTTCCAATCCTGCACTTGCCCCTCTTGCCTGTGGGCTCTGGGTCCCTGCAGGAGAGGACAAGGAGCTTGGCTTTCAGGAGACCCTACTCTGTCTGTTTGGTTTTCGGCCTTCATCCTGACCTAGGGTGCAGTGTCAGACCCTGTTTACACCAAGTCTATGACCTAACTGATGCTCATGAAGAACAGACCCCTATGGCAAATAGAAATGAGCATAAATCAGCTGAGGACAGAATGACAGTAGGAGAAAGTGCCATAATCAAATGCTCATTGCTAACTAATCTACTTCTCAATCTTTCTGCAACTTCTCCCTTGGCAGAATTTCATTATAACTTCACTTTTCACAAAATATTTTAAAGAAAATCATAACCAGCTTCCATTGAATACCATTAATTCTTATTGTCTATCTATATTCATATTTGCAACTCATTTAGTGTGCATTAAGAATGCACAACTAATAATATCTGACTTGCCCTTCGGCATTAAGATTTCATAACACTAAAACTAGAGATCATTCTACTCCCCGGGGGCCAAGGTACATGCTAAGAATATTTCCAAAAGTAGAAAGCACAGTTGTCAGAAATGCAGACCAATTTTTCTTTCTACCACCCAAGCATCCTTGAATAGAAGGATATTTCATTTAAGGATTGATATATGATTGCAATAGAAACCACCTGGATTAACAGACAGATTCAGTTAAGCCACATACATTCTTTGCATCAAAATTAGCAAAGTGGCATGTAAAAGGCAAAGAAGTAGTGGGGAAGGTTGCCTGGGTGGGTTCTGTAGGAAAAAGAAGTCATCATGGAAACTGGATTCTTGCCTTTGAGTACAAATCCAAGTCTCTGCAATGAAGAGAAAAGAACAAATCTCTGCCTTTACAAAAGGCAGTGACAAAGATCGAAGGTCAGAGAAGCACTTACTGTGGATTTCCAATCCAAAGTCAAGGTCAATTCGAACAGTGAACCAGAATGCTGAATAAGTGATAGTCATAGTGTGCATATACACCTTCTGACTCACTGACATTTAGACTGAATTAACATGCTTAGAGAGGGAAAGTACTCTAAGAAACTCTACGGCTTATATGCTAATGGAGCATATAATCACATCATCTGTCCAATGTAACAAGTGCCCCTTCCACTTCCTTTCAAATAGAACTAGAAGAGCCAGGTCAATGCTGATACAAGTATTTGATGCTAACAGAAGGGATGTTTATGAAATATTGCACCTCGATAGCCACAGACACTGAGCCCAGTGGAAAAAGCCAACACACCATTTGCACTTACACTAAGGCAGACACCTACAAAGAACAGAGGTGAATAAGAATGCGAGATAAGGAAAATGCATGTTTGTATACACATATGCATCATTTGAGATCACAGTTTTGTAAAACAGACACTAATTTTTAAATTAAAAATTTAATTAGATATATTTAGATATATTTGGTAAATGATATTTTACCAAATATATTTTGGTATTTATTATACATAAATTTATATTTATTATATATAAATAATTTTGGTATTTATTAGATATATATTGGTAAATGATCATAAGAGCCCAGAGGAAAAAGAGAAAATGTGAACTAGGTTAGCAGCATCTGTTCCCCGGGGATGGAGGAGGAGAGGAAGGGGGTGCCGTGTGGGCATGTGCACACACACACCCCACTGTGAATAGAACAGCATGCATAGTAGGAATTATAAATGCACATACAAATGCATAAAGCAAAACATGAAGACAGGATCATTAAAAAGTGCTAATGGTGATGATCTGGGGGGTGGAATTTCAGACAATTTCACTTTCTTCCTAACACTTTCCTTGCCTTGTTTGAGTATTTAATAGCACACAAATGATATATGAATATTCGTGTCTTATTTATATAATCAGGGAAAAAACGAAGTATTTTCACTGTGAGAAAGATGGTCATGTCATGAGTTGCCAAGAGGAACATGCAGCCAGTTGATTCCATCCCTTCAGTCTCAGAACGTGAATCACTTCTATCCATCTCCCTTCTCAGAGAACTAACCAATTTTCTCAGTAGTAAAGTTCATCTATAATCATGATATTCCTTATGTTCTGAAGCAAAAGTTCCTGTCGTGAGTAAATATAATCACGATGATAATGTTTGTCACTCAGCAAAACAGTCATTTCAAAACAATTCTTTATTCCTTCTCCCCCTTGTCTCTCCCCTTTCTTCCTCCTTCCCCCACCCACTCTTCTCCTTCTTAAAATTTCTTTACTAGCATCATTGATCCTGGTGATACTATTCTGATCAACAGAAATATCTTAAACTCCCATACTTTGTTTTTAATGCAATCTTTATTGTGATGGCATCTCTGACTTTTCAAGTATGTCTCTGTGTTCTCATCATCGTAATCAACTCTTCTATATTTGTCTGAGCTCCTTGAGGACAAAGCCATGCCTTATCCCTGCCTAGGAGTTAGCCTGGATTCTCTTTTCTCACTCCACCCCACACGGACTGTGACAGAAGATCGTAATGGCTCCGTCTCCCAAATGAATCCCAAATCATACCTCTTGTCACCACCCCACAGCTATCACCCTAGCTCAAGCCACGTAACCCACTGCTTCCACAACTGCAGAAGCCTGCTAACCTGTCTCCCGGCCTTGAGCCCTAATACCAACAGCTAATCATCAAATACAGAGAGACTTGCAAGTCATAATCAGATGTAACACTCCAGCACCCTCTCCATTTCACTTAGAATAAAATCCAAACGCCTAACATGATTGAAAGGTCTTAAATGATCTGGCCTGTGCCCTGGCCTTTCCCTACCTCTCTGATTGCATCTTGTACCACCATCCCCCCTCACCCCCTATGCACTCAGCCACGCTGGCCCTTTCCTCTTCATCAAACACTGAGCTAGTCCTGCTTTGGGGCTTTGCACCTGCTGTTCCCTTAGGAGCCCCGACGCCGGCTCCTTCCTATCCCTTGGGTGTCAGGGCGCCTTCCCTGACTACTCAGTCTAAGAGGGAGCCCTGCTCCACCAGCTACTCTCCACTCCACTGCCTGGTTTTATTTTCTGCTGGTACTGACATCTGTTTTAAAGGTGGTATTTATCTATCTGTGTGTTGTTTATGTTCTGCCTCCTGCCACTAGAATGTTAGCTCCATGTAAGTTGGGGCCTTGGTTTTATGTATTGCTCTAGTTTCATCACTTTGTAAATATTGTTGAATGAATATATTCATGGTTCTGCAAACACCACGAAACTTGTAAGTGCTCACTTAGTCACTGCAGAATAAATGGCTGGAAACAACCATGCTTTCAATATGTGAAAACATATATTTTTAGTGAAGATGGATAGGAATTTACTAATTGAATGTTTTCTTAAAGAGATCATTTGTCTTTGAATTCCACTCTTGATCAATTTAAATTCTGAACTATGGGATCAGACACAATGAGCTTGAATTACTCTCATGAGCACTATTACAATGGTTGTTTTTTGTTTTTTTTTGAAGATACTGTCAGAAATATTTCCGGGCTTCCTTTGTTAATGAATGGAGCTTTAGGTCTTATCAAAAAACTTCTTAAAGAAAAAGAAAAAGCTAAGAATTGAGTTTACAAAACTTTTTTTGTTAGTAAATAACATAAACAAATTATTTTTATATAAATTTTTTAAAATAGGGTACAAAACGCAAATACAACATGAGCGCTACTAAGAAACCCTTACAACTGTAGCAGACACCAAGAGAACCCAGGATGACAATATGCTCATATTAAAATAAACCCTGATTTCCGGTTACCTTGCTGCAAAGTGTGCCATGTAGTACAGTTTGGTTAATGATATATTAGTGGAACTTTTGGGGAATCTTTATTTTCCCAATTCAAAAAAGATATAGATTCATCTGGTTTTGCCCTTTGACCTTTCTCTTCTTCCTTTCTGGAGGTGGTGAAGCCATCTTGCAAATTTGAGTTCAAACTCCTCATGCAAATAAGGACAGAGCAGCAAAATAAAATGGTCACCTCGGTGGCTTCCTTGTACAGCTGCTCCAGTCCTGGGCTTCCTGCCTCTAGACTGGTTACCACGTGAGAAAAACAAGGCCCCTATTTGGTTAAGCCTCTGTAGCAATGATTCTATTCTATGCAGCTGAAAACGACTCTAAATGATATAAAACAATGTCCATAGAAATGAAAGAAAAACAACACTTCAACACTTCTATTTATTGATTCCACAAGGATTTAGTCATGGCCTGCTTTGCATTGGACACTGTGCCAAGAGCTAAGTAAACTGCAGTGAACCCTCCTGGAACTCACAGAATAGGGAAACCAAGCAATTAGCCAATAAACTCAGAAAGATACTCTTGGCATATTAATTTTTGCATTTTGCTTTCTGTCCTATAGTTCCTTACCCTTTGCTTTATCAGTCAAAGGTATCGTACTATGGAAGGAACAAAGAGTAGAAAACGGCTGATAGTCTGTTTTTAAACTTCCAAACATGGAACTTGATCAAAGGGGAAGTCATTGAGAGGATCAAAGGCTACTTGCCATAAGAAAAGTAAATGTTGTAAACAGAGTAGAGAGAGGCAAGCAGATGAAAATTATATGGGCTGGGTGGTGAGAGAGAAGGTGGCAGGTGCAATGTTAGCAGAAATTAAGGGTGAAACAAGAGGACAGATCCTGGGGAAGCAGGTAAAGAGGAAGGAGTGAGCACTGAGCCCACCTGAACATAATCCATGACCTCCAATTTCCAGGAAGTGGATGAAACCGAGCCAAGGCACACAGGCCACCCCTCTTTTCAAGTGAGCTCATCTTACCATGCAGCCAGCAAACTCCTGCTTTCTTCCCTACCCTGTAAGAGGAAGGCTTGCTAGCAACAGCTGCCTGCACATCCCCTTGTGGTAGTAATTTTGGCTTAGGATTTTTATCCGAACCCAACTTTGGGACACCAGTTTTTAGAATCTTAACACTGGTTTCAGTTTCACATTTCAACTCTGTTAAGAAGCCCCACTCCACAACATTCGGTACTACTTATATAATGGGAACAAGAACAAGAAAACTATTTTCCCCCAAGCATTCCCATTCTGCAATCGGAGTGATCTTTCAAAAAAGAGAAGCTGATTATCTTACACTTCTGATTAATTTAATGTTTCTTTGCGGGATACTGATTACGTGCTTCAACCTGGCGGGCCTGGGCCGGGGGACCGGATCCACCCCTGGGGAGGGTAGTGGGTACGGGTGACAGCGCCCTCCACAGCCCCCCGGGCCTGAGAAGGTGAGGCCGGAGGCAGGCCCCAATTCCTCACCCAAAACCAACCGTTGGAGGAAGCTTGCCGGGTAAGACCGCCTCCCTCGTCTAACCACTCAACCCCTCCGTTACAATGCAACGTCCCCTACTGCCAGTGCGCATGCACCAATCATTGTGCAACACCCAACAACCAACCTCCGCGCCCTCTCAGAACCAATCCAAGCCTTTAACCTCTACAGCTACCCCGCCCTCTAGACCGCCCGTTATAAGCTTGTACTCTCCCCTAGTAAACTCTCTTGGTTTCTTCACCCTAAAAAGAAACGTGTCCCGCCTGTTCCTTTCTCGCCGCCCTCCATACTTTGCACGCCTCCGCCGGGGACCTGGCCAAGTCCCCCGCCTCGCCCTCGCCTCCGGGAAAGAGCCCCCGCCGCCGGTACCCTCCGAGCAATCCTGAGAGCCTAGGATTTAGCGACCGGCCGCCACCCCCCCCAGACGAATCAACTGCGACCGCATTTCTTACTCATCTTACATAAAGATCTAAATTCCTAACATGCCCACAAGACTTACATGGTGCACCCCCTCCGGCCTCTCCAGCTCTACCCCCAGAAACCTCTGTACAACTGCCCGTCGCCACACTGGCCTCTTAACCTCCTTGAACTGCCCCCACACCCACCTCCACCCAGCACCTCTTTGCCTAGTAACTATCTTCTACTCTCAGAGATTTGGGGGATTTGATTCATATTGTTTTTATCCTAAGACTGTTGGCGCCATAAAGTTATTGGGAGCAACTTTTTGCTCATCTATCGCCTGCTACGTACCACATCCTCAACCGAATGTTGTTTAAAAAAAAAACATTTCTGTCTTTTTTTTTTACCTGCTCGTAAAATACTGATTATTTCTAATGGGCTCATTTGGAATGACAGCTTATACTATGTTAAAGTAATCTTATAACATTAATAGTACACAATGTTTAGTTTGTGTGATTTTCTAAAAGAGATCATTGAATGCTCTAAAAATAGCCTTCTTATATCTTTTATTTCTTGTGGACACAAGATAAAAATATCAAAGATTAAAAATCAGTATCTTTTCATTATAGGACATTCTAAGTGATTACCTGAGGCCCAGATGGTCCGTTATCTCCCCACAATCTTAACCCACACAATGGGACTCTGAGTCCCACCCCACAAAGGAAAGCACCTTCTAAGCCAGGCTCTCTCAACCTCAGCTCTATTGACACTTTGGGCTAGACAATTCTTTTTTTGGGGGCGGCTGTCCTCAGCATTGTAAAATGTTTAGCAGCATCCCTGGTGTCCACTCACTAAATGCCAGTAGCATCCCCTCCCCTAATTGTGACAACCAAAAATGTCTCCAGATATTTGAAAATGTCCCCAGGTGGGGAGGGGAAAAGGACAAAATTATCCCCCATTAAGAGCCACTAATCTGATCCAGGAACACTGATAAAGACCTCATGTCACCACCTACTAGTTGCTCAATAAACCTTTCCCTTGGAAGGGCTCCCAGAAGATCAACTGGCTTTCCTTTTCTCCTCCTGCTCCTGCTCCTGCTCTTTCTCCTTCATCAACATGCTTTTACTTTACCCTAGTGACCTTGCTTCCAGCCCCTTCCGTAACAAAGATCCTGTCTTCCCACCTCAGCTGCTTGGGAGCTAATGCTTCATAGCATTTTTGTCACACTTGTAAGAAAGTACCTTCTGAATTTAAGGCCTTAGAATGGAGCTAGGAAGGGCAGGGCAGTGCAACGCCCGAGACCACAGCCTGACCGCGACATTAAATTTCTTTCCAAGGCATCTGAGGCCCGGCTGGGTGAGTGTTTATCAGGAAGTGAGGACATGTGACTTTTTAATAGCAGAGCAAATGAGACCATATTATCCACCTTCCTCCAGTCCCCACTTTCCCAGTGTCAATGTAACAGTACTCAGAGAAAACCAATCTCAGATAATCAAGCAAGCAGACAACTTCACCCCTAAATTGATAGTTTCTAGAAACAGTGAAAGAGATGAGTCACTCCTCTTCACTGCCATGCAGGACCAAGCATAGTCTCCAAAAGTTCTTAGTCTCATGTACTTTTCTTTCTTTTAAGCATCCACCTTCGCTTTAGAAAGCAATGCCTTGGATGATTTTCTTTGTTCTCAAGGAGTTATTTCTCAGATAGAATAATGCCTTTCTTCCTTGACAATTATATGATTAAAAACACCCAAAATGATCTTTGCCTTTTAGAATGCTCTTTTCTTTTTTTCTGAAAACAGATGCTCTAAAAAAGGTTAATGGTGAGTTTGGCTCTCTCTTCTGTAGAGAATAAGAATATCCCTGCCAATCCTCTAAATAGTTTCAGAGTGAATTCTAAATTCCTTTTTAAGGGGAAATTCCAAATTGCTTTTATACCATACAATAGGTATTTATTTCATTCCATTTTATTTTATTTAGCTATCAGGATTATTACCTTGAATAACAACATATAAAATCGGCTGCCTCTAAGCTTAGGAATTAAGGTTTCTTGTTGAATTTTAAACAGTGAGAACACTTTAGGAAATTCTAAAATCAGCTAAAATTTCTCTCTTCTAAAGAGATGTTGTTTTAGAAACACAACATCGCCACCTAGTGCTGTGCATAGAAATGATGCTGGTTTGCTTTTAAAATTATCATTAGGAAGACAGTGGAGAAATTCTACCTTAAATCCTATCTTAAACAAGGCCGAGTATAATAGATACAGGTATGTATGCGCAAATGAGTAAATATGAAGAATTTGATCACAGAGCAATGTCCTACAGCATAAAGATATGGGTAGCATTTGATAAATGAATGCCATTCTATTTTATGTGTGAAATGTTGCGGGTATGTTCGCAAACTTTAAACTACTCTTATTGCCTCCAAACTGGAAATCTGGCCCATTTTTCCTCCGAAAATAATCCATCCTGCCTATGACCACTGAGTTAGAATATAAAAATAAATACATTTTGGAGTTAGAAAAGTCCTTACATCCAGTTCACACTTTCACTAATGAGAACACAATGACCCAAAGAGGCAAAGAAATCAGCAAATCCACACGTACGTAAGTCCAGGTCTCATAAATTCCCAACTCATTGACTTTCATGCTTCCCTAGCATTCCATTTTTATCACGGCTCACCACTGGCGATCAAATCAGGTCTAAATTCCCTAGGCCAGCATTCAATGCCCACATCGTCATTCTTTAGACCAGCCAGTGGCCACAAATGGAAATGGCTGCAGGATCCAAACAGAAGCATAACAGACAGATGCCTCAGGGTGTAAATGATGGGGAGTGGTGGTGACTGTGTTTAACTGGCATGGCCCATCTGAAGGCATTTGTCACAATGTTTGCAATTTACTTTTAAACACTTCACATAGATAATATGATGCTATGTATTTGTCAGATGGTTAAAGTACTAATAAAAAAGTGTGGCCTTGGGGTGACCCATTGGCATCTGATCAGGCACCTGCTACAAGTGCTCCTCTTATTCTTATCTGAACCAATACATGAATCTTTTCGGATGATCATACTGAATACCAGGAATAATTTTCTGTTGGCTAAAATAGTGGCCTGTTGTAGCATGATGCAAGTTAGAAATGGACCCTTATTGGTAAATGCAGTGGTATTCAAGATATGTAGATTGGATAATATGTCATAGACACTCACCATCTTTGTATAAACAGGGTATATGCATCCCGAGAGACCTTATCCTTTGCCGTTAGAATAACATCCAAAGTTTTATCCTTAAATAGTCCTGTATTCAGCCATCAGCTGCAAGGCTAGAGAATCCTGCCTCTGTGATGTTGTCATGTTGACCTTGGCTAATCCCTTCATGGCAGCTGGTGGCCTGAGCCCTAAAAGGATGGATCCCGGAGGCTTCATCACACCTACCGAACAGGTGTCTGTATTTTAATGAATGTTTGTTCAGATAATGCCTGTATGTGCAGTTGAATTTTTCTGAGGCTTGATTTTGTTAAAATGTGGTAGTGAAGAAAGTATCAAGGTTTGGGGAGAGAAGCTCACCCTCTTCACCCACCTCCAACTACTATATTCTACTATATTCTATCAAGAGTTCTGCTAAGGGTTCCACTAAGAGTTGTCGATGACCAGATTGGCTTCTCAGCAGAATTCGAAATTATATTTATTAAATGCTTTGTGACACTCAAGCAAATCTCATCTGTGAGGCAAGTGGCCCTCAGTCCTCGGCTCTCATTCTCTCTAGACCCAACTTGCTCCTTTGACCTTGGATCCTGCGGCTCCTCTACACATTCACAGAAACCCTCAGACCAGCCTGAAAAGGACCTGGGAACACTGATGTTATTCAACCACATGAAGAGCTGGCTCCGTAATTTGCAGGGCCTGGAGCAAAATGAAAATGTGGGGTCCCTATTCAAAAATTATTAAGAATGTCAAGATGGCAGCAGTGGAGCCACGCATGGGGCCCTTCTGAGCACAGGCAATGTGCAACTGCACAGGTCAAACGCCCATGAAGCCAGTCCTGACTATGTGGAATGCTTCCTGACTATGTGGAATGCTTCTCCACCTCCACCCTGAACCTTCCAACTAGAAGCCATCCTCACATTTGTCCCTTCATCTATTCAACAAATTCTTTTTGAGGTCCAGGCTCTCTGGTTGACCTTGAGATACACAGACACAAAGACACTGCCTCAAGGAGACTTCATTCTGTTCTCCATGAACACCCACTGGCCACCGATGTCTCCTTCTGACCTCCCATGGCATTGCAAGCATGAATCACATTTTGGCCTTTTATTGCACTATTGCTATTGATCTGCACTCAAGTGTAATTTCATCAATGGGACCATAAACATCCTGAGGCCAAGGACAGAGTGTTATTTCCTTGTACTCTCTGCAGAGTTTGCACTGAGCTGGACACATGGTGAATGCTAAGTGCTTCTCTAATTGGATAGACACTGATAATACACATTTCCAGATCTAATAAAGTCAAAGCTTAACATTTTCTCACTTGAATGACAGAATCTGTTTCTACATCAGGATTTCTGTTTTGCCACATGACTAAGTTCAGTTCCTCAGACAATCAGCCAATAGACAACTATGTATTATGAACCTACCATGTGCCAGTTACTGTACTAGATATTGGGAATAAAATGATAAAACAGAGTTACTACCTTTATGGACCTCACAGTATGGCTTTAAGCTAGAATTAGAACCTTAACCAATACCACTTTGATGTTATACACCTTTTCATAGGTTTAAATACCAACACACCATTTCCTACTTCCAAATTAATTTGATTTATAATAAATGCTAAAGGAGAAGATAAGTTCATTGTCAGAATTTTTATCTTTAGTTCCTCCAACTGCCTTCTATAACTCCATTTTTATCCTTTTTCAAGCTTAATCACTCTTTGGTACTAAATCTCAAGTATTTTCTAGAATAAATAAGGAGATTAAATATAAACATATATAAAGAATACTCATAAGAATGTAGTGAGATTGAAATGATAAAGAGCAGAACCCAAGAGCTGAGAGAGATATATGATGGCAAAATAGATAAAATAAAACATGATAATATTTTTTTAAAAATCTTAAGATTCAGCCTGCAAGTTGTTCTGATTCTATGTAGGGTGGGGATAATTCCTAAAACTCTCCCCTCTGTAGAAGCAATTCAGGAGATTTCACAAAGCACACAGAGAAGGAAAATCAAACTCCTTATATCTCAACATTTACAATAATGTCTGTGATAGCAAATAGATTTCAACAGGGATAAGTGGTTAAATATAAATAGCAAACAATCTTAAAATTATTTACTTTGAGCAATTGCATCCAAACAAGGAGAATTCTTTGCAATTAGCTCATCATCACTGATGTAAGAAGTGTCCACATGACCTATTATGATTCTACATAAAACCAAAGAAAAAGGAAAAGATGGGGAAAAGGAGGAAGAAGGAAGAGGAGGAGGAGACAGGAGGAAGGAGAAGTAGGAAAGAGAAGGTAAAGAACAAGGATTTGAATTAAAATTAGAAAGGAGAAGAAAAGTGACATTTCCCTCCAGCAACAGGAGGGGTTAAGATCAGAAATTCCTCTAGTGAAGTTGTGGTTTCCTACAGGTGTGTGTATGTTCCTACACACAGATAATTTCTGCTTATTTAATGAACGGTATATAGTCACTCCATGTATCCCTTCTGGTGGCGTAAAGGAGAAGAACCTAAACCAAGTATAGGGGATTGAATCTTGTCCCCCTTAAAGACATGTTCAAGTCCTAATCCCTGGCCCTGTGGGTGTGAGTCCATTTCTAAATAGGACCTTTGAAGATGCTATTATTAGTTAAGGGGTGGCCAAATGAATGAGGGCAGGCATGAATCCAATGGGGCTGAAGTCCGAATAAGCAAAGAAGTTGGACCCGGAAGCAGAAGCCAGTAGATGGAGAAGCCAAAGATGAAGATCACCATGTGACAGAGAGTTGCCATCTTCAGAACACTACAGACTTGGGAGAAAGCACGGCCTTGTGAACACCTTGATTTTGGACTTCTAGCCTCCACAATTGTGAGACAATAAGTTCCTGTTGCTTAAGCCAATCGGCACATGGTATTTGTCATAACAGCCCTGGGAAACTCAGACGCCAGGTAAAGCCGAATGACAAATGTGACCAAGATCCTGTCCTGTGGGGTCAACCCGTGAGGGTCACCCTATGGCCTCTGGTAAATCCACAGGCCTGCCCTGTTCCACTAGGACACATCTGCATACTTTTTAGATTTACTGCTTTTATTCTATCACCAAGGAAACAATATTTTAGTAGCACTGTTTTATCAAATATTACATTTATTCATGAAAGCAGACACTTACCTTTTCAGAGATATTTTACCACGTCTCTTAGTTGCAGGGAATGAAATGTATCCCTACCTTCCTTCCATTCCCTGCCCCTGAACAGAATAACTGACAGGTTGGTATACTCAAATTTATACCTTCAGGAATCAGGGGAATGAAAACCTTTCAAAAAAGCTTTTCCCAAGCTTGTAACAAATCCTTAGGAGGGCTGGCTCCTCCTAGACAGGGGGTACCAAGCAAAGAGAAGGAAAGTCACATGTCCTCACAAAGTATAGTGCAATGGTGGGAGGAGAGAGCATTCCACATAAATAAAATACATTTCTGCTATATAGCTTGCATGAGATTTTTTCCAGAACCCCAGTTTAAATGGAAATAAATGATATTCTGTTCGGCCAAAACCATGGTCCAGGTCAGCAGTCAAACCAATCCCACATCTCCCATCTTCTCCCATGCCTTCCCTATTACCCTTGTCTTTATCTCACAGCCCTCAGCCCTCTCAAGGGCTCTCAGTGTCTGTGTTGTTCGCCTGGAACTATTCACCATCATGTGTGGCAATGTTTTCTTGTGTATGTGATTTTTATCCACAACCAGCTATTGAGGCCATGAGGGCAAGACCTGTGTCTTCTACGGCAATGCCTCACCTAGCCAGGCAATGACCTCCTGCAGCCCTCTCTGCCTCCCTGAGATATACCTTCACAAAGGATTGTTTCTATCATCTTCCTCCTCTGTTCAGAAGTTTCCCCAGTTCATGCTTGAACACAGGGTCAGGCTCAACCATCCCTGTGGCATTGGTGTCATTACTAATGATCAAATGATGATGCCAGCCTGCATTAGTGCTGACCTGGGCCAGGCACCACCCCCAGCGGTTCTCGTGTCAGTTCATCTTTGCAGCAACCCTATGAGGTAGGGCTTATTACTAACATCCCCAGTTTACAACAAAGTCCAATTACTAACCTTTACAACTTCCCGTCTCTCTATCATTTGGTCCAAAGTGAGCTTACCAATCTCATCTCCTCATAATGCCCTGCACTCAATCAATCTGGTTTATGCACAATCCCCCAAATATTTTTACCTCCGCACTTATGCCACTCATCCTTCACTGAATGCTTTCTCCCTTCGTGGCTGCTCATCTTTCTTCTACCCACCCATCATGGCCCAGATCAAGTCCCTCTTCCTCAGTAGAGCCTTCTCTGCTCACCTACACTCTGGTAATCCTTTCCTTCCAATATTGAGAACTTAAAACTCACTCTTTTAATTCATATCTTTATGTTTCCTGAGGATACAGAATATAAAAACAATATCTTTGTCTGTACTGACTTCCAGTCTAAAGGGTAGAGAGAAAATTACAATAGAGTAGCATAGTTCTATGACAGAGCTGAGAACAGAGGGGTGGAGGGTTGCAAAAGGGCCACAATCCACCACTCTGCCCTTGATCAAAACCCCTTTTGATGTGACTTTGGAGCTTCCCCTGGCATCAGGATTGGCTTTGTGATTTGCTTTGGCTGATAGAATGTGGCATTGTGCCAGTTCTGAGCTAGGCCCCAGGAGATTTTCTGTGCTTTCACTGATTCTCTAGGAACCCTGTCCTTTGTCATGTGAACCAGTCCAGGAGAATTAGTCTACTGGAGAATAAGAGCCCATAAGGATGTGAAATCCCAGCTGAAGCCACTCTAGACAACCCTGTCCCCATTCTACTCGGAGGCTGACCACAGGCGTGTGATTTAGCCCAGCTGAGGACAATCCAAACCGGTTAGCCCTGCCCAAATTCCAAGCCTACAGAATTGAGAGCTAAATATAAGCTTTTCATTTTAAGCCACTCAGTTTTGGGGTGGTTTTTTGAGCAACCAAAGGGAATGAGTGCAGGAGTACTGAGGAAGCACAGAAGCTTCTAACTCAATCTGGGTTCACCTGGCATGAAACAAAGAATATAGAAGAGCAACAAACTTGGAATCTGGTAGAAGATAAAGAAAGAAATGATGATGAATCAATTAGGATGGAGTAAGTATAAACATCTAGAATTAAATATTTTTCCCATATTGATAGATACATCAATATTATTTTTCACCATCCTCATAAAAAGAATATTTAGTATAATTTCATCACGATGACAGCATCATCATCATACAGCTTGCATTATTGTGTTGCACACTAGCACATTGATACTTCCTGGGTTACTGAGAAACATAGAAATATCTGTTCCAACATACTAAGTGGCTCCAGTCTACTCCACTTTGGTTTTCAATTATTTTAACTTCTACTTACAAAATACCATGTTTTTCTTGCCACCAGTCTATCAAATGCCCTCTTGATTTTCTGGGCCGTCTCTTTAGCCTTCTGCCCCTTGTTTCTCCTTGTTCCCTCCCGCATGCCAATAGAGCTCTCTGCAGTTGAGGGTCTGTTGAAGTCCCAGAAGCTGCACAACCAAGCCTGGGCATTCATTGTGAAGTGAGGGGGAGCTCTCTCATGCGCAAAGCATGCTGTTAACTGACACTTACAAAGGTTTCCCAGTTTTCAAGATGTAGGATATATTTATTATATTTGCGTACCAACAACCCTGGGAGATAGGTATTATAACCACCACAGTTATGAGTGAGAAAACTGAAGCCCACAAAAGCCACACCTGCTCCAATTTCACCCAGCTATTGAGCTCTGTTAGAACTGAAACTCAAACCCAGGTCTTCTAATCCAAACTTCTGTGCACTTTCTATGATATGAGGATGTCTCGGGTTCAGAAGATGGACTTTGTGGCATTTATTTTGATGAATCAGGAGTCTTCTTTACTTTCTGGTTTTGACTCTTATTAAATCCACTAAGTTTGCTGGATCCAAAACCACTAAGAAGTACAGTTTTTCCTCCTAATCCTGCTGGGCCTAATCTAGTATTCACCATCCATAAATCAGAAATAGTAGTTCTGATTCAGTTTACACTTGACAGTGCATCATGTTTTCCCTAGAAAACCACCTCATTAATATTTTCCCAGATGAAGAGAAAAAACCCAAGCTTTATAGCCTTGGGTTCAAAACTGGAGCTCACCATCTCCGGTGCTGAGGGATGGCTGCTGTCTTAAATAAAAAACAAGATAAGCTTCAGTGAACTGCTCCATTAAAGAATTTACTTATAACCTAAATTTTTCTGCAGGAACATTGTGAAGAAGGAGCATTTTCCTTTCACCATGTAAGCTCATGTTAAGTGCATCTAGAGATGATAAAAACCAAGAGGCTGTCAAGCTAGTTCAATAATTCATAAACTTAAAAAAAAAAAAAAGCATATGTAAATTGCTTCCGACATCAGATGGCTCATGAGGGTAAAAAAGAATGTTCATCTTTTTCTCCCTTTAAAGCACTCCTAGAAATGCTTTGGATTATGCTTTGTTTCAGCATAAATATATGCTTCACTCTGGAAAATTCCCTACGCCCTTTAGCTCCAAAGTTGTCATTTAAGAGATTTTGCAGTCATGCTTCTTGAGAATCTGTAAATTTGTAAATTTGCCAGAGGTAGAATGACCCCTGAGAGTACTCAAGTAAACTAGAGTGAAAATTGTTACCCAGAAGATTCACCTCTTCCTTCATCCCTGCTTTCATGCCATGCTTTCTTCTTCTCTGTGCTCTCAACCCTAGAGGGGGAGATAGTACTTTGAGGTGCAAAAGGCACCACAGGTTGGCCTAGGGGAGGAGCAGAAGGACAGCAGGATATATGAATTCTTTAGATATATAAAGAATCTACAAATACATATCATTTGGGATTCATGCTTGCTCACTGCTTCCCCCATTTAGCCCCTCCTAGAACTCTGCTGTCACTACTGTGCTCCTCTGCAAAGGCTTTTTCCTCAGCCTTTCTTTCCTGGTCTTGCGGGACCATAAGCCAGAGGGTGATTTGGGACCGGACTGCAAAGAAATCAGCAGGTGGCGTTGGCCACCTTCGTTCATGTAAGCAAAGTCATTAGAGATACCTTCACAGCCTGCTGTTTCTGGATTAAAAAAAAAAAAAAATAGCTGCAGGTATCAAAGGGAAACAAGAGGAAAACTTCACTTCGCCTCTGGGTATTACAAAGCACCTAAGAAAGAGGGAAGCAAAGAAGTACAGAAAGGATGGGGAGGGCTCCCCAGATGAGCAGGCACAAACCATGAGCTCTTTCCGCCACATTGTGTGAGGAGGAGGTGGGCGCTTGGGCAGTGTCACTTTGCCTTTTGATTATGATGCAGGAGATAGGAGTGTCTTACTCCCAAAATATCACTCCAAACCTTTTGTGCTTATACATCAAATTACTCTAATAGAGTTGTATTCCTTTTAGTTAAGATAGTGCCCTGTACTTAAAAACCCATTTTCCTTAGGCTGGTAAAGCACTGAGCCTTCAGCAGCTATGAGTAACTTAATACATTTCATGAGACCTCAAGAGGAGGGACCACTGGAAAATGGCTAAAAGAGGCTTCTGGACTGGATCCTCTTCAAAATTCTGTCCAGAACTGATTCTGAGTGAAACACTAACAGCTGGAAGAGAAAATTGCATATTTCAAAGAAAGGTTGATGCACGGTGCTGCAAACACTAAATGTTCCTTCTCTTATTCTCATCCTACTTGTTTGAGGCTGGAATTAAGTACACTTGAGTACACCCATGACTTCCAATAAACCAAACTGCTTGAGGCCCAGTTTGGAGATAAAAGGTAAAGAAAGTGCTGAAGGCAGAAGAGGAATTAACTTGGAAGCAGTGGTGCCTCCCCAGAATCGTGAATATGTAAAATGCTCCTAAAAGTCTCGTGCAACCTCTCTGATTTCTGCCCAGATAACAAAGTACACGAGTAGCGTTAACGAAACTACATCATGAGTGACATTTTTGTATTTGATCTCCAATAAATCCAAAAGGGCTCCTCCACCCTTTCTCAGTGACCTTCGTGAGAGGCTGGTCAGGAGTTTCTGCTGGTGATGACCAGTGTGCACAAAGCAGAATCCAGGATGGCCCCCACCCCCCTACACATGCACTAGAGTTTTCTTCTGCTCTCACAGAACCAGACCTAATCCTGGAAAGGCCTATAAACTGAGATGGTGCCCAGTTCTTCAAACAATGAAAACACGGAAGCAGTGGTTACGATAAATGGCCCAAGCTTGGGAGCAGGGCTGGTGACTGGGATTGGAAAGGCTGCAGATGATTTGGAGAGAGAAAGTCAGTTTAGACAGAACCAATGACAAACATGCTCACCTCGAGTAACCATTTTGTTTAAAAGCTATATTACAAATGAATTACCTAAGCACACTAAAGGGACTGGGCAAGAAAAGAACTAACCTAAGTGACTGTGTGGGAAGCAGTATCTGGCCTGAATACTGTAGGAATGAACTGTAAATAAATGCTGTAATTTAATCGGTAAAAATATTTCTCACAGGAGTATGTTTAGCAAATCTGAAACTAATTCATGCATATACTAAAATTGAACAAAAAAGTAATATATTGTAGATAATAAGAATCAGATTTCTCACTGCTAAAGAAAGAAGTTACAAATAAGGAAGGGGAGAAAGCTAAAATGAAAACTGTGGCTTTGGACTGGATATAAACTGTCAGTATAAAACCATGACTTTAATACACACACACACACACACACACACACACACACACACAAATAGCTACATACAGAAATACAGGTGTGTGTTATGCTTGGGCTAGTATACATACGCATTTTTCCTAACTCTGTCTGCTGAGAGGGTCTAGAACAATGACACCCAGTAGTGATGAACACACCTAGTGCCCAGATCTTGGTTTCTAAACACCTTTCACTAATAAAAGGAATCAGAGCTCTCTGAAGTGGACCAGAGCCAGGGAAATATGAGATGAGCCTGGAACATCTGGTAGTGTCAGAAAGCAAAGAAATTCTCAAAAAAAAGATGGAGGCTTGTGGAAAGAACACAGGGACCAACCAGTAGATGCTCCTAATGGCCTAAGCTGGAACAATTTGAGAAATAAAATAAATATTGATAGTATTAGATTATAACACATGGCATAAAATAAATATCCATGAGTCCTTACAAATATAAATTTTAAAATCAAAATAATAAATGGGGGAGAAGAGAGAGCTCTTCATAGCAGATTTTCAATTAATAAATGTGGAAAGAAAGAGAGAAATAGAAAATCACCATTAGGCAAACCCTAAAATAAGAATTATTACAGAAAAGATCCACCAATGGATCTTTTGCTAAAATTAGTGGGCAAAAGTTTTAGAAAAAACAGGATTTGCCTAATCTCTGTGTATCTTCCCCAAGATACTTGATAACTACAAGCGAATGACAGCACGTTTACAGTGGAGAAAGCCTAGCACAAAGTGCTCTCACCAAGCGAGCAAGGTCAACATCACTTGTTGACACTGGGCATCCGGTGATACGGCACGGAGAAAGGCACAACATCATTCCATGGCATTCTTCACAGAAGTGCGTATCTGTCAGTCTAAGCATGAGAAAACAACTGTCAAACCCAAATCGAGGGACACAAACAAAATAACAGACAAAAACTCTTCAAAAGAGTCAAATTTATGAAAAATAAGGAACAACTGAGGAAATGTAACAGATTGTGGGAGAATAAGGAAAAACAAAAACTAAATACGATATGAGATCTTGTTAGGATCAGCTGAAAAACCAATGAAGTTAGGATGAAGTCTTTGGTCCATAGTGTTGTACCAATGTTAATTTTCTGGTTTTAATAATTGTACTATGATTATGTGTGATGTTAACAGTAGGGGAGATGGGTGACGGGTACATGGAAACTCTGTACTATTCAGACTTTCATGCAAGTCTAAAATTGGTCCAAAAAAAAAAAAGTTTTCAAAAAGTCCAAGCAGTGTTGACTGGATAGATGGAACAAATTACCCTCTGTCTAACCAAGGGTCATTTTCCTTGCTTCATTTTAAAATCTAGCTTGAAACCTGTCTTTGAACCATGTGGTGCTAAAGAAAACAAGTTTCCAATACATAGTCACAGTCCTGAATTTAGAGAATGCTGCAATTCCAACCCTCTTGCAATTTCCTCCTCAGCTATCCACTGCAGCCATCCACCATTTGTTCAATTTACCATATGTTCCATTACCTTTTACTTCTGAGAAATGTGTTCTGTACTCCCTCTTTTATTGGTCTTTTAATTTTACAGTAGGTTGAAGGGCTAAATCCCATTTTATGGCCTGCCTAGCAGGGCAGTGATGTTTTCTTTTCTGCTGCCTATTCCAAATAACCACAAAAGAGCAATTTCCTTCCTATAAGCTGACACCAGTTGCAAACATAATCCTTTGCCAGAATGTAAGATCTGGAAGCCGTTAAGCAGTATGGATGCTATGAACCGGACACTCACTCTGCATCTCATACCCACAGTGTTTACTGGAGGGAGCTGACTTCTCCAAGCTGCTGTCCAGATGGGGTGGGAACCACCATAGCTGACCTTCCTGACACCTAGCGCAGGAGGCAGGTGGCAGCGATGAGGAGTGACAGGGCACAGGGAAGAGATACAGAAGTTTTAAGAAAACCAAGTATCTATACAAACTAGATTGAGTAGAGTTTTAATTTTATAAGTACTTTCTCATTTATCTCATTTAATTTAACAGAACTTTGCAATTGAGACCTTGAGCATGTCTGAGCAGCCTGCTCAAAACAAAAGGTGAATTTATTATGGCGCCAGAACCAGAAATCTAGGTTTCCTAAGAACAGGCCTGCGTCTGCATCCATTTTTACAAAAAGACTCACATTTTTCTAACACGAACTCTTCTTGTTTCCTTTCCTTAAAAAAGCACAAAGAAACAAACCAAAAAAGCTCCATCTGTCATATGGTAAGTTTGAGGTGCCCAAGACACCTCTCTCTTCCGGGCAGAAGCCATCTCCTACTACCCTGCCCTTCTCCTGTTCTCAACAGCAAAATTCTCTCAGGGCAAAGGTAGGTGTCCGGCCGAGAACCCACAGACGCCATGCAGGTGGCAGCAGGGGTGAACGAAATCAACACTGAACCTCGGCAAAGCAGATGCAGTCTGGCTTTCCAAGGGATATGGACTAACACGGCTCTCGCATACAAGGACCAAATGCCAAACCACATCATTTTTATCAATCAAATGCATGAAGTCCTAGTGAAATGAAAATTCTGCACTTGTTCATTCCTCTTTGTTCTTGGGATTTTACCTTTGGATGGATTTTACCTTTACCTTTGGATGGAGCCCATGAAATTCAGGGGAAACCATCCAAGCCACATCAGCACCCCCAGCTATCAGGGGAGGTGTGGGCGGGAGTAAGGCACAGGCTGTGGATCTTAATTTGAGACGCGAGGGACAGACATCCTAGATGTCTGAAAAGTGCTCTAGATTTTAAAAGATTAATTTACAACCTCTTACTGGGGACTATCCTTGGGCCCAACCCTGTCTCCTCCAAGGTTCTCTTTCCCCAGAGGTTTGTGATAAGGTTTAAGTGAGATTATTTAACAACAACAACAAAAGCGGCCTATTTTGGGCTTAAATCCCTTAACATATGTTAATTTTTTCTAGTGCCTGCTTCTCCGAATTACAATTAGGTATGTGTTTGTGTAGACACCACAACCAAGACTCAGGTGCAGGGGAAGCACATTGAGACAGAAAAAAGAAAAGTGGCCCCTATTCCCTCCTATTGCAAATTGTAAAATGGAACTTCTCGGCTTTGATTCTTGCAGGCAAGCCAGAGGCTAGAGCAGGGCTGCTTCCAGTAAACATTGCGGATGCGGTGACTGACTTCACACGTGGACGCACTGCGCTGGGGATCCCTGTAAACTTCTTTTCACTTCAAAGTACAAACGAAAAACAGGTGTGCAGGAAGCCGAACGGCGAGCTCCTGTGGAATCATAAAAGTGCGGCGATCTTAGTTCCTCCAGCCGTCTTCTCTGTCTCGTTTCTTCCCCGCAGATTGGGCAACTTCGATAATTCACAAGGAGCACGCCACTTGTGATGGCTATGAATGCTAAAGCTGTCTGATGGAATGTTTGTTTGTTCTTGAGATAATCAGCTAATGATTTTAATTTTAAAAATGTGTATACAGGATGGATGTGTAGAAAAGTAGGGGAGGGAAACAGACAGACAAAGGTACCCAGTGTTCTTTTTTACTTCAATTGCTCTTTTTCACTCTAATTATTATTCTTGTTATTTTTGTGTGTGTGCTAATGAAGGTGTCAGGGATTGATTTAGGTGATGAATGTACAACTATGTAATGGTACTGTAAACAATCGAAAGTACAATTTGTTTTGTATGACTGCGTGGTATGTGAATATATCTCAATAAAATGATGATTTAAAAAAAAAAAAAAATGTGTATACAAATAATTATGTACATCACAGGGAAAGGGAATACAAGGCATGTTTGAATTTTTTAAATTGTAATAGTTACTAAGTGAAGGTAAAATAAGAAGTATTCCTTCTCCCTGGTGTGCTGATATGCAAGTTCACACTCGGCCAAATTGGATGCTATGACTTTCAACACTTGAAAGCAGAAAATATAAGGAACTGCCTATCAAATCAGCAAACTCTTTTTCTAAATAATACTCAGTGGTGGGGAGTAAAAAAAAACATGCAGGCATACACCTGGCTAGCAGAACTGCACAATGGTACAGCCTGATAGGAGGACAATTTGGCAGTATATCTCAGGACCCATAAAAGTGTCTCACCCTTCAGCCAAATAATTTCTATTTCAGTAAACAGTCTTGCTAAATAGTCCTAAATAAGGGGAAAAGCTCTATATAAAATGAAGCTCATCATGGCATTCCTTCATTATAGTGGAATATTAGAAATGACAGTACAATCACGGGGATATCAAGGGGGTAAATGTTGGCATCTCAATGGAATATTAAGCATCCATTAAAATTATGTTTAAAAAGCTTTGCAGGAACATGAAAAAAATTACGATAACATGACAATGGAACAAATAAGATACAACACTGTTGCTCTTTATTTTACAGATATGTAAAAATAAATCTCAAGATAGAGGCAAAGCCATGAGGAGCATTAGTCAACATTTAAAAGCACTCTTATTTCCCCAAACTAATGATTTATTGATGGAATTGGCTTAAAAACTTCATAAGGTAATAAAATTACATCTGATTAGTAATCAAATGGCAAAGAATAAATAATGATTCATTTATTCATTCCAATGGGAGAGGCCCAGGGAGATGGTGCCATTTCTTCACATGGTCCACAAAGAAACTAGTGCCCCCGACAGCCTCTGTGCATCCAGGTGAGACCTGAGCAGTGGCCCAAAGCCATGCTACCACTCTGCCACATGAGCCCTAACTGAACTACATCCCTGTGGTGGTTTATTTTATGTGCCACCTTGGCTAGGTTATGGTGTCCAGTTGTTTGGTCAAACCCTGGCCGACATGTTGTTTTGTAGCTGGGATAAGCATCTATGATCAGTTGACTCTAAGTAAAGAACATCACCCTGGATAACGTGGGTGGGCTCATCCAATCAGTTGGAGGTCCTAACAGAAAAGAACTGAAGGTTCCTGAAAGAGGAGATTCTGTGTCAAGATTATATCCTCTACTCTCCTCTGAGTTTCCAGCTGGCTGGACCCTGGACTCAAGACTTCAACATCAACTCTTACTCAAGCTTCCCTGCCTATGGAACTAGCCTGCCCTGTACAATGCGGACTTGCCAGCCCCCACAAGCACATGAGCCAATTCCTTAAAAATAAATCTCTTTGTATTTATATATACAGAGGTGTGTGTGTGTGTATGTGTGTGTGTATATTCACCACACACACATACATACACATATATCCTGTTGTGTGTGTACATGTATATGTATATATCCTACTGATTCTGATTCTCTGGAGATTCCTAATGAACACAGTCACCAAGCCTTACTTCCATTCCAACATAAGCAGCTGCAGACAAGTGGAACCGAGAGCTTCTGGTCCCTTATCAGGGCTAGGGAGTCAGACAGTTTAAAGTCTCTACAGCCAGCCTTTCCAGGGTATGGGATCCATCACTTCTCAGGCTGCCCTCAACACAGAACATGAGACAGATCCTCTGGCAATGAGACCCAGTGCCCATTTCCCTTAGCCTGAATCCACCAATCTTCTCATACAATTTTATGTCAGCCAATATTAAAGTAGAGCAACCACTCCTGCTGCTTGCTCTCAGACCCTCAATTGCTCCATTATTCCCTCACTGTTTTGTGCATCCTGGCCCTTGACCCAGTCCCTCTTCACCTCCCAAAACCTTCCTTTGTGACCCATGGAGCTCCAGCTCTGCAGTCAGCAAGCGCTCTCCAAATGCCCTCCAAGTGCCTCCACCACCTGGCTCTTCCTGCAGGAAATAAAGCTAAACTAAAGGGAATTCTGCAGGCTGAAAGGGAAAGACAGGAGAGAGAGGATAGGAGAACAGTGTAGAAAGGAAGATCATCAGTAAGGGTATCTAAAAGGTAAAAAGAGAGATAAAAATATGAGATGACATAAAAACCAAAGGATACATGGTTGAAGTAAGTTCTGCACAGTAATAACACTGAATGTTAATGGATTAAACCCCCCAATCAAAAGACACAGATTGGCAGAATGGAATAGTATCCAATTGCTGAAGATGGTGGCAAAGGGAGGTCTGGAATTTACTTAGTCCCCTAGAGCAATTAGCAATTAGCCAGAAACAACTAGTAAATAGTCAGGAACAACGGTTTGGGGAACATCTGTGACTGGACATACATCCTACACTAGTCCAGAATGGGTGGAATGGCTGAGATTGCAGCACAGAACTGTAAGTAAATCTCCCTAAACTGGCTTCACTCTCCCACTGGCATGGCAGGCTGAGTTGGAAAACTGCGCTGTGGGAGAAAGAAGCTATCTTTGCTGGGAGCAAGGGAAGATAGCTCAACCAGCTCCAACTGTGGTTTTAATTAATGAATTTGGACTACTGAATACAAGCTATGAGCACAGGTAAATCAAAAGCAAGCAGGAAAGGAACCCTGAGATCTCTCCTGGCAGAGAGGAAGCAGAGCTGATGGAAAAATAATTAATAAAGAAAGAAATAAAGAAATAAAAACAGAGGCTTTTGGAGTCAGCTGAGCTTAGAATACTGGAAAGGTCTGTGTCCAAAGAAAAGGGGCATATAGAACTTGGTACTAACAGGATACAGGAGTTGAAACAACTAGTTAAAGATGTTCAAACAAATATGCTATATCACTTCAAAAATCAAATCAATGAGTTGAGGGAAGATATGGCAAAAGAAATGAAGGATATAAAGAAGATATTGGGTGAACATAAGGAAGAACAAGAAAGTCTGAAAGAATAATTGGCAGAACTTATGGGAATGAAAGGTAAAACTGAAGACATGAAAAACACAATGGAGATATACAACAGCAGATTTGAAGAGGCAAAAGAAAGGATTCATGAACTAGAGAACAGGACATCAGAAATCCTACACACAAAAGAACAGATAGGGAAAAGAATGGAAAAATATGAGCAGGGCCTCAGGAAATTGGAAGGCATGAATGTACATGTCATGGGTGTCCCAGAAGAAGAAGAGAAGGGAAAAGGGGCAGAAACAATAGTGGAGGAAATAAGCACTGAAAACTTCCCATCTCTTATGAAAGACATAAAATTACAGATCCAAGAAGTGCAGCATACCCCAAACAGAATAGATCTGAATTTACCTACTCCAAGACACATGATAATCAGATTATCAAATGTAAAAGACAAAGAGAGAATTCTGAAAGCAGCAAGAGAAAAGCAATCCATCACATACATTTCTTCTGCAAAGAAAGAGGAAGAGGAGAAAAAAAATGACTATGTGCAGATTTTACGAAAGAAACCATGAAGGAGAGAAGGCAGTAGTGTGATATATTTAAGATTCAGAAAGAGAAAAACTACAACCAAGAATTCTATATAGAGCAAAACTGTCCTTCAAAAATGAGGGACAGTTTAAAATATTTTCAGACAAATAGACATTGAGAGAGTTTGTGAACAAGATACCTGCTCGACAAGAAATACTAAAGGGAGCACTACGGGCAGATAGGAAAAGCAAGGAGAGAGAGGTTTGGAGAAGAGTGTAGAAATAAAGACTATCAGTAAGGGTAAAAAGAGAGAGAGGGGGAAAAAATGACATATAAAATCCAAAAGACAAAATGGTAGACAATAGACATCACATTGAGTAAAATTAGCCAGAAGTAAAAGGATGGATACTCTATGGTCTCACTAATACAAACTAAAATTGATAAGCAACCTTTGAGATCTAAAGTTGAGAACACAGGTTATCAGGAGATAGAAAGAGGGTAGAGATTGGGCATTTGGTGCTGAAGCAGTACAGAAGGTTCAACAGTATTGATTGTATAGATCCGGAAATGGATAGCACAATACTTAAACTATTGTAAATGTTCTGAAGAAAGATGAATGGGAGTATAGATGAAAGAGGAAGGTTAGGGGCATGTATGACACTAGAAGGAAAGACAGACAATAAAGACTGGGATTGTATAACTTACTAAAACCTAGAGTGGTCAATGATGGTGGTTAAATCTATAAATATAAGAATGTTTTTACATGAGAGAGAACAAATGAATGTCAACATTGCAAGGTGTTGAAAATTGGATGGTATTGGGAAAAAATACAATCAATGCAAACTAGAGTCTCTAGTTAACAGTAACATTGTAAGATGCTTCCATTAATTGCATCAAAGACAATATACCAAAGATAAATGTCTATAAGAGGGGGATATAAGGAAGAGGTATGTGATTCATGTTGTTGTTGTTGTTGTTGTTGTTGTCTAATCTTTTAATTTTTTTTTATTTCCTACTATCTTTTATTATTTTTTTAATCTTCATTTTTTCCTCCTCCTCCTCTTTCTTTGCAGAAGAAATGGAAATATTCTCATATCAATCGTGGTGGTGATTATACTGGGAATCACTGATTGTTTACTTAGGATGGACTGAATGGTATGTGAATAAAATTGTTTAAAAAATAAACAGAGGGATACAAGTGCTGGAGAAAATGTGAAGAGAGGAATGTACCTATTCTCTGTTGGTGGGGAAGTAGAATGGTGAAGGACTTCTGGAAAGCAGTGTAGATTCCACAGGAAGCTAAGAATGGGGTTGCCATATGGTCCTGCAACGCTGTTATTGGGTATATACTTGGAAGAACTGAAAGCAGGGACATGAATGGACATTTGCACACTGGTGTTAATGGCAGCTGTAGTCATGATTCTCAATGGATGGAGGTGGCATAAAGGTACATCGACTGATAAACAGGATGGTGAACTGTAGTGTACACATACAATGGAACACAAAGCAGCTGCAAGAAGGAATGAAGCTAGATGAATGGACCTCAAGGAAAATATTTTGAGTGAAATAAGCCAGAATTGAAAAGTCAAATATTATAACACCTCACTAATATGGACTAACTATAATGTGCAAACTCTGAGAATTGAATCTGAGAGCATAGGTTATCAGGGGAAGGCTTATTGTAAAGGTCCCTAGATTGTAAGCTCTTACTGCAGTCACATCCATTCATGAGTTGTAACGGTTATTTCTAAATTCTGAGATGCTGAACTCTTTGTGTAGAAACTGGTCAGTCCTTGGAACTTTGGGTAACTGTGTTATACCTGAGACTCAGAGCCAGAGTTCGGCAGCTCTGAATGTCAGCATTACGCTATACAGCAACTATTAAGAAAATTGAGAAAGAGATCAGACTTCAATTAGAGATATGAATGAAACAGACTTGATTAGAACTAAGGTAAACCAGACTAAAGGGAAAAGGATGATATTGACTGTGTTTTAACACTTCAACTTCTATGTGAGACCAAAGGAAGAGATGTTTATTTGGGCAAAATCTATATTTTCTGTAGCACACTATATAATTGAACTTGTATGGTTAGTTTATTCAAACAACATAATTACATGGAATCTTAAATAGGGGGTGAGATCTGGTTGGTTTTTACAGGTTAGTGCAAAACCCTGATACATCCCAGAGTAATTTGGGCAGAGAATAAAAAGTATTTGCAAAGGCCCCTTGAGGGACTGGGAGAAAATGTGGAAATATTAAACTTCCCCACCTGGGGAATTACTGATATTCTTGCAAGCATTGGGGACTACCAGTTTAGTAGGCTGAGCCCTTGATCTTGGGGCTTGCCCTTATGAAGCTTGTTACTGCAAAGGAGCAGCTAAGCCTATTTATAATTGTGCCCAAGTGACACCCCCAGAGAACCTCTTTTGTTGCTCAGATGTAGTCTCTCTCTCTAAGCCAACTCTGCAGGTAAACTCATTGACCTCCCTCCTACATGAGACATGACTCCCAGGGGTGTAAGTCTCCCTGGCAACATGGGACATGACTCCCGGGGATGAGCCTGGATCCAGCATCACAGGATTGGGAACGACTTCTGGAACAAAAAGGGGAAGAGAAATGAAACAAAATAAAGTTTCAGTGGCTGAGAGATTTCAAATGGAGTTGACAGGTCATTCTGGAGGTTATACCTAGGCATTATGTAGATATCCCTTTTTAGTTTTTAGTGTATTAGAATAGCTAGAAGGAAATACCTGAAACTGTTGAACTGCAACCCAGTATCCTTGATTCCTGAAGACAATCATTTAACTATATAGCTTATACAGTGTAACCATGTGATTGTGAAAACCTGTGGCCCACATTCCCTTTATCCAGTGCATGAACAGATGAGTAGAAAAATGGGAACAAAAAGTAAATGAATAATGGGGGTTGGGGGGTATGAGATGTTTTGGGTGTTCTTGTTTATTTTTATTTTTGGAGTAATGAAAATGTTCAAAAATTGATTGTGGTGATGAATGCACACAACTATATGATGATACTGTGAACAACTGATTGTACACTTTGGATGACTGTATGGTATGTGAATATATCTCAATAAACTTGCATTTTAAAAAATACTATCTATCTATATGATATCTATAAGAGACTTATGCTTAGACCCAAGCACACAAATAGGTTGAAAATGAAAGGTTGCAAAAAGATATTCCATGCAAACAGTACAAAAAAGAGTTCGGGTAGCTATACTAATATCATACAAATAGACTTTAAATACAAAACTATTTTAAGAGACAAGGACACAATATTTTAATAAAAGGGGCAATCCATCAAGAAGAAATAACAATCATAAATATTTATGCACCTAACCAGGCTGCCCCAAAATACATGAGACAAACATTGGCAAAACTGAAGGGAGAAATAGATGTCTCTACAACAGTAGTTGGAGACTTCAATACACCACTCTCATCATTAGATAGAACATCTAGACAAGGGATCAATAAGGAAAGAGAGAACTTGAATAATATGATAAATGAACCAGAGCTCATAGACATATACAAAACATCACAACCCAAAACAGCAGGATATAGTCTTCTCAAGTACTCATGGATCATTCTCCTTATCAGACCACATGTTGTGCCACAAAACAAGTCTCAATAAATTTTAAAAGACTGAAATTATACCAAGCATCTTCTCTGACAACACTGGAATAAGGCTGGAAATAAATAACAAGTGGAGAAACTGGAAAATTCACAAATATATGGAGGTAAACAATACACTCTTAAACAATTAGTGGGTAAAAGAGAAATTGCAAGAGAAATCAGTAAATATATCAAGACAAAATGAAAACACAAACACAACATATCAAAACTTATAGGATGCAGCAAAGGTAGTGCTAAGAGGGAAATTTATAGATTTAAATACCTACATTAAAAAAAGAAGAAAGAGCTAAAACTGAAGACCTAACTGCACACCTGGAGGAATTTAAAAAAAGAACAGCGAACTAATCCCAACTCAGGAAGAAGGAAAGAAACAGATTAGAGCAGAAGTAAATGAAATTGAGAATAAACAAACAACACAGAGAATTAACAAAAACAAAAGTTTACTCCTTGAGAAGATCAATAAAATTGACAAATCCTTAGCTATACTGACAAATAAAAAAAAGAGAGAAGATGCAAATAAATAAAATCAGAAATGAGAAGGGAGACCTCACTACTGATCACACAGAAATAAAAAGGATCATTTAGAGGATACTATGAACTGTGTGCCAACATATTACAAAACTTAGATGAAATGGACAAATTCCAAAAAACCCAACAACCTACACTGACTCTAGAAGAAATAGAAGGTCTCAACAGACCAATTACAGTTAAAGGGATTGAATCAGTCATCAAAAACTTTCCAATAAAGAAAATCCCAGGACCAAATGATTTCACAGGTGAAGTCTACCAATTATTCCAAGAAGAATTAATACAATCCTGCTCAATCTCTTTCAAAAAAAATTGTAGAGGAGGAAATACTACCTAACTCACTCTATGAAGCCAACATTACCCTAATACCAAAACCAGATAAAACCGCTACAAGAAAAGAAAATTGCAGGCCAATTTCTCTAATGAATATAGATGAAACAATCCTCAACAAGATACTTGGAAATTGAATTCAACAACACATCAAAAGAATTATACACCATGATCAAGCGGGTTTTATCCAAGGCATGCAAGGGTGGTTCCACACAAGAATTTCAATTAATATAATATGCCACATAACAAATCACAGGAGAAAAACCACATGATCATCTTGATTGACACAGAAAAAGCATTTGACAAAATCCAGCATCCTTTCTTGATACAAACATTTTGAAAGATAGGAATAGAAGGAAACCTCCCCAACATGAGTAAGGGCATATGAGAAAAACCCACAGTTAACATTGTACTCAATGGTGAAAGACTGAAAGCTTTCCCTCTAAAATCTGGATCAAGGCAAGGGTGCCCACTGTCACCACTGTTACTCAACACTGTGCTAGAAGTTCTAGCTAGAGCAGCTGGCCAATATAAAGAATTAAAAGACTTCCTAACTGTAAAAGAAGTAAAACTTTCACTCTTTGCAGATGACATGATCCTATTTATGGAAAGTCCCAAAAAATCTACAACAAAGCTACTAGATCTAATAAACAAGTTCAGTAAAGTGGCAGGGTAGAAGATCAACATACAAAAATCAGTAGTGCTTCTATACACTGGTGACGAGTAATCTGAGGAGGAAATCAAGAAAAAATTCCATTTATAATAGTAGCTAAAAGAATCAAATATTTGTGGATAAATTTAACCAAGGATGTAAAGGACCTGTACACAGAAAACCACAAAACATTGCTAAAAGAACTCAAAGAGGACCTAAGTAAATGGAAGGGCTAAATATCACTAAGATATCAATTCCACCCTGACAGATTTACAGATTCAATGAAATCCCAATCAAAATTCCAGCAGCCTGGAGCACCCCATGTCCTGGCTCCGGCCACAGCCAGTCTCCTGCTCCGGGCTCAGGGCTCAGCATGCCTGGGCTGGGGAAAGGTCTTGGTGGATGCACGGCGATGAGCTGGATGAGCTGCACCACCAGGACACAGATTCAGTCGTGCCGGAGCAGCGGGGCAGCAAGAGAAGATCACGTGGACCCACGAGGAGGATGAGCAGCTGAGGGCCCTGGTCAGGCAGTTTGGACAGCTAGACCAGAAGTTCCTAAACACAGAGACCAACAATGCCAGTACCGGTGGCTGAGACTGTTGAGTCCAGACCTTGTCAAGGGGCCATGGACCAAAGAAAAAAACCAAAAAGTCATCATGTTAGTCAAGAAGTACAGCCAGAAATGGTGGACGCCGATTGCCAAGCACCTGAACGCTAGGGAAGCAGTGCGGTGATCACCGGCACCACCGCTTCAACCCTGAGGTGAAGCAGTCCTGCTGGACTCAGGAGGAAGACCACACCATCAATGAGGCCCTCCGGGTGCTGGGCAACCTCTGGGCTCAGAGCGCCAAGATGCTGTCAGGGAGGAAGACAATGCCATAAGGAATCCATGGAGCTCCACCATCAAAAAGAAGGTGGGCATGGGAGGTCTCCTGAGAGAGTCCAGAGACTGCAAGCCCCCCACCGTGTACTTGCTGCTGGAGATCAAGGACAAGGATGGCTGCCAGAGGGGCCACTCGGTGGAAGGCCAGGGAAGTCTTGTGGCCACCCAGCCCCCAGCACCCCTGGCCATGAAGGAAGAAGACAGCAGCGAGGAGGAGGCCACAGCAACCATCGTGTCTAACGAGCAGGGGCCTAGCCCTGCAGAGCCGGATAGAGTGCAGACGCCAGAGCCCAAGGAGGAGTTCCCCAAGCGGAAAGAGCAGGAGAGCTTCCCCCAGAAATGCACCTGCCCTACAAGAGGGTAGTGGAGGCTGCCAACATCTTCAATCCTGCTGTGTGGTCCAGCCTCACTGAAGCCCTGGACTTGATGGAGCTGGACCCTGATGCCTGGTGTGAGCTGAGATTTGACCTCCCTGAGGAGCTGTCTGCAGAAGGTAGCCCAGTGCAGCCACCAGCACCACATCAGCAGCAGGCACTGGCACCCTGCCAGCTTGCCGTCCTGGTACTCAGAGTGACTGAGTACCACCTGGACAGTCACACCATCTCAGGCCTGAGCCAGCACAGCCGAAGTGAGCTGATCCCCATTTCCCTGAGCCCTGGAGTGGAGGGTTCAAGCCTTGGCACACCACTCTTGGTTCTCAAGTGGCAAAAGAAGCATGCCACTATGCCCACATCATGGAGAACAGCACCAGTCTGTCCTTCCTGGACCCCTGCAACAACCCCACCCCCAAGAGCATGCCCATCAATACCCTGCCCTTCTTGCCCTCCCAGTTTCTGAAATTCTGGAATTAACAGGACACACTGGAGCTGCAGAGCCCCTTGCTGATGTCCACCCCAGTGTGCAGCCAGAAAATGGTGGTAACTACATCCCTGTACCGAGATAAGGTGCCACTGCACCAGAACATGTCACCCCAGAGCAGATACTGCATGGGCAACACTCCCCACATGCCGACCCCATTTAAGAACACCCTGGAGAAACAGGACCACTAAAGTCCCTGCCCGAGACCCTGCACCTGGAGGAAGACTTGAAGGAGGTGCTATACTCAGAGGCCAGCATGGAGCTTGTTGTTGAGGATGATGTGAGGTCTGGGAAGCAGAAGAGGAAGCCGGGACTGTAGCAGAGCCCCTCAAGAAAGTCCAGAAGTCTCTGCTCTTGCCATCACAGATGAGGACATGAAGCTGATGGCATCTGCACTGCCCAAGGCTATGTCCTTGCCAACAACTGGCCCGCCAAGCTCTTCCAGCCTCACCCAGTTAGGTATTAAAGAAGATGACAGCCTGCTCAGCCAGGGCTTCCTGCAGGCCAAGCCAAAGCTAGTGGCAGCCCAGAAGCCAAGGAGCCACTTTCTGACCCCTGCCCCCATGACCTGTGCCTGGAAGGCAGTCGCTAGTGGGGGCACCAGGACCAGCTCTTCATGCAGGAGAAAGCTGGGCAGCTCCTGGGCTACATGAAGCCCAGCTATACATCAAGGGTGCTCATCTTGTCTGAGGGGCTGGCACGGTCTGGGGCCCATTCTCGTATTACAGCAGGGAGGGGCAGCACACTCATGCCACATGGGTGAACCACCTCGTGGGTCTGCTGGGCCTCCTGCCGCCAGCCCCTCCCCGGGCGGCCCAGGTGGAGGCCAGCGGGGCCACATCGTGATCCTGTCTCCATGTCCGGCTACCGGTGGCTCCTGTGCTAACAACAAAGCCCTCTCCTGGGCCAGCCTGGTGCACCCCCCAGTGCCACAGGGAAACCCATTAGCTTCTCCCAGACCCTGGCCATGCCCAGCCTCATCTCAGGAAGAGAGGGGAAAGGAGAGAGGTAGGGAAGGGGAGGGGAGGGGAGGGGATGGGAGGAGAGGAGAGAAATAATGGCTGTAAAGTCCCTGGCACAGAGTGAAGACTTAAGTATATAATAGTATATAGATGTAAGAGTGGGTATGTGCGTCAGAGACAAGTCTTCTACCCACGTATAGACAGACGGCAGACGTGATGACTTCCACACCCAGGAAGCATGGCATCTAGAAGACACTGCATGCTTGGGGTCTCTCTCCATGGACCTCTTTATCACAAACTCTTCCTGGGGCAGGTTTTGCTGCTGCCACTACTGGAAACAGCCACCAGAGGGAGCTGTTTTGCCCAGTCCAATATTTTGAATCCAAACATAAATTGGGTTTTCCCCTCCCTCCTTCCTTAAGGAAAAAGAAAAATGGAGCCAGGCTCAGTGCTCTGATCCTCGTCATCTCCCTGGGGCAGACTTGGCATAGGACAGTGTCAGCATACAACACACATGAGTACAAAACAGACCCCATTTAGGGGTCTCTGCCCAGGTCTTGCCCCAGGCCTTGAGTGTTGGTGTAAGAGCCAGCTCTGAGCCCTCTCTCTGCCACTTGCCCACTATGCGATCCTGGACACATCACTTTACCTCCTAGAGCCTCTGTCTCCTCATCTGTAAAGTCATCAGTGTCACAGGGTTATCATGAGCATTAAACGAGATCCTATATATGAAAGTGTTTTGTAATTTGGAAGCACCACGTGGATCCATGAAGATGAAGGGTTCTTCTGCCTTGGCTTAATTCCCTTCCCCAAATTAGATTAAAGGATGTTCACAAACACACCCAAAGCCCTGTTTCATCACATCTGTTCCAACAGTCTGGTGATTCTTTGCAAATTCACAGTGAATGAGGGAAGCTGGATTTTGCTTAGAGAAATGGAATCCTTAGGTTAGGATAGAGATCCTAGATGACCCTACTAGCAGTTTCCCAAAGCGCTTTGAGTTTAAAGGGAAAATATCACTTCAGTTCTGGGCCAATGAAAAGAGAACCTGAGGGACTTCCAGAAGATGGCAGTTAGGAGAGGCAGGGCAAAAAAACACCTCCGTGAAAAATACTAGATAAAGGCCAGAAAGTGACCCAGAACACCCGTTCCAGCGATGCCCCAGCTGGACAAGTCCTGCTAAATCCACAGGAACCATGCACTTGGTGAAACCGGGAGTCTGCATTCTGAAACGAGTGAGTGAGTCTGCTGAATATCTGGCAGCCACGCTGCGGTGTGGGGAAACTGTGGGTTGGCATTTGGAGCCAGACTAGTTCTTTTTTAAAAACCCAAAAGCAGCTGCAGATATGGTAGCAAGAACCGCATAGTGAAGTGTGGCAGGAACAGGCTGTGGATACACCTCAATATCTGGCATGGACAATAGCCTTCCACGCACCTGCTGCTAATTGTCTCAGAGCGAGGAAGGCAGAGGTGAACCAAAAGGGGAAAAAAACACACCCCTTACAGCCATCTTCCCAGCAGGCTGGGAACACTCCTGCCCAGTGTCAGCACCACAGCCCAGAGCCATGACAAAAAACCCAGTGTGACGGGAAGTATTTCCAACAACACACACACATGCCACAATATCGGGCGTGGACAATAGACTTTCGCGCACCCACAGCTAATTGTCCCAGAGCTAGGAAGGCGGAGCTCTGGAAAAAAGGTGAAATTAACACAACCCATACAGCCATCCTTTCAGCAGGCTGGGAAAGACCCTACACGGCCCGGCGGCCCAGAACTTCCTTTGAGGGACAGCACGCACTTGTGACACACACTTGTGACGTAGCACAGTCTTCCCTCAGCAAAGGCCCTAGGAGGGCACAGCTAGGAAGAGGGACCAGCTCAGAAACTCCAGGGACCCTACGCCAATACCAAGGACTTGTGGGTCAGCGGCAGAGACAATCTGTGGCAAGACTGAACTGAAGGATTAGACTCTCACAGCAGCCTGAAATCTCCGGGAACACCTGGGAGGTTTGATTACTAAAGCCGCCCTGCCTCCCTAACCGCTCAGACACATTCCCCACATTCAGGGTGGACAGCACCAACAACACACCCAAACTTGGTGCACCATTTGGACCCCACAAGGATCAGACCCCCACACACCACAAAGACAAAGTTAGGGAGAACTGACTTGAGGGGAATAGGTTGCTCGTGGATGCCACTTGCTGGTTAGTTAGAGAAAGTGAACACTACCAAGCTGTAGATCTGACAAATTAGAGATTAGTCTTTGAATTAGCCTACATATCCTAAAAGAAACCTATCAAGTTAAGCAAATGCCAAGAGGCCAAAACAACGGAAACTTTTAAAGCATATGAAAAAACCAGACAATATGAATAACCCAAACCCAAACACCCAAATCAAAGATTAGAGGAGATGCAGTACTTGGAGCAATTAATCAAAGAGCTAAAAACAAACAATGAGAGCATGGCACAGGATATAAAGGACATGAAGAGGACCCTAGAAGAGCATAAAGAAGAAATTGCAAGAGTAAATAAACAAACAGATGATCTTGTGGAAATAAAAGAAACCATTGACCAAATTAAAAAGATTCTGGATACTCATAGTACAAAACTAGAGGAAGTAGAACAATGAATCAGCAACCTGGAGAACAACAAAACAGAAAATGAAAGAACAAAAGAAAGAATGGGGAAAAAATGAAAAAATCAAAATGGACCTCAGGGATTTGATAGATAAAATAAAACATCCAAATAAAGACTCATTTGTGTCCCAGAAGGGGAAGAGAAGTGTAAAGGTCTAGAAAGAGTATTCAAAGAAATTGTTGGGGAAAACTTCCCAACCTTCTACACAATATAACTACACAAAGCATAAATGCCCAGCAAACCCCAAATTGAATAAATCCAAATAAACCCACTCCAAGACATATTCTGATCAGACTGTCAAATACTAAAGAGAAGGAGCAAGTTCTGAAAGCAGCAAGAGAAAAGCAACTCACCACATACAAAGGTAACAACATAAGCCTAAGTAGTGACTACTCAGCGGCCACCATGGCGGTGAGAAGGCAGTGGCATGACATATTTAAAATTCTGAGAGAGAAAAATTGCCAACCAAGAATTCTTTATCCAGCAAAGCTCTCCTTCAAATTTCAGGGAGAGCTTCAATTTTTCACAGACAAACAAATGCCAAGAGATTTTGCTAATAAAAGACCTGCCCTACTTCAGATACTAAAGAGAGCCCTACCAACAGAGAAACAAAGAAAGGAGACAGAGAGATGGAGAAAGCTTCAATACTAAAGAGATTCAATATTGGTTCATTAGAAGACAAGAAGAGAAAGAGGGAAAAAATATACCTGACAAGCATAAATCAAAGGATATGATGGCTGATACAAGAACTGCCTTCACAGTAATAATTTTGAATGAAAATGGATTAAACTCCCCAATTAAAAGATATAGATTGGCAGAATGCATCCAAAAAAAATGCACCATCAATATGTTGCCTACAAGAGACTCATCTTAGACACAGGGACATAAAGAAATTGAAAGTGAAAGAATAGAAAAAATATTTCATGCAAGCTACAGCCAAAAAAACAAGCAGGAGTAGAAATATTAATTTCAGATAAAATAGACTTCAAATGCAAGGATGTTATGAGAGACAAAGAAGGCCACTACATACTAATAAAAGGGACAATTCAACAAGAAATAAAAATCATAAATGTTTATGCACCCAATCATGGTGCCACGAAATACATGAGACAAATACTGGCAAAACTAAAGGAAGCAATGGATGTTTCCACAATAATCGTGGGAGACTTCAACACATCACTCTCTCCTATAGGTAGATCAACCAGACAGAAGACCAATAAGGAAACTGAAATTCTAAACAATCTGATAAATGAATTGGATTTAACAGACATATATAGAACATTACATCTCAAATCACCAGGATACACATTCTTCTCTAGCGCTTGTGGAACTTTCTCCAGAATAGACCACATGCTGGGACATAAAACAAGCCTCAATAAATTTAAAAAAATTGAAATTATTCAAAGCACATTCTCTGTCAACAATGGAATACAATTAGAAGTCAATAACCATGAGAGACTTAGAAAATTTGCAAATACCTGGAAGTTAAAGAACACACTCCTAAACAATCAGTGGGTTAAAGAAGAAATAGCAAGAGAAATTGCTAAATATATAGAAGCGAATGAAAATGAGAACATAACATATCAAAACCTATGGGATGCAGCAGAGCGGTACTGAGGGGGAAGTTTATAGCACTAAACACATCAAAAAGGAAGAAAGAGCTAAAATCACAGAATTAATGGAGCAACTGAAGAAGCTAGAAAATGAACAGCAAACTAATCCTAAACCAAGTAGAAGAAAAGAAATAAGAAGGATTAAAGCAGAAATAAATGACATAGAGAAAAAAAATAGAATAAATAGCACCAAGAGTTTGTTCTTTGAGAAGATCAACAAGATTGACAAGTTCCTAGTCTAGACTGACAAAATCAAAAAGAGAGAAGACCCATATAAACAAAATAATGAATGAGAAAGGTGACAATACTGCGGATCCTGAAGAAATTTTAAAAATTATAAGACGATACTATGAACAACTATATGCCAACAAACCGGATAATGTAGAAGAAATGGACAATTTCCTGGAAACATATGAACAACCAAGACTGACCAGAGAAGAAATAGAGGACCTCAACCAACCAATCACAAGCAAAGAGATCCAATCAGTCATCAAAAAACTTCCCACAAATAAATGTCCAGGGTCAGATGGCTTCACAGGGGAATTCTACCAAACTTTCCAAAAAGAACTAACACCAATCTTACTTAAACTCCTTCAAAACATCGAAGAAATGGAACACTACCTAACACATTTTATGACGCTAACATCAATCTAATACCAAAACCAGACAAAGATGCTACAAAAAAGGAAAACTACAGGCCGATCTCCCTAATGAATATAGATGCAAAAATCCTCAACAAAATACTTGCAAATCAAATCCAAAGATGCATTAAAAAAAAATCATACACCATGACCAAGTGGGGTTCATTCCAGGCATGCAAGGATGGTTCAACATAAGAAAATCAATCAATGTATTACAACACATTAAAAATTTGAAAGGGAAAAATCAAATGATCATCTCAATAGATGCTGAAAAAGCATTTGACAAAATCCAACATCCGTTTTTGATAAAAACACTTCAAAAGGTAGGAATTGAAGGAGACTTCCTCAATATGATAAAGAGCATATATGAAAAACCCACAGCCAGCATAGTACTCAATGGCGAGAGACTGAAAGCCTTCCCTCTAAGATCAGGAACAAGACAAGGATGCCCACTATCACCACTGTTATTCAACATTGTGCTGGAAGTGCTAGCCAGGGCAATCCGGCAAGACAAAGAAATAAAAGGCATCCAAATTGGAAAAGAAGAAGTAAAACTGTCATTGTTTGCAGACGATATGATCTTATATCTGGAAAACCCTAAGAAATCGATGATACAGCTACTAGAGCTAATAAACAAATTTAGCAACGTTGAGGGATGCAAGATTAATGCACATAAGTCAGTAATGTTTCTATATGCTTGAAATGAACAAACTGAAGAGACACTCAAGAAAAAGATACCATTTTCAATAGCAACTAAAAAAATCAAGTACCTAGGAATAAACTTAACCAAAGATGTAAAAGACCTATACAAAGAAAACTGCATAACTCTACTAAAAGAAATAGAAGGGGACCTTAAAAGATGGAAAAATATTCCATGTTCATGGATAGCAAGGCTAAATGTCATTAAGATGTCAATTCTACCCAAACTTATCTACAGATTCAATGCAATCTCAATCAAAATTCCAACCACCTACTTTGCAGACTTGGAAAAGCTAGTTATCAAATTTATTTGGAAAGGGAAGATGCCTCGAATTGCTAAAGACACTCTAAAAAAGAAAAACGAAGTGGGAGGACTTACACTCCCTGACTTTGAAACTTATTATAAAGCCACAGTAGTCAAAACAGCATGGTACTGGCACAAAGATAGACATATAGATCAATGGAATCGAATTGCGAATTCGGAGATAGACCCCCAGATCTATGGCCGACTGATCTTTGATAAGGCCCCCAAAGTCACTGAACTGAGTCATAATGGTCTATTCAACAAATGGGGCTGGGAGAGTTGGATATCCATATCCAAAAGAATGAAAGAGGACCCCTACCTCACACCCTACACAAAAATTAACTCAAAGTGGATCAAAGACCTCAATATAAAAGAAAGTACCATAAAACTCCTAGAAGATAATGTAGGAAAACATCTTCAAGACCTTGTATTAGGCAGCCACTTCCTAGACTTTACACCCAAAGCACAAGCAATAAAAGAAAAAATAGATAAATGGGAACTCCTCAAGCTTAGAAGTTTCTGCACTTCAAAGGAATTTCTCAAAAAGGTAAAGAGGCAGCCAACTCAATGGGAAAAAATTTTTGGAAACCATGTATCTGACAAAAGACTGATATCTTGCATATACAAAGAAATCCTACAACTCAATGACAATATTACAGACAGCCCAATTATAAAATGGGCAAAAGATATGAAAAGACAGGTCTCTGAAGAGGAAATACAAATGGCCAAGAAACACATGAAAAAATGTTCAGCTTCACTAGCTATTAGAGAGACGCAAATTAAGACCACAATGAGATACCATCTAACACCGATTAGAATGGCTACCATTAAACAAACAGGAAACTACAAATGCTGGAGGGGATGTGGAGAAATTGGAACTCTTATTCATTGTTGGTGGGACTGTATAATGGTTCAGCCACTCTGGAAGTCAGTCTGTCAGTTCCTTAGAAAACTAGATATAGAGTTACCATTCGATCCAGCGATTGCACTTCTCGGTATATACCCGGAAGATCAGAAAGCAGTGACACGAACAGATATCTGCACGCCAATGTTCATAGCAGCATTATTCACAATTGCCAAGAGATGGAAACAACCCAAATGTCCTTCAACAGATGAGTGGATAAATAAAATGTGGTATATACACACGATGGAATACTACACGGCAGCAAGAAGGAACGATCTCGTGAAACATATGACAACATGGATGAACCCTGAAGACATAATGCTGAGCGAAATAAGCCAGGCACAAAAAGAGAAATATTATATGCTACCACTAATGTGAACTTTGAAAAATGTAAAACAAATGGTTTATAATGTAGAATGTAGGGGAACTAGCAATAGAGAGCAATTAAGGAAAGGGGAACAATAATCCAAGAAGAACAGATAAGCTATTTAACGTTCTGGGGATGCCCAGGAATGACTATGGTCTGTTAATTTCTGATGGATATAGTAGGAACAAGTTCACAGAAATGTTGCTATATTAGGTAACTTTCTTGGGGTAAAGTAGGAACATGTTGGAAGTAAAGCAGTTATCTTAGGTTAGTTGTCTTTTCCTTACTCCCTTGTTATGGTCTCTTTGAAATGTTCTTTTATTGAGGAGCCTGTGGAGAATGCAGGGGTATTGGCCTACCCCACCTCGATGGTTGCTAACATGACCACAGATATAGGGGACTGGTGGTTTGATGGGTTGAGCCCTCTACCATAGGATTTACCCTTGGGAAGACGGTTGCTGCAAAGGAGAGGCTAGGCCTCCCTATAATTGTGCCTAAGAGCCTCCTTCTGAATGCCTCTTTGTTGCTCAGATGTGGCCCTCTCTCTCTAGCTAAGCCAACTTGAAAGGTGAAATCACTGCCCTCCCCACTACGTGGGATCAGACACCCAGGGGAGTGAATCTCCCTGGCAACGTGGAATATGACTCCTGGGGAGGAATGTAGACCTGGCATTGTGGGACGGAGAACATCTTCTTGACCAAAAGGGGGATGTGAAAGGAAATGAAATAAGCTTCAGTGGCAGAGAGATTCCAAAAGGAGCCGAGAGGTCACTCTGGTGGGCACTCTTACGCACAATTTAGACAACCTTTTTAGGTCTAAAGAATTGGGGTAGCTGGTGGTGGATACCTGAAACTATCAAACTACAACCCAGAACCGATGAATCTCGAAGACAATTGTATAAAAATGTAGCTTATGAGGGGTGACAATGGGATTGGGAAAGCCATAAGGACCACACTCCACTTTGCCTAGTTTATGGATGGATGAGTAGAAAAATAGGGCAAGGAAACAAACAAACAAACAGACAAAGGTACCCAGTGTTCTTTTTTACTTCAATTGCTCTTTTTCACTTTAATTATTATTCTTGTTATTTTTGGGTGTGTGCTAATGAAGGTGTCAGGGATTGATTAGGTGATGAATGTACAACTATGTAATGGTACTGTGAACAATCGAATGTACGATTTGTTTTGTATGACTGCATGGTATGTGAATATATCTCAATAAAATGAAGACAAAAAAAAGTTAACAAGAAAAAAAACAGATATTGGAAAGGGCCTCTTAATTTAATATAAACTTGGCTATGACATTCAAATTTATCTTTATTAAAATTTCACACTGCTCCTAGGGAAAAGAAAAAAAAAAATTCACATTGTTTAACCCAACCCATTTCATGGTATTTGCTTGAGCAGCGGAGGAAACTAAAATTGCAAGATATAGGGAAATCAATACTGGCATGCTTTGCGCAAGAGCTTAGGTTTGTATCCTCCAGGCACTGAGCACTCACAGAGGATTGTGCAGGATGCTCAGCATTTTGTGTAAGAAAGATTATTCTAGTTATAATGTAGAGGGTACAACTAGAGGCAAGATGCCCAATATAAAGACTACCACAATGGTCCAGGGGGAGACGATGAGGATCTAAACTAGGCAGTGGAGGTGGAGAAGGAAGTAGATATGGGACCTACTTACGCGATAGTATGGATGGGATGGGGAATGATTCAACTTGTAGATTTAGAAAGAGTCGAATCCAGGATAACTCTTTGATTTGGACAAAAGGTGAGTGGTGATGCTTGTCATGGAAATGGGGGATGGGAGAGAGGGGGCCTGTTTAAGAAGAGAATGTGCTTGGTCATTGTACCTTCAGCTTCAGGCGCCTGGGGGGGGCTTGCCTGTGAACATGCAGTCTGGAGTTCAGGGGAGACATCTGGAGGGCAATAAAGATTTGGTGAGCCAGGAGCATATAAGAAGAATTTGAAGTCATAGGTAGGAATAATCTTTCCCAATTCTATAGAATGAGGGAGGGAAAAAAGGAGCTGAAGATTGAGCCCATCATTTACCGATGCCACAAAGGAAAGTGAGAAAGAGTTACCAGAGGGAGAGGAGGAAATAATGATTAAATAAAAGTAAAAAATAAAAAAAAAGCCAAGTACAACAAAGTACAAAGAATAGTGTAGTGAACACAGTATTTCCATTGCCCAATTTTACCAATTATCCATAAATGGGCCAATCTCCTTTCTTTCAAACTCAATCCACTTTCTCCTCCCAGATTATTTAGAAGCAAATTCCAGACATCACAGCATTTCATCTGTAAATGTGTGAGCATGTATCTCTAAAAGATAAAAGCTCTCTTTTTCACCATAACTTTAATGTTCATCTGTTTTGTGGGGGTCTGAAGGGTTACTATTTTGCTCCCTAATCTCTATTTTCTTATAATAACTTTGGAAGGGTTCAACCATGATCCTGTTTTGTGATTTTGCTTTATTTTGTTTTGTTTTTAGTAAAAAGAGTTTTCCCATTCTGTGGTGGACTAAATGGAGGCCCCAAAGATGTCCACATCCTAATCTCTGGAACCAGTGACTATCACCTCATATGGCAGAAGATTTTAAGGATAAGTTGTGGCTCTTGAGGAGGGGCTCATCTGGATTAGGCAGGTGGCTCCTAAATACAAGCACATGTGCCCTTATAAGAGAGAGGCAGAAGTCCAGAGTTTGCCTGGGAGAAACTAAGAGAACACCCCCAGATGCCTAAAGAGAAACATCATGGAGAAAGCCATTTTGAAACCAGAGCCCCGGAGTAGATGCCAGCCACGTGCCTTCCAGCCAACAGAGGTTTTCCGGATGCCAGTGGCCATCCTCCAGTGAAGGTACCCTTTG